>NC_064619.1:360838149-362088149 GCF_023898315.1 Schistocerca nitens
TTTATAACTGCTATCTGGTTTCTGTACAAATTGTAAATAGCCTTTCGCTCCATGTATTTTACCCCTTCCACCTTTAGAATTTGAAAAATAGTATTCCAGTCAACATTGTCAAACGCTTTCTCTAAGTCTACAAATGCTAGATACGTAGGTTTGCCTTTCCTTAATCTTTCTTCTAAGATAAGTCGTAAGGTCAGTATTGCCTGTCGTGTTCCAATATTACTACGGAATCCAAACTGATCTTCCACGAGTCGGCCTCTACCAGTTTTTCCATTCGTCTCTAAAGAATTGGTGTTAGTATTTTGCAGCTGTGACTTATTAAACTGATAGTTCGATACTTTTCACATCTGTCAACACCTGCTTTCTTTGGGATTGGGATTACTATATTCTTCTTGAAGTCTGAGGGTATTTCGCCTGTCTCATACATCTTGCTCACCAGATGGTAGGGTTTTGTCAGGACTGGCTCTCCCAAGGCTGACAGTAGTTCTAATGGAATGTTGTCTATTCCGGGGGCCTTGTTTCGACTTAGGTCTTTCAGTGCTCTGTCAAACTCTTCACGCAAAATCATATCTCCCGTTTCATCTTCATCTACATCCTCTTCCATTTCCATAATATTGTCCTCAAGTACATCGCCCTTGTATATAGACCCTCTATATACTCCTTCCACCTTTCCGCTTTCCCTTCTTTGCTTAGAACTGGGTTTCCATCAAAGCTCTTGATATTCATGCAAGTGGTTCTCCTTTCTCCAAAGATCTCTTTAATTTTCCTGTAGGCAGTATCTATCTTACCCCTAGTGAGATAAGCCTCTACATCCTTACATTTGTCCTCTAGCCATCCCTGCTTAGCCATTTTGCACTTTCTGTCGATATAATTTTTGAGACGTTTGTATTCCTTTTTGCCTGCTTCATTTACTGCATTTTTATACTTTCTCTTTTCATCAGTCAAATTCAATATTTCTTCTGTTACCCAAGGGTTTCTACTAGCCCTCGTCTTTTTACCTATTTGATCGACTGCTGCCTTCACTATTTCATCCCTCAAAGCTACCCATTCTTCTTCTACTGTATTTCTTCCCCCCATTCCTGTCAATTGTTCCCTTATGCTCTCCCTCAAACTCTGTACAACCTCTGGGTTAGTTAATCAATGTCCCATCTCCTTAATGTCCCACCTTTTTGCAGTTTCTTCAGTTTTAATCTACAGTTCGTAACCAATAGATTGTGGTCAGAGTCCACATCTGCCCGCCCCTGGAAATGTCTTACAATTTAAAACCTGGTTCCTAAATCTCTGTCTTACCATTATATAATCTATCTGATACCTTTTCGTATCTCCAGGGTTCTTACATGTATACAACCTTCTTTCATGATTCTTAAACCAAGTGTCAGCTATGATTAAGTTATGCTCTGTGCAAAATTCTACCAGGGGGCTTCCTCCTTCATTTCTCTCCCCCAATCCATATTCACCTACTATGTTTCCTTCTCTCCCTTTTCCTACTCTCGAATTCCAGTCACCCATGACTATTAAATTTTCATCTCCCTTCACTACCTGAATAATTTCTTTTATCTCATCATACGTTTCATCAATTTCTTCATCATCTGCAGAGCTAGTTGGCATATAAACTTGTACTACTGTAGTAGGCGTCGGCTTCGTGTCTATCTTGGCCACAATAATGCGTTCACTATGCTGTTTGTAGTAGCTTACCCGCACTCCTATTTTTTTATTCATTATTAAACCGACTCCTGCATTACCCCTATTTGATTTTGTATTTATAACCCCGTATTCACCTGACCAAAAGTCTTGTTCCTCCTGCCACCGAACTTCACTAATTCCCACAATATCTAACTTTAACCTATCCATTTCCCTTTTTAAATTTTCTAACCTACCTGCCCGATTAAGGGATCTGACATTCCACGCTCCGATCCGTAGAACGCCAGTTTTCTTTCTCCTGATAACGACGTCCTCTTGAGTAGTCCCCACCCGGAGATCCGAATGGGGGACTATTTTACCTCCGGAATATTTTACCCAAGAGGACGCCATCATCATTTAATCATACAGTAAAGCTGCATGCCCTCGGGAAAAATTACGTCTGTAGTTTCCCCTAGCTTTCAGCCGTTCGCAGTACCAGAACAGCTAGGCCATTTTGGTTGATGTTACAAGGCCAGATCAGTCAATCATCCAGACTGTTGCCCTGCAACTTTTGAAAAGGCTGCTGCCCCTCTTCAGGAACCACACGTTTGTCTGGCCTCTCAACAGATACTCCTCCGTTGTGGTTGCACCTACGGTACAGCTATCTGTATCGTTGAGGCACGCAAGCCTCCCCACCAACGGCAAGGTCCGTGGTTCATCCGCATAGTACAGCTAATAATTTTCGCGGCCTTGGACACATGCGAAAGCTCTCGGCTACGGAAGGCGAGAGCAATGACGACGGAGTTTCTGCCTCATATACTTCAGCTCAGCCTCATATAGTTCAGCATTCAGGACCCGTCACCTTGTAAGGATAGGTTTCACTCAGGGAATAGGAAGCGAAATTGCTGTCTCTAGGTGGATTGTGACGCTTGAATTCTCCACCAAGACACCACAACCTCACAATGGACATCCCAACAGTAGCATGTTAGATATTTCACAGCATTACAGTTTTACTGATAACAGTTTGCCATAGTTGTTACTCTCGTCTCGTTGGCCGGAGTCTCACGACCGTCATGTTAATACAGAATCGATGGGTTTACGTACATTGAATCAGGAGATTGGCTTGTATTCAGTACTACAAGTGCCCACACTGTGGGTGCGTCGACGTACGCAGCACCACCTTCTGGATGGTAAGCATCGTTCCAGCTTCCATTGACGCAGCAGCTGAGTCAAGCGCCCCGACAGTGATTCGCTGAACGATAACTGGAAACAGGAGTGCCATCGCATCGTCGTTTCGGATGACTGAGGTTCAGCATACAGTCAGTGTGGATGTATCCGCCGGTGCAGCATGTGTCATACTATCTCATCGTCATATAGGCCAAACATGTGCTGTAAAGGTGTGGTTCGTGTATTGGGTGACTGTCACAACAGGCGATACATTTATGACATGTTCAAGAGCTGTAGCTGTGCCCTACCTACGGCATCTCCGAGATGTTATCTTCTAACAGAATAAGGAAAGACCACATAGTGTACATGATTTTCTGACTACTTCGACACAGAGGATGTACAATTGTTGCCCTTCGCTGCACGTTGCCCAAATGCTTCACCTATTCAAAAAATCTGGAAATAGATCGCCCAGAGACTGGCACTCCACACTTCGCCAGAGACAGTTGAAGCAGCATGCAATTACAAGCTCGTTCCGACAACATGTCCAGACTGTTTAGAGACCCTGTCCTGCCGGAGGCCACAGTTGTGTATACTAAATCATACATTTAATTATGTATCCCTTTTATTGTACTCAATATGCACAATAAATAAAATATAGTTACCTGACCTCGTCCTTGGCGATGCAATTTTAATGGAGAGCAGTGCATTTCATCCTTAAGCAGACACTTCAACTACTAGAAAACGTTTTGACCATTCCTACTTTGTGTCTTCTATTGTCTAATCTCCATTTACAAACGTCGCTATTATAGCGGGATGGTTTATTTGTCAAAAATTACACACTGATGAGTCAAAACTTAATGAACACCTGCTTAATAGCTTGTTCGTCCGTCGTTGAAACGAAATACGTCACTTCTTCTGCATATCAGTGAGGTATGTGGCATTATATGTCAACGCATAGGTAACGTAATTGGCGTAAATAACAGGCCGCTGATTTCTGTACGCGGTGATGGCGCCCATACAGACCAAGATAGGTTCCATAGGATTTACATCAGGCGAATTTGGTCGCGGAGACATCAATGTGAAATCATTATAATTCTCCTCTATAATTGGAAAAGACTGGAAATAAACATCCGCCCGATCTTACTCATGTATTTAGCTTGACGTTTTTTGATATTTCCATAAATTTTATTCTTGAGGTTTGTTAATACTAGCTTACCTCCGACGTCTGGAAGTATCTTACGCAACGTGTCAACTGTGTCAAAGCATTTCTAAAATCAATGAAGGTTCTGACTACATTCTGTAAGTTTAGAAAAATCTGAAGAATCGTGTATTTTGAATTAAATATTCGCACTGAGCAAGATCATACTGTACTAAACACAACTTGATATTCATCCAAACCAACGTGAAGTGTTGACATTACCTGGGTTAGCCACACTCTTGAGTACACTTTATCAGCAACTGGTAAAAGAGACATCTCGTTCGTCATTTCTCTTGTGCAGTTACTGAATTAACTCCATTTTCATTGTTCTGTTATCTTCTCCGTCTTCAAAACGTTTTCATAAATTAATTTTAAAGCCTTCGCGGTTTTTTTAACAGCTCGTCTGTTATGTAATATTTCCCAATAGCCTTACTATTTTCAAAATTTTTAATTCTTCTTCAATTCATCAAGAGAGTGTGCTGATTCTGATGCATTACCTGAATTTCTAACGTCTGCATTGATGGGGAGCTTCGGAAGCTAATCGAACTACTTTAGGATTCTTAGTATCATTTAAGTCAAACTGTCATTTTCATCTCTAAAACAAATGACTGGTGCTTGATAAATTTTTAATTTAGTATTAAATGCCTGATAGGAGTGTCTGAAGATTATTTTTTAACAAATTATCTGTTTTTTGTACCTTTAGTTATTTTTGAGGTCTATATATCTATTTGTAGTGAATTAGGTTATGCTGTTTGTTTAATTTGTTCGAGGAAGAATTTATATTGATATTCTGCGAATACAACTACAGTAAAGGAATGAGAGTGTGGTACAATTTATTTATTGAGGAGGATAGAGAAGGCACTGAAGCGTGCAAGCAAAATTTTAAAGTTAATTGAGCGCATTAAGAAAGGAGGCGCACGGAAGTGGCTTTCATATATTTCAAAGATGAACAAGAAAATTACGCTGTATACTAAACTCATAATATAGGTAAGTATCTTACTGCCCAGATATTTCTATTACATTATGAAAAACAAGAAAATATACGAACTATCAGAAGACGTAACACGTCCGTGGCGCAAAACTGAACTAGACTTAAAAGGATGAGTGCTCATGTGTGAAGGATTTTCAATAGATGTAGAAAGGCACTTCTACATTAGACTATTTAAAAAAAATTCAGGACACTGAACTGAAACAGAATGGATTCTTTAGACAAAACGAAGCTTCTCTCATATTTCACTCTGAATAATTGCTGTTAAAATGACAGGTTGAGAGGAGTAACACAGAACAAAAATGCCGGCCAACATTTAATTGTTGTGCGTGAAGGTAGCGACATGGGTATCTTCAGAGGTTCACTGCTCAGATACTACTAAAGAAGCAAAACTTCGGATTATGATTCATAAATATACAAAAAAATTGAAACATATAAACTACGATGGTATGGGATTTTGGCCTGGTGGGACGGCCTGTGAGCCTCAGCGATATAGACAGCCTTATCGTAACTACAACCACAACAGAATGGTATTTGTTGAGAGGCCAGACAAACGTGTCGTTCCTGAAGAGAAGCAGCAGCCTCCGAGGAGTTGCAGGGGCAACAGCCTGGATGATGACTGATCTGGCGTTGTAACATCAACCAACGTGGCCTCCATGTGCTGGTATTGTGAATGGCTGAATGCCACGGTAGACTATAGCCATTATTTCTCCCGATGGCACGTACACAGCTTTAAAGTATAGCTAAACAATGACAGCATCATCTTCGGTAAAATATTTCGGAGGCTAAATAGCTCCCCGTCCTGTTAGAGCAGGAACCAGTCAGGAGAATGTCGTCATCAGTAGAAACAAAACTGGTGTTATACGGGATGGAACGTAGAATGTTAGATCTGTTTATTTGTCAGGTAAGTTAGCAAATTTAAAAAGGAACATTGATAGGTTGATGATAAATATAGTGGGAATTAGTGAAGTTCGATGACACGAGGAAAAGGACCTCTTCAGGTGAATACAGGATTATCAATACAAAATTAGATAGGGGTATGCAGCAGTAGTTCTCATAATGAGTAGGAAAATATAAATTCAGGTAAGCTACTATGAATAACATAGTTAACAGATTACAGTGGCCATGATAAATACGAAGCCACACCCACCATAGCAAAAAGAGTTTGTATGCCTATTAGCTCCGCAGATAATGAAGAGACTGAAAGAATTAATGATTAGATAAAAGAAACTATTCCGTTAGTAATGTGAGATGCAGATATAATTGTGATGTGGGACTAGAAATCGATAGTAGTCAAACAAGAAGAGAAGAAAATTGTACAAGAACATGGACTGGGAGAAGGAAATTAAATAGGAAACCATCTAATAAAATTTTGCACGGAGCATTGTTGAATCATCGCTAAAGCTTGGTTTAACAGTTCTTTAAAAAATTTTTATACGTGCAAGTTACCTGGAGACCCTGGAATCTTTCAGACTGATTATAAAGTGGAAAGACAGTGGCCCAGAAAACAGATTTTACACTGTAGGACATTTCAAAAGACAGATGCAGACTCTGATCTTATTATATAGGATAGGAACTACAAATTAAATCTGAAGCACTTGCAAAAGGTCGGTAATTAATGAGGTTGTTGACAGTTTCAGAGGGAGCATAAGACATTGAAACAGGAAGTAGGAGACAAAGAAAAGGGGTAGAAGATGACTGGATAACCTTAAGAAATGAAACAGTGAAACCAGCAGAGAATCAAATACGACAAGCCACAGTAGAAATCCTTAGATAACACAGGATATATTGAATTTAATTTACGAAAGCAGAAAATGTATAAATACAGTGAAAGAAGTAGCGAAAAGGAATATTAGAATATTAAATTGACAAAAAGTATAAAATGGCTAAGCGGGAATGTCTAAAGGACAAAGGTAACGATATAGCACCATGTATAATAAGGGAAAAACTAGAGACCGCCTACACAAAATTACAGAGACCGTTGGAGAAGAGAGATGCAATTCGACAAATAGCAAGAGCTCAAATAGCAAGCCAGTATTAAGCAAAGAACGGAAACTTGCAAGGATGAAAGAATTTATAACGGAGCTGTACAAGGGCAGTCAACTTACAGGTTACAATAAAGCACTCCGTCTTCAGGCCACATGTGGCCGATCGGGACCATCAGACCGCCGTGTCATCCTCAGTTGAGGATGCGGATAGGAGGGACGTGTGGTCAGCACACCGCTCTCCCGGTCGTTATGATGGTTTTCTTTGACCGGAGCCGCTACTATTCGGTTGAGTAGCTCCTCAATTGGCACCACGAGGCTGAGTGCACCCCGAAAAGTGGCAAAATCACATGGCGGCTGGATGGTCACCCATCCAAGTGCCGGCCACGCCCGACAGCACTTAACTTCGGTGATCTCACGGGAACCGGTGTATCCACTGCGGCAAGGCCGTTGCTGCGGGTTACAATACATAACGGAAAAAGGAATTAAATGAAGATATCGTAGATATCTTAAAAGATAGGTTAACGAAAAGATAATCTACTGTCGATTTAGACACATCTTTTGACAGTGTTGGCTGGAATATTCCCTTTGAAACTCTAAAGATATCCGGGATAAAATACAGGAAGTGATGAGATATATATAGCACTTGCACAGGAACTAGAATACAGTTGCAAGAGTCCCAGCAAATGCAAGAGAAACAGTGGATGAGAAGAGAGTGAGGCGGGTTGCAGGCCATCCTGATTTTATTCAATCTGCACACTGAGTAAGCAGTAAATAAAACCAAGCAGAAGTTTGAGATGAGGATTAAAGCTCATGGAGAAGAAATCTGAGATTCGCCGATGACATTATAATGCTGTCAGAATCGGCATAACATCAGTTGAAAGGCATGGATAGTGTCTTGAAAAGACATTACAGGATAAACGTCAATAAAATAGAAACAAAGTCAATGAAAAGTGGCTGAATTACTCAGGCGATCTGAAGGGAATTTGACTAGGAACCGATATCCTAGTGTACTAGACGAGTTTTGATATTTGGGCAGAAAAATAACTGACGATTGCCGAAGTAAACATGATATAAAATGCAGGTTAATAATGGAGAGAAAAAAATTCTTTAATACAGGAATTTGTTAATATATAATATATATTTAAATGTTAGGAATTTTTTGTGAATGTATTTGTCTGAAGTGTAATCTCACACGGAATTGAAACGTGGACATAAGGAGCTCAGACAGGAAAGAGAATAGAAGTTGTGCTGCAGAAGAATGATGAAGACGAAATTGGTAAATCAAGTAACTGATAAAGAGTTACTGACTCGAACTGAGGAAAAAAGAAATATGTACGGTCACTGGACCAGAAGGAGGAATCGGTTTACTGACACATAATGAGCTGTCATGGAATCGTCAGTTTGGTTATGAAAGGAGATGAGGGTAGAGGGACACAAATTGTAGACTGAGTCCTAGCCATGACTGCAGTAAACAGCTCCAAATGGATGTAGCTTGGAGTTGTTATTCAGAGATGAAGAGGCTTACACAAAATAGACCGCTGTAGAGCTGCATTCCAACAGTATTCAGACTGAAGGGCACAACTGAGTAACAAGAACAACCTCCTAGAGACATATTTTTTCTGAAGAAACTTCATATCATAATAAGCAGAAGAATAATTTACTTGCCTCTGGTTCCCTTAAAAGTTATATACACTTCTAGCTACCCAGAAAGCTCATGAGCTTGATCTAAAGAAAGGTAAGCGTTTGGCTTTAGTTGGTTATGAAACTTTTTAGTTTTCCCTTATTTGAGTGATAATTCTGTCAAGAAAATTTGTGTGTTCCCATTAAGCTACCGCCATCTGACATTGACCTACACCCGTTACAAATTATCTATAAGGTTGCACCCAACAGGAGCCAAAATCTTAAGATCTCACAAATTTCGTTATTTGATAGAAACAACAGCTAATGTTGAGTCACTGCTACCGCAAAAAGGTGGGTCACAATCAAAGAAACGTGTCACGATAATCGCAGGAACTGAAAATATAACGTCAGTCTGCACGGATTCTAGGGAAAAGTCGTCATTGTGATCCCACGTCTGGAACAGACGACGGGTCGTTTCATGCAACTGACGAAAATTCTGGTAGAACTGTGCAACTGATAAAGCCAGCGAAAAGAGAGAAACTGCTAAAGCAGAATAAATGCAGTTTCTGTTCGCGTTTCCAACAGTCAGTTAATTCAGTGGGTTGTTTAATTGTGTAGCACGCGTTGGTGACATAAATTTAAGCCCCCCCCCCCCCCATCTCCCTCTCTCCATCTCTCTCTCTCTCTCTCTCTCTCTCTGTCTCTGTCTCTGTCCCTCTCTCTCTCTACTTCTCTCTTTCTCATACGTAAACAAGAAACTGCGCAGTCGTGATCTGGCATTCACTTCAATTTTCAGTATACTACATCGCAGAGAACGTGCACATCTGTAAACATTTTGTAGAAAGTGCCTAATCTAATAGCCTACCACAAAAAATAAAAATTTTACATCTTCGCAAACGTAGTGCCTCATGGATTAGCTCCATTGAGAAAATTTCGTATCTCTATAATAGGAACTAACTCCAAAAGTTGTATACATTTATTAGTAATGATTTCGCCTTGCAGAAGATGTTTATACATCGTTTGTGGAGAAGAGATATCTGACAGCATACATGATGTACCAGAGGACATGTTTCATGTAAATAGGTAATATTTCCGATCGTCTGTGGAACTATATCGTAGAAACTACAAGGAACGTTAACCTTACATATGGGAACAACAACAAAATCTTTGGTTCCTCTCTCTCCACAGATCACGGTTGCACCTCGTATCCTTGGCCTATTCTCAGAAGATATCTGGGAGAGCGGGACATGTACTACAGCGGAGAAGGTGCAGGTGCTACGTCCAACATCGCCCCTCAAAGTATGAGGGCCTAGCAGCGGCGCCGCTATGAATAGATAACGCCTCATTGGCGAGGGTTAGGCTGCGTTCGCAGCGTCTCCGCCGTTCTGTGCCATAACAGGGCACGCATCGCGAATGAGCCCAAATATTTAATACTCTTTCATAACCGTGTTGCATAGCGACCCGCCATTGTAATAAGATATTTTTCTTACGGTGGTTCTTGTGGCTTACACGAATTAGAGTACCGTAGGACTTTCTTGCTGTATCACTTCTCATGGGTAATATGCTAATGCTAATAAGAAGCTGACAGTCTTGTTCCTATGCTGTTTCTCTGTGTACGACTGTGCATTCTGTTAAGGAGGCATTAGTTACATCTAACATTAAACGATATCTCCTGTAGTAAATACAGCCTTCTGTTATATTTTGCGATCTGTCAAACGCATTTGACTGTGTACAGTACAATGTCCTCTTAGGTAAATTAAAATTTCAGAGTGAAGCACGAAATGCCACAAAATTGTTCAAATCCTATATCTTTGTTGGGAAAGAGACGTGTATTAAGCTATCACGCATCATTCAACTGGAAACTAATTACATGTGGTATCCCACAAGATTTCATCTCAGGGCCCTTCCCTTTTCTTGTGTATATCAATGACCCTTCATCTGTAACATTACCAGATGCCCAGTTTGTTTTGTTTGTGGATTATGCCAACTTTTCAATGCATAGCAAATCAGCAAAGTCTTAGACATACTTTTTTTTAAAGTTTTCATGAACGTTAATAGATGGGTCTAAGCTAATTCTTTCTCACAAAATTTTGAAGAAACTTACTACATGCAGTTCAGATTTTGTACGAGGTCACCCACCAGCATACGCCAAAAATATGACAACAAAAAGAAGAAAAAGTTGACGAGGTTAAATTCTTATACCTATTACAGTTTGATAATAAACACCACAGAATTTCTAATGAGCCTAAACAAATCTTTATTGTCAGCGCAAATTTTGTCACACATAGGTGATATGAAAATAAACAAGCTGGGATAATGTTCTTACATTCATTCCATAATATCATAAGGGATTATCTGATGGGTGTAACTAATGAAGCAGAGCTGAAGTTGTCTGGGTCCAAGAACTGTAATGAGGGTTATTTGTATTGTCACCTCAAGACCATCCTGTAGAGACCTGCTAATAGAACCAGGAATATTAACTAGTGCTTCCTAATATATTTACTTCTTAAACCTATATTTATTTCTTTTCTGGCCAAAAGCACAGTTCATGGAGCCAATACCATAAATAAGAAACATCTTCACAAAAATTTAAAGTCACTTACGTGAGCTAAAAATGTCGTCCATTATTTAGGAATACACACTTTCAATAACTTGCCAGCAACCATAAAAAGTTTAGCTACTAATAAGGCTGATTTTAAGAGCAGCCTAAAGGATTTGCTTGTGGCCAACTCCATCTTCTCCTTTGATGAATTGGGAAAGTAAGTCTGCCTGTTATGCTTTCACAATCAAACCGCTGAACTGATTTTAATGAAATTTCGCATGGAGATAGCTTGAAAGCTGAGAAAGAATGAAGGTTAATGTAGAAAGTGTGTAGTATAAGATATTTATTGATTTGAAGAATATAACGCGAAATTATTATTGTTTATTCGTTTCGCCCTCTAAGGAGCACTGGGAACCATTAATTAGCACTGGTCTTCTTAGCTTGCTTGCTCTTCTTTTCTTCCCAAAACTTCCTTATCCTTTCACTATGGGCCTGTCTTCTTTCATGTGTCCATGCGTTTTTCAATTTCGGGTTCTTTTTCGTCGGGTTTTTGGTTGTGAACTTATGAGAGTTTATTTTCCATCTGCACGTAATCCGTGTGGTTTCTAGTGGCTCAATACTAAGTTCCGTGAGGTCATTTTGGATTTCTGTTAGCCAGCGCGGCCTGGTTTGGCGAGTTCCTTTGATGATAAGGAAGATTTTCTTGGTAATTCTAGAGGCGTCCATTCTTGCTAAATGCCCGTAGAATTTCAATCGTCTTTTCCATGCAACTGATGTGAAACGTTCAGTCCTTCTGTACAGTTCTTCAGAGCTTTTGTGCATCCAGATACCATCTTGAATCTTGGGCCCATATATTTTCCTCGGTATTTGCCTTTCCATTTTCTTCATGTTCTTGATGTTGATGGTTAATGAAAATGCTTCAGTTGCGTAGAGCGCTTCTGGAAGAGTGACTGTATGATAGAAGTGAAGTTTGGCTTGGGTGGATAGCGATTTCTTATTGTATATGTTCCAGGTCATTGTATAAGCTTTACGTAATTTTTCTGCTCGTGTTTTGTGAGCTTCTTTTTCGTTACCAGTGTTGCTGATCATTTCACCCAAGTACTTGGAGTACTTAACTTGTTTGATGTCACCATATTTTGTTGAAAGTGGTTTCAGATTTGAACTTTTGGAGTCGATGAGTTCTGTTTTCTCGTAAAGAAATTAGGAGTCCGGTTTTGATGGCAACCTCATGAAGTTTCTAGATAGCATATTTGGCTTTCTCGGGAGTACACGTAGTTATTGCTAGGTCATGAGCAAAAGCAAGGCATTTTATGTTGATTCGTTGGTTCTTTGTTCCCATATTTATTCCAGGTATTTCTTCTCCCACGTCTTGATAATCTTGTCCAGTACCAGGTTAAAGTGAAGTGGGGACAACCCATCACCCTGTCTCACACCTGTCCTAATTTGAAAAGGTTCAGAAAAGTCTTCCATGAATTTTACTGTTGAGGTTGTGTCTGTTAGCGTCTGCTCAATTAATGAAGTAGTTTTGTTAGCTACACCACATTCACGAAGTGTACTGAACAGACTGGTGGGATGAGTCGGGTCGTATGCTTTCTTGAAACCTACGAAGCTGACTACAGTGTGGTTCGACTGACGGTGTTGCAGTATCATCTTCTGGTTCCAGATCTGTTCTGCGCAGGATCGATGTGGGCAGAAGCCTGCCTGATAGTCACCGATGATAAGTTCTGTCTGTCGTTCTAAACTGGTGAAAAGAGCACGTGAGAGCACTTTGTAAGCGACTGGTAGGAGTGAAATGCCTCGATAGTTGTTGGGATCGGTCTTATCGCCCTTTTTGTGTAGAGGGTGAATCAAAGCAGTTTTCCAATCTGCTGGTATGACTCCACTTACCCATATATTTTCTATGATGGTTTTAGTCTGTCAGTCAAGAGTTCACCTCCAATTTTGAGCATTTCGGCAATTAAACCGTCTTCCCCTGGTGCTTTGTTGTTTTTCAGATGTGGTACACTGTTTCATATCTCCGCATGAGTAGGTGGAGCTGAATTCTGGTTTGGGGTCGCAACAACTAAGTCACGTTTGTGTGCTGGTGGTTCACAGTAGTGTAACTTCTCGAAATGTTGTTTCGGCATTTCACAGCTGGCCTTTGTGATCGTCGCAAATGTTCCATCAGGGCGTCGAAACAAAGAGTGGGTGGCTTGAAGGTTACTAGTTCTTCCCTAAATGTCCTATAAAAGTTTCTGGCGTTACTTCTTTTAAAATCATTGTCAATCTCCTCTAATCGTTTGTGATGGTACGTGCGCTTAATTTGTCTGATGGTTTTGGATGTTTTCTTCTGTGTTTCCAAAAAGTTATGCAATTCTCAAGTGTTTGATGACTGTGTCAAGTCTTCCAGGCTTTAATACGTGATTCAAGTGCTCTGTCGAAGTCTGTTGTGCCACCTGTGTTTCCTTTTCCGTGTCAGTTAATCGAGTTTTCTTGGTGATTGCTCGATGGTTCCAAAAAGCTCTTCCCATGCTTCCGTGTTAGTATCTAGTGATTGTGCAAACTCCTCTGTATGTTCTTTTAGGTATTCTGGATCAATGCACAGCAGTTTAGATTTTCGGCACTTCTTTCGATTAAGTATGAAGCGGATTTTGACTTGTGAGAGATGGTGATCGGAATCCACGAAACCTTTGCGTACCCTCACGTTCATGATTTCTGGAGAGAATTTTCTAGTTATCGCTACATGGCCAATTTGATATTCCCCAATGTGGTTGTTTGGAGATTTCCATGTAGTCATTTTCCTCGGTGGTTTCTTAAAGTGAGTGGACATTATTTGGAGACTGGCTATCCCACATATGTTGATTAAGTAATGTCCATTGGTGTTCGTTTTTTGTGTAGTGGAAAATTCCCAATTATTTGTCTGTGTTCACGTTCTCTGCCAATTTGCGCATTGAGATCTCCCAACAGGACTTTGACTGGTGTTGAGGGATCTTGGTGAGTATACGCTCGGGATGTGACTGGAACGTCTCCATTTTGTCAGGATCGTTATTGACTGGAGCATGTTAGTTTACCAGTGTACAGGCCTTAATGGCACATTTAACTGTGAGTAGAGAGAGGCGTTCAGAGGGTGACGGGAAGTCTATCACAGAGTCCTGGAGACTGTTATGCACGGAGAATGCCGTTCTCAACAAATTTATGTTACTATTTTTCAGTTTGATTGCGGGCTTTCCGTCGCAGACCCGATAGCCACCGGAATCAAAGTGATCACAATCACGAAAACGTGTTTCTTGTGCTGCAAGTATACGAAACCCAAATCTATCACATGTATCTGTCAGCATCTTGAGTTCTCCTGCTTTAGTCAGTGTCTGTACGTTCAGTGTACCAATGAATTGTTTTCGCTTTGATTTGGGGAGTTCTGGAAAGCTCCGACTCTTCCCTGCATGATGCTCTGGTCCCCCAGAATCCGAATGACCAGGTCCGCCTTTCCTCTTCTGAGTTACGGCCTGAGGTAGTTGCCTTGTTGCTTGTATTCCCATCATGCTAAGTTCGTGGCTGGTTTCAGGTGCTGGGCGTCTCCCTGGGGCGAGTGGCTGATTGTCAATTCAATTCACTCTCATCGTACGGCTTGTTAGTCCGCACGGCAGCGGGTCTATTGCTGGAGTTTTGCAGGTGCCTTTTGGTGTTTTTGGCTTTTACCCTCCTCCTTTATTCGGGCTTGGGACCGGCAGCAGCAATTACTGAGCTACTAAATCCACCCAGTAATTGCTACTGGCGGAATTAAATAACGCGAAATAGGGAACAAAAATTAGTCTTTGAAAAAGTTATTTACTCTTTAACTGTTGAAGTTAATCATACTTGCGAATATGCTTGTCTTGTTTGGTATGTTGTATACAGTACGATTCAACGCAATGAAAACAGTAGTTATACAATCCTCAACGATTTTAATCCATACTTCTAATATTAGGCACAAGCCAGTCGCATTTTACCCGCTGAGCGTCACTAATGTCTTACAGCTTCTGAGAGCTTGAAGACTCTCAACAACGACGTCATTTAAATGGCGTACTACAAACAGAGAGACGCCATGCCATTACATGTAAAACGTGAGAGGTTGTTACCGAGGATGAATTTGATTGTGATATGCGATCGCAGCAACGGGTAACAGGCAGAAACGTGAAGGCAGATGACATTATACCTCGCGCTACATCGAACTACAAATTATTTATTTTCATTCTTCGTCAGTTTAATGCTATGTAATAATGTTAGAAAATCCACATTTTACTTTAATATCGACTCCATCATTCATCGTAATAAACCTACTGATGAGCGTCAGTGGTTCGTGGTCTTTTGATTAGCGTTGCTGCCCCTTGTTCACGGAGTCCCGGGTTCCATTCTCAGCCGCATCTGACTTCCTCCACACGAGACTGGGTCTGTTTGTTATATCCTTACCATTATTTATCATCATCGATGCGCAAGTCGTCGAATTGGTACCGGATCGAAGGACTTCCACCAAGCGGCCAAACATCACTAACGGGCACCAATAAAGCCATATTCTCATTTCATTTTATTTCGCTGATATGCGAGTGTAGCCGCAGTTAACAGCTAATATCGAATAATCCAAGGATTATCCACCGGTGGTATATGGGCAGCGACTTTGGCTAATAATAAAACGTTCTAGGTCGCGGATTCGATCCTTGTCACTCTTTAAATTACGAATAGAGATCATCAGAAATGGCGGCCACATACTTACGACATAGGGAGACCCCATCGTTCTGCCAACAGGTTTGTCGAAAAGGGCGGCGGAGTACACAGAGGTTCGGAGCACACTCTGCTCCTAAAACAGGAAGATTCAGCTATGATCAGCTGCATGAGGTTGCGGAAGGCAATGGAAGCAACTGCGTCAAAGACACAATGCGTACCGACAGGACACGTGGTCTGCAATCCAAAAATGTTGTGATGATCTATCTATTGGAAAAAGATACCGGACTAGTCCCCAATTCATATCTCCGGGATGGGGTCTGCCAAAGAGGAGGTGACCAAGAGAAAAATATTGAATAATTAACAAAAGGGTAACTTTTCACGAGTCTGGGCATGAACGTGGTAGGGAAACTTGAAAATCTTAAAAGCGAAAAGCTAATACTAAATGTAGATACAGTGGGGTTCAATGAAGGGAAATGGAAAGAAGACAAGGATTCCTAATCAGATGAGTATAGGGTAATATCAACAGCACCACAAAACTGTATAATATGAGTAGAATCCGTTATGAGTAGGATGGTAGGGCAGAGACGGAGTTACTGTGAGCAGTTCTAGAATCCAAGGCAAGCCAACGCTGACTACCTTAGTTCAAATATGCATGCCAAACTTGCAAGCAGAAAATGACGTTGACAAGATATATGAGGTTATTGAAAAGATAATATGTAGAAGAAGCTGAAAATCTAATATCCAAGGGAGGACGCAATGCGATTGTAGGGGATGCAGAAGAAGAAAGGGTTACGGGAGAATATGGGCTTGGCGGTAGGACTGAGAAAGGAGAAAGACTAACTAAGTTCTGCAACTAATGTCAGGTAGTAACAGCGAGTATCCTGTTCAAGAATCACAAGTGGAGGAGATGTACTTGGAAAAGATTAGGGGATACGGGAATATTCCTGTTAGATTACATCTTGGTGAAGCAGAGGTTCCGAAATCGGTTACTGGATTGTGAGACGTATCCAGGAGGAGATATATGCTCAGATCACATTTTGGTAATGATGAAGAATAGGCTGAAGTTTAAGAGACAAAGAAAGAATCAATGCTTAAAAGAAGTGGGAAGTACTAAGGAATGAAGAAATACTCTTCAGGTTTCTGAGGTTACAGAAACTTCTATAATTAGTAGGAATGCAGAAATACGATTCACTTAGAAATGAAATAAGTAGAAAGTGCAGGGAACCTAAAGCGACATGACTACATGAAAAATGTGAAGAAATCGAAAAGGAAAGTATTGTCGGAAGGACTGACTCAGCATACAGAAAAGTCACAACAATCTTCTATGAAATTAACATCAGTGGCGATAAAATTAAGCGTGGAATAAATACAGAGGAGAGAGCGGATAGGTGGAAAGAGTACAATGAATACTTCTACCAAGGAGAGGAACTGTCGGGTGACGTAATAGAAGAAGAAGCTAGAGTCACAGGGAGAGACAGCGTATACGGTATTAGGGTTTTGGACGATTTAAGGTCAAATAACGCAGAAGGATTAGATAACATTCCATCGGAATTTCTAAAATCATTCGGGGAAATGGCAACAAAACGGCTATTCACATTAACTTGCAGAGTGCATAGGCTGGCGATATACCATCACAATTCCGGAAAAACAACATACTCTCGTTTCAAACGATAGCAAATGCCGACTAGTGCGATAATCATCGCGCAATCAACAGCTCATGCATCCTAGTTGCATTTAAGAATAATTTTATAGAAAGAAGGGAAAAGAAAACTGACAACCTGTTAGATGACGATGAGTTTCCCTTTACGGAACATAAGCGCACTATAGAGAAATGTCTGACATTGTTGATAATGGAAGCAAGATTGAAGAAAACTAAAGACACATTCATAGGATTTGTCGGCCTGTAAAAATGGGTACGACAGTGTAAAACGGTGCAAGACGTCCTAATTTATGAGAAAAATAGAGGTAAGCTATAGGGCAAGATGGTTAATATACAAAATGTACAAAAACAAAGAGGGAACAATACAACTCGAAGACCAAGAACGAAATGCTCAATTAAATACATCGAAGAACAAGTGACGGAAATAAAAGTGAAAATGAAGATGAATTACAGGATATATTAAATGGAATGAACAGTCTAATGGGTACAGTATATGGATTGAGAGTAAGTAATGAGAATGAGCAAAAATCAGAAAATCGAGCAAATTAACATCAGAATACGAGATCAAGAAGGAAATGTAGGAACTCCGCCATTTAGGCAGCAAAAATAAAGGATAATGGATGGTGCACAGAGGACATAAAAACTAGACCAGCACTGGTAAATGTCAAACACTGGCTTTAATTTGAGCAAGTAATTCATGAGAATGTACGTTTGAAACACGACATTGTGTATCACTGAGATGTGGTGCCACCAAAAAATGTTGATAATTAGGTGGTGGATGTAATCAGGAAGGACGTTCTCCGTAGAATAGTCGAGGAAAGCAATACACCGAAAACAGCAACAAGAAGCAGGAGCATGGTGATAGGATAGCTAAGACATCAGGGAATCATTTCGATGCTAATAGAGAAAGTAGTAGAGGATAAAACTCTAAATGAAGACAGAGGTCTGCATTTTTGTTTTTTTTTTTTTTTTTTTTTTGTCCACAGTCTTGTAAATGGTTTGATGCGGCCCGCCACGAATTTCTCTCCTGTGCCTACCTCTTCATCTCGGAGTAGCAATTGCAACCTACGTCCTCATTTATCTGCTGGATGTATTCCAATCTCTGTCTTCCTCTACAGTTCATGCCCTCTACAGCTCCCTCTAGTACCATGGAAGTTAGTCCCTGATGTCTTAACAGATGTCCTGTCATCCTGTCCCTTCTCCTTGTCAGCGTTTTCCACAAATTCCTTTCCTCTGCGAATCTGCTCAGAACCTCCTCATTCCTTACGTTCTCAGTCCACCTAATTTTCATCATTCGTCTGAGCACCACATCTCAAATGCTTCCATTCTCTGCTGTTATAGTTTTCCACAGTCCATGTTCCACTACCATACAATGCTGTGCTCCAAACGTATATTCTTAGATATTTCTTCCTCAGATTAAGGCCTATGTTTGATGCTACTAGACTTCTCTTGCCCAGGAATGCCCTTTTTGCCAGTGCTTGTCAGCTTTTGATCTCCTCCTTGCTCCGTCCGTCATGGGTTATTTTGCTGCCTAGGTAGAAGAATTCCTTAACCTCATCTACTTCGTGACCATCAATCCTGATGTTAAGTTTCTCACTTGTGATACTTCTCATTACCTGCGTTTTTTTATTTACTCTCAATCCATATTCTGTACTCATTAGACGGTTCATTCCATTCACTAGATCATGTAATTCTTCTAAACTTTCATTCAGGATAGCAATGTCATCAACGAATCGTATCATTGATACACTTTCACCTTGAATTTTAATTCCACTCCTGAACCTTTCTTTTATTTCCATCTTTACTTCTTCGACGTGGATTGAACAGTAGGGGCGAAAGACTACATCCCTGTCTTACACCCTTTGTAATCCGAGTGCTTCGTTCTTGGTCGTCCACTCTGATTATTCCCTCTTGGCACTTATACATATCCGTCTCTCCCTATAGGTTACCCCAATTTTTCTCATAATTTCGATCACCATGCATCATTTTACACTGTGGAGTACTTTTTTCACATCGAAAAATAGTGTTAACGTGACTTGATTTTTCTTTAGTTTTGCCTCCATAACCAACCGCAACGCCAGAATTGCCTCTCTGGTGCCTTTACTTTTTCTAAAGCCAAACTGGTCGTCATCTAACACATCCTCAGTTTTCTTTTCCATTCTTATGTACACTCCTGGACATGGAAAAAACAACACATTGACACCGGTGTGTCAGACCCACCATACTTGCTCCGGACACTGCGAGAGGGCTGTACAAGCAATGATCACACGCACGGCACAGCGGACACACCAGGAACCGCGGTGTTGGCCGTCGAATGGCGCTAGCTGCGCAGCATTTGTGCACCGCCCCCGTCAGTGTCAGCCAGTTTGCCGTGGCATACGGAGCTCCATCGCAGTCTTTAACACTGGTAGCATGCCGCGACAGCGTGGACGTGAACCGTATGTGCAGTTGACGGACTTTGAGCGAGGGCGTATAGTGGGCATGCGGGAGGCCGGGTGGACGTACCGCCGAATTGCTCAACACGTGGGGCGTGAGGTCTCCACAGTACATCGATGTTGTCGCCAGTGGTCGGCGGAAGGTGCACGTGCCCGTCGACCTGGGACCGGACCGCAGCGACGCACGGATGCACGCCAAGACCGTAGGATCCTACGCAGTGCCGTAGGGGACCGCACCGCCACTTCCCAGCAAATTAGGGACACTGTTGCTCCTGGGGTATCGGCGAGGACCATTCGCAACCGTCTCCATGAAGCTGGGCTACGGTCCCGCACACCGTTAGGCCGTCTTCCGCTCACGCCCCAACATCGTGCAGCCCGCCTCCAGTGGTGTCGCGACAGGCGTGAATGGAGGGACGAATGGAGACGTGTCGTCTTCAGCGATGAGAGTCGCTTCTGCCTTGGTGCCAATGATGGTCGTATGCGTGTTTGGCGCCGTGCAGGTGAGCGCCACAATCAGGACTGCATACGACCGAGGCACACAGGGCCAACACCCGGCATCATGGTGTGGGGAGCGATCTCCTACACTGGCCGTACACCACTGGTGATCGTCGAGGGGACACTGAATAGTGCACGGTACATCCAAACCGTCATCGAACCCATCGCTCTACCATTCCTAGACCGGCTAGGGAACTTGCTGTTCCAACAGGACAATGCACGTCCGCATGTATCCCGTGCCACCCAACGTGCTCTAGAAGGTGTACGTCAACTACCCTGGCCAGCAAGATCTCCGGATCTGTCCCCCATTGAGCATGTTTGGGACTGGATGAAGCGTCGTCTCACGCGGTCTGCACGTCCAGCACGAACGCTGGTCCAACTGAGGCGCCAGGTGGAAATGGCATGGCAAGCCGTTCCACAGGACTACATCCAGCATCTCTACTATCGTCTCCATGGGAGAATAGCAGCCTGCATTGCTACGAAAGGTGGATATACACTGTACTAGTGCCGACATTGTGCATGCTCTGTTGCCTGTGTCTATGTGCCTGTGGTTCTGTCAGTGTGATCATGTGATGTATCTGACCCCAGGAATGTGTCAATAAAGTTTCCCCTTCCTGGGACAATGAATTCACGGTGTTCTTATTTCAATTTCCAGGAGTGTATATTATTCTTGGGAGCAACCAGGATGCATCAGCAGTTCAGCTCATTGTGCGATGATTTTCCCACTTGTCAGCTCTTGCAGTCATCGGAATTGTGTGGATATTTTTTCAAAAGTCAGATGTTATGTCGACAGACTCATACGTTCTACGCACTAATGTGAATAGTCGTTTTGTGGACAATTCCCCCAACGAATTTAGAAATTATGATGGAATGTTGTCTATCCCTTCTGCCTTATTTGATCTTAAGTCCTCGAAAACTCTCTTAAGTTCTGATTGTAATACTGGATCCCACATCTCTTCTAAATCGACTCGTGTTTCTTTTTCTATCACATCAGACCAATCTACTCCCTCCTAGAGGCCTTCAATGTGTTCTTTCCACCTATTCGCTCTCTCCTCTGAAGTTAACAGCATAGTTTCCGATGCACTCTTTATGTTACCACCCATTCTTTTAATTTCACAGGATGTTGTTTTAACTTTCCTATATGCTTTGTCAGTCTTTCCGCATTTTTTTCTCAATTGAAGACATAAAGTCTGAAAATGAGTCCGTGATCATATTTTTGGCACTTTATTTTACAAGTTCGTGTTGATCACACTAATTTTTACACTTCACTACTACCTGTTTCGGGTACTGCCATTTTCAGATCATAAATTGTTCTGATCTAGTATCAACGTCAATGAAAACATTTAGATATATAGTAAGTGTGCATGTACCTTCATGTTTAGTTTTGCGTTGACACTACATGTTTCAACCAAGTACAGCTTCCCCAAAGAAAAAAGTCCATAGGATATAAGTCAGGAGACCTAGCAGGCTAAGTAACTGTTCCTCCTCGACTAACCCATCTGGCAGGATACAAATGGTTCAAATGGCTCGGAGCACTATGGGACTTAACCGCTGAGGTCATCAGTCCCCTAGAACCTAGAACTACTTAAACCTAACTATCCTAAGGACATCACACACGTCCATGCCCGAGGCAGGATTCGAACCTGCGACCGTAGCGTTCGCGCGGTTCCAGACTGTAGCGCCTAGAACCGCTCGGCCACTTCGGCCGGCTGGCAGGATACCTTCGGTTCAGAACACGTCGTGCACGCAAGGCATTATGTTATGGAGATCCATCATGTTGATACCATATAAGCATTCTGGTTCTTAGCGGCACTTCATCCAGAAGAGGAGGAAGAATTTGTCTGAGGAAGTTGGCGTACGCTGTGCCGTTTAGACTACTATTGACGAAATAAGAGCCAATAATTGTAGTACCAAGCATTCCACACTAGACGTTGACCCTCCACTGAAGCTGATGTTCCATCTGTCTAAGCCATCGTGGGTTGTCACTGCACCAATAATGCATGTTCCTTGTATTTACCTGTCCTTTGTTTGAGAAGGAACATTCATTGGTAAATAGAATATTGGAGAAGAAGTTCGGATTGGCGAGGATTTGCTGCTGTGTCCATTGGCAGTGCTGTACACGATTCGGGAAATCAGTCCCATGCAATTCTTGATGTAGGTGTAGACGGTAAGAATGGAACCGGTGACGTGTAAGAATACGACGTACACTGGTTCTAGGAATGCCAATCTCGATTCAAGTTGTCATGTGCTCACATGTAGATTCATAGCAACGGAAGCGAGTACAGTAACTTCGGCAGCTTCGTCTGTGCGATTGCTACGACGATTGCGTTATCGTGGGTTGAACCTTCCCGTTTCCTGAAGCATCACAATAAGACGAGAAAACATCTGTCAGGAAGGTGGGTTTTTGTCAGGATATCGCTCTCTGTACAGTTCCGCTGCCTGCGTAGCATTTCGCCTACCTTCAACAACAATAACAATAAAATAACTTCACTGTATTCCTACTCTACACAACAGTATTTAAAAGGACTAAACTTCTGTACCAAATGTACCCGTACATACGAAAACAGAATTGCAGTTACTGTTCTGCAAACTTACATTCCCCATAGATGAGTAGCATTTTTAACTTCCCTTCGTTGGTGTACATTCTACCCACACAACTCTTCAATTGACGATGGTTGACGGAATGACGGGCGTGCATTCTACTTATGTTTGCATTTGTCCTCTGTCAAAGTCAGCACGTGGATGTGTTCCATTATCCCGAGTACCTGCACTAAGCGCTGGGAGTGTCAACGTCAATGTTGTGTTACATAGTTAATAACTTTAAGTTTCAATGAGTGGTACACTGTGATACATTTTTGAATAGGTCTTCAGGAGAAGAAATGAATTACTGAACAAAGAATACAGGGTGCCATTTAAAAAAGTCTTACCGATGTTCATATCTTTGTAAAAAACAAAGCTACAACGAAGGCAATCATGCTGATTCATGTCCCCCTGGCGGCTAAAGAACATTTGCTTGAAACATTTTGTAATTTGCATCTGGACAAACAGTTATGAAGGGTGGTCAGGATAAAGGGGACACCCAGTATGCATGAGGAACAGGACAGGCCTCTGCACTGATCCCTGGGGCGCTCCCCATTTGACTGTGGCCCACTCAGACCCCACATTATAGCCATTCTCAACACTGCGGATAATGGCGTTTTGCTGTCTGTTGTTAGAGTAAGACGTGAACCAATTATAAGCTACTCCCCGTATTCCATAATGGTCCAACTTCTGGAACAATATTTTGTGATCAACATAATCAAACGCCTTAGTTAAAGCAAGGCAGATGGCTAGCATTCGAAACCTTTTGTTTAATCGATCCAGTACCGCACAGAGAAAAGAGAATAAAGCGCTTTCAGGTGTTAAACCACTCCTAAAACTGAACTGTACATTTGATATCAAATTATGTGAAACAAAATGATCAGTTATCCTTACATACACAGTCTTTTCAATAACCTTAGCAAACACGGATGGCATAGTAATAGGACTAAATTTGTCTACATTATTCCATTTTACCTTTTTATAAAGCGGCTTTACTATTGAGTTCTTAAGCCGTTCAGGAAACTGACCATTCTTAAAGGAAAAACAACAAATGTGGCTAAGTACAGATTTAACATGTGAAGCACAGTACTATCTCCCTCTTGTCAGTATCACAGAGGAGTATTTCAGACATCAATCTCGGAAAAGCATTTTCCAGGGGATTTATATGAATAACATACTTGAGCACCTTACAGTACTATTTCTAATGGGCTACTGTAGCTCGATTGTGACTATTTCTAACATTTTGATATAATTCCTACTATGTTCTACATGATATCCTTATCCCACTAGTCAGACCCATGGCTGCCTTTTATTGCCAGTACACTTTTAGAACGTTCTAATGGAAATCAACTTTCAAACAGCATAAAGTCATACGTCGGATCATCCAACCATTGCAACATTTTGACGAGTGTAAAGAGCCAACTGGACAGAATTTGGTACGATATCCCTCGGAAAGACGTCTAACAATTATGTCAATCAATGCCAAGACTAGTAACTGCTTGCATGAGGGCTAGATGTGTACCAATGCATTACTGACTCGCTCAATTTGTGAAACTCTTTTTCATAAATACATCATCCAGTTTTTTCTGAAATTGCTGTCATTTATCTCTCTCTCTCTGTCTCTCGCTCTCTAACGTTTGAGTGTATTTTGTGTTAAGCATGTAACAGAGAAAAAATTTGAAATGTTTTCAAATTATGCTTAAAGTTTGTTGGGAGTCGCTAAATGCTCTCATGAAACATGGTATGAATATAATATGCGTAATTTTCGCACCATTTTAAGTAAAATCAAGTTTTCCAAGCATCTCATTGTTCATGACGACATATCTGTGAGTCGTACAGTGATATAATTTTGGAAAGACATTCAGTGACGTATGCAGATACTGTCTGCAAAGTGTGTTGTGAATGGAGCTGGTAGTAATAGATTAAAACGTGATGCCTGCTGTTGACGTTTTACGGGGTACCATTTTAAGCAGAATGAACTCTTCAGTACACCTACACTGCGCAACAGAATTATAGTATCACTTTTTCGAAACCCAGTAATTGTGTCCCATTGCGAATCATAAGTTTTAAATTTGTCTTTTGCACCATTACAGAGGAAGGCTGTAGCGCCCCTGAGCCAAATTTCAAACTTATGCATCGCAATGGAAGACAGTTACGGGGTTTCGAAAGAGTGATCCTTTAATTCTGTTCCGCAGTGTAAATGTCTGTGAAATCATATACTCTCATCTATATATCGCACAGTGATATAATTTTGCAGGAACATTCAGAGGTACACAAGTATGGAGATAGTGTCTGCAAACTGTGTTCCGAATAGAGACACGTCTGATGCCAATTAGTACATGAACAGCAAAAATGTAGCATGCGATAAAATTTCTTCCTTTCATAATTTTGTGGAGGTGAGAAAAAGTTTCGTTAAGATTGGAAATTATGTATACTATTTGTTGGAGTCGATAAGTGCTTCCATTCTCAAATACTGGATAAGCAAAATCCGGGTATTTGCGCGCCTTCAGTTACACTGGCTCAAGACAAGCACACTTTTCCTAAATGTAAAACTTGTCTTATTGTGTAAAAGTTTTAACATAAAAATATACCTCTTACTGAACATATAATGACAGAGTTTTAACTTTTTACGTTCTGTCAGTAACTTCGCGAAATACTGAAAATCTCATTTTTCTTGCCCCTGGGAGCTGTTACGTAGGCAGTCTCAAAGTGATACTGACTTCCGCTTGCGGGATAGTCTCTTTGGAATAGAGACGACGGCAAAAGCAAAGGCCACTCACACAGGCCAACTTGTTGTTACTGAGGTGGTCGTGGATTCTGTGGTGCGAATTTGCTCGACGTCAACGTGAAGCGATTTAGATCAATCCTGGCAGATCTATATCTGACGTCACGTAGTACTTGGGCGTGTCTCAATGAAGAAGATACTATCGAAATGCTGGGCCGGATGCTCCATTCGAACGATGCAGTGTTACAGTTCGGATTTTTCCATTTGTATATCTCTCACAAGATAAAAAAAGCTGCTGAACCGATTTTCATTGATGTTTCGCGTAATTTATCAGTGGAGTTTAATGTAAAATTTTTATTCCAATTTGGACACAACACTTGTTGTTGATGCAGTGTATTTTTGTGTACGACAGATCGCGCTAGAAACTAATTAACGAATTTGTCACATTAGCATTCTATAATCAGTCGCGAACTCTGAACGCCAAATCAATGCAAATGAAGCGGAAATTTTTTCATTAAATAAAGGCTCGGTCATATCAAACAAATTTATTTTTACAGCTGGTTACGGCCCTTAGCCTCTAACAAGTGACAGTTGCACATGACGTTTTATCCGAAATGAGGAGCTCACTGCGTATAACTACAGTACTAAATATATTGAAACAGTAGCCACTCAAAAAAATTACTCAGATAATACTCCACGGATGATTCGTATTGAAATCACGACCTGCCGCTCAATAATTTTTATTAGAAGACTTTTATTTCCTCATCAGCCATCTTGCGAGTCGGTGCAGGCTCATACAGGGTGACAATCACTAAACTATACGAAATAAAATCGTCATACTCCTAAGTGGTTTGCGTTAGCAAACACTGCACGGTTGGCTGCAGAGGATGATGGAAATTAGTAAGCGCATTCGCACGCACCTTATTGTTTGGCATTTGCACCTGAAAATGTCACGGTACAGCGTACTTGAGCGTATAGCGCTTGTAAAGGCCTACTAAGCGAGCAATAACTGCGCCTCAAAGAAGGTTTGTGAACCAGTTCAAACTGAAGACACTGGTCCAAGTGCTAACAATGAAGAATTTGATTCGCAAGTTTGACGGAACGGATAGAGTTCGTGATGACAGCACTGGCAATGTCGGCCTTCCAAAAAGGATGAAAAGCCTGAAAACATCGAGGCGACATGTGTTTTGTTTCAAAACAGCCCCAGGAAATCGACCAAACGAGCTGCACAACAGGTGGGAATCAGCTGGGAGACACTGCGACAAATCGTTGTTGAAGACCTGCAACTCTTCCTATATAAAAATGAAACCCATCAGCCTTGAAACCCCAGGGCCATGTAACAGCGGTTGTGTTTCGCCAACACTATTGTCCACAGAACTAGCAGACTGGACTTTTGGAAGATGATTTCATTCACGTTATCCAAAGTGACCCTGACGTCGACAAGATGTGGTTCATGCAAGACGGAGCTCGACGCCATTGACATGGGGGAGAGTTTGATGTCCTGGAGGAGCACTTGTGGGACCGCATTCCTGCTCTGATGAACCAAGAAGCCACTGGCATGGGCCTAGATTGGTAGCCATATTGCACGGATCTGAACACAAGCGACTCCTTTTTGTGGGATTATACCACAAACAAGGTGTACAGCAGTAACCCCAAAACCATTGCTGATCTGCAAACAGACATTCAGGAGGTCATTGAGAGCATAAATGTTTCGACTCTTCAACGGGTCAAGCAAAATTCCGTTATTCCTCTGTGTCACATCACCGCCAATGATGGCAGGCATATGGAACATGCCATAACCTAAATCTGAATACCTTTACTGACGTTTACATGTTGAATAAAGTATGCGGATGCCGTAGTTTGTTACTAATTTGTTTTCTATTCATGTAGTTCAATAATTGCCGCCCGGTATTAAAGTGGTGAATATCGATGCACATTATTC
This sequence comes from Schistocerca nitens, assembly GCF_023898315.1. NCBI lineage: Eukaryota > Metazoa > Arthropoda > Insecta > Orthoptera > Acrididae > Schistocerca > Schistocerca nitens. The sequence continues at coordinate 360,865,784 of NC_064619.1, forward strand.
TTTGTACCAAGTGCAGCTTATGGCTGGGATCGTAGCGCTACTGAAAATTAATTTTTATAGATTATGTCAAATTACCCTAACAAAGAAAATATTGCAATGCTGTTTTGTTACTTAAACGACATGGAATTACGGAAGCTGTAAGTACGACACTTTTAAAAATTTATTGTCAACAGAGTGGACAGCACAGCACGCTACAACACTGAAACGTTAAGAGTGACTGGCTGTTAAGACAGATCAACACATGACGTTCTTTAACATTTGGTTGTTGAAGGATTCACTGTAGCATTGATTGATAGACTTGTTGGAAGTCCTTCTGAGGGAAACAGTGTCATATTCTGTCCAACTGCCTCCTTAGGTCATCAAAATCTCGAGCTGTTTGCAGAGCCCTGCACGTAACGTTCCAAACGTTCTTAATTGGGGAGAGATACGGCGACCTTGCCGTCCATGGCGGGGTATGGCAAGCATTAAGACAAGTAGCAGAAACCCATGCCGTGTGCGGGCGGACATTATCTTTCTGAAATGAATACCCAGGACGGGTTGCCATTAAGGCAACAAAACGGGGCGTAGGACATCGTCGACGTACTGCTGTACTGTACGAGCGCCGCGGTTGACAACCAAAGGAAATGCCACCCCAGACCACCACTCCTGTTTGTCGGGCCATATGGCGAACAACAGTCACGTTCACATCCCATCGCTGTCCAGTGCGTCTCCAGGCATGTCTTCGCTGGCCGTCGGGGTCCAGCTTGAAACTGGAATCATCACTGAAGACAATTCTTCTCCAGTCAGTGGGATTCCAGGCCGAAGATATTCTAGCTCCCATGCCCAAGGACTCGAACCTCCGCCGGAACCAGCCGCACAGTCCACGACTGCAGCGCCCTAGCTTGGCTAATCCCGCGAGGCCGTGAGACCCACATTCCCAACTGTGCACAATCTACATATGTAATGTACCTAATAGATATTTGCCCTTCCACTCATTACTCAAGCACACTCAGGTGACGATTCCGGTAGGAGGTCGAGCTACCTGTGCGCATTCGCACAGACGAAGGTCAATGGCTGGGTAGCCTTTAACTGGCTCGTTGAACGGGTAGTTGTCCCTGGTGTACTGTGACTAAAGTAGTTCTAGGGACTGAGAGTGTATCAGGGAGAAGCATCGATCAACACAGTTTGTACACACACTAGTTGAAATGTCACACATGTACACTAATGAAGAATATCCAGATATGGCGTATGTCCAGGGCTTCTGCGATTGTAGTGCTCTTGCTACTGTCGACGAATACTGTCGGCGGTTATCGACAGGTCAAATTCCCGATAGTAGAGTGTTTACCAGATCGTTTACAACATTGTGTGAAACTGGTATTTCCATTTTTCTCCTGAACCTGTAATTCTGCAACACATGCAGGAACAGCAATACATTGCTGAAATGGTGCAGTGTAGTCCTACTACCAGTACACAGCTACTTTCTGCACGTATCGGTGTGCCACGAACACGTGTATGGCGAAAGTTATGCACAAAACTTGTACTCATTTCATACAGCGTGTCCACAGTCTTCACATTGCCGACAATGCCATACGATTGAATTTTATCATTGCTTCTGTCAATACTCTTCACTGGTGCAGCAACGAAAATAAGGAATGGAATCAACATCGCACGTAATAACCATTGATGGTCGCAGGAAAGTCCGCTTAATACAGTGGAAACTAATTTCCACGTTCGGTTTTTGACCAGTGTTTTGTGCGACATCATTGGTAAAGTGCTGATAGATCCAGTCATTTCAGAAGAGAAAATGGCGGACAGACTTAGTTTCAATTTTTGGAAAATTCGTTTTTTCAGCAGCTTGAGGACGTTCCTTTGGCCACACGGACTGCAGAGTACCTCCAGTATGACGCTGCCCCTCCACATTTTACCAGGTGTGTGAGGGAACATCTCAGCCGCACTTACCCTAATCGCTGGATTGGTCGTGGTAGTGGTATTAACTGGTCACCAAGATCGCCAGACCTTATGCCATTTGATTTTTGTTTTTGGCATTGGATGAAGTCTGAGATATACAAATGAAAGGTGAATACGCCAGGTGAACTGCTTGGTCGTGTTATGGACGCTGCTGACCTTATTTTTAAACCTGACAATGAAAATAAATAATAATTTATCTTAAATTTGACCTATCTCGGAAACCATTTGGAATAAAGAACATGAACATATGAAGTTTCTTGCTTCAAATGATCGTTTCTGTCATATCCCTGCATACTGACTATTCCTCGAGGGACGCCCTGTATAGGACATTCAACCACCGAATGCAACACGTCAAACAACGTGATACGGTGAAGCGTTACATAACATGACACTTTTAGTACTCATTTTGAATGTTTGGGCGCAGCCTTTGCTAAGTCCTGCTGTTTTCCACGTTAGTCCATAACGGATCTTTTCAAAGTGCTGTACTTGTAACTTCAAGGATTACATGATGCTCCACTAAGAAAATAGCATCGCTATAAGCAAATGTGCCAAATTTTGGTCATATCCAATGTGGAATAGAAAAATGAGAAAAAAGTATAATAATAATAGAAATAATAATAGTGCTAGTTCTAGTAGTTGTTGTTGTCGCTGTCATTGTTGTGGTAATATTAGTAGTCCAAAGGTCTCTCAAATTCTTGTGGCAATACAGTGAATACATCATAATCGAAGCCATGAGTAAGCCAGGCCACGAAGAGGACACTGGAAGGTGTAACTTTTTTTTCCCTCGGTACTTATATCCTTATGTCGAAAGTATGAGCCACTTGATATGTCCTTAGGCAGGAATTACAGAGGTCCAAAATTGCGAAAAAAGTTCTTGACTTTTCTAGAAGCTGGTATTTGGCATTCACATTGGAAGAGCTGTAGCTTCTGTCTTATTGATTGATCTCATTGCGAACTAGAATACGGTGGAACATTTTTCACAGTGTTTTCTTTGCTAAAGAATCGTTGGCATAAGTACGTTGAAATTTAAGTAATGGCTAGGGGGATCCATGTGGCTATTCTGTGATGCTTGACGCAGCGGTCTCGTGACACGGCGGACATAAACCTCTCGCAGCTCCACGGAACAAGCGGAGCAGAAGATTTCCAGATGGCCGGCCGCGCTGCGCCCTTGGCCCTATGCCAGTATCGCTGTTTTGCGGCCCTCCGTCGACGCAGGCGTGTAGTTTCTGGGTATCGCTATTTCCCTGCAGAGAAATGTCATTTCCGGAATGATACTGCAGAAGAGCTACAAACGGCTTCTCGAGAGTCATTTTTACGATAGTGGGTGATGTCTCATTTAACTCAAGTGACATGGTCAGCAGTTACAGTACGTACTGCGCTCCATACATACATTCTTAGAAATTTATTCACAATTTTCGGTTGATACTAGTAGATTTCTTTAAGCGTTTCTATGTCTTTCTTGCTCTGTTTCTTAAATCCTCTTTGCTTCATTAGTTATGAGTTGAGTTGCGCTCTACCTAAACTGCAGTTTTGGTATAGTAGATAAATTACGTAGTAAATCGTTGGATTACCAGCAGTATTGGTAGGACTTGTAGGAAGACAAATATTAATGAATGTATGAAAGAGAAAATGGAAGCTGACGACTTTTGTTTCTTTTGTTTGTTTCTTTTTTACATCAGCAGAACCGCACATCGTTCACTATTAGCCCATTATGTAGTTAAATACACAAACATAAATGGCATTTTTTAAGTAATAAAAATTAGTTGCTCGCGTTACCTCTGTGAAGTTACGTAACCAAAGCAATTATTTCTGATGCAAGTACAGTTTACATGCTCAGCCATAAATACATATGTAATTATTGGTGCTATTTTCTACTCACTAGAACACTGTTTTTCATCATGATCGAACGGAAGAGTTCACTCCTATTATTGATAAGTGCGAAAGTTGTTTATGAATGATAGAAACACGTTTTATATATGATCGCTGTTTATAAGTTTTTTGTTTTGTGTTCCTTTAAATTTTACATCTCTTTAGGAAATGATGTTTTTAGCGATATACGATAAATCTGTGTTTTATTTTTAGAGTATCCCTCTGTTTCACGTTACAAATCAACAATTTTCAAATAAAAATTAAATTAAACAGTGACAGTTCCAGTTTTGCTGTTAATACTGTATATTGTTAATTAAGAGGACGATAACTATGTAGAACAAGAATGTTCCATAGGTTGTGCATCGCCTTACACATCCTCAATCAGCTTCTAGATGGGTCTTGGCTTCTACTTTCAAGGAGAACCTAGTAAGATACTGATCGAAAATGTAAACAAAGCGATAGGAAACAGGTAACGACCACTAGGTATGCAACCCACCCAATATTCAGGTAACGTAGTTATTATCTCGACTGAACCCCGCTGCTAGGAAATGTACTGTAGTCCACACTTCCTTATGATAGTTTACGGTAGTTTTACAACACTAGTTACGCGTTACTACCAAGCCAGTCCATACTCTGCGTCATTAGATTGTAGTTTCTTTACATCAGGGTCTGCAACTCTTCCTCACATTTACTGAGAATATCAATATCATAAGCCAATCTTTTCATTGATAACATATCACCCTGACCTCTAATCAAGACTATGAATGTTCCTTTTATTTCTGCTATTGCTTCTTCGCTGTGCAGAACTCTTTAATCCGAGCTCTTCCCTCTTGAGCTTAGTTTCCTATTGTTCTCTGTTATTTGTTCTAGAAGTTGCATCTTAGACAAATTTTCCAGTGCCTTATACGTATTTTTGAAATATTCAAATATCTTTTACCATCTTTAAGTAGTAGAATATTTTTTACAGGTCAACAAAGCCCTCTTACCTTTTCTTCAATCAGTTCTTCACAAAGCTTTTGGGTTCCGTAGCCTTCTTAGTAACCGAACCCACAACGTACGACCAAATTTTTCGTTGCATTGTTGTTTTTAACGTGGCATAACAGTTTAGTCATTCTAGACACGTTACTTTCAAGTACCCACAAACGTGACGCCTCAGTGTCACGTCATTTGAAGCGTACACAAGAGCACTGCTCACAGACAGACAGCGCTCAGGTGTGCTTAAAGTACAACGACGTGAGCTGCCTTATGATCACGTAAGCCTGCAGTAAAAGGCGGCGTCGGCAATGGCGGCGGCGGGGACGGATTGGCTATCCACCCCAATTGCTTCCTGCTATACGAGGTCGGTCCTTTGCGAGATAAACTTCAGCAAAGAAAAAGGAGGAAACCTACTCGCAAGATAATACAGGGTTCTTGTTGCCTACTAAAACAAATATGGAAGTTTTAGGAAAAGACAACACTTTCAAGTGGAAACGGAACAAGAACATTAGCTGATCTTTTATTTTTTACCTTTATCACAGCAACAGAAGAGGAGTTACCGGTTTTGGCAACCAAATGCCATGACCACATTTGATGATAATAAGTTATAGAGTCAAGATACAAATTGTTCCGTGGCTAATACTAGTGAAGAGAATGCCTATGAATCATCAATAACCTTCCTTCTCAAAGCTCTAAGTAATAGGAGCATCAACCAATTTTAACATCTTTTTATTGTGTTTTTAGGGGTATTTAAAACAGCACCTCGGCTGCCGTCATTAATAACCTTAATTTCTGTTACCAAGTACGTTTGTTGAATGTGTTCAAGTGACAGTTATCTAGGACGTTGACGAGTGCGGCAGAGTTCTAGATACCTGTCATTTGTGGATGTTCAATGAACGAAACAGGCAATGAAAATTAAAGCATTTCTTAACAGCATTTATAACTACTTTTAATTTCCGATAGGGGTGCAAGCATCTGGTAAATCAGTTAACAGACTTCAGAAAGTTTATTGTAGCTGCAGCTTTTCCTACCACGTGTACATAATCTGATTGACAACAGAAGTGTAACTATGTGAGTAATTTCTTATTTAACGTAAGGTAAGCCTATCCAGCACTTCAGCCTACTGTATTGGATCTAATGGTTAGTGAAACATTTTTAATTAGTGTGTCCGCGACCACGTGGAAAGTTATCAGAATATATCACAAAAACTATTATTCCTTATTTAGCTAGAAAAATAGAAGTCAGCACCCTAACGAGCAACTGAAACCTCATGACCCGCAACAAGGTTCTCAGTTTGCTCTTCGGTTTCTGGCACGAGTGATATTCTGTGGAGTGATGAAGTACATTTTACACTACAGGGTGCAGTGATTGCACAGAACGACCCAGCTTCGGAGGCTATTAACAGTGTGTTGAGCACAAGGACCCACTGCACTCACCATCTGTGACTATGTGGTGTGGATTCACAAGCACCTTTATTGTGGCTCTGTTTTTCTACCCAGAGGGCCTGTCAGGTGTACTGCGACGCCTCAATGTCATCGAGACCTCCTTACACTGAAGTGACAGAAGTCATGGCAAAGCAATATGCACATGTAAACCTGGCGGTAGTACGGCGCACGCGAGGTGTAAAAAGGCAGTGTAATGGCGGAGCTTCCATTTGTACTCAAGTGATTCTTGCCAAAGGATTTCCAATGTGATTATGGCCGCACGATGGGAATGTACAGACTTTGAATGCGGAACGGTAGTTGGAGCTAGGTGCAAGGGAGATTCCATTTCGAAAAGCGTTAGGGAATTCAATATTCTTTGGTCCACAGTGTCAAATGTACCAAGAATATCAAATTTCAGGTATTACCTCTCACCACGGATAATGCAGTGGCTGACGGCCTCCACTTAACGACGAAGAGCAGGGGCGGTTGCAGAGAGTAGTCAGTAATAACAGGCATGCAACACTGCGAGAAATAACCATAGAAATCAATATGGAACGTACGAGAGTGCTGCGAATTTGTCATTAAAGGACTACAGCAGCAGACGACCAACGCGAGTGCCTTTGCTAACAGCACATCACCAGCAGCGCCTCTACTGATCTGTTGATCGTTTCGGTTGGGTGCTAGGGTGCTAGACGACGGAAAAACCGTCGCCTGGTCACATGCGTCTCGTCTTCAGTTATTAAGCGAAACGTAAATTAAAACGTATTGCAATAAATAAATGTAAAAACATTATGACATTAGTTATACCCTATTACAATATAGACACGAAATATGGTATAGTTACATTAACATTTTCAGTGCAGGTGTTGGTAACACAAAATACTGTCATATGTATGCAAGGAGAGACAATAGCAGAAACGAACCCAAATATAAATGAATGATAACGCTTGTGACGTATCATACGTTACAACGTATAATATGTCATATTAAATACTTACAAACGAATGAAGCTATGCTAAACCCAATTTACAAGAAGTACTGTGTTTCAATGCTGAGTGTAGTCGGATAAAATCGACCCGCCATAAAATCACATGCAAATCATGTCTAAAATCATGGTAAACATGAAATGAACTTCACACAACGGTAATTATTGAGTAACGATGAGATAGTGTCTGTATAGAAACTAAAACTATGCGAACCTTGAAAAAGCAAGGACTGAGATATCATAGGAACTATATGTACTGTTAGAGAGGTTTCGGTTTCAAAGTATGATACGTCATATACTTTTGCTATGTATACATATTTGATTTATTTTTGCAACTGTACATGGTTGAATTAAAAAAAATAGAAAACCCATTTAATGATACCAGTGTCTATATTGGAACTATGTCATATTCCGTGCCACCATTGTAATTATTTATAACTATGTCGAAATTTTTCTACATTCATTTCTTACAATTTCTTTAAATTTTTTTTAATAATTCCCCTGTCTTTTAATTTTAACAGCTTACATTCCACATGAGATGTAATTGTTTTGTTATATTTATTTTAAACTGTACATTATTCGTGTATTTTATAATATGATTGCAAGGTTTTCTCCATGGCTTTCAGACTCACTGTACGCTTCCCATTAGTTACTTTCCTTGACGGGCACCGAGCGAGGTGGCGCAGTGGTTAGCACATTGGACTCGCATTCGGGAGGACTACGGTTCAAACCAGCGTCCGGCCATCCTGATTTAGGTTTTCCGTGATTTCCCTAAATTCCTTCAGGCAAATGCCGAGATGGTTCCTTCGAAAGGGCACGGCCGATTCCCATCCCTATCCTTCCCTAATCCAAGCATGTGCTCCGTCTCTAATGACCTCGTTGTCGACGGGACGTTAAACGCTAATCTGCACCACTAATCTTCTCCTTGACTGTGAACTATTGTCCGTATGGCTTGTAGGGCCATTTATTGATGGCAACTGCTTTTCTTATCATTAAATTTCTCGATGTACGGTTCACAAATATGAAAGTTATATGTTCACTGTTTTATGTGCCCAATTGGATGTGGTTTGTTTTTGAACTTCATTGTAAGTAATGATGGAAACTGACATTAATTGTTGCATATATTTTCCCAGAGGCATCTTTTATTACACCACAGCTATAGCTGATGACGATGTACCGAATAATTAATTTGCGACCAATAGCTTCCACAGTTCACTGTGTGACAAATTATGTGGTTTGTTTTTTAACTTCATTGTAAGTAATGATGGAAACTGACATTAATTGTTGCATATATTTTCTGATAGCACAGCTATATCTGATGATGATGTACCGAATAATTAATTTGTGACCAATAGCTTCCACAGTTCACTGTGTGACAAATTATCTTTTGTATTAAATGTGGAGCAATATAACATTAATTAATATAAACGTGTAGTTCGAAACTGTGATAAATATAGCCCGTTGCTAAATGATTTTATATTCATAAAGAGAGCAGCATATATATGCTATGAGGAATAAGTGACAGTTTCAAAGGAAAATAAATTACTCATTATCTGGTTTTGTTTTCTTCCGACAATCATCACAAAACATTACAATATGTAGTTTCGGCTGGCCACGAATCATAACCTGACTAAAACCACGTGTTGCAAGCTGTGACTTAAGGTTTCCATTCCGTTGGCTGTTTGAAACCGCTAAACTGTAATTCTGAAATTTTTTGGTAATTTTGCTGTGGGACTATATATATATATACATATACACACACACACAAAAGCGCGCACGGATATATATATATATATATATATATATATATATATATATATGCGCGCGCTTGTGTGTGTGTGTGTGTGTGTGTGTGTGTGTGTGTGTGTGTGTGGGTGTGTGGGTGTGTGTGTGTGGGTGGGTGGGTGTGTGGGTGTGGGTGGGTGGGTGTGTGGGTGTGGGTGTGTGTGTTTGCAGTGATATCGTCTAATGAATAGTACTGGGATATCAAATTCCCAAAGGAACATCCAGTGATTTACCTAACTTTCTCACCAAAAAATCCATACTGAGAAAGAAGCATTCACAGCAGCCATGTAGAATGACAACTACATACTAAACAATCAGAAGGTATGTGCGTACCGTTGAAAGTAATGAGGTATTTCAATCTGTTTGCGACATTCCATGTGATTTTTCTGGGTGTATTATTCCATTCCAATATTGAATACAATTTGCACATCCTGACCTGTCAGAGAGGGAGGCATTCTTTGCCCATCTCGTCGTCCGAGGTCTTCCAATGCATATTCTGTGAGATTCACATTCGGCGAACACTACATTTGAACCACGGCTTCACTCTGTGGCGTCGTTGAAACGTTAGCGGTTCTGTGGAAAGCCGCAGTACCGCACGTGCTAATGAACTCAAGGTCTCAGCACCACAAGGAGCATTGCACCGTCTCTAAATAGCATTTATAAAGTACAGAACGAGAAACGTGAGCCTTTAGCCAAAAATCGTTGGTTCTCTTTAAATTCACGATATATTTAAAACGCTGGATGTTCATCTTCAGATGCTTAGCATCATTATGTCATCATTATTTGTTCAAAGACGTTCCAGCTGTGCCTGTAGTACATAAACTTAGTTTAGTGACAAAATAATTATGACTTAAGTATTATTACCAGTTATAGAAACAGTTACACAGACTTCGTACACTGAGAATTTACATTTCAAATCACAGTTTTTGCACATCACAATAATCTATTAAAACATTTAAACTTTTTGAAAACCTGTGTATGTTTAAAAAATGCAACTTACCGTTCTTCTGACACCGCAGCATGGTAAGAGGGGCGTTCAGTAAGTAATGCAACACATTTCTTTCTCTGCCAATTTCGGTTCAAAAAATAAGGACTTTGTTGTGATACATTGTCGAATATTCCCGCTTCAGTCTCTGTAGATTCATGTAATTCCGACAGGAGCCGGAGCTATACGTAGCCTTCAGAATGAGTCTGTAACGGAGGAGCGATCCAAGCAGAGCGCTGCCAATGATTGTGTTTTGGACGGAAACCAGAGCATCACAGATATTCGTAGGCGCTAGAAGAATGTCTGCGAAGACCTGGCAGTGAACGAAAGCACTGTGAGTCGCTGGGCGAGGCGTCTGCCATCATCGCAATAGAGTCACGCTAAACTTTCCGATCTCCCGCATGATGGCCGGCTGTGACTCCTGCGGTGTTGGAACCGGCGGACGTTCTCTTTCGTGGGGCCACAAAAATGCAAACAAACTTCTTCTTCTTCATAACAACACAAGACCTGACAAGTCTGCACACCCGAGAGGAGCTCACAAAACTTCATTGGTCTGTTCTTCCCAATTCACCGTACAACCCGGATTCCGCACCTTGCGACATTCCAATGGGGAATGTACTCCACGGGTACATGGATGATGAGGAGGTTACTGTCGCAGAAGGACGTTGACCAGTAGAGTGGTACCATACGGGCGTACAGGTCCTCCGCGTGGAGTAAGGCCGTCGCACAGAACGGGGTTATGTTGAAAAATAGAACCAAAAGAATAGGGAATAAAACGGTGTATTTGAATTCTGAATAAAAACAAACCTGTTTTCAGAACAAAAAATTGTGTTGCTTTGTTGAACGCCCCTCGTGTAAGTCTTGTAGTAACATTATAAATATGAATCCAGTTCCTTGCTTGAATTGGATTTCTTTGACGCTATAGGTCTATTTCGGCTACAATTTCCATTGTCAAGCTATCTGCGAATAATACATAGAATTTTATTGTTATTTGCTTCAACTTTGTATTTACAACTTATGGCTATATGGTGTGTGTATATGTGGGTACTTACGTCTAGTTACTCTTCACTTCCATTTCGCATCCGTGGGTGCTGTCGCTTATTAATTTGCTGTCATTGATTTTTTCCTTTATGTTTGTATTCTTTAGGATATAATAATGTAAGTCCAATTAATAACCATGGAAATGTTAAAGTACCACAGCCGTACGTTCAGGCTGGACTGGAAAAACCAATTTCGGGTTGTAACTGATAAAATAGACGGCATAAAGACTTAATTTTTCACAGTTTCCTTTCCTTTGACAGGACAACATGGAGAACTCACAACACAAGTCGGATAAAATTAACGCGAAGGAAGCCGTAGAAAAAACTAGATTTTTGTAATGACATACCGGAAATGACGAAGTTACAAGATGTATATTAAGTAAAAAACCTTTATCCATGAATCCTCTCCTAGCAAATAATAAGTTCCTTCTACCAACAACATTAACTGTTGAACAGGAAACAATACTCTGCGATTAATAAAACGTTCGAAGAATAGTAGATTCAGTTCCACAATTGTGAGAGTTGCTCCCCTTAAGAATTGTGACCATGTAGAGCTGACCAGTATGTACTTTGTGTGCGATAAATCTTCACTAAAGGTTAAACCAATACTGTTTTAGGTATATTATGTTCAAAATTTTAATTACTATATTAAGAATTTTTGCTTCTTTGATTCAACTTTCTCCCGACGTGGAAATTTACTACTAAGATGTATAACTTCAGTTCAACGTTTATCACCATTTACGGTCCAATACAAAGTCTTTTTAAATGAGAATGACGTTTTTAATTGTTCCACTTTCATCTCGGACACAACCTTACAAAAAATTAAAACGTACCAATTTCATAGCGGGGTACAAAATTTAAAAAAATTCAGCGAACATATTTTACTTAGCACCACGAGTTTTATAATTCTATCAAATAACGTCTTATAGTATTGTTTAGTGGGAAGAAGTTTCCAATAAATCTTCAGAAAAGATTATAATTTCTAAAAAGCTAACGTGCCTGACACTAAATGACTCTCCTTAACTTCAGAAAAGGTATTGAAGCTTCATGCATTTGACAGTTACATGCAATGATTATTTAAATGAGATTCCATCAGAAAATATAGTGTGTTGGCTTTCTGAACGTAAGAGTTTGATTTAATTACGTATAAAAACAAATTGACAAGTTAAAAGTAGTAGCAGCAATGTCAAACAAGCGTGAAAGTGTAAAAGAAATAAAATTTGTGCAAGAGAAACAGAAGTATGACGTTGGATGGCTAACCAGGCGTGACGTCAGCTGTTTATCTTATTTCATGGGCAGTTCTCTTGTAGTTCCGGATTCCAGACTTTAATACGAAACCCCTGTGCACTCGCGAATGTGTACGGCTTTCGCACCGGTGTAACACCACAGCGTACAAATACGCACAAAGCTTTCGGTGCTTCGCTGGTCATAGCAGCCAGACAGAGGTACCTCATTAACTGGTAAGGCTGCGCGTAATTGCCCGCTGGAAAGCTTGGCTAGCATTCAAATGGAACTTTTCGCTACCTTCCTCGATAGTCAGCAGAAGCTACAAAAGCTAACAAACAGAAAGGAGGCACAACTTCCATTCCAAGAACCCAGCACTTAGACCGCGAAGCAACAAAAACTTGCTCCACGATTCACGCTTCTGGCTGTCTCATGTGTATGTTATTAGACCCTACATTATTTTCTGCATTTCTTGCATAAACAGATTAAAGACGTATTTGAAATGATTCCTCATTTATGGCTCTTATTTTATTTATCAGTTATTGCTTTCTGTGCAGTCGTATCCGTTCTTTTACATGTTTGACAGAAATATGGTTAATGACTTTCTTTTGGTAATAGTTTCAACCACAAGTTATGACCATCAGACACGGAAAACATCCCATGAGCATATCTACTACGCGTAAACCATCAGTGCCTCAGAAATCACCAATTTGTCTCGAATTAACTACTATCAGGCCAAATCTGCCTCAAAAAGGTCAAAGACATCTAGCAACGAGTCAAAAGAATACTTCAAAAAGAACATAATGAACTGAAGAGAGAGAATATACTGGAGAAAGGACGGAATATCAGGGGCAGGCACAGGTATGTATAAATAAGGTAGATCGTCAATGATATAAGATTTAGCTGCTAATTACATATTATATTGCTCGCTGAAGACGAGATGTCGGTTTGTAAATTGTCTAAGTAATGCTTCACACGCTCGCGGATAAACGCGAGCGTTAGCATGCCGCTTCCGGGATCCGCAGAGATGCACAGGTCCCGGATGGAAACTTCCCGGCGGATTAATGACGACCCCATGAAGACAAAGAATATGATGGTAAAAGTGTGAAGACATCGTCTCGTCATAGCGCCAAATGTGTTTCATTTCAGTGGATCATATCATCGAAAGAGAGATATCTGGTTGGTTAGCAAGTTCTGACCACATAGTGTCTAAACCAAGAGGACGACACTTAGATATTAATCTAGCTGCTGGAAAATATGTATATTTAGCTGTAATGTTGCTGTTGATCCGTCACAAATGCCTATCAAAGCAGTATTTTATAAAGTGACAGTTTTGTATAAAAAGAATGTATTAGAGAGAACCGTCAAATTTTAATCAAACATTTAGCACATAACGACAAAAACGTGGTTTGTTCTACTGAGCTCATATCCAAGTGAAGTGAAGATAGTTGTTAACGACCTCAGCGCTTTTTTCAAAGAAGAATGCAGACGTCAGCCTAAATTCACTTAGGGGAACTACAGGAAACCTAAATGATAATAGCTGGATCCTTCTCGAGAAGTCGAGCTCAGTGTTTAAAACGAAGTATCACCAAGTATCACTTCACTCCATGAGGGAAGGGGAAAAGGGAGAGAGAGAGAGAGAGAGAGAGAGAGAGGAGGTGTTACAGATAAAGAAGAATACTGCAAATGGCAACATATTTCCTCATTTGTCGAATTATCTCCTACTGTTGTGAGAGACGCAAAGACCGATCTGGATAGATCATTCCACTTTTAGTACTGCCGTTCCTCACGTCCTTGCGGTTTCGACGTATATTACTGCAATAGATAACTAATACTTACAGCTCTGCTGATATCAAATATCGATATCGAATTGAAAATGAAGCGCCTGAAACCGTATGTCTTCGCCACAGTAATGTAAAAAGTGGAAGTAGTTGTATAGGATGAGGTAATATCATTACAACATTGTCTGAATTGCAGGTGATCAACCTTGAAGGCAAAATTTGAACCATATTGTCGTAAGTAAGCGTAATTCAGTTCGAGAAATTAGACTGGAAGATCCCATATCATATGGCTACATGGTCGGCAGTCATTCATTGGGACATCCGTAACCTACGAGTATGTAGTAATTGTACGAGCGATTTGGAGGCGGGGAGGGGTTAGAGGGTGGGGGGAAATGACGACATGGCCCTACCTGTGGGGAAGGGAGATGCTAGACAGCTTTATCACAAGAAATCCAAGGATATGTTGTACACGAAGGAGATGGATTAAAAAAACATTTTTTAATTTTGTTAGTTGTCTTGCGTCCCTTGCAAAATTCAGTCAATAAAGGTAACAGAGACAGAGAAAATTAAAGGAGCACCTACGTCATATCCTTCATTAGACACGGCTAGAGCGTCAGAGAAAAGCACAGACTCCAATTTTGAGCGCCGTAAGTAAGACACTGTACGTTGCCGAGGGTCTTACTCTGAAAATATCAAGTCTGCGTTCCAGTAAAATTCCATAATCGTATAGTATTCTTAGATCTCGAATAATGCCTACGAGGAAAAAACATTGGATAAATGTGATCGTATGTAGAGAAGAATGTGAACGAAAAAGTAAGTGAGGAAGATGTTCCGGTACCTCATTCACCTTCCTCCATAATCTCTGCAATAGTGTAAAAAAAGATTTAGAAAACTTAGAGACCACCTTAAGTGTGGAATGAAAACATACTTACAATGTCGTTAGTGTGTCGAATGCTAAGGTAGGAAACAACAGAGAGGTGTGGAGGTAGGTCCGAATTTGTAGAACACAGTCGAGATGACGCCAACTTGCAAAACAAAGTTCGAGAGGATGCTAAATTGAGTCAACCTGTAGCGATTAAAATATTATCAACTGCTTGCATATACTTAAGGATATGGAAAAAAGCAAAGCTAACAACTCATGTGGAAGACACAGAGATAGAGAGATAGAGGGAGGGAGGGAGAGAGAGGGAGAGAGAGAGTCAGAGGGAGAGAGAGAGAGAGAGATAGATAGATAGAGAGAGACAGAGAAAGAGCGAGAACAAACTAAATTGGATTTTTTTAAGTACTTTATATTAGGATTGCAGTTCCCAGATGTGCAGTTGATATTATGTTCATAAAATTTAATTGCATTGCATTTGAATATTCTGTACAATAAGAACTGTCTAATAATGCTTAGTTCCCTGCGAAAGACACTTTCATTTGCACTACGGTTTTATTTTTGTCTGCTACATGCCGACAGTAAAATGGATTGTTAGCAAAAAATGTGTGAAATGCGATATCTGTTCTTCAGCACTGAAACCCATAATCTTTATAGTCCCAGGAGACCATCATTAGTAATTTAACGACTCAGGGTTCAGGGTTCGGCTTTGAAATTTTTCTTCGCAGGAATGGTGTGGTGCCATTCCGTGGATTGCTGTTTTGTTTCCGCTTCGAAGTTATGAACCCACTTTTGATCGCCTGTGACAATACATACTTCAGATCGTAGCCATCTTTTAAATCAGAACCAGCAATGATCTTTAGAAAAGGAAGTGAAGTTTTATGAAATCCTGCTCTCATTTTTTCACAGGCGGAGTAGAATCTGCGAATAACTTCCTCTTGTGAACCCACACTCAACCCTAAAGCACTAGAAATCGCTTTTTTGCCAACAGGTAACCTCTGTTCATAATAATGAATGTTCGAGATGGGAGTTGGCTAACCAGAAGTATAGTGTCACACGAAACTATATGCACGTCTGAAGGTAAGCTTTGTATTCAGTTCCTGATGTAAGAAAAACATTGTTGAAACCGATATATATATTGATAACTAAGGAAAAGTGAGAATGTGTGGCCAGCCGTGTGGCCGAGCGCTTCTAGGCGCTTCAGTCTGGGACCGCGCGACCGCTACGGTCGCAGATTCGAATCTTACCGAGGGCATGGATGTGTGTGATATCCTTAGGTTAGTTAGGTTTAAGTAGTTCTAAGTTCTAGGGGACTGATGACCTCCAATGTTAAGTCCCATAGTGCTCAGAGCCATTTGAATCATTTGATTTGAGAAAGTGTGAAAATAGGTGCTTGAGCTTATTGTGAATGTGACGATAACATTGGAATCCAATAATATAGCTTTTTGGGGCATAGGGAGAAAATGGGAAAATCAAACACTGGAGAATTTTTTGCAACCATCAAATTTGTCGCAAAGTACAATCCGGTATTATGGGATCTAATAATTTGCCTGTACCTAAAATATCTTAGCCCTTCAATTCAAAATGTCTTATCCCGTGCAGCTGAAAAAGAAGTTATTAATGACATTAAGGCTGCCAAATTATTTTCTATTAATACAAATGCTGCAAAGGATATTACAAAAAGAGATCGGTTAACTCGGATATTTAGATATGTCACAGTGGGAAGCCTTGTGACTCGAAGATAAGTGAAAGCTTTTTAAATTTTCGTGAAACAAAAACTGAAAGTGCATTAGGAAGGGAAAAGGAAATGCTATGTGCAATAGATGAAAAGTGAGTTTTGAACCAAATGCTGTGGTCAGTGTTATGACGTTTGTGCCAGTATGTCAGGCATACACAAAGCTATCAGAACGAGAATTCAGCAAAGACAAACTGCAAAATGTGTGCACTGCCAGTGCACACCTTAAGTCTAACATTTAACGATATTGCATGTGGAATTCAAGGAGTCAGGTTCTTTTACGACGTAGAACAAATGTTGTATCATTTCGTCAGTCATAGCTTTAAAAAATAGGCACTTTTCGTATCTTCTTTTACCTTCAAAAAGCTTTCCCCAACACGTTCGCCTTCGAAATACCAGTCTGTAACATCCTTTTGTTACGCTATGTCTATTAGGCTACTTAAGGCCCCAAGACAATAATATTGGCATCTAAGTAAAGGGAAGAAAAAGAACAAGCTGTTGTTTTGAAAAACTAATTAGAAAAATGTGAATTCATTTTTAAGATAGCGCTTAATCAAAGTTTTGCAATTTAACATTTCAAATTATGCAACCGGAAAATGTAGAGTTTGACGTGTGTCCTCTTGTTCAGATGCAGCTGATAATTTATTTTGCCATCGACACTGTTTTTAAGAAGCGATGCCATCGGCTACACATTTGGCAAAAAAATGGGACATTTTAATGGCTGTTTGGACAACACTGTAGCCACGTAAAGGAGCAAATTTTTGGATATGCATAATGTCAACTATTTCCTCGAAGTTATTTTCCCAAAATTTATATATTCTACTTCCGACGAAGAGATTACCAATGCCAAAGTAATTCTTCAAAATGAATATGAGGAACATTTATACAGTAAATGCCCACACCAAAAAAAAAGTGACCTACTGATGTCAGTGAAATAATCAATACTTTCCATCATTGAAAGTACGTCGCATTATTCAGTTTTATCACAGGTGAAGGTGAGAACAGTGAGGTTTTATAACCACAAATCAATCAAACATCCGATAGAACTGTAGATATATGCTTACTGATATTGAATGTCAATCACTATAATGTGTTTCATTTTTTATGACATTTCTCAGTGTGATAATTATTGTTTAATACTTTGAATATAGTAAACGAGTGATGTCTTTGTTTATATTATACGGGATCAAATTTCCGTCTCTGCTTGCTGTAGTGAAAGTTCCGTTAGTTAATGATAGGTTATACATTTTATGTTAGGAGGTCAGGATTTTTATTTTTGCAGACGAGCCCGCGTACCGTACGTTACGCCTTTTGGTCTGTGAGTTTATCCAAGTACATCTGAATCAGAGTTTGATCTCATTTCTGTTGCTTTTAAGTCAGCGGTGTTACCGAATGAGCTAGGGCAGTCACAACGTATTCTTATAGTAACACTATATTTTACTTTATCACAGCACAGATCCTTATGACATTGTTAGTGTTTATAAAAGATTATAAATGAAAGGTAATCATTTTAAAAAACATCGAGAATGTTGTGGATTGGCAAGACAGCCAACCCACTAGGAGGAAGCCGAAAGGCACGCGTTTAAGCTCACGCAGGCTGGCGTGAGGTCTGGAACAGGACACGGAAATGAGACTATTAAAAACGTACGTAGCTTCTGGAATACTTAACTTTAATCCGTAATTGGTGAACATCGCTGTTGACGGTACATGTTTTACAGCATCAATAGTGACTGGTAATGGCGCCTTGCTAGGTCGTAGTAATTGACGTAGCTGAAGGCTATGCTAACTATGGTCTCGGCAATGGAGAGCGTAATTTGTCAGTGAACCATCGCTAGCAAAGTCGGCTGTACAACTGGGGCGAGTGCTAGGGAGTCTCTCTAGACCTGCCGTGTGGCGGCGCTCGGTCTGCAATCACTGATAGTGGCGACACGCGGGTCCGACGTATACTAACGGACCGCGGCTGATTTAAAGGCTACCACCTAGCAAGTGTGGTGTCTGGCCGTGACACCACAGAGAATCCCATGAAAACATGTACTACAATCCGCCATTGATATGCACCCACAGAAATTTTGGAAAATCTGCGCCCTTAGGCAATACGACTCCCTTCAGTCTTCTGATTATAGTTTTCATACTTAGCCACATCCCAGCTCGGCAGTATTAACGTCAAACTGAAAGAAGAAACTCAATAGAACACAAAAATAAGCAGCAACGATACAAAACATACTTGGTTCAGCACGTAAGAGCTTGTGGCACCTGAGCGGAGTTTCTCAACGCTGATGTATTGCGCAGAACGTTGGAAAAATCTTGGTTCTGCGCATGAGCTATGGGTTCCCCTTCACTCACGCTAATGGGGCGTCCGTGCAGCCCCGTGCCTCTACCTACATTCCATGAGCGGTCACGTGAACAGCACACTGGATTGACACTAACAAAGGATGCGCCCTTCGCGTGATTGTCAGAGGGATGCAATACTCTTCTGGACAATTCGTTCTCCTTACATTGCGTTTGTAAAAGAAAACAGCTGCATTGGAGCGCGTTCAGTTCAGAAGCAAACTCAGACATTCATTTACTGTCAATAATTTTAATCATTTTCGCATTACCAAAAACGTGAAGTCACATCTGAGCTGTCTGAGGATACGCCCACCTCACATGCCCTCACCTTAAAGAAAAGGAAATTTTCTCTGAATTCAGTGTTCTATATAAATATGTAAACTCAGCTTTTAAAGAAAAGGAACTCATGTTCTGAAGTGAACAGAACGTTAAAAAAACATGAAAGCTCAATAAAATTAACCTAGAAAGAAAAATACATGAAACCAAAAACTACATACATTTCCTTCACTCATTCTAACCAGAAACAATTCTAGGTTATCTAAATCTCCTGCCTAAATGATTGGTTCTCTAAACGAGTAGAGACTTGTAAAAGGATAATAAAATTTGTTATATAGAAGTTTACAAGTGAGTAGCATAACGATCAACACAAATAATATAGAGATCAGTAAGTTTAACATCTGCAGAAGCTTCATGAAAATATTTTCCCCTTTTTTTGACTAAATGCTGTTGGCTGATGAGGTGTTGGTAATTTCGAATTCCTCAACCCAGTATTAATGTTATGGTTTTTAGGCATTCCTGTTGGTAAGTCTTCAGCTCATTTATTTGTATAAGCCTTAATTTATCCGTCTGGGCTTGGAATTTAGCCATATATTGGTTAAATGAAAAGCAAGAACCAAAAGAAATAAAATTATAGGAAACCTAACTCTACAAAGTGGTAATGTATTGTACTACAGCTATGAAGATTCGGATTTGAAATATATAAAACACACATAACACAATTCTTAATCTATCAGTCTCACAAGAAATTAATAAAATTGAGAACAATGTCAAACACAATATAAATCACGCCACAGCGCAAAATTAGAATCTAATGCGCCCCTCTCGCTAGAGGTTCGAGTCCTCCCTTGGGCATAGGTATGTGTGTTGTTCTTAGCATAAGTCTAGGGATCGATGACTTCAGCAGTTTGATCCCTTACGAATTTACACATACATAATCTGATGTTTATGAAGGATAGATGTTGGGATCTCAGTTCTCAGTTCTGGGATAACTGCGTCTATAACTTATGGTTGTCTTATTTAACAGCTGTAATTGGCGACAGCAACTCCAGTCCTAGCTAATTATTCCCGAAATGAAATGATATCAGAAATTTGGTATTTTCTTCGAGTCTCACTTTTACTTAGTGCTTGCAATTCCATTACATTTCGACGGAGAATACTTCAAACAATAACGGGCGTCTGAACACTCAAAAACTTTCTTACATTTATTTGTCAGCTTATTCGGAAGATAGTTGTTCTCAATAGAAATTTTTGTCCTAAATAACGGAAAGTGTGAGGTCATCCTCATGAATGCAAAAAGGAATTCGTTTAACTTCGATTACATGATAAATCAGTCTAATCTAAAAGCCTTAAATTCAACTAAATACCTAGGTATTACAATTACGAACAATTTAAATTGGAAGGAACACATAGAAAATGCTGTGAGGGAGGCCAATCAAAGACTGTATTTTATTGGCAGGACACTTAGAAAATGTAGCAGATCTACTAAAGAGACATTATGCTTGTCCGTCTTTTAGAATACTGCTGCCCAGTGTAGGATCCTTATCAGATAGGACTGACGGAGTTCATCGAAAAAGTTCAAAGAAGGGCAGCACGTTTAGTATTGTCACGAAAAATGAGGGATAGTGTCGCATAAGTGATATAGGATTTGGGCTGGACATCATTAAAAGAAAGACGTTTTACGTTGGGACGAAATCTTCTCACGAAATTCCAATCACCAACTTTCTCCTCCGAATGCGAAAATATTTTGTTGACACCGACCTACATAGGGAGAAACGATCACCACGAGAAAATAAGGGAAATCAGAGATCTCACGGAAAGATATAGGTGTTCGTTCTTTCCGCAAGCTATACGAGATTGGAATAATAGAGAATTGTGAAGGTGATTCGATGAACCCTCTGACAGGCACTTAAATGTGATTTGCAGAGTATCCATGTCGATGTAGGTAGATGTAGATGCAAAAAATTTCTACAGTCTGGAATACATATTTTCCCGTTTCTTCCTGGACTCAGCTGCTTTTTATGCATTTCTAATTGTGGTGTCCACTTCATCACAAATCCTTAACCGTATTCTACAGACAATAAAAAACAACTTCCTAAAGAGTTATCTACAGGTACAGAAATATCCAAACACTCTTGTTTTTCCTAGCGAGCTCTTGTACCGACTGTACTGGGCTAACATTATCCAAAGTCACCTTGAAACTTTGTATAAACAAGTTCTTGGTACGAGCATTTCTTTTCTACACTTTTACATTGTTATTTTAGCTGTTTTTAATGCTGTTTACATGGCAGAACATTTTCTATTATTCTGCAGATTCCATCTTTCCCCTTTGTACTGCTTCAGCGTAACTTGTTGACTGAATGTCAAAATGCAACGCATATCCTGAAGTTCTGGTACTTCTTCTGAATCACTGTAGGACTTGGCTCAATTTCTGCATCTTCTACATTTTCTGCTTCCAATCGCTCTGCTAAATCAGTAAGGGCCAACAGTTCCTGAAGTCATCGATAACGCGATTTTCTGTCCTCCACATGGCCATAAGCTGTCATCAGATGCTCTTCTTCTCTGACTTATACATGATTATAATCAAATGACACTGACGCTTCCTCTTCAACCACATCGGTAGTTTACGAACTTGCTTCTTGTCTTTGTAAAAGTTTTTCTTCCTGAACCATTGCTTGGAACTACAGTCTTCTTCCACAAATCACAACATGACTCCTCCAGTTTTCTCTTCTCGTTTTCTTCAAATTATAATACAATTTTTCGACGTCGACCAATAACTATACACTGTCTCTGCATAAATCTACTTTTTTGTTTATCTTTAAATACTTATTTCTATTTGTTCAGTTGTTCAAACATATTTCTTCATAAATGTATCTTTCAGCTTCAAATCAGGATAGTTCTCTTACATGATTTGGAAGCTTCATACTTCTTCAAAGCAGCCCTTGAAATCATAGTAGCGTCGCTTGTAGTGTCTACAACCATCACTGGTTCAGTGTTACCAAAGGGTACACAAATTTCGGGACAAAGAACAGATTGCTTCAAAAGTAGAACCTCTTCCAACTAATCGTCTGTAACATCTACATTGCCCTCCTCCTTCAGATATATTATTCGAGACCCCACGAAACGAAAAGTAAACTTTTATCGTTTGGTCCAATACCTAGTTTACGTCTATCGTCTTTGGAAGCTGTCTTATTTTTATTAATCCACTCGTGACATAAGACATCATCATCAATGACTACGACTCTGCGTAGATTAATTGGAACACTCGTCTGAAATTGATCTCCTATTCTCTCATGTTCATGGTTCTGTAATCTTTCATTTAATTCAACGCTTCCATTACAAGTAGAGTTTCAAGGGGCCGTATTAAAGAATTTCCTGTTCACATACTTGCATCTCGTATTGAAACATTGTCCTTGCATTTTATCTACGGCTGGGCCAGGACGCTGCATTGTCGCACATGTGAATGATTCAACACCTAAAGGGCAAAAGGGCAGTTGCCAGGGTGAACGATTTTGCTTGAGTGTACAGAGAAGACGGCGCAGGGATGGTTTTGGCTCGGACGCCTGCCGGATGTCGAAGTGAAATTCGCGTGGAGTCTCGTACGGGCGTCGCTGGACGCGGCAAGGCGTTGGCCGTGTGTAGACAGTTACCATATATGGTCGTGTTACGGGCCACCGTGTAGTGTGCGACACGGCCGTCGCACAGCGTACGTGGCTACATCGGGCAGCCACGACTTAGTTCAGGGAACTCAGTTCAAGTAGTCAGTACCCCGTGCAGGCCGGGCCACGGGGCACCCACGAGTTTGCTCTGGCTCTGCTTGCTTGTGCTAGTTAGCCACGTACCTGCCTCCAGGGGGATTTTGCTGTTAGTATACAAAGGAATAGTCTACCTCTATTCATTCGTTTTGCTCAGACGAGTAGTAAAGCTTGTTGTTGTTCAAGTGTTATATTTTGCTTATACTTACCGAGCGAGTTCCGTAAATCCCCAAAATATTGTGTTAGATTACACCACGAATTGGCCCTTCTTCAATATATTGTGTCATTTAGTGTCCAGACCGTTTGGAGGAAGTGACACTATTTATACACAACTGTTGTGATAATATTTTCTTGTGCACTGGTAACGTCTGTTGTGAAAGCCATTGCCTTCTCGAAATCCGTTTTCATTCCTAGTACAGTCGTTATTCAGTTCTATTGCACGTATTGTTTTGACGCCTGTAACACAGATTCCATGGCTATTGAAAATTACTTTCTGGGTGAAAGCCTTCCCTGTTATCATTACAATTATCGCCAACGCGACTCTTATTACCTAAATCCTCTAACGTAGAAATAAATGGTTCCATACTGTCTTTTTCTACTTGTTATAGTATCTGCTTTGGAAACTTTAGACACAATATACAATTCAAATCCTCGAATTGTAGTGACTGAAACAAAAGGAATTTATTTTGGCAGTAATAAAAATTCAGCCATCGTACCTGCCATTATCAGGATATTTACGAGCACTGAATATCTCAGCCTTCTCTTTAAACAGTCAGTTTTGTGACCAGAATATTTCTAGTCGGAATTCTTATGCACTATGGTAACTGTGACTCCTGGACATTGAAGCTTTGAGTATCATTGCAAATAACTGCGTATAAAATCAATCTTCCTCTCATGTTCTGTAGTCGTTGCACACTTCAGAAATCAACTTTTAGACGTCATTGAGTATTATATAACTTCAACATGTGTTGGATTTGCACGTGCTGCTGTCGTTTGTATCTGTCTCAGGTCACTGCTATATTAAAGGAGACAGTAGACAAAATAGTCTCTACCCTGGATCTTAGGATACGTCAAAACCTGTCTTGTAGCCAACGTTTCAGTGCAATGTGTCTGGAGGCAGAAGTGACGAGAGCGCATCTTCTGTATGGCTGTAGTGTATGGAAATGGGGAAGACACATGATTAGTTATTTGTGGGATATGACTGGTGCTTGTGTCTTATGTGTCCAAACAACAAACGACAACTTCAGTTACGATAGCTATTGAAAAATGGAACGTGGCGTTTTAACCACGGAACTGCGAAAATGAGTTACACGTGGTGAAGAAACACGCTTCTTTATCCTCAAACCGATAGTTCCGTTAGGTTACGCTGTCTTCCAACACATGGTTTTGCAAAATTAGCAGTATGACTGTCTCTATAGAGGCTGGAACTTACATCACTTTACGGCTGTAATTTTCTTAACAAAACACGGAATTTTGTGTTCAATAGTTGCCTGTAATGATGGCTCAAAGTATTACCACAATGATGTGAAGTTCATGAGAAACTGCGTTTGATGTCTAATCCTCCAGTTTCACTGAATATCAACATTTCCACACACATCTTTAGTGACATTGAGCAACAGCATAGCGATAAGAATTCAATGTGCATATATCACACACAACAAAAACGACGATAGTTACTGTTTCGTCTACTGCATCAAATAACGTACTAACAGTCAACTCATGTTCGATTAATGGAAGATTCCCTCATTCCGTCTTTCTGTACCGAACTGGGAACAGTAAGAGAGCAATTCTTCATGTAGAATATGGTTGTAAGTGAATTCTGGATGATGTTCTGTATAGCGTTTCATACCACCGCAAGTTTCGACGTAACTCCACGATTGTATGCTGTTTTACTCACAATATATATGAGGCTTTAAATGAAAAAAGTAGCTAACAGTTACCACTGTTTATTTATCTCCACTACGCGTTTCAAAGGTTTACACCTCCATCATCAGGTGGATTTACATTTGTTAGTATGAAAAGTGTATGTGTATGTGTGTGTTGTGTTACGATTTTTTGGAGGAACATATGGCGCTATCTAGTGGAGAAGAAAACACTATTTTCACAACATGGTTCTTTTTTGACAAAAACTAAACGTATATCTAACGGTAAATCAGAATAAGTAAAATAGAGTACTTCCAGTGGTCACAGGTTCCTTTAACTGTCGTAACACACTACATGTATACTGTGATATTTTGTAACCAAATATTGCTTCTGGAAACTATCAGGTGCGAGGATCATATAGTAGAAGAGAAACATTATCACAAACTACAAATAATATACATCGTAACAACATTATCATAGAATAAAATTTAATGGATTTTGGAGATCTTTGTTTTGAGATGTTTACTACATGCATTGGAATACGTATTTCAGGTGGCATATAAAACTTGTTTTGTCATGTTTATATAGTTTAACCCTCTTACCCGTTTATATAATTAGGTGACATGTTGCAAACTTTAAGTGCAATAATTATGTTGGCTATAGTGTTAAAATTACATATAAATATCAATTTTGGTTGAGATTCACAGATAGGAATGAAAGGCTGCAGGCAGACGGAGAGCAAGAGAAAAGAAAGTGAGAGGGACATGGAGGGTGATTGGGTGAGAGGAAACATTCCAAAGCAGGAGTTCTTAAGGTTATATATGTCTGCCTAAAGGTTGGGAATAATACATTGGTTAATGCTTTAAAATATGTAGATAGATGTACAATTTGTGCTATTATTTGATGTACATAAATGTGTAGTTTGAAGCTGACAGGGGGTGCAAGCTCTTGATGTGAGGGTATAATTGTAAATGAGGTCAATCCCTTGTACATTTGGAGGATGTCATGGTAACATAACTAAATATTTATGGTAAATAGTAAGGTCTGTGCATGCATGAGTGTGTCAGTGTGTGTGTGTGTGTGTGTGTGTGTGTGTGTGTGTGTGTGTAATAACGTAGGCAGTTGCTGAAAACACAGATGATATTAGTGTAAGTATTGTCATTTTTGTCGTTTAAGATGGATTCTGGTTGTTTTGTTTGGTGTTTGCATATTTGGGGTGTTTCAAGATGTCTAGTGTTTTGCCTTTACGTGGATGTCGAAGATGCTGATACTTGTGTTGTTAACATGGTGTTTTCATTCATGCAGGTGGGTAACTATTGCTGATGTGTGGTATTTTCTTTGTTTTTATTGCTGCTATGTGTTCTTTGAATCTAGTGTCAAATGATCTACCTGTCTGACCTATGTAGAAGCAGTCATAGTCCAGACATTCAATTTTGTACAGACCTGTGTGATGAAGAGGGTTTCCTGTGTTGATGTTGTGAGGTAACTTCTGTACAATCTTGTTTTCTATGTTAAAGGATATGTTTATGCCTTTTCGTCTGAAGACATTGGCTCTCTAGAAAGCAGATTGTATGGAAGTTGTTTACTTTTTGTTTTTTGTTATGTGATTGCTTTGCCACTATTGAGTGTTTTAGGGTTCTACTATGGAGCTGTTATACCCATTTGCCATAGATGTTTGTTTTATTATTTCAATTTCTTGTTCACATTTGTCTTCCGAGAATGGGAGCTGAATAGCTCTATCGGTCATGTACTGGAATCCTGCCATTTTGTGGACTGTGGGGTGGCAGGAGGGGCTGTGGTTTGTAGTACATGTTGTTGTAGGCTTCCAATAAATTTCAAACTGTTATTCTTTATTGTAATGGTAAAATCTGAAAAAATTATGCTACTCCTTCTTGGTGTTCAACAATGAATTTCATGTCTTCATGGGAGTTGTTGAATTATTGGTTCAACTCATTGATGTCATCTTTTGTGCCATTGATTAAAATGATGGTATCATCTACATATCTGTAGTAGTAGATGATAATTTTTAGGGGTGATAGAAATTCAGGATTTTGACTTCTAAATATTTCAGCTAACAACCCAGAAAGATGTGATCCCATTGCCAGACCATCTGCTTGTTTCTAGATTTTATTGTT
This sequence comes from Schistocerca nitens, assembly GCF_023898315.1. NCBI lineage: Eukaryota > Metazoa > Arthropoda > Insecta > Orthoptera > Acrididae > Schistocerca > Schistocerca nitens. The sequence goes on from NC_064619.1 coordinate 360,892,768, forward strand.
AAATTTGATATAATTGTGTTAAAGTGTGAATTTGAGCAGGTCCATTAATTCAGTAATGTCAACTGAAGGGATTTTTGTGCTTTTGTAGGTTGGCATTAATTTATATATCACGTGAAATATTGATTCCAATGCATGTATTCAACACCTCAAAACAAGATCTCCAAAATTCTTTACAACTTACTCTATAATAACGTTGTTAGGATGTAAATTCTTTGTACTTTGTTTTACTGTTTCTCTTCTGATGTATGATCCTTGTACATAATAGTTTATAGACACCATATTAATAGTGTTTCTGAATTCATAATTCTACACTTAATAAAAAAAACTCTCACTTTTTACTCCACAAGCGCATGAAATATACTGCAATTATTGGCTTTCATTCCTAAATTAAAATATTAAGTTTTGCAGTGAGTTATAGTGAGTACCACAAATTCGTCAGCAATGAAACCAATGGAATCGGTGCCACAAAGAAGGACCTAAATTAATTTTTGTTAATACAAGTGCAGCTTTAAGTTAAAAGCTCTGGTTTTATTTATTAGGTTTGATAGACAAAGTAATTTTCCTTTTGTGAAAAGAGAAAGTATTGTTGAAAGTAATTGGAAAAGCTGCTCTCCTGCAGTTGTGATCGTGATATACTGAAATTCTTCACCCCTTGTATCACACTCAGCAACCCCATACTTGATTTTTAATTTCTACCAAACAATATCGATGTACACTTAGCTGACAAAAGTCATGGGATATCTCCTAATACTGTGCCGAACCTTCTCGTGCCCGGTGTAATGCAGCAACTCGACGTGGCATACACTCAACAAGTCGTTCGAACTCCCCTGCGGAAATATTGAGCCACGCTTCCTCTATAGCAGGTGCAGGATTCTGTACACGTACTGAACTGTCGATTACGTGCCGTAAATGTGCGATGTGTGACTAGATCACTCACTCGAATTATCCAGAATGTTCTTCAAACGAATCGCCACAATTGTGGCCCAGTGACATGGCGTATTATTATCCAATAAAGTTTCATCGTTGTTTGGAAACATTAAGTCCATGAATGGCTGCAAATGGCCTCCAAGTAGCCGAACACAAACATTTTCAGTCAATGATCGACGTAGTGGGACCAGAGGACACAGTACATTCCATGTAAACACAGTCCACACCATTATGGAGCCACCACCAGCTTACAAAGTGCCTTGTTGACAACTTGGGTCAATGGATTTATGGGTTCGGCGCCACCCAAGAACCCCATCAACTCTTATCAACTGAAATAATCACTCGTCTCATCATGCCACGGTTTTCCCGTCGTTAGCGTCCAACCGATATGGCCACGAGGCCAGGAGAGGCGCTGCAGGCGATGTGGTGTTAGCAAAGGCCCTTGCGTCGGCCACCTGCTGCCATAGCCCATTAACGCCAAATTTCGCCGCACTGTCCTAATGAATACGTTCGTCGTCCGTTCCACATTGATTTCTGCGGTTATTTCACGCAGTGTTGCTGTACTGTACGGCCCCTCACGCCAGAGGTTCGAGTCATCCCTCGAGCATGGGTGTGAGTGTTGTCCTTACCTTTAAGTCAGTTTAAGTAGTGTGGACCGATGACTTCAGTAGTTTGGTCCCTTAGGAATTCACACACATTTGAACATGTTTTTGCTTTACTGTTATCGCTGACAACTCTACGCAAACAGTGCTGCCCTCGATCGTTAAGAGAAGTACATCGGCCACTGCGTTGTCCGTGGTGAGAGGTAATGTCTGAAATTTGGTATTCTCGGAACACTGAACTCCCTAAAGATTTCCGAATTGGAATACCCCATTCGTCTAGCTCCAACTACCGTTCCGCGTTCAAAGTACATTAATTACCACCGTGCGGCCATAAGTTGGAAATATGTTAACATATCTGAGTACAAATGACAGCTTCGCCAATGTACTGCCCTTTCATACCTTGCATAGGCGAGACTACCGCCACATGTATATGTGGACATCGCTATCCATGACTTTTGCCACCTCGGTGTATACACAACAAGCACAACAATGCGTCTAAGTAGTTTCTTGTGGTAAAACAAATTTTCTCCATAACCATAGTGCACATATTATAACCTGATTATAATTTGAAACTCCAACCCGTTAATTTAAAAGTAACATAAACTTATTTCAGTAACATTTCTGGAATATGTATGAAAACGTTACCTGAAACAGGTGCTCGTGTCAGCTATTCACACACTTATTCTTAAGTTGTGTTACGCCATGGTTTAGGAGCTATTTCTCCCTCTTGGCATATTCAGAGGAACCCACAAAATTCATTTAGTAAAAGCGCTAGTTCTCTCGAGTCTGCTACTGACCAATACATCACGTCGATGTTGTTTTTCTTACGCTCAACTTAAGGACTATAATTTCGACTGGCTCGAAGTGTTCATCAAGTTCTGAAACCTTTGATATGCGTGAATAATAAAAAGCCTCTATTTGTGCCCGGCCTACATTTAAAAGCTTTACTGTTTGAAATGACTACTGATAACACCTAAAACAGAAAAATAACCTTCTATTTACTGCGTAGTTACGTAATTACTAGGCAATACCATATAAGAGTGGCTGTTATCATAATATCACGATATCGTTCTTCTGCAACTGTTCTCTCTGTTACAAGACCGTCGATAATTTAACTCCGTCTGAACGGAAAGTTCTCACCCCACTGCCCCTCTCATTTCTTCGCTTTCCCCCCACTACAAGCCACGACACTGCTCGCCAGCTCCTATATAATGCATCACCTACTCAGAACTTCCCGGTTGCGGTTACGGCAGTTCTGCTTACAGATCCAGCGAACTGCCAGGAAATCTAACTTCCACAGATGTTACTAACAGTATTTTGATAAGAGCAGCATCTCTAGAAAAGGACCATAAAGTTATGGTGTAGTACGACAATTAAGTGATCAGAATGATGCTGGTCCATTAAATGAGCGACACACCATTTTTAATTTTTTAAATATATTAGAGTACATTGCATTTTCTACATAGCTACTTCATTTGCGTGAGAAAATTTACTCAGTTCTCAGCTCAGAAAAAACCTTGTTGCCATTCCAGGCGACAGTACGACATTGGTTCAAATGGTTCAAATGGCTCTGAGCACTAAGGGACTCAACTGCTGAGGTCATTAGTCCCCTAGAACTTAGAACTAGTTAAACCTAGCTAACCTAAGGACATCACAAACATCCATGCCCGAGGCAGGATTCGAACCTGCGACCGTAGCGGTCTTGCGGTTCCAGACTGCAGCGCCTTTAACCGCACGGCCACTTCGGCCGGCCAGTACGACATTGTCTTCCCCTTACATTACGCTGTAGGTTGTGTTCTAGTGTATGGCCAAAAGACCCGAAAAGTTCTTTCCATTTCCAAAAAAAAAAAAAAAAAAAAAAAATTTCTAAAGCGTGTTCAAATCAGGGAACAATCACTTTTGTACCACCTTCCAGCAAAGTCATGTTTAAAATCTTACACGACAGTCTTCGCCAAAATGTAGACCGAGAACTGCCTGAAGAACAAGTTGGACTTCGTAAAGGAAGAGGGACCAGAGATTACTTTACCAACATTAGATGGGTTACGGAGAAGGTAAGAGAATTCTAGAAAGATGTGTTTCTCTGCTATACTGATTATGAGAAGGCCTTTGCCTGTGTTGACCACAGTAAATTATGGTAAGTACTCAAAAACATGGAGTACCAGATCACCTCATTTGCCTTGTATTGAATTTATACTCTGACCGAGAAGCCACGTTTAGAACCATGTATGGAGCAGTTAAACAGGCCAAGATTCAGAAAGGAGTACGGCACGGTTGCATATTGTCCCCTTATTTATTCAATCAGTATGCAGAACAGGGAATCAGCGATCATAAAGCGGTTACAGCATCGGTGATTTCAGCCGTAAATAGAAATATTAAAAAAGGTAGGAAACTTTTTCTGTTTAGCAAAAGTGATAAAAAGCAGATTTCAGAGTACTTGACGGCTCCACACAAAAGTTTTGTCTGAAGTACAAATAGTGTTGAGGATCAGTGGACAAAGTTCAAAACCATCGTACAATATGCATTAGATGAGTATGAGCCAAGCAAGATCGTAAGAGATGGAGAAGAGCCACCGTGGTACAACAACTGAGTTAGAAAACTGCTGCGGAAGCAAAGGGAACTTCACAGCAAACATAAACATAGCCAAATCCTTGCAGACAAACAAAAATTACACGAAGCGGAATCTAGTGTGAGGAGGGCTGTGAGAGAGGCGTTCAACGAATTCTAAAGAAAAGTTTTGTGTACTGACTTGGCAGAAAATCGTAAGAAATTTTGGTCTTATGTCAAAGCCGTAGGTGGATCAAAACAAAATGTCCAGACACTCTGTGACCAAAACGGTACTGAAACAGAGAATGACAGACTAAAGGCCAAAATACTAAATGTCTTTTTCCAAAACTGTTTTACAGAGAAAGACTGCACTGTAGTTCCTTCTCTCGATTGTCGCACAGATGACGAAATGGTAGATATCGAAATAGATGACAAAGGGATAGAAAAACAATTAAAATCGCTCAAAAGAGGAAAGGCCGCTGGACCTGATGGGATAGCAGTTCGATTTTACACAGAGTACGTGAAGGAACTTGCACCCTTCTTGCATCGATGTACCGTAGCACTCTAAAAGAGCGTAGCATTCCAAAAGATTGGAAAAGGGTACAGGTCATCCCCGTTTTCAAGAAGGGATGTCGAACAGATGTGCAGAACTATAGACCTATATCTCTAACGTCGATCAGGTGTAGAATTTCGGAACACGTATTATGTTCGATTATAATGACTTTTCTGGAGACTAAAAATCTACTCTGTAGGAATCAGCATGGGTTTCGAAAAAGACGATCGTGTGAAACCCAGATCGCGCTTTTCGTCCACGAGACACAGAGGGCCATAGACACGGGTTCACAGGTAGATGCCGTGTTTCTTGAGTTTCGCAAGGCATTTGATACATTTCCCCGCAGTCGTTTAATGAACAAAGTAAGAGCATACGGACTATGAGACCAATTGTGTGATTGGATTGAAGAGTTCCCAGCTAGCAGAACGCAGCATGTCATTCTCAATGGAAAGAAGCCTTTCGAAATAAGACTGACTTCAGGTGTGCCGCAGGGGAGTGTCGTACGACCGTTGCTATACAATATAATTATAAATGACTTTGTGGATAACATTGGAAGTTCAGTGAGGCTTCTGCGGATGATGCTGTAGTATATCGACAGGTTGTAACAATGGAAAATTGTACTGAAATACAGGAGGATCTGCAACGAATTGACGCATGGTGCAGGGAATGCCAATTGAATCTCAATATAGGCAAGTGTAATGTGCTGCGAATACATAGAAAGAAATATCCTTTATCATTTAGCTAAAATATAGCAGGTCAGCAACTGGAAGTGGTTAATTCCATAATTTATCTGGGAGTAGGCATTAGGAGTGATTTAAAATGGAACAACCATATAAAATTAATCGTCGGTAAAGCAGATGGCAGACTGAGATTCATTGGAAGAATCCTAAGGAAATGCAGTCCGAAAACAAAGGAAGTAGGTTACAGTACACTTGTGCGCCAACTGCTTGAACACTGCTCACCGGTGTGGGATCCGTACCAGATAGGGGTGATAGAAGAGATAGAGAAGATCCAACGGAGAGCAGCGCGCTTCGTTGCAGGATCATTTAGTAATCGCGAAAGCGTTACGGAGATGACAGATAAACTCCAGTGGAAGACTCTGCAAGAGAGATGCTCAATAGCTCGGTACCGGCTTTTGTTGAAGTTTTGAGAACATACCTTCGCCGAGGATTCAAGCAGTATATTGCTCACTCCTAGGCATTACTCGTGAAGAGACCATGAGAATAAAATCAGAGAGATTGGAGCCCACACAGAGGCATACCGACAATCTTTCTTTCCGCGAACAATACGATACGGGAATAGAAGGGAGAACCCTCAGTCACACACAGTCAGGTGGCTTGCCGAGTATGGACGTAGATGCAGATCACATTATAAGAAATTATGTTTTAGAAGCAGGAGAAACTGAAATTAAAATAGGTGGCATAAATACAAACAACCTTAGATGTGTAGTTGATACCATCCTGACGACAGAAAGTGAAAAAGAGTTAAAGATCCTCTTATTTAAGGTGAATACATAAGTCTAAGGCAGTTCTAATGATGAACGTCAAGAAAACGAAAACTGACATCTACACCTACTACTTCATGGCATATAGTAAGAGAAAAAATGCAGTTAGTTTCTGTACTCAATTATCTCGACTCGCTTATTTCTACTGATGCTAACTGCTTCCACGAAATCAGTGCAAGCTTGTTATTTGGAAAAAAGGCAACGACCAGACTGGACAAAGTTTTAAGGAGTGGAGGTATGACTTAAATAGCAAAGATCAGTGTAGTTAGAGCTATGGTACTTTCAGTCGTGATGTACGGATGTGAGACATGGACCATAAGAGAGTGTGAACGTTGTAGAACAGACACCTCTGAATTGTAGCGTTAGAGGAAACTCTTTAGAGTTACATGGACCTCAGCGTGAAAGAATAAACTATTATGACAGCAAATGAAATCTGATTGCTCCTTGAAAGGTCTGATACTGAAACAAAAACAGACATACTTTGCACACAAAGTAATAAGACATGATTCGCTGGTAAAGACCTCAATGCTGGCGAATATCGAAGGCTCAAGGAGAAGATGGCGACAAAGGGTGGGATGGATCGATGGCATTGGAGACGTAATGGAACCCAACCTGGAAATTCTGCGGAAGAAAGTGCGGGACAGAAGAAATTGGTGTGCTTTAGTTCATGGTGTCGCAGAGAGTCAGAATCGACTACACCAATAAAGAAACAGGACCACATGTAACCTATCACGGCTAGGCCTCACAAACAACACAAACTTATAAAATTAAAAGAAAAAAATGTAGCACAGTTAGTAGATTTTCCCTTCCCGTCACTGGCATAGTTCTGGTGACAGAAACTGATTGATCTGCAGCGATATCGCTGCCATTTACCAACGCCAAGCGCAAAGACGTATAGCGACTTGAATTGCCTTACAAATAAAGTTTTGAACCGTAGTAAAGCTAATCTTACTACTGTAACTCACTCTTCCGGGGCCTACAGGATGAAAGTCTGGGGCGCGTAGTCCAACAGTACTTACACCACGCAGTCCCCGTTCCTTCTTTTGTTTTTGTCCCTTAAGCCGCTTAGTTTCTGTTGCCACAGTCCCTGTATTTCTGCTTGATTTAACACCAGGAGGGCGTGACAAAGCCTGCAGATTTAAGCCGAGGATTCTACTTAGGCCCGACGTAAGTCCAGCTTACATCCCGACAGTACAGACGACAAGCGAACGAAATTTGTAACTGTCGTCTTTAGCGTGTCGGTTAATCTAGCTTTTACTTATTAAAACGTTTCCCGTGCCATTAGAGGAATGAATAAGTAATGCACTTCACAAAAGTTTTAATTAAATGTTTAATTTTGCTCTCGTGGTGACATAAACTGCATTTTTTCCCTCAGAGAGTAGTGGGACTCATTTCATATTGTTGGGGAGATAGTTGTTATACTGGTAAATGCAAAATAAAACTTCCGCGATACAAAGGGCGAAGAGTAAGATGTTTCAGTGAGTCGTTTTGTTGTAAAAGTTTACTGAATCTACTGAAAAAACCTCCCATATCTTTATGTATGCGGTCGATGACCGGTGGCCACTCTGTGACTTTTGTTCAGAGTTAATGCGTTTCCAATTCCACTGTGCCAGGAAAAGACTGATATTTTTGCCTTAAAGTCGGAGAAATACATGACGGAATGCTGCTGCTGAGACTTTTGCTTATGGACGTATAGATGATACTGCTCCCCATAATGCCTTGTACGATGGCGCCTCATTCTCGTCTTCTGTTATTGCAGCACATTAAGAGCCCGAAATATTTCTCGCAAGGCATGAAATACCTGGTGAAAAGACGCCTCAGTTAAAAATATTGTTCTGCCTAATTTCATGTTTATTGATCGTGCTATCTAACAGGACTGATAAAGGCCTGCGTAACATAAAAATTTTGAATGAAATAATTTTGGGTAGCAACTAATTAGCGACTTTTTGACCGACTTTGCAGTGGTTCTCTCCAGGGAGGTCAACTGCCGGATACTGGTGAACGTCTTTCCCCATACACGGTGATACCGTGATTATGTTCAAAACTTTCAGGCATGGTGCAAAATGCTAAATATATCAATTTGAGGCAGTGGCTCTGGTCCGGAAACGACCGAGTCTAAAGTTATAAGTGAAAATCTTTCTGACTGCTCTTATCCCTTCTACTGCAAGCACTTTGCTTTTCGTATTTTGGGAGGAGGTAGTAGGGACCGAAAGCAGAAAAAATTTTCAACTAAACATGGGCTCTAAGATGCATACTGTAAGAGCTGTGAGTGTTTATTCAGTAGAAGATGAATAAGTGGTCATAGCTCTTAAGTGTTCCATTTAGAGTCCATGTTAATTGAACACTTTTTTTCCTGTTTTGGTCCATACTACCACCTCCCAAAGTATCGAAAGCAAAGAGCTCACACATGCAAGAACGATTTTCCCTTATAACTTGCGACTCAGTTGTTTCCGCATCCGGGTAACTTACCTCAGATCGATACATTTACCCTTCTCCATCATCCCTGAAAGCTAGTGACACCATTTCATAGTCACACTGTATGTTGTCGGTTGCGGTTATCCAGTGGCTACCTTCGTTACGTATGTGGAATGTCGTTGGAAGAGGCGTTGCTATCGAGGGACATGGATGCACGGTGACAGTAATTCTCTTGTATGTGATTGTGAGGCAAATTCTGAAATTGGACGGAAAATTTTCATTTATACCAAAAATCCGCAGGCCACTATATTCTCTTTGCACATTCTTCTTCAGATAAAGCACTTGAAAATGATTCTATGACTCGCAGTTAGTTGTATATAAGCTCAATAAAGGACAGTCTCAGACAAAGTAAATCATTTGCCAGGTACTGCTTGTAACAAGCTGAATCTGAATGCGGCAATTTAAAACTAACACACAATGTGAACGTAATGTTTCCTTACAATTTAATTTCCTTTTTCTTTTCTAGCAATGTGAAAGATTTATTGCAAGAAAAAACATAATCTCATAGGGCACAAGTAAATATCGTTCTTCACCTAAAACACTTCCTGAAATTTACCTCTTGATAACTATTAGTTTCGATGTTGTGAAGCGCGAAACCGGCATACTAGTTTCTGCCACTTGAGTACTTTTGGAAGATAATTTCCTCTGCCGTTCGGTCAGTATCAGGTAGCAGCCGGAGGATATTTACCGGAAATTCGAAACCGACAGCGCGATCTCCTGGCGGTGAAAAGTGCGGGGGGGGGGGGGGGGGGGGAATGAGGGGTGCAGTCGGCCCCTGCTGCGAGCTCCCCGTAGCGCACCAGGGAGACAGGCAACACGCAAAACCCAGACGCCTCTTTGTTGCGTCTTGGATATCGGCGTGGAGGAAGCCTGCTTCAGACGTCCACGTAGCAGCTGTCCTCACTATTGTGCGAGCCTGCGAGCCTGTTTCCCTAGTAGTTCTCTCTCTTCAGCAGAAAATCTAAACGTGCTTCAAGAACTGTGTTATGTAACCGGATCCGCAAGGTAGATACTCGACTGTACAGAAACAGCGTTTCGTTTACTATAGCTCACAAAATGTTGGAACAACTGTAATCAGATTGAAACTTCCTGGCAGATTAAAATTGTGTGCCGGACCGAGACTCGAACTTGAGACCTTTGCCTTTCGCGGACAAGTGCTCTACCATCTGAGCTACCCAAACACGACTGACGGCCCGTCCTCACAGCATTACTTCTGCCAGTACCTTGTCTCCTAACTTCCTAACTTTACAGAAGCTCTCCTTTCTGGTAACATCCCCCAGACAATGGCTAAGCCATGTCTTCGCAATATTCTTTCTTTCAGGAGTGCTAGTTCTGCAAGGTTCGCAGGAGAGCTTCTGTAAAGTTTGGAAGGTAGGAGACAAGGTGCTGGCAGAAGTAATGCTGTGAGGAAGGGGCGTGAGTCGCGCTTGGGTAGCTCAGATGGTAGAGCACTTCCACGCGAAAGGCACACAGTTTTAATCTGCCAGGAAGTTTCATATCAGCGCACACTCCGCTGCAGAGTGAAAATCTCATTCTGTCATCAGATTATTTGTACATATCGGACGTATATATAATTTTATTTCGCAGGATGGTTTCACACGAGCATGAGGTAATAGGTATTTTCGTATTGTCTCAGTGACAACAGCGCAGTAGGCAGTTGTTATATGGTAACACGAAGTTTGTTCCTACAAACAAAGCTGCACTTGGAGGCCATTAATATATTGCATTCCTTTTTCCTATTATCATCTGGATCCTAATATCGTCCACAGAACCACACGTCGAATAATTCCGTCCTTCTCATATGAGACTAAGTGCGCTTTATCCTATTGCCTCGTCTTTCCGTAATCGTTTATTTTTCTTTTCCTTATTATCGTTGAGCTGTTCTCCATTAGACTAAAAGCATACTTGCAGTCGCTGGGCTGATGTATGATGGACTTAATTATCGTGAATTTGGTTCCCACATTTACTGAGCTCCGGTGTTTTGAATTCCTTTTCTGTATGGCTGTGCTTCAAATTCAGTAAGCATTAATAATTAAGGAATCCATTAATAACTTACAACAAATAAACTAAATAACTTATAAAAAATTTAGCAAGGCAGCACCGGGAGTCGTTTCTACAGTAATCTGTTTCCTTAGACAAAACACCATCCCAAGCAGGAGTAGACAACGTGTCTCTGGGAAATAGATGGCCGTACGGTATGTGTAACACAGTGGAGGGCAATCCGTGGAGACAAACGTGTGGTTCCTAAATAGGGGTCTAGCCTTCTCAATAACTGCAGCTGCAACAGTCTGGATGATTGACTCATTTGATCTTATAATGATTGACAAATGCACTTTCTGTGCTGATATCGCGAAAGGCTTAAAGAAAGGGAAAGCTACATTCATTATTTTACCACAGGAGATGCAGCTCTACTGAGCGGCTAATCGATGATGGCATCCTCTTGAATAAAATATTCCGGAGGTAAAACAGTCGACCATTCAGGTCTGTAGGCTGGGACTATTCAGAAGTATGTCATCAGTAGAGCATGTAACGTTAGATGTCTTAGTAGTGTACGTAGGTTAGAGAATTCAAGAAAGTAAATGAACAGGATGAAGTTAGTTGTAGTGGAAATTAAAGAGGTGTGGGGGGAAGAAAAATGCGTTTCCTGATCACGTGAGAACAGGAATATAAATGAAAAATCAAATAGTAATGCAGCAGTGGGTCTAAAATGAAGATACAGTTAAGGCAGCAATGTATCAAGTAGATAATAGATAAGACCTAGTAGAAATCCTCGGTAGCAAAGAAGACACAGAATCTAAAAAGAGAGAAAATGTTAAATGGACCAGGCAAAAGGGAATATAGACGTCTAAAAATAAGTTCGACACAAAGCGTAAAATGACTAAACAGGAGTGTCTAGAGGAGAAATACGAATCATGCAAAACTAGGGGAAAGATAAATTCTGCCCAGGGAGGTATCTGAAGGAAAGACAAGCAGCTGGACGAGTATCAAGAACTCGGATGGCTAGGAAATGGCAAGCAGTGAGGGGAGAACTGGAAGCTCGAAGGAATGTGTAGAAAGGCTATATAAGGAAATCAACGTTAAGACAATGCTATAGAAAGGGTTGAAGAAGTACGTGAAAATAAGATAGGAGATATGATACTGCGAGAAGAATTTCATAGAGGACTGCAAGCCTTTCCCTCTTACGTTACTGAGAATTTTCGAAGAGTCAGCCATGACAAAATGATTCCACGTCGTGTGCATCATGTATGACACAGGCGAATTACCCTTAGACTTCAGGAAGGATCTAATAATTCCAGTTCCAAAGTTGGTAAGTGTTCACATTTACGAATATTACTGAACTATTAGTTTCCTATGTACAAAGATGAGAAACAGTGAAATCAATCATTTACACATGTCGAAAAATTTGCCTATGCCGACGACCTTAAGATCAGTTTGGCTTTCGCCGAAATGCTGGAACACGCGAGGCAGTAGTGACCGTACGCCGTATTTAAAGAAAGACAAAACTACGTTTATAGCATTTATAAATCTAGAGAAAAATTTTGACAATGTTGGCTGAGCTACTTCCTTTGTATTTTTGTAATCATAATAGGAAAATATCAGCGAAGTTAAAATTCAACTTAATAAAAATTAAAAGGCGGTCTTGGTCCCATATATACACGTACTTTTATTAAAATTGGCAACCTGTTTCTATCTCTTTCAGATCATCAGAGCATAACCCAAGGGCGGCAGGAGGAGATGTTGACACGGAGCAGGAAACTTATGTACATCTATGTCTCTCACATAGGGTTCCTGCACCGTGTCAACGTCTTAGCCTGCCGCCCTTGGAGTATGCTCTGATGATTCACTGAAATATATCGAAACAGGTCGCCAATTTTAAATAAAAGTACGAGCGATCGAGACTGCTTTTTAATTTTTATAAAATAGTGTTATAAGGTCGCTCACATAATTTTAAATAGAAGTGTATATGCGATTAACACCACCTTTTAATGTTTTTAATTGTGAAAGTAGGCGAATAAAAGGCAAGAAGTGAAAGATTACTTACAACCTTTACAGAAACAAGACTGCAATTATAAGAGTGAAAGAACACAAAAGGAAATCAGTGGTTGAAATGGAGTGACATTTGCAGCCTCCTCCCGATTTATTCAATCTATACATAAAGCAAACGGTAAGGGACACTAGGAAGAATTGGGTCAAGGGTATTAAAGTTCAGAGAGTAAAAATAATGGTTTTGACATTCGGTGGTGACATCGTAAATCTGTCAGAGACGGCAAAGGCCTTGGAAGAGCAGTTGATCGAAATGGAAAGTGTCTTCAAAAGAAATTATAAGTTGATCACCAGTGAATGTAGAACAGTGGTAATGGAATGTAGTTGAATTAAATCTGGCGATGCTTTGGAAATTAAATTAATTAATGGGACACAAACGTAGACGACGAGTTTTGATATTTCGTCAGCAAAGTAACTGACGCTAGCCGAAGTACAGAGGATGTGAAATGTAGTCCGGCTATAGCAAGAAAATCATTTGTATAAAAGAAAATTTTTTTAAATGTCTGATATATTTAAGGGTTATGAAGTCTTTTCTGCGGGTTTCTTTTCAAGAGTGTAGTTTTGTATGTGAATGAAACATGAACGATAAGCAGTTGACAGAAGTAGAGAACAGAAGATTCTGAAATGTGGCGCTTCAGGGGAATTCTGAAGTTAAGATGCCTACATTGAGTAGTTAATGAGGAGTTATTAAATGGAATTTGGGCAAAAATATGGCACAACTTTATTAAAAGAACGTATAGGTCGACCGGTTACATCTTAGAGCATCAAAGAATCGTCAGTTTGGTTATGGAGAAAACTTTGACAGTAAAAATTGTAGAGGAAGACCATGGAATGGATACAGTTTGCAGATTCAGATGGATGTAGGTCGCAATATCTAACGCCTTATAATTATATGGGGATTACAAAGTAGGAAAAACAATTGTATTGTGATGTATAATACGGTCCCATCTGCAGTTCTTAGCAAGGATGGGATGTTTTCTTTTTTTCCTTTTTTTTCTCTCTGACAGAGAAATTGTCTTCACATCCGCGAAGGTGCGGACATTATCAGCGATTAGTTCTGGATAATGATTCATAGCAGATTAACGCTTCTTCTAATGAGATGAGCCGCCGTTTTGTGGAAGCATAATATGAAAATTAGTGCGGATTCTTACGTATTTAGCACAAAAAGCGTAAATGAGCGCATGTTGGCAATCGACAATGTACAGTGCTGGAAAGATTCCAAAAAGGTAAAGAACCGTTTCTCTTTATCATTCAATATTCATTGCTAATTCCCTCACGTTTTCATTTTCGCAGAGTAATCTGCCGTTCAGTGGAGGAAGCAAATTGTTCTCATACCGTAATTTCAACAGTCGCCGTCACAATAATAACGTAAAACCAACTTTAAATTTAACATATTATTCATTTTTTAAAATCACAAACTTTATATTGAACCAGATATGAGGATATACGGATGAAGAGGCTTGTACATGATGGACTAGTGTCGAGAAGTACGTCAAACCAGTCTTCGAACTGAAGGCCACACCAAGAACAACGAGCAAATGATCAGCGATTTCTTCTTTATTACATTTTCTAACTTCACTTTCTCTGAGGATATTACAATGTATAGATGGCAGTTACAAGAGTCGAGGGGCATGTAAGGGAAGCAGTGGTTGGGAAAGGAGTGAGACAGGGTTGTAGCCTCTCCCTGATGTTATTCAATCTGTATATTCAGCAAGCAGTAAAGGAAACAAAAGAAAAATTCGGAGTAGGATTTAAAACCCATGGCGAAGAAATAAAACTTTGAGGCTCGCCGATGACATTGTAATTCTGTCAGAGACAGCAAAGGACCTGGAAGAGCAGCTGAACGGAATGGACAGTGTCTTGAAAGGAGGATATAAGATGAACATCGACAAAAGAAAAACGAAGATAATGGAATGTAGTCGAATTACGTCGGGTGATGCTGAGAGAATTAGATTAGGAAATGAGACACATAAAGTAGTAAAGGAGTTTTGCTATTTGGGGAGTGAAATAACTGATGATGGTCGAAGTAGAGAGGATATAAAATGTAGACTGGCTATGGCAAGGAAAGCGTTTCTAAAGAAGAGAAATTTGTTAACATCGAGTACAGATTTAAGTGTCAGGAAGTCATTTCCGAAAGTATTTGTATGGAGTGTAGCCATATATGGAAGTGAAACATGGACGATAAATAGTTTGGACAAGAAGAGAATAGAAGCTTTCGAAATGTGGTGCTACAGAAGGATGCTGATGAGTAGATGGGTAGATCACATAACTATTGAATAGAATTGGGGAGAAGAGGAGTTTGTGGCACAACTTGACAAGAAGAAGGGATCGGTTGGTAGGGCATGTTCTGAGGCATCAAGAGATCACCAATTTAGTATTGGAAGGCAGCGTGGAGGTTAAAAATCGTAGGGGGAGACTAACAGATGAATACACTACGGAGATTCAGAAGGATGTAGGTTGCAGTAGGTACGGGGAGATGAAGAAGCTTGCACAGGATAGAGTAGCATGGAGAGCTGCATCAAACCAATCACAGGACTGAAGACAACAACAACAACAACATCAGCAGATACAAATCTACTAATAAAATTGAGTTTAAGAGGAACCTAAATTAATTGGTGTACGGGGGCTGGACAGTAGCACGGAAACGACGCGAGAAAAGGATGCTTGAACATAAATTCAGATGCTAGCCAAGCCTGAAGGTTGCGCTGTTGTATTTGACCACGTACGGCACCTCCATAATGTCCTCAATAATTGCAAGTGTTAGTCGTAGTCTGAACTGTGCTGTGTGTAGATGCCAGTGTATTATGTCGGAGATACAAGGTGACAATTATTGAATCATAAAAACAAAGACGTGAATTAGTTACAAACTAAGGCGTTCACAGACGTTATTCAAGATGTAAACGCCATTACAGATATTCGGATTTAGGTTATGACATGTTCGATATACCAACCATCATTGGCGATTATGTGGGGCAGACGAATAAAGATATTCTGCATGGCCTGTTGAAGTGTCGGAACATCCATGGTGTCGATGACCTCTTGAATACCTGTTTTCAGCTCAGCAATCGTTCTGGTGTTATTGTTGTATACCTTGTCTTTAATATGGAACCTCAAAAAGGAGTCGCATTTGTTCAGATCCAGCGGATACAGCGTGAATCAAGGACCATCATGCCAATGGCCTCTGGGTACCGCAGAGCTAGAATGCAGTCCCCAGGACATGAAATACTAAATTTAAAATGAGTAGTTTCAATAGCAATAATCTTGGGTCGAGCTCCGTCTTGCGTGAACCACATCTTGTCGAATTTAGGGTCACTTTGGATAACGTGAATGAAATCACCTTCCAAAACCATCACGTACCGTTCAGTAATTACCGTGCCATCAACGAATATAGCACAGATTATTTCACGACTGGAACTGCACTCCACATAGTCATCTGTTGAGGGAGAAGAGACTTCCCGATCGCGAAATGCGGTTTCTAAGTCCCCAAAATGCGCCAATTTTGCTTATTGACGAACCCATCCCAATGAAAGTGGGCTTCGTCGCTCAACCAAAAACACACAGCGCAAACTAATTCCCGTCATGCCCCTCGGCTAATCGTGCAGTTTGAACGTCATAACGCAAACCGTTCAAAAGTTTTATTTCATACAGTTCAATAATTGACACCCTGTAAATGACTTCGAGCGTCGGCAAATTGTCTCAATAACCATGGTAGTTGAAGTCACTGGTGTGTGTTGTGTGATCGTGACAGACGGTTATTTAAGAGGATTGTGACGAAAAAGGACTACAGCTGGAAAAGTCACTACAGAACTGAATGTTGCACCCACAAATCCATACTGCACCAAAACAACACGAAGGGCTCTCCATAAGCAGGAATTGCAGGGCGAACTGCAATTCTAACATCACATATCAGTGAAGCAAATGCCCGTAACAGGGAAACGTGGTGGCGAAGCCGGAAATCCTGAGCTATGGAGCATTGAAAGATAATCATTTGATTGGATGTGTCTTGTTTCTCGCTCTTTACAACTTCTGATCGAGTTAACGTCCCAAGAGGGAAACATGGCGATGGTGATGATCTGGACAGCCATATCGTGGTATTCCAAGGGCGTCATGATTACTGTGCAAGGTCGCACTACTGCCAAGGACTCTGTGACAGTTTTTGATGGTCTGATCCATCCCATGCTGCGATGTTTGTGTTTCAAGATGACGAGGGCCCTTTTCACACAGCTCGCGATGTCCAGGACCAATTTTTGAGCACGAATTATTTCGTCTCTCCTGGTCACAGTAATCACCAATATTACTGAGCCTTTGTGGTCTACTTTGCAGAGACGGGTGTGTGAGCGCTATCCCCCTCTATCATCTTCACCTAAACGTACCTCTCTCTTGCTGGAGGGACGGTATAAGATTCTCTTAAAAACTGTATACGACCAGCATGTATCCATTACTACTAGAAGCTGTTTAGTATGACAATAGTTTTCCTACACCGTATCAGGCATGGTAATGTGGTGTGTTTTAGCTGTTTCCATATTTTTGTCAGGCCCCTGTATGTAGCATTATATTTACAGTGTTACGTAACATCTGTCCCCTATAGATCTTCAAGTCGTAATGTAAGCAATGTAAACAAGTGTAATATGCTCTGCGTTTAATACGTGCTTACAGCAGCTTAACAATAATCATGCAGGTTCGAATCCTGCCTCGGGCATGGATGTGTGTGATGTCCTTAGGTTAGTTAGGTTTAATTAGTTCTAAGTTCTAGGCGACTGATGACCTCAGCGGTTAAGTCGCATAGTACTCAGAGCCATTTGAGCCAATAATCATGCACACTTCAGCGTACATACATTTGCAACACGTTTGCTATTATGTTCTAGCGTTTCATACTTATTTTTACACATATCATATTCATGCGAACCATTCCACTCGCGATCTATGGAAGGAACATTATCATATGCCTTATTTGTGAATATGTACTGTTTTTCCTAGTTTTATGGTGTGTCCGTTACCTCTTGGGATTTCCTCATTACGCATCTAAGAACAAAGAGTCCAAACTAATCCTACAGAAGTCTAATTCTTCTAAATGATTCTGTTATACTGCTCGTATTATACTCCTCGTATTATACTCCTCGTATAGTATACTAGCATCTCGGCCACTGATATTTCCTTTAACGTTTCATTCCATTTTTCTTATGTGTCATTCTTCATTGTAGCATCGCATCTAATAGATCACGAGTGTTTACTTCGGAGTGTTCAGCATCAGATAGGCTGTTAGTTGAGAATGGAGTGCAAAAGCAAAATGCAGTGAGTATTATCCGTAATTTTTAAATCAGTACATGGTTTACTACCAATCATCTCAACTAAGTGGCTTTCTTCATTTCTTGTTGAATTAACTAAATAATCGAGTACCGTAACGACTGAGATTTTTCCACGATCTATACAATGAAAATTAATAGGTAATGAAAAGAGAAGTGAGGGGTAAATTGTCTTCACACATATTAAATATTCGATTGTACGAAGGCTGTACGGCATCTTTCAAATCTCAAACATTTCGTTCAGTGAATGAAGTTCCAGCTGTACCAGCAATAAACTCTAAATTTGTAACTAATTAAAACTTGAAGACTAAATGAGGAGAATGAAGAGAAATGAAGCAGTTGTATCAGCGTAAACTGTTTCACTGTCGTCGTATTGTTCCTTCCACACACACTTCGAAAACCACTCGGACACTAATTATGGACCACTTTAGACCTCCGGTTAGAAATTTTAATTAAGACTGTACATTATTATCAAGATTTTCATGAGGTCACTAATTTGGATGTTCTTCATTTTGAATTTTTGCTGTGTATCGTCTGCAGCAAAAATACAGATTTCTCAGTTTGATAGCTATCATTGCGTGTCTGGCAAAGTACGTGTACAGCAATAAAACTGCACGTTTTACATTAATCTTTATATTTTATTGTGTTGTTCAAGTGACATTTCTTTTTGGTATAATTCATTGACGAGACAGACATTGATCCTATAATCTGTATCATCCACAATGGTTTATACATTCCACTGCATGTTTCGAATTCTTCCCGTATCTTCACCTACCGGCAACTTTTTTATTTCAATTATCGTCATAGCGCGTGAAAAGCCAGAGAAAGGGAAGCTGTGAGTAGATTCTACCAGAAAAATCTCAGTTACTGAATACAAAAGATATTATATTATTTCAGTCAAATTTAGTGCGGGTCTTTATATAAAACAACGCAGTAACATAATTTTATTGCCTTCAGGCTTCACACTGGTACTTAATAATTATGATCATCAACTTCACAGGCACCAAAAGATTCTATTAATGGACCCAAGTTACAATAAGCAGTTAGCCTGAGTCACCGACGGCGTTGTCGTGCATGACGCCTGGCAAGATGATGCAGTCTTACAATTCTCCCAGGGCAATAAACTGTCCATACATAGCAACTAAAAGATTTTAATACCTTTCATTAAAACTGGAAACAAGTCAAACATAGTAAAAAGCTATGAAAAAAGATAATTCCAGGTTAAAACACAGATCATGGTTAATACAGTTCAGCCGTAAATACAGGAAAATCTATGAGAAGTCTGAATAAAGAAAATATACATCCATAGAAGCCCACAAGATTTAGGGAAAGAATTTTTTACGTTATAGACATTCAACGTGAACAACTGTAGTCACCAAAAAGACTAACTTTAGATTATGTGCCCTGTAAAAGCATGCGTATAGGTATTTATATATATATTTATACAGAAACACATTATAAACCCAGTCGCATAAATAATGGCAGAACCCCGAGACATAATACTTACACATAAAATCCCTACAAAACCAGTAATAATTTTGCACATCAAGTTTATTTTAACATTCTAGTCAGGAAGCTATAACCTTTGTAATGGAAATCATTGCCAGTGTCAGACAGCACTACAACGACATTGTAAGAGCAAAGGAAACTTGGGGAATTAAATAATAAAAAAATGTTAGCTAAGGTCAACCTTGCAATGATCAACCACAGAAACATGCAAGTCACTCTGCTATGGTAGACAGAAAATCTGAAAACGTTTGGTTTTAAAATGTTATTAACAGAATTCAATTTCCTTTGGTGCTACATTAGTGGTACTGTGAACGAAGTAAACAACAGGTAGCGTTTTGTGCCAGCTGTCATCGGCCTGCCACTAGTCCCACCCTTATGACACTAGCATTTTCACGCCTCCTTAGATGCTATATACCCAGTGCGTCTCCCCCAACGGGACAAAAGATAGAAGCATCGAACCCATGTGCCTAAAGTTGACAAAGCGTAGATAAGAACATCGAGCTTCTCATATACACAAAGAAAATAGTGGCCATGTTTTATCGAAGCACTTGAAACAAAGTTGCTAACAGTTTTGGGGCTCCTTAGACTTAAAGCCGCCAAGCGAGGAACACCACACTGAAGCTCAGAGTGCGCTTCAAGTGTTCTTAAATCGGGCAGACTGGAGATGTCGGACACTTTAGCATGAAGTAATAGCACACTTTGGTATGTTAAAATATGCAAAGGAAGTAGGCACACGAGCTTGTAATAACAACTTGGAATCTTATACAAAAAGTCAAAGGAAAATTCAGCCAAACAAGCCTCCACTCAATGAAATAATTCGCCGAAAGACATCCTAATCCACATCAAAATAATGAGTATCTGTCGAGATATACATTACTATCTTTGAAATCATTCACTCTTTTATCGAACTATTGGACGTAAACTTAATAAGAAAAACGGAGATCGATTAGTTTCGGTTTTATTAATATTCTCCAAATTAATTTAAATATTATGATAATTTTTAGTGCTGTGCTTCGTTTTCATAAGAAAGTTGATCAAAACTGTACCTCCAGAATGTTCAATCTGCCGTGTAGTGTGCTCATTGTTGTTGTGAGGGGAAGATCGTGAGTCTTGCTGGATAGTTCAGGTAGAATACTTCTCTGCGAAAGGCAAAGGATCCAGTTGCAAGTCCTAGTCTGGCGTACAGTTCTAATCTGCCAGGAATTTTCAACACTTTACATACTCTTAGGGCTGTATGAACAATACATATCTTGTTTTGGCTCTGAAGAGAAAGAACATTTAGATCAAAGTGTCTTGTATAAAAACTAGCAATTACGGAACTTCTGGTAGTGGTCGGGATAGCTTATTTGCCGATGTATGAAATCAAATAACAGACTTCCGAAGAAATAGTAATATGTCTCATACAGTGTCATACAAGCACGTGAAAACATACTGTTTTCCAAAAACAACAGAACAAATTAGTTTCTGTCTCCATGTCATCTTTATATACATAATTCTACTGTACGTGTGTTCGTCACTGAACTCCTCTTAAACGGCTAGACCGTTATGAATGAATTTTTTTGTATGCGTTTGGGAGGCGCCCTGGATGGTTTAGATGCATTCAAGTGGGGGCCTGGATGATTTAGATTCACAAATCAGCCCGGTAGATGACGCTGCAGTCGGTATCTAGGTTATTTATCTATACTGCAACTGAACAGCTGGGGGCCGGGAAAATTTACGTTCTTAAATCAGCACAGTAGGTGGCGTTGCATTTTTGTGTGCAATATTGAGCGTGTTATATTCAGATATAAGTTACGTGCATAGGATTTGGTTTTTTTTTTTTTTTTGACATTTTAATTTGAGTGTATTATATTAAGTGTGTTTCATTATTTTGACCCTTTAATTTTTTTGTACGGTGTCGCATTTCAGTGAATATTAAGTGTATTATATATACATATAAGTTACGTATATAAAACAATGCCACGTCTTCGTGGACGAGGAGGAAATATTGGTCAACGGCCTCGGAATTCACAATTAGTCCAGAGCCGTCGGTTAAATACATCGGCAGAAGATCAATTGACGGACAATGAAAATTTAAGAAACCAGGCTGCAATAAGACGTGCTAATGAAAGTCAAGAGCAACGCAACGAACGCCTTCGAGCTAATGCATTGAGACAAAGACTGACAAGTCAACGAGTCATCGACACATTCAGAACACGTGAACAACAGCGTTTGCAACTGCATCGCGCATTGACAGGTGCAACACTTCTTCGCATTGCGTTTGAATATGAGTCGGACATCGACTATTCGTCACATTAACAAATTGTAATCGGTGCTATGAACAAACAATGCCAACACTGTCATGCACTCAAATACAAAGGTGAATCGGCCGGTTTCTGCTGTGCGTCTGGAAAAGTTGTATCGTCACCACTGAATTCGCCGCCAGAACCATTGAGACACTATTGGCTGGAGCTACATCTCAATCTAATTTTTTTGCGTAAAATTCGCAAATTCAATTCGTGCTTTCAAATGACATCATTTGGAGCAACAAAAATCGTTCAGAATGAGGATTGTCGCAATTTTCTATCAACGTTTAAGATTTAGGGCCAAGTGCATCATCAAATTGGTTCCTTAATGTCGATGCCTGATATCGATTCAAAATTTCTGCAAATCTACTTCACGGGTGATGAGGAGCAGCTAATAAACGTACGCTGCCAGTACAACAATATCGAGCAGATGGAGGAGCGAGAAATTGTGGGTATTTTAGAACCGTTTTTAGAGAATCACAACCAGTTGGTCCAGTTGTTCAATACCGTTTCAAACAGACTGCAAAACGACAACTATACTATCGTCATGAAAGCAGACAAAGTACCATCTGGGCAGCACGCGTGCCGATATTATGCACCGACCATTAATGAAGTTGCAGTTGTTATGGTTGGTGATGCATTTGAACGTCGAGATATACGAATCCAACGCAGAGATAACACAGTGCACACGATTGAAGACAGTCATCGCTTTTACGACGCTTTGCAATATCCATTGATTTTTTGGGAAGAATAAGATGGATATCATTTGAATATCAAACAAATAATTCCAGCAACAGGTACAATTTATACATGTCGTTACCTAATATTTTATTTTTACGCACGATTAATTTCTTTTTGTCTTAATTATATTTTCACTTTGCAGGTGCAGAAACCAACAAGAAAGTATGCGCGATGAACTTCTACGCATATCGGTTGATATTTCGTGCCAATGCAGACAATAACATTCTCAGATACCGCCAGCTGTTTCGTCAATATATCGTTGATATGTATGCGAAAATTGGAAGCGAGCTATTACGATACACCAGGTATAATCAAGCGAAACTTCGAGATGAGGAATACATTCATTTGCATGATGCTATTGTTGGTAACGTAGATGGAATAACTAATTTCAACGACATCGGTACTTCATATATTCTTCCATCATCACATATCTGTAGCCCACGTCATATTCAAGAATATATTCAAGACACCATGACTTTTGTGCGCGCGTATGGACGACCAGATTTGTTCATTACATTTACGTGTAATCCAAAACGGGATGAAATTAAAACTGCGTTATTGCCAGGTCAAACTGCAATAGATCGGCACGATATCGCTGCACGTGTCTTCAGACAAAAGTTAAAATATTTGATGATCTTGATTATACATTCCTTTGTATTTGGCAAAACACATTTCTGCCTGTATTCTGTTGAATGGCAAAAACGAGGTTTGCCATACGCACATATTTTCATTTGGTTGGTTGACAAAATACAGTTTGAAGAAATTGATAAAACTGTCTCAGCAGAAATTCCAGATCGGAATATCGATCAAGAATTGTATGAGATTGTTACCGCTAACATGATCCTTGACCATGCGGTACTATAAACATGACGGCGCCATGCATGGACAATGGAAAATGTACGAAACGTTTTCCAAAAAATTGTATAAATGATTCAATCACTAATATCGATGGTTATCCATTGTATCGTCTTAGAGACACTGACCATGGTGGTCAATCACATCAATTACGCATGTCAAACGGTACAACAGTTGACACTGACAATCACTGGGTGGTTCCGTATTCACAATTGCTGTGTAAAATCTACAAGGCACACATAAATATTGAGCTCTGCTGTTCGGTGAAGTTCATAAAATTTATATGCAAGTATGTCCACAAGGGCAGTGATATGGCTGTAGTTGCTGTTCACGATGTTAACGAAAACGATGAAATAACACGGTATCAAATGGGCCGATACATCAGGAGCAATGAAGCAGTTTGGCGTATTTTGGGTTTTCCGAAACACGAAAAAAACCCTGCTGTTATACATTTGGCCGTGCACCTTGAAAATGGACAGCGTGTTTATTTCATGGAAGAGACTGCTCTACAAGGTGCATCAATTTCCCCAAAAACCACATTAACTGAGTTTTTAGAACTATGCCATCGACCAGGTATTCCCGGTTAATTCGCAAAGACATTAATGTATACTGATGTGCCACGACATTTCACATGGAACATACAGTCAGAAAAGTGGGAACCACGAAAGCGAGCTGTTCCGGTTGAAGGATACAACGGCACATTAATGGGAAATAATTTAGGCGGATTATACACAGTCCATCCAAAACAACGCGAATGTTTCTTCTTGCGTTTATTGTTGTTTAATGTTCCTGGACCGACGTCCTCGCGAACAATCAATGGCATTTTGTACGACACATATCATGATGCGTGTCGCGAATTACATTTGCTGGAAGATGACAACCATTGGAATATTACACTTGCAGATGCAGCATTGAGTTCCTCTCCTCAACAAACTAGCCAATTATTCGCCATATTATTGACGACATGTTTTCCATCTCAAGCTTCTGTCCTCTGAGACAAATATTTCCATGAGCGACAACATTCTGCATCGCATTCGGATAGCTGATCAAGATCGCAATATCGATTTTTCGCCGCAGATATATAACAAGGCGCTAATAAATATTGAAGATATTTGCATTCTGATTTCGAACATGCCACTCATTCATTTTGGTATGCCCTCACCTAACCACCCAGCAACAATCATTAACAGCGAGATTCAGCGAAAACAAGTTCAATACTGTCTGTTTAACTACTTTCGTTGAAAACAATGAGCAACTACTCACTGATGAACAAAAGAATGTATACGATCGAATTCATTTGTCAATTGCAGCAGAACAAGGTGGATTTTTTTTTTTTTTTTGACGCACCAGGTGTCACTGGAAAAACGTTACTCATCTGACTAATACTTGCACGTATTCGATCAAAAATCATATTGCGTTAGCAATTGCTTCATCAGCTATTGCAGCCACTTGTTTGATGGCGGGCGAACTGCACATTCAACACTCAAGTTGCCATTGAACATTCACACAAATCCAGATGCTGTGTGCAACATAAAAAAGCGTTCCGGTATGGCTAAAGTTTTCCAAAAATGCAAAATTATTATCTCGGATGAATGCACTATGGCCCACAAGCATTCACTTGAAGCTCTCGATAGAATGACGAAAGATCTTAATAATAACACCAGGCTTTTTGGTGGTGCCTTACTGCCGCTGTCCGGTGATTTTAGACAGACATTGCCGGTCATTCCACGTGCTACATATGCGAATTAAATTAACGCATGTATAAAACAATCTTATCTATGGCCATATGTCAGTACATTACGTCTTAACACAAATATACGTGTTCAACTGCAAAACGATCCATTGACACTATCATTCTCCGAGCAATTGCTCAGCAATGGAAATGGAACAATACCATTGCATGGAGACACACAATGCAACAAACTGCCAGGCAATTTCTGCAACATGGTAAATACGAAAGATGCTTCGATTGAAAGCATATTTCCAGATTTACAAGCTAATTATATTAATCATGCGTGGCTTCGTGAACGAGCTATTTTAGCCGCAAAAAATATCGATGTTGACGCTATTAACTTCAAAATACAACAGTCATTGCCCGGCAATGAGATATTGTTCCACTCGATCGACGCTGTTATCGATCCTGACGAAGCAGTCAACTATCCTGTTGAATTTTTGAATTCGCTGGATTTACCAGGAATGCCACCACATAATTTGCGATTAAAAATTGGTTGACTTATCATTTTGCTTCGGAATTTAATGCACCTAAGCTATGCAACGGTACAAGATTAGTCATTAAAAAAATTATGGACAATGTTCTTGAAGCTACAATTTTGAACGGCAAATTTGAAGGTGAAGTTGTTCTCCTGCTACGAATCCCAACGATCCCTTCAGACTCACCCATTATATTGAGACGTCTGCAATTTCTAATTCGCTTGGCATTTGCCATGACTATTAATAAGTCACAAGGTCAAACAATGTCGATTTTTGGGTTGGATCTAGAAAATCCGGTCTTTTCACATGGCCAATTATATGTGGCGTGTTCTCACGTTGGAAAATCTTCGAGTTTATTCGTTTATACTCCTCAGGAATTGACTAAAAATATTGTTCATCAACTCTCATTAAGATAAAATTAAACAAACAGAATTGATTATAACGAATTAGTTTTAGAAAAATTGATGTTATTTCAAAATAAAGAATAATGATATTATTATTTTATTTGTCTTTCATTTCATACTTTGTTCAATATCCTATTCGCTTGAAATATCATGCAGGATAACGTCTGTCGGGTCCGCTAGTTAGAATGTATTATACTAGCCACGGTGCTATTATTTTCCCTCCCGAAGTTTACCGAATAACATATAATTACATATTATTTAGCATGTTATTTAA
Organism: Schistocerca nitens; assembly: GCF_023898315.1. Taxonomy (NCBI): domain Eukaryota; kingdom Metazoa; phylum Arthropoda; class Insecta; order Orthoptera; family Acrididae; genus Schistocerca; species Schistocerca nitens. The sequence goes on from NC_064619.1 coordinate 360,918,999, forward strand.
AATAATTAACTGTCAATTCAATATACCGTACATTAAAAAGTGGGTTCGAAATTCCGAATAATGAATTATATTTGCTGCTACATTGATATAATGAAATTCCGTTAGCACAATAAAGCTTTCGTGGTAGTGAATGGTCGTTCCCTCGATTAGGTGTAAACATGATCCAAAATACTCGAATCACAATGACAGATATAATGAGCTTCTGTGACTATGGCTGAGATGTTACAAAACTAAAGTGGCTGCACTGCAAAAGATACATTTCGCGAACTAGGAATCAAAGCGAAAACCGGTAATGGAGCACCCGGATATTGCTTTCAGAGTTAAAAGGGTGACGGTATAGCGCGAACTTAAACACGGTTTCATTGACTTTCATCGTAACAACATGTTGCAGGCAGCAGCGGTCAGAAACTGTTCAGCAGTCGTTGAACTCAAACACTAGAGAAATTTTCTTTCCCAGGTACCGACAAATTGGGTGGAAGAAAAGAATCACCAGCTGAGAGTAAAATTTTCTGAGGTCAATGACAAACACCTTTTCGGAACATCTGTAAGAAACCAGGAACGCGTAAATAGAACGTGAGAAACTGAGAAGAGATAGACATTATTATACTCTGGCTGCACATCGAATTTTATAAGAAAGTATTACCGTTTTTGTACCAGTGCAACTACTTAAACATCACTCACAAATAGAGGTAGATAGCAGAAGTGGTTATTATTGTCCATCTGTTTATAGAAAAAAAGAAGTTTACGCAGGAACGTCACATGAATTTACTCAAGTCACTTCGTTGATGAAGTCTCTTACTTGTGTAGACCTTTGAAAATGTTTATGAATTAAATATTGTATCTGAGGAAGTCTACAGGTATTATTACTAAATCGTTTCAGTTGAAATAGAAATCTCTAAATGTTTATGCCTCATATTGCAATGAAGGAGAGTAGTCTCTCAGGACGAAACGAATGTAATTATCGAAATTCTCCTACAGTGCATCACTTCTTACAGATATTTCAATGGGGTCAGTGTTACTTTTAACATTGTACACAGTACAAGAACTGTCACGTGCACGGACACGCAAAAGACATACATACAACTTCCTGGCAGATTAAAACTGTGTACCCGACCGAGACTCGAACTCGGGACCTTTGCCTTTCGCGGGCAAGTGCTCTACCAACTGAGCTACCGAAGCACGACTCACGCCCGGTACTCACAGCTCTACTTCTGCCAGTACCTCGTCTCCTACCTTCCAAACTTTACAGAAGCTCTCCTGCCACAGTTTTCATTTTTACTATAGCATCTGTCTCTTTCACGTTATAAATCAACAACTTTCGAGTAAAATCAGAATCAAACACTGAAAACCTCACTTTTGCTGTACGTACTTTTTATTTTTAAGCACCGAATATGATCCAACGCTTACACAGCCCGTAATCGTTACGCAGCCAGTAATCGCTGCCAGTAATCGCACAGTTAGTTTCTAGATGATTAAACGCTTTAGGTTTTCAGGGAAATCTAGGAAGAAACTGGTAGCAAATGCACACAGAGGAATCGAAATGAGTTACTGCCCGATGGGTGTGTCATCTGTCTTCTCAATGGTTTGATGCGGCCCGCCAAAAATTCCTCACCTGTGCCAACCTCTTGACCTCAGAGAAGCCCTTGCAACTTACATCCTCACTTACTTGCTGGATGTATTCCAATCTCTGCCTTCCTCTACAGTTTTCATCCTCCACAGCTCCCTTTGGTACCATGTACGTCATTCCCTGATGTCTTAACAGGCGTCCCCCTTCCCCTTTTCCACATATTCCTTTCCTCTCCGATTCTGCGAAGAACCTTCCCATTCCTTACCTTATAAGTCCACCTAATTTTCAACATTAGCACCACCATTCAAATCCTTCAACTCTCTTCTGTTCCAATTTCTCCACAATCCTTGTTTCACTACCATACAACTACTAGACTTCTCTTGGCCAGGAATACCTTTTCACCACTGCTAGTCTGCTTCTGATTCCTCCTTGCTCTGCCTGTCGTTGGTTGTTTTGCTGCCTGGGTGGTAAAATTCCTTAACTTCACCTGCTTCGTGACCATCCACCCTGGCGTTAAGTTTCTCTCTGTTCTCAGTTTCCCTCCTTCTTATTACTTTCGTCTTTCTTCGATTTACTTTAAGTCCATATCCTGTACTCGGTAGGCTATTCATTACATTCAGCAGATCATGTAATTCTTCTTTATTTTCACTCAGGATAGCGATATCATCAGCGAATCGTATCTTTGATATCCTTTCACATTGAATTTTAATTCCATTCCTGAACCTTTCTTTCATTTCCATCACTGCTTCTTCGATGTACAGACTGAACAGAAGGGGCGAAAGACTACATCTCTGTCCTACACCGTTTTTAATCCCAGAATTTCGTTCTTGGTCGTCCACTTATTATTACCTCTTGGTTCTTGTACATACTGTATATTACCCTTCTCTTCCTACAGGTTATCCCTATTTTTCTCAGAATTTCAAACATCTTGCACTATTTTAAAATGCCGAACTCTCTTTCCAGATACAAATCCTGATAACGTGACTTGATTTTTCCCTAGGATTCCTTCCATTATCAACTGCAACATCAGAATAACCTCTCTGGTGCCTTTACCTTTTCTAAAGCCAAAGTGATCGTCATCTAACACGTCCTCAATTTGGTTTTCCATTCTTCTGTATATTATTCCTGTCAGAAACTTGGAAGCGTGAGCTGTTAAGCTGATTGTGTAACAGTTCTCACACTTGTCAGCTTTGCAGTCATCGAAATTGTGTGGATGATGCTTTTCCGAAAGTCAGATGGTATGTCTCCAGATTCATACATTCCACACACCAACTTGAATAGCCGTTTTGTAGCCACTTCCCGCAATTATTTTAGAAATTCTGATGGAATTTTGTCTGTCCGTTCTGCTTTATTTGGTCTTAAGGCCTACAAAGCTCTCTTACATTCTGATTCTAATACTGGAGCCCCCATTTCTTCTAAATCCATTCCTGTTTCTTCTTCTGTCACATCTGTCTTCACTCTCATAGAGGGCTTCAATACACTCTTTCCACATATCCGGTCTCTCCTCTTCATTGAGCAGTGGAATTCCCGTCACTCTCTTAATGTTACCACTCTTGCTTTTAATTTCACCGAAGGTTCCTTTCAATTCCCTATATGTTGAGTCAGTCCTTCCGACATCAATTATTTGTCTATTTCTTCACATTTTTCAAGCTGCCATTGCGTCTTAGCCTCCCTGTTCTTCTTATCTATTTCATTCCTCAGCGACTTGTATTTCTGTGTTCCTGAATTTCTTTGCACATTTTTGTACATCCTTCTTTCGTCGATCAGCTGAAGTATTTCTTCTGTTACCGATGGTTTCTTCTCAGTTACTTTCTTTGTACCTATGTTTTCCTTTCCAAATTCTGTGATTGCCCTTTTTTTTTAATGTCCATTCCTCTTCAACTCTACTGCCTACTGAGATATTCCTCAAGGCCGTATATAAAGCTTTAGAGAACTTCAAGCGTATTTCGACATTCCTTAGTACTTCTGTATCCCACTTCTTTGCGATTTGATTCTTCCTGACTACTTCATTGTGATCTGAATCTACATTTGCTCCTGGGTACGGGTTATCCAGGACACGATTTCGAAATCTCTGCCTCAGCATGATGTAATCTAACTGACATCTTCCCGTATCACCCGCCCTTTTCCAAGTATACTACCTCTTCTTGTGATTCCTGAACAGGGTATTTGCTATTACTACCCGAAATTTATTCCAGGACTCAGTTAGTCATCTCCACTTCCATTCCTTGTACCAACCCATATTCTCCTGTAACCTTTTCCTCTACTCCTTCCCCTACAACTGCATTTCAATCCCTCGTGACAATCTACCTTTATGTATCGTATTACCCTTTCTATATCGTCATATACTTTCTCTATCTCTTTATCTTCAGATTGCGACGTCGGCATGTGCACTTGAACTATCGTTGTCGCTGTCGGTTTGCTGTCGGTTCTGATAAGAACAACTCTATCACTGAACTATTCGCAGTAACACATTCTCTGCCCTATCTTGCTTTTTATAATGAATCTTACTCCCGTTATACAGTTTTCTACGGCTGTTGATATTACCCTATACTCGTCGGACCAGATATCCTTGTATTCTTTCCATTTCTCTTCACTGACCTCTACTGTACCCGGATTGAGTTTTCGCATTTTTCTTTTCAGAGTTTCTAGCTTCCGTACCACGTTCAAGCTACTGACATTCCAAGTCTCGACTCTTAGGACGTCAGCCTTTAGTTGGTTATCCAATATTTTTCTGGTGGTCACCTCGCCTTAGGCAGCTCCTCCCGAATATCCGAATGGGGGACTATTCCGGAGTCTTTTGGCAGTGGAGAGGTCATCATGGCACTTTTTCAGTGTCCTATGGATATACGGTCTGTGTCTTTAATGCAGTAGTTTCCATTGTCTTCCGCGTCCTTAAGCCCTTGATCATTGCTGATTCTTCCGCTTTTAGGGGCAATTTCCCACTCCAGGACAAGAGACTGCCTTGCACCTCTTTCCGCTCCTCCGCTCTGTTTGACAAGGCCGTTAGCACAATGATTGTTATTTCTTATGCTGGAAGTCTTCGGCCGCCAATGCTCATTATTGATCAGAATTTGAGAGGTGGCGTATTTCGAAGCTGGGACCGAGAACATATTCACACCTACCTTGCAACATGCACTGTACATGTGTGATCAAACGCTCCACTCTGCGCTGTCCGTTCTATAAGTACAAGCAATCCTGAAAGGAAGAGATTTGTGCAGTCTACCAGTGATACAATAAATGGTGAGAAAACTGCAGTAAATTTCTGGTCACTCATTGATTCACCAGCAAGTTTCTGCAACAAGGCTTTACACTACGCTTTCAACAATAGATAACAAGTTGCTCCACAAACACCAATCTAATCCCTTTCCCACCAACACTACATAGGTCAGTGACAACATCGCACTTCAAAATAAACACCTGGTATCCAGTTTATTTTACATTAAGTGTTCACTTAAAACTCCAAATAAGTACCCCCTAGCTCCACTACACGGGGCCAATGAAGTTGTTTTGTCACTCACTGGACGACAAATGCTGGAAGGTACAGTCTGTCTGTCAACTGACAAGCAGCGCTTGTGGTGGGGGAAGTCCCCTTTCCTCGAAGAACGCTACCACTGATGTACAGGATGGCTAACAATCAGTTTCCCCTCTAGCAGGGTAGAGCAGTGTGTAGAGCTTTACATACAATGTGTCCATTGCGTTTCTTGTGTTAGTATTATTAGTAACTTGTTTTTATATTCGATGCAGTGTTTACGGACTTCAAGGAAAATAAACATCCGGAGCCTGACAGCGCACTGCGTCCCCATTGATTCATAATGAACACTGCGAAAGATTCTTTATAAAGTTGTGAAAACCCCTGTAGCTGGTTCTTGTGAGGTACTGCTGTAGAGAGAGTGCGCACTTACCTCCTCGCTCTTTAGTTAGCAGACCTACAAGTGTGTGACCCTCAGGCATCTATCCTATACAGGACTAATCCCCTACACCAGCCAGCATAGAACATTATGTATCCTTCGGTATGTTTCTGCTGTACTTACATGTGGTACACGCCTTTAATGTTTGTTTTTATCCCATTTCATTTAACAGTAAAGATTAATTTTATATAATTAAAATAATGTTTTTAATAATCTGTGATTCTTCCATCCCCTGCAGTGCAGAAACTCTTAGTCCTAGTCCTAATCCCTTTCTGCATGAAATTTAATACAGCTTAATTTTGTACTGGGAAACATTTCCGGATTATTTAATAAAGAAAGACAAAAACTGTGACCTTTAGCCGTCCACTCACCCCAGGCTAACGACCCACTGGTCAGGAGTTTTAGTATATTGTTCATGGAACTCTTTCCTAGCACTGAACAAGAATTTACGACTACGCTAATTATTTCGCAAATTCGACATTTTTTGCTTTCTTTGACAAACCTATTGTTGACATCCTGGGTTCTCGGGTGTTCTACCGGATATAAGTAGGCGTTCTTGCACGATATTTCGGTAACGTAGCTCGTATCCTTCATCAGATGCGACCTCTGACTGCTCCTCGCGTGGACCTGGTCTAGTATTTATGTATGTGGCCTTCCCCCTCCACCGGCGGTTTCTGGCGTTCCCTCTGCAATTGTTGTTTCAGCACGTTACTTCCTGCGTTGTTGTTAGAAATGATTAAGCTCTCCTGTACTATGTTACGAAGATGGACATTAAGCCACATACCTTCCTCGTCCTCCCAATGAATAATGGAACGTGCGTGTTGGGGTGGCCTGAATGCCTCAGCGATACAGATAGCCGTACCATAAGGGCAACCACAACGGAGGGATACCCGTTGAGAGGCCACACAAACGTGTGGTTCCTTAAGGACGGCAGCAGCCACTTTCCAGTAGTTGAAGCTGCAGCAGTATGGTGCAATAATTGATCTGACCGTGTAGCATCGATCAAAGCGGCCTTGTTGTGCCGGTACTGCGAGCGGCTGAAAGCAGCCGTTGTTTTTCGCGTGGGCAACCAGCTCTGATGTATGTTTTAGTGATGACATCCTCTTCCGTAAATTGTTCCTGAAGTAAAATACTCCTCCATTCATATCTCCCAACTGGGACTACTCAAGAGGAAGATGACATCAGGAAAAAGGAAACTGCTCTCTATGGGTCAGAGCGTGGAATGTTAGATACTTTCATATGGTATGTTTGTTACAAAATTTGAAAAAGGAAATGGATAGCTTGAAGTTATTGAAGTTCAGCCCCAGGATGAAGAGGACTTCTAGTAAGACGAATATAAGACTGCAAATACAACATCAGTTAGGGTAATGCTCGAGTAAATCTAATAATGAATAAGAAAAGCGGAATTCGCATAAACTACTATGAACAGCATAGTGAACGCAGTATCGTAGCTGAGATAGACACAAAACCAACATTCACCGTAGTAACCACAGTACCACAAGTTTAAGTGTCAACTAACTCCGTAGATGATGAAAAGATTGACAACAATGTATGATGAGATGTAAGAAATTATTCAGATAGTTAAGGGAAAGGAAATTTTAATTGTAATGGGGGACTGTTATTCGGTAGAAGGAAACGAAGGAAAACGTCGGAAGGAAGATTGGGATTAACGTTCCGTCTACATCATTAAAGACGGAGCACAAGCTCGGATTGTGTCGAGGTTTGAGAAGGAAACCGTCCTTGCCGTTTTAAAGGAATCATCCCGGCATTTGCCTGGAACGATATAATAAAATCACGAAAAACGTGAATCTGGATGGTTGCATGCGGGACCGAACCGTCGTCCTCTCGAATACGAGTCAAGTGTGTTAATCATGGCGCTACCTCGCTCCGTGAGAAACGGAAGGAAAAATCACAGGAGAATATGGAATGGGGAAACGGAATTATCTGTACAAAGCACAATTTAACCATCACTAACACTTGGTTTAAAAATGACCGTGGAAAGTGTTAGATTGATTACGTAATGGAGAAAGAGATTTAGGAAGCGTATTGTAAACTGCAGGTCATTTCCAAGGGCAGATATGGAGTCTTACCACAATTCTTTGGTTATCAACTATAGATTAAAACTGAAGAAATTGCAAAAAGTACAAAGTAATGGACACTGGACCTGAATAAATGGAAAGAACCAGAGACTGTTGAGAGTTACTGAGGGAGCATTAGGCAACAACTAAATGAAACAGGAAAGAAATACATAAGAAGATGCGTCAGTAGATGAAATAATAAAGGCAGCAGAGCATCACATGTGTAAAAGGATGAGGCCTACTGGAATATCATAGGAGATACTGAAATTAACTGAAGAAAAGAGAGAATTTGAAAATGTAGTAAATGAAGCAAACGAACACGACATTCTTTCACAACTACAACTACATGCTCTGGCACAGCCAGTCATGACAAAGCTCTTTCTCCTCATTTGCAAGATGTATGAGACAGGTCCAATAATGTAGTAATTCCAGTTCCAAAGGAAACAGGTGCTGACAGGTGAGAGTATTACCGAACTAGCAGTTCAATAAAGCATGGTTACAAGATACAAACACGAATTACATACAGAAGAATGGTAAAACTGGCAGGAGATGACCTCATGAAATATCAGTTTAGATTCTAGAGAAATAAAGGAACACTTGAGGCGATACTGATCCTACCACTTATCTTAGGAAATAAGAAAAGGAAACTCTACTTTCGTAGCATTTGTAGACTTAGTGCAAACTTTTGGCAATATCGACTGGAAACCTCTCTTTGAAATTCTGGAGGTAATCGAGTAAAACACAGAGAGCAAAAGGTTATTTATAACATGTACAGAAACCAGACGATAGTAGAGGGGCATGAAAGGGAAGTAATGGTTGAGAAGGGTGTGCGAATGGGTTGTAGCCTAGTGCCGGTGTTTTTCAGTCTTTACATTGAGCAAGCAGTAAAGGAAACCAAAATGTGAGCAAGGAATTAAAGTTCCAAAATAAGAAATAAAGTTTGACGTTTACTGATGCCAATGTAATTCTTTAAATAAGGCCATGCTGAGGGAATAAAATTTGGAAATTATTCACTAAAAGTAGTAGAGGAGCCATGTGATTTGTGCAGTAAAATGGCTGATGATGGCCGAAGCAGAGAGGATATAAAATGTAGACTGGCAACGGCAAGAAAAGAGTTTCTGAAAAAGAGGAATATGTTAATATCGAACATTGGTTTTAATGTTAGGAAGTATTTCTGAATGTATTTGTCTGGAGTTTAGCCTGGTACGATAGTGTAGCGTGAACGATAAACAGTTTGGACAAGAAGAGAATAGAGGCTCTTGAAATGTGGTGCTACCGAAGAATGTTGTAGATTAGATGGGTAAATCATGTAACGAATGAGAAGGCACAAGATAGAACTGGGGAGAAAAGTAATTTTCAGAACTGGTTTAAAAATGGATCGGTCGATGAGAGATCAAGGGATCACCAATTTAGTACTGGAGGAAAGGAAGGTGTGGTGGTAAAAATCGTAGAAGGAGACCAAGAGATAAAAACAATAAACATGTTAAAAAGAATGTCAGTTGCTGTAGTTATTCAGAAGCGAAGATTTTTGCACAGGATACAACAGCCTAGAAAGGTAAATGAAACCAGTCTTCGGACTTCAGACCTCAACAACAACATAACACAGCCACACAGGTGGTTGCCTCTGGGAGTATGAGTACCTACATAATTTCTTAGACGTGTAATCTAGAATAACGGATTGGTATTCTGAGGAGAATTTGATATAGCTCGGAGAAAGAATATCTTTTGACATCTACTATGTAGATAAAAGTAAAGAGCCATAAGAAATGAAAATGGATTACAATTACAATTACAGGCGATTGAGGGTCGGGATTCTTCAATTTAATAGTTGTGATTAAGTGAAGATTCATGTTGGAATTGGTCTTTAGAATGGAAATAAGGAATGTATGAGGAAATAGGCTGAACGACCTGCCCAGATAGTCACACGTGTTAGCACGCCGCTTCTGGGATTTGGAGGGAATCCGTCCCGCACATTAAGGAAAAGGTCCCATTCATAGGTCAGCCTGGATGTGGTGTTTAGGCGATTTCCCAAATCCGACTAGTTGGTACTGGGCTTGTACCCTACTCGTCTCTCAGTTAAATCAAAACCAAACATTTAAAAACTTTTCGTACACTTTCACACGGATAACGCTAGACGCTGACAGTTTGGGATGTACGTATTCCTCCTAAGGGTAACGGGGTTGACGGGGATCCAGCAACTCCTTAAAATTAGCCTTGACAAATCAAGTAGCAACCATCCCGACTCTTCATAGATCCGGGACCAACACACAAGAAAAGTGGAAGGAGAGCGAATGAAAAGAACCGGCTTGAAATCTCGTTCATTCAACAAATAAAATGTAAAATTAATGAGAAATAGTTAAGTTAGATTACGTAATTGGCAGGATGTAATCAACTACCTACGGGAAAAAAACAAAAGAAAACAAAAAAAGCACAAGACAAGTTAAGCAAGAAAGGCATACAGTTTGGATTTCGAACAAAGACTTCTTTCAACCATTTAAATCTGCTTGCATGAGGAAATTAATTTAGAGGGGCGGATTACAAGAGAAATACAAAATTGACGGACTGAAAATACCGTGAAAACTGGAATTAACAGCCTAATTGTAACATAAGGCAGCCACCCATTCATTGTACTCCTTTTTGAGATCACAGTTGATTTCTTCTCTCAAATGAAATACTACACATCTTTTCTTCTGTTATATCTCTCTCTGTAACTTAGCGAAGAAAGAACACATAAAATTAACCTGCGTACTGCAGTTGGCTTCATCTTTCAGCTGCAAGCAAAAGTTTCGAGATAATGGGCTAATTAGCAGCTAGAATCTGTATAGCGTGAAACAGAAAACTCTCTTAAAGACTCTTCTTTGAATAAGCACGTTGTAACCCTTATAGCGACGGTCTATTTATTTCTTTACTTTTCGCTTCGTAAACTTCTCAAGAAGCGTACATATTAGAACATAGTTTTGTCAGAAAGAATAAACACGAGAATTTATACATACACATAGCTGGCATTTGGTCAGCTACATTTAAATCCATATCCATATTCTGCAAGTCACCTTGTGGTGTGTGTCGGAGGGTATTTCGTGTACCATGCCGTCACCCCAGATCACAGAAATGTGATCTAAGCTGTCACTTTCCCTTCGCCTCCTCCAGTTGTAAATGGCACGCAGGGGGGACGAGAGTTGGTAAGCCTCCGTGTGAACTCGATTCTCTGTAATTTTATAATGGCTTTCTGCCAAGATATATATGAGAGGAAACAAAATATCGGTTACCTCTTTTCAGGACATCCGCTCTCAAATTTTAACACTTAATAGCTGAGGGTGTGTAATGTGCTCAAGAATTGCCCAAGTTATTTAGGGAAAATGAAGAAAACCTAAATCATATTCGTAGCATACACAAGTCTTTTTTCATTTATGCGAGTCGAACGTCAGGTGATCCTGCCCATTCGATCATAAACCTCATGGAATCAGGATCAAGGAGTTTTAGTTCATAAATAGGAGACACCGCTTCTAGTTTTCTCGTTACTCCACGCGAAACACATGGCAGATGGATGTACAAGTGGAAGATTTTGGCGTTCCATTAACATATGATAATGAATCACAGCATTTATTCTCTTCGGTCCGCAGTTGTTGTAAGAAACTTGTACTTTTATTTTACAAAAGTTGATATACTCATTTCTTGCAGTTTTGTACCTTCTATAGACACTGACGTGACCTATAGCTAATAAGGTACATAGACAGGTTACTGAATGAAGATGAATGTTTGCTGCGATTAAGAATGTGCGCCTTTCTTATCATGATAATCAGAACTGAATATTGTTAAAGGACAAACTAATTACGAACGGCTACAGTGACAGCAGCATGAAGGAAATATCTTTTCTAGTGTGAATGTAGGTGTCATAAACAACCACAATGTCATATGCATTAGTAAACGTTACTGACAAATAACATAACGTTTAAAGTCGTGTCCTACCAGGGCTGTTCACAATGTAAAATTCCGATTGATCGCAAAATGGAAAGTACTTTGAAAATCAGAAATATTTTGTCTGCACCAGTTACCTACAGCTTCCAGTCACTGCTCTACATAGTCGTTATTCCGACTTAGACATTTGTCGTAGCGTTGTACCAACTTTCCAATACCCTCGTCATAGAAGGCAGCCGCCTGTGCTTCCGGCCAATCCTCTACGCTATCATCTATAGCTCGTTGTCTGTGTGAAAATGTCTTCATAGCCAGTAGTTAATGTGAGCAGAGATGAAACACAGAAGGAGCCAATTATGGGCTGGATGATCAAACACTTCCCATCGAAAACGCTACAAGAGCATTTTCATTGTCGCTGCAGATTGTGACCGAGGATTGTCACAAAGTAGGAACCGTATGACAATTCTGTAATGTGGGCTGCACAACATCAGGCGAAATCTCTCAACAGGACCTCATACTTGGCTGGAGACACTATTTTCTGTGCATCTTTATGTGCTCACTATGCGCTCAGACCTGAAAAGAGCGAATTGGTGTAACCGACAGGCATACTAGAGACACTGTCGAACACATATGTGCAAACATTTATTAGATTTTCACAGTGGTTTCCATTTCTTGAGCGATCGGAACTTACTTTAAGGATATCCCTCGTACTTTAGTGCTGTCTAATGTTAGAAACCTGTTATTTAATATTAATCAGCCACAGAACTTATTTATAGGTTACTAGACACTGGTGAACAGGTAGGTAACATTTAACACAGAACCCCAATTCTAACAGCAATGATCATTCAGTTAACTGTGGAGAGAAGGACTAACTTGGTAGTTGCTGTTTGAGACGCGCAATAATTTATACATTCCAGAATGAGATTTTCACTCTGCAGCGGAGTGTGGGCTGATATGAAACTTCCTGGCAGATTAAAACTGTGTGCCCGACCGAGACTCGAACTCGGGACCTTTGCCTTTCGCGGGCAAGTGCTCTACCAACTGAGCTACCAAAGCACGACTCACGCCCGGTACTCACAGCTTTACTTCTGCCAGTATCTCGTCTCCTACCTTCCAAACTTTACAGAAGCTCTTCTTACTGGCAGAAGTAAAGCTGTGAGTACCGGGCGTGAGTCGTGCTTTGGTAGCTCAGTTGGTAGAGCACTTGCCCGCGAAAGGCAAAGGTTCCGAGTTCGAGTCTCGGTCGGGCACACAGTTTTAATCCGCCAGGAAGTTTCAATTTATACATTGATCTCCGTAACGTTTTTATGTTGATGAAGTGTTGTATGTGTGTCCAAAATTCAGCAGTTTGCTCAGTCATTTGTTCGTCATGCTAAACAAGAGGTTTGAAGTATGAAATTCGGCGTTCTTTTGCAACAGTCTACCAATGTAGGTCAGTATTGGTAAATGAAATTTTGAGAAAACTGCCGTAGTGGATAACTTGCCGCCATGATTTTTCGCTGCAGATTCTTCTCTACATTTATATTTGTAGGCCCTGAAACTGGCCAGAAGACGTTGAAATATCATAGCAGCAGTCTAAAACATACGACAGTTCCACAAAATTCCATGTACCAGTAAATACACGATGGTAGTTTTAAATGTCAGAGAGGTCAGCCTTACTTAGAGACTACAATTAGTTCAACTAACGAGTGAGCTATCTCCAGTTTTCCATCAACCATTATGGAGGTTCCCCGTCTTTTTAGCATGTAGGTACACTTGACATGTACAGTACTTTCTACCACACAGAAGTGAATAGTATCAACTTACAGTAAGGCTGTGGTCTATAATCATGTCATCGACTTACACCATATGCTTCAAACCATTCACTCCATGATATATCAGTGTGAGGCAACTTTTAGTTATCAGTCTCCCGACTGGGTTGATCCTTTTTATACGTCTCCCTTTCTTCCTCTGAACTCCGAAGGCCGACCACAAATAAAGCGGATGAATTATTTCATTGTTGAAGACTCATCGTCAGATTGTCAGAAACATAAGCTACGATACTTTTCTTTAAAAAATGTAGGTATAGTAGGTTAAATGAAATAAAAAGTTTGGCATCTCTGATTATATGAGCTGAAGATTGTGGAGCCAAAAAAAAAAAAAAAAACAGAAAGAAAAGAAAATCTGCAGTGCAGGAAGATAACTGTTCTAGATAAGGGGAAAATTTTAAGCAAACGATAATAGGAATGTCATAACGCCGAATTAAACAGGACAGTTTCGAAATATCTCCGACATGGTATGAAAAGATATATGAAACTTTTATGAAAGAAATAGATGAAAACAGTAAGAGCCAGAAAATGATCAAACGTAAACTTACGTATACCCCTCCCTTAATCAGATAAAATGGTAAATGGCAGACTACCTAGCAGTAGAGAGGAAATTGCACAAGCATTATAACACTTTTCAAAATTCTTAGTTCATATATAACTCAAGGAACGAATCAGAGGCACAGATACCTAATAATGACAATAATACCACAAGAGGTTATAAAGCGACCCGAGGTACGAAGAAACGGAAAGTACCTGGAGATGATGTTTCAATTAATGAAGCTAGAGGCAAAGTTATAAGAAAAAGGAACCTGCAAAGTTGTTCATAGAACATCTGCAAGAGGGACAATTTTCCAGAACTGATACAATGCTATAATAATCCTAATTCATAATAAAGGACAGAAATAATAAATAAAATTTGTAAACTTCTCTCTAGTTCACATTGTATAAGGTAATCACTAAATTTTATTTATTTATTGACAGGATCTGTCTTAGATCTCACTAGACATTTTAAACCATTTTGCATTATGTTCATTATGACACACACCACTGGGCTGTTAAAAATACACGCAGTCACTGTCTGTACGAGTGATTACCAGACGAGATTCTCGGTTGTTATTTGGGCTCTAATTCTTGGAGATAACCATACTGGAATACACATCTTTGTTTGAATAGCGCGTGGTGTTTGAACTTTCTCGGCAATGCCTTGCCTGAACTTCTAGAGGATGTTCCCTTGCGACTGTGCGCTAGTTTGTGGGCCCAGAACGACGGTGCACCAGCTCACATTGATCATCAGGACGGGACATATCTCGCAGACATCTTCAGGCATATAGTACGTAACAGAAACGGGAAGCCCTGTCGCTTAGCCTGTGCGCTCCCCTGACCCCACCAGTATCGAATTTTTTCTCTGGATTTATGTCCCATGCGTTGTCAACATCGGTACTCAGTACCTGAGCTTTCTGAGTGCATCCTTACAGCGCTTGATACCAACAGAGGGGAGCGTGGAATCTTACACAAAACATGTTTCGTTGGTGCGCTTTAATGGGACGAAGTTGATGTTGGTCACATTGAAAATTTACTATGCAGTCGTGATCTCAAAGACTGGATATTTACCCTACAGCAGTGAAGCCAGAGATTCAGTTTCCAGTATTTGATTGTACTATACTGCCATTAACAGTTTTCCGAACTACAGAATTCTGGAGTTTTGTTTAGCCTTCCGAATGAGTGGAAAGTGCATAGTGCTGTAGAAACTTTATTTCACATTTAAAACTATAGATGCGTGATATAAAAACGTTCAAAATTCCATCCTCAACACTCTTCTACACCCGGTATTTAATATGGGCTACAACACTTAAAAGTAACTATAACATAAATAGCGGAAACCAGCAGCAGCCACAGTAGAAAAGAAACACCATTTAGTAGAACAATTAAGTCAGATTACAGAGAGAGAGAAAGAATGAAAGAAAGTGGCTGATGGCTAATCTTACAAAATAGCCATTGGAGAAGCTATGCAAAGATGATTCTGTAGCTTTATCGACAACAGAAACGTCTCTTGTTCCTGCTTCTTTGCAGGTGCATGTGTTACTTATTCTCTGCAGCGTTTTAAATGAGGTGTCGCAGGCTGGTGGTTTTGGTGAGACGGTTCAGATTGCATGGCCTATCAGTAGGGACTGCCTGTTATGAAAGCGATTTTGTTAATTATGCAAAGTATTTACATCATATGGTCAGATTTTCACGGACGTAAGTAAAGTAGTAGCTATACTTACAAACTAGCGAAAGCATATTCGGCATACAGTCACCATTTCGCCTTACGATTCTGTAGATGTGATTTGCGGCACAGAACTTGAATTCAGTCATTCAGTCCTAAAAGTAGTGGAGTCAACTTAATCATTCTCACATTTCATTTTATTTACTAAATGTTTTGCTTTGCTTATGGTATTTGGTGCATCTGCTGTGTGCGTATCTGGTTTGAGGGCAACGTATCTACGTGTTGCTAAGAGGTTATATACTGTCACGTCCATTTGCTTTTGATTTTAATATATAACGTGGAAACTACATACTGTCTTTCATCTAAACTCTCTTAGGTACTGACCTGATACGTACGAAACGTGACATCGTTCAAAAAATGGTTCAAATGGCTCTGAGCACTATGGGACTCAACTGCTGTGGTCATTAGTCCCCTTGAACTCAGAACTACTTAAACCTAACTAACCTAAGGACATCACACACATCCATGCCCGAGGCAGGATTCGAACCTGCGACCGTAGCAGTCGCACGGTACCTGACTGTGCGCCTAGAACCGCGAGACCACCGCGGCCGGCCGTGACATCGTTGATGAAGAATATTTTCGGTCGAGGAAAACTTTGATTCATTCACCATTTCATGACCCTGTGTTGTAAAGTGGAGCAGTATCTCAGAAACTAATGCATTTTCTAACTTTCGTGGAACATTTCTCATCACAGATAGTAGCTCTAAATATTATAGATTCCCGTTACTCGCATGAATATCACAGCCGGTGTGCTAAGTTATGACGCAGCCACTGCTCCGAGACACGCAGAAGTACGCCATTTATGTGTATCCAGTTGTCCACAGCCGTTAACAAACAAAACGATTAGTCACACAGTTTTCTAATATATCTTGATGCAACATGGATGTTCGAACTTATTAGCGTCTTATAAATGGCTTTCCAGGTTCAATCACTGACACTATGCCTGACATTTCTGCGTTGCACGGTTATTTGTGTGTTCTGCTGAGTCACTTTTACTTTTACTCACTTACTTCGGTGCAGTCAGACTGCGTTTGCTCATGAACTGCATGGGACATTACTGGTACTAATATAATGCGTAGTTTATTCATATAAGGGCAAGTTAGGTTTATTTTGCACTAGTAACACCATTTCCAGAAAGAGCAGCCACCTTTCAAACTCTTCTTTAATTAAGTGGCAGGCTTTTTACAAGCTTTTAACAAACTTAAATGAACTGTCGTTGGCAATAACTTGAAATAAGAGTATATTATGTCTTCACGGTATCCTGTTTATCCATTTGAAGAAAACATACACAACACTACTTTCCACAGATTTGAAATAAAACTCTTTGAAAATCCACATCGTCACTTACTTCAGTCTGCAACTAGATACGTGCAGGATGTAGTAAAACATTGCAATCCGAGGGACTGCAGAGTGTGTCTCAAGGAATGAATGAAGATTAGGAAAGCAAGTAAGGAACACAGATCGTCGCTAAGCGTCGAAGTTACAGGGAGAAGGACCTGCCACCACCCCACTGCTTCGACAGCAAACGTCAGTAGTTAACTCTCATACTTCTGGTGTCACTGCAGTGTTGCTGTGACACACTGGATGCGTCAGACGCCATCTAATGTCCAGAATGTACTCAGGTCTACTGCGATCAGACAGCATTAAAACTAACATTTGCTACCGTAGGCGATCGCCCAGAGGCGGGCGCATATTCCTGTAGCGTCGCGGATAGTAGTTCCGAATAATGTTCATCTCTTCGTTTTATTCCTAAAGACATGCTCTACGAAACATAGAAATTTATCGGTATATTCCCGTTACACCGTTTACAAAAAAATGAATAATCGCATTTATATAAAACTTAATGTGGCAAGATGATATCGTTGACTCCTGTAATAAATACAGTATCTAATCAAAAGTATCCAGACACCCCTACGTCTTGGGAAATTGTCCACTAGATGTCACGAGAGGTAGACTCGACAGTATAAAAGGTGGCGGGGAGTATTCTGGCGGAGAGTGTTGTGCTATCAGTAGGAAAGCGGCCAGAGGTTCGGCCACAGAAGATCAATAAATTCGAACGTGGACAACTCATTGGATAACACATCCTGAATAACACATCCATCAGGGATATTTCAACCCTTCTAAATCTGCCAGGTCGACTGTTGGTGACATGCTTGCGAAGTGAAAACGCTAAGGAACATTCGAAGTAAAATGAAGACCATGTAGACCCTCTGTACGAAAGGATAGTGACCATCTAGGATTGCGGAGAGTGACTTTAAAAAAAAATCACCTCAAATCTGCGAAATATATCGCTCGCGAGTTCCAAAGTGCTACCAGCAGTCCAGTAAGCAGAATAACTGTGCGTAGCAAGTTAAAAAGACTCAGGTACAACGGCCGAGCAGCTCCTCATAAGCCATGCATTTCTCTACTCAATGATAATAAACGCTTGAAAGCTTGAAATCGTGTAAATAGCGACGTCAGTGGACAGTACACAGCCGGAAACGAATGATTTCGAGTTAAGAAACACTTTGCAAAATAAGTTCCTCGCCAGGCTGTGAAGGCCCAAGGGCTGTCTACTGATCGCCGTGTTATCCTCTGCTTTGCGATATCATACGGATACGGTATGGAGGGACATGTGATCCACCGCCCCCCCCCCCCCCCCCCCGGTTGTTTTGCAGACTTTCCAGTGTAGCCGCTACTACTCGGACAAGTAGCTCCTCAATTGGCATCACATGTCTAGGTGCACCCCACATCAGTAATCCCAAGTAATAGGAGTCGGACCCAGACCATCCACATGGTGTCATGTACGCTGACCACTCAACTACAGAAGTTGACTGTGTCAAGTGGTACCCTGTAGAAATCCTACAGAAGAGTATGAGTTAGGCGACTGCATGGAGAATCTTATCAGCACTGTATGCAGCGCCAACAATGAACCTATTGTTACGGTATTGGGGCGTTTCTCGTCGTTACGATGTGCTTTAAAAAGAGCTATATTCGGAAAGACATGGGTATATTTTACAGTAATATTACGTACGTACGGGGTACAATAGAGGAACAGTTCCGAGACAAAGAGTATTCTATCAGCGTGATAATGCACCGCATCATAAAGCAGCATCTGTGAACTAATGAATGGTTTATGGGTAACAACATCCGTGAAATGGAGTAGCAAGTCCAGGCTCTCGAACTGAAAGAAATGGAACACCTTGTGATGACTTAAAACGTCAACTTAGCTTTAGACTCCAGCGTCCAACATCACTCACTATCTTCAATGGTTTCTTGAGAAAGAATGGGTTACCATTCCTCCACAGATATTCAGATACGTCTCCGAAAGTGCCCCATCAGATTTGGAGCCGTTATAAAAGTGTCCACTAACAATTATCCGGATACTTTTGAGAAGATAGCGCTTGCCGGCTTGCTAGTCCGCGGCATGTTGGTGACCACTGTGCTCTCCGTGTTTCAGCTGGTACGGCGGTCCGCTACGAGTTAGCGGCCGGGAACGACGGGGACGCCTTCTCGCTGCACGAGACATCGGGGCAGCTGAGGGTGGCGGGCCCGCTAGACTACGAAGTCATTCGCCAGGTGAGTGCCACGTGTCTCCCACTATCACTCATCCACAAACCAGTGTTACTATTTCCGCGTCCTGGTGTCACAAACCTAACATTGGTAACGAAATATCTAAGCACGCCGCCAACACGCTCATGTCCAAACGGATGACGAATTCTCTTACTTTTTCACCAATAATACATCTGCCTATCACATTTCGTTTGGCAGTTACTGACAGTAGCTTTTTTCGAAGCCGTTGGATAAGCAGCTGCAGCAGCAAGTCGTGTACTCCTAGCTCACTCATTTGTTACATAGTTTAATTCTTAATTTCTTTGCGTGTTTTTGGTAGTTGCATTGTTTAATTAATACATTTCTGGCGTATTATAGTATTCGAGAGTTGTAGCAGCGCGTTTTAGTACCTGAATAGTGTAAAATCGCGTAGTCTCCTTCCGCCGCCGAGCAGTGTGTCAGCAGTGCGCAAGTAGCAGCGTTACTGCATTTACTAAGCAATCTTGTATTTTAATAACCGTTTAAATTTTGTCGATTTGTTTGCGCTCTCTGTAGATTAGTTCAGACGTTATTTGCACAACAGTTTTTTGCATGGATAGGGACTGCAACTGCTGTGTTCGGATGCAGGCTGAGTTGGCATCACTTCGGTCCCAGCTTCAGGCAGTGTTGGCTTCGGTCACACAGCTTGAGGCTGTTGCCAATGGGCATCACTGTGGGGGTCCGGATGGGGGTTTGTCGGGGACGGCCAGCTCGTCCCACGCATCCCCCGATCGCACTAAGACTGTGGTTGCCCGGGATACTGCCCGCATTGAGGCTGATCCCTCACCTGTGGTAGAGTGGGAGGTCGTCTCAAGGTGTGGCAGGGGGCGAAAGACATTCCGGAGGGCTGAACGGAAGGCCTCTCCAGTTTGTCTGACGAACCGGTTTCAGGCTCTGTCTCAGGCTGATACTGATCTTCGGCCTGACATGGCTGCTTGTCCTGTTCCAGAGGTTGCCCCTCAGTCTGCAAGATCCGGGCGGTCGCAAAGGGTGGGCTTACTGGTACTTGGGAGCTCCAACGTCAGGCGCGTAATGGGGCCCCTTAGGGAAATGGCAACAAGAGAGGGGAAGAAAACCAATGTGCACACCGTGTGCATACCGGGGGGAGTCATTCCAGATGTGGAAAGGGTCCTTCCGGATGCCATGAAGGGTACAGGGTGCACCCATCTGCGGGTGGTCGCTCATGTCGGCACCAATGATGTGTGTCGCTATGGATCGGAGGAAATCCTCTCTGGCTTCCGGCGGCTATCTGATTTGGTGAAGACTGCCAGTCTCGCTAGCGGGATGAAAGCAGAGCTCACCATCTGCAGCATCGTCGACAGGACTGACTGCGGACCTTTGCTACAGAGCCGAGTGGAGGGTCTGAATCAGAGGCTGAGACGGTTCTGCGACCATGTGGGCTGCAGATTCCTCGACTTGTGCCATAGGGGTTTCGGGTTCCGCTGGATAGGTCAGGAGTCCATTACACGCAACAAGCGGCTACACGGGTAGCAGGGGTTGTGTGGCGTGGGCTGGGCGGTTTTTTAGGTTAGATGGCCTTGGGCAAGTACAGAAAGGGCAACAGCCTCAACGGGTGCGGGGCAAAGTCAGGACATGCGGGGACCAAGCAGCAATCGGTATTGTAATTGTCAACTGTCGAAGCTGCGTTGGTAAAGTACCGGAACTTCAAGCGCTGATAGAAAGCACCGAAGCTGAAATCGTTATAGGTACAGAAAGCTGGCTGAAGCCAGAAATAAATTCTGCCGAAATTTTTACAAAGGTACAGACGGTGTTTAGGAAGGATAGATTGCATGCAACCGGTGGTGGAGTGTTCGTCGCTGTTAGTAGTAGTTTATCCTGTAGTGAAGTAGAAGTGGATAGTTCCTGTTAATTATTATGGGTGGAGGTTACACTCAACAACCGAGCTAGGTTATTAATTGGCTCCTTTTACCGACCTCCCGACTCAGCAGCATTAGTGGCAGAACAACTGAGAGAAAATTTGGAATACATTTCACATAAATTTTCTCAGCATGTTATAGTCTTAGGTGGAGATTTCAATTTACCAGATATAGACTGGGACACTCAGATGTTTAGGAAGGGTGGCAGGGACAGAGCATCGAGTGACATTATACTGAGTGCACTATCCGAAAATTACCTCGAGCAATTAAACAGAGAACCGACTCGTGGAGATAACATCTTGGACCTACTGATAACAAACAGACCCGAACTTTTCGACTCTGTATATGCAGAACAGGGAATCAGTGATCATAAAGCCGTTGCAGCATCCCTGAATATGGAACTTAATAGGAATATAAAAAAAGGGAGGAAGGTTTATCTGTTTAGCAAGAGTAATAGAAGGCAGATTTCAGACTACCTAACAGATCAAAATGAAAATTCTGACACTGACAATGTTGAGTGTTTATGGAAAAAGTTCAAGGCAATCGTAAAATGCGTTTTAGACAGGTACGTGCCGAGTAAAACTGTGAGGGACGGGAAAAAACCACCGTGGTACAACAACAAAGTTAGGAAACTACTGCGAAAGCAAAGAGAGCTTCACTCCAAGTTTAAACGCAGCCAAAACCTCTCAGACAAGCAGAAGCTAAACGATGTCAAAGTTAGCGTAAGGAGGGCTATGCGTGAAGCGTTCAGTGAATTCGAAAGTAAAATTCTATGTACCGACATGACAGAAAATCCTAGGAAGTTCTGGTCTTACGTTAAATCAGTAAGTGGCTCGAAACAGCATATCCAGACACTCCGGGATGATGATGGCATTGAAACAGAGGATGACACGTGTAAAGCTGAAATACTTAACACCTCTTTCCAAAGCTGTTTCACAGAGGAAGACCGCACTGCAGTTCCTTCTCTAAATCCTCTCACAAACTAAAAAATGGCTGACATCGAAATAAGTGTCCAAGAAATAGAAAAGCAAATGGAATCACTCAACAGAGGAAAGTCCACTGGACCTGACGGGATACCAATTCGATTCTACACAGAGTACGCGAAAGAACTTGCCCCCCTTCTAACAGCCGTGTACCGCAAGTCTGTAGAGGAACGGAGGGTTCCAAATGATTGGAAAAGAGCACAGGTAGTCCCAGTCTTCAAGAAGGGTCGTCGAGCAGATGCGCAAAACTATAGACCTATATCTCTGACGTCGATCTGTTGTAGAATTTTGGAACATGTTTTTTGCTCGAGTATCATGTCGTTTTTGGAAACCCGGAATCTACTATGTAGGAATCAACATGGATTCCGGGAACAGCGATCGTGCGAGACCCAACTCGCTTTATTTGTTCATGAGACCCAGAAAATATTAGATACAGGCTCCCAGGTAGATGCTATTTTTCTTGACTTCCGGAAGGCGTTCGATACAGTTCCGCACTGTCGCCTGATGAACAAAGTAAGAGCCTACGGAATATCAGACGAGCTGTGTGGCTGGATTGAAGAGTTTTTAGCAAACAGAACACAGCATGTTGTTATCAATGGAGAGACGTCTACAGACGTTAAAGTAACCTCTGGCCTGCCACAGGGGAGTGTTATGGGACCATTGATTTTCACAATATATATAAATGACCTAGTAGATAGTGTCGGAAGTTCCACGCGGCTTTTCGCGGATGATGCTGTAGTATACAGAGAAGTTGCAGCATTAGAAAATTGTAGCGAAATGCAGGAAGATCTGCAGCGGATAGGCACTTGGTGCAGGGAGTGGCAACTGTCCCTTAACATAGACAAATGTAATGTATTGCGAATACATAGAAAGAAGGATCCTTTATTGTATGATTATATGATAGCGGAACAAACACTGGTAGCAGTTACTTCTGTAAAATATCTGGGAGTATGCGTGCGGAACGATTTGAAGTGGAATGATCATATAAAATTAATTGTTGGTAAGGCGGGTATCAGGTTGAGATTCATTGGGAGAGTCCTTAGAAAATGTAGTCCATCAACAAAGGAGGTGGCTTACAAAACACTCGTTCGACCTATACTTGAGTATTGCTCATCAGTGTGGGATCCGCACCAGATCGGGTTGACGGAGGAGATAGAGAAGATCCAAAGAAGAGCGGCGCGTTTCGTCACAGGGTTATTTGGTAACCGTGATAGCGTTACGGAGATGTTTAATAAACTCAAGTGGCAGACTCTGCAAGAGAGGCGCTCTGCATCGCGGTGTAGCTTGCTCGCCAGGTTTCGAGAGGGTGCGTTTCTGGATGAGGTATCGAATATATTGCTTCCCCCTACTTATACCTCCCGAGGAGATCACGAATGTAAAATTAGAGAGATTAGAGCGCGCACGGAGGCTTTCAGACAGTCGTTCTTCCCGCGAACCATACGCGATTGGAACAGGAAAGGGAGGTAATGACAGTGGCACGTAAAGTGCCCTCCGCCACACACCGTTTGGTGGCCTGCGGAGTATAAATGTAGATGTAGATGTAGATCACAGATTACGACGACTCAACAGAATAAATTTTCTCCACCTGCACTTCAAACGACTCTGTACCAAACGATATCGAACTTCCTCGAGAGTTTTTGAACTTGACACATTCAGTGTTCACATATTGTACCAGTGAGGTTACCAGATTTTAGCGTCTCAAGTACATGTAACACTTCTGGTAAATGTTTGTAAACAGTGAATGTGTGATGGTGAAATGTGGCGCTCTCGAGGAAACTTCACAACGATAATAAACAGGATTGCAGATAACTGTACACTGTTTTCCAGGAGCGTCACACCTTAGCTAAATCCCAGAACTTCCACCAGACCGTAGAGCAATGCCTGTGACAGTGTCGCTGACAAAAAAAATGCAAATTTTGTTACTGATTGTCTTTTTTATATTTCAATGAGCTAGTTACGGAAACAACAGCCTACCAAACGATCTATTAAAATGAGTCTTTCTGTCTTGTTTAATTCATAGGTATGTGGTTTATTCAGAGACAAGGTCGCATATTCTGACCTCCTTATTCGTGCGTTTACCTCAGATAGTGATAACGTGCAGGGTAAATTCACGAATGCAGGTGTTTCGATAAGCTACAATTTACATCTGTTGGCTCCGTTGCCAAAACCAGCCTGTCATCATTTAGCCTTATCTTGGGACACACGCCAGTGTAATCCGGTGTGATTAGTGCAGCAGAGGGTAATGAGAGATCACCGCTAATGAAAGGCTGTCACGTTAATGCAGCGTGCATCAGCGATCCGGGAATCTAGCTAATATCAGCGCACAGAGCTTGACGTTTACAATTGTTTAGCTTCCTCGTTGTTACACTACATCACGTTTCTCAATCACCGTGTCGCGACGCATTTGTGTGTCGCAAATACATGGTAGGTGTCAGGTGTATCGCGAAATTTTAAATGCCTCCTAATCTTCCGCAGATAAGAAGTCCTTTGGTTCCTACTCAAGAGTCTTACGTAGCGAATTTGTAAAATTTGTATCTGATCGTCGCTCCGTAATAAAAAGAATGTATTGTGTCTACTTCAGCTGTTTATTTAATCTGCGTCTGGGGAAAAAAATCACTTGCAGGTGTATCGCGAAAATTTGAAACTTTCTTTAGTGTGCCCCAAAGAGAAAAAAAGTTGAGAAACGCTCCAGTAGAAGCTTGCTCGGACCATTCTGGGTTACCAGTGACTGTTTTAATCACGGAAAGTGTTTATTATAAAACAGAAATCCAACTGATTGACGAAGAATTTTTCGAAAGAAACTCAAATATTCAAATTACCGTTCCTGTTGCTCACTGAAAACTATTGGCTTTCCACTGTTTCTTTGATAGGTGGTCCGTTACGGTAGGGGCGAACGGCCGACAGCAATTGTGAAACTGTGTGCTCGTTTTCGCAGTTTCACAGTATCGTTACCGCTTATTCTTCTACCTGTCCATGTACTTAAGGACAGATCATCTTCGCCCATTCACTACCGCAGTTATGCAAAAGTTCACTTGCGTTTTCATGTTATCCGCACACTGCTACTTGAAGATATAAATTCCATGATTTCAAAACTGCACTCTATTTTTCTATAATAATTGCTGAAACCGGAACTGAAACGGAATTCTACAAACATACTCTACATAATCTGAGACTAACTCTTTTTTCCTGAAGGCTTCAGTGCGTGAATTGCCTCATTCAGCTGACTATCGGAGTTGCCTGTAACGATATAAGCATAGGACAATATATTCAACGACATTGACACTTGAACAGAACAAGCATAATCGATAAGGCTTTCCCCCTCCCCTCCCTCCCCCGCTCGGCTTAATTTCCAGATTTTTCATCTTCTGCTTTCCACCATTTGCTCTACATGGCTTTATATGATGTACTGGTGAATACAACACACTTATAAACAATTTACTTTTCCTACAGGTTCTGCTTCTTACCAAACTTCTGCAGAAAAATGGGGTTGAGTTTAGGATCGATTTATTTACCTATACTATAGTTTTAGCTACTCATAAATTAATCTAAGTGTAAGATGAAATGAAGGTTTCCGAAGATATGGCCTTCGTGCAACTTATATGTAAATAAAATATAATTAATGTGAAGAAAAGTAGTAAGAAATATAAATATGATTTCTCCTTTCTTTAGCATAAAAAAGCATCAAAATTGAGATCTATACTGTACTGGAAGAAGTGACAGAACTCTTCCATCCACAGTGCAAGGTTACATAGAATGGTCAAAGCAAGGAAGGTATAAGAAGTGGATTGACACGCGTGAAGAATGATTTTACAGTAAGGGTGTTACGCAAGTACCAAATATTGATGCAGCTATGGGGAAGCGTGTATTTAGAGCGCAGAAAGAGAAACCTGGACTATCGGAAATCCAGAGAAGAGACAAGTGGAAGCATTGGAAAAATAACTATGAAGAATGTTAAAAATGACAGAGACAAAGTCAGAACTGGCGAGGAAATTAGTCTTTGGTAGATGCTTAGCAGGAGAAGGGACAGGTTTGTGGGGCAACTGCTACGACATCCATGAACAGTTAACTTGGTGCTGGAAAACGCAGCAGAAGGGAAAGCAATAGGGGCAGAATATTCAAAACAGGTTAAATGGCTCTGAGCACTATGGGACTCAACTGCTGAGGTCATTAGTCCCCTAGAACTTAGAACTAGTTAAACCTAACTAACCTAAGGACATCACAAACATCCATGCCCGAGGCAGGATTCGAACCTGCGACCGTAGCGGTCTTGCGGTTCCAGACTGCAGCGCCTTTAACCGCACGGCCACTTCGGCCGGCAAAACAGGTTAAAAGGAATTTGGGTCGTAGCAAAGATAGGAAAGTATAGAGGACGTCGTCATGAACTCAGTCGAAACAGAGACAAGTTTCAAAAAATTTCGATATAAAATGAAAGAGTATGTTGTGACTCGTCAGCTGGTGATTGTACTGTCAGCTGCAATAAATTCGTTGTATTTTACTTGTTCACATCATTGCAGTTTCAGTGACGGGCTTCCACGGACAGAGGTAACTCAGGAAGCAGCGCGCACACACAAACGCATACACACACAGAGCAATTACGGCTGCCTGTGCGGCTTCAATTGTCGTAAATCAGGTGTGCGGTTAGAGTTTGCAATGGTTCCTGTGGGACGACATTAGCTCCCTGCAGCGCCGCACTCGCCCCTATTGTGGCGACCGCCAGCACAGCACTGCACTCGCCAGCCCGCCCATTCCGCACACGGCAGTGCACAAACACTTTGCAGCACAGTACGGATTAATTGAACTCGTTGCACTGCAGAATAAGATTTCCTCCTTTCGCTGGCTAATCAGCGGTAGATAAAAAGCTTTAAAAGGATGCAGCAAATCACAAGGTGATAAAAATATTGATTTAATAAATTCCGAAGTGATACTCTTTATCACAAGGACGTGATGTTACCCTTGACGTCAGAAAAGAAGGTATAACACATGACAACATTCGCAGTAATGTTTCTCTCCATAACAATATCTGCAAATGCTGAATTTGATATTTACTGTATCACAGCAATGAATTTAAAATTACGGGACAAAATACACAAAATTAAATCCTTTAAGCAAGCAAATTTAAGTGAAACTCTTATTAGCTCTTTGATGGAATCTTTTCCTACGAAATAAATAACACAGTCATGGACCCACCCGAATCACTCACCACATGTAATTGTATCGAGATTAACAGTAAAAAGGGTGAGAAAAATTGTTTCGGTTCCAAATTTTTATAAAGTAAGTAGTATTAGAGAATAGCTAAATTTCAATTCCTTTTCAACCATATCCAAGTAGATTTAACTTTTTTTTCCCGGTCACTACATGTAGATATAAAGAGCTCATTAAACAGATCAACACGTCGCAATCGATTTCGATGCACCATTTTTTTTTTTTTTTTTTTTTTTTTTTTTTTTGCAGTTGAGCTAGTGCTCCATGCGTATAATCATCGACATACATTATTCCTTATTTTTTCACCTTTATAGATACCTTTAGAACAGTATTAATTACTAGCTAAACGATGTATGGGCTACGCTGTTAATTCTGTATATAATGTCTGAGAAAGAAAGTAAAGCACCCAGAAAACATGGTCGGATTTCAACGTAACTTCGGACACCTGCACGCCACTGGCGGGTGTGTAAAAGTAAGAAGTTTCAATTCTCTGAGGGAAGAAGAACAGCTATTAGAGTGCATCAGCGTTGTTAATTTTAGGGCTATTACCAGGCCTGGTAGGAAATATAATCGTTGTGAACAAACCTCAGCTGTTGAAAGATCACTGTGAAGAACACGAAGCTGATGCCCACTCGTGTGACACAGTGTTATCATCATCTGACAGAGTTTGGAACACGCCTCATTAATACTCTCCTTGTAGGCGGCAGGTCGACGCGTCCAATATCCTGATTTGTAGAGCATTCGAAATCAACGGTGTCCCGCTGTTCGACTGCATGCTAAAGTACTGTGCTCCAGGCGCATCATAACTCCTTCACATCTGCTTCTGCCATCTGTGAGCAAGTGATGGACTCTCTGCAACATTCTGTGTCAGGTTTTGCAGACATGCAAAATGGTTCAAATGGCTGTGAGCAATATGGGACTTAACATTTGAGGTCATCAGTCCCCTAGAATTTAGAACTACTTAAACCTAACATCACACACATCCATGCCAGAGGCAAGATTCCAACCTGCGACCGTAGCGGTAGCGCGGTGCCAGACTGAAGCGCCTAGAACCGCTCGGCCACACCAGCCGGCGTAGACATGCAGTGGTGTTATTACGGTCGTCTTGGTTTGGGAAGCTATCGGTTATGACTGGCGGTCATGCCTTATAGTGAGTGAAGGAACTACAACGGTGCAACGTATGAGACAATATCGTGTTACTAATTTTCCAGAGGACAATGCTCACCCATACATGGCACGTGCAACAATCAACTGTCTTTGTGATGTTGAGGCCATCAATATCTCCACGTCTGTCCCCGATAGAAGATGTGCGGAACCAGCTCGGACGTCAACTCTGTCCCCAGTGGGGGAGTATCCAGGATGTAAAGGACCAGTTACAACAGTTGTGGTGAAGCCTGCCTCAGGAGATGGTACAGCGGCTTAATGACACTCTTCTCAACCGAATTAAGCTTACAGGGCAGAGGGGATCTAACGTCATAGAGACAAGTGGGTTCATAATGTCAAGTTCTTTGTAAATTTGACTCGAATTTGTAACAGCTGAAATATCGTTAAGTATCCTCTCAAGCCGTGAAGTTTCATTTCGTTTACTCCTATCCATATGAGTGCTGCACTTCTTTTGTCAGGCAGTGTAATAAGTTTAGGGTATAGTGTTACGGCTAGCATAACCAAAAGTTTTCCGTGAACACACAAGCATATTCTAGGTCACTGCACGTGGGTTCATCAAAAGAAATACTACTTTAATTTTCCGGAATTCGACTCTCATGAGACACTTAAATAGCATTCTGAAACACCATATACGCATTATAAGATTATTGGATAACCGTGGATCTGTAAGCTCAATAATCTACCACTGTTTGTCTGCCAAAGCAGCTAGCCTCAATAAGTGTTAACTTTAGACTGTCTCTACACAAAGTAATCAAACATGGACTTACATGGACTACCTCTGAAAATTATTCTTCGTCGTGACCGAAGCTGGTATCCACAAACAAGAGAAATATGCTTGCTCGCTTTCACATACAAGTAACTTTCATCGACGTGTAACAATATACACATCTTCCGTTATCATTAATAACGTGATCAAACAGAATAACAAACACTCGCCTCAAAGAGTCGGTGGGAGCGATCATTCGACGTGAACACCACTGACGTATCATCGCATATCTCTAACGTCTAGCATTTCGTCGCCCTGAATCCCAGCAACGTATGTGCTACAGACATGGTTCGTCTGCCTGTGAAAAGACGCCGCCGAAATACTCTGTTTACGTTCTGACTGCACCACTGAACACCTAGATTTTATCGCGTATTCATCTGCAGAAAATGCATAGTTCTTGCTGATTTCTCTAAAATGTCAGGGAGTCACATTTGTACGCTGAAACAGCATACATGAAATATTTATGTCCAAAGTATAGCTAACAAACATACAAAAATCTGCAACAGAATTCACTACGTAGCAATGTTGTTACGATAGGAACTTCTCTGACGCCGGCAGGATAGTTTCAACGACTGCTCATTGAAAACTGATTTACAACACTCGGTTGTTGAAAGCTGTTCCTCACTCGTGCCGTATTACCGAGTATGCGTGTTCAACAATTTTAAACACTTGCATAGCGCCGAACAAATTCTTTTCACACACAAAAGTATTCTGTTTGATGGCATTCTAAGTGTGGTGTCCCTTTTTAGAGACACTTCATATCAGTATTTTAGTGCTTTCCGCAGATAAATATTGAAAACATTCCAGGTACTAGGCTAATCAAGCAGTGTTGATAAAGAGATGGAGAAACAAGCTTCTTCAGTTTTAATGATGGTGTGAAAGAAATATTAAAAGATAAAACTACGATCTTCATTCTTCTGTACCTTTCACTTTTGAGAAATTAATGTAGCAAAATTTGAAGGCAGCAAATTTCATATTAATTTAGTGCTTCTCAGCAGGGTAACGAAACCATTATATCATTCCTTTCGGTAAAACACCAAATCCATGAACTTCAAACCATAGGTTACCTTTCTCAGCAAGTGCACTAACTTACTATCACTGAGATTTACATAATAGGGCTACATATTTTAAACTGTATTGTTACCTTTATTTTTACGTAACAGCCTCATTGTGAAAATTGAAGCTGTTGTACTCGTTGTTGCGTGTAAAAGGTTGATCAATAGTGTTTCAGCCTTTCTTGCATCAATTTTTTTTCATTCTTCAGTCGGTTACGAAGATGATGCAGGGAGTTACAGCAATTATAGATCTTAAACTACACAAACTCAAAAGTGGTACAATTAAAATCACTTTGCCGTAAGACCAGAACCGTACTGAATAGCTTTCACCTTTCCCATGAGAAATAAGTATTTCTATATTGCGTCCACATGTAGATGTGTTTCATTTAAGTTGACGATTATCCACATGGAACAAAAATTAAATTCAGAATAAATATCACTTTGGTAGATTAAATTCTTTTCCCTTTCAAAAATCACTGAACATTAGACATAAGAGTGTTTCATAAAAATTAACGAGGAGTTCTTATGTCTGTGCAGCTGCATAAATATAAAGCATATAGTCTAGTATCTGGAATAACTATGATTCGACGCTTGCAGTTTGTAGCTAAATTTAAACGCTGAAGAAGGACGTATTACCATAGAGCAAGCAAGTAACCCACAAGTAGAAATAAATACGCTGACTACATTATTAGTCTTTATGGCCAATATGTTTGCGGCATAAATTATCACAATGTTCGACATAGGGAATATTAGTATCTGAATGAATGTATATTAGAACTGATCTTGATGTGTATAGGATCCGTGAAACTCACTTTGTCCATGTAGGCAGTAAATTAGAACATTATGTGCGCGCTTCATAGAGAAAAACAGAAGCCACAAACTCCAAAAACAACGAAACTTCACTTAATCTACGTAATTCCTTCTGCAAACGGTGTAAGATATATCGCTGATATTTATAATCCCCTATAATATTTTTTGCGAGGAGAACTGATAGAATACTCACTGGTCAGGTGAAATCTATACACAGTGAGTAACATTTTGGGCGAGTAGGTAAGGAGCATAATTTGCTCCTCACGAAGACTCTTTTGTAGACTTTCTATTGAGAAGACTGCTCACCCACCAGTCAGTGATCGAGCGCTTAGCCTGAGTGATAGACATTTTCGTACCACCTGGAACTAGAGAAGGGAGAATGACAAATCTGCGCAATAATCCCAAAACTGAGGTAAGCCCGTTCCCGTATTTTTTTCCGGTAGGTGTAAACACACTGATAATCGATTCCGGATACGGCGACGCACGCAATGAACATACGGTCAGTGATCTGTCTTATAACTGTGAATAAATATATGAGGCCATGAAAATTATTTATTACTGGAAAGTACCGTTTAATTTAGCAGCAGTTCTCGATGTGGTGTTTTAACTGTGTTATTTTAGGACCCAGAGTTCTAGCTTTTTTTACGATCGATCCGATAAAATTCTGGGTGTAGTCGACTATCTTGTACGTATTTCGAGATTCCTGGATGAATAACTATTAACTGGTAATTTTAACAATACAGTGAAACTATTTCAGTCCGAATAACTGAAATTCTGAATGCTGCCTAAAATAGTTATCTGAAGCTAATTAGGAATATAACATATAGTGTATGTAGTTATATAACAAATACTAGATGAATTGTAATATTATGTAAAATACTGTACAGCATAATTTAAAAGCAACTACTGTAATGTTATCACAATAATGAACAATAGAATTTATCAAATTCAAGTTACCATACATATTCTAAGTTCACCTCAAAAAAGGTTGATGCACACATACGTTACTGTATTAGTTCCGAAATAAAAATGTCCACTGTACTGGCAAAATTTATGCTACGTGTAATGTAGAATGGTAGATATTTTACCAGTTATTTGCTGTATGTCACAAAATATCACAGTAAATATCTCACTGGAGACAACTTCTGTGAGATGTGCAGGTGAATTTGTAATTAGTGAAAACGAAACATCTCGGTTTCCGCAAAACCTGTAAGCGCAGTTGTAAAGTCCATATCTGCCTCTGACTCAGTTATTAGTACTCCGCCTCCGCCTTGCTGCCACCAACAGATTTAATTACAGAGAACAAGCACGGCGCTCTCCATGAGTTATATATTTGTTCTTCAACGATCGTTGCATTCAGACACAACGCCAGACTACTCTCTCTTAAAAAACTCTCCCAAGTACAAATGCCCTTGTACATGGGACAACATGTCCCCAACACCTGAGGGGATTTTTAGAAACGCTACGTAGTTGTCGATCACCAGATAATAATGCCCTTCCAAGGATCATAAAGCAAAAATCTAAAAGGAAACTTAGAAAGGATTAGTAATGATTCGGAAAACGTCCCCAGAATACAATAATCTTTGTAGAGTAGAAGTCGATAATGAATGGATTAAATTAGTTGAGAAAGATCGTTCTTGAAGATGTAATACGGTAATACCTTACGGAATTTCATTTTCAACTAGTCCGTATGAGCTGGAAACCTCCTGTCCACAAGGACTAGTCACAACGATTGTCGGGAAACAGAGTTGACGTTCTAAAAGCATTTATGGATCTTCCATGCAGCTTGGCTTGTGGGTTAGCTCACCTGTTATTGGAGAAGCTAGAATCAACGCGTCTAACAACTTTGACATCTTGCTTTAAGCTGTCTCTTTACTTCGGTGTGTGGCAAGTATCACATGAAACACTGGTTTTAGTCGAGTTGATACGTGGTGAATTTGATTCATTAACACATCCATAACATTCATTCTCCTTTAGTTAGTGTCCAACACGTACCTTTCAGAACATCACCGGTATTACGAGCTATAATATTCTACACTCTTACACCAAGCTTTGCACTTTACTCTTCGTTATTAATATTCATTTCAAAAACAAAACAAAAAGTAACTGTTAAATTAAGATCATCAGTTTGTCGTCCGCAGAAGGGGATGCCTGCGAAGTTAGTTATATTATCCGATCACTTGTTGGGCTGCATTTCATGTTTTACCACAACCTCTTTGCATTTTATGCAGTAAAAAATACTCAGTATTACACTAACATGGACAGAAGTTCTGACGCCCGATATTCAGACACCATACTAGTCTCGTGGATTCAAGCAAGTCAGTTCTCGCTTTACACTGTTTGCAACTTCACAGTGAATAAAACTGCAACAAAAATCCATCGCCGACGCTCTGGTAGTGCTATCACAGAGATGACTGTGGTTAGTCAGGCTGCAAACTGTGTCAACAGCCTCTCAAATATAAAGCAAAGCCCCGAATTCAGTCTTAAAAACATACACATAGTGGAAGCGTTTGAGTCCAGAATCAATACAATCCGTTTCAGACAATATACCTCTATACATATGCTTACATACACTAATGAGCCAAAACATTGTGACCACTGCAAGACTGAATGCCTCCTGGTGATGACGTGGGCACGTGATGCTGTGACGACAGTATATAAGCAGAGCAAAGACGAATGGGGACTCATTCTAGGGACGAGCCGCCGATGGAGACTTGGACAAAGGATAGATTGTTATGGCCCGGCGCCTTGGAACGAGCATCTCAGAAACGGAGTACGTGGGCGGATGTACACGTACTACACTCCTTGAGCATCTGTGGAAGGTGATTGAAGGATGCTGGAACTGCGAGTAGATGACAAGGTGTTGGACGGCTACAACTCATCTCAGAAGGTGTAGTGCGGAGCATTACCGGCCCTGTACATCTGTGACAGATAAGACGAATGAGAACAATACTGCTGTTCGCAAAGGTGTTTGGGAGCACACTGCTCAGCGAACATCGTTTAACATGAGGCAACACAGAAGACGACTTTCAAACAATATTATCGTTTTTCTATTCTGATCTATTCCAGTAGCGTGTACCCACCATAATTTGACTTTTAACCATTACTACAGGAACTTAATTCCTGTTGCTTAGTAAAATATTTAATAAGTGCAATGAATGTCAGTAATTGCCCGGAGAAGCCGTCAACCACTACATTAATTCATTATTTGACCAATATAAGTTTCAAATGTGACTTCCACTGTAGCTCCAATTGAGTGAGTGACTAGCCAAGCCGGACTGGTGAGGACAGATACCTAGCGTAAAGGGAAGGACCGCCGCCCCACAGACTGTTGGCTTGTGTATTCAGAGGGCAGCACAGGCCGCTAGAGGCAGGTACTGAATGCCAACTTTACTACTGTCTGGGCTGGAAACGCTCTGGCACCTTCCCGCTAGCTTTTCATAAAGCTTCGGGTGACGTGGCTCCAGGACTGCATTCACAGAAACAGCTAACATGGCGTCACTAACACTTGCAGTAGTCACGATTCTCATGTGCAGGGTCATCCGGGCAAAGCAAACTTCCGAGGAACTTTTTTTTGTGCCAAGATGCTGTCTTCCAGGAATGCTATGTGAGCGGCAGTCAGTTCTGTATAAACATCTAGGCGTGCTGTGAGAAGTGGCTGGCCTGCCTTGTGAACGGAAATTCTTTTCTCTTTGAAGAGGACAGGGCCAACCGATCAGGGCCACTTTTCGTGACGTAGATGACCTCTGGCCTAAAAAGTTGTGGGGCGCCTAATCAAAAGAAAAAGTTAGAGTAGAAGAAGACGAGGAGACAGTTGCCGAGAAGTGAGAATGTGAAGGTGACCTCATTGGCTACAACATCGAACTAGCTCAAGAGTGGGACTGTACTCAGAATTGGTTAAGAACTGCAACTCCCGGTATGTAACAACTGGTTAATTTTGTAAAACGTTTGTATGGTGGCGAGATCATTGACATGCTAACAAATATATCATCGGCCAACTACTTTGCAGTGCTGTTCTTACTAGCGCGTGGGAATTGTGCTGATTTTCAGAGTGAAGAACGAACTTTCTCCTCAATACAAAGCACAACACTTCTGTTTGAACCGCAGTAGTGAACAGTTGGGTTCCAGTAGCGGTAGAGCAGACTTCGGCTTGTAAGAGAACACTCTACATCTGAATATCAGATGCAGAGCTGAAGTATTGCAGTATGTGGCAGATCACAGCACTCATTGTGCGTCACGCGTCTGAAGGCTGGACGTCGTCAGCAGCTTAGGTGAGCAGGGCACGAGAATTAATGAGCACCTGTAGGTACAGTGTTAGGACTAGCCTGTCTTCAGATACTAATACTTTCACATCTACACTCCTGGAAATGGAAAAAAGAACACATTGACACCGGTGTGTCAGACCCACCATACTTGCTCCGGACACTGCGAGAGGGCTGTACAAGCAATGATCACACGCACGGCACAGCGGACACACCAGGAACCGCGGTGTTGGCCGTCGAATGGCGCTAGCTGCGCAGCATTTGTGCACCGCCGCCGTCAGTGTCAGCCAGTTTGCCGTGGCATACGGAGCTCCATCGCAGTCTTTAACACTGGTAGCATGCCGCGACAGCGTGGACGTGAACCGTATGTGCAGTTGACGGACTTTGAGCGAGGGCGTATAGTGGGCATGCGGGAGGCCGGGTGGACGTACCGCCGAATTGCTCAACACGTGGGGCGTGAGGTCTCCACAGTACATCGATGTTGTCGCCAGTGGTCGGCGGAAGGTGCACGTGCCCGTCGTCCTGGGACCGGACCGCAGCGGCGCACGGATGCACGCCAAGACCGTAGGATCCTACGCAGTGCCGTAGGGGACCGCACCGCCACTTCCCAGCAAATTAGGGACACTGTTGCTCCTGGGGTATCGGCGAGGACCATTCGCAACCGTCTCCATGAAGCTGGGCTACGGTCCCGCACACCTTTAGGCCGTCTTCCGCTCACGCCCCAACATCGTGCAGCCCGCCTCCAGTGGTGTCGCGACAGGCGTGAATGGAGGGACGAATGGAGACGTGTCGTCTTCAGCGATGAGAGTCGCTTCTGCCTTGGTGCCAATGATGGTCGTATGCGTGTTTGGCGCCGTGCTGGTGAGCGCCACAATCAGGACTGCATACGACCGAGGCACACAGGGCCAACACCCGGCATCATGGTGTGGGGATCGATCTCCTACACTGGCCGTACACCACTGGTGATCGTCGAGGGGACACTGAATAGTGCACGGTACATCCAAACCGTCATCGAACCCATCGTTCTACCATTCCTAGACCGGCAAGGGAACTTGCTGTTCCAACAGGACAATGCACGTCCGCATGTATCCCGTGCCACCCAACGTGCTCTAGAAGGTGTAAGTCAACTACCCTGGCCAGCAAGATCTCCGGATCTGTCCCCCATTGAGCATGTTTGGGACTGGATGAAGCGTCGTCTCACGCGGTCCGCACGTCCAGCACGAACGCTGGTCCAACTGAGGCGCCAGGTGGAAATGGCATGGCAAGCCGTTCCACAGGACTACATCCAGCATCTCTACGATCGTCTCCATGGGAGAATAGCAGCCTGCATTGCTGCGAAAGGTGGATATACACTGTACTAGTGCCGACATTGTGCATGCTCTGTGGCCTGTGTCTATGTGCCTGTGGTTCTGTCAGTGTGATCATGTGATGTATCTGACCCCAGGAAAGTGTCAATAAAGTTTCCCCTTCCTGGGACAATGAATTCACGGTGTTCTTATTTCAATTTCCAGGAGTGTATTTGGATGCTCATTACAGATCAATCGAAACTGCTAGTTGCAAGCGTACATCTCTTTCACTCTTGTCGCAAATTGAGGCAGTTACTTCACGACCATTTCAGAACTACTTTCCTATAACTCATTTTTAGACTACGATAATATCCCAGTCACTTGAATTATCCTATCTTTCCTTAGCTATTCACTTCAACGCAGCGTAATACACACATGTTAAAGGGCATCTATTTTTCACCTATAAAGAAAATTGATTCCTGATAAACAGATAGCTGTTGTAGTTTCAAATGGTTCAGATGGCTCTGAGCACTATGGTACTTAACATCTGAGGTCATCAGTCCCTTAGACTTATAACTACTTAAACCTAACTAACCTAAGGACATACCACACATCCATGCTCGAGGCAGGATTCCAACTTGCGACCGTAGCAGCAGCGCGGTTCCGAACTGAAGCGCCTAGAACCGCTCGGTCACTTATTGTAGTTTCGTATGAGTGTGTGCGAAATATGTATGCAGAAGTAAAGATGTAAGATAAGGTATTAAAACATCGTCAATTTTAGATCAACTCCCCCATCAACAATTCCGCATTCATATTTGTTGTTAGGCGCGAACCAGGAGATAAACACGCATTAGAAGAGTGCTAGAACGGCTGTACATATTCAAAATGCGAGTCAGGAGTCGTTGATTATTGTCTATCTGCTAATCAGAAGCCGTCATGAACTGGATTAACGTTCTCTACGTTTTCAGCCAATTGATCCTTCCACTTGAGAAAATCTGGGTCTGTATATCTTGTTTTAGTTTAGGATCGAAATATTAGCTGTGGACAAATTTTGTACTGCAGCCTGTATCATTTGCTTCACATACTGATCAACTTGGAGCGAGGCATTCAAGTCTGCTTCGAGCTTCCTTCTACTCTCTGCGAATAACTGTGCAACAAACTAACCTCTGCGAATAACTGTGCAACAAAATCCCCTTCATCTGAAGTAATTTCATCTACTTTTAGAGACAACGCTTCGATTAAATGATTGATACTTTTCTATTGCTGTTTAACTTCGGATATCTGCGTTGACAGCTTCTGATTGGGAGCAAATTGCTCCTGATGTTTTTTATATAGACAATCTCATTCGCAGCTCCATGTACCTGATTAGTGAACGAAGTCGGCTGGCATGCTAACTGCGTAACCTGGCAAGTCACTACAGTCAGGTCCTCCTTGGTAGGCAAGCCTTCAACCCGTTTAGATAATTCTAACAATTTAGTAGTTATGGTACCTACCTGTGAGTTAAATTTCCTACATTCATAGCCAGTGACTCTGCTGAGTTCATCTTGTTTGGTTGCCCAACTGTCTATATTAGCAGCCATTTCATTTTATTGAGTAAAGATTTCTTCGTGTTTAGTTTTCAACGTTGCTACATTGGTAGTTAGTGTCCTCAGCTGCTGCAAAATTTACGTTAAGGGACAAGTACTAACTTGCTGGAATACCTTCAGTTCCTGAGCCTGATCAACTTCCTCCACAAATTTAACATTTTCAATGTTTTTTTGATGTTCGAATCTATATTTTGCGCACATTTTAACCATACCAAGATCCCAAAAATATCTGCATCTGTACGCACATATGTCAGGAAATACACCGCTTACAGTCTTACACAACGCTTATAACTGAAACAAGGCATAAAACAGCACAAAAATGGTTCAAATGGCTCTGAGCACTATGGGACTCAACTGCTGTGGTCATAAGTCCCCTAGAACTTAGAACTACTTAAACCTAACTAACCTAAGGACAGCACACAACACCCAGCCATCACGAGGCAGAGAAAATCCCTGACCCCGCTGGGAATCGAACCCGGGAACCCGGGCGTGGGAAGCGAGAACGCTACCGCACGACCACGAGATGCGGGCTAAAACAGCACATTTTTCTGAAATAAAATACTTATACATTCCCAATTTGTCTACTGTTCATAATCCTTTCCAGAAATTAGGAAAAGAATGTCATTCTAAATAATAATACAAGGTTATGGGTTTGGAAAACTACTTACATTTGATAAGATACTACTTCCACGAAAGTCACCGTAGAGAGAAAAGGAGATAGTAATTGCATTAGTTTGTCTTGCTAAGATTGTGCAGATGGATGTGTGCGTGTGGCAAGTGGTCTCCCCCCAGCAAGTAAAATGATCACAATACTTTCTGCAGTTATTGTACGGATATTATTGGCTTCTGTCTCTGATTCTTTTGTTTGAAGACTTCCCTGACGTTTCGCCAGCACAAATGATTGGCGTTGTCAAAGCTCCACCCACCATTGTTGCTGGTGGTGGCAACGGAGGGTGAAGCTCTGACAGTGCCAGCCACTCGCGCTGGCGAAACGTCAGCAAAATGATCAAACAAACGTCGGCTGAAGAACCCGAGACAGTAGACGACAGCAATTTGTGAACAAGTTGCCACGAAAGCCGTAACAGTTTTGTATTGCAAAAATAATTTGCTTTGAGAAAAACCCTATTACCTACTGCTTATTGACGTTTAAGTAGCTATCCACCAGTAACAGCTTATTTGGAATTACGTAGTGGCAAAATTCATCGAAGTTAAAGGAATGTAATGCAACCTTCGTTCTGATAATTTACTTGGATCTTCTGTGCACCTCTTCGTGGCCTTGAAAGTTCTGAGATGTAATTTATTTATGATTTTCAACCGTGAATCGGATGATCAGCTTCCCGAATGTAGGAATATCGCAAGAACGTGTAAGATGCTTTTACACAGTGCGCTCAGTAGCGAATGAATGCTGTTAAATTCGGCGTTGTAAGGAAGTAAAGTTCGTAGGAAATGTGATTACTTGCTCATCCGATTATAATTTGATTGCATGTTCTGACTACCATGCAGCTAATCGCCGATCCTTGCGATCTTCTCAGAAGCCGACGTAGGTTACACAGGGATTCCAGTTACCCAAGCAAGACATGGAGATTTTTTTTGGGGTCATCAGTCTTTTGATGCGGCCCGCACGAATTATTCTCCTGTGCTAAACTCTTCATCTACAGTCTGGAACCGCGCGACCGCTACGGTGGCAGGTTCGAATCCTGTCTCGGGCATGGATGTGTGTGATGTCCTTAGGTTAGTTAGGTTTAAGTAGTTCTAAGTTCTAGGGGACTGATGACCTCAGACGTTAAGTCCCATAGTGCACAGAGCCATTTGAACCATTTGAACCACACTTGCAATCTACGTCTTCAATTATTTTCTGGATGTATTCCAATCTCTGTCTTTTTCTACAGCTTTCCTTCTACAACTCCCTCTAGTACCATGGAAGTCATACACTCATGTCTTAACAGATGATATATCAACCTGTCCCTTCTACTTATCAGTGTTTTCCACACATTCCTTTCCTCTTCGATTCTGCACAAAACCTCCTCATTCCTTACCTTATCAGTCCACCTAATTTTCAACATTCGTCAGTAGCACCACATCTCAAATGCTTCTGTTCTCTCTATTCCGGTT
Organism: Schistocerca nitens; assembly: GCF_023898315.1. Classification (NCBI taxonomy): domain Eukaryota; kingdom Metazoa; phylum Arthropoda; class Insecta; order Orthoptera; family Acrididae; genus Schistocerca; species Schistocerca nitens. The sequence goes on from NC_064619.1 coordinate 360,959,211, forward strand.
TCTCCACAGTCCATGTTTCAATACCATACAATGCTTTACTCCAGACGTACATTCTCAGAAATTTCTTCCTCAAATTTAGACCGATATTTGATATTAGTAGACTTCTCTTGGCCAGAAATGCCCTTTTTGCTATAGCTAGTCTGCTTATGATGTCCTCCTTGCTCCGTCCATCACTCGTTATTTTACTGCCTAGGTAGCAGAATTCCTTAACTTCATCTACTCGTACTTCGTGACCATTGATCCTGATATTAATTTTCTAGCTATTCTCATTTCAACTGCTTCTCAGTACCTTCGTCTTTCTTCGCTTTACTCTCAATCCAGACTCTGTACTCATTAGACTGTTCATTCCATTCAGCAGATCATGTAAGCCTTCTTCACTTTCACTCAGGATAGGAATGTCATCAGCGAATCGTATCATTGATATCCTTTCACCTTCAATTTTAATTCCACTTCTGAACCCTCCTTTTATTTCAATCATTGCTTCCTCGATGAAAAGATTGAACAATAGGGCGAAAGGCTACATCCTTGTCTTACACTATTCTTAACACTAGCACTTCGTTCTTGGTCGTCCACTCTTATTATTCCCTCCTGGCTGTTGTACATATTGCATACGACCCGTCGCTCCCCGTAGGTCACCCCGATTTTTCTCAGAATTTCGAACATCTTGCGCCATTTCACATTGGCGAAAGCTTTTTCCAGGTCGACAAATCCTATGAACCGGTCTTGATTTTTCCTTAATCTTGCTTCTATTATTAACCACAACGACAGAATTGTCTCTCTCGTGCATTTACCATTCCTAAAGCCAAACTGATAGACATCTAGCGCATCCTCAATTTTCCTTTTCATTCTTCTGTATATTATTCTTGTCAGCAACTTGGATGCATGAGCTGTTAAGTTGATTGTAAGATAATTCTCGCACTTGTCAGCTCTTGCCGTCTTCGGAATTGTGTGGATGATATTTTTCCGAAAGTCAGATGGTATGTCGCCAGACTCATACATTCTACACACCAACGTGAATAGTCGTTCTGTTGCCATTTCCCCCAAAGATTTCAGAAATTCTGATGAAATGTTATCTATCCCTTCTGCCTTATTTGATCTTAAGTCCTCCAAAGCTCGTTTAAATTCTGATTCTAATACCTGGTCCCATATCTCTTCTAAAGCGACTCATGTTTCTTCTTCTATCACATCAGACAAATCTTCCCTCTCATGGGGGCTTTCAAAGTATTTTTCCCACCTATCCGCTCTCTCGTCTGCATTTAACAGTGGATTTCTCGTTGCACTCTTAATGTTATCACCCTTGCTTTTAATGTCACCGAAGGTTGTTTTGACTTTTCTATATGCTGAGCCAGTCCTACCGACAATCATTTCTTTTTCGATTTTTCCACGTGTTTCGTGCACCCATTTCGTCTTAGCTTCCCTATACTGCTTATTTATTTCATTCCACGGCAACTTGTATTTCTGTGTTCCTGAGTCTCCCGGAACATTTTCGTACTTCTCCATTTCATCGATCAATTGAAGTATTTCTTCTGTTACCCAAGGTTTCTTCGCAGTTACCTTGTTTGTACCTATGTTTTCCTTCCCAACTTCTGTTATCGCCCTTTATAGGATGTCCATTCCTCTTCAACTGTACTGCCTACTAGGCTATTCCTTATTGCTGTATATATAGCGTTAGAGAAACTCAAGTATACCTCGACATTCTTTAGTATTTTCGTATTCCACTTCTTTGCGTAATGATTCTTACTGACCATTGTCTTAAACTTCCGCCCACTCTTCATCACTACTATGTTGTGAGTCTATATTGGCTCCTAGGTACGCCTTACAATCCAATATCTGATTTCGCATCTCTGTCTGACTATTATGTAATTTAACTGAAATCTTCCCGTATCACTCAGCCTTTTCCAAGTATACCTTCTCCTCTTGTGATTCCTGAACAGAATACTCGCTGTTACTACCTGCAGTTTATTACAGAACTCTATTAATCTTTCTCCTCTCTCATTCCTTGTCCAAAGCCCATACTATCATGTAACCTTTTCTTCTACTCCTTCCCCTACAACTGCATTCCAGTGCCCCATCTCCCTTTAGATATTGTATTACCCTTTCAATGTCTTCTTCTCTCTCTCTTCATCTTCAGCTTGCGATGTCGACATGTATACATGAAATATCGTTGTCGGTGTTTGTTTGCTGTCGATTCTGATAAGAATAACCCTGTCACTGAACTGTTCACAGTAACACACTCTCTGCCCTACCTCCCTATTCATAACGAATCCTACTCCCGTTATACCATTCTCTGCTGCTGCTGATAGTGCACTATACTCATCTGACGGGAAATCCTTGTCTTCTTTCCACTTCACTGATCCCTACTACATCTAGATTAAGCGTTTGGCCGGCCACTGTGGCCGAGCGGTTGTAGGCGCTACAGTCTGGAACCGCGCGACCGCTGTGGTCGCAGGTTCGAATCCTGCCTCGGGCATGGATATGTGTGATAGGTTAGTTAGCATTAAGTAGTTCTAAGTTCTAGGGGACTGATGACCTCAGATGTTAAGTCCCATAGTGCTCAGAGCCATTTGAACCATGTTTTGAGCGTTTGCATTTCCCTTTCCAGATTTTCTAGTTTCACTACTACGTTCAAGGTTCTGACATTCCATGCCCCGACTCGCAGAATGTTCTTATTTCGTTGATTATTCAATCTTTTTCTCATGGTAACCTTCCCCTTGGCAGTCCCCTCCTTGAGATCCGAATAGGGGACTATTTCAGGAATCTCTTGCTAAAGGAGAGTTCATCATGACACTTCTTCAATTACAGGCCACATGTCCTGTGGATACACAGTGAGCATCTGATTTCCACTGATCTTTCTTCAGCCTTCAGGGGAAGTTTCCCACAACTTGGACTATAGAGTGCCCTGAACCTCTGTCCGTTTCTCCGCCCTCTTTGACAAGGCCGTTGGCAGAATGAGAGTGACTTCTTATACCAGAAATCTTCGGCCGCCAATGCTTGATTATTAATTAAAATTTAAGTAGCGGCTGGATTCAAACCCGGGACCGAGGACGTTTTGATTATGAATCAAAGACGCTACACCAAGAGATATAGCTTTCATAATTAAAATATGTTGTCAAAGAATATATTGTCGGCCGCTCACACACTCTTGATGAAAATTCGGCGTTAAAAAAACTCCACAGTAAGACTCGAGGACCCATTTATATGTTCCATCTTAATATAGCGTACCGACAACAATACTTTGTACATACGTTAATTACATTGTACCTCTTCGTCCATCACTCGAGAAGGAGGAAAAACCAATTTTCATTGATATTAGTTATCACGTACAAGATCAAAGAGTAATTATTGTGAACAGCATAGCAATTAATATCAACACCACTGTTCCGTAAAGTGACTGTGAGCATCTGTAAATACTCACAGTCACTTTACGGCACGGTGGATGCAATCACACCTGTAGGGAAGGTACAGTACGTGTTTATATTGAAGGATGTTATCAACTTATAGTTTTCTTATTCTCTACATAGATTTTAATCGAACTGATCCTGTAAAAATTTGTTATCCATATATACCGATAACGAAACTTCATAATAAACTAGGATGAATATGGGCCACGGTTTCATTTCACGATCAGAAGAATCATCTGTTCGTTATCTTGTGTGGCTTACAGAACCCATGTCTCGCGTTTGCTATCCCATCCCATCACGTTAGCTATTTTTTGAGCAACGCCTTTTTCATTAATTGCACATGAGTCCAGTGAGAGCGGTCCGACTGTCAGACATTCACAGACGTAATTCAGACGTCTACAGGGGTACGTTGATGGCTCAGCATAACATGCTGAATGAGGGGGAAAAATAACTCTATTCATGACTCAGTACATTCCCCAATCTCTCTAATCTTGTTCTCATGATCCATAAGAGCGACATACTATTGTTGGAGCATAATGGTGGCACAGTCTTCTTCAGGTACAGGTTCTATAAACTTAATCAACAATGTTTCACGAGGGCTACGTCGTATTTCTTCCGAATTTATCATTTTAATTCACCAAGCATTTTGTTACACTTTATATGGACTACCCTGATGCGCATCTCTGAATTCGATGGCTGCTGACATGCCTATTTGATGTTTCTAAATACGAGAACATTATTCTAGAATAGGTTACACTAGCATCGTCTATCCGATTTCTTTTACAGATGAACTGCACATCTACAAAACTTCTCCAACATATGTTCCATTCATCTTCCCTAATGCTGATCTTCCAACTTCATACCGATTCTTAGCATTACTCCTACATAATACAAGACGATGTGGAGAGCTCAAAATGTCGCACACTAATGTTGTAATCGGATACTGTCGAGTTCTTTGTCTTTGTTATAAACGTACTTTACATTTATTCGTTGTCTTTTTTTTTTTTTTTTAAGAGATCTGCTGTTCCTTCCTTTTGTCCAAATCTTTCTCCAATGCCTTAAGGTCGTCCAACGACAGTACTTTCCAGTGAGCGATCAGTCTTAAGCCAGTATTACAGTACACATCTATCGTACCCAAGTCTGCACCAGCGCCCCAAGCTTATAAGCTGGAACTGCCAATTTTTCGTGAACTCTGTGACAAGATACACCTAACGCGTAAGTCTCTACCAGTGCCCCATCCGAAACACCAGGGCTGTTTACTTCGCTGAGTGTGAAAGTTATTATTTTTGTAAGCCCGCTATTTACTCATACTGAAACTTCTGAGAGGACTAGGTTCGTATTTATTATTCATCTGTAGTTATCTTCTCCTGCTAGAATGAAATTACGTTATTATTATACAGAATTATGGATGATATGTTCGATTTACGGTAAGGATGGCACAAACAAATGATTGTCTGTGTTTACGTTTCACATCATTTTGGTCTCAGAGGACGCAATTACATATGCAGCACTTGCCGTGACAGTGGCCGCAGTGGTTAGGAGAAGGACAGAATGACAACGTTACTGAGTTTGTCGCTGGCTGGGATGAAGGAGCGAAGTCAGTTGTGTCTTGTTTTAAGAAGCTGCTATCGATTTGCATGATGGGTTTTGCTCAGATGACACAGTAATGGGGGAACCGCCACATACTCCTTTTATGTTTTACCGCGCCTGTGCCACTCCTGACATTGTCTCTTGCCTTCTCCAGTTCGGCACAATGGTGCGACCACAAAGATACAAATAGACTTTTAGTCCTTACCGGCTTACCGGTTGTGGCCATCACAACTGCTCTGATGCTTGTGGCCGTCCTATTAACACTACCCTTCCTGGCATGCTGAAATATTACAAAAGATGGAATCAAATCTAACACGTGCGGTACTTTCGCCGAGTAATGTGATACATACACACATCGAAAGCAAAATTATGTAACAGTTGTGTAAAACATATAAACTCAGAATTAAACATTTGTAGACGTGCCTTATTATGGTACAGCATTTCTCGGGGATCATAGAGACACCATTTATTGCTCTATGTCTCAATAAGCACGATTATACTTTCTTTTCTCCCTTCCTTAAATAAGGAAGTATCATTATATACACAACTCTTCTCAATGGCAATATGAAAAGCGAATTTTCATTTGTTTCACTACTGCATTTAAAAAAATTAGTCATTGAAAAAAATGTGTTGATTATCTTGCGCAATAGTTAAAAGAATCGTCAAGAACCCACGTATATCTCGTCTGCTGACCAAATGTCAAAACAATAACAAACAGAAAGTCCGCTCGAGATGGTGCGTTTTGCTCTTGCGTTTATGTGTTTAGGTGTGTCGTGTGATAGCGGCTTTATAGTGCTGCTAATCTTATTTGATAAATCATTTATTTATATTGAGATCATAGCAGATGACGAAAAGGTGAAAGGAGATTCCGATTCCTACAATTTTAAACTACTAAAATATCCAGCGTTTCTTGTGTGCAGCAGAAGCCTTCATCAGGGCGAACACTGAAGGCCGTTACAACACAAATGAAATTTGGGATATCTTAACATGACGCTGCAGTACAACCAGAGGGATTTGAATGAGACTGAGTGGCCGGCCGCAGTGGCCGAGCGGTTCTAAGCGCTACAGTCTGGAGCCGCGCGACCGTTACGGTCGCAGGTTCGAATCCTGCCTCGGGCATGGATGTGTGTGATGTCCTTAGATTAGTTAGGTTTAAGTAGACGGTGTTTCCGTGCAATTACAATAAAAAGTCTGATTGATGTACAGTCATTTTAAACGGGAAGATACTTGGCAGTCAAAATTTAATATATTAGGTCTATATGAGATGTATAATTTGCTGCTTCGTATTCTGTTATTAATGCTGTTTTACAATGGAAGCAATTAATTAATTAATTGATTATAGTGCTTTCCTAGTCTGGCTGTTGCATCATCATCTGAATGGCGTTGATAAGACGTCAAATGTTAATATTTCTGAACGACTATCATGTATTGCCCCGACTGAGTGGTTCTAAGCTATACGTGTGATTATTATACATACATTTTGGTAACTGTTACGGCGTAAAGTCAGCGCTGGGACGCCAGTCGGAAACGACAGGGTTATGAGAAAATGACAGCCAATCGCACGCTGACCGACCTCCCTCTAGGACGACAATGCGACAGCAGAGGCCCCCACCTGAAGACGACATAAGTGCTGCGCCCGACTGATTGTAGCCACTCCGATAGCTAAGTCAACGTCAGCCACCTGGTGAGGAATCTTTATGTAGCACAGATGTGTTTTTGTCTATTCTGAAGAGGACTGATTATTTTTATGTCGCCCTGCGCTTGCGACACATCTATCAATATTAAGCATTGTAATTGTGTTGACTTTAATGAAACTCATTAATACGAGTTGTTTGATTGTTTGTCTAGCGAACCGAATATGCAGGATTCCTATACACAACACTAACCACCAGTTTCATGCGTCTCTAGCTTCCGATCTGAATGTCAGGCAATCGTCGTTATTACATCATTAATAGCCATAAATCGTCTTCCACATTTGTAACGCATTCTGTTCGTTTATATTGTATATGGTATAATATGCTGTGTATGATTAGAATTCCAGTCCTCTGTGATACATAAAACGACCCCCAGAGAGCATGTTGTCTTTCCTTACTGTGAAGGGTAAGGAGGCGCCATGTACACCTGAGAGACAGTGTTATCAGCACCTAACAGAGTTTGATAGGGGCCTCATTGTCGGTATCCATTTGGCCGTCCGTCAGCTCGAATAGTGCAGTATCCAGATTTGTGGGACATTCGGATATGGCAGTGGTCCGATGTTGGACTGTGTAGGAATGTGAGGGCAGGCATAGTCGTCGTCAACGTTCCGGCCAACAACGTCTGCCCGACACAAGGGAGGATAACTTTATTGTGCACCAAGCACACTGTAACCCCTTCATATCTGCGCCTTCCATCCAACAGCAAGTAATGAACGCACTGCAACATTCTTTACTATCGCGCACCATTGGTCGGAGGCTAGCAGCCCCATGAGTTCCATGTATCGGCTACCCTTAGCAGAACACAAACGGTTGCGATTGGATTGATGCCGTGACTAGGAAGCATGGACTGACTAGGAAGCATGCACTGACACCGATTACCGTAGCATGGCGGTGATGGAGGAGAGATTCTATTTCTTCCACTTTTTTGGAGAGGCACAGTTTTGTCACTCCGGAAACCTTGATGTGGGGAGCCATTGGGTATGACTTCAGGCAATGACTGACAGTGATGAGGGAAGTGTGACGGCACAGTGGTACGTCACGAACATACTGCATCCTGCCATGTTGGCCCACACATGATGTCCCTGTGAACTCTCTGCATGGCTTTGATGTACGCCTGTGACCAGCAAGATCTCCAGATTTGTCCAATGTTTAACATATGTGGGACCAGCTCGGACGTTAACTCCGTCCCAGTGCTACTATCGAGGACATCTAGGACCAGTTACAACAGGCGTTAGCCAGCTCACCTCATGACACGATATAACGGCTTTATGATACCCTTACATCTACATCTACATCCATACTCCGCAAGCCACCTGACGATGTGTGGCGGAGGGTACCTTGAGTACCGCTATCGGTTCTCCCTTCTATTCCAGTCTCGTATTGTTCGTGGAAAGAAAGATTGTCGCTATGCTTCTGTGTGGGCTCTAATCTCTCTGATTTTATCTTCATGGTCTCTTCGCGAGATATACGTAGGAGGGAGCAATATACTGCTTGACTCTTCGGTGAAGGTACGTTCTCGAAACTTTAACAAAAGCCCGTACCGAGCTACTGAGCGTCTCTCCTGCAGAGTCTTCCACTGGAGTTTATCCATCATCTTCGTAACGCTTTCGCGATTACTAAATGATCCTGTAACGAAGCGCGCTGCTCTCCGTTGCATTTTCTCTATCTCTTCTATCAACCCTATCTGGTACGTATCCCACACCGCTGAGCAGTATTCAAGCAGTGGGCGAACAAGCGTACTGTAACCTACTTCCTTTGTTTTCGGATTGCATTTCCTTAGGATTCTTCCAATGAATCTCAGTCTGGCATCTGCTTTCCCGACGATCAACTTTATATGACCGTTCCATTTTAAATCACTCCTAATGCGTACTCCCAGATAATTTATGGAATTAATTGCTTCCAGTTGCTGACCTGCTATTTTGAAGCTAAATAATAAGGGATCTATCTTTCTATGTATTCGCAGCACATTACACTTGTCTACATTGAGATTCAATTGCCATTCCCTGCACCATGCGGCAATTTGCTGCGGATCCTCCTGCATTTCAGTACAATTTTCTATTGTTACAACCTCTCGATACACCCCAGCATCATCTGCAGAAAGCCTCAGTGAACTTCCGATGTCATCCACCAGGTCATTTATGTATTTTGTGACGAGCAACGGTCCTATGACACTCCCATGCGGCACACCTGAAATAACTCTTACTTCGGAAGACTTCTCTCCATTGAGAATGACATGCTGCGTTCTGTTATCTAGGAACTCCTCAATCCAATCACGCAATTGGTCTGATAGTCCATATGCTCTTACTTTGTTCATTAAACGCCTGTGGGGAACTGTATCGAACGCCTTGCGGAAGTCAAGAAACACGGCATCTACCTGTGAACCCATGTCTATGGCCCTCTGAGTCTCGTGGACGAATAGCGCGTGCTGGGTTTCACACGACCGTCTTTTTCGAAACCCATGCTGATTCCTACAGAGTAGATTTCTAGTCTCCAGAAAAGTCACCGAATTAGTGCATGCACCCAGGCGAGAGGGATACAATGTCATATTGATAAGTGGACTCATATTGCCAAATTCTTTGTAAATTTACCTCGAAACTGTAGTCAGGAAATTACACCAAGTACCCTATCAACCCGTGAGGTTTCATTTCGTTTCCTTTTACCGATCTGGGTGTTCCACTTTTTTGTCAGGTAATTAAGATGCGAGAGAGAAACATGAGAAATGTGTGAGTAGCTACACATTAGTTATAACTACCGACATACAACTACGAAAATTATCGTGTGAAACTGTTGCTGAATGATGGCAGAAGGGCGAAAAGTGGGGAAAAAACCTTTTAATAACAACTTTCGAAAAAGTTCATTTCATTATCACGACTAAAGACGCTGGAGTCGCCACCTAGCTTCGAGTTTGGTCTGTATGCCACGGAATCCGCAACCCGCTTGAGTCGCGACGAACCAAGAAAATTAAAACTTTGTACGAGTCACTTAATGCTGTGCATTCGTTCTGAACTGACCGATACAGATTTACGCCATAGCTATTGTAGTTAGAATCAGTTTCTTTTTAAAGACTCTTAGGAAGTAATTACCAAGAGGTACATTTCTTGTTGTTTTAGTTCCTGAATACGTTCTGATTTGTTCTCAGCCTTCCGTTGTTTCCCTTACCAAGTGCGATGATATGAATATACTCTAATTTTGTTTCCAGTAATTTAGTACAGTGTTCAGAGTTTTTTAGTTGCTGAGTGAAACCGAGACGGTCGTGTATTCTTTGTTTTACCATTTAGTACTCTTTGATGGAATATAACATTATTAAAAGCCTATCCTCAGGCCAGAGTTGTGATTCTGACGCTGTTAACATGAATTTTCCGTTTTTTTTTTTTTTTAATTTAGTCCCCTTCTAGCGATGGTTCGCCCGAGACAAACTGTAGTAATTTCAATTTTTACGAACTTTAACGCTCAGGTACAATCCTCAATTCTTTTTAGAAAAGGAGCCTCCACAATAATACGTACATAGGACAGGAAAACGAAAGTGCTTATGTTCCTAAACGGAGAACACATGCTGTATGGATTAATGTTGAACTTGATTCTTGCAGACTGGCTGAATTTGTCTTCGCTATAGAATAGATCAAGGAGATGCAGAAAAGACAAACAGAATGTTCGGAAATTCCCATTACAAACTCCTAGGGCTTGTAGAGGGAAATGAGTGCATAATACTTTGAATAGGAGCCTATGTCCGGAAACGCAACGTTTCCATTCTAAGACGGTTTCAATCCAGATCTTGATCTTAGCCATTTCTGCTTGAGGGATTGAATTAGTCGTGAAGCTGTACAATTATTAGGTAACAGTTAGAAAGCAAACATAACGAAACATCCATTCACCAGTTAAGCACATTTCTTTCTATTAACATTAAAACGTTATGTGTTTACATTATTCTAAAACAAAAAGTAAGTCGGTATACTACACGTACAGAACAGTACTTGTACATTACAACAGCGGTTCGGTCTGGCGACCACCAGTGTTGTTACAGACATTGTACGTACGAAGCTAGTTCTGGTTGACACTCTCCGTCCCACCTGGTGTCTCTTCTATTTGTAGTTCCGCGGTCAGAATTCATGCCTCTGTCTGTGCACGAGTCTCGTAAATTAAACTTTGAATACGTTAAGTGACATCAGATTACAGTCTGACGTAGTACACGTCAACCTGTCTGCCCTACTGCATACCAGATGAAGCAACTCCGAGATTTTTTCAATTTCCCTCAGCAGACGGAGACGCGTTACACATCTGAACTTAAAAGCATCGTAAAACGAAACGGTACGTTTCCGGACATGGGTTCCTATTCAAAATATTATACACTCATTCCTCTCTACAAGTTCTAGAAATCTGTAATGGGGATTTCCGAGCACCCTGTATAGGATGACACACTCAAAAGACAAGGTTAAAAAAACCTGCACAAACCGGAGATTTAAACAATTTTTCCGTGAATCTAGTGTACATGAGTGAAAGTTAATAGTTTATTTTGAACTTATTTTTTATTTGAACATGGCATCACTCATTTGACATCCTTGGTATCGCACACATTGTCAGACTCTAAGAGCAAATCTGTCCATGTAGTTGCGTAGCATCTCCAGCTTAATATTGTTTATTTCATGGCCAGTTCTCCCCTTCAAATCATGTCTGGTTCTTGGATACTTTTCCTGAAACACTTTGGGCTTGAGGTAATGCAAGCCAAAAAAATTCTATACCCAACAAATCCAGAGAGCACAGAATATCACCATCTATTCTGATAAGACGACTAGGAAATGCGAATCTAAGGGAATCCAGCGACTCTGAAGCAATATGACTTGCTGCACCAGGCTGCTGGAAGGGTGTTTCTTCACTTGGACCATAACCATAGAGTTCAGGCAACATTACCATTATGTCAAAATAACGGTTAGGGTTTACCATTGCCATGTTACCGTGTCAATCTTCAAAAATGTAACGTCCGAATATTTCCGGAGATAATATTGCATACCACACTGTTACTTCTTCTGTATGAGGAGAGGTTTCATGGAGACGACATAGATTCTCGTCAAACCAAAATCGAAAGTTCTGCTTGTTCAGAGAATCACTAGGGTGAAAGTGATCTTCGTCACTCATCCACTCTCTCTTCATTTTCTCTCCAATATCATTTAACGTAGCTTGTCAAAACCATATCTTGTTATTGTAATCTTATCTGCATCTTGTCTGCATAATCGATTTTTGAAACCAAGTTATCCACTGTGCTGTCTAGCTGATTTCAGCGGATTTGGAAAATCTTAACACAGACGATCAACATTCTCTTGGCTCTAGATTGTTTTTACACCAGCAGTAGCATCTCTTTTCTATTTGTGTTACCAGTGGTCACAAAGTTTCTCACCCAAAGTGGTATGTTTCACGGTGACTCCCGGAGATAAATTAAACTGTCAGTGGAAAGAACGTTGAGCTGCAACAAAGCTATCCAAGTTTTTGTAACACGTCTTTACAGCAAACGAACGTTGTGCACTTAACCAATGCTCCATGGCAACTAAATCTTCCGCCTGTCTACACGCCCAACATAAAGTCTTCCACAGCCATAATCCTCCATCACAGCAGCCAGCTAGTCCTCAGATCTTCCCATCTGAGTGCCTCTCACTGTAACAGTAAGGATTGTATAAGATAAAATGCAGTCAGCTAATACAAGTTGTGTTTCATTAAACACCCGACTAAGTTTCTGTAATAGTTACCAACATCTAATCGCATAAATCTTAAAACCATAAAGATATTCATGAAAAGCTACGTTATGAGCACAGCTCTTTGTAGAAAGATGTCCAGCAGTGAGGCTATGAAAGGGATGACTAATAAAGAACATTATGAATCAAAGAGAGACTGTAACTGGGCTTATGTAACGACATGAGTCGTTGCTGAAAACTAGTTCCAGAGAGGAAAGAAACACAGCGAGAGAACGTGCAAAAATCACTGCAGTTGAGATGATAGGTGACAAGCACCTCAATGAACAACTGTACCAAGCCGACCTTATGCCAGATGACGAAATCATCTTCTTCTCGCGCAGATGTGAAGGGGTTAAATACGATGTGCTTGGTGCACAATACAGTGATTCTCCCTTGTGGTAGACAAACGTGGTTCACCGAAACTTTGACTATGATCAAATCAGCTCCACCCCTGACGTAATTTCAGTCACGCATCACCCACCACCTGAGAACGCCTTTTGGCCGCTCCAGGCGGGTGTACACTTTCCGTCACCAAGACAACGTTGCCCTCTGACAGCTGTTGGCCATGCCTACTTCGCGTCTAGTTGCGAAGATCGCTCGCTTCCGCACTGGACGCGACGCGTTGCGTGAAAGGAAGAAGTGAGATCCGTTGTGGTCCGCAAATCACCCGCTCTGCGCACTGTTGGACAACCCTGCACAATTTCCGAGCAGCGTCTGAAATGAAGGAAACGGTTCGTTCGCACGCACTGTATATGGACGGCGTTTCTCGCTACCGAGCCAGAACGTGAGGGTCTTGCACAGAAGGTCTGTAAATTGATTTATATTCTACCCAAAATGAGTTTCAAGTGTACTCATGAGAAAAAAGAGAACTTAATAGACTTCAATCGAGAACAACCGGAACTTTGTAATCCCTCCACACAAAAACATTTAATACACATGATACAGATCGTGCTCCTGAGTACAATCATGTTCAATACAATTCTGAACGATCAGCCTACCAGTCACCCCTGATCCCTTCCCCTCTATATTCCCCATGTAATGTAGTCTAATGTCCACCGTAATGAGGACATAACGTGATTCCCTGTCAGCATTGTGCTCTTTGTGGGAATTTTTTGTAATATTACCTCCTAACGTGTACTAGGTATAAAGGAAATTTGAAATAAACAATAAATACCTTTTCAGTGCATGATTAACAAGTCTGCACACTTCAGGGGACAGTCACTGAGATACTTTTCTTGGACACTTTGCAGATAACATCAAATAAAAAATAAAAAAAGAAGTATTACAGCCTTTCTTCCTCTAGTAAATATTGCAGTTCTATAATTAATGTCTTGTTTTTTTTGTTACTGATTCAGTCACGGACATCCACAGAAAATCAGAGGGCGAGTGGGGGTGGCTAAGATCAAACACCACCATCTTTTATATAGATCAGTTGGTCAGTTTCAAGACATACCACAAGAACCCAATTTTATGGGTGACACAAAAACTGACCATGTGTTCGAAGTCTTTCGATTTCATGTGATAAAAATGTTAAAACTTTACATCACTCTACTTTTTTTTGGGGGGGGGGGGGGGTTAACATACAAAACTCGCATTCGGGAGAACCACAGTTCAAACCCGCGTTCGGCAGTCCTGATTTAGATTTTCCGCGATTTCTCCAAATCGTCCCACTAAAATGCCGGGATGGCTCGTTTGAAAGGGCACGGCCAATGTCCTTCCCAATCTTTAAAACAACCCGAGCTTGTGCTCCGCCTCTAATGACCTCGATGTCGACGGGCGTTAAACCCTAATCTACGTTCCTTCATGCGACTTCTGACTGCTTTGATGTGCCTCATAGCCCCCCACGAATTTCTATCCTAACCTGTTTATCTCAGAGTAGCACTTCCACCTAACGTCCTCATTTATTTGTTGGATATATTCCAACCTGTGTCTTCCCCTATAGCTTTTACCTTTACGGCTCCCTCTAGTAATACCACTGTAGTTATTTCCTGATCTCTCAACACATTCCTATCATTTTCTCTCTTCGTCGATTCTGCAGAAAACCTTCTCATTTCTTATCAGTTCAACCAATTTTCAGTACCCTTCTATGGCAGCACGTCCCAGAGCTTCAATTCTCTTCATTTCCGGTTTTGCCAGAGATCACGATTCTCTTCCATACAATTCTGTGCTCCTAACGTATATTCTCAGAAATTTCTTTCTCAGATTAAGATCTATGGTTGATACTAGAAGGCTTCTTTTAGTGAGAAATGCCTTCGTTGCATTTGTGCCTTCATTGCTTGCTTCGTTTGACGTGTGTTATTGTCTTCAAACACAGCAGAATTCCTACAGTTCGTCGAGTTCGTAGTCCCCAGTTTTGATCTTTAGTTTCTAAGTAATCCCATTTCTGCTACTCCTGATTACTTTCGTGTTTCTTCTGGTTTGTCTCAATTAATGTTACGTCGCCGGTAGACCTTTCCATTCAGTACGTCCTACACGTCTTCCTAACTTTGATTGAAGACAGAATGTCATCAGTGAATCTTATCATGGAAATCTGCCAAAAATCTTCGACTTTTCAGCATTTGTGTTCTGGATTGACGACTTTTTCTATGTATTTCCACCTACAATTAATGATAAACAAACATGAAAGCAATTACTGTAATTTTCCGTGTTTCGTCTTCCATTTTTATTGTCGCGCGCGTGCGCGCTGAAAAACAGACATGCGCACGCGCACGCACGCACGCACGCGCGCGCACACACACACACACACACATACACACACACACATACTGGAACCATGTGGAGCATATACGAACACACTGCTCCATGCAGTTCTGAGCCGGCCGGCCGCTGTGGCCGAGCGGTTCTAGGCGCTTGAGTCCGGAACCGCGCTGCTGCTACTGTCGCAGGTTCGAATCCTGCTTAGGGCATGGATGTGTGTGCTGTCCTTAGGTTAGTTAGGTTTAAGTGGTTCTAAGTCGAAGGGACTAATGACCTCAGATGTTAAGTCCCATAGTGATCAGAGCTATTTGAATCATTTGAGTTCTGCGCTGCTCTGCGCCCTGCGTTTGTGCGCGGCAAGGGTTGCCTTGCCCGACTTGAACGCGGGTTAAAGCTGCACGTGCCTACCATATATCTCGGTACGACCAAATCAAGAGACACGCAAGACAGATAGTCAACCATATTCTTCTCGTGGTTCGCACTGCGAACTGCTACCACATTATCACGCTCGTAAAGCATTACCATTGACTGCAAGACAGTATAAAGTTAAACGCTGCAATTTTCAAAATTTTTTTCAGTAGTTAGAATCAAGCCTGAGGTTCAGTTCGGTTCTGAAGAAGCTATGGGATTCCTCTTACAGAGTGTGTGGTTACCATTCACACATGCCAATTCCACACACGAAATGAGTGACGGAACTTGTCAGTTTAGTACTCGGAGAAAAATTAAAGTTTCCAGCCACAATGAACTCCTATCAAATCTTTTAGTAACAGCTACACTCTCGTTGGTTTTGATACCAGACGACCTAATGGAATAGAGAGAATAGTCACAATTTATGTACATATTAATTAATAATTAGCAGTTGTTACTCCTGTAACTGTACCCATTAGCTTTACTTTTACTTTTTTGTCACTCAAGCATGAACAACTGCCAATGGATTTTGCACAAAAAACCACATCTAACATTCTTCGTTCTATGCGACTGGGAGTTTTGCCTTGGTGCCAAGAACGCAGCGTTTTCGTTTGTTATGTGGTCACGGCTGCGCAGTAGCCGAAAGCCAAGAAATCATCATCTCGGCAATCGGATAACTTTCCGCTAGGCATCAAACGTGACCACTGGAGATATGTAGACCAACGTTTTACCTTTTTATAGGTAATTTCATAGAAAACAAATACTGCAATATAAAGGGAACGTTGTGACAATGACAAGTATACGGTATAAAAAGAAGATTCAAGAGCTCTCTGTACATCTTATAGTTGTCAAAATTCTTCCATTTTTAAGCGTTTACATGAACATATATTACAGATTTGATCCCTTGGATTCGAAATTAAGCATCTGAGGGCCATTTTAGTGCTGTTAGTTTCGTTTTTAGTTAGCTTTAGAAACAGAACTAAAATGTAAAAGTAATGTAATACCTCGTGGCAACATTTTTGAATAAATGTTTCACGGAATTCTTGCTACCTCATACTTGTATTCAGTCTTGAGCTTTCGGTGATTTCCTCCGTCGTGATCGTCAGTAGATTCCACTAATCCGTTAAGTCTTTATGTAGTTTGGCGAATTTCCTCAAGCATACTTCACGGAAGTGGTGTTTTCCATGTACAACCAGAGATAATGTCTACTTCTAAGACCTTTGAAACCCTACGTGTGAATGAAGTTAACAATATCAAAACCAATCGTGCTGTAGGCGTACCCTTAAGACCGATCGCTCAAAATACATGTACCCAATGGAAGGATGACCGCTATGAAAATTCGCGGCCATAGGAACGAATCTTACAATGCGGAATACACATTTTATCACTGAAAAATATTACATATGACCAGGGGGACTATCTACTCGAAACAAAGACATAGTTCGAGTGAACACTTTACTTTGTTATAAAAAAGGATGGGAATATCAGGCATCCAAGCAAATCATGAAAAAATTACAAACATATAATATTAAATGTGAGGAGCAGAGAAGTGAACTATTTGTTGGCAAAGTTACGTGGTGAGGCTCCGAATGAGGTCATGCTTATATTCCTGAGATGGGGAAATGTAACTGGACCTGGCTACACATCAATTACAGTCGAACTGGGGAAACCAAGAAGCCCATGCAATTGAGAATGGGACGACGAACGTGAGAAAGTGAATCCAAACACGATTCTGCATTTCTAGTTCGCATTTTCCCTAAAAAGTTGAAACAGCAACTTGTGCTCACTATTATCGTCGATGCGACATGAGTAGGACGATGACACTTGTCTCTGCCGGCCGAAGTGGCCGTGCGGTTAAAGGCGCTGCAGTCTGGAACCGCAAGACCGCTACGGTCGCAGGTTCGAATCCTGCCTCGGGCATGGATGTTTGTGATGTCCTTAGGTTAGTTAGGTTTAACTAGTTCTAAGTTCTAGGGGACTAATGACCTCAGCAGTTGAGTCCCATAGTGCTCAGAGCCATTTGAACCATTTGCACACTTGTCTCTCTGCCATCAAGTACGTCGCTAAAACCGCTCTACCTATAATTCGAAGATTGGACCCCACTCTGCGAATGGAGTCTGCTGTTCCAATTGAGAGCAAAGCGTTCAGCACCAAGTCCAGAGACGAAGACCACAGTTTCTAGTCAGCGAAGATCAGTCAGCTCACATATTCCCGCTAAAGCCCTCGGCAACCAATCCTCTTCAAATTAAACCGGCCCAGCAACAAAATCTCCTGCCAGAAGAGGCGATCGTTAAGAAAACCAATCTTCTCTATCTCCTACCCACTTTTGCTAAAATCCTTCGCACCACATGTTACGTCCTCCTGACATCACATTCGTTTCACCAGTCAGTGTCCTCAGAAGCAGCAGCTAGCCTCGCATCACAGCCCTGGGCAAAGCCAAAAAGATGTGCTCGATACTTTCTATCAACTCTGAAACTGTAATATGCCAGAGCTGTTTTCTCATGTTATTATGGGCAGCTGGTAGATGTTTATCAGCTGAAAGTATTTTTTTAGCATGGCCCAGACGCCCATGTACTGCCAGGCAGTGTTCCGTCATCTGGAACGAATGGTTTCAGTTCGGTCGTCCAAAGTGGACACGTGCAATAAGCTGCACAACTGGCCGAGCACCAGTACGACGCTAGACGATGCGACTTTCCCCAGGACAACGAGAGAGTAACTTCTACCTGTCGATCCCCTCGCAAGCAGTTCTGCGAAGGATGCGCTTCCTCGGAGTTCAGTTGGTCAGTTTCGGCGTGCCTCTCTTGAGACTCTCCTGTCCCTTATCGTCATTGCATCTCAATCCTACAGTCCACCCTGAAAATCAGTTGAAACAGTCAGCCCCAGGTTAAACTGAAGAATGTTAAAAAGAGGAGATGAAATAACTGCCTACAACCACTGTAATCGCATTAATCTGTATCAATATTTAAATACACTGCTGGCCACCGTAAATGCAACACCCTGAAGGAAGCATCCGAATCAAGTGAAATTCACACCATGAGTTTGCAGCGATGAGATATGCAACTGATTAGAATTTCAGCGCAGACGCACATCACGCGCGCCTGTGGCGCCACCTCATAGCGCCATTTAAGGCTTGGCGATTTCGACGAGTGTATGTTCGGCACGTGTGTTTACCTTGTGGTTGTTTCACAAGACGATCAGTTATGCCTCGTAGACAACAGCGAACATCTTTTGATCAAGTATCCGAGTTCGACAGAGGAAGGATAGTGGCTTACCGAGATTGTGGATTATCATACAGAGAAATCGCTAGTCGTGTTGGACGAAACCAAACAACTGTAATGCGGATATGTGACCGTTGGATGCAGGAGGGTACGACGGACCGACGTGGTCGATCGCATTCACCTCGGTGCACCACTGCACGTGCTGATAGGCAAATTGTGCGCATGGCAGTGACGGATCGCTCAGTGACATCCCGAACCATAGCACAGCACATTGCGTCTGTAACGCATCATCCAGTGTCTGCGCGTACCATTCGACGCCGTTTACAGCAGAGTGGTCTGTCCGCAAGACGTCCATTGCTTCGTCTACCATTGACGCAGAACCACAGACGTCTCCGTCGCCAGTGGTGTGATGACAGACGGATGTGGACGGCAGAATGGAATGACGTTGTCTTTACTGACGAGGCACGCTTCTGTCTGCAGCACCACGATGGTCGGATTCGAGTGTGGAGACACCGTGGAGAGAGGATGCTGGACAGCTGCATTATGCACCGCCACACTGGTCTTGCACTGGGTATTATGGTATGGGGCGGTATTGGATATTACTCTCGCACGCCTCTAGTACGCATTGCCGGTACTTTAAATAGCCGGCGCTACATATCCGAGGTGCTGGAGCCAGTTGTCCTTCCTTACCTTCAGGGCTCGGCCACAGCCATATTTCAACAGGATAATGCGCGACCACACGTGGCACGCATTGTCCAAAGGTTCTTCGTCAATAACCAGATTGAATTGCTTCCCTGGCCGGCTCGCTCTCCGGATCTTTCGCCGATAGAAAACATGTGGTCCATGGTTGCTCAACGAGTGACCCAGATTACATCCCCGGCTGCCACACCGGATGATCTTTGGCAACGTGTGGAAACTGCTTGGGCTGCTGTACCCCAGGAACACATCCAACGTCTCTTTGACTCAATGCCGAGACGTGTGGCAGCGGTGATCTCCAACAATGGCAGCTACTCTGGCTACTGATTCTGGCAGGGACCACATGTCACAGACGTCTGTAAACGTAATCATTTGATACTTGGTCAACATGTTACCTACAAAATAAATTTTGTTGTGCTACCTCTTGTCTTTCTTGGTGTTGCATTTACGGTGGCCAGCAGTGTATTATCAGACCCTGCCTACCTCAAGTTATCCGATGTCGAATTATTTATCGAAAATGAAACGAGATGAGCCAATTGGCTTGCCATTTTGCAGAGAGAAGACCATTGGTAGCGATATTACTTTCGTTTAGATGACTGTGTTACATTTCAGCATCAAACACCCATTCCCGTGCACCATTAACGGTGTAACCACTGTTGTTGAACATTCTTGTCTCTACATCTTCTTTGATGCCAAATTCGCAGAAGCTAGATGCGTGAGGTAATATTTCCGTTTCATCAAAATCGTATGTTTGTTCATGAGACTGTGTTTGACAACAGCAGATTTGTAGAAATCGCGATATTTAATGTGCCGTCGATGTTCTGTGCACTGAGCAATGTAGTTGCTACAATATTCGCGTAGTATTTTACAAACTTCGTGGACACCAAGAACGAAGCTTTCTTTTACTGTGCCCAATATGTCTTTAAATCACTAGGGTGGTCGTATAATGGATTGAATTCCGTATCTGCCCAGGATTCTGTCTATTTTATAAGCTGTACCTCGGGATTAAGCAGTGTGCATTTGTAAAAATTTACGAATTGAATATTGAAGATTACTTCTTGTGATGGTAATTCGACCATGACGCTACAGTTAAGGCAGTGATATTTGACTGAACGATTTTAGGATCTACATCTTTAAAATCGGCCGAAATGTTATTTAATTTGTTTGGTGGATGTGTGCTTCATCTAACAACAAACATACAACGTAGTGTAATAGATTAAGTTTGGTGGCGGTTAATACGCGTAAATTTTCTGTTACTCTACATTTACGCCTGTGCTCTAAGTCGGCGAACGTAGTTTGGCGGAGGGTGCATAGTCAGAATTATCGGACCTCGTACCAGGCTGCCCCATTCACCCCCACCCACCATCCATTTCCTACTATTGCAATTACAGATAGCATGCAAAAAGGCAGACTGTCGACAATCATTTGTACTGGTTTCAGTTTATCTCATTTTTACGGCCATGACCATTACACTAGATGTGCGACATCTGATCATGAGTATCAGTCACCCCTATCTAATGTGGCATTGACCAAAAATGTCGCGAGATGCCAACCCGGTAGTATAAAAGGATGCGAGATGTGCGACATCTGATCATGAGTGTCCAATCACCCCTATCTAAATGTGGGATCGACCACTAGATGTCACGAGATGCCAATCCGGTAATATAAAAGGAGGCGGACTGTATTGTCAGTAACAACAGAATGGATCGGTCCGGAGAGCTCAATGATTTTACCTTAGAAATACATCAGGGGGGAGGGGGGGGGGACGTGGAAAATGGCACGAAATCAGCGGAAGGAATCGCTCATGAGTTCCAAAGGCTACCAGCATTTCGGCTACCCTGCGTAGGGAGGTACAAAAAATGGGATGTAATTGTTGATCAGTGCTTCATAAACCACACATTATTGTAGTTAATGCTAACTGCGAATGGATATGAACACACTCTATAGCATCGTGTACTGCGAACGGTAGGGAACAGTTTAGAGACAATGATTGTGTCAGCATGACGGTGTACTCTGTCATAAAGCAACATTTGTGAGGCAACGGTTTATGAAGAATAACGTTTTCTAATGGATTGGCTCAGTCCTGAACT
Source organism: Schistocerca nitens (assembly GCF_023898315.1). Taxonomy (NCBI): domain Eukaryota; kingdom Metazoa; phylum Arthropoda; class Insecta; order Orthoptera; family Acrididae; genus Schistocerca; species Schistocerca nitens. The sequence goes on from NC_064619.1 coordinate 360,980,725, forward strand.
GAATCCAATGGAACACCTTTGGCACGAGTTAGAACTCTGACTTCGCTCCAGAGCACTGGGCCGACGTCAGTAACTTCCCTGATTGTGGCTCTTGAAGATTAGACCGCAAACCGTCCACGGATATTCAGACATGTCACTGAAAGTGCCCCTTGGCATATTTCAGTACATCATAAAGGCGAAGGGTGGACACGACTTGTATTAATGTGGACTAATAGTGTCCGGAGACTTTTGATCAGTTAATGTATGTTGGCTGAACGTGTTTATTGCTACATTTATGGATGTCTCACGAAATATTATAAGCCATTTTCCACTAAATATCTATATGAGCCCACAACTGAGATTTAATGAATATTTTTGTGCCTCTCCAAACGCCCCCTTGACGGAGTGCGCAGCTTAGGTAAATGTTGTTACCACTAATAGCTTCAGACATGTGGGACCTGATTTCAGGTTTCTTTTTCTGACGTGTAATTATGTGTATTCCCCTCCACAACAACTACAGGTGACCCGCTCATCACCCTGTAGTGACCTAAACCGAAGTGATTATGAGGCATCCGTGGCGATTCTCTAAACTGTCAAACGCCACACTCACTCTGCTCACTCCACAGCTTAGTTTACTCCTCACTGATGAAGGAGTAATCAACAACTGCCCATCCAGCAGTTAAAAAAAAAAAAACTGTGACCGATGCGAAAGTTAATTGCAGCATTACAGAACCTTTCAATGCATATTTCTGTTGGAAGTGGTATGCCTTTCCCTTTCTCTGAGCTTTGAAGTGACGTCGCCAGCCGGTTATAGGGGACCTACAATATAACGTGGTTTCGTAACTACCATGCAGCTTGTCATTTTTCAAACTGCAGCAATTGCCATGGATGACAAAAGTAATTAGTGATATACAAAAATCTCAGGATTAGATGATGATCTAACCCCTGGCGTGTGGATCCCTCGTCTGACACACGACCAATGCTAGGAGAATTTTATACCCGAGGCCTTCAAAAACACAAACAAGTGCTTGCGTCTGACACAACCTAAGGTTCAATGTGGAGCAGATGATGCTACATCACCCAGCTGCCGATAGGCATTGAGGATGGCCTATCAGCACAGGTGACAGGCATCATTCTAGCTGACGTGAACGAAGACAAACATTGGCCTTTCCATTTCAACGATCACCAACGTCTCACTAAATCTTGTTGACTTTGACAGTTCTTTTCTGTGCACGCTCTTTACTTGCGTAAAGAACAATTTATGTTAGAGTTTTGCGAGACACTTAAGTTTGGAGAAAGTAAGTAACATAAAATCTATAAAAAGACAACGTTTCCATGAAAACAATGAAAAGTTCTTGAAACATCTCATGCTCATTAACATAATTGCCACTTGGTTTACAAGAGATGTTATAAACTGATGTTTCGAGAACTAGCTTACAATTGTACTAAATGTTTGATATCTGTCTGAAGAACACGAAAAATTAATCTTTGAACACAAAACTGAAATGACAGAAAAGTGGAAGAGAGATAAGTGACAACCTAGTTTTGTTAAAGGAAAAACTATTACAACATTTTAAATGCCAGTTTTCAATCTGCATTAATGCCAGCGTATATCTATGCTTATTCCACAATGTGTAATAATACCGGCCGATGAATTTCTCTTTTTTGCAGCGTCCGGATTTGTATTATGTTAACCCTGTTTATAAATAAACTCACATGCGTTGTTCATTGGCCACAGAAAGTATCAGGCAAATCTGCTAACGCTTACGCAACAGTGCTCACAGAGAACTGTAGGAATTCACAGGGCATGTGGATTGTGGAGCTCACGTTTGCCGCTTTGTGCCTCAGCTCTGAAAACGCTGCACGAGAGCTTTGTGCCCGGGTGCTGACCCGCTATCGTAATAATCCACGAAAGATCAGAGATAACGCACAGGACCACTGAAATGTCAGAGGGTGGCTACTGGTAATTTCAACTGTCGAAACCGCGCATGGCGGTTTTGGTAAATACTGACAGGCTGCTCCGAGGACAATTAACTTGACTAAAACAGAACATCCAACACATTTGCATTTAGAAGCATTATATTATTATAAGATTATCCGTATTATTTCGACAGAAAATACCTTTTTCCTTTTCCGTTATACCATTGTAACATCACAAACTCAGGCATAATATGGACACCAGTACTAAATACTACTGCACAGACAGTCGCCGCAGTCAACCACACGGTGAAAACTCTCTTTAGTAACTCTCTTTGAGTTTGGAAAAAGACAAAGGCAAACAGGCTACAACAGGAATTTTATGACATTGCAGAATTTCAGAAACGTCTCCCACGGTTATTTCAGACTCCCTAAATCAGTGCAAAATATCAACAGAGATTCTTTCATTCTGACATACAGCACGTCTGTTGCTGTTCCAGTAACCGATGACATAATTTAAGTCGTGTTCCGCATTGTACTGCTGCACCTATTATTACTTCCATGTGCAAGTAAAACATCAGCTCAGCTGCTTAGTTCATCGGTCCCTAGACTTACACACTACTTAAACTAACTTAAACTAACCTACGCTAAGAACAACACACACACCCATGCCCGAGGGAGGACTCAAACCTCCGGCGGGAGGGGCCGCGCAGTCCGTGACATGACTCCTCAAACCGCGCTGCCACTCCACACGGCTTATAATTTTTCCAATCAATTTACTGCTATGAATATTAGACCTGTTATCTGGAAACTATAAACAGGTCATGTTACTGGTAGAAGAACTCCATGTTTGCCGACCAACATCAATATATGTCTATATATACGAAGTTTCCTTTAATTAAATTTATATGTGCCTAGCATTTTCTATAACTGAGGAAAACTTCTTGTGACATGTTGACATTATTTTGATACTGAAAGCGTCCACTTGATCTTATAGACTGAAAGCTAAGCAGTTGCCTGTAGGTATTCGATGTGCTATCATATTGACTGTAGTCCACGACTTTTGGTCACTTACAGTTACACACATCAAAAAACGTTTTCCATCACCCCGGTTCCCAGAACTCCTGAAGATAGACATTGACTGTGGATATAGTATCACAGTTCCTTTGGCTCTCAACAAGGGAAGTGTCCACGCGTCCCGGAGTGAACCAAAGCGATGTTGTTCGGACCTGTAGAAGATACAGAGAGACAGGAACTATCGACGACATGGCTCGCTCAGGCTGCCCAACGGCTACTACTGCATTGGATGAACGCTACCTACTGATTATCGCTCGGTAGAATCCTGACAGCAACGCCATCATGTTGAATAATGCTTTTCGTACAGCCACAGCACGTCGTGTTTCAATTCAAACTACGCGCAATATGCTGCATGAAGCGAAACTTCACTCCCGACGTCCATGGCGAGGTCCTTCTTTGCAACCAAGACACCACGCATCGCGGTACAGATGGGCCCAACAACATGCCGAATGGAGCGTTCAGAATTGGCATCACGTTCTCTTCACTGATGAGTGTCGCATATGCCTTCAACCAGACAATCGTCGGAGACGTGTTTGGAGGCAACCCGGTAAGGCTGAACGCCTAAGAAACACTGTCCAGCGAGCGCAGCAAGGTGGAAGTTCCCTGCTATTTTGGGGGGGGGGGGGGGCATTTTGTTGGGCCGACATACGCCGCTGGTAGCCGTGGAAGGCGCCGTAACGGCTGTACGACACGTGAGTGCCATCCTCCGACCGATAGTGCAACCATATCGGCAGCATATTGGCAAGGGATTCGTCTTCAAGCTAGTTCGCGCACGCATCTAGAATATCTTGTGCTTGATTCCCTTCAGGATAATGACATCGCTCGGCTAGAGTGGCCAGCATGTTCTCCAGACTTGAACCCGAACATGCCTGAGATAGATTGAAAAGGGCTGATTATGGACGACGTAACTCACTAACCAATCTGCGGGATCTACGCCGAATGGCCATTAGGGATGGGACAATCTGGACCAACAGTGCCATGATGAACTTTTGGATTGTATGCCACGACGAATACAGGCATGCATCAATGCAAGAGGACGTGTTACTGGATATTAGAGGTACCGGTGTGTACACCAGTCTGGACCATCACCTCTGATGGTCTCGCTGTATGGCGGTCCAACATGCAATGTGTGGTTTTCATGAGCAGTAAAAGGGTGGAAATGTTGTTTACGTTGATTTCTATTCCAGTTTTCTGTACTGGTTCCGGAACTCTCGGATCCGAGGTGATGCAATACTTTTTTTGATATGCGTTTTTGCATATCGCAGTCTAAGTGTCTGCAGTCTCTCCCTACCTAAATAAACGGCGCATCTGAGGACATGATCAGAGGAACCTTTCTCTCCACGTTCACAGATGGCTGTGTTACTACATCCCACTCATTTAAGATGTTTGTTGTATGGACAGAGGTGCACCAGACCTCGACTAAGGACAATGTAAGCCGGCCGCGGTGGTCTCGCGGTTCTAGGCGCGCAGTCCGGAACCGTGGGACTTCTACGGTCGCAGGTTCGAATCCTGCCTCGGGCATGGATGTGTGTGATGTCCTTAGGTTAGTTAGGTTTAAGTAGTTCTAAGTTCTAGGGGACTGATCACCACAGCAGTTGAGTCCCATAGTGCTCAGAGCCATTTGAACCATTAGGACAATGTCGCGCAGTTTGAGCTTGTTCCTGATGCTCGGGATTACGCTGTACACAATACTTGCAGTGGTTCTAGTATCCCTGGCAGACTGCCATTCACCTAACTTCACCTAACTTCCAGCCTCGTAAATGTGCTACAGTGGTACAGTTTCGGAAGGATTTAGTTCTTTATCAAGCCTCATAATAACTACTAGAAATCCCACTACTGCATAATGATGAAGAGCTAAGCCGAAGAGAGCCAATCACAGACTTTCCACAAGCAAGCAGTAAACAATAGTTCGTGGTCGTGTACGTACAGCAGTTTTGTGGCTGTTTCTATCGAAATTTAATGAGAGTTATCCTACTACTCGTATTTGCACCACGTTCAGAGACGCCTAATTAATGTCGTGTTGGTCCATTTTTGGAGCACAATACAGCAGTGAGTCTGCGTGGCATTTAATTCCACAAGTCAGTAGGCTTTCGGCGGTTCTTGCCACGAATTGTCTACGTTCAGGTCACACAGTTCCCATAAAGTACGGGCAAGCGATCTGTGGAGGCGAAGCTGACGCACAGAAGTGTCCCAGATGTGTTCCTAGTATGGAGAATTCACTGTCCCGCTTTGTAAATCACCGCAGCACGATTCTGGTCTTGAGACGTGGATAGTTGTTCTGCTGGAATACGCTTTCGTCGTCGGCGAAGAGATCAAGCATGAAGCGATGGAGATGGTTCGCAGAAATGTTCAAGTAGTGAAGGAATTCTGCAGCACTGGAACTCAAGTAACACATCAAGGACGAAGCTAGGAGTCCGTAAGAAGTAGATATCCCATGGAAACAGAGCATTCCTGGCACAAAGACTTTTAGTGGTATTAAATATTAGTTTTAATCTGAGGAAGAAATTTATGAGAATGTACGTTTGGAGCACAGCAGTGTAATTAGTGAAACATGAACCGTGAGAAAACCGGGACAGAAGATACTCGAAGCGTTTGAGATGTGGTGCTGCAGACAAATGTTCAAAATCAGGTTGAAGGCAAGAAATGAGGAGATTCTCCTGGAATCGGCTAGGAGAGGAACATGTGGAAAACATTGACAGTAATAAGATACAGGATAATAAGACACGTTTTTATATGGCGTCTTAGAAAGCCTACAGGAGAAGACAGAGATCTGAATATATCCAACTAATAACTGGAGACGCTGGGTACTAGTCCTGCTCTGAGATGAAGAGGTTTACTCAGGAGAGGAATTCTTTGGAGGCTCCATCAAATAAGTCGAAGAACTGATGAAAAAAACCTTCATGATGTCTTCGATTACTACTAAATATCTGATCGTAGCCAAAATGAATGTCCATCATAACATATTGTAGCACCCACTGGCCTGCGTTGGTGCCGCATTGCGCGCTGTGAACGGCCGTTCGCTGGATTGACGTCGTATACGAACACGATTATCGGAGTGGTGTAACAACGAACGTGATTAACCCAGACAAGAGATACGTTTTCAGTTTTTTTTGACGGTCTAGTGTCGATGATCCCGTACCCACAACAAGAATCGTAATTGAAGATATCGTTCGGTCAACATGGGAACACGTTGGGGGCTCCTGCTGCGAAGCCTCGTGTTCAACAACTTGCGCTGAACGGCGTACTCTCAAGTACTTGTGCCTGCACAAACTTTGTACACTGTCGTCAGATCTACTACAGGTCGCCGCCTACCTTGCAATACAAAGCGGGCTAACCTGCGACCTCCACGATTTGTAACGAAGCGAGGACGTCCTCGACGTCTAATCGTGCACCACTGCTCTACTCCTACATTTCATAGATGCTGACGAAAGTAGCACGCGAACAGCCGGAGTTTCCGAGATGTTTATTTCCGTTATAGGATAACATCAATCTCTCCTTACTGAAATGTATTCCAAAACTGTGCTGGACTGGGACTCGAACGCGAATTTTCGCTTCACGCGAGCGATCACCTTAATCGCTTCGGTTATCCGAGCACTCCTACAGAACCGACCCGATCTTTCATATGTCCCTAGTGACTACATCCCACAGTACTCGAGTACAATTCATGTGATTCCCGCAGAGGGAGAAGAAGGAGAGGCATCATCTTTCTCGTCAGGTTGACTTGCTTTACCATTAACTACAGTAATGCACTGTCTGTATTTTACTGCGTCTGTTTAGTTCAGTTCGTTGTCCCTTCGGACATGCATGCATCTCTGAAGGAACACTGCGCCGAACAAAATAGTTACCGTAAAGCACTGACACTGCCGTATTGAATTGACCTTTGGAACTTTCGACCTGCTGCCCGTATCGACTCTTGAATCATTCCCCATTCTACTCCGCTTATACGTTATTCTTACCACGTAACGTGCTCGCGTTGCCATCTGCCAGCAGTCAGCCGCACGGTGGCGGAGGTCAAATGGTTTGGTAAATCACACAATTACAGTATCAGTTCTAATATCTTCAAATCATATCGACTAAAATGTAATCGGACGTAGACAGACGTGTACGTATTGTCACTATGCAACATCTTTCATGTACCACAACCAATTTCATCCTAAAGATTCCACACACAAGCCTTCCTCAACTTTCCGTTGTAACTTGACTCACCCAGTCGTACTTTCGATATCATCACGTTATCCAAAGCAAACAGATCTACTATACAAAGTCACCGACAAATTTCAGAGAATCTGCAAAATCAGGAAAGCTATAAAACAGAGAAAAATATAAACCAGTTGGAATGGTAATTGAAGCTGCTGTTACTACAGTACTGCTTCATATGAAAACTGGTGACGTTACAATATACTTGTCATGTGTAAATATCGAACAGCTTAATATTTCCGAGTCTAGTTGTAATATTCGCCTTACTCGAATGATTTCGGGGCCTCATTTACCAGATCAGCGGTAGTCAACAATTCGCAGACTGGAGGAAGATCACATTCGTAGATTGCCACGTGGTTAAAATTCTTTTTTCCTACTAATTAGTAATGTTAACAGCTATTAAACCGGGATTTCATGCCCAGATATTTCACCTCATGATGATCATGCAGTATTAGGTCTTTTTTCTTTTTTTGGAGTCATCAGCCTTGTGACTGCTTTGATGCGCCCGCCGCAAATTTCTCTCTTCTGTCAACCTCTTTATTTCAAAGTAGTACTCCCAACCTAACCCCTCAATTATTTGGTAATGCATTCCAGTCACTGTCTTCTCGTCTCCTCTTCAGTGTTTATCCTCTACAGCTCCCTATAGTAACACGGATGATTGCGTGAAGTTTCAACAGATCTCCTACCGTCCTGTCCCTTCTTCTTGACATTGTTTTCCATATATTTCTACCATCAAATGCTGTGCTCCAAAAGTACATACTCAGAAATTTCGTCCTCAACTTACGGGCTACGTTTCATACCAGTAGACTTCTCTTGGCCAGGAATATCCTTTTTGCCAGTGCCAGTCTCGCTTTTACGTTCTCCTTGCTCCGCCCGTCATAGGTTATTTTGCTGCCTAGATGGCAGAATTACTTAACTTCTTCTACCTAATGATCATCAATCCCGATGTTATGCTCATGGCTGGTCTCATTTCTGCTACTTCTCATCACGTTGGTCTTTCTTCGATCTACGCTCAATCCATATTCTGTACTCAGCAGACCATTCCATTCTTCTTCAGTTGCACTGAGGACAACAACGTCACCAGCGAGTGTTGTCACTCACAACCTATCGCCCCCTGAATTTCATTCTACTCTCGAACCTTTCTTTTATTTGCATATTGCTTCTTAGATCTACAGACTAAAAGGTAGAAGCGACAGAGGACATCCTTGTCTTATTATACCCTTTCTAATCCGAGCACTTCTTTCTTGGTCTTTCACTCTTACAGTTCCTTATTTTTTCCCAGAATTTCGAACATCTTGTACCATTTTACATTTCCCAACGCTTTACCCAGGTCGAAAAATCCTATGAATGTGTACTGATTTTTCTTTAGTTGTTTTCATTACAACCGTATCGTCAGAAGTGCCTCTCCTATAACCAAACTGATCGTCATCTGACACATCCTCAATATTCTTTTCGATTCGTTTGTGTATTATTCTTATCAGCAACCCGATGCATGGGCTGTTAACCTGATTATATGATAATTCTCTCACTTGGTGGCTCTTGCAACCTTTCGAATTGTGTGGATGGTGCTTTTCCGAAAGCGAAATGGTGAATCGGCAGACAAGTTCTTTCTACACACCAACGTGAATAGCCCCTTTGTTGCCACTTACCCCAATGATTTTAGAAATTCTGATGGAACGTTATCTATCTATTTTGCTTTATTCGATTTTAAGTTCTCCAAAGCCCTTTTACATCCTGATTCTAATACTGGATCCACTATCTCTTCTACATCTACTCCTGTTTCTTCTTCTCTCACGTCATCAGACAAGTGTTCCCGCTCAGAGGAGCTTCAGTATGTTCTTTCCCCGAATCTCTCCTTGGCATTTAAAAGTAGAATTTTCATTGCACTCTTAATGTTACCACCGTGGCTTTTAATTTCAACGAAAGTTGTTTAGACTTTTCTATATGCTGAGTCAGTCCTTCCAACCATAATTTGTTTTTCGACTTCTTCACATTTTTCATGCGGCCATTTCGCCTTCGCTTCCCCATTTGTTTCATTCCAAAGTGACATGTGTTTCTGTATTCCTGAATTTCCCTGAACATTTTCACTTCCTGCATGCAAAAACCAACTGAAGTATTTATTCTATTACCCTTGATTTCTTCGCAGTTACCTCCTTTGTAATTATGTTTTTATTTCCAACTTCTATGATTGCCCCTTTCAGATATGTCCATTCCTCTGCAACTGAACTGCGTAGTGAGCTATCCCACATCTCAGTATTTATAGCCTTAGAGAACTTTAAGCGTATCTCTTCATTCTTTAGAAATTCTGTTCCGTCTTCTTTGCGCATTAATTTTTTCCTGAATAGTTCTTAAACTATCGTCTACTCTTCATCACTACTGAATTGAGATATGAGTCGATATCTGCTCCTGGGTCGCCTTACAGTTCAGTGTCTGAGCATGATGTATTCTAACTGAAATCTTCCCGTATCTCCCGGCATTTTCTAAGTATACCTCCTCCTCTTGTAATTCTCGAATAGCTTAGTCACTAATACTAGCTGAAATTTATTGCAGAAGTCGATTAGTTTTTCTCCTCACTCATTCCCAATATTAAGCCCATATTGTCCTCTAATACTTTCTTCTTCTCCTTCCTCTACTACCGTATTCCAGTCCCCTGTGACTATTAGATTTTCATCTCCCTTTACGTTCTGGAATATCCGTTCAGTATTCTCATATACGATCTCTACATCTTTATTTTCGACCTGCCACGTCGGAATGTATAACTACCGTTATCGGTATTGGTTTACTATCGATTCTGATGAGAACAATCCTATCACCGATCTTTCACAGTAAGTAACTCTCTGTCCTATCTTCTTATTCATAAGGAATCCTACTCCACTTATACCATTTTCTGCTGCTGCTGACACTCGGGGCAAATTAGGGGATCTTGCTGGCCACGGGATTACATCATCACGCAGACCGTTCATAGAGACACGTGCCATATGTGGTCGAGCATTGTGCTCGTGAAAAATAGGATCGCAAAACTGTCGGATCAAAGGTAACACAATACGATGCTGGACAATCATGATATACTGTTGAGCCATCATAGTTTCCTCAATCACTACCAGTCGCGACTTCAAGTCATACTCGATGGCTCGCCCCGCGAGGAGCAACACCGCTGTGCCTCTCCAAAACATTGGGAGAATGTGACCCCACCGTAACCATACTCGCTAACGATGGTAATCTAGGAGACTACTGAAACGCGATTGATGGCTGTACCTAATGCGACGCCATTAATCAGCAGTCCATATTCCCGATTGTGACACCACTCCATACCCCGCCGTTTGTGTTGTGGTGTTAGTGTTAACCATCATCTGCGACAGTAATTCCACAGTTCGGCTGTTTACAGCCTGTTATCAATGGTGTGAGACGACACAGAATGCTGCAGGAAATTCGTTACTTGCTCTCAGATGTCAGGCGCAGATGTGAAGGGGTTACGAAGTTTTTTATATGCACAGTACGGCGGTCCTCTCTTGTAGAGGTCAGAAGTGTTCGACAGGAAGGTTGACGACAAGTATCCTTGCTCTCAGGTTCCCAAGCCGTCCATGAGCAGGCCACTGCCACATCAGAATGTCCCAAAATCTGGATATAGCACGATTCGTCCAGTAGGCCAAATAAAGACACACAATGAATCCCCTTTCAAATACTGTCAGATGCCGATAACGCTGTCTCACACGAGTACATGGGATCTCTATCTCCTTCATAATGATGATAGCTGACGCTGCTGAGGCCCTTTACATAACACACCTGGCCTGCTAACAACACTAAACACAAACGTCACAAATTCATTCTGGCGGCTTTTTTACCTGTCACAAAGAATTACTACTTTAATCATTTACCAGCCGATAGTGCATCAATAACCTCCCAGACATCCAGGTACTGCTTCCCGTGGAGTGCAGCCTTCATTGGCCAAACAGATGGAAGTCAGAAGATGTGAGATCTGGGCTGTAGAGTGGGTGAGGAAGAACGTCCAGTATAGTTTTGTGAGCTCATCTCAGACGAGCAGACTTATATGAAGGCTTGTCTTGTCACGGAGAGTAAGTTCGTCGGCATTTTCCTGGCGACGAACATGCTGAAGTCTCTTCAGCTTCCTGGGGGTAGCACAGCTGTGTGCGGCCGACTGGCAAGGTCGGACATGTTTGCGCGACCTTGATGCGATGTTGACAGACGCCTCGCCCAACGACTCACCGTGATTTTGTTCACTGACAGGTCGTCGTAAACATTCTGCAAACACCTATGAAAATCTGCGATGCTCTGTTTTTCCGCCAAGAGAAAATAACAGCTCTGTGATTGGCACCATCTAAGTTACAGACACGATTTTGAAGGCTGTATATAGCACCGCGACCAGTCGGAACTTGATGAAACTATAAGGGCTGAAGCATGAGTATTCTACGATGTCTCACAACTAATTTTGCACTTTTTCCGCCGAAACTGGCCGAAAAAAAATGTGTAGCATTACTTACAGACTGCGTTCGCGCAGCCGCTTCTAACTTGCGATGTTTGGATCCCACGGAGTACACGGCGATTGTAATTAAATTTTCGGTACTTGAGGCAGTGCGACGAAAAACTATTTGCCGTATGGGTACTCAGCTACGTAGGAATGATATACAGGTTGTGCACTGCAGGATTTACATTGTCAGTAGTGTTATTTCCATAATTTGGCGTTAGATGTCGGGTCTGGTACTGCGACCTAGGGTTCAAATGCAACCATCATTGTGCGTTACAACTGCAGACAGCAAACATGAGTGTGATCAAGCTGAGCAGGGCTTTACTCGGAAAGCTGATCTGACGACACATCCACAGCAGAGCTGCTATTCTTCGCAAGTATCGACGCATTAAAGCAATATGGAGAGGTCCTCTCTCCGCACCAGTGTTACAAGAACATAATACGGAAGTTAGAGTTAACTCTAAATTCGGGAATTGCTCATGGGAGTAGCCGACGACGAGTTGCCTTACGAATTGTCGAAGAAGTTACGGTAATCAATGTTGAGAATGCTGGGCGCAATATGCGGTCTTCAAGCAGTGTACGGGCAATGGGATAACTTTTGAACATTTCACGGTCAACCGTTCGAAAAGTGCTCCGAACAACCGGGAAATAGTATCCATTCAAACTTCCAGGCTGTTGTGGATGCAGAGGCCGTCACATTGAGCAACGTTTGTAACCTGGAACGTAATCATGGTACGCAGTTGACAAATGTTATGCTCTCATGTGGAACTGAAAATATTTTTCTTTCAATGATTTATTCGTCATTTCTCTTCCGCATGTCATTATATAAGTTCCCATAAAGTTTCATTTTCCAACGATCACTCGATTTCATGGGAGTCTTCTCACCTAGCGAAAGTTTAATTATAACCACCCTGTACTAAGTTGTAGACCGACGTTTTTATTCAAGTTTGTTTCAGAAATTTTTGTGTAAGTTACGTCTTTTATAATACTATCAAGTTACCTTCCATTAGGAATGTGGATGCACTTAACGACTGTGATATGACTTTCAAAATGATATTGCACAGGAATCAGTCCCCCTTTCCTTTCATATTTTATTAAGCAAATCTAGATTTCGGCTAATGCCTAGCCATTATCAGCGTATTAATGCATGTCGTAGTACACCAGTCCCCTGGGGGACCCCCCTTTCCTTTCATATTTTATTAAGCAAATCTAGATTTCGGCTAGTGCCTAGCCATTATCAGCGTATTAATGCATGTCGTAGTACACCAGTCCCCTGGGGGACTGATGACCTTCGCTGTTTAGTCCCCCTTAAACATCCCAACAACCAACCAACCAACCAGTCCCCTGTTGTTCGGGCTTCTGTCACAGTTCGTTCAAGACTACTAGTCTATAAGACCTATAGAGGATGCAGTGACTGGCAGTTGACCCTCCACGTAAGAAAAACGTAACGTATTGCGCTTAAATGTCCGGAAATCCCCATTACTGTTTGATTGCATTGTTGCAGGACAATCACTGGCAGCAGACACATCCATTAGACGCCTCCGTATGGATGATTTAAAGTGGAATACCCCATAAAACTAATCCTACGAAACAACAAATGCCAGTGTGAACCATTGGGAAAATCCTCAGGTAGTGTAGTCCACCCATAACAGAGGTACCTTACAAAACCGTCGTTCGATACTGGAATATAGCTCGTCAGTCTCCGTGTCATACCAGATACGATTGATCGAGGAAATAGAGAAGGCCTAAGAAGAACAGCGCGTTTCGTAATTGGCTCGATTAGGGTTAACCCACGCGTGGTGTATTCACGACACAGTCGATGTAAGACAAGTGGAATACACTGAGTATTCGTGTGGAGCATGCAGACACACTGGCGTAAATGTAGAAACCCACACATACGTAGGCTCGTAACTTTACAGTCGGCGTAGGAAAATTTCCGGCAGCATGCAGTCGAGAAACGTCGTCGTGCATCACCAGGATTTCTCGCTTGTAGCGAAACGCATGAGGAGACCCACATAGTGGACTGCGTGCGCCGACGGAAAGCCAATCCTGCTCATTTGATATTGCCAAACCAAGCAATATCGATCCCAATAAATTAATTCATTTAATTCACGATCGCCATGCTCTGCGGGGTAAGGGGATCATATAAAGATTGGGTACTGAAGAGGCAATGCTGATTGGAGGCAGTTAGAGGGATACTCACGGAAGATGAAGTTCCATGGGAGTAATGTTCCATGAAACATAAGGACGATTTAGGTTAAGTTATGTTTCATATACACAGCTAGGTATTTCACTTATACACTCCTGGAAATGGAAAAAAGAACACATTGACACCGGTGTGTCAGACCCACCATACTTGCTCCGGACACTGCGAGAGGGCTGTACAAGCAATGATCACACGCACGGCACAGCGGACACACCAGGAACCGCGGTGTTGGCCGTCGAATGGCGCTAGCTGCGCAGCATTTGTGCACCGCCGCCGTCAGTGTCAGCCAGTTTGCCGTGGCATACGGAGCTCCATCGCAGTCTTTAACACTGGTAGCATGCCGCGACAGCGTGGACGTGAACCGTATGTGCAGTTGACGGACTTTGAGCGAGGGCGTATAGTGGGCATGCGGGAGGCCGGGTGGACGTACCGCCGAATTGCTCAACACGTGGGGCGTGAGGTCTCCACAGTACATCGATGTTGTCCCCAGTGGTCGGCGGAAGGTACACGTGCCCGTCGACCTGGGACCGGACCGCAGCGACGCACGGATGCACGCCAAGACCGTAGGATCCTACGCAGTGCCGTAGGGGACCGCACCGCCACTTCCCAGCAAATTAGGGACACTGTTGCTCCTGGGGTATCGGCGAGGACCATTCGCAACCGTCTCCATGAAGCTGGGCTACGGTCCCGCACACCTTTAGGCCGTCTTCCGCTCACGCCCCAACATCGTGCAGCCCGCCTCCAGTGGTGTCGCGACAGGCGTGAATGGAGGGACGAATGGAGACGTGTCGTCTTCAGCGATGAGAGTCGCTTCTGCCTTGGTGCCAATGATGGTCGTATGCGTGTTTGGCGCCGTGCACGTGAGCGCCACAATCAGGACTGCATACGACCGAGGCACACAGGGCCAACACCCGGCATCATGGTGTGGGGAGCGATCTCCTACACTGGCCGTACACCACTGGTGATCGTCGAGGGGACACTGAATAGTGCACGGTACATCCAAAAGTCATCGAACCCATCGTTCTACCATTCCTAGACCGGCAAGGGAACTTGCTGTTCCAACAGGACAATGCACGTCCGCATCTATCCCGTGCCACCCAACGTGCTCTAGAAGGTGTAAGTCAACTACCCTGGCCAGCAAGATCTCCGGATCTGTCCCCCATTGAGCATGTTTGGGACTGGATGAAGCGTCGTCTCACGCGGTCTGCACGTCCAGCACGAACGCTGGTCCAACTGAGGCGCCAGGTGGAAATGGCATGGCAAGCCGTTCCACAGGACTACATCCTGCATCTCTACGATCGTCTCCATGGGAGAACAGCAGCCTGCATTGCTGCGAAAGGTGGATATGCACTGTACTAGTGCCGACATTGTGCATGCTCTGTTGCCTGTGTCTATGTGCCTGTGGTTCTGTCAGTGTGATCATGTATCTGACCCCAGGAATGTGTCAATAAAGTTTCCCCTTCCTGGGACAATGAATTCACGGTGTTCTTATTTCAATTTCCAGGAGTGTATTTCACTTATGTATGAATCTGATTAGTTTTTTGTTCAACCTTTCATCATTTCCTTTAGGTAGGTACGTATTATCTGGTAGCTCACGTAAAATATTGCCAAGAGATGTCAGCAATAAATTTCAGAACTACATAAAGTTTTGTAGGATGGTACATACATACTTTGAACAATTTTTCAAAAATGTTCAAGACATACCCACCCTCTAGTTTGACTCCGCTCTGTTAATGAAAAGGACAAAACCTACACCTACTGGTTACTTGGTTTTGTTTGAACGAACACAACTTTCCTACCTACGTACAACGATTTTACTGTTCTTTCTATATTTATGGAGACTGTAGAAACGTGCCTTGGGTAGGTTGGTACTTGAATTTTCCAAACGCATAAAAAGGTTTGTAATTTTCTTTCAACATACCTAAAATATTTTTTTGATTTTGAATACTTTTGTTCCGAGCTCAAAGCACCGGAAAGAAAATAATGAACATATATCAACATTAATCTTTAATTTATAAATGAATACAAAAATAATTAGTATAATAGCATTGTATCTATTTATAACAAACAGACAAAGAACACGAAAAGATGAAAAAATACTAGGCATGTAACAATCACACTTCAGAACGTGTAATGGTGCTGAAAAGATCTCAAAGTCTCATAAAGTAGTCCGCGAAAGCACACCTCACATCTAAACCTTGAAACCTTGAGCTCGTACACCTGAGCCAGCATCCAGAACGTCTCGTAATGTGTAATTACTATCCACCATTTGTTAGAACTTCACTCCATCCCGTCTCCTTACAAAATTATATAAAGCACAGCATGCCTTTACATTATCAATTTTCTCTGGACGAAAATATATGGGAGTGTACAACACACGCCAGTTATTACACAACACTCTAAATGCGCTTTCAGCACTCCATCTGTACTCTGGCAACCTATAGGAAAAAACGCATAGGAAAAAACGCATTTTGACCGTTCAAATCGCGAGATTAGTACCGTCGCAGAATGTTGGTATAAAGTTTAGAAGCCTCATAACCTAAAAATACAAAAGCCTATGAATCCGAGTTCAGCAAAACCAGAGGAAGGAGGGTATCGAGCAGTTGCTTCCCGAGAGGAAAATCTGTGAAAATAGTCTCCTTCCTCACCTTGAGACCAAACATTTATTGTGACTAAGCTGAGATTAGCATCAGATATTTTCATTAAAACAACCGAGAAATGCTCCTTGTAAATGAAAAATCTGGACCCTGAATTTCTGGGCTTCGCACATCTTTCGTGTTTTGCAACAATCGCTCCCAAGTCATTAGGGAAGTTAAGTCTACATGCAAAAAGTTTCAGCAACTGAATATCTTTGCTGACGTTGCGTTTTTTTTTAGTGTTTCCAAGAGTTTCACGACTGCATTAATGGCTTTGCATACTTGTGTTGTAAATGTGTATTTCGTACTGCAAAGCTCAGTCCAGCAGTTAGGTAACCGCAGTGAAGAACACACGTATTACCACACGGAAATCGTAATACCTAAAAAGAGTAAAACAAGAAAAAAGTTTACCAAGAAAGTGACACAGTTTTACTTGTATTATCAACTTCAGTTTTTTGTTTGTCCCTGTTATCAAAAATATGTACAAGTTTGTACCTATGTTTTTCACATTACTTTCTTTTTTATGTATGAAATATGAACGTTAAAACCTTGATTCAAATTTAAACATACAGCTATATCTCTTTTATATTGACTTGTACTTAACCTTTGCTCATTTATACACACTCCAAAAAAAGTTTTGCATCACTTCGGTTCCGAGAGTTCCGGAATCTATACTGAAAATTGGACTAGAGATCAACTAAAATATCATTTCCGCCCTTTTTATTCCTCATGAAAACCACACATTTCATGTTGTACCAATATACAACGTGACCTTCAGAGATGGTGGTCCAGATTGCTGTACACACCGGTACATCTAATACCCAGTAGCACTTACTCTTGCATTGATACATGCCTGTATTTGTCGTGGTATACTATTTACAAGTTCATCAGCGTTCTGTTGGTCCATATTGTCCCACTCCTCAACGGCGATTCGGTGCAGATCCCTCAGAGCGGTTGGTCGGTCACGGCGTCCATAAACAGCCCTTTCAATTTATCCCAGGTATGTTCGGTAGGGTTCATGTCTGGAGAACACGCTAGCCACTCTAGTCATGGGATGTCGTAATCCCCAAGGAAGTCATTCACAAGATTTGCACGATGAAGGTGAATGCCCCGCGAATATGCTGCCGATATGGTTGCACTATCGGTCGGAGGATGGGATTCACGTATCGTACAGCCGTTACAGCGCCGTCCATGACCACCAGCGGCGTACGTCGGTCCCGCATAATGTCACCCCAAAATAGCAGGGAACCTCCACCCTGCTGCGCTCGCGGGACAGTGTTTCTAAGGCGTTCAGCCTGACCAGGTTGCCTCCAAACACATCTCCGACGATTGTCTGGTTGAAGGCACATGCGACACTCATCAGTGAAGAGAGCGTGATGCTAATCCCTAGCAGTCCATTCGGCATGTTGTTGGGCCCATCTGTACCGTGATGTATGGTGCCGTGGTTGCAAAGAAGGACCTCACCATGGACGTCGGGAGTGAGGTTGCGCATCATGCAGCCTATTGCGCACAGTTTGCGTCGTAACACGACGTCCTGTGGCTGCACGAAAAGCATTATTGAACATGGTGGCGATGCTGTCAGTTTCATCCGAGCCATAATCCGTAGGTAGCGGTCATCCACTGAGTCGACCTGAGCGAGGCATGTCATCGAAAGTTCCTGTCGCTCTGTAATTCCACCATGTCGGAACAACATCACTTTGGTTCACTCCGAGACGCCTGGACTGTTCCCTTGTTGAGAGCCCTTCCTGGCACAAAGTACCAATGCGGACGCGATCGAACCGCAGTATTGACCGTATAGGCATGGTTGAACTACAGGCAACACGACCCGTGTACCTCCTTCCTGGTGGAATCAGTGGAACTGATCGGCTGTCGGACCCCCTCTGTCTAATAGGCGCTGCTCATCCATGCTTGTTTACATCTTCAGGTCGGTTTAGTGACATCTCTATACAGTCAAAGGAACTGTGTCTGTGATACAACATCCACAGTCGATGTCGATCTTCAGTCGTTCTGGGAACCGGAGTGATGTAAAACTTTTTTTGATTTGTGTATGTTTCCCTTTTTCCGTTCTCATTACTTTGACCGATACCTATATCTGAGTAACCCCTAATTATTATATAAGCAAGAAGACGCCGACTGTTCTTTCTTCATGTCACTCCCTCCGCATGTGAAAGAACTATCGTGGGACAAAATTAGACTTTCAACTATGTGTCCTCAACATCTTCAGACGAAACAAACTTACAGACGAGGCGTGCAAATTCCACCCTCTGACACTCCCGTTCAAAAACCCACCTTCACACCTACCTCTTTCTTTTCCCTTTACCAAAGCCAACACATATCATCTTCTTTCGTGCTACCACGTCCTCCCCCGACCCACCATTTGCAACGAATTATGAAACTCTACACTCCAAATAACAGACCATCTCCAGCTAAATACGACAGTCTATGCTACCCCAATCCACCTGCTGATTCGACTGCTAACTGTGAGTCTCTACTCTCCCCCAACTACCAGGTGCGACTTGTCCTCTGCACGATGATTTTCTCCCACAATTTGGCCTTCCCACCACTCATTCTTATACACATTTCATAATGATAATATATCTGCTGGTAAGTGCATATATTGGCTGTTGAGTATATTGATACGTTCTAATTTAAATTTCTGCATTGTTCTGCCATGTTCTGGTTATATCCTATCTACTTAAAAGCACGCCTGATACCCAATAGTACGTGTTTCGGCATGTTCTAGTTTCAATTTATGTACTGAAAAGTACATAAATAGCGATGGAAATTACGCCGCGGTTAGATATGCCATGTGTGGGTTTGAACACGACTAGGCGTATTCCCAGGTGAAATATGTCGGCGCAGAAGATGTAGAAAATACGCCATGTGTGGGTTGACAGTAAGGGCGAAAGCGTCACCAAGACTCTTATGCATTCCTGTTGAGCTTCTGCAAGACAGGCACAGGAAGATTAACTGTTGAAATTCAGGGTTCGTAGCCTTATACAAGATTCTATACATTCCAGGTGAACGAGAAATGCACCGCCAAAATTTCTGATGTTCAACTATATTTTCTGAGCATTTTGGCAAATGGGATCCATGACCTTCTTTGGCTGGTTACACAGCACCTATGTAATTCTGTTTTATTCGCTTTGTTACCACAATTACTTTAGTTTCTCTCAGAACTCTTTGAAATCAGCGAAAAACTTATAATATGTAAGCATTAAAATGTAGCATACAAACACAGAGCAATAAAACAGTCCTTAGACACATGGAAGGGCATTGTAAAGAGGTTACTGTGACTGAGGAAACAGCTCAGCAGAGCGTCGCAGTGCCTCTCTTCATTGCACACGGTGAACCCATACACGAGGCACACATTGGCCAATTCTTCCTTAATAAACCTGCTCATATTGCAACCCAACACAGTTAACAACCAAACCTGCCGAAAAACGAAATGGAGACGGAAACGACCTGTATTGAATGCAAGCTTAACGGCGAAGAGTGAAGTTGGCATTACTGTTTGCAACACCAAGTGCCCAGAGCAAACGGAACAAGTTTGTTTTACCAAATGGCCCACTGTTGGCATTTGCCCTGTTGTGCAGATAATTTCAGTGGAACACATGGACGTAAAAACCCAAAAAGAAATGCAGTAACTCTGTTATCAGCCACAGGAGATAAAAGGTCCCGTATGCCAAAATTCTCCAGTGGCATTCCAGCCCATTCTGTAAACGGCTTCTTTCTGCGTCCATGTGAAGAAAAGACCCTAAAAGTAAAGATGGATAGATTTAAGCTCACACACAGGCTTACCAACTTTCCGTCCCATGTCCCACAGGCAGACAGGAAAGGTGGTAAAAGACATTGGTCTGAAGATACAGTGGTGTCCTCTGTCACGCACTACGATGTTGCTTGTGGAGCAGTACATGTACCGAGTGGGTATAGCTAAAACGCTGCTACTCAGGAAGGCGCAGTGTGGGCTACAATTAGGGGAAGCGAAACTTGGTAGATATGCGGGACCGATTTACACAGAAAAAAATTTAGTACCAATTTTGGCCACTGTGTGCAAATCTGGCGCTATACAGCATATCATCGACATCTCCGGTGCTCATATTAAACAAATTGTGTAAGTGCTGGTTAATAATGAAATATTTCTTTCTATTGACATTTTCTGTTCACGCCCCGCCCCTAATCCATTACATTTGGCAACGTTACTGTACATATTTCTTCAATTAGCTGTGCCAGATTTGTATCTGGTGTCCTAAATTGTAACTAATTTTGCTTTCACCATAAATCGGCGAATCGCATTGGAATAGTTACTAAGCTACACTGGACTTCTGTGAATAGCAGCACTTTAATGATAACAACCCGCTTATGTTGTGCCAAGCGCACCGAGGTTTATGGTGGTTTGTGGTAGCATGCTCCGCGAGGAGCACTTGGCATGCACGAGCATCGACGCATCCCCTCAGGCGGACCTCGGTCAGCGTGGCGCAGCGAGCGAGAGTTTTGTAGATGGCTGGCAAGCGAGCAATTGAGGAGGGAACATTGAGCGCTGTGGGGCCTGGCAGTTTGAACTGTTGATGATATTTGTTTCTATGCTGTCTGAGCTCCCATTTTATAATATATGGTTGTCAATAAAAGTTATTTAAAAATAATCCAGCGCTCTCATAATCCGCAGCGCAAACCCCACTGCACGGAAGGCCTGCGCTGCGATATAGACGTAACGAATGAATGAAATTATTCTCACGGCATTTTGTATTATTCGAGAACCACATTTGGAACTTAGCACGACACTATTCACCCCTTCTCCTCCATAACTTTGGTCACAGCTTCGTGCCGTTTCGGACCGGTTAGCATCTAACTTGCCTACAAAGTTCCTCGCAAAGCTCGAATGTAAATGCGGGAACAAAAAGCAGCAGTAACCGGCACCGCAGGACATATAAAAGCAGGTGGGGGCCCCCCGGCTGGGCGGCCGCCTGTTCGCCACCGGATAGCGCCCTTTTAGTGGCGACATAAAGCGGGCAGTAAAGCGGGCAGTAAGACAAGCACCGCAGATAGTGCCGCACGCCGCAGCGCAGCGCGTGATAACCGCAGCCGGCCCGTCACGCAGTAATGAGAGCCGCGAGCGACTTGGACGGACAACTCGCTCCGCCGACGGCATTACGAGCGTGCGCGCGGCTCCTCTTTTCTCCGCTGACACACCTCGGCAAAGTGCCTTCCTGGCTGCCCGGCTGGCGGTCCTAGGCGGGCACACCGCCTCGCCTGGCATCTGATTTACGAGCCAAGTTGCCGCTGCCGAGTCGCCTGCACGGCGTCCGGATCGCCTCCTCTGTTCTTCCCAACAGAGCAGTCCCACTTCTGTCCTTCCGCCGTTCTTCCTCGCACTGTCCGCCTATAACCGAAGACGCTAACACAAATCGTAAATGCGAAACAAAAGAGAGATGTAATTTAACATGCCGTCGAGTAAATGCCTGTGATGTTCTAAAAGCTCTTGGCCTAAGGCGAACTGGAAGTGCTTTCGCGAAATAATAAAAAAAAAAAAAAAAGATATAAGAAATGTTTCGCCCTTCCCGTGACATCTCGATAATTTCGTGTGAAACGCCAGAAGCCTGAATTCGGTGAAGCGGATAGCCCACAAGTTTCAAGTATCGCATATCCAGCAGAAATCAATCATCGATGATAAATCCGCGTAGAGCTACAACATTGTGGGTATGCTGACTGGTGCGTTTTACTTGATGTTGTAAATAAGAGGGGCGTTCAATAAGTAACGTAACACATTCTTTTCCTCGGACAATTTCGGTAGAAAAAAAAATGGTGCATTGTTGTAGTAGGTAATGGAATATTAACGCTTCAGCTTCGGTAGTTTCATGAAGTTCCGATAGGTGGCGGCGCTGTATGTAGCCTTCAAAGCAACGTCTGTAACGGAGGTGCGTTCCAAGCAGGGGGCTGTCACTGACGTTCTCTTGGCCAAAAACAAGAACATCACACATATCCATAGGCACATGCAGAATATCCATGAAGACCTGGCAGTGAACAAAAGCACGCCGAGTCGTTCGGCGAGACGTCTGTCACCAACGCAACAAGGTCGCGCAAACATTCGTGCCGGCCGGCTGCGTACAGCTGTGCCTCCTGCAATATAAGAACGTGTGCACACTCTCATTGAATGTGATCGACGAATCACTATCTCATCCAAAATGAAGTTAACGGCCTAAGAACATTGTACTCGATAATGGCGTGAAAGTCGAAATCTAGACTGCACAAAAGAAAAATACATTAATATGCAGCCAAAAGTTGTATTCTTTCTTAAAACATTAATTCATCTCGCTGCTCAACTGGTCGTCTCTGTTGGAAGTACTGACACGTTGCTAGTGCTGACACACTCGTCCATCATTTGGGGTATTCAAAGGTTTGCATCTGCTGGTTTCCTCGCCACCTATTTAAACATTATGAAGAGCAACGAAGAACGAAGGACCACCTGAGCGGTGTAATTGCTTATATCGAGGCTGATCATGACAATTTTTTGTCGAAAATCGTCACAGGCAATGAAACATGGGTTCATCACTTCGAACTGGAAACATATCGGCAATTCATAGATTGACGTCACACCACTTCTTCTCCGGAGAATCTGTTCAGAACTGCGACCTCAGCAGATAAAGTCATGGCGACGGTCTTCTGGGACTCTGAAAGGGTTATTCTGTTTGGTTTCCTCATGCATGGTGCAACGTTTTTTGCAGAAGTGTATTGTGCTACCCCGAAATTTAAGAAACCGCTTCGGCGTGTTCGTCGCCACAGAAATGGAAACGAAGTTCTCCTTCTCCATGACGACGAAAGGAGTTACACAAGTCTGCGGGCCCAAGAAGAGCGCTCGAAACTTCATTGGGCTCTTCTTTTTCATCTACCCTACACCCTGGATCTCGCACCTTCCGACTTCCATCTGTTTAATCCAATGAAGGATGCACTCCGCAGGAAGCAGTACGTGGGTAATGGGGGGATATTGTTGCGGTAAGGCGTTGGCTCCGACGTCGACCAAGAGAGTCGTCCATGCGGGCATACAGGCCCTCCCAATAAGATGGCGCAAGGCCGTCAGACTGAACGGAGATTATGTTGAAAAATAGGGTTTGTTGGCCAAAGTGTGGGGAATAATAACGTGTATTGGAACTGATTTCCGAAAATAAGTGTTGCATTACTAATTCAACGCCTCTTGTACTCCCACACAGTTTATGTGAGCCCAAGATCGGATGCTTTAGCGAGTCTGTCCAGGTGGGATTATGGCATCTGGGTGTTCGTCATTTCACGAACTTAAGTGTGCAGACATATGAAGACGCTTATTGTCATCTTAGAAGGTGACAATGGGACCTACCGGAAACACCGGAAACTGCTCAGCTCCCCTACCGAAATCCGTACCAGATGATACAATTAACGTCGAAATGGACAGTAATATATCCGAAGACGGCGTAGCAAAACACACCTTAAGAATACTAAAAGAAAGAATAGTGTAGTAGTCATGAAGATGTAGAAGTAATAGCAACGTTTGGCCACCAAGAAAGTTGGAATGAACCATGAATGATTGGTGCCAAGTCATGGTAGTAGAAAGACTGCCAAAACATTACAGAACAACCTCCTGTCTGTACTATACCTTCTACATACAATGTTCGCTTGCAAACTGGCTGACATGCTTATCCGTTCGTTAACACAGGCAGTTCTTCTTGGTTTTCAAATCGATTGTCACTGACAAGGAGTAATACTCGTCTTAGGTGGTCCTCAATATACTTAAGCCGTGTCACATTCCGAGTAGATACATTGGACAGTCCGCTTCGATATACAAAATAAACAGGAAGCTTCATTCACAATGTCGTCACAGGCACGTCCTAACACAATAGCTCCTCCAAAATAAATTTTCACTCTGCGGCTGGGAACAAACCACTAGGCAGTGGAAAACCCATTTCACCACCATATTCTTTCCTTCCAGGAGTGATAGTTCTGCAAGTTATGTAGGAGCTCCTCTGAAAGGTTTGGAAGCTATAAACGAGGTACTGGCGGAAGTCGAGCTATTATGGTAGGCTACGGGCTATGGTGCGACAGTTAAAACGGCAAGTCTTGCTTAAATCTCGTCGTGAGCGAACGTGTTGCCTCTCGGCTGTCCACTACAGAATGCAAGACAAGTCTAATGTGTTGGTCTTTGAGGATTTGCCTATGGCAAAGTACATTATCTCAAGATGTCGCTGAGAGACTTTGAAGTTCAAAAATGGCTCTGAGCACTATGGGACTCAACATCTTAGGGCATAAGTCCCCTAGAACTTAGAACTACTTAAACCTAACTAACCTAAGGACATCACACACACCCATGCCCGAGGCAGGATTCGAACCTGCGACCGTAGCAGTCCCGCGGTTCCGGACTGCAGCGCCAGAACCGCTAGACGACTTTGAAGTTCAGTTTTGATCGTGACTGAGTGTAGCCTAGTGCACTTGAGTTTCACAGTATTATTGTTGAGAAGCTTATATTTCTTCAGATGATATTATTAGTGTGCTCATTTCGCAGTTCACTATTGTAGGTTATGCAAAACGTAAAGACTGTCGAATTTGGAGACTTGTAATTGAAGATGCGGGAGGTACCGTACAGTCTACACTTTCTAATGGAGTATAGGGTGGCCCACATCAAACCTGTACGCCTCTCATACCGGTTAATCATCTCCAGTCGTATTGATTCTGAAGTGGCAACACTGTCTCAAAAGTTGGCTACACTGCATTTTATCGAAAAGGCGTGCGAATCTGTGCGTAAGTCGTTGTGAGAAGCTCGTATTGTTGAGTTGTTACAGAAATGGTTCAGTCTGCATTACAACAGCGAACTGATATTGTGGAGTGTTTCATGAAGGTAGGTCCCATCAAGGCATGTAAAGAATCGTTTCAGGAGAAGTGTCCTGGTAAGAAGCTCCCCACGACCAGAACTATTTAAGATCTGTACATGAAATGGAGGACCGTTCAGAATGTGCCGAGGAATAGGCGACCGACAGTGAAGGCCCCTGAAACTACAGACGGAATTCGCGTGGACATTACGAGAAGTCCCCGCAAGTCGGTAAGGAGGTTATCGCAGAAGGTTGTTGTATCTCTCATATTGTGTACTGGAAGATATGAAATCAAAATCTTACCGTGTGAGTGCAGTGCAAGAGTTGAAATTTTCGAATCAGGAAAAAAAAAGTTCATTATTGTAACTGACTGCTAACAGTTGATAACGGTTACTTGAGCCCGTGGCTTTACATCATGTCAGACGAGGGCTGGTTTCATTTTTCAGGTTATGTTAACTCCCAGAACTGCAGATACTAGTCGCACGACAATCCACGTATTCTGCCTGAAGAGCCTCTCCACTTGGAGGAGATACTTATTTGGTGTGCGTTTATCGGCAGGTGCGTTATTGACACCATATTTTTTCAATTATACCATAAACATTGCCAGATATATAGACATCTTTGACTGTTTTTACCCAAAGTTAACAGAAGCAGAGAACATGTGAGCAACCGCTCACGCAACCAACCAAAGAATGGCTCACATCACGAACGTGTTCCCCGAAGAGAGATTTGTCAGTAGAGGCCTCTGGCCCCCAAGGTCCTCGGACGTAGCATCGTGTGACTTTTATTTATACGGCACACTAAAAAGCAAAATGGATGCTGACAATCCTCGCACAATAGACGATCTTAGACGGAACATTACTAGAAAAATGAACAATATTACACCGGCAAAGTTACAACCTGTTGCTGGCAACGTCATCACACGAAGTCAGCGATGCCTGGATTCCCATGGCCACCACTTCCATTACGCACATGCTTTTTTCGTAACTGTTATCTATTCTTTTCCTGGTAGTTCATTGTTACTTGAATTTCGGGTGAGAGACATACAGGTGTAATATGGTAAACCCTGTATAAGTGAGGTTCAGTTGACATATACTGGTTTATCATTCAGCATGCAAAGTGTATTCGAGCTTCCTTTTCAAATCCCACATGATCGTGTAAGTCATCTTTTAAGTAAATACGGACGAGTAAGAACTGTTTCCGAAGAGAGATGGGGTACTGCATTTTCCGCGCCCATTGTAAATGGAGTTAGGCAAGTTAAAGCTGGTTTATTGAAACACGCTCCGTCTACCTACATACATTGGACAGCTAAACACATGTGTAATCAACTCCACTGAGCATGTGCTTGCTAAGCCGTCGTTTGGTCAAGCTGCCGCCCAAAGCTTTCTTGACCGCACGGCCGGAGCCGTCAGTACACCGCCGGCAGAATTACGCGGCCGCGGTCGGCGGTGCAGCACAACCCCACCTGGGAGATCAAGCGATATTCGGGAAACGAACAGCAAGAATGTCTCACAGACTGAAAACTTAGAAATAAATGCTGAATCCTGAAAATGAGACCTACAGGAAACACCGAAAACTGTGCAGATCTCCTACCGAAATCCCTCCAGGATGACGTAAATAACTAGGAAAAGAGTAGTAATGCATCTGGAGATCGTGGTTCAGTACCCCTTTAGAGTAATGAAAGAAGAACAGCTCATCCAGCAGCTGAAACTGAGACACCTAAAACGTAAGAGAAATGACGACAAAGAAACATATCGGAAGGAGAATATGATATCCCTCATGGGCTGGTGCTGACAGACTACTTCACAAAGACTGCACCGTCATCAGGGCATATTACCCTTATCTTCTAGCGAAGCTACGGGTTTAATTTAGAACGAACATCCACATTTTCGGAAGTAATAATTTCTCTTCTACTACTATAATGCCTATGTATCGAATTGTTGCTCTAAACAGTATGACATCATCTTCCAAATACTTCCGCAGCCGCGGTTCCCTGTAGTTATTCATTGTTTGCTAAGCTGAAGAAATTGAGGTGGAAGCTGCGACAGCTGGACACATTTTGGTATGATTTTCACCTGTTGAGGCGCTATGAGAACACAGCCCAGGTAAACAACGTACAACAGGTTTTTTTTTTTAATAAATGCATCAACCAAAAGTTTCTCTTTGGAGAAAAGTTAAGTTCGCGGTGACATTAGTGGTAAACGTTGAATTTACTTAAGTACGAATTTAGGATGTAGGCTTGAATGATTGAGATATTCACTTGGTCGCAGAACAAAAGATAGTCTAAGAACTAGTTATTAGAAGAGCGACGTACGAAGATAAGGTTAACGACTGATACTCAATTCCTCGTCGTTCTTAAAGGTCCTGGTGGTGGTGGTGGTGGTAGTGACAAACACTGGCAGCTCTCTCGGTTTCATTGGCTGAAGAAGGCATGGTGTCGTGCAGAAGATTCTGAACGAGACTCTTTTTGAAGAACTGGGGTCAGTACGCTTCTAGTTCAGAGCTCATAGAAGACAGGCTCGCAGAGTCGTCGCGCTGCCCTAAATGTCCAGGCCGCGTAGTAATACTAGAGAAATTAATTTTGATCATGTGGCCTGCGGAAGCAAATAGGTCCAGGGAGCCGGAGACTTCTAGCAGTTCACACATTATCACCTTCTGGCCTAGTCAGAGTGCGTGATTGGAGTTCTATAATCTGCAGATGTAACCCTTTTCTTCGGGTAACCCCGTGGGAGATTCGAGTCCTCCCTCAGGCTTGGGTGCGTGTGTTGTCCTTAGCGTAAGTTAATTTCTATTAGATTAAGTAGTGTGTAAGCCTAGGCACCGATGACCCCAGCAGTTTGGTCCCATAAGAACTTACCACCTTGTCTTGTCTAACCCTTGCCGCGTTAGGCTGCTCACGTACCACAAGTGTGAGAGGGGTTGCCGGTCTGCCAGGCGAGTAGCTCTCACACCACATACGTTGATCCTCTTCTCCCCCCTCTCTCCAACCCCCCCCCCCCCCAGAAAAAATGAGAGGATGGTGCCCATCTCAAAGATTCGGTAAACATGTGCCCACCCATAGAAGTGGTAACCCAGCAGACTGTGGGCAGCGTCCGTCGGCATGGAAGCTGGGAGCAGTAATTCGGGTGAAGTGATGGCAGGATTGCGTTCCCCCTGGCCCATGGAGTAGGGAAGCCCGAGTCTGCAAAAAAGGTCTCAAAAATCTTTTAGTAAGCAGGTGTCGGTGCGTACTGGGGGTGCACCAGGTTGCGTCCGATACGTCCAACTGCTTTGCCCTAGGGTGGGATCTTGGCCCCACCGTGAGACTAATGTGGGCAGACCTAGAGTGCTGACAAGACGAATGTAAGGGAGCTGGTAGGGGAGTGGCAAGAAACTGTGATTGCAAAATTATGTAGATTTGAACACCCGTTGATTAAACTCTTACCAATTAGAAATTTACTGCTGGGAGCACTGGTGACCAGTGAATAAGACAGTTAAAGTCAATGCCTACATCAATACATACAATTGTTTAGGCACATGAATGCAATATGTTAATTAAAAAAAGACTAGATCGCCCTACGTTGCGGGGTGGGGGGGAGGACGCAAAATGAAGTCAGCGGAAGAATTTGAGGTATTAAGTAGTGTCAATGACCATTATTAGTTGACATATGGCGTTACTTGCTGACAGACAAATACAAATCTGAAACATTGGTTAATCAAACCAATAACTACATTTAGCAACAGCTGAAACGACTTAAGGCCCATTATAAGTGACTAAAACGGTGGTCACTTGATGGATCCAATAACTACACTTACCAGCTACACAAACGGCTTAAGGTCCAATAAGAAATGCCTACGATTGGCGAAGTCAACGTAATTTAATGTGCATGACGTTTACACAAAAATTTCATCAAGAAACAGGATTCCTTGGCTATAAAGATCAGTTTATGGCAACACTGAGCAATATCTAGTGAACAGAATCTCACTATACAGAACTTTAACAGCATTTAAGACATGTACAGGATAAGCGAATCTATGGCCTGCAGCCATGCAAACAAGCTCTACAATTGGTGAAAGTGCTTTAGGATTTACACGAAATTTGGTTTAAATACAAGAAATCCACCAGTAATTATTTCGCGGGATCTTGTACTTACATCTGAACACGCCTCCACGGACAGGCTGGTTATCAGGCTTATACATTTATTGAGCTTTACGACACAATGACTGATCAGAACAGTAGGTGCAAAGTGTGGTGTTCGGGAGAGCTTCACAGCAAACAGCCTAGAACAAAAAAACAGGATGCCACAAACGGCGAACCAAATTTATATTAAAGGCCGCCTCAAGGTGGTGTTGCTCAGATTACTTTCAGCGCAATTTAGAAGAAATCAACTGCTTAAATCATAAGGTAAATTAATTACAAATATAAAGCCCCCTTTTATCGGCACAACTGAAATACAGAAAACCAAAGTAAGACATATGGTCAATTTCAGAGGTTAAAATTAAGTCAAGGACGGCAGTAACATACCAAATATGCAGAAGAAATCAGTTAAGCCCGGTGGCCAGGAACAGCAAACAAAAACATCACAAGACAAGTGTTACACGGGCAGCTAGTTCGGAAAGCAGCTAATAACAAGTAATGTAGATTTACTAGAATTAGTTATCCAGCTGTCTTACCAAAATAGATACTTTTCCTCATATGTCTGAGGTATCAACATCACAATATTCTTCGGTGAATGCCATAAGACCAACCAAAGTGTACAGGGAGGCTCCTTTATGGGTTTCCTCCTGAATTCGATAAATAAGACAATAAATAATGGCTAATTTGTCCTGTAACACATACACGTAAGCAGAATGAAACTCTTTTCTAATAGAATACAAAACACCGAAGAATACAACAGGGCTGAAAAGCACTGAATGCCTTAAAAACTATTCTCACAAATAGGTCTTTAGGAGAGGAAATGAATTACCGAATAAAAAATACAGGGTGCCATTTAAAAAAGTCATCCCGCAGTTCATATCTTTGCAAAAAAAAAACAAAGCTACTACGAAGGCAATCATGCTGATTGATGTCCCCCTGACGGCTAAAGAACATTTTCTTGAAATATTTTGTAATTTGCATCTGGACGAACAGTTATTTAGAGTGGTCAAGATAAATGGGACACCCTGTATATACAACGAATCCACGCTATCCAGTAACATGCATGGTCACTGGGCAACAAAATCGTGTTAGGATTCACGTTTGCCACAAATCGCCAATTCGCGTCCCGAAAATCGGCTAATAAAGTACTGACGATATAGCTCTCATACATATAGAGCCTCGTAACAAAACTTTTCAGTACTTGTGCCCACTTTTTGTGTAGCTTGTATTTGCACTTCATTCTGTGTCTCATGACGACGTGTCGAAGCACGTCAACAAATTCCTCATAGATGGAGGTCATGCCGACAGGAAGACGACTGTACACTGCACCACGGATAACTGCAAGCAGAGCCTTCTTCACATCGCTCCCTCGCAGAGATACCGAGCGCACATTTTTCCAACCCTGGACGCTTTCTCTCTTGATGGGCTGCATAACGCGCATAACGCTGCAGCTCCAGGTAACTAGCAAACACATCCCCTCGTGTGCCCATTCGGGCGGAGCGGCCATTTGTCCACTCGTAGGGTGAATGGGCGAGGCTAGACGACAAGTCTCCACACTCTCGCCGCCTAGGGCTGTAACCTGCCACTCACACTGCGGTGAGCGCGGTCCCACCGCATCGGGTGCGAGGTAAAGTGCCTCGGAACAGAGCCCGTCGGCAAAACAAGGGACGTCTGAGGTGTCCCATGCGACACGTCAGTTTCCCCGTCTCCTCTACGCTCAGAGGCAGCAGACTGCAGATGGCTGAGGGTGGCCAACTTGTCTTCGGCGGCTGGCAAAAGGCAGCCAGCTCCTCTTACGTCGGTACAAAGCATCCTCTCTCTATCCATCTTGCTACTGAAATTCGAATTAAAACGATAGGTAAGAAATAAATAAAAACGTGCCCTGTTGTCTTTCAGGCGACAATATACACTCCTAAATTTATTAAAAACAAAAAGGCAAGCTAATGTAAAAGACTGAATCTGTCACACTAGCTCATTCAATGCTGGCAGATAAGAGTGCAGCTTATTACATTATTATATTCAATAGAAAGCGACTGCGGCTCTGGAGACAGTGCTAAGCTACACTACCAAAACTGCAAGCTACAATGATTGAAAACAGTAATGAAAAAACTAGCACTTTTGCCTTTCAGACAATGTTTTGCGCTACCAAAATTGTTGAAAACAAAAACGCAAGCTCTTATACTGATACTAGTTCGTTGCACGTTGTCAGATAAGCAGATGATGATTGGTCTTGAACTGTTTTCTTTTTGTGGCTTTCTGTATGTTCTAATACATCAAGTGCAATAAAGAGGACAAATAAATAAACAATAAAGTACAGTATAGTTGCGGATGCTTTTAATAATGCAATGTTGGAATTCCACAAATTATATGTAACTCTTTCTTAGTTCAGCAAACATTTGAAATATCCCTCGTACTGCTGGACATACTCTCATATGGCGAGGGGTGGGGACACGCAGTGCACCCACAAACTTGTCGAACATGTTCGTTTGATCGTTAAGGTGAGAAGGTATAACGTTTGATGGACGTATTCCCCCTGCGAATCTTTGAAGACGGTACACTCAACGATCAACGTTATTGTGACACTGTACTCGTGCGACGTTTCAGGTGTGCATTCAGCCCTAACTTCTTTTTATGGGTGACAAAGCGCGACCTTATCGAATAGCTGAAGATGAGGAGCTATTAGAATGAGAGGATATTCGACGAACGAACTGGCCTGTCACTTCTGCTGGCTGGAATGCCATCGAGGATGTGTAGGGTGCGTTGGGGACACGTATTGCAACACGTCCACGTGGACCAACGGTCATCCAGCAGTTGTCAACCGTACTGTGTAGGAATGGAACGCACTACCACAAGATCTCGTTACCTACCTTGTGGCTAGCATGATAGCACGTTGCAGAGCATGCACTGCCGGCCGTGCGCTTTTCATACCTTTTCAGCACCACGTAGCACATTTTGTAATGTCCGCGGGATCATCACAAATAGCGGTGACTTCTGCGTAATTTTCGTATTCGAATAAAAGTGTCATTTATGTTCGTGTCATTGCGTATTTTTTTCAGTTACCTTCTGTATAACACTGTAGCAGTTCTGTCTACTTGAAGGTTATACATTCTGCAAAATTTACTTTCGTTATTAAGTTTCGCATAGTATTTTACATACTTACGAGTGGTACTTTTTTTAAGTTTCAATAATCACCTCAAAAAATGGAAACTGAATGGTTGTTGTTTATTTTAATTGTGGCACACAAACAAATGGCAAAGCCACTCATAAAGTGAAGATAGACGCTCTGGTGGTGAGTGTTTCTGTTCTTGTAATCACAAAACACATCTTTGATTCAACAATATTATTTCGACATTTTTTTTACAAGACAAATAGCATGCACTTTAACAAAACAGTTGGTGCTTAAACCTCCTACTCTGTGCATTCCAAAATGACATTTGTCTGCAAAGAAAAATGAAGTCAACGAAACGAGAATTGTTTATAGACCTGTAGGTTGTGAGCTATTTGAAAAATCGGGTAACGTCCTTTTGTGACACTCTTGGAGGTGAGGGCAGCTCATTTACAGGTGATGTACACCGTCGATTATCCTGTAGACCACTGATGTCTGAATTCACAAGAACGAATACAGGATTCAGTCTGTTGGGTGATATGTTAGTTGGCACATCCTTAATTTTTGGAGTGAAATATTTTGTTTTTCGTCCAGGGCCTCGCTGGAACATTCCTAGGGAGGCACTAGTCTGGCTTTAAATTTTTCATCCCTCACAAATATATGAGTCGTATTACGCAGAGCTTTACTGGCGAATCGTCTTTCCTTTACCTTGTGGGGACATTTTGAAGGGCTGCTTGGTTTGATTAAATTCAACTAAAGTATATACATTCCAGTCATTTTAGTGATACCACCTGACAAAAGCCTTAATCCACCTGTTGCAGCTCAGATCGCTGCGAGGCGTGCAGAGAGTCGATGATCGGTAAACAGTGTATGAACTCATCTGAGGAAAGCATTTGGCAAAGCAGATCGATGTCTACCACTTTAAATCGTACCTTTCTGCTTGAAAACTAGCTAACAGCAGATTTAGTATCGCTAGTCACTTTGTTCTTTTGGAATTCTCTAGAAGTTTTCACTGAGTTTTTGATATCTGGCGTGATGTTTGACCAAATAAATCTACGCGTGAGTTGTTTCAGAGAAGACTTAATACAAGGGTGTGTCATACTGTTGTAATGCTGGGAAACTGAATGTCTAAACTGTTGAGGAATGTAATGACGAACGTTACTCGTTGACACATCGTACCATAATAGTCTTCCACCAGTGGTCTCATGCTGTTTAAGCTTCAATGAGGTGTGACGACCAGAGTGAAGTTTCTTGAGTTTTGAGCATTCACTTGGCCATCTGCTATCTTCTCGTAATCAATAGCTACTGATTCTTCCAGTATGGACAAGTCGTCAGCCAATGTACCTTCTTTTGCTCTTTTCCAAAATGTGTCTTATATCTGTCGTAAACTGTGACATGAATTGTACGTCACGCAATTTCATAGGGGTTTCCCTATCGTTTAAAAGCATGCGTCAAAGGAGCATGGTCAGAATACACTGCAAATGAATAACTTTGAAGGAGCACTTAAAATACCTTATCACCAGATACATGCTGAGAAGTTCCCTATTGTATGTTGAATATTTCATATCGTATAACGAGAACTTTATAGAGTAGAAAGCAGTTGGCGTCCATATTCCTCCTCCTTTCTGTTGCGACAGTGCACCGCACGCCAAACCTGAAGCGTCTACAAACAATGCAAGATCATTGTTTACATTCTGAAATATTAATAGGGCTGCTTTTGCAAGGTCCATTTTGCACTTTTCAACCAGCATTATTACATCTTCTCTCTACTGAATGCTTCTTTTGTTGTTTTTCATTGCATTCTTCGTGTAATCATTTTAGACTAGGTTGATGTTCAGCGATGTTTCAAACGCTTTCGGTAAAAATTCAGTATGACAAGGGCCAACGTAGTTCTTACACAGTTCCTGGAAGCTATAAATTAGTTATCACTTGTACTCATTCTGGGTCTGGTTGATGCCTCCTGAACTAATAACATGACCTAAGAAGTAAATTTCTTGAGCTCCAAACACATATTTTTCAACATTAATAGTTAAAAAAAATTACTCAAGCCTTCAAACAAGGAAGTTAAATGGTAAGAGCTTTAACCTATCAGAACATCATACAAATTTTTCAAACAGAGATCTAAATCTCTCAAAACTTCATTAACAAAACTTTGAAAGGTACTGGGTGCATTCCTGAGACCACAGGCATGAAACTGAATTCATAAAGTCCAGAGAGTGTGACCAAAACACTCTTCTCCGTAACACTTTCAGCTAGTGACATTTGGCAATATGTCTTTATTTATTTTTATTTATTTATTTCTTTATTGTTCCGTGGGACCAAATTAAGGAGAAGTCTCCACGGTCATGGAACGAGTCAATACATGAAATTATAACACGATAGTAGAAACAGATAAAATGAAATACAAGAAACGTACTCAGGCGACAATTCGTAAGTTTAAATAAAGAAACTCAACAATGTAACACTGGAATTAGCTTAATTTTTCAGTTCTTCCAGGAGCTCCTCGACAGAATAGAAGGAGTGAGCCATGAGGAAACTCTTCAGTTTAGACTTAAAAGCGTTTGGGCTACAGCTAAGATTGTTGGGTTCTTGTGGTAGCTTATTGAAAATTGATGCAGCAGAATAGTGCACTCCTTTCTGCACAAGAGTCAAGGAAGTGCATTCCATATGCAGATTTGATTTCTGCCTAGTATTAACTGAGTGAAAGCTGCTAACTCTTGGGAATAAGCTAATATTGCTAACAACAAACGACATTAAAGAAAATATATACTGTGAGGGCAATGTCAGAATTCCCAGACTATTGAATAGGGGTCGACAAGAGGTTCTCGAACTTACACCACATATAGCTCGAACAGCCCGTTTTTGAGCCAAAAATACCCTTTTTGAATCATAAGAATTACCCCAAAAAATAATACCATATGACATAAGCGTATGAAAATATGCGAAGTAGACTACTTTTCGTGTTGAACTGTCACTTATTTCAGATACTGTTCTAATGGTAAATAAAGCAGCATTTAGTTTCTGAACAAGATCCTGAACATGGGCTTTCCACAACAGCTTACTATCTATCCGAACGCCTAGGAACTTGAACTGTTCCGTCTCGCTTATAATATGCCCATTCTGTCTGATCAAAATATCAGTTCTTGTTGAATTGTGAGTTAGAAACTGTAAAAACTGAGTCTTACTGTGATTTAGCATCAAATTATTTTCCACAAGTCACGGACTTATTTCATGAACTACATTATTTGATAATGTTTCAATATTACACACAAGATCCTTCACCACCAAGCTGGTGTCGTCAGCAAACAGAAATATTTTTGAATCACCTGTAATACTAGAAGGCATATCATTTATATAAATCAGAAACAGCAGCGGCCCCAGCACCAACCCTTGGGGAACGCCCCACTTAACAGTGCCCCATTGGGACTGAACATCACTACCACTCTCAGTATAGCGGAGAATTACCTTCTGCTTTCTGTTCTTAAAGTAAGAGGCGAACCAATTGTAAGCTACTCCCCTTACTCCATAATGGTCCCACTTCTGCAGTAATATTTTGTGGTCAACACGGTCAAAAGCCTTCGTTAAATCAAAGAAAACACCTAGCGTTCGCAATCTTTTATTTAATCCGTCCAAAACCTCACAGAGAAAAGAGAATATAGCATTTTCAGTTGTTAAACCATTTCTAAAACCGAACTGTACATTTGACAGCAAATTATGTGGATCTAAATGCTCCAGTAACCTTGTATATACAACCTTCTCGATAACTTTAGCGAACACCGATGGCATAGAAATAGGTCTATAATTGTCAAAATTATCCCTGTCTCCCTTTTTATAAAGTGGATTCACTACCGAGTACTTTAATCGGTCAGGAAACCGACCACTCCTAAAGGAAAAGTTACAGATATGACTAAGTACTGGGCTAACATACATAGAACAATACTTCAGTATTCTGCTAGATACCCCGTCATATCCATGAGAGTTCTTGGTCTTTAGTGATTTAATTATTAACTCAATCTCCCTCTTGTCAGTATCATGGAGGAGCATTCCAGGTAACAGTCTCGGAACACTTTTTTCTACGAGCGCTATATGATTCCCTGTTGGGACTAGGTTTCTATTTAGTTCACCTGCTATATTCAGAAAGTGATTATTAAATACTGTACATATATGCAACTTATCAGTAGCACGGACATTCCCACTACGCACTGATTCTATATCCTCAACCTGCAGACCAGTCACTTCCTTTACGACTGACCATATGGTTTTAATTTCATCCTGAGACTTAGCTATTCTATCTGCATACCACATACTTTTTGCCTTCCTAATAGCTTTTGTCAGCACCTTACAGTACTGTTTGTAATGGGCTGCTGCATTTAGATTTTGACTGTTTCTAACGTTTTGATGTAATTGCCACTTTGTGCTACAGGATATTCTTATCCCTCTAGTCAGCCACCCAGGCTGTCTGTTTGTGCTAGTACCCTGTTTTGAACGTTCTAACGGAAAGCAACTTTCAAAGAGCAATACTGTATCAGCACTACAAACATCTTGCCACTCTTGTTCCTTGATAAGGTTTACAAAGGTCTCTACAGCAACTGGATCCTAAAAAGTTGATAACTATATTTAACATGTGTTGCAGCACATTTTAGAGTTAAAACTTGTGCATCATGATCTGAAAGGCCATTCACTTTTTTGCTAAAAGAATGCCCTTCTAGTAATGAGGAATGAACAAAAATGTTGTCTATGGTTGTTCTACTGTTCCCTTGCACTATCGTTGGAAAAATACGGTTTGCATAAGATTATATGAATTAAGGAGGTCTACCAGCATCCTTTTCCTTGCACAATCACTTACACAATTAATATTGAAGTCACCGCATATAACTAACTTTTTATATTTCCTATAAAGTGAACCAAGAACCTCCTCTAGTTTTAGCAAAAATGTTGTGAAATCGGAGTCTGGGGATCTATAAATAACAACAGTTAGAAGTTTAACTCCACTACATTTAACCACACCTGCACAACATTCAAACACCTTTCCAGTGCAGTACTTTGAAACATCAGTTGACTCAAATGGGATACCGTTCTTCACATACATGGTTACTCCCCCACACCGCAAAGAGCTCCTAGAAAAGCTGCCAGCGAACCTGTATCCTGGTAAACGAAGCCTCTGAATTATCTCCTTATTTAAGAAGTGTTCAGATATACCAATAATTTCAGAGTCCACATCTATAAGCAGTTCACTAACTTTATCTCTAATACCTTGTATATTTTGATGAAATATACTGATTCCCTCATTACTCGGATACCTAAGCTTTGTCGAAAGTGGTTTCTTTGTTAGAGAGACTTCCCTTAAGCAGGAATACCTATCAGCTGACTTCAATCTAAAAAAGGTGCAGCTCTAACACCCACTAGTACAGGAATTTTCCCATGAGTGATCCCACCACCCCCACCTATGCTGACACCTATAAACTTTGCCAACCTCCCCTTTCCATACTAGTTGAGGTGCAGGCCATGTCTAGTGAAACACGTCCTGCTGATAGACTCCACCGACACCACTGAAATGTGACTCATGCCTTCTGTCATCAGCGCACCCCCAAGTCTCATGTTATTACGCTTGACGGCTGTATTAAGATGAGGCCGATCGTGACGCTGAAACAGTTCCACGAAATGCACATTCGTGTTGCCATTCTGAGTGGCTATCTTTTCCAGGTCACCATCTACGTCATACTCCCCATCCTTATCAATACTATTACCAACCCCACCCACAATCGCTACCTGATCTTCTGTAGTAAAATCCCTGCATAACCCCCCTATGTTAACAGTCACCTGAGCCAATCCTGCATTAGGCTTCACAAAGCTGGTGAACTGGTACTCACTCCCCAACACTTCCTGCAACTGCTGGTCTGCACCTCTACCGTGAGAACTACCTAACAGCAGAACCTTCTTCTTTTTCTTAGACTTTGCAACTGTCCTAGCTACCGTAACTGCTGAGGTCTGCTGTATGCTTCCTACATCTACAGCTACTAGAGATTCCTCTCCACTAGACTCTGACAGTTGGTCATATCTATTGCAAACACCAGTAGTGAAACTATCTGAAAATCTCCTTCTCCTAGCAGATCTCTTGCCAACAGCCAGCTCCCATTTCCCAACCCCCTTCTCCCTCCTCATCCTATCTAGTTCTTCCTGTGCGTTTTTCAACTGCACCTGAAGGGCACAGATCTTACGCTCCTGCTCCTCTATCAACTCACTCTTGCTACATAACCTGCAGTTCCTGGAGAGGATCTCACCAGAATGCCCACTGGCTTCCCCACTGAATTCCTCCCCAGTGAAAATACTTCGAACAAGTCTCACACCGCAATCCACTACTCACGAACCTGCGGCAAAGCCCACACTTCTCACTCATGGTAAAATTTTACAGTTATTGAAACAAGAAAACTACTTTACCTAAGTTCCGCTAGTACAACAAGAAGATGTTAAACAACTGTCTACAATAATCACAAACTTACTCTACAAGGGAAGTAACTACTATTATTAACAGTATTAATCAACACCAAATGATAATATAAAAAATACTAACAGAAAGAAAATCACACGTCTATTGACACAGTAACGAAACTGTAAACAGTTCCCAACAATTTCTTCTGAAATTATTTCACCATGATAAACCAAGAACACCGGTTGAAGACTACTAAAGTTCCTAAATAAACCACTATACACAAAAAATTAATTAGTACTTAGCTTTCGATGCGCCGCTACAGCTGCAACTGGTCAGCGCGGAATGTAAACACATGTAAGAGGTTAAGTTGCTCGATACGAAACACTCACAAATATCAGGTCACAACACAAGAAAGGAGGAGGTGAATGAAGAAACCACTAATAAGTCACTTATATAGTAAATATTATCACAAAAACCGTTAAAATATGTATCTGAAACCTGAAAATATATGAAAACTTAGAGGGAGATCTCACACGCAGTCATGCGCTTCTGTCTGAGGAGATCGACATTAGAGAATATTTGCTTGCCCACAAGGATAGAATTTACATCATTCATGCGAGGAACTGTATACCGCTCAGTAACGATCCGGTCAGTAAGACACTGATAGCCGCCATCCGAAGTTTAAGGGTAGTGTCTTTGATTAATAAGCAAACCGTTCTCGATCTCATGTTTGAAACCCACCGATGCCTAAACCTTAATTAATAATCAGCATTGGCGGCCAAAGACTTCCGGCATAAGAAGTCACCCCTCATTCTGCCAACCGCCCGTCATAGAGCGCGGAGGAGCAAACAGAGGTTCAGGGCACTCTCTTGTCCTTGACGCAGGAAAACTGTCCCTAAACACGGAAGAATCAGCAGTGATCAACGGCATGAGGATGCAGAAAGCAATGAAATCCACTTCATTAAAGACACATAACGAGTATCCATACGACATGTGGCCTGTAATTGAAAAAGTGTCATGACGACCTCTCCATTGGGAAAAGATTCCCGAATAGTCCCCCATTTAGATCTCCGGGAGCAGTATGCAAACAGAGAGGCGATCGTGAGAAAAAGACTGAATAGCCAATAAAAGGATAATTTTCTACTAGTCGGGGCGTGGAATGTCAGAAGCTTGAACGTTGTAGGAAAACTAGAAAATCTGAAAGAGAAATTGCAAACGATCGATCCAGATATAGTAGGAGGTCAGCAAAGAGAAATGGAAAGAAGACAAAGATTTCTGGTCTGATGAGTATAGGGTAACATCAAAAACAGCAGAAAATGTTATAACGGGAGTAGGATTCGTTAAGAATAAGAATGTAGGGCAGAGATTGTGCTACTGTGAACACTTCAATGATACCGTTGTTCTTATCAAAATCTACAGCAAACCAACATCGACAATAGGTTTATTAACAAGCCAAACTGATGAAAAAAGTCTGCACCCATTATACCTTCTGTTGTGTTGGCTACAATGACAAGCCACTCAAAACAGCATTTTAAACTTAAATCAAGATTCAGCAACATCGATCCATAACTTTTAATCCCAGATCCACTCGCAGTGTAAAGTTCAAGGTAACAGTGGAGTTTTATCTCTAGCAAGCAATCGATATTGACAGGCTGGTTTAAGCGTTGCGGCGGAACATTCAGCCGCTACTGCGTCTGTCGATTGCAGTTTCAGTCACTTTTCCACTGGCAAGGCTGGAAACAATTATCAGGTCTGCAGATCGAGCCGCAAAGAA
This sequence comes from Schistocerca nitens, assembly GCF_023898315.1. NCBI lineage: Eukaryota > Metazoa > Arthropoda > Insecta > Orthoptera > Acrididae > Schistocerca > Schistocerca nitens. Next base: position 361,021,478 of record NC_064619.1, read on the forward strand.
AACGGAAACAGCAGTACTTCCCTGAACTGTTGTATCTCGGCTCGCTGCAGCTCTGATGCTAGAGGGCCGTCGTGATTGTTACTTTTGCTCCCTAGATCTTTATTTCCGGACTTCAGTTTCAAGCTCTTCCGTCCTTACCAGATCTTTCACTGATACAGAAGAATCACACGCCACAGGGGACACTTCAGTTGAATATGATTGAAGTTACTGAGTGCTTCATATTTCCATCATCCGATCAGCCATTTGCACTAGTCTGTCCACATTTTCTTCTGAAATTATCGAAATATTTCGGATGCTACCAGTGCCAGGAATGCTACTAAATTTTCTCTGAAATTTTAGTTCCTCCGTAATCTTTAAATTTTCCGAATGAAATGACTGGGTTTTATCACCAATTTCTAATTCACTAATTAGTTTCTTAATTTGGCGTTCCTCACTTTCCTTAATAGTCATTAACTGTCTTTCTTTAGTCAAGGAATAGTTTTTCCTTTTGTCGCTGTTCACGCGGTCCTATATATTTTCGACATGTAGTAAATTTGGTTCCTTCAGTCTGTATTCCCGCGACTGGAAATTGTGCTTTGCCCTAAAGTAGCCATATGTTAGATTTTCCAGCCCAGAACGGAGGAAGTTTCAGACTATCATTGTTCGGGATATTTCAGGTCCCTATATCTTAAATCATATTTGTTTCTTCTTTGGGTAAGGTCAGGGTCGCCAGTTGTCTTGTACAATTAATAACAGAATACAGTATTTTAGATTCAAAAGTATTATTTGGACACTTCCATTGGTTGCAAGAAAAATATGACGCGTTGAAACGAAACAACTGATGCTTAGACTTTCTACTCTGCGCATTTCAAAATGTCATTTGTCTCCAGAGAAAAATAAAGTGAACATTAAAAGAAAAATTATTTGCAGAACTTTAGATTATTAACATAAAAATAACGCTACAGTATGCCGCGGTCCTTTAGCACTGGAATTTCATGTTCACTAGAACTGGAGACATGCCCCTGTAATCAAACAAAAGATTAATTTCGAATTTTTAATTTTTTGAGGTCATAATTAAAACTTCATGAATATCCCTCGTTATTAATCAGTTTATTAAACTGCACGTCTCTTAACAATTACGCTGCAATGCTCCTGCACGCAACAGACAACTTACCTAGTCTTGCCGTTGCAACTGCACAAATATATCCAGCAACGTACTAAAATAATTCAAATGAAATACTCCGATCCACGCAATGTGCAAGCATAGTCACACATCCTGATGCAACTCTTCCTTTGTTTTATTTTTATAGAAATTAAAGTGTCAGAAGGGGTTTACTCAACGAGCCTTAAGCAGAGTAAAAAATTAAGGAAATCAATAAAAACTTTTAATTTATTATATTTTGAAAATTAAGAATTCATACAATGACAAACATTACACAGACTTTTCTTTTCCTTGCACAGTTCGATTAGCAAAAACTTTAATTATTCCACATTGTCTATAATCAATAATCACGTATATGATCACAACAAACATATGAGTATTACTTCCAATGTATCCATACACAAATTTGACAGAATCCCTCCACTGCGCAAGCAAGTAACAATTTCGTACAGCAAATAGGCAAATTAAGAAAAATTCTCGACTAATAAAAAAATCTCCTCTGGCGCTACTCGCACAGTCAGGTCACACTCAGGGCGACCTCTCCTGATGCGGCTTCTCTCCATGCCACTTTGCGTCCGACTACCACAACTATAAAATGTAGACTGGCTATGGCAAGGAAAGCGTTTCTGAAGAAGAGAAATTTGTTAAGATCGAGTACAGATTTAAGTGTCAGGAAGTCGTTTCCGAAAGTATTTGTATGGAGTGTAGCCGTATATGGAATTGAAACATGGACGATAAATAGTTTGGACAAGAAGAGATTAGAAGCTTTCGAAATGTGGAGCTAAAGAAGAATGCTGACGTTTAGATGGGTAGATCACATAACTAATGAGCAGGTATTGAATAGAATTGGGGAGAAGAGGAGTTCGTGGCACAACTTGACAAGAAGAAGGGACCGGTTGGTAGGACATGTTCTCAGGCATGAAAGGGTCACAAATTTAGCATTGGAGGGCAGCGTGGAGGATAAAAATCGTAGAGGGAGACCAAGAGATGAATACACTAAGCAGATTCAGAAGGATGTAGGTTGCAGTAAGTACTGGGAGATGAAGAAGCTTGAACAGGATAGAGTAGCATCGAGAGCTGCATCAAACCAGTCTCAGGACTGAAGAAAACAACAACAACAACCACAACAACTGTTTGCTCACTGCCAAATGCGTTAATAATGTCTCAGACTCAGAGTTTGGGTATACACGCAACAGCAGAATCAGTAGCCAACTTTCAAAAAAAAAAAATAAAATAAAATAAAATAAGGATATGAACCTCCAACTTTCGGTGATGTTTGAGTACTAGTTAACTGCACGACCATCCATAGTAAGGTACCCACAATTTAGTCTCGTTTGTCAAGTCTGCACGGTCCCCAGGATCAGAAATATGCCTGACACTAAAAGTAAAAAGCAGAAAAATTATAAACTGGCAATGGAGTATATACTGTAAGGATAGGACGATGGATAAATGCTGTGACGTATTTACTGACATAGAGAACTCGATAAAATCCAGTAAATTTACGGATGATACCGCATGTGAAATGGAGAACATATGCATTAAAGTTGGGTAACACACTGTAGTATATCTTCTGCGTGAGAATCTTCAGTGAAGAAAATACATAAATACTGTCATGAACAAATTCCCTGAGTTGAACAACAAGTAAACTTAAAAGAGCTCGTTCACGTAAAACCACACACCCAACACTATATAGTGCACTTCGTGTGCCAGAATTCCTTAATGTGCACAGAGCACGAAGACATGCTCGGGGCCTCCATTAAGTGAGCGATGGAGTACGCCAAGTAACCACTGTTTGCTAAGTCGACGAAACATCAGCACACCGAATACTTTTAAAGTACTTAACTAACGTGGCCAAATCACCGCCCTGGGCATCATAGCTACTTTAACCTCGCTGGTGCTTAATCTCAGGGAATAGTCTTCCGGACTTTTTGTGCTCGCAAGCTTGACCCTATGACAAACTTGTCTCATCTTTTCCGCAGCTGGCGGTCTAGTGGCTAGCGTTGCTGCCTCTAATCACAGTGTCCCGGGTTCGATTCCCGGCCCGGTTGGGGATTTTCTCTGCCCGGGGACTGGGTGTTTGTGGTGTTTTCATCATTTGCGACTAGATTGGATTGTGAAAAAAAATACACTTTGTAAAAATTGGGTCTTGACCAAACATCATCTTATCTTGTGATGGTATTAAATGTTTTATTTTCTTCTCAGAGTGTTAGTGACCCCACGCTTTCCCTGGGACAATCTTTCCGTCCCTGTAACAGTTTTTACAAATCCAGCAAGCTTCACTGACAACCAACATCCATGATAAAATAATTTACGTGAAGTATGAGTTTTAGCCGTAAAAGCTAGTTAGTCAACCAAATTTAACTAAAAAAGAGAGATACATAGGTTATTAAGTTTATTCGTCATAATTCTTATCAATATACTCGTGAAGTTAGTTCCTAGTGATTTGTGCCAACGACGTTATAACTTCAAAATTTCGTTGATATTATGCGCAAATTAGTGTATGAATAATTATATCGCTTGGTGTCAGCTTCTTCAGAGCAGAAGCGTGCTTGTTTCTGTATAACTGTAATACAACTCACTTTAGGTTCTGATTTGTATTTACCTGTGGAGCGGTACTTTACATCGATTGTCGTTCTTGCCGTTTGCAAATAATCATAGGCTCAATTTCAGAAACGTATTAGAGTTCAGGATAGGACACTTCATTTGTACAAATAGAAATCCGGTCGATACAGTGCACTGCAGCTGCTGTTTCTTGCTATTGCCAGTCTGCATTTATATACTCTTTACTTCTGCCACTGTCAGTCTGTTGCTGTCTGAATAAGCAAATCCACTTTTAATACCTCATTGTCTAATTTAATACTTTCGGCGAGACCTGATAGAATTCGATTATAATTTGCTTGTTCCAGTGAAATTAACGTGACCGTCTGACAAAAGCCTGGACACATCCTTTGTGACGCAGACCACTGGCAGACGTGCAGAAAGGAATACGTTCTGGAAGGACCGAAAGGGATGTCAAGCCATCCTGACTCCAGCACCAACTATGCTAGGTTTCTCACTTGAGGATCCAGGGCGCATAGATTCTCGACTGGGTTTAAATCCGGGGAAATTGGTAACAGGAGAGTATGGTACATTCATCTTCGGTCTAGACCTAAGTCGAAACAAGGCCCCGGGAGTAGACGACATTCCATTAGAACTATTGACAGCCTTGGGAGAGCCGGTACTGACAAAACTCTACCATCTGGGGAGCAAGATGTATGAGACAGGTGAAATTCCCTCAGACTTCAAGAAGAATATAATAATTCCAATCCCAAAGAAAGCAGGTGTTGACAGATGTGAAAATTACCGAACTATCAGGTTAATAAGTCACAGCTGCAAAATACTAACGCGAATTCTTTACAGACGAATGGAAAAACTAGTAGAAGCCGACCTCGGGGAAGATCAGTTTGGATTCCGTAGAAATGTTGGAACACAAGAGGCAATACTGACCTTACGACTTATCTTAGAAGAAAGATTAAGGAAAGGCAAACCTACGTTTCTAGCATTTGTAGACTTAGAGAAAGGTTTTGACAATGTTGAGTGGAATACTCTCTTTCAAATTCTGAAAGTGGCAGGGGTAAAATACAGGGAGCGAAAGGTTATTTACAATTTGTACAGAAAGCAGATGGCAGTTATAAGAGTTGGGGGGTACGAAAGGGAAGCAGTGGTTGGGAACGGAGTGAGACAGGGTTGTAGCCTCTCCCAGATGCTATTCAATCTGTATATTGAGCAAGCAGTAAAGGAAACGAAAGAAAAGCTCGGAGTAGGTATTAAAATCCATGGAGAAAAAATAAAAACTTTGAGGTTCGCCGATGACATTGTAATTCTGTCAGAGACAGCAAAGGACTTGGAAGAGCAGTTGAACGGAATGGACAGTGTCTTGAAAGGAGGGTATAAGATGAATATCAACAAAAGCAAAACGAGGATAATGGAATGTAGTTCAATTAAGTCGGGTGATGCTGAGCGAATTAGATTAAAAAATGAGACACTTAAAGTAGTAAATGAGTTTTGCTATTTGGGGAGCAAAATAACTGATGGTGGTCGAAGTAGAGAGGATTTAAAATGTAGACTGGCAATGGCAAGGAAAGCGTTTCTGAAGAAGAGAAATTTGTTACCATCGAATATAGATTTAAGTGTCAGGAAGTCGTTTCTGAAAGTATTTGTATGGAGTGGAGCCATGTATCGAAGTGAAACGTGGATGATAAATAGTTTAGACAAGAAGAGAATAGAAGCTTTCGAAATGTGGTGCTACAGAAGAAAGCTGAAGATTAGATGGGTAGATCACATAACTAATGAGCAGGTACTGAATAGAATTGGGGAGAAGAGGAGTTTGTGGCACAACTTGACTCGAAGAAGGGATCGGTTGGTAGAACATGTTCTGAAGCATCAAGGGATCACCAATTTAGTATTGGAGGGCAGCGTGGAGGGTAAAAATCATAGAGGGAGACCAAGAGATGAATACACGAAGCAGATTCAGAAGGACGTAGGCTGCAGAAGGTACTGGGAGATGAAGAAGCTTACACAGGATAGAGTAGCATGGAAAGCTGCATCAAACCAGTCTCAGGACTGAAGACCACAACAACAACAACAACTTCTTCGTGCTCCTAGAATCACGCACGATTACTTTAACTGTGTACACATTGCATGTCCTGCTGGTAGATGTCTTCATATGGAAGTAAAACAAACAGTAGGTATGGATGTACGTCGTCCCAAAAGATAGATGCATACTGGTGTTGATCCACTTGTAGGGAAGCAGCCTACTCATGCCGTAGTAAATTCACATCATTCTTTCCATTGTGTGCCAGCCAGTCCGCTGTAACTAGCTCTGACGTCATAAATGTTGCGCAATACCTTAAAAATCAAATAAATAACCTAAAATGTTTCTAGCATTTCAGGAGTAATACTAAATTAATATGTGTTGAATAACAGTTCGATAACCTTAGCCATTTTCAGAATTTGGACGTTTTTCTGTAAAAATCATTGGCGCAACACAAAAGAGCTAGAGACTTCAAAATTTATAATTAGATTCCTTTTTCATAAATATTTAATAGAAACAGTCTTCTGGATCTCACAATTTAAGATTTTAGTTGAAATTCAATATTTTCTGGTTTTTGTCTTAAAACTTAAGGATGCAAGATAGATTAAGTTGGCTTCCCCTGCGAGTGTTATGACAGTATATAAGTCCAGTCATCTGAGACCTCCATCAATTTATGGAGAATACAGGGAAAATCCGGCCATCAATTCCGAACTGAAGAAAGACGTTATCTTACACAAAAGCCACAGGAGAGAGTAGAAAATGATGTAATGCACTTGATTTGGCTCAGTGTTTCCTATTTCCCTTTTTAGTCCACCAGTTACGTGCCAAGAGAACGTTAGTGGTTTTTATTACGCCCACCCATGAACCATGTACCTTGCCATCGGTGGGGAGGCTTGCGTGCCTCAGCCATACAGATAGCCATATCGTTGTACAACCACAGAGGAGGGGGATTTCCTTTGAAGCCATAAAAACGTATGGGAATACAATACTTGGGCCCTCGAAACAACGATAAATGGAATGAAGTCTGGTTGGCAGCAGATCTCTGCCCTTCTCGACCTTCTGTCACCTTCAGTATTGTCTAGTAATTACAGCCGATATTTTTCATAATTCGCTCTATGTACTTCAGTGTTGGTCTTTCTCTACTTCTCTTACAAATGACATAACAGTAATATTCGGACATCCCCGTGCCTCTGAAATATATCAGTAATCTGAATTCGTCTTCTTACAGTAGTGTTCTATAGAGTCCTCTACCACTCCTTTAAGGAAGTCGTCTTTCATAAAATCAGTCCATATGATTTTCAGCATGCGCCTATAGCACCACATCTCTAATGAATCAGTTCTTTTTCTTCCGCTCAGGCCAGAGCGTCCAAAAAGTTAAATTCTCTTACGTCATCAATTTTATACTAAATGCATCTTAGGGTACTCAGGTCTCATGCTTTAGATTAGTGCATTCATATTCGAAACTGACAGAAGCTTTGGGCATATGCTCACTTTTATTGTAGGAAACACACAACTACTGAGAAAGACACTAAGCGCTAGGAAAAGAAAGTTACCTACTGAATTACATAATGGGAAGTAACAAATGAAGTAAAAGCATTTCCTCCGACACCATGGAAGAACAAATTTCTTAATTGAGTTGCTTCCTGCGCTGCTGAGTAGTTGCTAAGTCAATTAAACATTAATCGATATGTTCACGATAGAAGTTTGTGGATGTCAGTTTGACATTCCACTTGAGTCAATTGGATGAAGTTCCCTGTCCATTTAACCACATCCGACAGAATTCTGATCAAATCTTTGCCGCCGAACACTCAAAGGTTTGCAATTACCGTACACTGTCTTCTGTACACCACAATAAACGTAACACCTTGAACAGCAATTGATGGTTTATTTGAAAGAATGGATGTATTCACTGGAGACATAGAAACCTGTTGTTCGAACAGTAATAATTTCGAAGATACATAAAACTGAAATTCTGCCTACTACACTTTTTGGTGTGAAGCTGATTCCAATTCTTCATTATAACGTATCATATTATTATTTACTATAATTATTTATAATATTATTATTATATTAATTCTTTATTGTTGAACTTAACTGCGATTAACCCATACATCACATCTGTAAACCATATAGCATTATAATTTTTGCAAAGCAACTTGTAACATAAATTGTTTCCGCATGTTGTGACCCTACGGGATCCTACCTTTTGTATCACTGAACTTAAAACTTTCCTGCCCAGAACCATTCTATGCATATATATTATAAAATGTATGTATGTATGTTCCACATCCTCTCCTAAACCGCCACACCGATTTCACGCATATGTGGTACATAAATCGTTTAATGTCTGGGAAGAATCGGATTGGGGTAAAAGCCACCTACTTATTAAAGGGGTGGGGGTGAAGTGGATGAAAAAGGTGTGTAACACTGCACTGCAATATCGTATTTATCCGCCGACACTGGGCAAGCGACTTTCAAGTAAAACATCTCCCCTGCAGGGGAATACACATAACGGATGTACGAGCACAGGCTGTAGGCACATGGTTGAAGACATATGGAAGTTTGTGTCTGGCCGTGAGTCGTGCTCGGATAGCCAAATGGTAAGGTGATCTCTCGCGATAAGGTGTTCGAGTCCCAGTCCGGCACAAATTTTTATTATCGTCATTCCATTATAGAGCTGATGGTTGTCCATATTCGCAACTTTGAATAAATTTAATGCAGACAGCATTCAGATATATTTCTGAATGTACCTGCAAATTTATATCATTGTGAGACATATAATTCAGGAGATATGATACTGAGATGCGTGAAAAACTACCACGTCATGCATGGAATTTAAATTTGTTATTTCTTTGCTTCTAACTCTGCTCGCAGCCCATTTCGGAAACACCCATATATGCTGCTCAATGTACCTACAAAATTACATCATTGTGCGACACACACTTTAGGAGATACCACGTCACAAACATGGGGCTGCGTGAAAGAGAAGCTGCTGGGCTGTATACAGGTTTCCTTTGCGTAGAAATATCAGTGAAGTATTTCACATACATGTAAAATAAATGTGACACGCGAGTACGCGAGAAAAGCCACAGGTAAGAAGCTCCTCCTAAACCACTGGGTCAGTTTCAGGTAAACTTGGCAAATGCATTAATTATTATCCAGAAATAAATACTATGATGGTAAAAACCCGCAATCTTGTATTGGGTTACGAGTAACAGCGTGGAGAGAGAAGGGGGTAGGAGGAGATGGACTCAGTTAGGGGGGTGGAGAAGAGATAGATAAAAGAGAAGCAGGAAATGAACAGAAATATAAGATGAGGAAAGACAAAGAGATGGACAGAGAGAGGGGACGACGGAAAAGACGGACAGGGAAAAGAAAGAGGAGGAGATGGACAGAGGTAGGATAGGATATGGGTGAAGAACGGCAACGGGAGGAGATGGGGAGAGAGATAACGAAGGACAGCGGGAGGGGAGGAAGAGAGGACAGGGAGAGACGGAGTAGGATATTGACCGAGACAGGGGAAGGAGGAGTTGGTGAGAAAGAGATCGACAGAAAAAGGAGAGAGTAATGTTGTTGTTGTTGTGGTCTTCAGTCCTCAGACTGGTTTGATGCAGCTCTCCATGCTACTCTATCCTGTGCAAGCTTCTTCATCTCCCAGTACCTACTGCAACCTACATCCTTCTGAATCTGCTTAATGTATTGATCTCTTGGTCTCCCTCTAAGATTTTTACCCTCAACGCTGCCCTCCAATGCGAAATTTGTGATCCCTTGATGCCTCAAAACATGTCCTACCAACCGATCCCTTCTTCTAGTCAAGTTGTGCCACAAACTTCTCTTCTCCCCAATCCTATTCAATACCTCCTCATTAGTTACGTGATCTACCCACCTTATCTTCAGCATTCTTCTGTAGCACCACATTTCGAAAGCTTCTATTCTCTTCTTGTCCAAACTGGTTATCGTCCATGTTTCACTTCCATACATGGCTACACTCCATACAAATACTTTCAGAAACGACTTCCTGACACTTAAATCTATACTCGATGTTAACAAATTTCTCTTCTTCAGAAATGATTTTCTTGCCATTGCCAGTCTACATTTTATATCCTCTCTACTTCGACCATCATCAGTTATTTTACTCGCTAAATAGCAAAACTCCTTTACTACTTTAAGTGTCTCATTTCCTAATCTAATCCCCTCAGCATCACCTGATTTAATTTGACTACATTCCATTATCCTCGTTTTGCTTTTGTTGATGTTCATCTTATATCCTCCTTTCAAGACACTGTCCATTCCGTTCAACTGCTCTTCCAAGTCCTTTGCTGTCTCTGACAGAATTACAATGTCATCGGCGAACCTCAAAGTTTTTACTTCTTCTCCATGAATTTTAATACCTACTCCGAATTTTTCTTTTGTTTCCTTTACTGCTTGCTCAATATACCGATTGAATAACATCGGGGAGAGGCTACAACCCTGTCTCACTCCTTTCCCAACCACTGCTTCCCTTTCATGCCCCTCGACTCTTATAACTGCCATCTGGTTTCTGTACAAATTGTAAATAGCCTTTCGCTCCCTGTATTTTACCCCCGCCACCTTCAGAATTTGAAAGAGAGTATTCCAGTTAACGTTGTCAAAAGCTTTCTCTAAGTCTACAAATGCTAGAAACGTAGGTTTGCCTTTTCTTAATCTTTCTTCTAAGATAAGTCGTAAGGTTAGTATTGCCTCACGTGTTCCAACATTTCTATGGAATCCAAACTGATCTTCCCCGAGGTCCGCTTCTACCAGTTTTTCCATTCGTCTGTAAAGATTTCGCGTTAGTATTTTGCAGCTGTGACTTATTAAACTGATAGTTCGGTAATTTTCACATCTGTCAACACCTGCTTTCTTTGGTATTGGAATTATTATATTCTTCTTGAAGTCTGTGGGTATTTCGTCTGTCTCATACATCTTGCTCACCAGATGGTAGAGTTTTGTCATGACTGGCTCTCCCAAGGCCATCAGTAGTTCTAATGGAATGTTGTCTACTCCCGGGGCCTTGTTTCGACTCAGGTCTTTCAGTGCTCTGTCAAACTCTTCACGCAGTATCTTATCTCCCATTTCATCTTCATCTACATCCTCTTCCATTTCCATAATACTGTCCTCAAGTACATCGCCCTTGTATAAACCCTCTATATACTCCTTCCACCTTTCTGCCTTCCCTTCTTTGCTTAGAACTGGGTTGCCATCTGAGCTCTTGATATTCATACAAGTGGTTCTCTTCTCTCCAAAGGTCTCTTTAATTTTCCTGTAGGCAGTATCTATCTTACCCCTAGTGAGACAAGCCTCTACTTCCTTACATTTGTCCTCTAGCCATCCTTGCTTAGCCATTTTGCACTTTCTGTCGATCTCATTTTTCAGACGTTTGTATTCCCTTTTGCCTGCTTCATTTACTGCATTTTTATATTTTCTCCTTTCATCAATTAAATTCAATATTTCTTCTGTTACCCAAGGATTTCTATTAGCCCTCGTCTTTTTACCTACTTGATCCTCTGCTGCCTTCACTACTTCATCCCTCAGAGCTACCCATTCTTCTTCTACTGTATTTCTTTCCCCCATTCCTGTCAATTGTTCCCTTATGCTCTCCCTGAAACTCTCTACAACCTCTGGTTCTTTCAGTTTAGCCAGGTCCCATCTCCTTAAATACCCACCTTTTTGCAGTTTCTTCAGTTTCAGTCTGCAGTTCATAACCAATAGATTGTGGTCAGAATCCACATCTGCCCCTGTAAATGTCTTACAATTTAAAACCTGGTTCCTAAATCTCTGTCTTACCATTATATAATCTATCTGATCCCTATTAGTATCTCCAGGAGAGTAATAGATGAATAGAAAAAGGAGGCGGAAGAGATGGACAGCAAAACGGGAGAGGAGGAGATGAACAGAGAGTCGGGGAGGAGATCAGTTTCTTCTAACACCGTCTCGTGCATGTGCATTATTGCTATGCCCTCAGCCCAACGCGGTACGTTGAAATGTAATATAGGAACACGCTCAACTGGACAATGTATTCAAATACAGCAATCCTGGTCGCTTGTGTTTTACTCATCCGATACAGATGAGTTGGAGTGGATTTCCTATTCATTAAACACTTCCTCAAAATAAAATTAAAGCAATGTTAATATTCATGGCATGTAGTTGAATAATATTACCGCTGGTTTCATCGCAACGCAATATATTTGTCTCGTTTATTAACTATCTGGGGGTGTTTCACTTCCAAATCACTCCTTCGCACAAACTGCTCGTCGCCAGGAACAATAGAAAGATCCACATATTCATTTTAAACTGAATTTGACGGCACCGGCGCTGACCGCAGTGCTGCAGCAGTAGCTCACGCAAGCTAAGCGATGTGAAATTTGAATATGTTTCCACGTATAATAAACGAATTTTTAGTACGAAGCTTTTCATCCCAAACGCACTGTGTAATTAAATTCCGACAAATATGAATGCACTATTCCAACTAAAATTCTGCAATTTAATCGGTGACATGGTAGCAGGGGGGGAGTGGTTTTTTCAGAGTAACTCCTGTTTTATTATTATTTTCTTGTTCGGAGAGTGCAGCTGTTCCGCAACGGTATATTTAATTGATGAAAGACCGCTGTAGTTGCTGAAATATTATTTATTTAAGTCCACGTCTGGTCTGGGCCTTCACATCCAGGTAATTTTCATCTGAAAACTATACAGTTTTACGTTTGATGCATCACTAACCCACGATGAAAATTATTAGACAAGACTGCCGGTGTTTACTTCGGTATTCTCTGTCCGGTCAGCCATGTTTAGGCTATAGTTCTGAACTATCTTAGTAAAGGAAAAACCTAAATGAAGTCTTCTGAGTAGAATATAAAAACAATACAACTGTCTGGTAATGAAGTAAACAAAGTGCTGCACTAAGCCTTGCTTCTAAAAGATAGGAAAACCACTCTGATCATAAGTTCTAAATACACTACTGACCATTAAAATTGCTACACCACGAAGATGACGTGCTACAGAAGCGAAATTTAACCACAGGAAGAAGATGCTGTGATATGAAAATGATTAGCTTTTCATAGCATTCACACAAGGTTGGCGCCGGTGGCGACACCTACAACGTGCTGACATGAGGAAAGTTTCCAACCGATTTCTCATGCACAAACAGCAGTTGACCGGCGTTGCCTGGTGAAACGTTGTTGTGATGCCTCGTGTTAGGAGGAGAAATGCGTACCATCACGTTTCCGACTTTGATAAACGTCGGATTGTAGCCTATCGTGATTGCGGTTTATCGTATCGCGACGTTGCTGCTAGCGTTGGTCGAGAACCAAGGACTGTTAGCAGAATATGGAATCGGTGGGTTCAGGTGGGTAATACGGAACGCCGTGCTGGATCCCAACGGCCTCGTGTCACTAGCAGTCGAGATAACAGGCATCTTATCCGCATGGCTGTAACGGATCGTGCAGCCACGTCTCGATCCCTGAGTCAACAGATGGGGACGTTTGCAAGACAACAACCATCTGCACTAACAGCTCGACGACGTTTGCAGCAGCATGGACTACAACAACCATCTGCACTAACAGTTCGACGACGCTTGCAGCAGTATGGACTCTCAGCTCGGAGACCATGGCTGCGGTTACCCTTGACGCTGCATCACAGACAGGAGCGCCTGCGATGGTGTACTCATCGACGAACCTGGGTGCACGAATGGCAAAACGTCATATTTTTGGATGAATCCAGATTCTGTTTACAGCATCATGAAGGTCGCAGCCGTGTTTGGCGACATCGCGGTGAACGCATATTGGAAGCGTTTATTCGTCATCGCCATACTGGCGTATCGTCCGGCATGATGGTGTGGGGCGCCATTGGTTACACGTCTCGGTCACCTCTTGTTCGCATTGACGGCACTTTGAACAGCGGGCGTTACATTTCAGATGTGTTACGACCCGTGGCTCTACCCTTCATTCGATCCCTGCGAAACCCTACATTTCAGCAGGATAATGCACGACCGCATGTTGCAGGTCCTGTACGGACCTTCCTGGATACAAAAAATGTTCGACTGCTGCCCTGGCCAACACATTCTCCAGATCTCTGAAAACGTCTGGTCAATGGTGGCCGAGCAACTGGCTCGTCGCAATACGCCAGTAACTACTCTTGATCAACTGTGGTATCGTGTTGAAGCTGCATGGGCAGCTGTACCTGTAGTCGCCATCCAAGCTCTGTTTGACTCAATGCCCAGGCATATCAATGCCGTTATTACGGCCAGAGGTGGTTGTTCTGGGTACTAATTTCTCAGGATCTATGCACCCAAATTGTGTGAAAATGTAATCACATATCAGTTCTAGTATAATATATTTGTCCAATGAATACCCGTTTATCATCTGCATTTCTTTTTGGTGTAGCAGTTTTAAAGGCCAGTAGTGTACGATTCAGACAAACATTGTCGCATTGAAGTTCTTGAGTTACTTTTAAAAACAATTAAGTCTGTTCGGCGAGACCGAACGACAGTCAGTCGCAGAGATATTACCAAATCCTGTCGGGGCCGTTTCTTGTGTGGAGAGGCAACGCTATAGCATCCAGGGTGACAAGGCTGGCGCGGACGGCTCCTGCCACGTAGCGACGACCCCGCAGTGAGCTCCTGATTGGGGAAATGCAATAAGCATTCGCCACCTGGCACAGGAAGCTCGCTCGGCGGGAACCGGCTGCTCAGTGCCCGTGCGCCGCTCTAAATATAGCCCTCAGTGCCAGCATACTTCCAGTCTTGCTTCCTGTGACGTGGCTGGCGTAAGAAAAAGGTCCGAGGCGACAGCGACCGCTGTTAACCCTATGGTTGCCGTCTGGTGGTCGAGTGTGTTCTACCAGCCCCGATATATATCTTCTGCAAGGTTGCAGGCTGCCTGCATAACTGGGATGTAGTGTGGGTTGCTAGCCTTTAATAAAACGGCTCTGAGCACTATGGGACTTAACTTCTGAGGTCATCAGTCCCCTAGAACGTAGAACCGCTTAAACCTAACTAACCTAAGGACATCACACACATTCATGCCCGAAGCAGGATTCGAACCTGCTACCGTAGCGGTCGCGCGGTTCCAGACTGCAGCGCCTCGAACCCCTCGGCCACTCCGGCCGACTAATGCCTAGCCATAGCAGAAAGGGTACATTTACGGCCCCTGCGAGGAGGAGGCAGGACTTGTCTCATGTGAGTCACTATGGAAGACATAGGGGATCCAGTATTAATTAGAGTTTAATAGAGCTTTGGAAGACTTGTGATCATATAAGGTAGAAGAGATGGATAACATTCCTTCGGAATTTTTGAAATTTTTTGGAGAGGACGCAACCAAGCAACTATTCAAGTTCGTCTGTACAACATATGAATCTTCAGACGTAACATCAGATTTTCTGAAAAATATCATTTACCAATCACAAGATTGCAAGGGCTGATAATTGCGAAAATGTCGCACAATCAGCTTGACGGTCCATTCATCCAGCTGCTGACTAATAATTTTCAGAAAAATCAAATAGGAAACTGAGGATCTGTTAAATGACAATCTCTTTGGCTTTCGAAGAGACTAACTGCACCACAAAGGTAGTTCTGAGGTTGTGTTTAATAATGGAAGGAAGAATAAAGTAAAATGAAAGGACGTTCACAGGATTTGCCAAGCAGAAAAAAAGTATTCGACAATATACAGTGGGGCGAGTTGTTTGTTCAGAAAGAAAGATGTAAACTACAAGGAAGGAGTGGTACTATACAGTATATATAAGAACCGAGAAGGAACAGTACAAGTGCAAGACCAAGAACGAAGTGCTCAGATTGAATATGGTGTAAAACAAGAATGCATTCAATCTGTACATCAATGGAGCAATGATGAAAACAAAGAGAGCGTTAACAGTAGGATTAAATTTCAGATTAAAAAGATATCAAGGATAAGATTTGCTGATAACACTGAAATCCTCAGTGGGAGGCAGAAAGGATTACAGGTCATAATGAACGAAACAGACTATTCAGTATAGAACGTGGACTGAGAGTAAATCGAAGGAAGATGAAAGTGATGAGAAGTAGAAGAATTAGAAGACACACTGAACTAAATTAACTACATTGTACTAGAGGCAGCTGTAGAGGATAAAAACTCTAGAGGAAGACCGAGATAGGAATATATCTCACAAATAATCGAGGATGTTGGGTGCAAGTGGAAATGGCAGACTACGTGAAAAAAAAAACTCTTTGAGTAAATAATGCCCTAAATGTCTTATTTTGCTTCCCAGGTATCAGAATTTCTTCACTTTACCTGCTTCGTGACCACCAGTTTAGATGTAACTTTTATGGCATCTTCGATTCCTATCATTCGTCACTGCTTTTCTCTTTCCTAGCTTTATACTCAGCTTCAAATTCTCCGCTTGTTAGAACCTTCATTTCAAGCAACAAGCCGCTTAATTCTTCCACTCTTCACTGATGATAACCTTGTCATCAGCGAAACTTATCAATGTTTCCTTTCACTTTGAATTTCAAACTGACTCCAGAAACCTTCCTTGTATTTAGGTCATTACTTCTTCAATTTACCAGTTGGGGAGTACGAAAGGAAGACTGCGTCACTGCTTTAAATCATTTTTAATCGGAGCAGTTTTCTCTTAGCGTCCCATTCTTTATATTCCATCTTGCAAATGAAATACTACCCGTGTCTTCCGAGAAATCCCAACATCGCAGCATTGTTGATTGTCGACTGCTTTACATGGTTGACAAATCTTATGAACGTGTCTTCATTTTTATTAAGTCCTGCTTCCATTATCATGTGAAACGTAGCAGCTGTCTCTCCGGTGCTGTTAACTTTCCTAAAGCCAAACATTGTCATCTTAAAGATCATCAGTTACTTCTCGCAGTCTTCTACATTTTATTCTTCTCGTAATCTTGGGTGCATGATCTGTTGCTCTGCTTGAGCAATACCTTTGCTATCTTCGGGATTGTGTAATGACATTCTTCCCAAATTACGATGGTATGTCTTCAGTGTTCCCCACGTCCTCAAACGATGTTATAATTTTTCAATCAATAGAAATATAATCGATGACAGTGCTTCTAAAGCAGAATTACTAAACACAGCCTTTCGAAATTCCTTCATCAAACAATATGAAATAAATGTTTCAGAAGTGGAATCAAGAACAACTGACAACATGAGAAACTTACAAGTAGATATACTCGGAGTAGTGAAGGAACTTAAATCACTTAATAAAAGCAAATCTTCCGGTCCAGTCTGTACACCAAGTAGGTTCCTTTCAGAGTATGCTGATGCTGTAGCTCCATACTTAACCATATACAACCGCTCGCTCGACGCATGACCCGTGCCCAAAACCTGGAAAGTTGCTCAGATCATGCCAACACGCAAGAAAGGCAGTAGGAGTAATCCACTAAATTACAGGCCCATATCATTAACGTCGATATGCAGCAGGATTTTGGAACATATACTGTTTTTAACATATACTGTTTTCGAAGATTATGAATTACCTCAAAGAGAACGGTCCATTGACACACAGTCAACATGGATTTAGAAAACATCGTCCTTGTTAAACGCAACTAGCTCTTTACTCACACGAAGTGTTGAGTTCTATTGCCAAGAAATTTCAAATTGATTCCGTGTTTTCAAATTTCCAGAAGGCTTTTCACACTGTACCATAGAAGCGGGTTGTAGTGCAATTGCGTGCTTATGGAATATCGTCTCAGTTACGTGACTGGATTCGTGATTTCATATCACAGAGGTCACAGTTCGTAGTAATTGACGAAAAGTTATCAAGTAAAACATAAATGACTTCTGGCGTTTCCCAGCGTAGCGTTATAGGCCCTCTGCTGTTCTTTATCTATATAAATGATTTAGGAGATAATCGGAGCAGCCGTCTTATGCTGTTAAGGTCATCAGAAGATCAGCACACGATAAATCAGTCAAATCTAAACGCCGTAAATTCAACTACATACCTAGGAATTACAATTACGAACAACTTAAATTGGAAAAAAGACATAGAAAAAGTTGTGGGAAAGGCAAACCAAAGACTGCGTTTATTGCTAGAACGCTTAGAAGATGCAACAGGTCTATTATAGAGACTGCCCACACTACGGTTGTCCCTCCTCTTCTGGAGTACTGCTGCGCGGTCTGGGATCCTTACCAGATACGGTTAACGGAGTACATCTAGAAAGTTCAAAGAAGAACAGCACGTTTTACATTATCGAGAAATAGGGGAGAGAGTGTTACTGACATGATACGGGATTTGGAGTCGACATCAATAAAACAAATGCATTTTTCATTGCGGCGGAATCTTCTCTCGAAATTTCAGTCACCAACTTTCTCCTCGGAAGGCGAAAATGCTTTGTTGACCCCGACCTACATCGGGAGAAACGATCGTAACAATAAAATAAGGAAAATCAGAGCTTGCACGGAAATATGTAGGTATTCTCTGCCGTACGTCATTCGAGATTGGAATGAGAGAATTATTGTGGAGGTGGTACGATGAACCCCCTGCCAGGCACTTAAATATTGACTGAAATAAAGTTTTTTGAATCTATTGTTACTTTCCGTAAGTCACTAATGACATTAGCTTACGTTGTGACAAAACTTCGCGACAGAGGTCTTCGACCTTCATGTGAATTCTGAGCGTCTCTTATATCGCTGCTTTATAAGTTCTCTAAAAATGCCGTTGATAATAGCGATCTAATGAAGCAGTAATATGTCCTCAGAGTTCAATAGTGGTATTATGTTTGCGGAGGCATGGCGTTAAAGATTAGTGTACCATGAATTTCAATAGTTTTTGTGTCAGAAAATCATCTGTCCTTACTGTCCACATACCTTAATTTAAAAACATTTAGACTGAGTTAAAATTTTAAACATATATCATCCCAAAAGCGCGTTTTATGCTGGGAGATTTATCGAAACAGTTTCCCATAATTTAAATTCTTTTTAGACTAAGCCGTAAGATCTCAGTTGTACTGAACGTATCACTTAACATTGGTTGTGATCGATGTGCAGCCTCACAAGTAGACGTTTAATTTATCAGCTACAGATTTACACTGTTCTTCCCCTAATTACTGGAAACATTTGATGTTCCGTGTGCTTCTACCATACTTTTATACAGTTACGTAAGCTGCACTAGATAAGGTACACTTTTTATCGTGTATGGAGTCCTACACGCTAGCCTTGTTGTAAACTAGTTGCCGCCTTCATGGCCGCAGTGATTTAAACCAACAATGAGTTTAATTGCAGTATGCATTTTCGGTTCGCACTACTGTGTTACAGACGCTAAACCAGTTGCAGGTTGCCTATCTAACGGCTTCCAGATGTAAAAGAAATATTAATTTCGATATCTCATATAACCTTTTTTCATTTTTTTAAGTCGTCATCCTTCTGACTGGTTTGATGTGGCCCGTCAAGAAATCTTCTCCTATGCCAACCTCTTCATCTCATAGTAGCACTTGCAACGTACGTTCTCAATTATCTACTTAATGTATCCAGCCTCTGTCTTCCTCTGCAGTTTTGCCCTCTACAACTCCCTCCACTACCATGGAAGTCTTTCCCTGATGCAACAGACGTCCTATCATCCTACCCTTTCTTGTCAGTGTTTTCCACATATTCCCTTCCTCTGCGATTGTGCGCAGAACCTCCTCATTCCTTAACCTATTAGTCCACCTAATTTTCGACATTCGTCTGTAGCACCACATCTCAAATGCTTCGATTTTCTTCCGTTCCGGTTTTCCCACAGTCCGCGTTTCACTACCGTACAATGCTGTGCTCCAAACGTACGTTCTCAGAAATTTATTTCTCAAATTAAGGCCTATGTTTGGTACTAGCAGACTTCTCGTGACCAGGAATGCCCTTTTTGCCAGTACTAGTATGCTTTTTATGACCTCTTTGTTCCGCCCGTTTAGGGCAGAACCTCCTCATTCCTTAACCTATTAGTCCACCTAATTTTCGACATTCGTCTGTAGCACCACATCTCAAATGCTTCGATTTTCTTCCGTTCCGGTTTTCCCACAGTCCGCGTTTCACTACCGTACAATGCTGTGCTCCAAACGTACGTTAGCAGAAATCCCGAACTTTATCAACTTCGTGACTATTAATCCTGATGTTGAGTTTCTCGCTGTCCTCGTCTCTGGTATTTCTCATTACTTCCGTCTTTCTTCGATTTACTGTCAATCCAAGTTCTGTAACCACAACACTGTCCATTCATTCAACACATCCTTTACTTCTTCTTCACTTTCATGAGGGAAGTAATATCATCAGCGAATCGTATCATTGATATCCTTTCACTCTGGATTTTAATTCCACTCTTGAACCTTTCGTTTATTTCCCTCGTTGCTTCTCCGACGTACAGATTGAAAAGTAGGGGCGGAAGACTACACCTCTCCCTTAAACTCTTTTTAATCCGAGCACTTGACACTGGTCTTCCACTCTTACTATTCCCTCTTGGCTCTTGCCCAAGATTGGATTGGATTTTTTGGGGAAAAGAAAAAAACAGTGAGGTCATCGGTCTCGTCGGATTAGGGAAGGACGGGGAAGGAAGTCGGCCGTGCCCTTTCAACGGAACCATCCCGGCATTTGCTTGGAGCGATTTAGGGAAATCACGGAAAAACTAAATCTAGATGGCCGGACGCGGGATTGAACCGTCGTCCTCCCGAATGCGAGTCCAGTGTGGCTCTTGCCCATATTGTATGTTACCGTCTCTCCCTATAGCCTACTTCTGTCTTCCTCAGAATTTCCATCAACTTGCACCATCTGAAATTGTCGAACGCTTTTTTCAGATCAACAAAGCCTATGACCGTGTCTTTATTTTCTCCTTAGTCTTGTTTCCATTATCAACCGCAACCTCAGAATTGCATCTCTGGCGCCTGTACTATTCCTAAAGCCAGACTGATCGTCATCTATCACATCTAAACTGTTCTTTTTCAGTCTTCTGTGCATTATTCTTGTCAGCAACTTGGGTGCATGAACTGTTAATCTCACTGCGCCGCAATTCTCGCACTTTCCAGCTTTTGCAGTCTTCGGAATACTGTCGATGATATTTTTTCCGAAAATATTAATGTCACCACCCTTGCTTTTGATTTCACTGTAGGCTGTTTTGACTTTTCTGTATGCTGAGTCAGTCGTTCTGACAGTCATTTCTATTTCGATTTCTTCACTTTTTTCATGGAGTGGTTTGGTCTTAGTTTCCCAGCAGCTCCTTCTTATTTCATTCCTCAGCACCTTGTATTTCTGTATTCCTGAATAGCCCCGAAAATTTTTGTACTTTCTTTTTTCATTTATCAACTGATGTATTTCTGCTCTTGCCCATAGTTTCTCCGCAGTTACTTTCTTTATACCTGTGGGTTTTTCCTATTTCTGTGATTGCCCTTTTTAGAGATGTCCATTCCTCTTCAAGTGTACTTCCTACTGGGTTATTCCTTACTGAATTATCTATAGCCTTAGAGAATTTCAAGTGCATCGCTTTGTTCCTTAGTACTTCCGTATTCTACTTCTTTGGGTACTGATTTTTCCTGACCAATACCTCAAAATTTAGACTACTCTTCATCAATATTGCCGGCCGAAGTGGCCGTGCGGTTAAAGGCGCTGCAGTCTGGAACCGCAAGACCGCTACGGTCGCAGGTTCGAATCCTGCCTCGGGCATGGATGTTTGTGATGTCCTTAGGTTAGTTAGGTTTAACTAGTTCTAAGTTCTAGGGGACTAATGACCTCAGAAGTTGAGTCCCATAGTGCTCAGAGCCATTTGAACCATTTTTTCATCAATATTACACTGCGTTCAGAGTCTGTATTTGCTCCTGGGTACGCCTTGCTATCCAATACCTGATCTTGGAATCTCTGTCGGACGATTATGTAATCTTCCCGTATTTCCCGGCCTTTTACAAGAATACCTCCAGCTCTTGTGGTTCTTGAGCAGGATATTCGCTATCACTACCTGAAATTTGTTACAGAATTCAATTAGTCTTTTTCATTTCTCATTCCTCAACAAGACCGTATAGCTCTTTCTTCGACCGCTTTCCTACACCCGCACACCAGTCCCCCATGACTATTAGATTTTCTCTCCCTTTACGTACTGAATTACCAGTGGAGTGTCATCATACACCTTCCCTGTCTCTTCATCTTCAGCTTGCGTCCTCGGCACGTATACCTGAACTATAGTTAACGCTACTGGTTTGCTGTCGATTCTAACGAAAGTAACCCTATCACTAAACTGTTCACAGCGACTCTCCAACTGCCGCACCCTCCTATTCATAATGAATCCTACACCCATTGTATCACTTTCTGCTGCCTTTGATATTACCCGATACTCATGAGACCCGCAATCCTTTTATTCTTTCTATTTAACATCACTGACACACACTACATGTAGACTGAGCCTTAGCATTTCCCTTTCCATATTTTCTAGCTTTCCTACCATTTTCAAACCTCTGACACAACACACCTGTACTCGTATAACGTGGCTCTTTCGTTCGTTATGCAATTTTTTGTCACTGTCACCTCCCCCTTGGCAGTCCCCTCCCGGAAATCTGAATGGGGGACTAGTCCGAAATCTTTTGCCAATGGGGAGATCGTCATGACACTTTTTTAATTACAGGCCACACGTCCTGTAGATACACATTATGTGTCTTCAATGCAGTGGTTCCCATTTCCTTCTGCATCCTCATTCCGTTGATCATTGCTAATCTTCCGCCTGTAGGGGCAGTTTCCCACCCCAAGAGCCTCTGTCCGCTCCGACGCCCTCTTTGAGAGGGTCGTTGGCAGAATGAGGGTTATTTCTTCTTATACAGGAAGTCTTCGGCCCGCACTACTAATTTTTATTCAGTAATTAAGCGGCAGTGGGGTCGAACCCAGGACCGAAGACGTTTAGATTACTGAACAAAGGCGCAACTCCTAGACCACGGGTGACATGATACTACATAAATATTGACCGTAATTAAACACTTAAAATGTTCTCATAATCTACTCTTTTGGAGGTCCAATCTTAGGTTAAACGTTTAACACAGTAAGACAACTAAGATTATAACAGAAATTGTGCGTAACAGTTGAAGCTGTGTCCGCATGTGTTGAAGCTTCGCAAATTACCCAAACTATGTTCAATCCGTGTTTGAGAATGAGAGCACTTATTTATTTCCAATAAATCTTACATATTATTTTAAACCTTCATGAAACTTTTCGTAGCCGACAGCCCCACAAAATCATGAAAGGAAAAACGTTTATCGCTTACTAACGTTGCTCTGTTCAAGCCGTGGAACTTCAACATCAGGAATGACGTTTTACTATATTTTGCAGACAGTATCCATACGTATCACTGAATGTACCTGCATGATTGTATCCTCCCAAGATACATAGCTCATGAGGTATGATGTGGTAAACATTGATATGGGGGAAAAACTAAAAACCTAGCTTTGGCTTAAAACGGTGCGCAAATTACCAAGAATATAATAAATGAAAAGCATTATATGGTTTATGTTCTATAAAATTAACTTATTCAGGTCAACCGGTTTTAGCTTATAAGACTATTATCACAATTTAAGTGGCTATCGTCGCCAAAGAAGATACAATCTAAGTTCTTTGGCGATGATGTTCACTTTAAGTCTGATGAAGGCTTCAAAACCCGAAAACCGGTTAACCTGAATAAATTACTCCTGTAGAACATCAAGAAGCGACAGAAGAACAGTTAACATGATTACCCAGACTGTGCTCATCCAGTGTTTGATAATGAGAGCATTTACCGACTTCCAACAAGCTTACTACACAAAAAATTTCAAACATTTTCTAAACTTTTTCTCGCTTATACGCCTAACGTTAAGCATTTAACACATTAACTCATTTGTAATTTAATCACATGTTTGAAGCTGTTTTATACATGGGTGTCTGGTTCTTTGCGGAATCTAGGTTCTTTTCAAATTATACTCAACAGTGTTCACACTACTCATACAGGGTGGTGCAGATAAAAGGAGGCCGTGTAAGTATGAAGAAAATGTAGGGAAATTACAGAAAATAAGAGCTGAAATGGATTTACCATTTATTTACAATGAAAAGTACAGTGAAAAATTCATTTATAGAAGATGTTGAAAGTGATACCCTGCAACACCAGTTCATAGTTGTGCACGTCTAAGCATATTCACACACACCCGGCGTAAAGTTCGGATATCGATGGAGGCCACTTAACGGCTGATGTTGTCTTTCAGTTCCTGTATCGTGTGTGGATCTGCTTCATAGACCTTGCTCTTCTAGTGTTCCCACACGAAAGAATCATATGCTGTTATATCCGGCGAACGTGGTGGCCATAATATTTGCTGATAGTTCGTTCCTCAATGAAGACATCATGGACTCGTTCCAAGGCTATATTAGACGCGTGGCATGTTGTCCCATCTTGCTGGAAGAAGTAGTATTGAAACTTCCTGGCAGATTAAAACTGTGTGCCCGACCGAGACTCGAACTCGGGACCTTTGCCTTTCCCGGGCAAGTGCTCTATCAACTGAGCTACCGAAGTACGACTCACGCACGGTACTCACAGCTTTACTTCTGCCAGTACCTCGTCTCCTACCTTCCAAACTTTACAGAAGTTCTCCTGCGAAACTTGCAGAACTAGCACTCCTGAAAGAAAGGATATTGCGGAGACATGGCTTAGCCACAGCCTGGGGGATGTTTCCAGAATGAGATTTTCACTCTGCAGGAGAACTTCTGTAAAGTTTGGAAGGTAGGAGACGAGGTACTGGCAGAAGTAAAGCTGTGAGTACCGGGCGTGAGTCGTGCTTCGGTAGCTCAGTTGGTAGAGCAATTGCCCGCGAAAGGCAAAGGTCCCGAGTTCGAGTCTCGGTCGGGCACACAGTTTTAATCTGCCAGGAAGTTTCATATCAGCGCACACTCCGCTGCAGAGTGAAAATCTCATTCTAGAAGTAGTATTGTTTACCGTATTCAATGAGTTGAGCACAAAATGTATCAAAAATTTCCATACATGGAACTGTGTTTAGGGCAGTGTCAAAAATATCGGACCAATAATGAGAGTTCCTGTTACACCGCACCAAACGCCTATTTTTCATCATAGAGTGGTTGCTGACACACAATGTTAGGGTTCTCCGTTGCCCAGTACCTCGTGTTCTGGGAAAGATGAAACCATGCTATATCACCCATGACGTTATTCAAAAGCCATGTGCAGTAATCTACACGTTTCTGAGTGTCATCCTCCCGGAATAGCTACACAACCGTCACACGATATGGCTTCAAATCAAGACTTTTCAATATCCGCTGGCAGCTCCTCCTACTTACATGCGCCTATTGCGCCAATTTACATGTAGACTTCTTTGGGCTCTGAAAAATTCTTTGGTGAATGTCTGCAATAACTTATGCACAGATCTGTAGGTGCACCAAGTTTCATACAGGCTCTGCATTGCTCTCTTTGCTGGTAGTGTTCCATCTCGATGCTTGACTCCGAAAATTTCGTGAGTTTCGTTAATCGAATCTGTTTCCACATATATTTCTACAATTACAATTCTTTTTTCTACCGAAAAAGTCATTTTGCAGACCGCAAGGAGAAACGTCTAACTTCACTGATGAAATAGACTGAAATGATAACAACTGATTATTGCATAAAAGTGTCCATTACTGAAGGTATTTCAGAAGTCGAAACACTGCATTCACATTGAAAGGAGAAAGGGTACTGTATAATTATTATAAATAATATACATTACTGGTCACACATGTTGTGAGTATTAACTGAAAACTGCACCCAAAGAGACGGTGGAAGTAAAGAATCACAAGGTCTGGACTGGCTGTGTATGAATGAGGCAGATCGTTGATAATGTAGCGTGCAGCAGTTATGTTGAAGGGAAGGCGTGGAAAGCGGCAGTACTGGAGTTCCACATCGAACCAATCTCATGGGTGACTGCAAAACAACGCATTAGTGTTTAGAGTTCTGTGAACTTCTCTGGAAGGGACAGGGGTTCATCACTATACCAGTCACAGCAGCTGGCCTCTGTGAGATTAATAGCCTTCGACACTGCCATGGTTAGTATATAATACAGGTCCGTGAAATCACAACACCAGATAAGATAGGAAACATCAAAATTCTGCCTTCTGTGTAAATACAGTGTAGTAGGAATTGTATACATCGTACGTATGCATGTATTGTATGAACACGTAATTGTCGCCGGAGATGTGACAAAAATTTTATAAACAGCAATCCTGCAGTTTCAAAATTCAAGCGTATTTTATATTCTGCTCAAACCTTACACTGCTTCCACTTGGACCAACTCATGCTATTGCAGACAGTCATACCCAGTCGATATCTTGGCAACCAAATCTCTAAACAGAATAATTCGCACGGATGAAATACCTGCTCCAGGCTTAACACCTCAGGACGTAATTGTCATAAAGTATTCGTTTCAGTGTCCAAAGAAGAAACTGCAAGTGCCCACATTTAGAGGTTTTAAGCTCTGTAGGATTCAGGAGAAAACTTGCATCATGGGAACACCTTGTGGGTATCAGAGACGCGGCACACAGGAAACATAAACGGCACCCGACCTCCGAGAGTCATCTTGATTACAAGTGACTACGCAGTCGAGTTAGTCGGAGGGAAATTTAAAACTCAGGTGTGCCCGCTCGTTAACTGAGGACTTTAACAGGCCCTCCGCCTTGTGAAAACATTTAAGAGTACTAGGAAGAGGCAAACATCAATCTGTAGTTGAAGCTCTTGTTCCTAATGAAGAACGTGCGTTTCGCCAGGCCTGCATTTCTGCTTTACCAGTGCACAAGGACGCAAACCATTGACTCCCCTTCGGTATGTATGGTCGGTACCAACAAAAATTTTCTTCTGGAGACGGTAAGCTTTAACACAGCCAGGAAGTCAATCGCCTGAATTCCTTCTGCAGTTGCAAGGCACGACACTATTGCAGTAAACGTGATCAATTTCCTCGTCGATACATTACCGCCGATACTAACACATATTTTTAACCATTCTCTGACCTCCAGCATCTTCCCACTGGCATGGAAAAAGGCACTCATGAAACCTTACTTAAAAAGGAATCTGCCGAAGAACATTCTGACTAAAGGCCCATTTGCATTCTACCAGTATTATCTAATCCTTTAGAATACGTAGTTCACGATCAACTTACCAATTACATTTGGATGAATACCAATCTGGTTTCCAGAAAAATCGCACCACGACGACTACTCCTATAAGAGTGACTACCAAACTGAAACAAACTATGGACAAACAATAGGGGACTTTTATATGCATTCAACACTGTCAACTCTGATATTTTGCATGTTAAACTCAAAGTCACAACTTTTCTTCAAGTGCTGTACAATAGTTTCACTCATATCTTACATACTGCCAACAGTGTGTAATGATCGGAACAAAAAGGTCACAATGGAAGAATGTATTACCACGGATCCCACAAGGATCAGTATTGGGCCCATTACTTTTGTCATAATATTTCAATGATGTGTCGTCTATTATCTCCCATTTCAGTTGCCATTTATACAATGATGACCTTCAGTTATGTCTGAGTGCAAACCCGAAAAATCTGCACACAGCCATTCAGAACGTAAATGCTGATTTACTTGCTTCATCAGAATGGGCGCAGAGTATACGTTTGGAACGTAACCCATCTAAAACGACAGCAATCTTAATCACTCACAAAGGACATTTTACTCCTCATTTAAGACAATCTCTTCTATCATTAATCCTGAAAAACACAAAAATCACCTTTTCTTCTTCTATAAAGAATTTGGGGAAAATTCTGGATAAGCACCTAGACTGGACTGAAAACACAATTGCAGCCTGTAAGAACCTGTCAGCATCACTACATTCATTACAGAAACATAAAAAAGTGTTTCCTCTTGAGCTTGAAAAGAAACTCGTAGAGTCACTAACGCTCCCCGTCCTCTCTTATGGTGATATTGTTCTCCAAGGACTTTCGTATGAGAGCTCGCGTCGGGTGGAGCTGGCGATGAATGCTCCTGTGCTATACATTTGTGATGTACGTACGGTATTTCGACTATATCACATGGCTACGTGCCGATAAGCACAGAGAATATCATACTCTGTATCTGCTGTATCTTCTTCTCAGCCATTGCACTCCTTGCTATTTATCTTCAACCCTTGTACTACTATCTGAACAACGCAACAGAAATACTCATTCTCTAAATCTTTTTTGTACCAAGAACCTTACCTAGAGAAATTAAAGGACTTTCAAACATCAAAAGGCAGGAAACGACCTATGTTATTTTATTAATAATGTAAATTATTATTACTATGATTGTTAAGTAATAGTTTATCTGTACATAATGTTCCTGGTCAGGTAGATATAAGAGAGATGTTAAGACCCTAATCCCGTCAGCATAAGTAATTAATAAATAAATAAGTAAATATTATTACAGCTGGCTGTGATTTTGGAGTAGACGGGGTGAAAAATATAATACACATAGCTTCTAGCCTACAGCAGCGACAACGGCTGTAAGCAGGATATGGAGGCAGTCTGAACTTGGATGATAGATACAGTACGGCATTCTATAATACATCTGCTCTGTGCCTCTATATCGGGTAGGTCAGGACAAAAAGGGCAACAAACGGTCTTGCTTTGAAAGATAATGTCATGGAGACCTCAACCGCAAGGAATGGGTCAGTCACGAGGGATCAGTGACCAAGATTGTGAACTGGTTATTGGAATTACCTGAGTCACAAATCTATCAGGGACATTTCAGCTTTTCTGAGGACGCCGAAATCTACTGTTGGCGATGTGACTGTGAAGTGGAAACACTAAGCAGAGCTACTGCTAAACTAAGACCAGGCACATCTCGTGTACTAGGTCGGTCGAACATTGCGGAGTATACTGAAGGAATCACTCGCAAGTGCTACCAGCAATCCATCTAGCACTATGACTGTGCGCAAGGAGTTTACAAGAACGGGGTATAATGGTAGAGAAGTTCCTCAAAACCCACATGTTTCTGTAGTCAGTGCTGAGCGATTCTGGAGGTGATGTCAAGAGTGATGTCGCTGGACAATGGATGAGTGAATACAAGTTATTTGGAGTGGTCATTCACGCTATACCCTGCGAGAGGGTTTGGTTTTGGCGAATTCCTAGAGATCGTTAGGTGCCATCCTGTGTAGTGCCAACAATGAAGTTCACAGCAGGTGGTGTCTCGGTATGGATGTGCTTCTCGTGGTAAGGGAGTAGTTCCCTTATTGCGTTTAAAAACAGTTATATGCTGAAGGATATAAATAGCTTTGTGTATCGCGTACAGTGGAGGAAAAGTTCGGAGACTACCATAGTATCAGCATGACAGTTCACCCTGTCATAAAGCAGCATCTGTGAGGAGGAAACGGTTTGTGGACAACAACATTCCTGTAATTAGCTGTCCAGCCCAGAGTCCCGACATGAACCCAACGGAACACCTTTGGGATGGTTTACAACGTTAACTTGCGTCCAGACTCCAGCGTCCGTCGTCAGTACCTTTTCTGTTTTCGGCTTTTGAAAAATAATGGACGATCATTCCTCCAAATACGTTCAAATACCTCACTGAAAGTATCGTCAGTAGAGAAGAAGCCCTCGTAAAGCCGAGAGGTGGAAACATCCCATGTTAATGTCCGCTAATAGGTGTCCAGGTACTTTCGTTCACGTAGTGTACATCTCGGGTGTTAGTCGCTTGGGGCTTGGCGCTGAGTATGGCCCTCCATAACCCATCTCGTGGGACCCCGCCCAATGACAGCACTAACATGTGGGAACGATAAATGCACTTTCGATAGCTCAGGATGCTGATGTCTTTATACACAAAAATGTCTCATTATTACACTACGCATAACACAATCTTGTCACAAACAATCACCACTTTTCTCTTACGTTTAAATCGAATTAAAATTTTATTTGTGTTAGTTCGATTGAGAACTTAATATGGTTTGTGACGGAACCGAGTAGCGCTTAATCAAATGTTACAGAAAAGTGCAGGGGTTATAGTTACAGGATACGAAGATATAACTGTAGCGTAATACAAGAATATTACTGAGGAGCGTGCGGTTAACTGAATTTGTTGCAAATCATGAACTTGATATATTAACATAAGTAACTGTGATTAATGCTTAAAAAGCAAAGGACGACATTAATTTCAAAAGAACTTAATTAAAAATTGGGCGAACAGAGTGGAAACTAAATACGAAAAGCTAAAAACGAAATTAATTTTACTGACTTTTACGGAAAAGGCATCTGAACAGATTGCTGACCCTCACCGTAAGAATAAAACATTAGAAATCTTCCATACTGCCAATTTCAAATAAAATACGACATAAAGAAAACAGTACTTCATAATAAATACTCAACGGCGTCTGCGTATAATATAAAATGCACCCAAACGGGAAGATCTCTTGATAACCGTTCTAGAAAATGTAATAAGTGAAGGGATAAGAAAACAACTTTTGTTCTTATTTTTAAAAAATACGGACGTAAAGTAGGACGCCTACATCAGGGATTCCCAAATTGAGCTCCTCAAATGGTTCTGAGCACTATGGGACTTAACATCTGTGGTCATCAGTCCCCTAGAACTTAGAACTACTCAAACCTAACTAACC
Organism: Schistocerca nitens; assembly: GCF_023898315.1. Classification (NCBI taxonomy): domain Eukaryota; kingdom Metazoa; phylum Arthropoda; class Insecta; order Orthoptera; family Acrididae; genus Schistocerca; species Schistocerca nitens. The sequence goes on from NC_064619.1 coordinate 361,051,741, forward strand.
TAAGGACATCACACACATCCATGCCCGAGGCAGGATTCTAACCTGCGACCGTAGCGCTCACGCGGTTCCAGACTGAAGCGCCTAGAACCGCACGGCCACACCGGCCGGCAATTCGGTTCCTCGAAACAGCAATTGAATACGTAATCGGGGAAACATTATTAATAAAATTTCGTTCTATCTTGACATTTTGAAGGTACCAATTATTTTTTGAATCTCATTATGACTGCTGTATTATTAGTTCTGATTTAAACTGAAGTAATCACCGAATAAACCAAGTATTTCCAATTTTTTAAAAATTTTATTAACTTCAAAATAAATAACGTGTTCCATCAGAGTATTATGATTCTCAGATTGATCTGTCAGAGAAAAAGTAAGGGAAGCTCTGGCGTAGATCAATATCTTCTTTATGTCATTATGTACCTAAGGTATAATATCTACATATACTTGAAGGACTTGAAACTTTCAGTAATTAAAAAAAATACGTTTAGTCGTTTTTACAGCAGAAAAGCGATTTCCGTAAGAAAAGCCATTCTGGAAGTATTTTCTGAGGTGTTGCATGTCAATTTCTCCCTATTTTCTTCTGTTTTCCTTTTTTTAAGTTCCTTTATCTACCGGATAGTTCCTGTCTAATAGTGGTTTAACAGTTGTTGCGTTCTGGCTGTTTAGTGTATACTTGCGATCACAAGATATTATCAAACAACTTAAGGGAATACAGCCAAGTAGTATTAACAGCGACCGCCGATATTTCGGCGGGAACACACCCTGCCATTTTCAAGGCAAACTGCAACTGACAGGCGATGTACAGGCAAATTGAAAACCTCGATTCTAGGACTAATGCAGGAAAGATAACGCACACACTGAACACTAGTGCCACCAAAAATGACCAAAGTCAGAAATATCGATGGTGAGACTACGAACTAGTAGGTGGGGTAACATTGACTCTGTCCCTCTAATTTTTTACAAGGGAGAGAGCAGGATTCCAAACAGAGTTGAAACAAAAACATCTCTCCCTCCTTACGAGGTTTCTCGCTAATTTAATCTCAACTGCCTCCTTAATAACACTGTCCCAATAGCTGGACGTGCACACCAATATCTCGGTGTTGTATAACACAGGGTGACCAGTATCCAACCAATGCCCGGAAACAGCAGATCTACTTGGCTGCTGTAATCGTGCGTGCCGTTTATGCTCCATATTTCGGTCCTCCGCAGTCCTGATAGTTTGACCAATATATGCCACGCCACAGCTACGTAAACCAAGATCATCGTTAACGGAACCCAAAAGCACTCTAATTTTAGATACAGGTCGGAAAGCACATTTACCATCGTATTTCCGTAAAATACGACCGATCTTGTTGGAAGTGCTTCCTACGTAAGGCAGAAAGGCAGTATTTCTAATGCTATGTCTCTATCTTTGTTGGAGTCTCTAGTGTCTGCTTCCCCCTTTATATTACTGACTGTCTCCACTGTTCTGGAATGGACACTGTCCTTACCACCAGCATGTGCCCGTGGCAGGCTGCATTCGACCTCGCGGTGGACGTTGGTCGTAATGTTTTGGCTCATCAGTTTATGTTTACATCGTAGTTGCATCTCCAGACTTGCTCAGTTGTCGAGTCACTATATAAGTTATTGAACTATTTATTATTGAACGTGGAAATTAGATTGAATTGTGTATACATGCAGACTTAAGCAACGAATGAGAATTTGTACCAACGCCGAGATTCGAGCCCGGACCTCTTGGTCATTGGGCAGATGCACTAACCACAACGCCAACCTGGCACAGTGGATTTGTACAACTGCATGTATTACCCTAGCACACCTCCCTATTCAGTCAGAACTCTCATTCAGGATGTAGCCCACTTCGGTTCGGTTTGAATTGTACCTTATTTTCCTCGTATTTAATTTTTTGTTTCTTTTTAAACAGATCATCTGATGATTATTTAGTAATAAGTCTAAACTGGTAATGATACCATTTGTTTGACCTGAGGCTGAAAATATAATTTCAAAAATATTTATTAGACGGTCAATACGATTCTCTAAGGCAGTCTGTCTAGCCTGTGTAAGTTCAGGCAGTTTCTGTGTAACGGAAATGGGTACATAGCGGCATTGGGCTCTCTTTGTCCTTTTCGTTAACTGCGAATATGTAAATATAGTTTTCACTTTTTCGACCTGAATATCCTACCCCAAGTAGTCTACTTTCGATTGACAATTAACCACAATCTGTTGCAGTGCCTCCATTACATTCGTATCTTACAGAACGAGGTGACGCGACCATTAAGATATTGAACGTTCGTAAGACTTCAATTCCCGTTCAGCTGTCGCTTCTCAAGCTTCCTGTGGTTGCCTCAAATCACTTAAGGCGTAAATCCACCCCTGTTGACTTCATCTTTCCTTATCCAGTCCAAACTGGACTGTGTCTAACGACCATGTGTTTCGAGAACATTACACTCCAATGGCCCTTTCTCCAACGTCGACGGTCCATTTTACACCGCCGGAAAAAATACAGCACCCTCAACGACCAAATCATTTTATTGACAAGAGATGTGACACGTATTTCGCCATTGTAGGAGTATATGATAACAAGTTCAGGCCAAATAAAACACGTCTGTCACAGTAAAGGGTACATCAACAGTGTACACCCTTTTGGAGGCAACGCAGGCGGCTGTTCTCCCATGCAAAAGATCATAAACGTGCCTAACGGCCGCCTCCAATACATTGTTCCAAGCACTTTTGTTGCTAGGGTAGTTGCTTTTGTTGCAGTTCGGCAATACTTCTTGCGGAACCTGGGCCACGACTAAGTTCCCACAAAAATATCAGGTCTCACACTTGTTCAGTTGGAGAGACATCCGGTGATATTGTTGGCAACGGCAGTTGTGTACCATGAAAAGCACGTTGCGTCGCAGCAGCCTTATGTGGACGTGCACTGTCTTGCTGAGAAAGCACGTCAGCTCTGTCGAAGAAACGGCAGTATAACAGCCCATGCATTGTAGCGGACATTGGTTACTTTACAGCGCAGAAACACGAAATGTGACTGCGATTTGCAAATGATGACACCGACCCCCCGCCCCAACCACATCATAAAGCCTAGAATGGGACCTGTGTGTCGTGGGCGAATTCACTCTGCAACATGCAGCCCACCAGAAAGTCGCCATACAAGTATTCCAAAGTCTATCACTCGCACGCGGAGAAAATCTGCTATGATTACTGAAGGCAACAGAACACCATTCCACTTCCCAGTCATGTCTTTCACGACACCAGCGTAGCCATGCTTGGCACTCTGGTTGTGTCAGTCGTAGCCTGGACAGAAGCACGACACCTTAATCCTGCTTCAGGCAGACGTTTTCCAGTGGTCCCCGAAGACATAGAAGGTGCAACATGTTAACGGATTTCATCCCTGGATGATGTTCGCTCGCCCACCGCAGCTTAATAGATGCGTTGATCTTGACATACGTCTGTTTTACACCGTCGTCCAAAATATCACCTATAGGTGAGGGACCATTCCACACACCATTGAGGAAAGCAGCAAGACCCCAACGATACAATGTGAAATTTAAGTGCAGAAATCAGTGTACACGTCCAGCCAGCTTGCGGCAGGACCACACTGTGACCCCGTTCGAATGGCTGAAGCTATTCAATAGGAGTACGTACTCGTCAGCGGAGTATGCTGCACCACAGAACGGATGTTGCGCGCTCTGTTCACCTCCAAACTCAGTACAGTTACTGCCCGCGGAACCAAACCAAAAGCGCATAGACAGGCCTCACTCGCGCCATCTGATCGCCAAAGACTGTGACAGATGAATCAGTAACACTACAACCAGTCATTATGCTTATATTACACGCTGGTGCCACTGAACACAGCGCTTCAGAGAGTTGTATTTTTTTTCAGCAGTTTATATATTTTCCTTAGCCGCTTACATGTTCTCTCATTGAGTAAACTCACTGCGACTATCAATGACGTTAATTTTGTTTCTCGTAACCGTTATCAATTCGTATTTCAATGATAACGACATGCTTATTAGCAGGTTCCTACAATTGAAACAAGAACTGATAAATTTATCAGTTTTCTCCTTCATTTACTGAAGGTGACCGCTATGCAACAGCTTACCTTATCATCATACCGAATGTACTCTCGCGGTTTCTTACTTTAAACAAGCTCATTTAGTGGCGGTTTGCTATTGCACCTAATTTACTTGTTGTTTCCGATCTGATGATTAGGCGTGAAAGAAGTTCAGTTATCGCTTAAAATTCAGCCACGAATAGCACATCATGCACTCTGCAGGAAACTAGGCGTGTCGACTGAACAACACAGCGAATAAAACAGATGACGTACGCACAATAGTTCTATCAGTAGCTGACACAGTATCAAGGAAACTGCACCTGATATTTGACATTTTGTAAAAATAAGAAAACCTTCCCATGTTCTATTTTCTTTAACTGTGCGCAACAGGATAGTAAATGACTCCTGTTTCCAACCCAGATACTTGACCATCTTTTCCATCTGCCACTTTCAAGGTACAAGTACCACGTTTTTATGCTAAAGAACATGCAAGACCCCTGATCCAATGACTTTCGCAACGACCAAACTATATAGGTCTTGGGTGATTTTCCACAGCGCTCTACGATATTTCCCTGTTTCTGTTCATACACACATCAAAAAACCTTTTGCATCACCCCGGTTCCAGGAACTCCTGAAGATAGATGTTGACTGTGGACATTGTATCACAGACACAGTCCCTTTGACTGTACAGAGATTTCACTAAACCCGCCCAAAGATGTAAACAACCACGCATGAGCAGCGTCTATTAGACGGAGGGGGTCCGACAGACGATCAGTTCCACACATTCCACCAGGAAGGAGGTACACGGCTCGTGTTGTCTGTAGTTTAATCATGTCTAGACGGCCAGTACCGCGGTTCGATCGAGTCCACAGTGTTACTTTGTGCCAGGAAGTGCTCTCAACAAGGGAAGTGTCCAGGCGTCTCGGAGTGAACCAAGGTGATGTTGTTAGGACATGGAGGAGATACAGAGAGACAGGAACTGTCGATGACATGCATCGCTCAGGCCGCCCAAGGGCTACTGCTGCAGTAGATGACCGCTACCTACGGACTGTGGCTCGGGGGAACCCTGACAGTAACGCCACCATGTTGAATAATGCTTTTCGTGCAGCCACAGAACGTCGTGTTACGACTCAAACTGTGCGCAGTAGGCTGCATGATGCGCAACTCCACTCCCGACGTCCATGGCGAAGTCCATCTTTGCAACCACGACACCATCAGCGCGCTACAGATGGGCCCAGCAACATGCCGAATCGACCACTCAGGATTGGCGTCACACTCTCTTCACCGATGAGTGTCGCACATGTCTTCTACCAGACAATCGTCGGAGACGTGTTTGGAGGCAACCCGGTCAGGCTGAACGCACACAATGCCCAGCGAGTGCAGCAAGGTTCAAATGGTTCAAATGGCTCTGAGCACTATGGGACTTAACATCTTAGGTCATCAGTCCCCTAGAACTTAGACTACTTAAACCTAACTAACCTAAGGACATCACACACATCCATGCCCGAGGCAGGATTCGAACCTGCGACCGTAGCGGTCGCGCGGTTCCAGACTGTAGCGCCTAGAACCGCTCGGTCACTCCGGCCGGCGCAGCAAGGTGGAGGTTCCCTGTTGCTTTGGGGTGGCATTATATGGGGCCGACGTACGCCGCTGGTGTTCATGGAAGGCGCCGTAACGGCTGTACGATACGTGAATACTATCTTCCGACCAATAGTGCAACGATATCGGCAGCATATTGGCGAGGCATTTGTCTTCATGGACGACCATTCGCGCCCCAAGGTGCAAATCTTGTGAATGACTTCCCTCAGGATAACTACATTGCTCGACTAGAGTGGCCAGCATGTTCTCCAGACATGAACCCAAGCACATATGCCTGGGATAGATTGAAAAGGGCTGTTTATAGACGACGTGACCCACCAACCACTCTAAGGGATCTACCCCGAATCGTCATTGAGGAGTGGGACAATCTGGACCAACGGTGCCTTGATGAACTTGGGAATAGTATGCCACGACGAATACAGGCATGTATCAATGCAAGAGGACGTGATACGGGGTATTAGAGATACCGGTGTGTACAGCAATCTGGACCACCACCTCTGAAGGTCTTGCTGTATGGCGGTACAACATGAGCAACAAAAAGGGGGGAAATGATGTTTATGTTGATCTCTATTCCAGTTTTCTGTACATGTTCCGGAACTCTCGGAACCGAGGGGATGCAAAACTTTTTTATATCTGTATAGATAAGTCAAATACTTTGAAGTACCCGACGGCGTTGGTATTTCTCATTTGACTGGATATTATTACAGTGCTACTTTACATGTACACAGATTTTCATAGCAAATGTCAATTTTAACCTAATCATTTTGGGTGTTAGATCGACTAATTACGAAACTACCGAGTTCATCGTCCTAGAGGGCAACGCCTGAAAGACAACCGAAACGACGTTTTTGTTATTTGGTGTTTTAGTGTTACATAAGGACGTCGCATAATACCGAAAAGCACTCTATTCAACACTACGTTTGTTGGAAATTCGAAATAGAACCTCAGAACGGAGAAATATTTACTTTTAGTTTATCCGTAAACAACCTAAGTTAGTGCAGACCAGCATCTATGAAGCAAAAATTCTTGTCTCCTTCTCTTCGTATACAGCTTCTGTTACTAGCGTCTCTTTTATATACGCCAGCACTAAAACTGACAAAATAAACAGAATGTCAGAACTGAATCACTGAAAGCAAACGAAGATCCCTTGCGAAATGATACAATCATATTAATATCACTAATAACTGATAAGTCACTACTACTACATCTCCCTTCCTCCTGTGTACCCATCGTTATCTCAACACCTCAGATTGCCATGCAACGTATTCGTATTAAATGAGAAAATTTGATAACGAATATATTTTAAGATACCTCGCCCATGAGGTGTCCCCAACAGTGACAACTGCGTCTTGATACTTAGTACTTTATCGTCATTATGAATAGGTGTTCCTTACCGTTTAAATATATTTAACGTTTATTGGTCTTTTACGACGGAGCCTACATCCTAATCATAAAATTACCAGACTTCTATTTTCAACAAACAATTCTTTTGACGGTCAGTCTTTAATTTCTTATATATCTGTAGGTTTACCTCATTTCAGAAATAATAGGATAAAGAAAGGAAGATTCTTTTCTACGATTACTTTACAAAATAGTCATAAAATGCGATTACTGCGTACCTTCGTTCCCCAGACCAACAGCGATGCTGTTTAGAGAATTACTCAATGAAGTCGTTGAATTGTTACCGTCTGTATTAGCACTTAGACTTGGAAATAATATTTTACAACATTATTCCGTAGGATTAATTTCTATGTATTTAGGCTGCGCAATTTTCATTAACTTATAGTCTGTGGCCCTTTCCCACCTTTGAAATACATCGACATAGTATTATAAGAACAGAATTAATACTTCTGCCTTCAACTAATTCTCAAAATCAATAAGTTTTTCATGTGCATTTCACCACTTAATTAAAATTCCATAATAAAAACATTTGAAATTCTTCTCTTTGATAAATGAGGTAGTAAGCATCATTCATTGAATATTTGTTTTCCTTAATAAGAAGCTTTCTGTGTTGATTCACGCAAACTACACACAAAGGTTGTAATTCATACCATAAAATAGAACTTTATTTGGTAGTGTACAAGAGGCAACTACATTTCCAAAGACATACATGCCATTCATTATTCATTCATTTATTCTTTATTGATTCATTCATTTATTACAAGATAATAATCATTGCAGGAAATATATAGCTTCTGCTATCTTGTTGCAGTAGGGGCAGTCGACCACCTGGGTATTAGATGGCGCATCACAATTAAGGGGCCACTATTTTTAAACCACGTAATTGTTTCCCACTGCGACAAAGAAGTTTGAGATTTGGCTCAAAGGTGCCAAAACCATCTTTTATAATCTTGCAAAAGTGTGGCACCTTGCGGCTTCATCCTTGCACTCGGCCATGTGTGATACAGAAAAGTGTCGACACATTCGAAAGAAACGTCAAACCTCAGGTGGGTGAAAGATGTCGCTTCGGCATCTAGTTTCACCATAATTCTGCACAACACCACCGTCGACGTGCGACATGGTGGGAAGGCGGCCACATTTATTTATTTATTACAGTAAAACTTGCTCAAAATGGAATCGCAAGAGACTAAAATAATTTTCCATATTTGAGAAGATTACATACAACACATTGGGCTACGTAAAATTTGTCATCATCATGCACAAAGGTACAATAAACGTTTTTAATTATGCACATATTGCATTTACGTACCTTCACACCAGCACAGTAGATGTTCATTTACTGTATATTGGACAACAGAACACTGGACGGCATTTCTACATTTTCACTCGAATTTTAAATTCGTTTATTATTGTTTGTACATACATATTATTCCCATGTTTATTTGCTTTACATTTCACTTTTTTCGCCACATATCAACGAGGGAAACTTGTTTTAATTTCTGTTCAAAATTGTTTTTTTCTAGGCAATTTTTTGCAGCGCACAATAGTTCCAATTGCGTAATATCGTTTATGCATGCAACGGCTTCTTCTTTAGGGATAACATTTTGCTTTTCTTCTTCTTCCTTTGTTTCTTCTTAATCATCCTCTGTGTAGCAGATGTCTGTTAAATCTGTTGCTGAAGTGAAAGTGGAGTAAGTTGACAGAAAATCATCACTTCGAATGTAATCATCTGCACTACATGAAATGTTTCGCATTTTCATTAATTCAGAAATTTCTGCTACACTTTCTTGAACTTCGTTGGTCACAGAAGCGTCGTGTTCTTGACCACCAAACACCGCTGTGTTGAAGCACTTGGTGAAAGTTTCGGGTTTTATTTCCTTTACTGCCAAGCCGATCCAATTTACTGCATCCAGGACAGAAACTGACCGTGCAAGAGTAAACGCACTTCCGGCCTCTTCAACACTAGGAATAAGAGATTGCATCAGTAATCACCTATAATGACACTTGAATGTGTAAATAACCCCCTGGTCCATGGCTTGCGTGGGGCTGGTTGAATCTGCAGGAAACCAAGCCATTTTCACGTTTGATAACGTCACTTTTGGGTGGAAGGTTGCATTGTCTAAGAAATTCGCGATATCCTTTTTTTTTATTTTGCCATTGAAAGTACCCAGCCATTCTTCCGTAAAACCACTCACCATCCACGCCTTTTTATTGCTTCACCATGTGACTGGAAGCTTAATGACGTCTACATTTTCGAAACAACGCGGTTTTGCTGCTTTTCCGATCACCAGAGGCTTCTCAATTTCACCTGTTTCCACGCAGCAGTACAGTGAGTCTTCCCTTCGACATTTTTCGGTCGGTGCACTTTTCACCTCGAATTGCTAGCGATTTTGAAGGTAGCGCAAGATAAAATAGTCCCGTTTCATTGGCATTGAACACGTCGTTCGGGTCATAATTCACAATTAAGTTGGTCAGTATTATCTTCCATTCTGTTGCTACACTTTCCTGTACATCCTTAGCTCCCCACACACTTCATTCCACACGATGTGGTGCCTAGCTTTGAAACTGTCCAGCCATCCTGTGGATGCCTTAAACTCCGTAATTCCATGCTCTTTAGCGACTTTCAGAGCCTCACTCTGCAACATGGGTCCAGATAAAGGTACTTTTTTGCCCGCGCAATTACGAACATTCCCACACTATATCGTAAATTTCTTCATTTCCGGCCATCTTCGCATTTCTTTTCATCTTCCCGTTCCCTTTCATCCATTCATCCCGAATCTTATCCTTGTTTCTTAAAGTGTCATAAATTTGTGTTTTACCGCATTTGAAACGCAACATAATTTCGTGCACAGGGAGGATGTCTTTCTCACTCCCCTCGATTACATTAATCTTAAGAGTTAATGACACACACTGCTTGTTCGACATCATGTTACTGTATCTGCGATGGACCTCTTTCTTGGTTTTACGCCTCTTAACAGAGGTGTTAAAAGTAACGTGCTTGTAGAGTCGTGAATGAACGAACTGTAATACAGTAGTAGTATATGGTCTCTTTTCCGCATTTTAGATTGAATTATTACGTATATTATAAGATTTGCTTTCCGTTTCCGCGTTAGGCACGTTCTGCTTTATACAAAAAATCAGCATATAAAACGGCACTGCGTCGGGACTGAAATACTTATACGGCTTGGGCAGATTTCCGAATTACACAAGTGACGATTTGAGCAAGTCTGACTGTATTTCTTTATTTATTAACATTACAGAGTGACGACCACGTTAGTAACTATAGTGGATCGTTTGCTACTAAAAACTAGACTATTTTCAAAATTTTAGTACTTTTCTTACTTTTTATTTAATTAAATTGTAGTTAAAAAAGAAAACCAAAACAGAAAACATAAGACACATAAAGTACTATTTGGGAAAGGAAGGAAAACACACCAATTTTACTATATTCCAAAGGAGAAAATAATACACGAAAGCAAATATTTAGAAAGCAAAGTGGAAGGGCTTCAGCAAACGCTTCGAACCTGTCGTACTTGAATTAGCACATTCTATTCTACTGTAGCTACTACTGTATGTATGTTGTGATATTAACTATATGTGATTTGTGTATAAGCTATGAGAGTGCTATTGGTTACTGCAATTGCTTCCTCCACTTAACTGCGCCGTAAGCGGGAGAGGAGCCTCGGGTGGCCACATCCCATCTCGCCCCTTCACGCCTCTGTGATGAAGGTCAGAACCGTGACGCCCGGCAGCGAAATCACGCGGTTTTCTTAAGAGTGGGCGAGGAAAGCATCTGAAACACATCAGAATCGATACGGATAGGCCTCAGGCTGTCAATGAAACCACCCCTTTCGTTGGAGTGTTGAAGCCTACACATTTCGCGGTCCTTCTCCAAGGACATCATTATTTTGCAAAACGATTGTACATAATCCGCTATTTTTGCTCTGATATACAGAGAGGAATCACCAGGGACCGTGCAGTTCATACGACGAAATTTAAACGTGATCCGAAGCAGCAAATGGCATTCAGGTCTTCAGCCCACTTCTTTTGCGTCCTCCTGTGTACTCAGCACATAAGAGTATGGAGGACGGCGCGATGGGGGGGGGGAGTGTAGAGGAGTTTTGCGACGCTGACACGAGCATCCCTTTCGACACTCTTGAGTTTTTGTAGCGCTAGCACAGCGCGAAGTGCCACTCAACTGAGATGTGTTGAAAACGTTGCCTGCCACATTGGAGCTTAGATTCAGTTAATTGCTGCCTCTGGATGCGTCCTCCCCCTGCCTCCCGACCGTCCCCCCCCCCCCCGAACCCCCCCCCCCCAATCCCCCTGTGATGACGCCACAGGAGGGCGCGAAACATGATGGCTGATAAAAGCCTAAACACACTTTTCTGCTTACGATCACGTTCAAATTTCGTCGAATAGTTTTTAACAGTCCCTAGTGATTCCACCCTGTATACCAGAGCAAAAATTGCGCTCGAGCTACACTCCAAAGTGGTGCGATAATGTTCAAAAAGGTCGCAGGCCCACGATTTCTTTAGAAAAGTCCGACGGGTGGAGGGGGGGGGGGGGGGGGGAGGCGGAAGGTGTCCGCACGCAGTGTCAGAATTGTCAAGAATGTCATCCTGTTGCTCATCGCAACTATGAAAGTGTGGGAATCAACGTCGCAGCAAAAGGGGTGTTTGCGTAGACACACTGTACGCCACAACCTGAGGCCTTTTCCTGTCGATTCTGAGAGACGGTGCGCCTGAAATGTTTTGCTCGAACATCCAGAAGAAAATAGCTTGATTTCTACCCTAGGTGTCGCGCTTCTGACCTCCACAGCAGAGGCGTTAAAATGGAGGTAAAATGTGGATAAGATGGGGTGTGACGAACTGTTCATCGTTTGACATGTCCACGGTGGTGTTGAGCAGAATGTGATGAAATCTGGTGCCAATGTGATATCACTAATCCACTTTACAATTCACATGAACTTCTGAGCTATGTATGGCCTTTATTTATTCGCACGTGTTACACCTTGCTATTAGAAGTGTCGTCGAGTGTTATGATGACGTCGCAGAGCGCCAGGCTTTTGCAGCATTATAGGGGAAGGTTGTAGACACTTTTGAGCGAAATTTCAACTTCCGCGCCGCACTGAGAGACAATTGCGGGATTTCGAAAAAGTGATCCGTTAATTGTGTTTCTCAGTGTATATTCCGGCAACGTGATTAACTCACGCCGCGCGTAGAATAGCGCTCACCCGGCCTCCACAACATAGGTGTAGCAAGTAAAAACAAACAAATCACCTTGCAGTGTACTTGAAATTTTATTTTAATCAGCTCACTATATTATCATTGCGATATCATCATCCCACAGATGTTGGGGCTCACATGCGGTTCCTCTTCGTCGAAATGTCTTGGCTCAAACTCGTCTAGAGGTTGAACCGCACGTGTAGCATTACACGCCCTAAATTAGACATTTATGATCCTTCAGTTGAATTGTCTGGCTGATGGCAACTTTGTGAAATACAAAGTTAACATAACATAATGACAGTAATAATAATATCGGGAACTAAATTAACGACCCATAAATGATGTAGGCAACACAGTTGCGATTTGGTTAGAATAATGTTTATTCAGAAAGCAAATTAATAGCGAAAGTGGTCGTATTTAGAGTTACTGTTACACTCGAGCGCATATCCATTCACAATCTCATCGCGAAATACAAGTTATCTACGCGAAAGGTTAGAGTTCACACCAGGCGCGCGGCTGCTCACCGCTCTGAGACTAAGTCCCGCAATACCACACAACGCGAAATTTTATACGTCGTTTCACTTCCTAGCTGCCTAAAGACCGACTGTCCGCTTTCGCGTCTCAATCCGAACTGTCCGCTTTGGTGTTTCGACTAGAACTGTCCGCTTTCGCGTCTGCACCAGCTCTGTCTCTGCTCGTCCCCGACCGCGTTATCCCGCGGGCCGAATATACTCGCTTAACTGACTAGGGCAGTTCCCTTTCCTGAGGCCGTCCATCTGATTGGCTGCAGCTTATTCTACGTTATTTTACATTTTAACACATTTAAATAACCAAAGCTTGACCACTTTCACTTTCTGAATAAAGTAACAATAATATCTATTACATAATAAACGTTAAATTCTTTTACATAAAACCAATACAATTTCCTTATTAACTTTGAATGTCTCAGCCAGTAGCCTTGCACCAATGTGCTTTTTGATAAATAAATAAAGAACAAAAGTAATTATTATGCACTAAACTTACAACAAATATTCTATTACCTAATAATTCAATAATGTGTCAAACTGTCATCGTTCAAAGTGTTCTGTGTGGAGGAAATGATCTGATGCTTAACTGAAAATAATGATAATTTAAATTTACTATATCTTTCAAACAAATAAAGTTACAGAGTTGATATTTACGACGTTTGTCATTTTAATGGTGCTCTTCTATATGAAATATCAATCGTTAAGATCGACCAAAGCGTTCAGATTTTAGCATTCAGGTCTTTGTTACAAAACTTGTGAATTTATCTTTAACAGTAAATCCTAAACTGTTATTGATATGATCAATATTCAAGTTTTATGGGATCACTGTGAAAATTTATGAAGGATGGTAGATTAAAGTTACTGTTGCTTCATTCCCTGCATTATTACAGAAATAAATAATTTCCATAAATGTTTCCCTTTATGGCTGATCTAAGGTCCGCCATATTTAACACAGCTACGGCTCCTCAGCCACAAACGGCTTCTACTGGGTTTCCCTATGGCGTAGGTTCTCGTCTGTCTCACTCGCACACTCCAGCGTTTAGGCGTCAATAGACAATAGACGCCTGTGAGTTTCCCCAACTCGTGGTGAATCTGCACTCTTAGTGGAAAACGGTCCTGGGTGACAGGGTTCGTTACACAGTTCCTCAAGGCTGACTCTTTCTGATATATACTTGAATGAGAGCGAAATGCTCGTTACCTCACACCAAAATAATAGACCACAAATCTTCTAGATGGCAGTCCTCAGTGATACTGCGCACCTTTTGTATCAGTACAAGCTTCAGGCCGACTGATTGAGAAACACATCTTTTCAATCAAAATACTTGCCAGGTTGTCACATCTTGATACTTTGGATCTCTAGATAGGCGACCAATCGTGAAAATTGTTATTTCGTGGCTGCTTGCAAGTCCATAGGCTCTCAATAATTTGAATCACTGAATCCAATAATTAGCAAAAATGTTGTCACGCTTGAGAGATATGCCTTTCAGTTATCATATGACGAATGCTTTCCTGTTCTTTGCACCATGAGTTTCACACATGATTCTTCCTTTTCAGAAGCTCACCAGTTACGCGACTGCTCACATATTGAGCGATGAGTGCTGGTTCATTGCTAACAGTTGGAACACCGTACCCGAGTGATTCGGCATATTCGCTTTCCACAGCCTGCTTGGTATGCTGAACCCTTGTTACGGCATTACCGCCCGCAGGTTGGGTAGGAATTTTGGTCCGCGGTGGCGCCACACGGAACAGCGTGGCATGCGGCGAACACGGCTCCCAGCGGACGGCTGCTGCTCTAATGCAGTTAACGGTTCGATTGTCGAGAGCGCGCCGCTACTGATGACGTCATGCTTTCCCTCCCTCCCTCCCTCCCTCTCTCTCTCTCTCTCTCTCTCTCTCTATCTGCCTCTATATGTCTCTGTATCAGTTACCTGTCTTTGAATATTCAAGCAACACAAGCTACGTCTCTTGGGCGATATAACATGTACCGATGGTCATGTGCCAAACTGCATTATCTGAGAAAATGTATCCGAACACTTATTAGGGCCATTAATACGGCGTGTGTCCACCTTCGCCTGTATGACTGCTTCAACTCTGGGGACACTCTCAACGAAATGGCTGTATATATGCGGAGGAATGGCAGCCCAATTGTCCTCGAGAACCGAAACTAGATAATATAGGTCTCGAGCGAAATCGACGTTCTAACTCATTCCAAAAGTGTTCCATTAGGTTCAACGAGCGACTCTGGACAGGCCAGTCCATTTCAGGAACGTTACAGTCCGCAAACCAATCCATCACATATGGTGTTTTAGAAAAGGGTGCATTGTCCTGCCGGTAGAATGAGTCACCGCCTCCGAACTGTTCCTCTGCTGTAAGCAGTATACAGTGCTGACACCCGTACCCTCCTACGTTCAGGGTTTGATAAGTGCAATTAGAGGGTCACACCATAACAACGAAAAACCCAGGTACCGTAACACATCATCGGTATGGTAGGCAATGGTTTCCAGGCATTCGTCAAACCCAAACTCTTCCACTGGATTTCCACAAGTTATAGCGAGACTCATCACCCTAAATCATTCGTTTCCATTGAAGAACTGTCCACTGGCGTCGCTCTTTACACAACCTCAAGCACTAGCTACAGAAATGTGGCTCAAGAGAAGCTCTCAGAGCGTAACATTTCCTTCGTCAAAACTCTCTACCCACAGATTGTGCGAGCTGAAATGCTAGTAGCAGTATGGAACTAACGAGTGATTTCTTCTGCTGATTTCATGCAACGTTTTACAAGCCCCCCCTCCACCGAACGCTCGACGGTCCATCAGTAAATAGAGTGTGCTTGGTCTTGGTTTAGCTGTGGTTATTCCTACGCGTTTCCACCAACAGAAAATTAGACCAACTTCGAATGGCTGAAATATCCTTGACGGGTCTGATGACATCTAATGTCTAGTCCAGTGAGCTCTCCCGATCGGTCCATTCTGCTGTTACTGCTTCTCTACTGACAATGCAATACACCCCGTCTCCTTGAACATTGTGAGATGTATTCACAAATTGCTGCAAACAAACGAAAATTTGAGCCGGATCGGGACTCAAACGGGGATTTCCCCACATTCGCGAGCGATCGCCTTTACCACTTCGGCTAGTGACAGATCCTAAATTTCATCACTATGTGATCAAAAGCATCCGGACACCCTCAAAAAACACACGTTTTTCATTTTAGGTGCATTTTGCTCCCGCCTACTTCCAGGTGTTCCATATCAGGGGCCTCAGTAGTCATTAGAAACCGTGAGAGAGCAAAATGGGGCGCTCTGCGGAACTCACGGACTTCCAACGTGGTCAGGTGATTGGGTGTCACTTGTGTTATACTTCTGTTTGCGATATTTCCACACTCCTAAACATCCCTAGGTCCACTGCTTCCGATGTGACAGTGACGTGGAAACGTGAAGGGACGCGTACAGCACAAACGAGTACAGGCCGACCTCGTCTGTTGACTGACAGACACCGCCGACAATTGAAGAGGGTCGTAATGTGTAATAGGCAGACATCTATCCAGACCATCACACAGGAATTACAGACAGCATCAGGATCCACTGCAAGTACTAAGACAGTCAGGCAGGAGGTGAGAAAACTTGGATTTCTTGGTCGAACGGCTGCTCATACGCCACAAATCACGCCAGTAAATGCCAAACGACGCCTCGCTTGGCGTAAGGAGTGTAAACATTGGACGAGTGAACAATAGAAAAACGTTGTGTGGAGTGACGAATCACGGTACACAGCGTGGCGATCCGATGGCAGGGTGTGGGTGTGGCGAATTCCCGGTGAACGTCATCTGTCAGCACGTTTAGCGCCAACAGTAAAATTCGGAGGCGATGGTGTTATGGTGTGGTCGTGTTTCTCATGGAGGGGGCTTGCACCCCTTGTCGTTTTGTGCGGCACTATCACAGCACAGGTCTACATTGATGTTTTAAGCACCTTCTTGCTTCCCACTGTTGAAGAGCAATTCGGGTATGACGATTGCATCTTTCAACACCATCAAGCACTTGTTCTTAATGCACGGCCAGTGGCGGAGTGGTTACACGATAATAACATCCCTGTAATGGACGGCCTGCACAGAGTCCTGACTTGAATCCTACAGAATACCTTTGGGATGTTTTGGAACGCAGACTTTGTGCCAGGCCTCACCGACCGACATCGATACCTTTCCTCAATGCAGCACTCCGTGAAGGATGGGCTGCCATTCTCCAAGAAACCTTCCAGCACCTGACTGAACGTATGCCTGCGATAGTGGAAACTGTCATCAAGGCTAAGGGTGGGCCAACACCATACTGAATTTCAGCGTTACCGACGGAGGGCGCCACGAACTTGTAAGTCATTTTAAGACAGGTATCCGGATGCTTATAGTGTATGTCCCAGTGGCCTCTACCCAAAGTGCTCGCACAATCATGTTATTCACGCAGAGAGAGAAAGCCTTATTTAGTTTTCTCGTCACATTGTCTTGGCATTGGCATGAAATATATTTAAGTGTAGTGTCTGTATCTGCCAGAGTCTGTAAAGTTAAATGCAATGTTTCTTCGGATATGTACAAAAAAATGGCTCTGAGCGCTATGGGACTTAACATCTGAGTCATCAGTCCCCTAGAACTTAGAACTAGTTAAACCTAACCAACCTAAGGGCATCACACACATCCATGCCCGAGGCAGGATACGAACCTGTGTCCGCAGCGGTCGCGCGGTTCAAGGCTGAAGCGCCTAGAACCGCTCGGCCACCCCGGCCGGCCGGATATGCCCAGACACTGCCAAATACAGACACTGCACTAGTGTCTTTTATATTGGCAAGCCCATTTCTCGTGACATCTGCTGGACAACTGTGCATTATCTAGGGGTGCCTGGATACTTTTGATTAATTAGTGTACTAATTATTTTCTTAAAATAACCTACTGATCGTTCTAGAATGCTGTTCATGGTGTGTAACTAATGGAAGGCGGTCAAATGGCCCTTAACAGCTAGCGTCAGTTTTGCCATTGAAATTATGTGCATATGACAGATGCTTGTATGGAAGCAGCTCTGTAAGTTGGATAGCCGTGGAAGAGTAGAGGAAAGGAGCTATCGAGTTTGGACGTGTCCTTAATCACACCGTGAACGAAGTTGTCCGACTTACTGATGTGAACGTAAAGCGACCAACGTGTCGACAGGAATGCTGCGCGATTCGCAGCCATGCAACTCGGCATCAGGATAGTCTTCGTTAAAATACAGGAACTGGATAATGCCTGACTGGAGGCGTCTGTGGAAAGCATAGCTCAGTCTGACAGGTGTTTAGATGGTGTGTTTCGTACCATGAGTTGGATTCACTCATTCAGGTAATCTTCCTTTTAAAGATTTTAGGTGACGAAATACTGCCATTTCCGCTACGTCTTAATGGTGATTATACTGTGAACACTCCCGTGTTCTAAGACGGAGAAAGCTCTGCCTAAACGGCTGTATGCGTAACCTATTGATTTGACGAACTCGCAGACTCTCTTCAAATGGTTCAAATGGCTCTAAGCACTATGGGACTTGAGGTCATCAGTACCCTAGACTTAGAACTACTTAAACCTAACTAACCTAAGGACATCACACACATCAATGCCCGAGGCAGGATTCGAACCTGCGGCCGTAGCGGTCGCGTGGTTCCAGACTGAAGCGCCTAGAACCGCTCGGCAACAGCGGCCGGCGCAGACACGCTATCGCGCTTCGACTGACCTGTTAAATAACCTGATATTAATGCAATAGGAAATGTCTCGGACTGTTTGGTATAGCGGGTAATACGTAACAATCAGCATCCCCCTCTTCCACCATCCCCGTACACCAGTTTTGTAGTAGTATGTGTTGTAACCATCAATATCTCTTCTCCAACGTAAGTGAGTAAAAACTAAATCCCTTTCTCACCAATGACGTTGACTCACCAACGGTAGCTACAGGAGTTTTAGCGCGTGACCCCTCCCCCCTTCCCCCCCCCCCCCCTTCTTCGGCAATAGCACGGAAAAACTTCTCTTATTATCCGTCGACGATGGCCCACCATTGGCAGCTTAAGATTTTTCCCAATAATCCCTCATCTCCAGCACAAGCGTAGGAAAACTCTCATTTTTAAGAGAAGGTGATACTGGTCTCATACAGTGCCCAGCCTACAGTGGACACCATAAGTTCCTGAAGATCATCCAAGCAGAGAGGTCGAAACGTCGATTGTCTAAAGAAATATGACGTGACCTAACAACCCAGTAGATTTAAACTCCATCAATGAGTGGTTTCAGCGGCATACACTATGTGATAAAAAGTATCCGGACACCTGGCTTAAAATGACTTACAAGTTCGTGGCGCCCTCCATCTGTAACGCTGAAATTCAGTATAAAGTTGGCCACACTTAGCCTTGATGACAGTTTCTACGAAGTAGCACAGGTCTCAAAAACTCTCAAGAAATGAAATACGAGTAATTCATTGAATTACGGACCCATATCACTGACGTCGATTTACAGTAAAGTTTTGCAATTTATACTATGTTTGAACATTATGAATCACCTCGAAGCAAACGGTCCATTGCCAAATAGCGAATACGGATTCAGAAAATATACTTCTTATGAAACACAACTAACAGTCTAGTCACACGAAGTAATGAGTGCTGTCGACGGGGTACCTCAAATTGATTTCATATTTCTAGGTTTGTAAAAGGCTTTTTACATCGTTCCTCACAAATGGCTTATATTCAAATTACGTGCCTATGATTGCCGCAGCCGTGCAGCTGGGATCCCTGACAGAAATGTGATAATACGTAGTAACTGATAGCGATTCATCTAGAGAACCAAAGTGATATCTGGGGAAGCGTTACAGGTCCTCTGCTGTACCTACATAACTATTCAGCAGACAATATGAGCAGCCCTTTATATTGTTTGAAAATGATGCTGTCACCTACCGTCAAGTACAGTTATTAGAAAATCAAATCCAATTGCAAAATGATTTAGACAAGATATCTGTATGGTGCGAAAAGCGGCAATTGGCTCTAATTAAGGAGGAGTGTGAGATCACCTACGTGCGTAGTAAAAAGAATCTGTTAAATTTCGTTTATTCGATAAATCATACAGATCAGTTCAACTAAATACCTATGGATTACAGTCACGAACAATTTTAGTTGAAACGAGCACATAGGTAATGCAGTGAGGAAGGCAAATCAAACGCTGCATTTTATTGGCAGGAACAAATTCACTAAAGACAATGCGTACAGTACACTTGTCTATCCTCTGCTAGGATATTGCTGTACGTTAGGGATCCCTTATCAGATAGAATTGATGGAAGAGTTCGAAAAACGCAAGTTATCAAGATTTAAGTGAGTTTGAAAGTGGTGTTATATTCGGCGCACGAGCGACGGGACATAGCATCTCCGAGGTAGCGATGAAATGGAGATTTTCCGGTACGACCATTTCGCCAGTGTACCGTGAATATCAGGAATCCGGTAAAATATCAAATTTCCTACACTACTGTGTCCGGAAAAAGATCCTGCAAGAACGGGACCAACGATGGCTGAAGAAAATCGTTCAACCTGACAGAAGTTCAACCCTTCGCCAAATTGCTGCAAATCTCAGTGCTGGACCATCAACAAGTGTCAGAATGCGAACCATTCAACGAAACATTATCGATATGGGCTTTCGGAGCCGAAGACCCACTCATGTACCCTTGATGACTGCACGATACAAAGCTTTACGCTCCGCCTCGACCCTTCAACATCGACACTGGGCTCTTGATGACTGGATGCATGTTGATTGGTCGGACGAGTCTCGTTTCAAATTGTATCGAGCGGATGGACGTGAACAGGTATGGAGACAATTTCACGAATCCGTGGACCTTGCATGTGACCAGGTGACTGTTCAAGCTGGTGGATGCTCTGTAATGGTGTGGGGCGTGTGCATTTGATGTGATATGGGACTCCTGATACGTCTAGATACGACTCTGACAAATGACACGTACGTAAGCATCCTGTCTGATCACCTGCATCCATTCATGTCCATTGTGCATTCCGGCGGACTTGGGCAGTTCCATCAGGACGATGCGACACACCCCATAAGTCCACAATTGCTACAGAGTGGCTCCAGGAACACTCTTCTGCGTTTAAACACTTCCGGTGCCCACCAAACTCCCCAGACATGAACGTTACTGAGTATATCTGGGATGCCTTGCAACGTGCTGTTCAGAAGAAATCTCCACCCCCTCGTACTCTCACTGAATTATGGAGAACCCTGCAGGATTCATGGTGTTAATTACCTCCAGCACTACTCTAGAGATTAGTCGAGTCCATTTCACGTCGTGTTGCGGCACTTCTGCGTGCTCCCGGGGGCCCTACACGGTATCAGGTGGGGTGCCAGTTTTTTTTGCCCTTCAGTGTAATGTGAGAAATAAGAGCTCGAACCGAAAGATTTAAGTGTTATTTTTTTGCCTGCTGTTCGATAGTGAACTGAAGACAAAAGGTGTGAAAGTCAGTCGATGAACCCTCTGCCAATCACTTAACTGTAAACTGCCGGGATGTCATGTAGATGTAGATATGTCATATCTATTTCTATACCTCCTTTTACATCTACATTATTACCCAGAAATTCATAATTAAGTGTCTGGCAGGGGGTTCATCCAACCACCTTCAAGCAATTTCTTCACTGTTTCACTCTCAAACGGCGAGCGGGAGAAACGAGCACTTAACTGTTTCTAATTTCTCTTACTTTATCTTGAGGATCTTTTCTCTCTATGTAGGTGAGCACCAAGACTCTGTATTCGCAATCAGAGGAGAAAGTTGGTGACTGAAATTTCACGAGAAGATCCTGCCACATCGAAAAACGCCTAAGATTGGCACCTCCATTCACGTCTAATGTTCGTGGCACACTCTCGCCTATTTCGAGATAATACAAAACGAGCAGCCCTTCTTTGAACTTTTTCGATGTCTTCCGCAAGTCCCATCTGATGCCGATTCCACACCGCACAGCAATACTCCACAAGAAGCCGGACAAGCGTGGTGTAAACAGTCTCTTTAGTAGAATTGTTGCACTTTCTAACTGTTCTGCCAGTGAATTGCAGTCTTTGGTTTCCTTTATCCACTACATTACTTATGTGACGTTTCAAATCAAGATATTAGTAAATATATTCCTAAGTACTTAGTTGAAATTGCAGCCTGTAGATTTCTGTGATTTCTCGTGTAACCGGAATTTAGTGGATTTCTTTTAGAATTCATGTGGAAGATTCATACTTTTCATTATTTAGAGCCGTTTTCCGGTTTTCGCAATATACAGATACCTTGTCTGAATAATTTTGCAACAGTATCATCTGCAGACAACGTAAGAGGGCTGCTCAGATTGTCTCCTAAATCATTTATGTAGATCAGGAACAGGAGGTTGCCTGGAACACTTCCTTGGGGAATGTCAGATATTATTTATGTTTTACTCCATGACTTTGCGTCAATTAATACAGACTGTGACCTTTCTCACAGGAAATCACGAATTCAATCGCACAACTGAGACGATACTCCATACGCACAGAATTTCTCTATAAGTCACTTGTGAGGAACGGTGTCAGAAGGAACACAAAAATATGAAATCAATTTTAAGTCCCCAGATGAAAGTGTTCATTATTTTGCGAGAATAATATTTTATGAATCACGGCTGTGTGTTAACAGACCGTTTCCTTTAAGTTAATTCATAAACTCATAACACAGTATATGTTCCAGAATCCTGTTGCAGATCTTCTGTTATTAAGCGGATTACACCTATTTACGTTCTAGGGTAGTGGTGTGACTTGTGCAACTTTCCAGTCTTTAGTTTCGGATCATTCTATGAGAGAGCGGTAATATATGATTGCTAAATATGGAGCTATCGTATCGGCATACTGAAAGGAACCTGATTGATATACAATCTGGACCGGAGGCCTTTGCTTTATTAAGTGATTTAAGCTGCTTTACTACACCCAGGATATCTGTTTCTAAGTTACTCATGTTGGCAGCTGTTACTGATTCGAACTTTGGAATATTTAATTCGTCTTCATTTGTCAAGGAATTTCGGAAAAGAGTGTTTAGTAATTCTGGTTTACTTTCACTGTCACCATTGTTATCACGCAGTGACAGTATTGATTGTGTCTTGCCACCGGTGTACTTTACGTACGACCCGAATCTCTTTGGGTTTCCTGCCAGATTTCGAAGCAGATTTCCATTTTCTAAATTTCAAGTATCTCGCATTGAAGTTCGCTTTAAATTGGAGCTTCTGTAAAACTTCGTCAACTTAGGGTTTTCCGTTCTTTTAATTTTGGCAAGTTTGTTTCATTGCTTCAGCAGCAGTCTTCTGACTCGTTTTGTGTACCACGTGAGGCTTGTAGTCTCTCTTACTCGCCAAATTA
Organism: Schistocerca nitens; assembly: GCF_023898315.1. Lineage (NCBI taxonomy): Eukaryota > Metazoa > Arthropoda > Insecta > Orthoptera > Acrididae > Schistocerca > Schistocerca nitens. The sequence continues at coordinate 361,074,935 of NC_064619.1, forward strand.
AGGCCATTATCGAGGCTGGAGCTCGTGTTACACAATATTAGCGGTATGTCTCCTGGGGGATTGTTGCGTTGTTCGTTCGATCCTTGTGTAACGGCTCAATATTCCTTCACTAAAGAAATTCGATAGCAGTTGTAAAACGGAATAACGAATTCTAACGTTTCCTATGGCACTATACAGATTATACTAACTGGGATATTTGTTGGATCAGAGCTGCCAGGGCACATCGTTTTGATATGTGCGTCACAAATCGTGTAGAGTGGTGAACGTGAAACTGCGCATGACCAGCAGACCAGGCGAAACATTTTGCATGTCTTCCAGCCATTTTAAGGCAAGTTTCGTAATAAACATTCACATACGTAAATTATTAAACTTCTCTACTCAAGAAGTACTGCATGATTTCGATATAATGTGTAGTTGCTGCAACGTCATAATACGTGGAAAAAATTACAGGAAACCAATTCTCTCACAGAAAAATAGTATCCTTTACGTATAATAAGTTTTATAGTACATTATGGATGCACACGCCACGACAGCAATACTTTATACAGCGTATTTAGGTGAGCACGAAAATCAAAATGTAGAATCCAAAATGAAGGGCGATTAAAAACAACGATTGTGCTGGAAACGTAATACGTACTGTTACCAAATAAATATATATTATTTTTAGAGTTACCTTATTCCCGATAGTTTAAATTAGTACTTTATCAAAGACTCCTGGCCAGTTTAAATGTTGCTTATGTTATAGAGTAAAAAAAGGTATGGACGCATCATTGACACACGGACATGTTCCATGAAATTTCAGGCAAACTCTGTATGTCGAGAATTTCCTGCCATTCTTGTGACGACCTTCTTGTGAGCGAATATGTGAAGAAGGTAAGAAGGATTTTCATTGGAATATCGTGGCAGGTAGTTATCGCCATCCAACGTGAAAGTCTTAAATACTCGTATAACAACCACGTGCCGTGCACAGTTACATATGGCTTGTTCTGCATTGCACGCAACCTTGACGTAAGTACCCAAAAGCCACTCGTACATACGTGTTTGCAGTACAGGTACATTAATACACTGGTGGATATGGTGCCAACGTTGGGTACGCGTGGTTTGCGGGTGCTTATTCCAGGATTCTGTGCGCGTGTTATGCTGTTTCTGTTATATGTTAAGAGGATTATCTGCCCACCTTCATTCAGATGAGAACAAGCTCGAAACTAGCTAGGTGGCTTAATAAAGTACTCCTTAAGACGAACGTGCTGGTGGGAATTTTATACATATTTATAGGGAGCCACAGCCACCAGATGTTATTAAGTACTGGTACAACTAAGGTCATTCTTTGAATTCGTCGAGCCTGTAGCATAAAATATTCTAATAAGGGTAAATAAAGCAACAGGGATGCACTTATTGAATCATGTACAGAAACTTACTGTGTCGTCAGAAGAAGGAAGGAATTCAACACCCCTTCAACTGAAAAGTCATTAGTGATGACGCACAAGTCGGGTACGGAAGGAAATAGGCTGTGTTCTTTCCAAAAGAAGCATACAGGAATTATTCTTAATCAGTTTACAGAGACCAACAAAAATCTAAATCTGCTTCGTCGGACGAGGATTTAAGCCCCGCGGTTCCCGAATATTGTTGTGGTACCTAAACTACACCATCTGATCACTTATTTGGTCCATTCCTCATTAAATGAAAAAATCGTACAGCGTTGTTCTTTCCATCCTGAAATGGTAAATGCTGCCGTTATCCTCACTCGTTCTATACCAATTGTCCTCGCTGCCAGAGACAACCATTTTCTCCAGGTTATGGTGTGGCGTTGTGCTTTACAGTTCAGCAATCTTCTGTTGTCATACTTCCACGTTAGTAATACTCATCCACTACAAGAATGATTATTCGAATCCAAATGTCATATTCTTGAGACAACAGTTTCGGAGTAAAAACTTGTTTCACTCTTTTAATACGACAGTTGTGGAATCTTAATCGTATTTGATAAGCTTCTAATGGAGAATAACATAAGAAAGGTACGTTATGGTGTAGGAAATATGCCTCTGATAGGTAAAAGCTGAATATATGTCATATGGTTAGAGATAGTGGTGATTAGTAAAATTATGTGGAAACATTGAAATGAAACTGGTGATCTGAAGACTGTGGCGTAATAATTCCAGCATCAGATGGCAGTGTCGTAAGGGTTCTAATTATGAATTCAAAAGAGAGATCAGATTTAGTTGCCATGATTATTATCACGAGAACGAAACCGGCGACAATCACCGTCGTAAGCATTTACTTACAGAGGATACATGCTGTTGTTCAGTAAACAACAAGAAACATCAAATGCCTGGGAATGATATTTAAAGAAACTGAAAAGTAAGTAGTTAATGGGAATACTCACTCAAAGTACACATACACTCCTGGAAATGCCAGTTTGCCGTGGCATACGGAGCTCCATCGCAGTCTTTAATACTGGTAGCATGCCGCGACAGCGTGGACGTGAACCGTATGTGCAGTTGACGGACTTTGAGCGAGGGCGTATAGTGGGCATGCGGGAGGCCGGGTGGACGTACCGCCGAATTGCTCAACACGTGGGGCGTGAGGTCTCCACAGTACATCGATGTTGTCGCCAGTGGTCGGCGGAAGGTGCACGTGCCCGTCGACCTGGAACCGGACCGCAGCGACGCACGGATGCACGCCAAGACCGTAGGATCCTACGCAGTGCCGTAGGGGACCGCACCGCCACTTCCCAGCAAATTAGGGACACTGTTGCTCCTGGGGTATCGGCGAGGACCATTCGCAACCGTCTCCATGAAGCTGGGCTACGGTCCCGCACACCGTTAGGCCGTCTTCCGCTCACGCCCCAACATCGTGCAGCCCGCCTCCAGTGGTGTCGCGACAGGCGTGAATGGAGGGACGAATGGAGACGTGTCGTCTTCAGCGATGAGAGTCGCTTCTGCCTTGGTGCCAATGATGGTCGTATGCGTGTTTGGCGCCGTGCAGGTGAGCGCCACAATCAGGACTGCATACGACCGAGGCACACAGGGCCAACACCCGGCATCATGGTGTGGGGAGCGATCTCCTACACTGGCCGTACACCACTGGTGATCGTCGAGGGGACACTGAATAGTGCACGGTACATCCAAACCGTCATCGAACCCATCGTTCTACCATTCCTAGACCGGCAAGGGAACTTGCTGTTCCAACAGGACAATGCACGTCCGCATGTATCCCGTGCCACCCAACGTGCTCTAGAAGGTGTAAGTCAACTACCCTGGCCAGCAAGATCTCCGGATCTGTCCCCCATTGAGCATGTTTGGGACTGGATGAAGCGTCGTCTCACGCGGTCTGCACGTCCAGCACGAACGCTGGTCCAACTGAGGCGCCAGGTGGAAATGGCATGGCAAGCCGTTCCACAGGACTACATCCAGCATCTCTACGATCGTCTCCATGGGAGAACAGCAGCCTGCATTGCTGCGAAAGGTGGATATACACTGTACTAGTGCCGACATTGTGCATGCTCTGTTGCCTGTGTCTATGTGCCTGTGGTTCTGTCAGTGTGATCATGTGATGTATCTGACCCCAGGAATGTGTCAATAAAGTTTCCCCTTCCTGGGACAATGAATTCACGGTGTTCTTATTTCAATTTCCAGGAGTGTATTTTCATACGAAAAAGAAGACAGTTATGGAGAAATGGATAAGAGGAGGTTTATAAATAGTGGCAGAAACATTAAAACTGGTGAAGATACAATAGACGAAAGACTTACTGGGAAACAAATGAACTGAGCAAAAGATACATAGGAGCAGAGAAGGCATTTGTTAACAAAGAAGTACAGATAGTGTGAAATACTTATTTTGAATATCAAATGTTGATTTGTAATTTGTGAAAATGCTCCTTAAAATACAGATCTATGTCATGGCACTGTATGGAAGTGGAATATGTAGCTCAGGATAACTGGTAGTATTGAAAGAAGGTAATTTCGAATAATGTGGGTTTATAAATTACGTCGCAAAGAAACAAATATGCGAATGGCCCTTAACGAAAGAGGAAGTTAGTGGTACGTTTGTAATGATATGCAAGACATGTTAACTTGCTGCTGGCAAGGCAAAAGTTGTAGGATCAGTGAAAATAAAAGAGCAAATATTGATCTGCGACACATTACATTGCACCCTGAAAAACAGAGAAGAGCATTCGATAGAAGGTGCTAGTTCGAATAAATCTCTTAAGGACTTGAACGCAAGACGTGCCCACGTCATAATGGAGTAATACCACATGAAAATTCAAAGCAGGGAACAGAACACTAAGAACGACGAGGTGACATAAAGAAATTGATTCAGTATTTTTATTGGTTGTGATCACTGTAAAATGTATAAACTCTGAAGATATCATAGAAAAATTTGATCGGCATTGGAAGCTATGGATGGATTTGTCACCAATAACATGTGAAGGGCAAATGCAAAACTAAACCAAGACTGACTAAAAAAAAATATTGAATAAATAGATGAAATAGAGAAGAAGTGAGCACGCTAAAGAGTTTACTCGTTAGTAACTATGACACGCTACGGTCGCAGGTTCGAATCCTGCCTCCGGCATGGATGTGTGTGATGTCCTTAGGTTAGGTAGGTTTAAGTAGTTCTAAGGTCTAGGGGACTGATGACCTCAGATGTTAAGTCCCATAGTGCTCAGAGCCATTTGAACTATAACAGAAAACAATAATCTGGAGATACATGCGCTTCAAAGTACCTACTTTAACGCTAGGGTACGAATAAGTAGAGAAACACAGCAGAAAAAAAGAAAACATGAAAAAAGAAAAGGAAACAACATTGAAATTCACAGGACGCTAGCAGTAAAATATGTTTAAAATTTGATCCATCATGGAAAGTAACTCACTTCAATATTACGCTGTTTCAAATACTGACCAGTTATATACTAAACAGAAGGTATGACCTAAAGTTTGTGTTGGGTAGGGCACCCAACTTGGGTAGTTCGTTCAGCAATGTTAACCATAGTGCTGTGGAAGTGTAATGGTTAGAATTTCTGTCTAGCAAGCAAGAAGACCTGGGTTCGAGTCATGGTCGGAGCTCAAATTTCAGTTCTTTTCTTCTGCTCCAATCATTATTGTTGACCAGTTTTAACAAAGTTGATACTTTAAGGCTTTTGTCTACAAAAATACTGATGCTGTTAAAAGTTAGATGTTAGAGAACATGAAAATTCTGTAATTTACTTCATCATATGTAACTGTACGATCGTTTCTTCAGTTTACTCAGTTTACGCATTTCCTACGTGCTGTAGTGGGTTTTGTCTGTCTGCAAGCATCTTAAAATACGTCTCATCGGTCAAAAGACCTCGTTTTTTTTTTTACCTGAATGAAAGATTAGTGTTGCTAAAGATATTTCCTGTTGTCCTACATCCTGAAATGTAATAAGTGAGTTCCTATCATGATATTCAATAATAGTTGACAGACTACAAATATGACATGAGTCTAGAAATTCTCCTAAGTCACTCCTGAAAACTCTGGCAAAGATTAGTTAGAATTTGCTACCGTTGTTTGCTGCCTACATCTCTATTCTGAGATTTTTTGTAATCTTTTGTTGACGAAAATAACTTATATGAAACAGAAATATCTGCGCCGTGTGCACCTTCGACGTAATGGGAATTAGAAATTTAGTATGAGACACCGACGCCACTGGGCCCAATGACAAAACTCTAGTGAATCGATACACTTTTATGATATTTAACAGGTATTGAGTTCACCCCTGTCCCTTTCGTCACTTGTATCTTGCTGGGCGTTATTTTATTCCCAGAGCGTGTGTGTGCCAGAATAATTATTAACAGCAGAACCACAAAGTTGGACATTTTATTGTATAGTTAGAACGATTTACCACTGAGTCAACTCATAATACGCTGTGAATAATATACCTAAATATCAGTGTAATACGCAGCGGTATCATGTGATATAAACAGCGTGATTTTAATCATAGCGTGTAGGCTTTCACGGCCGGCGTCTTCAGTAATTAAAACTTCCGGGCTAAGAGGCCGTGGTCCAATAGTAGAAATACTTCTCCCTGACGTTTCGTTGCCAGCTGCGGGCAACATCACCTCAGATGATGTTGCCCGCAGCTGGCAACGAAACGTCAGGGAGAAGTATTTCTACTATTGGACCACGGCCTCTTAGCCCGGAAGTTTTAATTGCTGAGTGTGATTTTAGTCTTCAGATTTCAGCGCTATGTACAGCATAACAAAGTGCATTTCGCTGAAAGTGAAGCAATACTTTATAAAGGCTGTTTCTCGATTTGTGTGATTACAACATAAGAAAATATAATCCTCCTAATATTCTAATACAACGTTGAAAAAAAAATCCGAAACAACCATAAGAGGTAAAACCAAAAGTATCAAATTAACTTTACAACTTACCCTCTAACAGTTAGTAATACACCTTAACCTTGTGGGTAAACTACGTCCTTTTCTCAATATGCCTTTGCCCAGTATTTCGGTGATTTCTGTCATTACTCACTGCAATACCTCATCTTAAGACGTCACTCATTTTGCCTTCGTTGTATGTATCCGTTCGGATCCCTTAGCCAAATGACGTAGAACGATTTTTACCGCAGATAAACCAGAAAATAAATTACAAGCAGACAAATACGCTCTCTTGACAACCACGAAAATCTACGCACCTTATGATGACAAAGTTACAAACTTACCATGTAGCTATCACCGATTATTTTACATTATGTGATGTTGCACCACCATTCTATTGAAACTCAGAAAGCTATGGAAGATTGTGCTACACTGATGCTTAAAAAGGTTTTTCAAATTAAGGCTGTGTCATTCATTCAACTCGGCTCCTTATTTCCGAAGAAATTATGTCTGATAACATAGGCTGGGAAGACTCTTCACCATACCGACACCCTGCGGGAGTGAAATGGGGTTTTCACGAACAGCATTGTTGTTGCTAGCTGCCCAGCGAAGTGTTCTACCCGTTAAAGGAGCTCTGACAAGAGAACAGGTATCATTTGGCATATCCATCTTGTCCACAATTTCATTATCTTCTTTTAACACTGTACTCATTTGTTAGCAAAACCTAATTGCGAGAGGTGATGGTGCGCATTCAGTTTTTATCTCTCTGCAGTTAAGAAACATGAAACCTTAAAACTGCGAATTTAGAATTCAGAAGTGCGTTACCCGGGGCAACGTAACTGCAGAAGCTGGCGTAAGCACTGTATGCGCTAGGCAGCGAGGGGTGGGATTGCGTTCAACCTCGATCAACTTTCGCAGCTTTTAGAGTGTACTCAGCTACGACGCACTACATGAAAAAACAAGCGCCATAACTCCTGTGAACAGCCTATCAGAGTTTTTTGTGCTACATTTTAACTGTGAAAGTTCAGTTAGTGCACGCTCCATGACTCCACAATTGCTAAATGTCGGGTTTGTCGGTACACGTTTCTTTTTCCACAACGCTGTAAGCACTGACACAATGCAATTCGAAAGTGCAGTTTTTGAATAAATCAGTGCTATTGCTCATGTGAAGCAGCTTAGATGCTTTTGTGCTAATTTAACGCCATGACAAGAGATATTTACCCAGCTAATTTTGTGGCAAGCGCTAAATCTCGAGAGTTCATCATTCCTTGCGAGTATTTTGAATGATTTTGTACATCACTACTGCGCACAGAACCGAATTCAGGTTAATTTTATTCTTACATTAATCTCTCATTGGACGCCTTTCAGTAGTTACGCAAGATTCTAACAATAAGAATTACTCAAAGCGTTGTCATTTTATACCTCACACGTTCCGTGCTGCCCTTTTAGAATTTACTGTTCATGTTATTTACATTGAGCGCGGTTTCCGCTTTGCTTCAGAATTATCGCAGCTCAGCTTTTGAGTACAGACATAATTTTTTGCCAAAGCTCAAAACGAGAGACTAACACTCCCAGTAGTAAAAGCAAAGGATGCAAGCTTGCGCTTAGAACAACCGAAGTTTCAAATCCTCCTTCGGCCAGATTAATTTTGTTTGTCCGTAATTCCGCCTAAAAGACTTCCGGCGAATGCCGAAATGGTGAAGTAAAAACGGTTAATGTCCGTCATGGACTAATTCTCCATCTGTGCATACATGACGTCTCGGGCACCGTAAAAACTGGTATTTTGGTCGGAAAAACACAGTCTTCTCTTTTAGTTCTAACCAGACGCGTTTCGGTAATGTTATACATCCATCGCTTATTTTATTAATGTAAAATATATTTAGCGTCAAAACAAGTGCATACATACACGAAAGGGCCATGAACTACAGGTATGTGTAATAACATAACCGAATACGTTAATTCTACTTCTGTTAATTCTATATCTTCTGCATTATTCAGTACGGACGTAGGCTTATATACGGTTTCTGAGGCCCTGAATGCATATTCGCACTCAGTTAAAAAAAGCACGTACAGTTTTGTGACAACGTAACATCGTTAACAACAAAATGTAACTGCCGTAAAATAAATTTTCAAAATGATCTGTTTTCTTTAAATATAAACACGAAGGCATCCATTTATTACATAGGATACGCCTTCTATCGGTTTTTATTTACTCTCTCTCTCTCTCTCTCTCTCTCTTTCTCCCTCTCTCTTCTTAAAGTATCTAATACAGCTTTTTTACTGCTAAACTGACTGGTGTGGGTTTGGATGAAGTTACTAACAGTAGTCCCCATCACGCTGGTATTTCAGAAGTTCTTATACCGACTTTTCATCGCGGTGACAGCTTTCGACTCGTTCCTCGCCAACATTACCCACATTTTCAGGGAAAGATTAAGGTGAATGTTCAAAAATTGAATCTCGAACCTAGCTTCTTGAACTGTTCCACGATGTTGGCTACAACAAAAATACAATGTGGGTTTTGTTTGCTGCCTAAGAACTTAGTAAAAACCTCCTTCAATGCTACCCAAGCCTTCTTCCCCATTCACAGTAATGTTTGATCCAAAACTGTAGCCCAACATTATGTCTTCCACGTCAGGTCCTACAAACACGCCTTCTTTCAGTTTCGCTTCTGACAGATGAGGAATCGCTTTGCAGTGATGCTCGAAATATACTAATTAGGGCACCAATTTTATGTACTTGTTTCTCTTTGTTTTATCCTTTTCTCGAGATCTTCAGCACATACACAGCATACCTTATGCGGCGCCCACGACTTGTCACCAGGTTTATTTCCAAAGTGTAAGAAGTATTCATTCTTTACGAAATCTGTAATGTTCCTCTGAGGTTCCTTGCTAACAAGCTCAACAAAAATATAATAAAAATAAAAAATATTTATCATTAAAACTACCAAAAAAAGCATTTTTAAATAATGGTTGTTAATTGCCCAAAAGTTAGGCTGATTCGACCTTCTTTGCTATCAGTTGCGGATCCAGTACAGAATAAACCACAGAAATAAGCCTCTTTCACTAAAAATATTTCTTCACCGTTGGCTTTTGTTATCTACGTAGAAATAAAGTTCCGAGCGTTCAAAATGCACAATGTTATATGCTATGATTTAGACTGTCATACTTTCCCTTCAGTTAAGCTATATTAGAATATGACTTCTTCAGTCAGAGTTCACTTCTTCTCCCATTCTCACCCATGTAAATTTTAACTGAAGAAGGCTTATGGCTTGAAGGATCCTCATCCTACATAAGAAACGAGAGTAATGAGGGAAAATGACCTACAGTTCGTTAGAGATAATACTTAACGGTCTTTTCCTTGATCTTATGCTTCGTGTGAATACCCTGGGAAGCTAACCGGAAGAGGAAAGTAGCGACTCCTGCTCCAAATCCAACGTTAACGGTCGGGAGACATATGCACCGGTCAATAATTAGTGGACCATAGCATTATTCAATATCCACATAAGTTTGCTAGTATTAAGTTTGAGGGAAAAGTGGAGTTAAGTGTGTGTGTTTGTATGTGTGTGTGTGTGTGTGGGTGGGTGGGTGTGTGTGCGCGTGTATGCGTGTGATTGTGTGTGTGTGTGTGTGTGAGAGAGAGATAGAGATAGAGAGAGAGAGATAGAGAGAGAGAAGTGTAGGGAGAAAATTTATGGATTTAGGGCACTCAACGGCGAGCTTATTAGAGGCCTCAAATGGTGCCACTTAAGGTGTCTTTGCTGTGAGAATTTTGCATCAGAAATAGAGCATAATGGAAATTGTTGTCACTTATCAAACAATTAACCATGAGAGTTTAACAGAACCTAACAAGACTCATCAATATCGATATTTTGATCATTTCAAATAATCCCCGTCTTCAGTAACTTTTTGCAGAGCTCTCCTTTGACCATGTTTAATCCTTTAACTCGTAGGAAAACCTAAAGATGGACTCATATCAGCAAAAGGTAGGTTGCTATAAGCTTAGCTTTAAGTGTAAGATGTTGTGTTACTTATTTTACGTGGTGCAATTAATTTCGTATTTCATTGTATCAATACACAATTTAAAAACATTTCCACGTCTTGGGAATTGTTTCATAGTTTGTCTTAAACTAGAAGGAAAAACAAGTTTGGGCATAAGAAAATATGGATTATATCTACTTCAGTGTTCACAATAAAACATATAAAAATCTCAGATGTCTTTTTCCATTATACTCTATTTTATTTCTGATAAAAAATTCCCACAGCAAAGACACCTTAACAGGCACCATTTGAGGCCAGTAACAACCTCGCCGTTGAGTGCCCTAAATCCATAAACTTTCTCTCTCTCTCTCCCTCTCTCTCTCTCTCTCTCTCTCTCTCTCTCACACACACACACACACACACACACATAACTGCACTTTTCCCTCAGACTTAAAACTAGCGAACTTCTGTGGATATTGAATAATCCTGTGAACCACTTCCTTTGGACCGATTTCACTGAAGAATGAGGACAGCTTACGAATCTGAAACAACAACTCTTTGAAGGCTCTATATATTGTCGTGATGGACAAAGTGATTGGGTTTACTCAGTTAAAGAAGTCGCATATTGCCCTGTTACCTGTTTACGTCGTCACAGTAACTGTCTTCAGATCATATTGTTGCCAAGTCAATCTTTAGGTGATTTTGTTATTTTGTGGTTGAATATTGATATCTAAAAACAATTTTTAAAAATCCATGTTTCAGCCTTATTCGAACTTTCCGTGTCAGTGAATTCATAAAATATTTCGTGAACATTTGCCGAGACAGGTTAGTAACTGATTACACACATAATTGTGAAAAATAGCAGTAGCGGGCTCATCTATTGTTAAGTCTTAGATATTCTGCACAGTCTGCCGAAAGTTATCCTATGAACTGAAGCGGATAAGAAAAAATAGGAGGCTCAAGCGTATACATCTGCATAATATCCTCTTTACCGATTCATTTATTACCGCTGTCTGCTCCCTCTTTTGCTCCCATCAATGCTCTCTCCTCTCTTCCTTTCCCACTAACGTTGTCTCCTCTCTCTTCCACCGTTACTTTATAATTACTTTCTACGTTAGATGGGAATATATTAACAAGTGTTGTGATACTTTCGCTTATCATTTGAATCTGTAGCTTCAACATTTTCTTATCACTTTATCAGAAATATGCTCGATAAATATAAAAGAAAAAACGAATAGTTTCCAAAGAATAGAGGCTATTAGACATTTCCATACCGATACCCCATTATTAAGAATTTCTGCTTCTCAGAAACGACAAGTGCCTACATTCCTTTCAAATTAATATTATAACTTCATACAGACAGCATTAATGTAAATGTGAAAATGTACTGTTAGTATTATTTATTGTGAAATCTCGCTTTAAGGCAGCGATTGGTAGGCATCACCCTATTACTTGGCTTTTTATAGACGGTTAGGTATTTCCTTGGTACACAGCATGAAATCTGCATTTTGACCAGCAATATTAGTTGAAACTAGAGCATTGATGAAGCGAGTCAAGAAGCCCTATAGTGCTGTAAAAAAATTGTCCTTAAAAACATGAACAGCTGGATCGATTACGCTCCTGTTAACTGTTAACTGTAACACACACACACCCTGAACCATGAACCTTGCCGTTGGTGGGGAGGCTTGCGTGTCTCAACGATACAGATAGCCGTACCGTAGGTGCAACCACAATGGAGGTGTATCTGTTGAGAGGCCAGACGAACGAGTGGTTCCTGAATAGGGGCAGCAGCCGTTTCAGTAGTTGCAGGGGCAACAGTCTGGATGATTGACTGATCTGGCCTTGTAACATCAACCAAAATGGCCTTGCTGTTCTGGTACTGTTAACGGCTGAAAGCAAGGGAAACTACAGCCGTTATCTTTCCCGAGGGCTTGCAGCTTTACTGTATGATTAAATGATGATGGCGTCTTCTTGGGTAAAATATTCCGGAGGTAAAATAATCCCCCATTATCAGGAGAAAGAAAACAGGCGTTCTACGGATCGGAGCGTGGAATGCCAGATCCCTTAATCGGGCAGGTAGGTTAGAAAATTTAAAAAGGGGAATGGATACGTTAAAGTTAGATATAGTGGGAATTAGTGAAGTTCAGTGGCAGGAGGAACAAGACTTTTGGTCAGGTGATTACAGGGTTATAAATACATAATCAAATAGGGGTATGCACGAGTAGGTTTAATAATGAATAAAAAAAATAGGAGTACGGGTAAGCTACTACAAACAGCATAGTGAACGCATTATTGTGGCCAAGATAGACACGAAGCCCACGCCTACTACAGTAGTACAATATTATATGCCAACTAGCTCAGCAGATGACGAAGAAATTGATGAAATGTTTGATGAGATAAAAGAAATTATTCAGGATGTGAAGAGTGACGAAAATTTCATAGTCATGGGTGACTGGAATTCGACAGTAGGAAAAGGAAGATAAGGAAACGTAGTAGGTGAATATGGATTGGGGCTAAGAAATGAAAGAGGAAGCCGCCTGGTAGAATTTTGCACAGAGCATAACTTAATCATAGCTAACACTTGGTTCAAGAATCATGAAACAAGGTTGTATACATGGAAGAACCCTGGAGATACTAAAAGGTATCAGATAGATTATATAATGGTAAGGCAGAGATTTAGGAACCAGGTTTTAAATTGTAAGACATTTCCAGGGGCAGATGTGCACTCTGACCACACTCTATTGGTTATGAACTGTATATTAAAACTGAAGAAACTGCAAAAAGATGAGAATTTAAGGAAATGGGACCTGGATAAACTGAAAGAACCAGAGGTTGTACAAAGTTTCAGGGAGACCATAAGGGAACAATTGACAGGTATAGAGGAAAGAAATACAGTAGAAGAAGAATGGATAGCTTTGAGGGATGGAATAGTGAAGGCAGCAGAGGATCAAATAGGTAAAAAGACGAGGGCTAGTAGAAACCCTTGGGTAACAGAAGAAATATTGAATTTAATTGATGAAAGGAGAAAATATAAAAATGCAGTAAATGCAGCAGGCAAATAGGAATACAAACGTCTCAAAATTGATATCGACAGGAAGTGCAAAATTGCTAAGCAGGGATGGCTAGAGGACAAATGTAAGGATGTAGAGGCTTATCTCACCAGCCTACAGGAAAATTAAAGAGACCTTTGGAGAAAAGAGAACCACTTGCATGAATATCAAGAGCTTTGTTGGGAACCCAGTTCTAAGCAAAGAAGGGAAAGCAGAAAGGTGGAAAGAGTATATAGAGGTTCTATACAAGGGCGATGTACATGAGCACAATATTATGGAAATGGAAGAGGATGTAGATGAAGATGATATGGGAGATACTGCGTGAAGAGTTTGACAGAGCACTGAAAGACCTGAGTCGAAACAAGGCCCCCAGAGTAGACAACATTCCATTAGAACTACTGACGGCCTTGGGAGAGCCAGTCCTGACAAAACTCTACCACCTGGTGAGCAAGATGTATGAGACATGCGAAATACCCTCAGACTTCAAGTAAAATATAATAATTCCAATCCCAAAGAAAGCAGGTGTTGACAAATGTGAAAATTACCGAAGAATCAGTTTAATAAGTCACAGCTGCAAAATACTAATGCGACTTCTTTACAGACGATTGGAAAAAGTGGTAGAGGCCGACCTTGGAGGAGATAAGGTTGGATTCCGTACAAATGTTGGAACACGTGAGGCAATACTAATCCTACGACTCATCTTAGAAGAAAGATTAAGGATAGGCAAACCTACGTTTCTAGCATTTGTAGATTTAGAGAAATCTGAAGGTGGCAGGGGTAAAATACAGGGAGCGAAAGGTTATTTACAATTTGTACAGAAAGCAGATGGCTGTTATAAGAGTCGAGGGGTACGAAAGGGAAGCAGTGGTTGGGAAGGGAGTAAGACAGGGTTGTAGCCTCTCCCAGATGCTATTCAATCTGTATATTGAGCCAGCAGTAAAGGAAACGAAAGAAAAGTTCGGAGTAGGTATTAAAATTCATGGAGAAAAAATAAAAACTTTGAGGTTCGCCGATGACATTGTAATTCTGTCAGAGACAGCAAAGGACTTGGAAGAGCAGTTGAATGGAATGGACAGTGTCTTGAAAGGAGGGTATAAGATGAATATCAACAAAAGCAAAACGAGGATAATGGAATGTAGTTGAATTAAGTCGGGTGATGCTGAGCGAATTAGATTAGAAAATGAGACACTTAAAGTAGTAAAGGAGTTTTGCTATTTGGGGAGCAAAATAACTGATGATGGTCGAAGTAAAGAGGATTTAAAATGTAGACTGGCAATGGCAAGGAAAGCGTCTCTGAAGAAGAGAAATTTGTCACCATCGAATATAGATTTAAGTGTCAGGAAGTCGTTTCTGAAAGTATTTTTATGGAGTGTAGCCATGTATGGAAGTGAAACGTGGACGATAAATAGTTTAGACAAGAAGAGAATAGAAGCTTTCGAAATGTGGTGCTACAGAAGAATGCTGAAGATTAGATGGGTAGATCACATAACTAATGAGGAGGTATTGAATAGAATTGGGGAGAAGAGGAGCTTGTGGCACAACTTGACTAGAGGAAGGGATCGGTTGGTAGGACATATTCTGAGACATCGAGGGATCACCAATTTACTATTGGAGGGCAGCGTGGAGGGTAAAAATTGTAGAGGGAGACCAAGAGATGAATGAATACACTAAGCAGATTCAGAAGGATGTTGGCTGCAGTAGGTACTGGGAGATGAAGAAGCTTGCACAGGATAGAGTAGCATGGAGAGCTGCATCAAACCAGTCTCAGGACTGTAGAGCACAACAACAAACAACAACAACTGTAACACATGTGATTCATTGCATAAGAGTTTACATTGGAGTCATTTAATTTATTTATGTCCGAACTCCAGGAGTAATTTATGATGTTCCTTTTATCTAACTCACGTAGCTACTTATAAAATGTTTAGAGCAGTGTTCTAGTCGCGTCAGACTGCCAAATCGAGATTTGTAATACAGCTGACGTTTTGGTATGTCGTTCTGTGTAGCATCCCGTATTCAGTTAATTCTGTAGCCCTATCGATCTCAGCACCAGCAACTATTTGAGACTGGAAGAAAATCCTATCAGGGACATTAAATGTAGTATCCGTGTTGAGGAGGATAGTTAACAACACCGCCACCAATTCGACCGTGACTGATGACAATAGCAGTGGATTAGAGTTGGTGCCACAGATATCTGACCACCGTATTAAGGACCCAGGTCCCCTACAGACAGTATTATGGGGCACTGTTCATAAAATTGTAGTCAGAGGTAATATACTTACTCAAAATACCAGATCTCTCAGTAAGTGCAAAATGAACCAGGAAGGAAGGATAAATCTCTTTTGGTGAAATTGTTAGAAGTTCCCAAAGGGCTAAACTGCCATGATGCTAGGATTTCTCCTCTATTCGTTCTCTCTTCAATAATTTTTCATAGACCTCCTTACCAAGGAGAAATATGAAACTATTCGAGGTATTCATTAACAAAGAGAAGCAGTTCTATGAAATCAGTTCTGTACTTTACACTTATAATTAAATGTCACTAAAGTTCCATGTAACATTCGTAGTCACACGTATTCAATGAACATAATGAAATCAGACGAGAAATTCTCCTGTCCAACCACAAAAATACGGTTATGTTCCTCTTTAAAATGCGCTAACAAAAAAGTGGGGGACCAGCTGAATCATTCCTCATCCTCCCTTCCTTACCAAAAATGTTGGCATGCTAACGTATCCATGCTCTCTTAACAAAGCACATTCTAAATTTTTTGGCCCAGGCTCTCCTTGCAGTTAAGCCTTCATACTCAACATCTCCCTCTCACCGCCAATGTCCATATAAAACTCTCTCCCACTGTCTTTTGCTCCCATTGATTTACAGTATATCGCACTGGCACTGTCTCCTTTCTATTTACACTGTCTCCATTTGTCTTCATTTCCCAATGCCACTGTCTCCACCATACTTCGACAACTCAGAAATTCTTGGGGATCCAACTTATTTTATGCTCTATACCCACGTGTTTAAAATTTCAACCAAATATGCGCCCTCCGCTATACGTACGAGTTAAGTTTCGCCAGTCTGGGAGGATCCAGACCCCTGGTCTCTAATCATCTGCGATTTTCATTTCCACTGCCTCTTTTGTTCCCACAATCAATGTCTCCTCTGTCTCCTCCGCAGGCACTGTTAACTCAATCTTCCACGTCACTGGCTCTCTGTTACTCTCTTTCGGCACAAAAAGCGGGAAGCTGTTAGATTGCCAAAATTTTCGGTGAGGAAGGCGGAATAGGGATCGAGGCAGTTGTTTCCCCACTTTTGTGTCCAACACAAATTCGCCTTTTTGCGCTTTGACGGGAGCGTTTTTCCGATTTTTCCGTTGGTTTCTTTCTTTTTCCTGCTACAGCAGTTACCTGCTGCTTACGGAAAAAGAATTCTATATTCGGTAAAGTTTTAAGAGTTCATTTATATACTTCCATACATTTATATACAGAGTGATTATACTTTAAGTTAAGCTTTCAAACCGCTGTAGAAATAACACCAATGCTCAGAATGTCGTCCAATTGCAACGGAATATTATCGGAGAAGTGGGAAACCGTATGGCAGAAGAAAAATAAATAGTTACAAAATGTAGCAGTAGATGGCGCTGTAAGCATCATAATTTAATAGTGGTCGACTACAAACGGCAAATGAATCATACAACAGTTCCTAAGGTACACGTCTGACGTCATGCAAACTGCACTACTCAGTGTGCTTGGGAGTACAGGTGTGATATTGTTAGCTACATAAACCCATCCACCACGGCAAGGTCATATCACATCGCATGGCAAAAACCGGTTTTTTATTTTCCTGTGGCCAAACCCCGCATAAAAAGCATCACTCACATCGGTTTTTACCCCTCTATCTCCCCTGCCCACGGCATCTCTGCTCTCCCCTCTCCCTCTCCCTCTCCCACTCCCCTTCCCATTCCTCCTCTCTTGGTTCAAATGGCTCTGAGCACTATGGGACTTAACAGCTATGGTCATCAGTCCCCTAGAACTTAGAACTACTTAAACCTAACTAACCTAAGGACAGCACACAACACCCAGTCATCACGGAGCAGAGAAAATCCCTGACCCCGCCGGGAATCGAACCCGGGAACCCGGGCGTGGGAAGCGAGAACGCTACCGCACGACCACGAGCTGCGGACCCTCCTCTCTTGGCAGGTCCCCGGACTCGCACACGCTCAGTGAACATTCGCGCGCCGGAGATCATCCCCATCAGTGTCTCGTGTGTGTGCCTTCGTTTGTGTTTAGTGTTTGTTCGCCGTCACTGTTCACGTGTACCGCCGCCATCATCCATGTTATGTGCGCCGTGTCGTGTTAGTGATGTTTCTCGTCCAGCGTGAACGGCTCCATGTTTTTTGTTTTTTAGTGTCTACGTTTTTTGCCCGCCGTTTTGATTGTATTCTCTCTGCCACCTATATGTATTACTTATTGTAAAACTCAAGGCTGAAGAGCGGCGTACTCTGCTGCTGACAGCCCGCCTTGTGTAAGGTGATCAAAATCACAATAAAGAAAAAAAATCGGTTTTTACTGTCCAGAGCCCAAAAACCTCATAAAAAGTATCAATCACAAGGCCAAAAACGACATAATAAGCATCAGTCACGTCGGTTTTTAATTGTCCTGGAGGCAAAAACAAATGGGATTATTAATTTCCGTGTGACTGGTGCAAAACATTTTCAATATGCTGTCTACCGTTTTCTGCAATTGAAATCGAGAAACATCATGTTCCATAACTGATGAAGTATTTCCGGGGTCACGTTCAGAATGTGTTGCGCAATGCGTGCCTTCAATACAGCTAAGTTTGCAATCGGGATACTGAACACAAATCTTTCAGATAGCCGCGCAGCCAGAAGTTACACGGATTAAGGTCAGATGACCGGGACGGTCAGGCTGTAGGGAAATGGTGGCTGATAAAGCTAGTAGTTCCGAATTGGCGCTTCAACAGCTGATTAACTGGATTTGCAATGTGCGGAGGTGCGCCATCTTGCATAAAAATGATCCCATCCATTCATACTCGCTGTTGGAGAGCTGGAATGACATGTCTGCGCATAAGACACTCATGTCGCTCACCAGTGACGGCACAGGTAACGGGACAGGAAGCACCTGTCTCTTCGAAAAAATATGGCGCTATGATAAATGATGCCGTTAACCCGCACCACACAGTGACCTTTTCACAATGAAGTGGTACTGGTTGATTTGCGTGTGGATTTTCCGTTGCCCATATTCGACAGTTCTGTGTATTGACATATCCTGTCAGATGGAAGCGTGCTTCGGCTGTCCACAAAATCTTCTACGGCCATTTGTTGTCCACTTCCATGCGAGCAACAGATTCTAAACCAATGGTCTCTCTTGCTCGCAGCTCGACAGGAAGCAGCTCGTGCACATGGATAATTTTGAATGGATAACATAGAAGGATATTTCGTAGGATTTTACGCACTGTGCTCACAGGTATGTCCAATGTTTGGGCAATTCTCCATACACTACCACACGTCTCCTCCTGCATTGCTGTGGCCACTGGTTCCACTGACGTCGAATCAATTCGTTTCCTCGCTCTACCAGGTTGCTCACCAAATGAACCCGTCTTTTGGAATTTCCGAATCATTTTCTCCGGAGCCACGGCAGTCATCGGACCAACGCCTTTATTCAAATCCTTCAGTGTCCGCAACTGCGCCAGAGCGACGTGTGCTCAGTCATCATTATTATAAAACAGCTTTACAAGCAGAGCGCGATCCAGCATTGAGACAGTCATGGGTTGTTTTCATTTAAATGCTGAAACATACAGCGCCATCTATTGATCAATTTTCAGACTATTTTTTTTTTCTTCTACCATACGTTTTCCCCCTTCTCCGATAATATTCCTTTACAATTTGACTTCATTCTGACCAGTGGTGTTATTTCTACAGCGTTTTGAATGTTTAACTTTAATTATAGTCACCCTGTACTTTGATACACACAAACAACAAATAAGTATGCGTAATATATATAAGGTAACAGAATATCGTAAGCTTTAAAATTTTTCTGATTGCAAATTAATCGAAAATTGCCGGCTTCTGATTTGTATCTTTAATTAGTAAAAATTTAGTTTTTGTATTGGTAGTCTTTCCAGTTTTACGTAACTTTTAGCAGTCATTTTAAGTTCTTTTCAGGCAACTTAAGATCCTTTTTAACCTATTTTTTTCGCAGTGCCGTACCACTTAGCGCACAGTTGTATAGGCGTGAAGTGCCCATTATAGAGAGACATATCGTCATAAAGATTTATTGGTGAAAAAAAGGAGACCAAAAATTTTGTTTGGTGACTTCAGTACCCTTGCTTTGTGTTCACTAGGTCAGTTTAAACTACATTCAAGCCTCAGACCGGATATTACGTGCATATTTTACGTGCGTCATTACGGTAAATTTGAATCTCTTCATCTCCGTAGCGCATAATGATATCGAAAAAAGTTTCAAGTTCCCCGAGAACTTCATCTTAAAATCATATGGTACAAAGTTTGACGTCTTGCTATGAATAGAAATTAGAGAAGTGACCAGCCCAACAGTACCTACCTTCGGTACGCAAAAATGGAAAGAACACATAGAAAACGTTGTGTTGAAGGCGAACCAAAGACAGATTTATTGGCAGAACACTTACAAGATGCAACAGATCTACTAAAGAGACTACCTGCACTACGCTTTACCGTCGTCCATTGGACTACTGCTGCTCGGGGTGGGATCGTTACTAAATATGATGAACGGAATAAATCGATAAAGAAGAACAGCACGGTTTGTATTTCCGAGAAATATGAGAGAGAGTGTCACTGACATGATACGGGGTTTGGGGTGGACGTCATTAAAACAAAGGCGTTTTTCGTTGCGGCGGTATCTTCTCACGAAATTTCAGTCACAAAATTTCGCTTCCGAACGCGAAGGTATTTTGTTCACGCCGACCTGCATAGGGTGAAGCGATCATCATAATAAAAATAAAAGAAATCAGAACTCGCACGGAAACTATAGGTGTTCGTTTTTTCAGCACGCTGTCCAGGAGTGGAATAATAGAGAATTGGCGTGATTATGGTTCGATTAACGCGCTGCCAGGCACTTAATTGTGATTTGCAAAGTAGCCATGTAGATGTAGAAGTAGATGGTTTTTCTAGGTTTTCTCAGGAACATAACTACAGAACTACAAAAGCATAAATATTTTAAATAGCCCGTAAGAATAGAAGCCTTTTGTTAATTGTAATCTTATTTTCGATAGAAATACTTTTAGATTTTGGGCAACGGCTGATGAAATAATTCATATTTGACAAGTAAATCACTTCATGCTGGAAGCGGTTCATTTGTCAAATGTGAATTTTCGAATTGATACAGATTATTATAAGGACGAACTAATAAGATGAGCAGAATATCAAGATGTTTTGTTCTATTCCTGTTGCCAGCTTGTTAAACTCCTTTGGAACCAGAGACCAATACTCCACACTCAACCTCTACGACATGGTAACGTCTACATAAAAATTAATCCTGTATTTTGCACTGCTATTGCGGGAATCGCAGTCTATCTTAAGCTAAACTGCGTTGTTTACAACAGCACAATTAAAGGTGTAACATTACTGGGAACTGAGTAAGGCTTCCAGGATTTGTGAGTAGACCTCAGCAGTTATATCACTACTAATGTCCCCAAACTATTGGGCGTTGTAGATGAAACTAATGAAGACTGAGAAGAGCTATTTCGTGGAAGGGACAGGCCATGTAGGACGAATCTTAGCTTAAGACAAATAAAGCAAAGACTGTAGGGTCGGAAAGCAGTACAAAGTTGATATGCCAGTCAGTAAACATTAGAACAGAAGAAAACACTGCAGAAGCAGAATTAATAGGTTTCGGTCATATGATATTACTTGGTTTCCTTCTGTCATGAGTATCAGAAGCTGACTGACGAAAGCAGAAAATCGTAAATTTTAATGAAAGGGATATGTTCGTATCAAATATTTTTGTTAATAGCCGCCGCTGTGACCGAGCGGTTCTAGGCCCTTCAGTGGGGAACCTCCGACTGCTACGGCCGCAGGTTCGAATCCTGCCTCGGGCGTGGATGTGTGTGATGTCCTTAGGTTAGTTAGGTTTAAGTAGTTCCAAGTTCTAGGGGACTGATGACCTCAGATGTTAAGTCCCATAGTGCTCGGAGCCATTTGAACCATATTTTTGTTAATTTAGTAAACTGTTTGTAAACCTGTATGTTACCTGCACCGTATTGTATGTTAGTCATGGCAAAAGATGAAAGGAAAAGACTGAGGTAATTTTATATGCATGTGGCAACAGTAGCATACTAAAAGTGTAGATGACAGCTAAAGTGCGTGCAGGAAAGGCGTTACAAAGAATATTCGGGGAAATAAGTCTATAGAAAACTTTTATTAGTGGGTAGGAAACGTTAATGTTACATATGGTAAGATATTATAGAACTGATAAACTGCCACTGGAGACGAAGAAGTGCTGAGACGGGCAAAGATCTTAAAATCTGAAACAGATGCTCGAGGCCTTTGGATCTATGTGGTACATAGTGATGAGAGATTTAGTGTAGGGTTGTGGTACAGGATTGTGTCAGATCAGTGGAAGAACTTAGTTCTGTGTATATCCTTGGATGGATGGCTAAATCGAATGATAGTTCTTATAGCATGCCAAATTGAGAGCGTCGTGTAAATATCGAGGATACTCGCAGCTAACCTAAAATGTAAAGGCAGCCCCTTGCGAAATATTCGTGCAGGCCGAAAAGCTCGGAGCGAGGCTATTTAGCCTGCTGGAATTTTTGTGTATGAAGGCGTGAACAATACGTTCCCTTTATGTCACAACTGCTAACAAGACGTAAATTTCGTCAATAATGTAACACTCAATACGTCTATGTCGTGGTTAATATTTTATTTTTATTCTTGTTTTCCAAGAATTGACCCGTTTGATGATCATCACGCGAGCACAGTCATTAATCATTTCTCTTCGTACACATCAGTTTTCAAAGGGTCACAAGCAAATGCTTGACGAAATGCTAGAAGAAATAGCCGAACGAATGAAACAACATGTATCCATTCCCTTGCTATCAGCAGAAAAACCAAGAATAACACATGATACCATTGGCGAACATGTCACAAAGAAACTGCAGTCTCTGCCAACGTCTATGATCCCTTACTGCCAGAAAGAACTAAACGACACATTATGCTGACAGAGATGCAAAATCGTAATTTCTTCTCGATAACAGTTACTGAGCAGACTACCACTGCTTCGTAACAACGAAAGGGGCAAGTCATGGCAGTACTCTACACAGCTGTCGGTTCAGTTAGGATGAATCAGAAAAATAGCGAAAATGTAGCACATTTCATAGACATTGTTTATGGTTAACTGATTATTACTTGTGAATTATTGTGTTCATCTTCATCATCATTGGTTTCTCTCTCCAGCTGCTCGAATGTGGGTTACGAGCGCTCTCCGCTTGTATTTGTCGATGCACCATTCTCCTCTCAGGACTCTATCCCAACCGACTCCTCTTGTTCCCATATCCTCTTTCAATTGGTCCAGAATCTCTTCCTTGGTCATCCTACAGGTCTTGATCAGCCACATCTGTGTGTAGCCATTGTTTTGCTGTCCTTCCCTCATCCATTTGTTTGACACGGACAAACCATCTCAGATGGTGGCTTGTCACTTTCTTTCAAGAATGTGTATATGCCAGCCTTTTACCTTATTTTTTCATTTATTACACCAATCTTCCTAGCTTCCTGGACTGCATTTCGTTGCTGAATTTTTTGATTGTGCATGTTTCTAGGCCATACGTTATTATGGGGATACAGTATGACTAAAGGAGAGTCTGTCTTGATCACAAGGCTACTCGTTCGTTCCAGACTAGATTCCGCACTTCGTGGTAGAATTCAGTTGCTTCTTGGGCTCCGTTATTGATCTTATGCTGTGTTCTGTTTCGCTTGAAATGGCACGACTAAGATATTTGCACTGGTCTACTGTTTCCACCTGTGTACCTTCCAACCTTAGTTTTCCTTTCTTGCTCTACCTGTTGATTGACATTGCAACAGTTTTTGATTTATTTGCTGTTAATTCGTGTTCAAAAATGGCTCTAAGCACTATGGGACTTAACATCTGAGGTCATCAGTCCCCTATACATAGAACTACTTAAACTTAACTAACCTAAGGACATCACACACACCGATGCCGAGGCAGGATTCTAACCTGCGACCGTGGCAGCAGTGCGGTTCCGGACTGAAGCGCCTAGAACCGCTCGGCCACAACGGCTTAATTCGTGTGTGGTTCAAATGGCTCTGAGCACTATGGGACTCAACTGCTGAGGTCATTAGTCCCCTAGAACTTAGAACGATTTAAACCTAACTAACCTAACGACATCACAAACATCCATGCTCGAGACAGGATTCGAACCTGCGACCGTAGCAGCAGTGCGGTTCCGGACTGAAGCGCCTAGAACCGCTCGGCCACAACGGCTTAATTCGTGTGTTTTTAGATGTATTATGTCTGTAAATTTTGTAGTTTGAAGTACTATAAAAATATCTCCATATATTCTTATGTTCATATAGTCCCGTAGAGAACGAAGAATCGCTTGACAGGTGTCAGGATAAACGGCTTCAGGAACTTTTCAGTCCCACGTAAGTACACCAAATTGCCATTTACCAAATGTAGCAGTCTTTCTGTCACAAACGGTGATGGCTTGTCACATGTTTGTATCCTTTCTGATGACCATTTACACAAATTTGTTATACGCAGTCCCATTTGTAAATAATTCCACCCATCATCATTAGCGACGAGGAGTTCTTGAACCAAGTATACATGGCTCAGTTATCATCTAATTGACAATAATATTTCTGTCATATTTGTATTAATGCAATGGCAGGGCAAGTAATAAACGAATTCGTCGTTTATAGCACGGACGTTGGTTGAAAACACAAGTTCTCCATGTTTTTCGGTGACAAACGATTGCGAATCGACAGCGCGGAGGAATAGCCCTATTTTACGGACGGGGGCTCAAGAGGGTCAGTCCAAACGGACTTGATGAGACTCTTGAGAGGTGGACCGCCCGTTCTCGACAGCTTTAAGACATGGCTATTACTACCTGTATGCGCCGGCCGCGGTGGTCTCGCGGTTCTAGGCGCGCAGTCCGGAACCGTGCGACTGCTACGGTCGCAGGTTCGAATCCTGCCTCGGGCATGGCTGTGTGTGATGTCCTTAGGTTAGTTAGGTTTAAGTAGTTCTAAGTTCTAGGGGACTGATGACCACAGCAGTTGAGTCCCAGAGTGCTCAGAGCCATTTGAACCAACCACCACCTGTATGCGCGCACCGAGGATCAGCCATCAGTGGTGCCACTGTCGTTGTTTGTGTTGTTGCAGTACGAGCTACAGGTTGCGGCTCTGGACGGCTCCAACCTCGGCCTGGCCCGTGTGCTGGTGCGCGTCGTCGACGTCAACGACTGCGCGCCGGTTTTCGAGAGGCCTGCTTACCGCGCCCAGGTCACCGAGGAGGACGACCGAGGGCTGCCCAAACGTGTGCTTCAGGTACGCGTCCTCCTGCTTACTAAGTAGTTGTACTCGGCTTCACAAAAGTATTCATTTTCAAAATTACGATCGCCTCGTAATAAACGTTGTCAGCTTTTTACCTCCTACAAACACGCCATGAGTCTTCAATATAAAGTGACAAATACAAAGATACTTCCATTAAATAATCTTGTTATTATTCTGGACCTTCAAAGGCGCCTGTTGAGTGGTCACGTTCAAAATTGATTCATATTCTTTCTTTATCTGGTGCAGTAGTGGCCTATCTGCAGATACTTTGTAAAGATGCTTGTGTTACTAGCATCGACCGCAGACAAGCGTTATCTTTGGGGTGTCTCTCTGCGACGCTTGGCAAAGCTCTGGTCACGCGTCTCCGGGGAACTGGCCAACCAGCGTTTCTGCGGTTGGAAGGCGTGCTGCCAAGTTGCTTACGAACAGACACACTTGTTACGAGAGTCTCGTGGAGACAGCTGCCTCGTGATGACTGGGTGTTGTGTGCTGTCCTTAGGTTAGTTAGGTTTAAGTAGTTCTAAGTTCTAGGGGACTGATGACCATAGATGTTAAGTCCCATAGTGCTTAGAGCCATTTGAATCATTTGAACCAAGACAGCTGCCTGGTGTTAGAAGCGGTCGCCCCGAGGTAGTTGCTTTCTTGCAGAGATTAATCATATGCAAAGGCATACAATTAAATTACTCGTGAGATGATCAGATGCTACTGCTAGATTTTCATTCGTTTGGTCCTGCTAGACTAGATAGGGCTCGGGGAACTAAATTGCATATTCATACCCACGATTTTGCTGATATTTCTTTGCCAGCAGATGTGAACCTGGTTACGGAACCGCACTTCTGTCACTTAACCCTAAACACTGTACAAGCATTTCAATCATTCTTTCTCTCAGTTTAGCTTAATTAATGATTTGTTGTGAGTGATGTATGAAAGTGTTTTCACGAGGTGATATTATGCTCTGATTGTTAGACCATGTATCTTTACCTTGCCAGAGACTGACGTGGATCAATATTTTTATAATTTTAGGGCAATTATACATTCTAAATTAAATAACAATATGTTATTTCTACTTTCCTGAGTCATTTATTTATTGTTTAAGTGTGAATTGCCAACACCTTCTGTGCGCAGCAATTTCGTCACCATGTGACGCGAAACGCATCTTTCCCCTCAGATTACTGCTTTAATTGATGAGTATCACTAAATATTTCACTTCTCACTTTTGGCAATACAGGTGCCTTTCTAATGCGTGGCATTGCAGATTCCAAGGTAGGTCCTGACGACGATTGCTCTTTAGGGTGACGCTGTGGCTGGTGCTACATAAGCACATTTATTCATGTCTCTTATTTCAAATTTTTCGAACTAAGTAAACATTCAACAGGCCAAAACCCTATTGTTAGTAGTTGTTCTGTGTTTCGTGTTTGACGATTGTGAGTACCGTAATGGGTCCGCATACCACTGCATAGTCAAAAACAATAAGTTGCTCACTACCTCACTTCAGTTGGTATTGGTATCTAGTGATTACTCATTTATGTTCCACGTTATTCGCGTTCTTATACTGGGTCTGACAGCTTTTCATTGCGAATTTGATGTAGGTGTGTGCTGCTCATGTACACGGCTGGTTCGAGAACATTTTCCACAAAACCGACTTCTCGTCTGGCGCCCTTCCTCCCTGTTGCTTTTCCGTCGTGCAGTTTCTGCTGAAACAGATTTCGCTTCTGTCTGTGACGCGCATTATAAAGGGTGGTCAGAAACTGCCTGTAGCGCTTGTAAACGTGTTACAGGGCACTTTGTGCCGAGAAATAACTGTTAAGAAAAAATTCGATTCGTTAATGAGTTAATTAGCATTGAAGTTAGCCAATCAAGCAACTGAGCGCCCAAATTCAAGCGGATCGCCAGAGACAGTGTCGCCAATCGTGTTCTTGGTTTACATCCCACATAGCAACGTCCTTACTGTACCATCAAATAAAATAAAAGTATTCACAAAGTATGGAGAGTATACTTTAAACGAAAACATGGAACTTGACTGTGATGGTGAACGAAAGTCGTTCAACTTTGTCAGCGTATTTTACTGTCGACTGTGTAATGTATTATATTACGACGGCAGTACAAGTTTTGTTTATGACGTCCGATCTAGTTACTGGTACATCTGACTTCTCAACTAATCAACACATAAGCTAACTAAGCGTAGATAAGACGTGGCTCAGATTCCAAGAAACAGTATTGAAAGCGTTTGAGAAATTCATACCAGGTAAATTAATAAGAGACGGAACAGGTCTGCCAACGGTACACAAAATAGAGTTTTGTATGTCCATCCTTGTGACTGGAAGTCCGGGGAACTTCGGCTGTTCTCTTGTGTAATAAAATGAAACACCTACACCTGTCCTCATGATGTCATTTATTGTAGGGCTGCCAGTTTCGGTGCTTTAGTGCACCATCTTCAGGCCTTAGCTAATGCTGAGAGGGTTAACACCACCTTTATTCACGATGCATCAGTTGCCAACATCTATAACTGGTTTACGCACACAAGTACAAGTTTTGTTGGTGATGTCAGATCTAGTTACCGTTACATCTAACTTCTCAACTACTCAACACACAAGCAAACTAAGCGTAGTACGCAGATTACCTTAACCGCGATATTGTCTCACCAACCATCAACTATGATAATTTACGGTTGAAGAGACATCACGGTTACAGGTAGTCTGCGTAAACCAGTTATAGAAGTTGGCCACGGATCCATCGTGTATACAGATAATGTTCACCCACTCAACATCAGATAAAGCCTGAAGATGGTGCACTGATGCACCGAAATTAGTAGCCATACGATAAATTACGTGATAAGGACGGTAGTAAGCGTTTGATTTTAGTACCCATAACAGATCAGAAAATTGCATAGAAGGAACTAAAAGCATTCCAGACTTAAAAGAAAACAAAATGCCCAAGATTGGCGATGCTATACTGAAACTCTAGATTTAGAGCATACTTCACTGAACGATGGTTTTAATAGTTTCCACAATGAAACTGTCTCGAAACCTTGCAGCAAATCCAAAGAGTTTCCTGTTTCATGTAATGTACACAAGTGGCAACACTCTGTCAACGATACGTCCAGTGGACAATAGCAGTGTTGACGTTATCAACGACAGTGCTATTTAGTGGCGTCACTAAACATGGTTTTCCAAAATTCCTTCGAACTTGCAGGATTTGATGGCTGTTCCTAGGTTGTTGCATGTTCACATCTTACGGTGCACATTGAGTACTGAATAATTAAGACGCACTACTCATGTCTCACCTTCGCTTTTGTTCACTGTTTTGGACTGGAGCCGGGAGAGGTAGCAGTATTTATTTACAACATTTAAATTATTCACTGCAGTCTACATTAACACTAGACACTCAACATGAGTGCAAAGAATATCTTCACTTGACGTTGACCTAAGAAACAAAAAGCCAGTAGATGACCAAATAAAAAATTATTCTGCAGGCTTTGAGAAATGAATTGTTATTTAATACTGTTCTCGTGTTCTGTCAAGAACTGACGGAAAATTCAGTCAATGTTTAACTGTAGATTTTACAACATACTAAAAAGTTAACCAATTTTCGCCAAAAGTGCTGACATCGAACTGACAATGAAATCATGTACTCTGAATCAATGAAATTATGTACTCTGAGCCACAATCTTTTGTATTTATAGCAAGATCAAACGTTTAATGCGGGGCTGCCAAAAGCGCTCATATTACACAGACAACAAGTTGCTTACCATACTGGAAGCTTCCACGGCGTCGCATGAAGTCACACTAGCGACCGTTACCAGAACCCAGATAATCCAGAGGCTGGTTCCCACAGGAGCGGCCGATGTAGCGCGTGGTAGCAGCAAGCGTCTTCCGCAGCATCGAGGTAGCACGCAGAATTGACGTTCTCATCTGAAGCGGCAGCCGCTACCGGCAGTCACAGACAGATCGGAGCTATAGATGGGGAACCAATGAAACACACTTAATAACTGGCACTTCACTCTGATGTAAACACACCATCATACTTCAGATGTGAGAACTAGCCCTTCATGAACCGTGGACCCTACCGCTGGTTGGGAGGCTTGGGTACGATACAGATACACTATGTGATCAAAAGTATCTGGACACCCAAAAAACATACGTTTTTCATATTAGGTGCATTGTGCTGCCACCTACTGCCAGGTACTCCATATCAGTGACCTCAGTAGTCATCAGACATCGTGAGAGAGCAGAATAGGACGTTCCGCGGAACTCACGGACTTCGAACGTGGTCAGGTAATTGGGTGTCACTTGTGTCATATGCGAGATTTCCGAACCCCTAAACATCCCTAGGTCCACTGTTTCCGATGTGATAGTGAAGTGGAAACGTGAAGCGATACGTAAAGCACGAAAGCGTACTGTCCGACCTCGTCTGTTGACTGACAGAGACCGCCGACAGTTGAAGAGGGTTTTAATGTGCGATAGCCATACATCTATCCAGACCGTCACACAGGAATTACAAACTGCATCAGTATTCACTGCAAGTATTGTGACAGTTAGGCGGGAGGTTTGCTATAATGATAGTATAATACTTTTTATTCAGTACGCATATATCGTAAGAACTTTGCATGAGTGTTACTCAATGAAGTAAGTAGTGTAGGAATAAAAGAGAGACACATACTCCCTATAGCATTTATAGAGAAAGGAGCAGCTGTAAATATCAAGAGATCATATGGTAAGTCTGAACTAAGCAATAAACTGAAGGCTCGAAGGTGGAAGGAACCTACGGAGAGGAGGAGACTAAACCAACGACTTTGAATACAGTGTTAGATTTCGATAAAATGTCTGAAAACGCGAGGCAATACTGGTCCTACAGCTTACCTTAGAAGACAGACTGAAGAAATGCAAACTTGCGTTATATTATTTGTAGGTTTAGGGAAAGCTTTTGAGAATCTTAATTGGAATACAATCTTTGAAGTTCTGAAAGTAGCAGGGATAAAACCCAGGGACAAAGCGTTATCTGCAACTTGTACAGAAACCAGACTGTAGGTATTACAGGAAGGAAACGAAAGGGTAGCAGAAGTTGAGATAAGAAAAGAGTTTTGAGACAGGGAAATTTATTAATATCTATTATAAATTTGAATGTTAGAAAGCCTTTCCTGAAAGTATTTCTCTGGAGTGTAGTCTTGTACGGAAGCGAAATGCGCAAGATAAACATTTAAGTCAAGAAGAAAATAAATGCTTTGGAAATGTGGTGCTGTAGAAGAATACTGAAGACTAGATGGGTGGATCGTGTAACTAATGACGAGATACTGAGTCAAAATGAGGATAAAAGGAACCTGTGGAATAACGTGACTAAATGAAGCAACAGCAGATAGGACACATCCTGAGGAATCCAGTGGCATTTGGCAGTGGAAAGAAGCCTTGGAGTTAAAAATTGTAGAAGGAGACCAAGGCTGGACTATAGTAAACAGTTTCAAACTCATGTAGGTTGAAATAGTTGCAGAGAAGAAGAGGCTCGCACGTGATAGACCAACATGGAGAGATGCATCAGACACCTCTTCGTACTGGAGACCACAACAAATACTGAGACAAAATGTCTTTCTGTGATCTGAGTCTGTGTCCGCTCCTGGACACGCCCTCAAATCCAGTATCTGATTTCGGAATCTCTGCCTGACCATGACGTGATCTAATTGAAATTTCCCTGTATTACCCGCCCTTTTAAAAATATACCTTCTTCTTATGTGATTCTTGGACACAGTATTCGCTGTTACTAGCTGAAATGAACTACAGAACTCAATTAATCTTTGTCCTCACTCATTCCTAGTACCAATCTCATATTCTCCTGTAACCGTTTCTTCAGCTCCTTACGTTACGACTGCATTCCAGTCCCTCATGGCTAAGAGTTTCAGCTTTATTTTCCTACTGTATTACCTATTCAATATCCTCGTATACTTTCTGTATCTCTTCATCTTCAGCATACAACGTCAGCATGTATATGTTACTTACCGTTCTCGGTGTTGAATTGCTGTAGAATCTGATAAGAACAACCCTATCACTGAACTGTTCACGGTAACACACTCTCCGCCCTACCTCGCTATTCATAACGAATCCTACTCCCGCTATGTCATTTTCTTCTACTGCTCATATTACTCTAACCAGAAATCCTTGTCTTCTTTCCATTTTACTTCACTGTCCCCTACTATATCTATATCGAGCCTTTGATTTTCGCTTTACAGATTTTTTAGTGTCTCTACCACGTTAGAGCTTCTAACATTCCACGCCCCGACTCGTAAAAGCCCAATTTTTTTCCTTTACACAGCATAAAAAATTGTTTACGGAGAGAGTTGGAATTATTCCCTTCTTTCGTCGAGAGCTTCCATTCTCCCAGTTTTCCAGGTACGTAGGGACAAGTGATGAAAGTGTCGTCGACGTAACGACAAAAACGACTTGTCTTAGCTGGAGCCGTAGCCAAGGTTATATATTCAAATTTATGCATAAAAAGTTTGGCTATGGATAAAGTTAATGGACTTCCCATTGCCAAACCGTCCAATAGGTCGAAATTCTGGCCACCATATAGCAAATATGACGATGTCAAACTGTGCTTAACGAATCCCGTAATTGTACTATCAAATAATTGGGAGAGGATATCTATACAGTCTTCGACAGAAACACATGTAACTAGTGAAACCACATGAAAACTCACCACTATATCACCTAGACCAAGACATAGACGTTTAATTTCATTTTTTTACGTAACTTGAGAGACCACATGAAAACTGACCCTTATATCACCTTGCCCAAGACACAGGTGTTTAATTTTTTTTTCTTACTAAATCGCCGATGTTTTTGTTGTGATGTACACAGTGACACACACGCGGTGTGATGTTTTGTCAGCCTCTAAGTTTATGACCCAGTGGTGCTCAAAATGGGGCGAAGAGGAGAATCTGTTATTTGACTTTTTAGTACCCCTACAGGATAAGTTGTCTCGGCAGCCGAAACCTCTTCCAATAATGACTGTTTCAGTACCTCTGATGGTTACTGATTATTCTTGACGCTATGTACCATGGTAGTTTACAATAGGTATATTTCTCAAGAATCAACTGAATTTTGGCATCGTAGTCAACTTTATTCAGAAGGATCATGATGATGGGATCATTTCGGAGTGCATGAAATCTGTTGCGTTCAGCCCAACTCAAGTGAGAGGGTAGTGGTTTAGATTTTGCAGGAGTTCGGCACATTTTGTGACGAATTTTGTCAGTGCACTCATCAGGCATCTTGCGGATTGCTTGATAACCTCACTTATAACATAACAGGTAGGGATACTCCAAGGCGCATCCATGCCAAAGTGGCATCCGAATCGATATCTCTCTCTCCGTCTCCGTCATATACTTTTAGTTATTTATTTAATCGTATGGATAGTCCCCCCCCCCCCCCCCCCGGTCAGCTCATTCTGTTGATTTTCGTTCTGTACCGTGTTATTGTTGACACAGCCGGATAAATTTCCCTTTTGTTTGTGCTCTGCTTCTGCGATGATCCACTTCCAACCTACTTCTGAGAGAACATCTGTCAATTGAGGATGAACAACCGGTAGATGTACTGTCTGCCGTTGCTCCACAGTGCGTACTGTTTAGCCGACGTAATAGCAGCCACGCTGCCATATGTTTTTACTCCGGCATATTCTTAAAATTTCGTTAGCACAGTAACTATGATAAACAATGGAAAGAATTGCAGTCCGTCATCGAATGAAGATGTTATGCTATAAGATGCGAAAAGATCAATTTCTTTTACTAAATAGACCATTAGAAAAAAAGTCGGATGAGAAATATTTCATAGTGTCCAGCACATCCTCTCCAGCAAGTCATCATTAATTCGCATCATATGCGCACAGCTGATACCACACCCAGTGCGTTTTATGAAGAGGTACGTGAAATTCCCTTGCGTCAAGCGGCAGTCAGCACGCAAAAAAAGTTCGAAATGAGCAGAACCAGACCGTTACCTTTGAGGCGCCCTGGCGCAAACGACGTCTCCATGGCAACTAACTTTTCAGTACGGAAAGCCCTAGTGGGAACTGGCCTATAGTGACGTGCAACAGGCGAGACAAATTACAGGACTGATTGCTCCGTATACTCGGAAACGTTTATTGGCGAATGTGGATTTATATTCGGAAAGGCTTATTGACGAAAAGCGGATTAATTCTCTGTACTGCTACAGATACATGTTCCGTCTAAATAACTCTTGCGAGCCTCCCTTTGACCTAGGAGACAGATTTGTAATTGCCACTTTTCCTCCAGCACTAGCCAGTGTGTCCAGCCAGTTTCTAACACACCTCAGATTTCCATTGCAATAAATGGAATTAACTGCCCTTTGCAAGACTTCAAACAGAACACATAGTTGTCACCGAACACTAATTCTAAATAACCGATGTTTACACGTTCTGATATGAGGCATCTACATTTTAGCATCTTCTCGCTCAGTAAGTCACATCTTTTCTCATAAAAATTGGAAAACAGGTAGAACTCTACACCCACACGTGGGAATAGCACTTCCCAACTCTTTTAGTCACGCGTACCAAAAGAACATTTGCACATCTAAATTAAAAGTTTATCTTGGCACAGCTGTAGGCGGCTTCGCCGGCCAGAGTGGCCGAGCGGTCCTAGGGGCTATAGTGTGGAACCGCGTGACCCCTACGGTCGTTGGTTCAAATCCTCCCTCGGGCATGAATGTGTGTGATGTGCTTAGGTTAGTTAAGTTTAAGTAGTTCTAAGTTCTAGGGGACTGATGACCTCAGAAGTTAAGTCCCATAGTGGTCAGAGCCATTTGAACCATTTGTAGGCGGTTTCTTCTTGCGGTTATCGGTAGACGTCTCCCTGTTGTAGCCAGTCCACTCGCTCGTCTATTACCCAATGTGCGTCGCGTCAGAACAGCGATAGTACAGCTCGTGCAGCTCAGTTACAACTGCGGGCCGTGGTTTTCGCCAAGAGCGACGCGCTGCACATCCTACAGCTCAAAATGTTCGGCGATGCAGTTTTCATAATAGGTAAGAAAGATTTGTCAAATCCCTCTGATATCTATCTGCCTTTCTTGGCTCTTCATTTGCTTTTGCACTTGATATCTCTTCGCAAGTGTTATAGCCCTTTGGGAAAGAAGAGTGTCGATGTGTTCCTTAGGTTTCCATGATTAATTATGTGGACCGCAACATTACTCCTTACCCAACCTTGCGGTCCAGTCATGTGTTTATCATGTTTAGTTGAGACAGATTACTGCTTCATGTGCATTGTATTATTCAATACGAGGAGCGCGCCGGCACGCTCCTCCAGTCCCTAGCTTCCCGCGCCCGGGTTCCCGGGTTCGATTCCCGGCGGGGTCAGGGATTTTCTCTGCCTCGTGATGACTGGGTGTTGTGTGCTGTCCTTAGGTTAGTTAGGTTTAAGTAGTTCTGAGTTCTAGGGGACTGATGACCATAGATGTTAAGTCCCATAGCGCTCAGAGCCATTTGAACCATTTTTGAACCAGTCCCTAGCCAGTGATGGAGGGCGTACTGGCAGGCACCCTCTGTCGCCTTCAAGTGTCAGGGAATGCCCGCGCGCTTGCCATCCCTTAGTGGGGACTGTGAACCGCGTTACGGGCTTTCATAGTAGTCCAATTGAAATGTACAAACTTCCGAATAAAAATTATCGTTAAGGCAGTTTTTACCCATATGTTTTTATAATTTGAAATTAGGATTTTAACAAAAAACAGCAGTCCATAATTCAAAAATTACGATTTAATTGAGTCATAATCAAATCAGATAAATATATATCCTACAGTTTCACAAACGCAGACATAAAATATTAGTCTGCCTCATTTTTATGATAATACTGAAAACAGGTTGTTTTGCATAACGCTGGCGTAACAGTGCCGATAGGGCAATAACAGGAAGTTTCCTGCCTTTTCTGTCTACACAAACTCAGAAGCTCTTACTAATTTTTCTTCTTGTCCCCTCAGTCTTCCGCAATTCTGTGAGGAAATGATGAGAGTCTCCTCTGATCCCACTTTTTTTAAAGGTCGACTCATTGTTGGCGACTGTGTAAAAGGGGAAGTAGGGATTTTATTACTTAATTACGAAGTCGTAAAGGCTTCTTTGGCCTCTTTTTGTTATATTTTGTACACGCGTTATAAAGGTATAAATGTAGAAAATGTATACCGAGCTTCTTTGTCCATTTAAGACTCTTTCTGTGCTGGTAATACGCCATCATTTGAACGAAATGGTCGACACTATCCACTGATTCGTTATACTTCAGAAATATCTCCGGTTTCTGAATTACAATGCCTCCACGAGTCGTCGTACGAACCATTTTACCAGCAAACTCTGAGCTAATTGTGAGCACTTCTCTTTTATCTGTCCAATTGAGTACACATATTGCTGTGCGCATCCACTACTTTCCCCTTTCTTTATTTTGAAGTAACAACTCTTTGGTTAACTCTATGCTTTTCCCTGGCGGTTCCTGTAAAGTAGGTGTTCCTATGAAGAGGTTCTTGGACGAGGCTGACACTGTTACAGAATTTTCCATAAATGATGAATGTCCAACTCCCAAATCTCTACACATTAATTTATGGACAAGTGAACTAGCTTGTCCTCTTCCACCAAGCTCTTGATCAGAGGTGTCCGTACATACAACAACCCTCAGGACTAACCCAGACAGCTCATTCAAAATATTAAGTTTAATTCCATAAGAGTGAGCATTGTTCTTTATATATTGTCGGAACATGAGTTCTTCACAGAACCACAGATTCATCTAGTGTCAAGTCTTTGATCGGTAATATAAAACTGTCCATTGTCAACGAAAAATGTCTAAGAAGTACCAAATTTTGTACTGCCACTCAGCAAGTATAGGTTCACTGGGTACTGGATTCTTTGAAAAATGCAAAACTTACAACCTTACAAAAAAATCTGTCCCTGCCCATACCACGGTAATCCAAAGAGTGCAGGGTCAGTGTTACAACAATAGGTCATTCTGCTCAATCAAATGGTTCTCATGTGGTAAAGTTAACCAAGAAACATCCTGAATTCTTTTACTTCGAGAAGCTTCCGTTTTTCCCCGACTGCTTCACGATGTGAGGTAATTCTGCCTAAATATTAGGAATAATGGTTTGTTTGTGTCACATTATGGTTAATGAGTTCATCGGCTAGTAAGAGGTTTAGGACGTCTAATGGGTTATTTAGATGAGTCGTGTCAATAGATAGTCCAGTATTTATTTTAGAAGGTATGTCAGTGGTGTTAGAGGCTTGTATGGTCCATTGTCTGTGGGGGTCGGCTTGGGACGGCAAAGAGACACTTACGTGAGGTGCGACTCAGGTAATTGGAATTTTTCATCTTCATCTGAATCCTCGTCCCCTTCAGGAAGAAAACCAAAATGTTTCCCCTCCAGGAACTCCTCGTCATCATCGTCATTGATATTTTCCTAGATGTCCCCTTCACCAGCTTCTGCCAAAATCTGCAGAATTTGTAGTCAGTGAGGATTTACGGAACACAGCGCTCCTTACTTTCCTCTTATTTGCTTGGAACTAAGCAAAAATAAATGAACGTACATGACAGACCAGCTAGAAATTCGGACTTGTTTATTTCAAAATAAATTATGTTACTAAAGTCCGCTAAGTAAATTCAGAAGTAAGGGAGTCTAAAAAAATATTTGTTTTCCAGCCGCATTTACAAAACAAATTAATATTATTCAGATAAATGCCTACGATAAAAGACAGTATAAGAATAGAGCACAGAGCACAGATAGGAAACGAACACTTAGCCAGTGATTTTGTGACAGCTGCATTATTATCTGTTTGTCCATCAGAGTATTTGGTTAACTGTGAGCATAAACCGTCAAAGTTAAAAAAAACCGAAAACGTTCACAAACCTTGTTGCTGCAGGAAACGTCTAAGGCATAGAGGGGTCAGCGGAAGTACGCGGCGTGAGTGCTGGATCGAGGCGTGCGATCTGAGGAAGCTGGTGGAATGTTTTCAGAATCGCCAGATCATCTATTACTTCCTCTAGTGCGAACCATT
This sequence comes from Schistocerca nitens, assembly GCF_023898315.1. Taxonomy (NCBI): domain Eukaryota; kingdom Metazoa; phylum Arthropoda; class Insecta; order Orthoptera; family Acrididae; genus Schistocerca; species Schistocerca nitens. The sequence goes on from NC_064619.1 coordinate 361,111,881, forward strand.
CTGAGTGAAAAACAAGTTTATACAGTAGGATGAAAAAATATTTATTGGAGAAATTACTGCCAAATGTTAAATCAATCAGAATAACATACATGCTCAGACAAGGAGTTACTAAAAACCTATTTGTTCCAATAACCCACTATAATATGTGATTGTACACTGATTAGGTACCAAAAAAGAATGATTTATTTTAGTATTCAAAATAACATTCGAATAGAAATGCGCAAAAAATTCGCCCTACTTATCTTAAGATTGCAGAGTTACTGCTGGCGAACTGCATTGGATATCGGAAAGGGAAGACGTGCACATGGTTCTCTAAGCTTTTCACAATCACTGACAGATCACATGGATTTTAGCAGGGGACTGGCTTGGAGCGAGGTAAACGTAAAAGTGAAAGGTTGCGAGCAGTGCGGCACGCCATCAGTCACTGCGATGGAGGTTATAGGGAAGGGCGCCGATACGCCCTCCACCGCTGGCTATGGATTGAAGTGACGTGCCGAAGGTTCCTCGTATTCAGTGGGTTCATTTTAAATGAAAACTCTAATTGGGTTTAGTTTTTTCCGCACGTACGTAAGTTCTTGTAAAATAAATGTAAAGTAACTCAATTCCTTTTACTATCATTTCGGTAGTTGGTAGCCAGTGTCATGCTTATTTATGAGATGAAGGTCATGTTTCTTTGAAAATTCTGTTGTGCAAGCTATTACCAGTATCAGCAATCCAACGTCACACATTACTCATGTCGATATAATAATTAGCGTACACAGCTTTCAAACTTCTATAGATTTCAATTGACAGCACATTTTCTGCGGTTAGAAACTCGATTACAGTACGCCGTTTCTCACGCACCGATGTAGTTATCCGCACAGGATAGGTGGACGATGCGCAGTGACCAGTTTCCGGCCAAAGCGCAGGGCGGATTCATTCGTTTATTTGGAAGGCCAGGCCAGCATCGTTTGCGCGCTTTAGGCCGGTGAAAACTGACGGAAACTGCTCGGTAAAAAAATATTTTTGCGTTACTTATAGCTTTATCTGTCAGCTCCATGATTACATGCCCATCATTTCGTTTATGGTCATAGCTATTGTGATACCTGCATGTAACTTAAGACATTGCTCGAAATTCGAAAGAGATCGCAATGAAAAATAGGGATCGCTATGATATTGCGTTTGGTGCATATTACATAATATGTTGCCGCATATGAAATTTAGCCAACATATAGAAGTTTTCTTTAGACTTGGATGGACTCCATCTATCGCCAATCTCGAGAAAACTGATATGATGCAGCATATTCGTTTGCGTTCGCGTGCGCTAGCGATAAAAAAAATGGCTCTAAGCACTATGGGACTTAACTTTGAACAATTTTGAGCAATGTGTAGGTGCAGCACCTGTTATTGTGATGATATATATGGGCCTGATTTTTGGTCACGACACAGTCAGTCCACGGCCGACTTTCTGACAAGTAACCTGTGCTGGTTAGAACAACAACAATGCTTCAAATGAACTGTGGAATAAATGTTAAACAATTAGGCCGTGTGTAAAAACAGTGACAGTGTCTGCTCCATACGTACCTGATTATTCTTCAAGAACTGTGAACTTTGTGGTTAGGTTTTGTGAAGTTGTCTGTCTGCAGCGCAGCCTCGTGCGAAAGTGAAACATGGGTAAAAAACAATTCAGACAATAAGCGAATAGAAGCTTTTGAAATGTGACGCTACATGCGATGCTCAGTATTTCTTGGGTAGATCGAATAACTACTGAGTGAGGAGATATCGAATCTAATTCGGGAAAAGGAAATTATAGCACATCTTGACTAAAGGAAGGGATAAGCTGATATCACATACCTTAAAATTTCAATAAGTCTTCAGTTTAGTAGTAGAGGGAAGAGATGCGAAGGGGGACTGGTGTGGCGGCGGCGGCGGCGACGGCCGTTGTGGCCGAGCGGTTCTAGGCGCTTGAGTCCGAAATCGCACGACCACTACGGTGGCAGGTTCGAATCCTGCCTCGGTAATGGATGTGTGTGATGTCCTTAGGTTAGTTAGGTTTAAGTAGTTCTAAGTTCTAGGAGACTGATGACCTCAGATGTGTTCAGAGCCATTTGAACCATTTGCGGCGGCGGCGGCAGCGCCGGCGGTGAGTGGGTATAGTGGTGCTCTTGGCAGGTAATGTGTAAGAGGAGACCGAGGCTTGAGTCCAGCAAACAGGTTCAAGTGATTGTAGGTTGCAGTAATTATGCAGAAGAGGCTTGCGGTCGAATGACTAGCTTGGGGAGGTGCAATAAACTAGTTTTCCGGCCAGAATCACAACAATAGCACGCGTTAATATTTCGTTTTCTACATACATTTCATATGAATAGTATCAGCTGTTTTTATGTTTCAAGTTCATGGAAAGATAATCTGAAAATTAATTTGCCCTGAAGGTACACGCTATTGCTCTAAATTCACTGGTGAAAGTATTTCTGTAAATTAGAAATTCGTTTTTCTATTTCTGTAAATTAGAAATTCGTTTTTCTAACTATTCGTATTCTTTAGCTGATGGGAAAAGTATTTTGACGCATCTTCGAAACTTTACATCCACCTAAACAACATTGTGTAACATAATCGTTAAAGTAACCTACACTGAGGTGAAAAAGGTCATGGAAGGTCCCTTCAGAAATATTGAGCCATGCTGCTTCAATAGCTGTCCTTAGTTGCGAAAGAGTTGCCGGTGCAGGACTTTGTCCACAAACTGATCTCCAGATAATGGCCTATAAATGCTCGATGGGACTCATGTCGGACAATCTAGGTTGTCAAATCATTCGCTCGAATTGTCCAGAATGTTCTTCAAACCAATGGCGAACAATTCTGGTCCGGTGACATGGTGCATCGTCATCCATAACAATTCCATCGTTGTTTGCGAACACGAAATCCATGAATGACTGAAAATGGCAGGACACAATCTTTTCAAGTGAATAATTGGTTCAGCGGGACCAGAGAACCCCATCATTTTCATGTAAATACAGCCCACACCATTATGGAGCCACCACCATCTTGCAGAGTGCTCTGTTGACAATTGGGCTCCGTGGCCTTGTGGGATCTGCGTCATACTCGAACCCTACAATCAGCTCTTACCAGTGTGGACTCTTATGACCAGGCCACGGTTCTCCAGGCGTCTAGAGTCTAACCTGTATGATCACGAGCCTGGGAACCGCGCTACAGGTGACGTCATAGTATCAGCAAAGGTACTCGCGTCGGTTTCTGCTGCCATAGCACATTAACGGCAAAATTCGCCGCACTGTTCTAATGGATGCGTTCCATATACGTCTCAAGTTAATATCTGCGGCTATTTCACGGAGCACTTTTTGCACTGACAACTCTACGCAAACGCCGCTGCTCTCTGTCGTTAATTGAAGGCCGTCGGCCACTGTATTGTTCGTGGTGAGAGATAATGGCTGAAATGTGGTATTCTCGTTGCACGCTTGACACTGTAGATTCCCTAACGGTTTCCGAAATGGAATGTCCGGTGCTTGTAGCTCATACTACCATTCAGCGTTCAGATTCTGTTAATTCCTGTCGTCTGATCATAATTACGTCGGAAACCATTTCACATGAAGCAGCTGAGTACAAATGACAGCTCCGCCATCATGTTGCCCTTCTATACGTTGCGTACACGATACTGCCACCATCTGTATAGGGTGTTACAAAAAGGTACGGCCAAACTTTCAGGAAACATTCCTCACACACAAAGAAAGAAAATATGTTATGTGGACATGTGCCCGGAAACGCTTACTTTCCATGTTAGAGCTCATTTTATTACTTCTCTTCAAATCACATTAATCGTGGAATGGAAACACACAACAACAGAACGTACCAGCGTGACTTCAAACACTTTGTTACAGGAAATGATCAAAATGTCCTCCGTTAGCGAGGATACATGCATCCACTCTCCGTCACATGGAATCCCTGATGCGCTGATGCAGCCCTGGAGAATGGCGTATTGTATCACAGCCGTCCACAATACGAGCAAGAAGAGTCTCTACATTTAGTACCGGGGTTGCGTCGACAAGAGCTTTCAAATGCCCCGATAAATGAAAGTCAAGAGGGTTGAGGTCAGGAGAGCGTGGAGGCCATGGAATTGGTCCGCCTCTACCAATCCATCGGTCACCGAATCTGCTGTTGAGAAGCGTACGAACACTTCGACTGAAATGTGCAGGAGCTCCATCGTGCATGAACCACATGTTGTGTCGTACTTGTAAAGGCACATGTTCTAGCAGTACAGGTAGAGTATCCCATATGAAATCATGATAACGTGCTCCATTGAGCGTAGGTGGAAGAACATGGGGCCCAATCAAGACATCAGCAACAATGCCTGCCCAAACGTTCACAGAAAATCTGTGTGGATGACGTGATTGCACAATTGCGTGCGGATTCTCGTCAGCCCATACATGTTGATTGTGAAAATTTACAATTTGATCACGTTGGAATGAAGCCGATCCGTAAAGAGAACATTTGCACTGAAATGAGGATTGACACATTGTTGGATGAACCATTCGCAGAAGTGTACCCATGGAGGCCAATCAGCTGCTGATAGTGCCTGCACACGCTGTACATGGTACGGAAACAACTGGTTCTCCCGTAGCACTCTCCATACAGTGACGTGGTCAACGTTGCCTTGTACAGCAGCAACTTCTCTGACGCTGACATTAGGGTTATCGTCAACTGCACGAAGAATTGCCTCGTCCATTGCAGGTGTCCTCGTCGTTCTAGGTCTTCCCCAGTCGCGAGTCATAGGCTGGAATGTTCCGAGCTCCCTAAGACGCCGATCAATTGCTTCGGAAGTCTTCCTGTCGGGACACCTTCGTTCTGGAAATCTGTCTCGATACAAACGTACCGCGCCACGACTATTGCCCCGTGCTAATCCATACATCAAATGGGCATCTGCCAACTCCGCATTTGTAAACATTGCACTGACTGCAAAACCACGTTCGTGATGAACACTAACCTGTTGATGCTACGTACTGATGTGCTTGATGCTAGTACTGTAGAGCAATGAGTCGCATGTCAACACAAGCACCGAAGTCAACATTACCTTCCTTCAATTGGGCCAACTGGCGGTGAATCGAGGAAGTGCAGTACATACTGACGAAACTAAAATGAGCTCTAACATGGAAATTAAGCGTTTCCGGACACATGTCCACATAACATCTTTTCTTTATTTGTGTGTGAGGAATGTTTCCTGAAAGTTTGGCCGTATCTTTTTGTAACACCCTGTATATGAGCGTATCGCTATGCCGTGACTTTTGTCACCTCGGCGTAGAATGGGAAGGAAAATTCATAACATCTGTACTCTGTACACACCACCATGTACTTCAGCGTGGCTTACAGAGTATTTCTGTAGATGTTCATGTACAAATACGGGCAAAGCTGTGATGACGGGTGGTGAGTCGAGTTGCGTAGCTCAGCCGGGAGAGCAATTGACCGCGAAAGGCACAGGTTCCCGGTACGAGTCCCAGGTCGACACACAGTTTTAATCCGCTACGAACATTTGTATCAGGTACTAGACTACGGTTCATGGGTAGGGTACTCGGAAAATGCAGTAAGTGTACGAAGGAGACTGCTTACAAAACAATCGTAGGACCTGTCCTAATACCCAAGTGTGCGGGACCTGTACGAAACAGGACTTACATGGGATACAAAACATATCAAGAAGGGCAGCATAACTGATTATGGGTACCTTTGACCCCTAGGAGTGTGACATGGAGATGCTGAAAAGCGTGACATGACAGACGTTCGCAGTTAGTCGTCAAAAATTCACTACCGCAAAAGTCCACTTACAAAGTTGAAGAACCGTTATTAATAGAGGAATCTAGGAATATTCTACAACCTGTCTATGTACCTTAGGGGCCCTAAAAACAAGATTTGACTAATTGCACTCGGCACAGAATCGTTATGTAGTCATTCTTTCTGTGCACCACACCCGAGTGGAAAGGAAAGAAACGGCAATAAATACTACAATACGCAGTACCCTTCGCAATTTCCATAGCATACATTCCCCATCAGTCTCAATAGATTTAACAGAGCGCACACAATTTAGAGATATTGCCCTGTAAAAATTTTGTAGCTACAGTGCAAGGCGCCCTCTTCCATTCGGATAAAGATATCTGTGGCAGAAAGGTAGCTTCTTGTTACCTTTATCTTGGGGACCTACCTTTGCCGAACGCAACAAATTTTTCTTTTTTAAAAATTTTTTAACTCCAGAAAGTGATATTCTTGTTTCGTTTCATTCTGTTAATTTATAAGCAATCTTATTGATTGCCTCACCCGCTTAACAAACGTTGTAAATTTGAAAAAAAGAATTTTCTAAAATATATAAAATTCAGTTGAGGAGACTGTGTCAAACTAGTCGAAATGTTACATTTAGTGCTTTCCATGGCTTGCATGGGGTAACTGTTTATAAAACACAATAGCAGATGTAAGCATAAATTACATATAAAAGAGGTAAATTTATATTAAAACAGACAATTTTGAAGAAAATTATTTCTATAAGGTATGTGAGAGATATTTAGCTTTGTACTATAGCTAACAGAAAGGTAGCGGCAAAGAAGTTTATTGTCCTGCATTGTAAAATTAAATTTACAGGTGAATTGGAGAATTCTACCGTAACAAAAAAAAGCTAAGAAAAGTATATAGGTGTTCTCAGAAAGCTTTTTAATACTGTCATGATCATAAACACAGATCCATGTCACTTGAGAAAATGAACGCCTCCCAGTTATATCGTCATCGAAATCCCTAATTTTCCACCTACAGGAAATAACGTGGAAAAGAGCGTGCACACTCTTGCACGTGGTTTCTGACGTGACATTTGGAAATTTTGTGATCACTCATATTATAAGAGTGATCTAGGCATTCAGTGGAATATTTCTTAGTCATGGCACTCCTGACTAGTCTGATGCAGCCCGTCACGAATTCCTCTCCTGTGTCAGCCTTTTCATCTCAAAAGAGAACCTATGTCCCCTCTCATTTGCTGGACGTATTCCATTCTGTCTTCCTCTACAGCTTTTACCCTCTAAATCTCCCTGTAGCGCCATGGAATTTATTCCCTGATGTCTTAACAGGTGTTCTATAATCCCGTCCCTTCTTCCTGTCAGTGTTTTTCCTATATGTTTTCTTCGAAGATTCTGCGGGGAAACTCCTCATTCCTTACCTTGTCAGTCCACCTAATTTTCAACATTCTTTTGTAGTACCGTATCTGAAATGCACTGATCCTCTTCTGTTCCGATTTTCCCGCAGCCCATGTTTCACTACCATACAATGCTGTACTCCAAACGTATATTCTCAAAAATTTCTTCTTCAAATCAAGCCCTTCCGTTCCTTGAAACCACGACATTTATGGGCCCATGCTCGATAGGAATCTCTCTTGGTCCTCCCATGTGTTTTACCTGGCAGCCCGCTATCCGCGTACGCGCAATCTCCTACGTGCCCTCGATGGTATTTCCTGGGGTGCCGATCGAACAACCCTCCTCCGTTTGTACCGGTCTCTTGTCCGTTCGAACCTCGACTATGGGTGCTTTGTTTATGCGTCTGCACGTCCATCCCTCTTACGCCGTCCCATCCACCATCATGGCAGCCGTTCGGCCACCGGCGCCTTTTCACCAGTGCGGTTGAGAGTCTGTATGCTGAAGCTGCTGAACTCCCACTGTCCTACCGTCGTCACTTTCTCAAAATGGTTCAAATGGCTCTCAGCATTATGGGACACAACTTCTGATGTCATCAGTCCCCTAGAACTTAAAACTACTTAAACCTAACTAACCTAAGGACATCACACACATCTATGCCCGAGGCAGGATTCGAACCTGCGACCATAGCGGTCGCGCGGTTCCAGACTGTAGCGCCTAGAACCGCTCGGCCACCCCGGCCGGCCGTGACTTTCTCCACAGCAAGTATGCATGCCGTTTGTCTGGCCACCCCTCCTAAGCCTCCTTCTTTGATGATTCCTTTGATCGTCAGTATGGAGCTCGTCCCTCTTCTCTGTTACCTCGTGGAGTCCGCTTTCGCCACTTGCGGCTTAACTTCACACTACCTGCAACTTACCCGGTGGGTGTGAACCTTTCACCACCATGGCTTCGTGAAGCAGCCCATGTTAACCTTGGTCTTCATTCGCTTCCTAAGGACACTACTCCAGCCTCGGTCTATCGCCTCTAGTTCCACAATCTTCACATGGAACTTCACGATAGTACCTTTGTTAACACCGATGGCTCTCGGACTGACAATGGGGTCGGGTGTGCCTTTCGTCATTGGCACCCGTGTCTTTCGATATCGGCTTCCGGCACACTCCTCAATATTTACAGCTGGGCTCTTCGCCTTGTATCAGGCGACGGAGTACATTCGGCGACACAGCCTTTCCAATTCTGTCCTCTGCTTTGCCTCACTTAGTGCCCTCCAAAGTCTATGTGCGCTGTACACTACTCATCGCTCAGTTCAGCGGGTCCAGGAAAGCTGTCACTTGCTCACTCTTCGTGGAGCCAGTGTCATGTTTCTGTGGGTACCTGGTCATGTCGGTCTCCCAGGAAACGAGGCTGCTGACGCTGCTGCCAAGGCTGCAGTCCTCGTACCTCAGCCCGCGAGTACCTATATTCCCCCCGATGATCTCTGCGTTGCCATCTGTCAGGAGGTGCTTTCCCTTTGGCATCGCCAATGGTCCTCCCTTCACGGGAATAAGTTTCACCTCATTAAGCCTCTCCCTGCGCCCTCTCGCCGGGAGGAGATTATTTTAACTCGGCTGCGTATTGGGCACTGCCTTTTCAGCCATCGTCATTTGCTAAGTGGTGCTACCGCACCACTTTGTACAAATTGCGCCCAAATTTTAACTGTCCGACACTTCCTGCTGGAATGACCTTTTCTTAACAATTTACATTTCACCTGAGGTTTCCGTCTGATTTATCAGCAGTTTTAGCGCTTAACGCGCGGGCTGTCGACCGTGCTTTCCTTTTTATCCGCCGAAGCAATTTGGCGAAGGCCATTTAATTTTTAGTTTCGGACCTCCATTTCTGCAAGGTGTTTTTTAGCCCTTTTTCCAGATACCTGTTTTTAGCTGTCTCCCATTCTGTCCACTGGGACAGACGTATTGTCCTTTTACTCCTCTCTGTGTTCGTGTTCTATAGTTTTGACTTGGGCGCGTATGACACCAGTTGTTTTTTACGCCCTAAAGCAAAACAAAACAAAAACAAGTCCTATGTGTGATACTAGCAAGCTTCTCTTAGCCAGGAATGCCCTCATTGTCTGTGCGAGTCCGCTTTTGATGTCCTCCTTATCCCGTCCATCATGGTTTATTTTGCAGCCTAAGTAGCAAATTCCTTAATTTCTACTTCATGATCCTCAAATATGATGAGTTTCTCGCTGTTCCCATTTCTGCTGCTTCCCGCTACTTCCTTTTTTTTTCGGTTTACCTTCAGTCCATACTCTGTATTCATTAGACTTCTTGACATCTAACATATCCTCAATTTTATTTTCCATCCTTCTGTGTATTACCCCTGTCAGCAACTTTGATGCTTGAGCTGGTAAACTAACAGTGCGATAATTCTAGCGTTTGTCGGCACTTGCTGTCTTCGAATTTGTGTTGAATATGTTTTCCCGAAATTCTGGTGGTATATCGTCAGTCTCATACATTCTACAAACCAACGTGAATAGTTGTTTCATTGCCACTTTCGCCGATGACCATCGAAACTGGTCTGAAATAGTCACGCTAAATGAGAGTGTGCTCCATGTATGGACGAACTGTTAAAACTTACGTTAAACAGGGGCGTGTTACATGCTGCAAATCGGAGCCCTCTAGCGGCAGAGGGCTGGAAATATGTAGACCTGAAAAATACAGATTTAGACCATTAACAACGTTTTACTCAAAAGCTTTAACAGTTTACTCTTGCACGATGCCATGTTAAGGACTTTCTATCGTAAGTGTTATCTCTCCGTTCCACTAGCTAATTATTAGTACTTATTAACGATAATATTGAAATCTGAAGGAAGGAGTTTATTACAGATGAAGCTCAAGCTGTGGCAGGGCGACAAGGTAAAAGGTATTCTGTTATGAACTTTGCGAAGGGCCTAAAGGAATTTTGCCTCCGGTCATTTAGGAAGGTCACGGAAGAACTAAATCGGATAGCAGCGTGTCGAGTTCACGTCCACTCCTCACTAATTCGAGTCCATTGCCAACACTGAAGCGACCACATTCGAGTTTTTTCGCGATGTGTCATTCATATTGGAGTGAAATTTAATCTTGTAGTTCTATCATCATTTGTTGCGTTGTAGCTACATGCTCATCGAAAATTATATGCGAGTGCGGCAACATTTGCCTGCCAATGAACATTTGCCTGCCAATGTGTGTTTTTTTGTTGCCTTGCTCTTTTCGCGTGTAATATTTACCGATACACACTTAAAACGTTTTTTAAAGATTGCACTATTGTTGCACGTTGTTTATGCTTCCAGTAATACAAATCTTCTGATAATATTTTGCTGTTCACGTCCAGGCCCGCAACTGACACCACTGGTTGGGCAACGACCTCTTTTCTGAAATTTAAAGTACTCTCATCGCCAATTCTTCGTTCCAGACGCCAATAACAGAGGATAAACAAATTACCAGACCAAATAGGAACGCTGAAAACTCGTTCGCCAGCCGAATACAAAGCAAGGAATTTAAATTTCATATCAGCGAATGAGCTTCGTGTACGTAGGCAGTAAACATAGCATCGAACACGCAGGACATCATCTGCCTCATAATACACCAGTGTGTGTAAATTTACTTTGACAGACCACACACGGAAAATTACGATCTGCGCTCCAATAGCAATCAACACTGCTGCTCTCTTAACAACATCAAAGTAAATTCATGTTTACGATGGAAAACAGTTCGCGGACAGAAAGAATAATACTTTTTAAAATTTCTATCCACGCAACGGTCTGAAAATCATATGCATGCCCACAAATGAGATAATTTTCGTAATACAGAGGTTTTCTTAATGCATTATCCAATATCTATGTTATGGTTGCTGGACATATAAGGAAACAGTAAGTTACTTCGCACTTGCGGTCAGCACCACTCATTTCTCATTATTTTACGACGTGTTGCTGTAGTCTTTAGTCCAAAGACTGGTTTGATGCGTCTCTCTACCCTGGTCTCTCCTGTGCAAGTCTCTTCATCTATGCATAACTACAACCTACATCCATTTGAACCTGCTTACTGTATTCTCGCTTAGGTCTCCTCCTCCTTATTTCCAAATTCTCTGTTCCTTGACGCCTCAGGCTGCGTCCTATCAACTAAAAAATTGTTCTAGTCAAGTTGTGAGGTAAATTTCTTTTTTCCCAATTTATTTCAGCGCCTTCTCATTAGCGGCGCGTGTTTTCCACCCAATGGAAACAACAACAAATTGATTGTATGACATTCTCCCATCTGGTGGTGTTCGGCCGTCTATCGTAAAGGATTTTTTTAATGTAACATCGCGTCGGTGATGATGAAATTATAATGAAGACAACACAGTACCCACGCCCCCAGTGAATAAAAACTTCGAGCCGACCGGGAGTCGAACCCAAGAGCACATAAGCTAGATGCAGGAACGCTAAGCACGAGCTGTGGGTTATCCACATAAATTTCAGCATTCTTCTGTAGCACCACAGTTCAAAAGCTTATAGTCTTTTCTAGTCCACGGAGCAAACCTACACTGACGACGATAAACTTCAGTAAATACTTCCTAATTATTAAATTTATGTTATTCTAACTGACAAATCTAGTATTGTCCAGGTATTCACTTTGCTAATTTTCTATTAGAAACGAAAACAAAAAACCAACAGCTTTTGTAGTGAACTATTGAAAACTTTCATTTCCATATATTTGTGAAAAAACCTTGGAAATTATGGAAATGTATGCATAGTGTATAAATGTGTAAGTACAATATCTAAATTAATAAACATGATCCTGGACAATTTCTTCGGGCGCAGCTGCTTTGCGTGTTCATAGCCCGATTTTGTAAACGGCTCTGTAGAAATGCCTCAGCGTTACTCTGTAGACGGCTATCTATATGGCCTTTTTGCCACTGTGTATGAGAATCAGGCCTTGAGATCGTACTTCGCTTGCTGCAGTAATAACGTATTCAACACGACAACACAACTTTGAATTGATTACAGACTGCTAAATACAAGGCTCGTGAGACTAGTAATGCAAGAATAGATCAGCTGCACTTAGTGAGCTCTGTGTCTGCTTGCGTTACTAAGTACTTTGGTCACGGGAACCCATACAAGACTAAAGGTAAAATATAGAGAATAAATAACATACAAAAGATAGCAAAACAAGGAGTAAAAGCTCTGCTCGTCGCTAGAACAAAACACAGCGCCCATATCGGAACGCGCGAAACTACTTGGCGCACGCGCTAAAATTGACACTTGCATCCGGGTTGTCACTCGAGCACTAAGAGAATGCATACCAGAAAATGGCTACGGTTGCTACAACAGCCTCCTCGGCGGGAACGGAGTGCTATCTAGAAAGCGCGCATAACGGACAAATCTGGTGGTGCGGTATGGTACAGAAGCTGCTAGCTGCTGGCGAAGGTAGTGTGATTGTGCGGGTCGCTTCTGGGGTACAGGTGGGCTCTGGACCAGGCGGTGGAAGACGTGGTGATTATCGGTCCACGGGTGATGGCGGCTCATGGAACACGTAGGCTGGCATCACTCTGTCTACGCTGACTGTGGTGCACTTTCCACTGAAGAGGATGTTAAGCCGGCCGCTGGTGGCCGAGCGGTTCTGGCGCTACAGTCTGGAACCGCGCGACCGCTACGGTCGCAGGTTCGAATCCTGCCTCGGGCATGGATGTGTGTGTTGTCCTTAGGTTAGTTAGGTTTAAGTAGTTCTAAGTTCTAGGGGACTTATGACATCAGCAGTTGAGTCCCATAGTGCTCAGAGCCATTTGAACCATTTTTGAGGATGTTAATGGTGAGGTCTCCCCTGCTGACGACCTCGAATGGAGCAGTGTAGGGCGGCTGGAGAGCCGGTCTGAGGCCATCGCTATGCAGTACCACGTATGAGCGCGAGCTGAGATCCTTGTGCGCGAATAGCGGTACTGTGGCTGGATGGCTGTGGAGGCGCATCTTCTCTATGAGTCACCGAGCGTAGATGGTTTGATCTGTTGCCGTAGGGCGGCTTCTACGAAATCGCAGGGTAGACCCAGTGTTTCCCCATTTACTAGCTCTGCCGAGGAACCAGCCAGGTCTACGCTATAGGTGTTGCGAAGCCGAGGACAACTGGCAGAGCCTCGATCCACCTGGCTGCATGGCGCATCAGGGTCGTTTTTAGGGTGTGGTACCATCTTTCCACTATTCCGCTGCAGGCCTGTTGGAAGGTGGTCGTTCTATGATGGCTCATGCTGCAAAGTGCTGCCAGTTTTGCGAACAACTCCGAATAAAATTGCTGCCTCTATCGCTTGTGGCATAGAGAGGGCAGCCAAACCGCGATATCCATTGCATTACGAAGGCCTGCGCCAAAGGTTTGGACAAAACACTGTCTATCGGAATTGCTTCAAGCCAACGAGTGAATCTGTAGAAAATGTCGCTGGTCGTTAGAGGGCGGTAGCGCTCCGACAGCGTCAACGTGGACATGTGTGAAGCGCACTATGACGTCGAGGAAATTATCAACTAGTGCATGAATGTGCCTGCTAACCTTGCTGCGTTGACACTGTAGATAGGACTTCGTCCACTCTCTGCAGTCCTTCTTCGCCCTGGCCACACGAAGCGAGCTAGAACTAAACAGAGCGTAGACCTCGTGCTCGGAAGGCTCATGTTGTGCAGGGATTCGGCCGCTTGCCAACGGCAGTTAGGAGACAGGTTTGGTATGGCTTGGCAGTGGACATATTGCAATACATTTGTTTGCCGGTGCCAGGAATGTAGCTGTAGCGATGAGCGAGTGTCCTGTAACAGGTCTTGAAGCTCTTGATCCGACATCTTTGGTTCTGTGATTGTCGTATAGTCTGTTCTAGAGACGCTTCCGACGCGAGAGAGGCAGTCTGTCGCGATTTTGTCCGTAACTAAGACATGTTGGACGTCCATGGTGAATTGGGCTACGTAAAGCAGCTAAGTTTGTTGTCCCGGCGAGCAACGCAGGTTATTTTGCCAAAAGGCGAAGATCAGTAGCTTGTGATCAGTAAATATTGAGAGAGTGCGAGCTTCGACATGAGGGCGGAAGTACTTGAGGGCTTCGTACATCGCCAGTAATTCCTGCATCGCCAGTAATTCCCTACCGTACGCGCTCAGTTTCGTCTGTGAGGTGGTCAGCTTTTTAGAAAAGAAAGCTAGTGGCTGCCAGGTCACGGCGACACGTTGTTAAAGTGTACCGTCTATTGACGTCTGACTCGCGTCTACTACCTCAGCCAACAGTGCATTTGACTTAGGATGTGCCAACAATGACGCGTCCCCTATCGCTTGTTTAGACTTCTCAAATGCCACGATTATATCGTCTGTCCAGGTAATTGCTAAGTCGCCCTTTACCTTCGAGCCCATCAGCGCGGCTGTCAGTGGCTTTCGAACTTGGGCTGCATGCGGCAGATACCGTCGATAAAAGTTCAGCATGCCTAAATAGCGACTTAATTCTTTGTATGTGGCCGGTTATGGCAGCTGGCGGATAGCTTCAACCTTGTCTTGTCTGGCAATGATAGCGAGCCTGAAGGGGGAATGCGGTGGCCTAGATTGTCTATATGCAGCTGTCCGAAGACACACTTCGCCATGTTCAGGACGATTCCATGTTAACTCAGTCATTGGAAAAACTGGAGGAGATGCTGGCGGTTTTCTGCTGTCGATGCGGAAAACATTAAGATGTCGTCCACGTATGCGAAGCAAAACGACAGATTTAGCGGCACTGAACCGAAAAACTTTTGCCATGTCTACCCTGCATTCCTGAGACCGAAAGTCATGAACTTGCTCTCAAATAAGACAAATGGCGTAATAATAGCTGTCTTCAGGATGTACTCGTCTGCCACCAGAATCTGTATGTAAGCCTTGGCGCAGTCTAGTACATTGTATACACAAGCACCGCTCAGTGCAATCTCCACCGACGCTGCAGCTGGATAATTCGTTGCGACAGTTGATCGACTTTTACCGCTAATGCCTTGTACTCGGCACGCGGTGCCGTGGTGGTTGTACTCTCGCATTGCGCAACTGGTAGCCGTAATTGGGGCAGGCGATACGGCATCCACTACCTTTTCGGCCAGTTCTGCCAGGCGTCATAAAAGTCGCCTTGGTAGAGGAAGGCAAGCGACTGCTTCAGATCGTACGCAGCAGCTGGTTGGGTACGGTACTTAACGTCTATTTTGCTTCTGAGATACCGCAGGTACTGTGACGGCGTTAGGTCGTCGATATCCTCTTGCGTCAGTACCTGCCTAATGCCTTCCTCTTGAGATGTGGAAACACGGTGGACCAGTTCGACATCAAGCGGTCGTATGTATTCAGTGTTGGTGGTGCGACAACGATGTCCTAAACTTCTGCCACGGATTGCTGCTCCAATTGGCTCAAAAATTTAAACGTCGTGCACAATGCGGCAGTTTGTCACCCATCTCAGTGTTTATGAAGCCATATCTCATGAATACGGACAGTGGTAAAACCTGAACAGAAGAGAATCTAAGCATGTAAGATTTCGTGCTACAGAAGAACGTTGAAAATTATGTGGACTGGTAAGGTAAGGAAGGAGGGGTTCTCCGCGGAATCGGTGAGGAGAAGAATAAATGGAAAACACTGACATGGACAGTTAAGACATCAGGGAATAACTTTGATGATAGTAGAGGGAGCTGTAGAGGGTAAAAGGTGTAGAGGACGACAGGAACTGGAATAAATCCAGCAAACAATTCAGAGTGTACTTTGCAAGTGCTACACTGAGATAAGCTTTGCAGAGAAGAGGAATTCGTGACGGGCTGCATCGAACCAGTCAGAAGAGTGATGACTCAAAAGAAAATCTGTCGAACTATGTCAGATAGATGGTTCTTACCCCCACAGCGATTGTTGCCTGATAGTAGAGAATATGTGTACCAAGTCTGTTTGGAATCGCTCCAGTTATTTAGGAGGAGACGTGGAACACACACACACACACACACACACACACATATATATATATATATATATATATATATATATATATATATATATATATATATATATAATGTAAGGATATTAACAAATTCCTATGTTACAGGAACGATTTTTATCTGTAATTTATATCCTCTTTATTTCGGCAACCATCAGTTATTTCACTGCCTACATATCCAAATTCAATTACTACTTTTAGTGTCTCACTTCCCAATCAAGTTATAGCAGCATCGCCTGATTTAATTCCACTATATTCCGTTACCCATGTTTTACTTTTGTAGATGTTCGGCTTATCTGTTTTCAAGACAGCTTCCATTCCGTTCAGTTGCCGCTCAAAGTCCTTTGCCGTCTCCAACTGTATTTCATCGTCTTGGACAAACCATAACGCTTCTATTTCTTCTTCCTGACGTTTGACTCCGTTTCCAATTTCCTCTTCGTTTCTTCTAATGCTTGCACGATGTACAGCTTAAGTAACATCGGGGATATGCTACAACCCTGACTCACTCTCTTCTCAACCACTGCTTCGACTCTTCTACCTCTACGTTTCTCTACACTCTCCTCAAGCCACCGTATGGCAGGTGGCGGAGGGTACTCTGTATACCACTACCAGTCATTTCCTTTTCTATTCCACTAGCAAATAGATAGAGGGAGAAAGTCTATCTATATGCCTCCGTATGAGCCCTATTCTCTCTGATCTTATCCTCATGGTCCTTACGCGAAATGTAAGTTGGCGGCAGTAGAAACGTTTTGCAGTCAGCCTCAAATGCCGATCCTCAAAATTTTCTCAATAGTGCTCTTCGAAAATAACGTCGCCTTCCCTCTAGTGATTCCCATTTCAGTTTCCGAAGCATCTCCGTAATACTTCCGTGTTGCTCGAAACTACCGGTAACATATCTATCAGCCCGCATCTGAAGAGCTTCGGTGTCTTTATTCCGACCTGGTGCGAATCGCAAACACTCGAACAGTACTCAATAATGGGCCGCACTAGCGTCCTATCTGCAGTCTCTTTTACAGATGAACCAAAATTTCCTAAAATTTTCCCATTCGCTCTCCCTACTGCAATCCTCACATGCTCATTTCATATCACAGAGCTTTGCAACCTTACGTCTAGATATTAATCGATGTGTCTGTGTCAAGCAATACACTACTGTATTCGGCAGAAAACGCGTTCCCTCTGTTCTTTAGGATGTCTCTGATGAAAGACAATCCCTTGGTGGTCGTCGAAAGTCGCTGAGGCAATTAAGAGCGTCGGCGAGCTCTACAGCGACATAAGTGGCACCGTTCCCTAGAGCACCTAACAGCCTTTAAGCGGCTCCGTGCCCACGTTCGCCAGTTTACAAAACGAACGAAACAAGAGTGCTGGGAGAGGTACGTGTCGACCATTGGGTGCCATACGTCACCTTCCCATGTCTGGACGAAGATCAGACGTCTTATTGGGAACCAGACCCCAACAGCTGTCCCTGGCATTAACATAAATGGAGTGTTATCTACCAATGCAGACGCGATTGCTGAGCACAATGCTCGAGGCTTTGCATCGGAAAACTACCCCCCCCCAACCTCCCAATTTCCCCCCCCCCCCCCCGGCCTTTCGCATCCTCAAACGGCGAATGGGAATGGAAGTCCTCTCGTTCACTACACGCCACAGTGAGCCCTAAAACGCCCCATTTACATCGTGGAAGGTCCTCAGCACCCTTTCACATGCCCTGACACAACTCATGAGCCGAATTGGATCCACAGTCAGATGATTAAACATCTCTTGCTGACTACAAGCGACATTTCCTCATCATCTTCAACCGGATCTGGTGCGATGGCGTCTTTCCATCGCAATGACGGGAGAGCATCATCATTCCGGTGTTCAAACCTAGTCAAAACCCGCTTGATAAGGATAGCTACCAGGTCATCAGCCTCACCAGCTTTCTTTGCAAGCTGCTGGAATTTATGGTGTGTCGGCGGTTGGGTTGGGTCCTGGAGTCACGTGAACTACTGGCTCCATGTCAAGGTGGCTTCCGACAGGGTCGCTCTACCACTGATAATCTTGTGTTCCTCGAGTCTGCCATCCGAACAGCATTTTCCTATCGCCAACATCTGGTTGCTGTCTTTTTTTACTTACGTGAAGCATACAACACGACCTGGCGACATCATATCCTTGCCACATTGTATGAGTGGGGTCTCCGGGGCCCACTCCCGATTTTTATCCAAAACTTCCTGTGGCTCCGCACTTTCCGTGTCCAAGTTCGTACCTCCCATAGTTCCCCCTGTATTCAGGAGAATGGCGTTCCGCAGGGCTCCGTATTGAGTGTCTCTCTATTTTTAGTGGCTATTAACGCTCGAGCAGCAGCTGTAAGGCGATCGGTCTCACCTTCTCTGTATGCCTTTGACTTCTGCATTTCGTACTGCTCCTCCAGTACTGGTGTTGCTGAGTGGCGTCCACGGGGAGCCATTCACAAGGTACAGTCATGGGCTCTAGCCCATCGGCTTCGAGTTTTCAGCCGCGAAGTCGTGGGGCTCTGAGCACTATGGGACTTAACAGCTATGGTCATCAGTCCCCTAGAACTTAGAACTACTTAAACCTAACTAACCTAAGGACATCACACAACACCCAGTCATCACGAGGCAGAGAAAATCCCTGACCCCGCCGGGAATCGAACCCGGGAACCCGGGCGTGGGAAGCGAGAACGCTACCGCATGACCGAAGTCGTGTGTCATGCATTTCTGTCGGCGTCGCACCATCATCCAGAACCAGAACTTTACCTTAATGACGATCCACTCACTGTAGTGAAGACATACCGATTCTTAGGACTGGTTTTTGACGCCCGATTGACTTGGCTGTCTCACCTTCGTCAGCTTAAGCGGAAGTGCTGGCAGCACCTCAGTGCCCTCCATTGCCTGAGCAACACCGCCTGGGGTGCAGATCGCTCTATGCTGCTTCAGCTCTACAGAGCCCTTCTTCAATCTTGCCTTGACTATTGGAGTCTGGTTTACGATTTGGCGGCGCCCTCAGCGTTGCGTTTACTCCACCCATAGCACCACTATGGCGTTTGCCTAGCAAAGGGAGCTTTTAGAATGAGTCCGGTGACCAGTGTTCTGGTGGAGGCCGGAATCCCTCCATTGAAAGTTAGGCGTTCACAACTACTCGTGCCGGCCGCTCTGGCTGGGCTGTTCTAAGCGCTTCAGTCCGTAACCACGCTGCTGCTACGGTCGCAGGTTCGAATCCTGCCTCGGACGTGGATGTGTGTGATGTCCTTAGGTTAGTTAGGTTTAAGTAGTTCTAGGGGACTGATGGCCTCAGATGCTAAGTCCCATAGTCCTTAGAGCTATTTTAACCATTTGAACCAATTACTCGCCAGTTACGTTGCACACGTTCGCAGTTCTCCTGCGCAACTGAATTAACGTCTCATTCTCCCTGCCACGGCAGTTCATCTCCTGCATCGGTGGCCCAGGTCAGGGCTCACGACTGTGGTTCGTGTCTGGTCCCTTCTCTCAGAACTGGAGTCCTTCCCATTACCAACTCACCTCGAGGTCCATTCACGTACACCTCCATGGTGTACACCTAGGCAGCAGATTCTTTTGGACCTTCCACAAGGCCATAAGGACCCGGTTAACCCTGCCGCTCTCCGCTGTCACTTCCTCTCGATTCTCGACATGTACCGGGGCCATGAAGTGGTCTACACCAACGGCTCGATGGCTGATGGTCACGTAGGTTTTGCATATGCTCATGTAGGACATTTTAAACAGCTCTCCTTGCCAGATGGCTGCAGTATTTTCTCTTCAGAGCTGGCGGCCATATCTCGTGCTTTTGAGCACATCCGCTCATTCCCTGGCGAGTCATTTCTCCTGTGTACTGACTCCTTGAGCAGCTTTGTCGACCAGTGCTACCTCGCCATCCTTTGGTAGCGTCCATTCAGGTGTCCATCTATGTCCTGAAACGGGCCCGTCGTTCAGTTGTGTTTGTGTGGACCACAGGACACGTCAAAATCCGAGACAACGAATTTGCCGACAGTCTGACCAAACAGGCTACGAGGAAACCGCTTGTGGAGATGGGCATCTCCGAAACCTATCTGCATTCTGTCTTATTCCGCAGGGTTTTTCGGCTTCGATAGACGGAATGGCATAAAAGTACGCACAACAAACTGTGTGCCATTAATTAGACTTCGAACGTGTGGAAGTCTTCCATGCGGTTCTCTCGCATGGAATCAGTTGTCCTCTGCCGGCTCCGCATTGGCCATATGTGGCTAACGCATGGTTACCTCCTCCGTCGCGAGGACCCACCTCGGTGTCGCAGTGGCTCACAAATGACGGTCGTCCACCTCTTGCTGGACTGCTCGTCCATCTCTTCCTGGACTGCCCACTTTTAGCCGCTCTTCGGCGGACTTTTAACTTTCCCAGCACCCTACCTTCCGTGTTGAGTGACAATGTCTCAACAGCTAAGTTTTACGTTTTATTCGTGAGGGTGGGTTTTCATCATTTGATCTAAGTTTTAACGCATGCCCTTTGTCCATGTGTGCTTTTAGGGTGGAGGTTTTAACGTGTTGCAGAGTGGCTAGCTTCTCCTTTTTATTCTCATGGTCAGCCAGCCATGGTAATCTGCTCTCTTGTTTTATTCTCTTCTACTTGTTTCTTGCATCTATCTGTGGTTTCCTTGTCCGATTTAGTCCATTTTAGTGTTTGTTTGCCCATCTGTCATTCTTGTCGTTTTCTCCTTTCTTCCAGCTGTGTTTTGTATGTCTCGATTGTTTCACTACCACCCTTGTGGAATTATTTTAATCGGAACGAGGGACCGATGATCTAGCAGTTTGATCTCTCCCTCCGTCCCCCGTCCCCCCCCCCCCCCCTCCCTTTTAAATCAACCAACCAACCAATCACCTGACTTTTTTCCAGTCACTTGGGGCTTTGCAGTGGACGAGAGATTCGCGATAAATTCAAGTTAAATAAGAGACCACTGCTGTAGAGTACTCTTCACAAAATCTAAATGGGATTCCATCAGGGTCTGGCTTTCAGCTCTTTCAGTTGTTTCTCTATACCAGCGATGTTTATTACTATGTCCGCTATACGGGAGTCTGTGAGATAACTCTTGTAATTGCAGTCTTCTTTCTGTATAATCTGTAAATAAGCTTTAGCTCCCTGTATTTTGCTACTACATCTGTAGTCGACATCTCGACACAGAGTACGAACTTAACAAACGTACGTCAGTAGAAGGTAGAGTGGAAAATACACTTTAGTATATTGCTCAAGAGGAGACTGCGATACGCATTACCAATATACGTATGTATCAGGGGTAAATCGGAACAATTATGACAGGAAGAACCGTAAAATTTTGTCAGAAAAAATAAGAAAGATTATCGCGAAAAGAGCTCTACAGCTGTAATGCACATCATGACATATACTAAAAAGTAAAAAGTACGTTTTTCGTAAATAAATCGTTGCTAGATTCGAAAAATACACTTTACCTATAGACCTCAAAAGGAGATTGTAATACGAAGTTTCGAATTTATGTAGTTTGAGCAGTAAATCGAAAGTTGTTTGACAAGAAACACTGCAACTGTTTGTCGAGAGAAACTGAATCGAGTATCTTAAAAGCAGCAGTAGTGGAAACCACGATACACAGTACGAATGAAGAAAAGAAATATTTATCGTAAACAAATCAACGTTACTATCGAAAATACATTTTATCTGTGTAGCTCAAGTGGTGATTGGTATACGCTGTATGGATGTATCAGTAGCAAACCGAAGCAGTTATCACATAAGAACTTCGCCTTTTCACTGGAATGAAATTGTGTGTTGTAAGAAAATACTTACGCTGTAGTGGAGACTATAATAAAGTGTACGAAGTAGCCAGCCTCGGTGGCCGACCGTTTTTAGGCGCTTCAATCCGGAACCGCGTGACTGCCACGGTTGCAGGTTCGAATCCTGCCTCAGGCATGGATTTGTGTGATGTCCTTAGGTTAGTTAGGTATAAGTAATTTTAAATTCTAGGGGAATGATGACCTCAGATGTTAAGTCCCATAGTGCTCAGATCCATTTGATACATTTTGTACGAAGTAAAAAAAAAACATTTATTGTAAAGAAAAAAGACTGATAAACCCACTAAATATTGTAAATAAAATTCTTGTTGGTATGTAACTGCAATGTCAATGTGTGAAACTTCCGTTTCGGCCGCTATTAAAAGTGGCCTTCCTCAGCGTGTTTTTGCTGACATGATTAAAAATATAATTTTTCTCATAGCCAACTAGAATATAACAAATTGCGCTATGAGGAACTCCAAATCAAAATACACACGAAGGAATGACATCACAGCAACGATTATCATTACGTGGTACGTCATAGCCGACGGTTAGTGTCGCAAATTCGTGTTGTTGTAGCAAGGCAATTCATGGCACAAGCATTAATTTGTGAAACGTATCTGTAAGGAGAGGAAGACCATTGCCCAGTTCCGCATACCAAAGGAGCCACCGTGTTGTGTGCACCTTCACTAGTCACACTGCACAATGCTACGTGCTGCAAAATACGGTAACGTGTTCAGCACTGTTTCGTTGCGTACATCAATTTTATCAGTCTCGCCTACTATTCGACCTCCTTTCCATATGATATTTGGCTGCTTCCTATGTAGACGTGTCATGATGATATCCGGTTTTAGATTTCTGTATTAGTACCGGTATTTTAAGTTGAGTTATGGGTCAAGTGAGGTTTTCGCCACCAATTACAGATGGTTTTCACTATTTTTTGCATTTTTGACACTAATGTGTCGTGTTTATATGATTGTTTCATTTTGTATACATTACTATTATCGTGATATTGCAATTACTATCTTGGATTTTAATTTGTACCACTCAGAACCCCCAGTCTGCTGCAGTTGTCCCGCGAACTTCAGTATTTGTTATTAAGAATCTCTCAGATTCTGTATTTGATGTTTATATTTTTACCCCATGCCGTGACGTAATGTTATTGGTCGCTAATTTGAAATCATGTTTACAGGGTGTATACGCGGACAAGAAAAAGAAATTCCCGGATTTCCCCGTTAAAAATACACTTTTTCACTGGTGTAAATACACTTTTTGCCGGATAAAAACACACTTTACCCCTAGGGAAAGTACATTTTTTCCGTGTTAAATGACAGTACACTCCCCCTCGGAGCTGCAAAGCTCGCCAGCCAGTGACAGCAGATATTCAGGGCATAGGACACTTGATATAATCAGGCAATAGTACATATTGTTAAGTAGCGCGAACACACAAATAGAAGAAGTTGTTTAAATTAATATACACACAGTATAGCTACAAGCAAAGCTAACCTTAGACATAAAATATTGGTCTCCAAAAAAACTTTTTTGCTATTTTTTCCAAAGTTGTGGTCAGGCAGGATCATAAGCGCACAGCGTAAATTGCAGCAGCTGAATATTTCTGGAAAGCACGATTATAAATTTCACTGCTGTATAACGAACATTTCATGGGTTACTTACCTGAATACACGTTCCGTCGAGCACTTCGACTTTTCCATAGAAAAGCCAATTCGTGTGAAACTGCTCAAGAAGCAACTCCGCTCTTTTTTGAAATATAATTATTCTCTTTGCCATCATTATTGTATAATTTGTAGTGTACGAAAGAACTAAATAAATATGAAAGACTAATCTTGAAATTTGGTCTTTCTAGTTAGTGTTAACCTTTAAGGTTTATCAAACACATATGTGCCAGTAAAATTTTAAATAATGGCATAAATGGCTGATCTTCTGGACCTGACATTTTTCTAAGTGGCTGGTCTTCAGTGTTAAGATTTGAATGAGAGTCTAACGATATTTGATTTAGGGAATCTATCACACATTCTCACAAGTAACATAATTCATCTTGTGCAAAGGATATTTACTTTGATAGTAACGCTTCTCAAATCACTATTCGCAATGTTTTCCGGCGACGTGTTAAGAATATAAACAATTGTTACGTCACGTTCACCGAAACGAGGCTCAAGAGGAAGACGCACTGGAAGCAGTTTGTTGTTACGAAGTACTGCGTAGTCTGACACATTTTTCTGTCGGCGGTCTGCGTTTCGTTATTATAAAAGGCGCCTTCTCTTCGCAACTAAAGCTTTATTCTGGTGTAATTGTCTCGTTGCTGTTTTAATGCCACAGTATTATTTTACAGTAGCGGGCTAACGTAAAATTCTTTGTTGGAGTATCAGTTCTTACCAACCAAAATTACAAAAATTTAACTGAAAACTAAAACAATGAAAAAGTCCCAGAATTATAAAAATTTCCGGGTTTTTCCTAGATTTCCCCCGGATGCTAAAATTCACCGGTTTTTCCCGGAATTCCCTGTTGTCCCGGAGCGTATACAGCCTGTTTTAGTTAGCATCTTGGGACCTGATATCACGTCACTGGTAAAAACCGAAAATTGTTATCGGACATTCCGGTTTATTTGTGACATGTTATTTTTTCACGTAAGCTGCGGTGC
This sequence comes from Schistocerca nitens, assembly GCF_023898315.1. Taxonomy (NCBI): domain Eukaryota; kingdom Metazoa; phylum Arthropoda; class Insecta; order Orthoptera; family Acrididae; genus Schistocerca; species Schistocerca nitens. The sequence goes on from NC_064619.1 coordinate 361,136,397, forward strand.
TCGCTACTTTCTGTCGACGCCACTCTGGCAAGAGACATTATCTTCTTTTCATTGAGCAGTGGAACACTACTCCGGAGCAATTTCAAGGTATTAGAGCAAGCGTCTCTTATTGTCGTGACAGTTTTAGAGTGGGAAGAAATAAATGTTGTTGGTAAGGAATTATATTGACCATAGAAAAAAATCTTGTAGGGACCCTAAGTAATGAAACTTCATCACAGATTAAGACTGTTACGTGGTTCCACTTACGACTCTTACCCATAGCATCAAAACTTCTCGATTCACTACTTCACAGAAGCTCTTGCGCTTAACAAGTGGACTAGCACTTCTGGAAGAAAAAATACTGTGGAGAAGTGGCATAGCCACAGCCTAGCGTTTGTTTCCCGTGGCTAACTTATATCAACGCAGTATCTTTTCTTTCCGAATTGGTAGTCCATCTAGGCATGCGGAGAGCTTTTATGAAGTCTGAAAATTGGGAGAGGTACGAGCAGATTTGAAGCTGCGAGGACAAGAGAGTTGTTGGTGGTGAGTGGATAGCTCAGGTTCGAGAGACAGTCTAACATCCAATTTCAATATGTCAAGAAGTTTCAGCAAAGTAATGGACGCTCCGAAACAGCGTTCAAAATTCATTCTGGACTCTGGTGTTTACGAAATTCTACTTCAAATGTATCTGTATCCTAAAACTTGAAATTCGCAGCCATGGATGTATTTTTTTTATATATATATACAGGATGTTCAAAAATTCCCATTACAAACTTCTAGGGCTTGCAGAGGGAAGGGAGTAGAAAATATTTAGAAGTGGTACCCATATCCGAAAACATCGATTCCGTGCTACAATCATCAGAAAGTAATTCGTTAGGCGTGACCTAGTACATCACTTGTTTTACAATTCCACTCATCAGAAGCCAAAGAAATTGCTCGTGAACTCGTTGACAGGTTGTCTTCTATATCAGTCAATATTGACTGGGAACTGAGACATCCAATAGCAGAAGAAAACATGTATCCTTTACTTACACTCACTTATTTAAGTAAACTATGCAAATATTTGCAATGCATACTTATTTGTGTAATCATATTCGTATGTTCAAAATTTTCAAACAAAGATGTGAGAAAACCACAGGGCAAGCCTGAACTATCGAGATGTTATGGTATTTGTGTAAATCCCATGGTCTTGCAGATATCTTTAGCACCGTTACAGTGTATCAATAAAAATGTAAATGGAGGGTGATGTGGACCAAGTGTAGCGAATCTTACCTAAGTGTTGACAACACAGTCGTACATGGAAATTCAGCTTCGGTGATAGGAATGTATCTCGCCTCGCGAGTAGTTACGAAACATCTTGTTCTGGATTCAGATCGTGTGATCGAGAATACACTGTACGTAGATTTTTTTTTTTTTGTAGTGAGGATATTAACCTATGGATTGATCTCTGGGATATCAAATTCTATCGCCTTGAAGGACGAAATCTTTACATGAAGCGACAGCACAAGGACCACCTTTAGGGCCTCCGAGGACGTCATGTCTGTAAATCTGAAAAGTCAGCTCCACCTGAAACACTTAGATCTGTGCATCCACCAAAACATGTAAACACGCAAATGGCATTGCTTCTCTTCATCTGGAAATGATTAACATACGGATTCCAGATACTCACGAAATTATAATTTGTCACCTGCCATTTTGTAAATTACATCGGGTTAAATACGTAAAGCGACCGGTGCCCTTTTAACGTGTAACCCAGTCCGTATATTGGCACTGCTAACATGCACCCATGTCACAAGCAATAAGTTACGCGTTCCTGGCCGGTCGCCTCATGTGCATACATACATAATACATTCATGAAGCGCTGGTGGCAGCAGCATTAAAACACCTGATCACGTCTGTCTCTTTGATCCACCTCTAGTGTGACAACAGTGTAGCTCTGCATTTCGTTCGTTAAATGATAGCACGACCGCTCTGTTTATTCAGTCTGACAGTATAATCTTCTTTACTACTACCCGACAAGTAACTGACTGATATGTGTCGGTGAGGAAGACAAAAGTGCAGTGCCAGTAGTTCATTTGTGACAGATATTCTACATCTCTGTTTCACTAACAAAATAACGTTCGCATCAACTGCCTTATGCTTTACAAAATAATTGTTGCTTTTATAATTTCTCCTCATTAAGAGAAAGCTGTGCAATATTTGCAGTTGTCAATATGACTTCTTCCAGGCGGGCACCACGTGACTGACAAACTCAAAGAACGGCATCATTTCCGGCAAATTAGTTCTTTATTTAATACTACAGGCCAGTTCCGAGCGTGTGCTCATTTTATAAGATCATCTACATACATAACAATGCACGAGAATTAGTGTTCGCTTGTAAGGACGCTTTTTCTAATAATTTTCGAGTCTGCAGCCGAATCCCGTCAATATTCTGCCACGATATTTCGGCACAGAGATGACCGGCCACCTCCGGGTGAGTGGACAACTACAATGTACTACTACTACATTGGAGTTGTCTACTCACCTGAAGATGGCCGGACGTCTCTGGGCCAAAATATCGTGGCAGAATGTCTATGGGATCCGGCTGCAAACTCGAAAGTTGTTACAAGGAGAAATAGGCCGGGAAAATTTCAGAAGAACTCTTTTGTTTTCCACATCCATTCAATTCTGGTGTGGTGTTACACACTAATGAGCCGCAACTTTCTGGAGGAACACGATACCAGGTGTCTACACACAGGTCACGCAGTTCCCGTAAATTACGAGCCGCAGGGCGTGGAGCTGGGTTCCGATAGCGTCCCACGTGTGTCCCGTCATGTTGATTAAGCGATCAAGACATCGACGTGAGTTCACTATTATCTTCCGCAAACCATTGTAGCACGATTATTGCTTATGGCACACCGTTATCTTGCTGGAAGATGCCATTGCCGTCGAGGAAGCATTGAACATGCATGGATGCATATGGTTCTCAATAACATCTACATAGTACACAGCTTCCATGGCTCCTTAGATTACTATAACAGGTGCCATAGAAGTCCAAATGAATATCTCCTATACCATAACAACGTCTTGGTGTACCTCCAAGGGTACACATCTCCACAGCTGGCAGCGATGCCCTGACCCCCACTGCTGCGCTGTCAGCCACTTCTGACAGAAGGTATAGTGGCCAGACCCAGAACCCTGCGGTTGTCAGGATTGAACCGAGCAGAGTGCAGTGAGGAGGAGCTGTTCACGCTCGAGGTGTATTAATCAGTAGTACAGGATTGTGTCCCTCAGAGGCTGGCAGCTCAGAAAAGCCAGCGGCTTGAGGAACCAGTCAGTATAAGCGAGTGTTCATAGCCGGCAGTTCTGCTACATAGCGGAAGGCTCGTGTGGTGGCCGTTACGTCACGGCTCGGTCGGTGGCCCCAGATTACAGAAGGAAGGGTCCTCGCTGTACAGCTGCAGCCCCTATGGGTCCACTCCGAAGCCCTCTAGTTGAGAGACTGAAGTCCTCGTTATCGCGTGGAGTGTCCAGTTAAGAGATAGAGGCCGGCAGCATCATTGTCGGCTGCAAGAACAGGACCAGCCACAGCAGCAGTGGCTCCCTCTTAGCGAATGACGTACAGCTTCCCGGCCTTACTGGTCATGCCTCAAGTATGGTGGTCCCTGCATCCCATCAGTGATGAGTCAGAAGTAGGCGCTGCGGTGCAGCTTGCAGTGGGAGAGTCTCTCCAGCGAGACTTGCGACTCCACAGATTGTAGACGATTAGGCACACAGAAAGTCGACTGACACAGCCTCCCCTGTACCACGAAACTTCTGTAATGAGATTGAGGAAGGTGTAGTATTTGTACTGCCGCTTTCTGTGTGCTCTGCTACGGTGAAGATAGCAGTGACAACGTGTGTACTAATTTTCTCGTGTGAACAGCTGTTGGTTCATTGGATGGTTGGCTGATTGATTTGGGGGAGGCGACCAAAATAGTGAAGTCATCGGGCACATCGGATTAGGTAAGGAAGTCGGCCATGCCCTTTCAAAGGAACCATCCCGGAATTTGCATGAAACGATTTAGGGAAATCACGGAAAACCTAAATCAGGATGGCCGGACGCGGGTTTGAACCGTAGTCCTCCCGAAAGCGAGTCCAGGTTATTGCTTTATAACTGGACTTTCTAGTGACACTACTGTCATCAGTATGGCGATAGTCGGCGGTTGCCATTATGTCAATGTGCTTCACTTGCGCATTAGGGCGCTCGGCTGGTCGCGAGTGTCGGAAAGCTTCCGCGTTGGCCTCGACCTACTCAGCATTTCCTCCGAGCTGGCAGTTCGCCGGTCATCGACTCAGGCGTCCTGACTTCTGGAGTCACCAGTGAAGAATATTAATAATTTCTAGCATTAGCCTGCTATACTAAACCCATCAAAAAAAATTTCGCATCACCCCAGTTCCCAGAACCCCTGTAGATAGACGTTGACTGTGGATATTATATCACAGACACAGTCCCTTTGACAGTTCAGAGATGTCACTAAACCCGCCCAAAGATGTAAACAACGATGCATGAGCAGCGCCTATTAGACGGAGGGGTCCGACAGCCGATCAGTTCCAGTCATTCTACCGTGAAGGAGGTACACGGCTCGTGTTGGTCTGTAGTTGAACCGTGCCTATACGACCAATAACGCGGTTCGGTCGCATCCGCCTTGTTGCTTTGTGCCAGGAAGGGCTCTCAACAAGGGAAGTGTCCAGGCGTCTCGGAGTGAACCAAAGCAATGTTGTTCGGATATGTCTATGGCATGCCTAGCTCAGGCCGCCCAAGGGCTACTAATGCAGCGGATGACCGCTACCTACGGATTATGGCTCGGAGGAATCCTCACAGAAACGCCACCATGTTGAATAATGCTTTTCGTGCAGCCACAGGACGTCATGTTACGACTCAAACTGTGCGCAATAGGATGCATGATGCGCAACTTCATTCCCAATGTCCATGGCGAGGTCTGTCTTTGTAACCACGACACCATACAGCGCGGTACAGATGGGCAGAACAACATGCCGAATGGACCGCTCAGGATTGGCATCACGTCGTCTTCACCGACAGTTTCATATTCCTTCAACTAGACACTCGTCGGAGATGTGTTTGGAAGTACCTTAGATACACTGTCCAGCGAGTGCAGCAAGGTGGAGGTTCCCTGCTGTTTCTAGATGGCATTATGTGGGGCCGACGTACGCCGCTGGTGGCCATGGAAGGCGCCGTAACGGCTGTATGATACATGAATGCCATCCTACGACCGATAGTACAACCACATCGGCAACTTATTGGCGAGGCATTCGTCTTCATGGACGACAATCGCGCCCCCCTCGTGCACATCTTGTGAATGACTTTCTACATGATAACGACATCGCTCGACTAGAGTGGCCAGCATGTTCTCCAGACATGAACCCTATCGGACATGCCTGGGATAGACTGAAAAGGGCTGTTTATAGACGACGTGACCCGCCAACCACTCTGAGGGATGTACGCAGAATCGCCGTTGAGGAGTGGGTCAATATGGACCAACAGTGCCTTGATGAACTTGTGGATAGTATGTCACGACGAATACAGGCATGGATCAATGCAAAAGGACGTGCTACTGGGTATTACAGGTACCCGTGAGTACAGCAATCTGGACCACCACCTCTGAATGTCTCGCTGTGTGGTAGTACAACGTACAATGTGTGTTTTCATGAGCAATAAAAAGGGCGGAAATGATGTTTATGTTGATCTCTATCCCAATTTTGTGTACTGGTTCCGAAACTCTCGGAACCGAAGTGATGCGAAACTTTTTTTTTATGTGTATATTTCGAGGTGCAACACTGCTGTTCCAACCCGCCAGAATCCTCAGCGTTGTGCATGATTCCAGCAACTGTTCACGTGAATGACGGCGTATTCGGAGGCGCCCATGACCGGTTAACAAGAAACGTGGTTCATCCTACCAGGTGATAAGTTTACATTTATCCTCGGCCCTATTTCTAAATCTCGTGGGCACTGGAGTGTTAATTAACGATGTCATTATGGCAAAATAGGAACACACTGTGATCGTATGTTGCAGAGGCCAGTGTTAAACAATGTGCGCTGAACGATGTGATTCGAAACACTTCTCCCTGTAGCAGTAATTTACTCTGCATCAGATCTCCTACAGATCGCCGCATTTCCTGGCTTATAGAGTGGGTAAGTTTCTAACGTCCACTTTCAGTTGATGGTTGTATTGCTGACATTACTATAGCCTACGTAATCCAGTTATGTTGGCTACTGATGCAGCGTATATGTCGATAGTGATAACCCCTTCAGCACGAACTACGGCTTGAAGTGGCGTACTGAAGTGCCGAAACCGGTAGCTACACAATAGTGAACAGTCCTGGTCCCCAAGATCTTCAGTAAGAAGGATGGATATACGAAAAAGGTGAAACAACTCCAGATATCGTGGGTTTGGGCGGCTACCCCTCATTACAGATGTCGCACGTCGTAGGCTGGGAAGACAGTTAAAACAGGACAGATGGCGAACTGTGGCGGAATTAACATCAGGCTTTAATGCTGGGCAGAGTACAAGCGTATCGGAGCACACAGTGTCCCGAACACTCCTAAAGATGAGCCTCGGCAGCCGACGACCCATGGATGTGCCAATGATAACAGCTCAACATCGGCAGCTATGACTGAAATGGGCACGTGACCATCGGCACTCAACGTTGCCGCAATGCGAGAGTGTTGCACGGCCTGATGAATTCCGATACGTTCTCCATCATGCCGATGGGAGGAACGAATCCGTCGTCTTCCAGCGGAACAGATCCTTGGCAGTTGTACTGAGGTACAGAGACAAGCTGGCGGCAGCTCCATTATGCTCTGGGAAACATTAACGTGAACATCCATGGGTCCAGTGGAGCTCATGCAAGGCACCATAACCACCAAGGAGCATCGTACACTGGTTGCAGACCATATTTGTGATTATGAAGCCCTTTTCCTTCGTAATGCTTTTGCATTCTGAAACTTGCTTGAGCCTACGTTTTAATGTTGAACAAAAACGCAGTTGCTGACCTGACGCATCAGCAATTCCATATGATTTGCAACAATTGTTGGCCGAATTATAACGGCTATTGTGCATTACGGGTATACAGGTCATGTTCACATTTCGGTACCTGTGATGTCCTGCAAAGTACGGCGTTCATTGTACTCTACTGATAACAACAAATTACCCAGACAGTGCAAGAGCCAAATACATACAACAGAAGGAAAAATAGCAAATGTAGTCCAAAGGGAAATTAAACCAATTGTTCTGCCGATACAGACTGAAGCATTTACCGCAACAACAATTCACTAATTATGGCGGAATGCGGAATAACGTCTCGAATGACCCTGCTATCCACAGCACGTTAAACGACATTACGAAAACATTTGAAACAAAATAGTACTCATGTAGATGAACTAAATATCTCGAAGTCGTGTAGACGCCTCACGACTCTCTTTTTATGTCCGTGTTTCGAACACTAACGTTCCAAGGTAAACAAAACAAATTGCGCCCAGTATTTAACGGATATTTTGTAGGACAAAATGTACATTTCTAAGATATTCAGAAGTCTCCTCTTTGGATTTCCTATTCTTCTTTAAGACCATAATTATTATGCAAGATTATCTATAACAGACAAGCTATAGCTTACATATAGCTGATTATTTACTGTAACATCCCTTCATTTCAAAAATGGTTCAAATGGCTCTGAGCACTATGGGACTCAACTGCTGTGGTCATAAGTCCCCTAGAACTTAGAACTACTTAAACCTAACTAACCTAAGGACAGCACACAACACCCATCCCTTCATTTACTTTCCTTCGTATCCTCTTTCTTTCTTCCTTTCTTTTCAACCTTTCATTCATGTTCATTTTTTTTACTTGCATAAAGATAAGTTCATGGGTCTGTCAAGACCAAAACAAACTTTTGCCATCATATCAACGCTACCAGTGCCCGTCGCGGTAAATAATTTCTGATCAGTTTCTGATTAAAGCGAATTATGAAACTTATTTACCACTCTCTGTGAGCTGTTGCTTCCGCAGTTACACTTTCCGTAGAATCTCTCTGAAAAGTAGCCTGATGAACAGAATATTCGACAAAAATTTACTGTATCAACTTTGTTTAATGGCTAAAGATGCAAAAGCAGAAAAGGATATAATAACAACACCATAGCGTAATTGTTAGGATTTCTCGTTTCCCACCTTACTTTCGTTTGGTTTAACAGAAGGTTTTTTTAGCCTTGCAGTCATTGACTAACAGCTTCAATTTTTTCCCACTCTTAGTGCTAAGAGTTAAAGTGTTTCCTCTGCGTTACAAATCTGAAAACGGCAAGCTTCTCCCACAACAGTCATTACTCTAATAGGTTAGTCATCCACTGAGTTCTACCGGTCACTAAAAAGTATTTACGAGATCTATTATATCCTTTTGCTCAACGGTTGACGCCTAAAGAAGAAATGAGCTACATTAGTGACGTACTTCCCTTGGTAATTGAGAAGAAGTCGTAAGATCAGAACTATATCCATCAGTGACTCCGACGGTGATTCCGACGAAAAGGTTTGCCAGATTAGCCACTTTTTCGTAAATTATTCCTGCGTAATATGTTAATAAATGAGACAGTTACTACGTCTACAATCGGGTGCGATATTTTGCAAGTTTCGATTACAATTAGCGAGAAAAAGCATTAAAATATAAAATCTTTGAAAAGTCAAAGAAAACGAATTTTGTTGACGGATACAGAAGCATTACTTATTCGTAAGGTGATATTGCTACATCGTAACCTCCCCACAAAAAATAATAAAATGATTTTTAAATATGATTAATTGAATGTAACCTCTGAACAAAATTGGTTCCCATTTATAATCTCCGTGCAGAAATGCATTCACACTTGATGTCCCCACAAAATTCTTTTCTCACTGAATGTAAGCTCGAAACAGAAAAATTCCTAAACCCCGAAATAAAAAAAAATTCAGTAACCTGGTAAATTTTAGGACGACAGCAGCGCTGCGCCACGGCCCTGTATTCTGAACAAAAAAGCAAAAATTCTTACCTCAATAAAAACGGCGAATATATCTGCTCTTACCTAAAAATTTTTTGGCACAGCTACGTGCAATGCTGGCCTATACTTTGCGTTTGGTGAAAGGAATGATCATGCATTGGATAAATTCTTTAAATTGAAATGAATGCTTTTTAAAAAAAAAAAACTTTATATTATAAAAATTATTATTAGGGCATTTTTTTTAAAAATTGGATAACAGTTCACATACATTACTAGATATGCGCGAGGCTGCTTCTTTACCTTATACAATAATACTCATCCTCCAGAGTCCCGACCAGAGCAGACTGCAGACAGGCGCAGACACACGCAGACTAGCGACAAGCGACAACTAACTACATACTGCTCTCTGGTCAGAGACTCTCCTGTGCCTTGCCTATTGCAGGCAGCGCATACCTCTTACAACAAGAATCATTTATTTCCAGAAGTAATTTTCTTAAATAATGCAAAGAATCTAGGTCAAGACAGCTGAACAGGTATTTGATTTTACCGCCGATATAGGTAAGCTCGCGTGAATAGGGAGAAAAATCTGAAAATTTATAATACTTGTCTTATTGTTACTAGAAACTGTAAATTTTTCTTGTACATTCTTTACCACAACATTTAAGCAACAAATTACAGGGCACATTGCTTTTATAATAGAATACATACAGAATGTATTAAAGATAACAATTAGATAGCACGTCTCCTTATTTACTGTTGCCAGTGAGGATGAGTCGGGACAGTCACTGAGGAGAGCCGGGACAGTGTTACAATGACATTTCTTCTTTTTTTAATTGTCGTATATTGCACATATATATTAATGAGGTATACGGAGGGCCTCAGGACGGCTGTCCATGGTTTTATCCAATAAAATAAAATATTTCTCAACGTCATGCTTATTAAGGCCACTGCAACGATATGAAAAGAGACCTTCAGCCCACCTGAATGTTATGTCGAGACTGCCATTTGTTATTGTTTCAAAAACTTATGTTCCATTCCATTTTACTCTGCGAAGAAGAAAACAGCTTTTCCTAAAACGTCAGAAACCAGTCTGAAACCGCAAGCCGAGAAACTAAGCATCAATTTTTTTAAATGCTTTTCTTATTCACCGATAAACGTAATTGTCCATTCGTCGTCTTCAGAAGATGACGGCGAAGACGGAAACTAGGCACCTCAAAATAGTTATGCTCCTACCTTGGTGGAATGCAATAATAACTTTGTCCATATCATCTTCCGTCCAACCGTCTTAATCATTACACATCTGCGAGAGAACAGTAAAAACTAAATTAGCAAAATGTTATGTCGTTATTCAGGCTTAATTTAGTGTCACTGTTCGACTAAAAAGTAGTGTTTCTAATCTACAGAGGTCAGTAACACAAACTGTTTTCCATGAACAGAAGAAATACCCTGAACTCCTTCCAGCTCTCCGATTTGTTATATACCACAAAAGAATGTATAATCAAAGTAACGATTAACTAACTATACTAAATTTAAAGAAACAAAATATTAGAAATCGCAAGTGTCTGTTCCTCTTACCTTCTACAAGTCTCGAGACTGGAACCCTCTTAGGCGTTTTTCTGATACATCAATTACAGACGATAATCTAGAGATGGCAGCAACTTCTTCTACGCAGTTCGTTTCTTCTGGTGAATCAATATTCCAAAGTCGTCCCTATTCAGCGACTGTCCCCATTAACATGAGCTTACCCTATTGACTGCACAGTGATTCGTCAGCTCGACAAATACTTCAGTAAGAAATAGGTAGTTACACGTCATGACTACAAGATAAGAAACAAAGGTTAATTTTTTATTCTAGGTGTAATCTTATTAATAGCTCACGCCCGTGCGCATCTGGAAAACGTTTCAGTATCTACTTCCGTTAAGCTAAAAGTCATCTTTATCTTCGATATCGGTATACGAGCTTTAGGCGAACTAGGGCGATGCATGATGATTTCATACAGAGAACTCATTTGTTTAACACTAGACAATATTCGATTTTCTTGCGGTCTGCAGATTACGTAGATGACTTTCCAGTATATAATTCTGCCCCCAGTTATTACTCTTCTTTGCACATACTGTACGTCCAGTAGCCGCAGTCCAAGGCACAACTAACGCACTAACGTGCTTCAATAAGTACGTAAAGTCGTAAGACAATATCACCAATCTTTACAGCAATACAAATTAATTATTTGAGGTGAATGGTATCAAGGTTTTCTGTGTTACCTGTACCACATACAAGAAGAAAGAAGGAAAGATATACAAGAATACTGTCACAGAGTTGACTTCATATCTGGAATGCTTTTAAGGTTCACTTCATGTTTACTTTGTAAGATATACAATCTCATACCGCAGCGCCATGGCTTTTTACCACCGAGCACTCGAAACATATTTTTAATCCATACTGAGCAGCACCAACTATCTATGAACGTCTTGGCAGGGGCACGTCCACTCCTATGCGGTTTTTTGATCTCTCGCTTGCACAACGCCTAGCATCATATTCCAGCTATTACGAGGCTACTCTTGCACACGTAGGCCGTAACGCGTTGGTTGTAATTAGAGTTAATGCACGCAGCGTTAAGCAACCCAGATGAGGATATGTGTACCGTTCTCTGTGTTACTGCAGGGATAACATTTACGTTACACCCCATTAACCAGAGTCAATTATGGGGAACTCGATATGGCTTTATCAAAATAGTGTTTAAATACTATCCTGGGTAGCAGTTACTTCATTACAGGAAATGTATTACATTTTACGATGGAGCAGAGAAATTGTTTCTTTATTTTAATTCAGACCCTTTTCGCACAACCATCCTCTGTGCTCACATTTACATTAAACATACACTTAGAATATAAGTTTAATTAAAGTACTGAACATCTCAAGTGATGTTAACGACGGCTTAAAATCAAATTTTACAGTAGAAAGGGAATAACTGTAGCTAATAAAATACTATAATAAACAATGGAATTAAAAGTAATCCCACTCTTTTTCTCCATTAACTGCTATGTATGACTCATGGTACTTGTGATGAATATGCACTAAATCTGTAGACTACTTTTCTAAAAAAAATTATCACTAGGTCGCAGTCGGTAATTACTCCTGATCCCAACAGAGTATTGTCGAACAAAGGGAGAGGTACATTTCCCCTCACTAGGTTCTTAATTACCCGTATTTGTTTAGTAGGACTTCTCATAAAGTCCAAGGCAATACCAATGACTTGAAAAGTTATTATGGTTTAGGGTGAGTCCTTATTAAACTGGAGATGCTTCTGCAGTTGGTTTTGTGGAACCTAGCTTCCGATGCGACCTTATCTTGAGCTGTTTAGTAATTGCCTCTTTGTTTGTTCCAGTCCTCTTGGAAAAGCATCATATAGATTCACTGTAATCTACAGACGAAGGTCAATGGCTAGGTAGCCTTTAACTATATACATGAAGACAGTAACTTGTTCTCGAAAGAACAGTTACTGTTGATGACCGTGCAGCTTTTCCCTGGAATAAATGATGACTAACTGACAACCTCAGCTGCCGACAGGTGTTGTTGTTATACCTCGATGTGGACAGCTGTGCGAATGCGCACAGGTTGCCCAAACTCTTACGGGAATAGCCAAAGCGTGCGCGAGTAATGAGTGGGTGGGCAAATGTCTATAAGGTACAATACATATGTAGAATTGTGGACAGTTGGGAATGTGAGTCTCACGGGAAGCGTGCAAGGGATAAGTCCCTGCAGTCGCGCTATTCATCTCTGTCCTCGGTGGCTCAGATGGATAGAGCGTCTGCCATGTAAGCAGGAGGTCCCGGGTTCGAGTCACGATCGGGGCACACATTTTCAGCTGTCCACATCGAGGTATAACAACAACACCTGTCGGCAGTTGAGGTTGTCAGTTAGTCATCATTAATTCTTTATAGAACACAATGACAATTACACACACGAAAGAATGGTGTTTTATCTACACACATTTTTCCACGTTATCTCCACCATGTTCTATGGCCTTCTTCCAGCGCAAAACAAGGGCGTTTATGCCCTGTCGGTACCAATCCATGTCCTGGTGGCGGAGCCAGTGCTTCACTGTGTGAATCACCTCCTCATCGTCCTCAAAATGTCTTCCTCGAATGGCATCCTTTAACACATTGGGGCCGACGGACGTACTAGATACGTTCACTACGTTTTAACCACAAAATCCCACGGGCGTATGTCATACGTTCTACACTTCCGACTTATTTATTCATGATTTAAACGCGTGTCTAATTGTTTTGCTTGTCGTAAGTGCATTGTTGATGGCTTGTGCGTGCCAGTCTCTCGTGAATGGTGCCAGTGTTACTTGAACTGCGCGCGCGCTCGGAATATTTTTGAAGGTTGTTTTTTTTTTCTATATCGGCTGCAGTATTGTACTATTGTGTGCATCCTTCCTGTGTGTAAAAACATATAAATAGTATATATGGCTAACAGAAACTGCTTGTCAAACTTAGAGATTGAAGAACTCTTGAACAATGGCTCAGAACGTGACAATCTTTCAGACGACATTGGCGATTTTTCAGAAGACGACGATGTCTCAAGTGAGCTGGAGAGCGAAACCTGCGCTGCTGATAGAAACATGGTAGTGAGTATGAAGAAGCTAATGCACAAGTTTCTATTAGTCAGGTTTCTGCCCTTCATAATGAATGGTGTCGTTTTGATGCACTCCCCGAATTACCTCTGTTTGAAGAAACGAGTGGAATTCAGGTTCCTGTTGATACATTATCAATATAACTAGACAGTTTGTTGCAGTTTTTTGATCATAGCATGTTTCTAAAAGTAATGTGAGAGACAAATATATATGCTAGTGATGCTATTTCTGAACCTCGCCGTCAGAACAGAATCAAACCAAAATCTTTATAGAACAAATAGAGAACAGTGAGGATACATGAAGTACATCATTTGTTTTCAATAGTTTTGCAGATCTGTGTTGCAAGGAAACCTAAATTTATACATCATTGATCTGAAGACCCTGTGCTTGATTCATCATTTGCTTCTCAGCTAATGTCACGAGATAGATTTTTTCATGTTCAGGATGCAGCATGTGTACAATAATGCGCTATGGATACCTCAACAAGAACTAGGCCATGACCCTCTGCATAAAGTAAGACCTGCTTCGGACTTTTTAAGAGAAAGATGCAGAAAAGTCTTTTATCCATCATGAAATCTGACTGTGGATGAAGCACTATATCCTTTTCGAGGAATAATTAGATTCTGTGTTTATTTGAAAGACAAACCGGAGAAATATGGGATAAAACTGTATGTTGTAAGTGATGCCCAAACAGATTACATGCGCAGTTCTGTAGTTTATTTCCTGAGAAAAAGGAAATATTGATAATTCTGTTAAATCCCTGCTGCTGAGGCTACGTTCATATTACTTGGGAAAAGGACATGTGGTATACATGGACAGATTTTATACAAGTTCTGCAGTCCTTGAAGAACAATGGTAAAGAAATACATTCGGAGTTGGAACTGTGATGAAGAACAGGATAGGTTTGCCTAGAGACCTAATAATCAAAAACAAAAGAAAGAAGAAATGACATTTCATCGCAAAGGACACCTTTCCTGCTTTAAATGGAAAGACAAACGTGGTGTGCACATGTTGTCAACACAGCATAAGATGACTGCTTCGCATGTCAACGCAAACTCGAGGCGTAGTTATTTTGAGGTAGTAAAGCCAGACGTTGTACTAGACTACAACTTGTTTAAAACAGCTGTTGACAGAGAATACCAGCTACTATCCCTTCCAGTGAATGTAAAATAGTGGAAAAAGATTTTCTTCCATATCTTTATGAGGGTAGTTGTAAATGCCAACATTATTCACTGTATCAAAATATCCAAAAAGTGTGCATTAGCAGATTTTGTCTGTAAATCAGCAAAGCAATTGGTTCAAAAAGGAGAGGAGCGGAACTAAATAAAGATCACATTCAGCATCTGGAGTTGTAAATGCAGACAGACTCTCTGGACGTCATTTTACTGAGAAACTGCCACCAACAGAAAAGAAAACAAACCAGGTATGAGATGCAAGGCCTGTTGGGAACAAGGGAAAGCTGCAGGAAAGGTAATTACGAAAGAGACCAGATACTGCTGTAGCCCATATACCACAGGCCTCTGTGTTCCGAGTGTTTTGAAAGATTTAATATACGAGTGAAGTTCTCTGATTTGTGAAAATGAGAAAAAAACATTTCACAATAAAACACTTTACCTATAAATGAAGCATTAAGTATATCCTGCTGTCTAGTGATTTTAAATCAATAGCCTACCATTCCCAACGACTTAAGAAAATTTTGTCCACTTCAGGAAGAAAATAAAAATGCTGAAAAACAGTATCTTTGCAGTAATAATTTACAAATCCCTGTATAATTTATTTTTGCTAAATGTATACATATTCATTAAGAGGAACGGTGGAAGGTTAAGCTGATATACTGCCTAAAGACGTAAGTAGGTCAGTAAACTTATTAAAAAATTGTAAATTCTAGCAAATTTCCTCAGGGTCCGGGTATTAACTGGATTGCCGACCCGTTAGGCTCCAGTGTGTTAATGGCCCAAACAAGTGGAAGTCCCAGGGGGCTAGGTCAGGTGTGTCAGCAGTGGATGGTCTCCCCTCCCGCTGCGAATCGTGGAGTTTCGCAGAACCGCCTTCTGATGACTTCAACCTCCGTGCTCAGCGACTAACTGTACTTCCGTCGGCAGCAGATGCCTCATAGACTTTGCAAGAGCGTTTGTGAATATTCACTACAGTTTCTTTCTCTGCAGTGAGAAATTAGATGACGGCACGTTGCTTGTAACGTACATCACCTACAGGCGCAGTTTTGAAACTTTCTTGCAGTTACGTTATCTGCCGGAAGTAACGGAAACTTGGCACACTCACTCAGGAGACTTAAAAGAATACATCGTAATGTTTCGCATTCGTAGCACTGTTTTCGACTGAGACTCTGCTGTGTGCTTTCACCCAAGTCGTTTCTCCGTGTTTTTCTTTGTAATTTTATCCCTCTCGAATCAGCTGTGTAAATGAACGTGATGCCGCGAGCCGAAACAGATCAGAAAATTAAGGCCTTCGTTTCTGATGTAATAACTGATTAACGGAGAAAGCGTAGAACTTACATCTTCCGTAAATTTTGAGTAGTTGTTGTAAAGCAATGCAAATACACGTACAACGAAGACACCGAGAAATACCAAGAAATTAAGAGTAGCCCGTAGGAAGTGAATGAATCTGTTTCTAAAATCAGTCGCCAGTCGAATTGGACAAACTCTACCCATTAACCAATTGGTTATTACAATAGCAACTAATATGTAACTTATCTGAACAAACGACGAAAAAGTTCGCATATGAAACCTACAAATGGTTAAATGATGAGCTCTCGCCATTACTGTCAAAATTGCGTTAACTCACAGTAGAGCTGTTTGCGTACAATAACAAGAACCAAAGTTGAGCGCTGTTGCTAAACCAAAACACGAAAACGAAGGAAGCGATAGAACACTTTCACAAAATCAATCAGGAAACGATAAGCTTGGCAAAATATAGTTTAGTTTTCCAGTATGACTGCATTTAAATTACTTTAGCGTCACTTTAATAACATTCATTGAAAGTTTCACTGTCTCCAACTGTTATATTGAAGAAACTGATTGACAGGTTAAGATTTTATTGCTGACGATTTATATCGTTTTACGACAAAACGAAAGTGGCACAATTTTAATTTCTTTCTCTAAATGAGAGGTTAGACATTCATCAACGACACTTCAATTACAATAGGATGGTTAGATAGGTAACGATGATTGAGGTTTAAAACAAGATTTTTTTTACATAATTTGCATTATATTCATTTAGCAGTTGTTAATATAATTCCATGGAGATGTCTTACAAAAGTTCTATGCTAGTCTGATGTGAATAAAGGTTGTCGATGCTGTTGAGAGGACGGTTTTAGTGTGGCCGACAATGCTCCATTAGTTGCAGTAGTTTCGAAACACTTTAGTCAACTGCAGTTGCTGTATGGGAAGATCAACACGTTGCTAGCAATAGGTCTCGTAAAATAGGATTTGGCCTCACACTGTTCAACTTCTCGTCTTGCACAAGGTACAGACGACCGTTTTGCAGGGTGTCCTAGACGAATGTTCAGTTTTTCGGGGCTATGACAGGAACGATCATTCTAAGCAAAAAAAGTCTGCTAAACAAGGGGTCTAAAAAGCATACCTTAAGAGCTATGAGCATTAATTCATCCTCCCTACTGTGAAACGTATCTCTTCTATTGAAGGATTGCTCATAGTTATTAAGGTATGCAGTTTAGAGGTCATGTTTACTAGACTTTTTTGCTTCGAATGATGGACTTGACATATCCCTGAAATTGGCAATTCCCCCTAGGAAGCCATGGACGTCATGACTGTAGTTGCAGAGCAGAACGCGCGCACTCTGACATGACATCATGACATGACAACACCTAGAGTCTGCATCATAGTTTACTGTCTGATATATACATAGGGAAAGCTGGGAGTATATATATATATATATATATATATATATATATATATATATATATATATATATATATATATATATATATATATAGCTTTAATCACGCGTAAAGTTTCGAAGTTACCGAAAAACAAATACTTTTGCAATCATTTTTGCTTGGACAAAATTAGATAATACCTTAGTAAAACATTTTAAAAAGTTTATCTCGACACATACTTTTACACCTTTTCTGTTACGCTGTATTGATCGTTCCGTTATATCAATTTTATAATTACCCACAGATTATATATAGTTGTACGTTATGATTGACTGTAGCACAGACGGAATTATTTACTAACAAAATTTTGTTTTTGTTTTCGAAAACAGCCTCAGTCGCACTTTGTATTTTTTATTATGATCGGTTTCGCTCTTCAAAAGAACAAGAGCATCATCAGAATATACAGTTTAAAGTTGGCTGACAGCATTAAGGATTGTCTTTACATTTGGCTGACAGCTCTAAAGATTAATTTGACTGCATTATAGCACTTTTGTTTAAAGTACAGTAGTAAATGATGACATTGAAATCCAGTGTCATCATTTACTAATGCACTTTAAACGTAATTTTAAGTACTATAGTACAGCCAAATTAATCTTTAAGCTGTCAGCCAACTTTAATGCCATCAGCCAACTTTATTTGTTTATTCTGATGATCCTCTAGTTTATTTGAAGGGTGAGACCGATCATAATAAGAAATACAAAATGCGACCTGCGGCTGTTTACTTAGCTTTAACAGTCGCTTCCCCTACAAACAATACCTGCTCTTGGTAAAATTTTGTTTATTGCTATCTCCACATGTACTTCAACGCTTGCAGGATACCGACTCACTACACATTAAAATTCTAGGTCCAAACTGATGGTACATTTTCTATATTCTCTTGTTTTTGGACGCATACAATGTACACAATAGTATTTATTTTGGGATTACAATTACGCTAATTTTTATAATTACGTGTTGTTTGCCGTTGACTGTCTTATTTATTACAACTTCTACGACTGCACTTTTGGCCTTAAGTCATTATTAGGTGATAATGTACTGAAATAGAACAGTTGTCAACATTAATAAATTGAGTAAAACGGATGTAAACATTTATACTGACATGAGTCATAGAGATTCAATCATCTTGAGAGATTCACCGACTGTATTGATATTTACAGCAATTCTCATGTATTTGTATTTAAGACTTCCACGTAAGACACAATAAATTGTTTATGTGACAAGTCCATGTTAATCGAGAATGAAATCAGTCCAAGAACTTATGTTTTCAATTTTACTGTAAAAATTTAAGAAATTAGAATTATGGTCGCTACCCCGTAACTGACGACTTGCCTTGTGAATACTGCTGCTGTTAACCTCGAAGGTGAGGTTTCTAATCCCTTGTGATACGACCACCTATTCCCGTATCTACCATCCGTATTGCAAGTCCTCTTCCACTTAACGCATGTGAAAGTTTGTTATTTTTCTAAACTCATGTTTATAAGCCTCAAGTTGGTAAATGAAAAAAGATATCGGAATGTGTACCGTTCCTCACAAGCGACTTCTAACCAAGCTGCGGGCCTATGGGGTATCGTCTCAGTTGTGCGGCTGGATTCGTGATTTCCTGTCAGGAAGGTCGCGTTCGTAGTAACAGACAGCAAATCTTCGATTGAAACTGAAGTGATATCAGGTGTTCCCCAGGAAAGCGTCCTGGGACCTCTGCTGTTCGTGATCTATATAAATGACCTGGGTGACAATCTGAGCAGTTCTCATAGCTTATTCGCAGATGATGGTGTAATTTACCGTCTAGTAAGGTCATCAGTTGCAAAGCGATTTAGAAAAGAATGCTGTATGGTGTGGCAGGTGGCAGTTGACGCTAAATAACGAAAAGTGTGAGGTGATCCACATGAGTTCCAAAAGAAATCCGTTGGAATTCGATTACTCGATAAATAGTACAATTCTCAAGGCTGTCAAATCAGCTAAGTACCTGGGTGTTAAAATTACGAACAACTTCAGTTGGAAAGACCACATAGATAATATTGTGGGGAAGGCGAGCCAAAGGTTGCGTTTCATTGGCAGGACACTTAGAAGATGCAACAATTCCACTAAAGAGACAGCTTACACTACACTCGTTCGTCCTCTGTTAGTATATTGCTGCGCAGTGTGGGATCCTTACCAGGTGGGATTGACGGAGGACATCGAAAGGGTGCAAAATAGGGCAGCTCGTTTTGTATTATCACGTAATAGGGGAGAGAGTGTGGCAGATATGATACGCGAGTTGGGATGGAAGTCATTAAAGCAAAGACGTTTTTCGTCGCGGCGAGATCTATTTACGAAATTTCAGTCACCAACTTTCTCTTCCGAATGCGAAAATATTTTGTTGAGCCCAACCTACATAGGTACGAATGATCATCAAAATAAAATAAGAGAAATCAAATCTCGAACAGAAAGGTTTAGGTGTTCGTTTTTCCGCGCGCTGTTCGGGAGTGGAATGGTAGAGAGGTAGTATGATTGTGGTTCGATGGACCCTCTGCCAAGCACTTAAATGTGAATTGCAGAGTAATCATGTAGATGTAGATGTAGGTGCAGGGCTACAGAACTACGTGAAAACTTGGTTTTGAACGGAAATATGTGGCGCTCACGCTATACAGTGTTAAATCCAGACTAACTGGTACATCAAACAATTCATCTGCGATAGAGCAGTCCTTTTTCAACGAGATTTACATACACCATCTGACTGCACAACAAAATGACTCAGATTAAAATGTTGGCCCTGAATATTGTTGAACTTTACTTTAGCCTTGCAAACAATCACCGTATCAGAGCTGTTATTGTAACTACACAACAATGAAACGTAAGAATGAACACATCTGAGTTTCTGTTCAAACTGCTTGCAAATTCACAAGATAGCATTTTACTGAAATCTTCTACTGGTATTAAGCATCTGAATTCATATTATTTTCACAAATAACTCTAACAATCTGTGCCTTACAGTGGACACGAAGTTTGATGAAAAATTAAATTTACTGTTATACTTGGGCTCACGAAACGCTCGTCTGCTCTGCATCTTGTCACTACTAGGAATATTCATGTCACTATCCAAAACTAAATTTCATTTGGTGTACTTGCGATGGCAATGCAAGACGGCATCATCAATTTTCATGAAATGCTTCTCAGGACACAACTCGTGATGTGCAATGCGATCGTGTATACAGTCATGAAAGTAAATGATGCTTTATTAAGTCATGACAACAATACACATTTTCGGAACCTTTTCACGCGTAGACAAATTAGCAACACATTTCTTAACTCTCTTGTGTACAATTTCCTTCCTTGACACTTGTTTCAACTGCAAGACAGAATTATGTGTCCCAAATTTCAACCATATGCGATGTTCTAACAGTAAGAAACTAGACAGTTACTAATATACAAAAAAAGTGAATTAACTTAAATTTTGGGTTTTTGAGATTCTTCCATTAATATAATCTCATTTTCTTTCCTCAAAACATATTATTACAAAATTCCTTTTTAAATAATGCTGCCACCAGTACACAACAGGTCGGCCTCCATCAGTTTTCAAACCAAGTACATAGCCAGACTGTCCAACACACACTGCTACTCTCCTCAAAAGAAGTAACCTCTCTGGCTAAAGAATATAATATTACAGAGGTTGAGTACATTTATCAAATTGACACTTTCAACCACATTTATGACCAAAACTACCTACAAATCGTCATGGCAAATAGGACAGTCCCCTTTCACATGTTCTTTCCGATATAAACGAATGTCACATGCTTAGTGCGTTGTTTTCGTGAATGGGGGAATAATAGATTCCATATCCAGTGTGAACGTTCTCTAAAGTAATGAGCTGAATATTCCGTTCTGAGGTAGTCTAAATTTAACTTCCTTAATAAAATTTGAGAACGTTCCTTCACTCAAGCCACGATTCTAGTGTCTGCTTTGACCACTTCCCATTTTTTATTTTATTTTATCTTTTTTTCATTTGAAAGAATACATCATTGCTGTGTTCTTCTTCTATACATATTTTTCTTCTCTACACTCTTAGAGTTAGGCTTTTACGCCGTTATCGAGTGCAATGCTCTTATTAGACCATTAGCGCATCATATCTGGTAAGGTCACCCCAAAGATGATTTCCTGTGCAAGATAGTGATACCATTAGACTATAACATCCGACAATTGAAGAATCTTCATAGGTCACGAGTATGGGAATGACAATTTATGTTGTCCAATGTTTAATCAATATCACCTAGCGCCATAATTAATTACATCTCCATAGTAAGACGGAACAACTTCCCGTGGCAGATGAGTGCTCGGCTAGTGTATATTGTCACCATCAGGAAATTTCTAGGAATTCAGTTTAATAGCCCTCTACATCTCGTGTTTTCAGACACATTAGTTGCTCTGTTGGTATTGCACATTCTCAAATTAACCTCCAGTAGAAAAATCCGATACTGAGAAAATTATTAGAGTAAATTTAGGGTGAAATACAGGCTCAATAAACAAATAAAACTTTTGCTGTTGGAACGAAAGCCAGAGATTAAAAACGAACATCATTACCAAGAACATTAAGCATCATTTGACAAAATAATGACTTATCTGAGCTCAAATAAGTTATCAGGACAACTAAAACCTGTAACAGGTGTAATAATAGGAGCTTTTGTGAACTTGGGTTGATAAGTTGTGACAGCTAGAAATTAGTATCATATTTCTAGGAAAATCTGCGCACTACCGAAGAAGAAGCGAGCGACTGAATGTTTGAATGTGAGAATCACAGCATGATCAATGTATCTCAAGAGTGGAAATCTGGTGTAGTATTATACGGAAAAATAGAGCGAAAATGCACTCAAATTAGTTTGTTAGAAGTAAACATAGTTACCAGAGAAACAATTCTGGATTTCATTTCGTTTTGGAAGGAAGACTATAGAACATCCAACACAGATCGGCAGTATTCATGAGCCTGGAGAACGTTTTTGACTACACAAGTGAAATTTAAATCCTTCGAAAAAGACACACACGAGTCATTTACAATACTCATGAAAACCAATCGAGAGCAAAGAGCGACGTTTCATGTTTGCCTTCATACAGGCTTCAAGTTTTTTGTAACCTTATCTGTAGCTTAAGTTGTGTTCCATAGAAGAAATGAAGAGTGTGAGAGAAAAAACTGCGGGAGAAAAAACAATAATGCTCAAGTTGCTTACTTATTTAGTTTGTTTGTCCATAGATAACTTACACTGTCGTATTTGACAATTCATTGTAATGCAAAGAGATGAAAAAGCTAAAGAAGTATTTCGTTCATAAATACAGTTTTTTTAATAAGATATAGGTTTATCTGGCAAAGGATTTGTGAATGTGTACAATATTTTTTGTGTAGGTATTTAATTAGAGCTGTTGGGTGGAATGGTAAGAATAATGAATATGAAATGTGGGATAACTCAGGACCAATCTTAAAACAAAAGTGACCAGCGGAAAGGAGATACAGTAGCTGTTTGGGACGCAATATTATACAAGACTGCACAAGAAAGAAAGACAGTAGTAACCGAGAAGAAAAGAACAAAAAAACTGATATTTAGGGGCCAAATAGCGACATTAACGTCAGGAAGATATCGCTTTACACACCTAGGCCCCAATATTCAGTGGAAATGATGCATGAACCGTGGAAAATTTGGAAGCGAAGACAGAAAGATAAGAATACAAAGAAAGTAAGTGACTGCATGAAGTATAAAATGAAGACATAGTGGGAAGAATTGTTGATGAAGGAGATACTTGTAAAACCCTTACTAGATAAAGGGCAGGTTCGTAGATTATGTACTCAATAGGAATGCTTTACCTCGCACTGAAAGGAACTGTTGCGGAGAACGGATGTAGGAGTAGAAAAAGATTCAATTTGGTAAAAAAGTTTAGGGAGTTTACAAAATTAATACAAAGCAGAGAAAGATTGAACTCAGCAAGAATTTAGATCAGAGATAAATACTGTTTATCTTAATTTATCGTGAATGTACGAATTAGAGTACTGAAGGCCGTCAACTGTTCCTTGTGAACGGGCTTAGGTCTGCGGTAATAATCGAGGGTTCATAGCCACCCAACGTTCGTAGAATTGCAAAGCACGAACAGAGAGGGAAAATCCGTGGTTTTATTCCGATGCCGAGTTTCCATAAAATTCCTCGAAGTCCTTACTTCTACAGGCATGACTTGAGCACTTGCACAGACAGAGAGATTCTCTTGTATTGTAGCGACAAGTGAAGTTTGCCAAGCACACAATTTGTCAAGGAGTTTCTGCTTTACTAAGAGATTTAATAACGGATTCAAGGTAAGACATTTTCCCACTTTCCAGTCTACTGTTTTATAGGTACTGTACCCTTTCTGACTCACAGGATTTGAAAATATTCCGAAAGTAAATCACTCCCTATGTCAATTGGCCATAAAAGATCACGCTGTTTAAAAACCAATTCTGAAAAATTCTCGTATTCTGTTGGATTGTATAATTACATCGTAGAATAAAAGAGATCTCAAACATCTGTAAACAGCATTGTTGTTTTGCATACTCTTTTAAATTTTTCCCCAAAGTTTAGGTTCAGAATCGCTTGGTAATTTATCACTTAGTTGTGACCAAAGCGGTTGGTTTATGCTGTTAATTTAATCTTGTCTGAAACAATAACTTTACACGTTGCTTCACATGCCCCACACAGCTGCGTGTAAAACTATTCGTTTTCCTCTGGTCCGTATTGTCTCTTCAGAGTTCCGCACAAACTTTTATAGCGAACAGAGGTGCTCAGTTTTTTAGGGTGGTTTATAGACTTGCTCTTAGCGATGCTATACGTGTACTCACAAACAATCGTCTAGATGGTCTACGAGAATGGCCAGAACTCAAGACGTTACAAATAAAACTTCTAACCCAGCAGTACCAAATTAAGCTCAGTAGTAAATGATCGCAATACTGACTAACAATTTCGACTTAAAAATAAATAAAGAAAAGACTCAACATCTCAATAAGAGCCAGATTACAGTTGCATGACGTTACAAATTTGTAGATATTTTCCCAACATCTTTACGTCCTGTAGTGTGAAATGACGACACACAAAATTTTTGTACGACAGTTTACTTACTCTTTTTGCAAAAACCAAGGTTGTGAGTATCACCACCTCTTTCTTCTCATGGCAATCATACACAATATAGATATGTTTCACGTTCCAGTATCGTGTGTTGGTGGTGAGTATCGTCACCGTTCACTTCTCATATGACTGTGGTATTGTTCACATCGTTTTTCCTCTTTTATTATTATGAACAGTATTACATCTTCATC
Organism: Schistocerca nitens; assembly: GCF_023898315.1. Lineage (NCBI taxonomy): Eukaryota > Metazoa > Arthropoda > Insecta > Orthoptera > Acrididae > Schistocerca > Schistocerca nitens. Next base: position 361,161,226 of record NC_064619.1, read on the forward strand.
AGATGCGGCTTTTTTAATTTACGTTTCCATCTATTTTTATGGGCCTATACAAAATTTGTGGTCGGTAAGTTGAGGTTACATTGTTTTTATGTTGATTTTGGTCTCTATTGAGGCTGATATATGATGAAAATAAGGCTTAATACTTAGAACAATTTTTAAACATTTGTAGATACCGCATTTCTTCTTCGTAATGCAAACCGCATAGTTATGACATTTTTTCTCATTTGTGAAATAAAATATGAGTTCACTTTCATTTTGTCATTTATCCAAGCCTGTGGATAGAACGAACGTAATTCCAATACATAGAGAAAGCCAGGTTTTCTCTGTGTGCTGGTATTTCCTTCGTTGGTTCCTCTGTGTATACTGGAAACGTCAGTCACCAGACTATCTCGTAATTTTCCAACGTCATATCTTGGTAATATTGACTATTGTAAGTTCTTTGGCCAAGTTATTTATTTTTTACTAATTACAGGTTACACGTGTACACGTTCGTGCCAGAGCCAGTGTTATTCGTGCTTACATACCAAATGTGCCGTCACATCGTGGCTCCATGATCAATAGTTAAATTCTAGTCCAGGGCTTGATCATCGAGAGGCAATGCGACGAGGGAAAATAAAAGGTTGTGGCTTCATCGAAAGAACTGCGGAGGAATTCCAATGGATCAGGGAAACAACTGAAAACCTAATTCAGAACGGACGATCGAAAGAAGATTTCAATTTCACACCTGATGAATATAACTCCAATGGCTTACTATAAATAGCGCCTCCACCCACTTTCATTATTGGAATTGGGATTTGTGACACACCTGCAGCCTTGTCAACAAGGCTGTTATCGTCTTGGAACACGGTAGCGTCCACCATACCTAGCTTGAAGATTTAGAACAAATAATAACGCCTGGACATCGTTGTAATGAAATAAAATTCCTCGTTCATGTTCACTTGAAGGAGAGGGCTTGAAAAACACTCTGCACCCTCTGCTTTACCGAACCATCTCTAGCCTGAACTTCTTTTCAATGTTTACCGTGTGTTCCTCTCCTGGACGATTCGGCGGAGAAGCTCCCAGTTTATCTTACTAGTCAACTTATTGGTCCTATACCACCACATCTCAAACACTTTTCTTCTCTGATTTTCCTACATTCCATGTATCGCTACCACACAGTATTGTGCTCTAAACGTACATTTTCAGAAATCTCTTCCTCAAATTAAGAACGATGTTTGATAATAATAGACTTCTCTTGGCAGCATATAACCCTTCTGCCCGTGCTAAACTTCTTGCTTCGTCCGTTATGTGTTGTTATGCTTGCAAGGAAGCAAAAATTCTTAACTTCGTCCAGTACTTGATCCCCAATTTTGATGTTAATTTCCTCGCTGTTCTCATTTCTGCTCCTCCTGTTACCTTCATCTTTTTCTGGTTTAGTCTCAATGCATGTTCTGTACTCTTTAGACTGATAATTCCACTGAATAGATCCTGTAATTCTTCTTCACTTTCAATAAGGATAGCAAGTTATCAGCGTATCTTAACATCGATATCCTTTCACCCTGAAATTTAATCCCCTCTCTTAAATCTCTCTTTCATGTCAGTCGTTGGTTTTTCGATGTATAGATTAAACAGGAAGGATCAGAGATTACATTCCTGTCTTACACCATTTTTAATCCGAGCACTCCGTTCTTCATCTTCAGTTCTTATTGACCCTTTTGATTTTTGTACGTGCTGCATTTATCCGCCTTTCCCTAGAGCTTACTCCTATTTTTCTCAGAATTTCGAACATCGTGCACCATTTTATAGTGTCGAATGCTTTTTACAGTTCAAGAAGTCCTATAAAATTGTCTTGACTTTTTTTACGTAAGTCTTGTTTCCGTTACTGAAAGCGTCACAACTGCCTCTTTAGTGCTTTAACCTGTCCGTAAGACAAATTGATCGTCATCTAATAGATCCTCTGTCTTATTTTCCATTCATTTGTGTATTTGCCTTGTCTTGCTGTTTGGACACTTGATGTGTTAAGCTGATTGTGCAGGGTTTCCCGCACGTATCTGCCCTTGCTACATCCATCCGCTCTATCCTCTTTGTTTAAATGTAGAATTCACATTGCACTCTTAATTTTACCACCCTTCCTTTCGGTTGCCTTTTCTGTAAGCAGAATCTTAGAAACCTTTAAGTGTTTTCTATAGGCATTTCTATATTCCTCAATTTCCCTATTTTTGTTTTTCGTTTTTGTTTACTAACGAAGATTTTTTCTCGACTTTATTGTGATACTCAATATCGCAGCATCTACAGCCTCAGCGAACTTCAAATACATCTCATTATTCCTCTGTACTTTAGTATCGTACGTCATTCAGCATTGCGTCTGCCAGACGATATTTTTTTACACTTCAGCTTACTCTTGATCATTGCTAAATTGTGATCCGAGTGTATCTATATCTGCCTCCAGGTATGACGTACAATCCAGTAGCCAATCTCTTCACTCATTCCTACTACGGAGCTCATATTCTCCCGTATCGGAGTCTTCTGTTCCTTCCCCTGCTACCAGTCATTGATAAAATTATCCTTGCACTAGGTATACTTCAGGATTGCATTTGTCTAGGTAACATAATTATTTAAGTGATTAACATTACAAGATCACAGGTTGATGCAAGCGTGAACAAAGCCATTGCAAATTTGAAATGCTGGTACATTAATAACTGGTGCAGTCGGCAGAATGTTGAATGCGAGCATGTAAACTTGCATGCATTATGTTTTAAAGGTGCCGGATGTCGGTTTGTAGGATAGAATTCAATACCTGTTCCACTCGGTCCATCCATACAGCGCGGTCAGTGCTGGTTGTGGACGATGTTGGAGTTGTCGTCCCATGAAGTCCCATATGTGGTCGACTGGAGACAGATCCGGTGACTTACCAGGCCAACGCAATATATCAAAGCTCTGTAGAGCATGTTGGGGTACAACAGCCGTATGTGGGAGAGCGTTATCCTGTTGGAAAACACCCCCTGGAATGTTGTTCTAGGATGGCAGCACAACAGGTTGAATCACCAGACTGAATTACAGATTTGTAGTCAGGGTGCGTAGAATAACCACGAGAGAACTCCTGTGTCATGCAAAAATCATCCCAGACTATAAAGCCAGGTGTAGGTCGGGTTTGTCTAGCACGTAAACAAGTTGGTTGAAGGCCTCAACTGGCCTCCTCCTAGCCAACATACAGTCATCACTGGCACCGAGACAGAACCAGCTTCCATCAGAAAACACAATGAGCTCACGCGCGACACCAATGAAGTCGTAATGGCCATGATTTGGGGTCAGTGGAATAAATGCTACAGGTCGTCTGATTCGGAGCTTTCTTTGAAATAAGTGACTTATAACACTTCGCTGTGTCACGAAGGGCCAACTACTGCTCAAATTGCGGCTGTAAGTGCAATACGATGCACCAGGGCCAAACGCCGAACACGTGGGCTTCCCTGTCGTTAGTACCACGTGGCCTTTCGGAGCCCGGTCTTCTTGTGACTGTACATTCTCGTAACCACCGCTGCCAACAATCATGTACAGTGGCTACACTCTGTCTTTCAGTAACATCGCAGTCCGCCCCTGGTAGCTGAGTGGTCAGCGCGACAGGCTGTCAATCCAAAGCGCCCGGTTTCGATTCCCGGCTGGGTCGGAGATTTTCTCCGCTCAGGGACTGGGTGTTGTGTTCTCCTAATCATCATCATTTCATCCCCATCGACGCGCAAGTCACCGAAGTGGCGTCAAATCGAAAGACTTGCACCAGGCGAACGGTCTACCCGACGGGAGGCCCTCGTCACATGACATTTCATTTCAGTAACATCGCAGAAGGAACATCCAGCTTCTCGCAGTCCTGTTACACAATCTTGTTCAAAACAAGTGAAGTGTTGATAATGGCGTCTTTGTCTCCTTAAAAGCGTTCTAGGTTAACATCAATTCCATGCCTGCATTCAGTCTCAAAGGTAAATAACACTGACGACCGTTACAGCGTCTGTTCAAAGCAAACCCGATTTGGATCCTCATTGTGGCGCTTCTAGCGCCACTCTTATGCGACTGGCGCAAAGGGAGAATATACCTCGTCTTTCAGATGTAGAAACACGCCTAGCAACTATCTTTTACGTTGCATAACTCCTTCTTGCGATTGTTTTCCGAGAGTTTACTTTCCCTACCTCTTAATCTTCGTCGACATGTATACCTGAAATATTGTTGCTGGCGTTAGTTTGCTGTCGATTCTGATAAGAACAATCCTATAACTGAACTGATCACAGCAACTCTCTCACTTCCATACAGAGCCGGTTCATGGCCGAAATGACAGAGCCGCCGCTGAGAAAGGTGCCACAGGCACCCAAGCGGGAGATTCGTACGCAGTGCGTTTCACACTTAAAAGGGAACCTCCCCATCGCACCCCCCTCAGATTTAGTTATAAATTGACACAGTGGATAGGCCTTGAAAAACCGAACACAGATCAATCGAGAAAACAGGAAGAAGTTGTGTGGAACTATGAAAAAATAAGCAAAATATACAAAATGAGTAGTCCATTTGCGACATAGGCAACATAAAGGACAATATTAGATGATCAGTGCCGTGGTCTCGTGGTTAGAGTGAGCAACTGCGGAACGAAAGGTCCTAGGTTCGAGTCCTCCCTCGAGTGAAAATTTTACGTTCTTTATTTTCGCAAAGTTACGATCTGTCCGTTCATTCATTGACGTCTCTGTTCACTGTAATAAGTGTAGTGTCTGTGTTTTGCGACCGCACCGCAAAACCGTGCGATTAGTAGACGAAAGGACGTGCCTCTCCAATAGGAACCGAAAACATTTGATCGCAAGGTCATAGGTCAACCGATTTCTCCACAGGAAAACACGTCTGATACATTCTTTACGACACTGGTGACGGCATGTGCGTCACATGACAGTAATATGTTGTCGACCCACCTAACTTGCACACTTGGCGAATGGGTAAAAAGATTATTCTACCTTGCCCGATTTAGGTTTTTTTGTAGATGTGATAATCACTCCAAAAAAGTGATGAAAACATAAGAGTTTGTCACATAAACTGCATCAAATGAATGCAACAGTTTCAGAGTCGCACAGTTTTCCCTGTGCTCTGTCAAAACGTTTTCAAATGTTTCCGTGCGTAGATCGTCAAATTCTGTATATGTCCAAGCAAATCTGAACATTTCCTGGAATTTTGGAAAGCGAAGTTGATTATGTGTGAGTGCCTGAACTTTGATAATTATCTGAAAATAAAAAAATAAAATTTTCACCCGAGAGAAGATTTGAACCAAGGACCTGTCGTTCTACAGCTGCTCACGCTAACCACGGGACCACTGCGCTCATAAGCTAACATACTCCTTGTTGTTGCCTACCTTGCACATGGACTACTCAGTTTGTATATTTTGCTTATTTTTTTCATAGTTCCACACAACTTCTTCCTGTTTTCTCGATTGATCTGTGTTCAGTTTTTCAAGGCCTATCCCTGTGCCAACTTATAACTAAATCTGAGGGGGGTGCGATGGGGAGGTTCCCTTGTTAGTAGCGAAAACAGACCCGGTTGACAGTGCGCAAAAGAAAGAGGGAGGGTGACGTCAAATTCAAGTTGCTTGTGTGGAAAAATGTTGTCAAGTTGGCCTGGTCCTACATTCCTATTCATGATGCACCTCATTCCCATTTTACCATTTTCAGCTGCTGTTGATACCGCCCTACATTCGTGTGGCCAGAACTACTTATCTTGAAACTTTCTGGCAAGTCAATAGCATGTGCCAAACAAGTACTCGAACCTGAGACGTTCTCCCTTCATGGGCAATTGTTTTACAGACTGAACTACCCAAGCACGACTCACAATCCGCCCTCATGGAAGTAATTTCGTCAGTGCCTCAACTTCTACCTGCCAAACTTCACAGACGTTCACCTGCATATCTTGAGGATTAACACTCCTGAAAGAAAGTACATTACCTAAAGCCTGAGGAATTGTTTCCAGCATGAATTTTCACTCTGCAGCGGAATGTGAGGAGATGAGGTACTGGCGGAAGTGAAGTTCTGAGAGGGGCTTCTCAGTGTTGAGGATCGCCAATACAAACCAGACCATCACCAATTACTTGACACTTCAGGGCCCATCTTGAAAATCGCTATTGGTATTTAATGAAGCGCCTATGAACAAGACAAGAACCTACTTGTCGTAACTTCATCCGCCTTATAAAGCCCACACCTTTACCGACAATCACACGTCTCCCATTTCCATACCCTTCCCTACACACAGTATCCTCATCGTCCTTTCTACAGGCTACAGAAGAGATATGTTACTTAAAATCCGTCTTAATTGCATTTTTTTATTCATATGACTGGTTTCGGTTCATTCAGAACCATCTTCAGATCTGACTGGTTTCGGTTCATTCAGAACCATCTTCAGATCTGAAGATGGTTCTGAATGAACGGAAACCGGTCATATGAATAAAAAAATGCAATCAAGACGGATTTTAAGTAACATTATAAAATCACTGATTGCTGTTATCCCATAAGACATTATGTCTGTTTTTTCAAAGCTACAGAAGAGAGTTGGTGACTTTCATGGTCTGTATTACAATTCGTTCCATTAGAATATGCTTTTGTTCTGTGAGAGAGGCCAGTGACTCAGGCAGCAATGGGAGTGATACACATCAGAACTCAGCTTCTTACAATCTGAACTTTTTGTTTCATTTCAACAACCCCTAAACATTTCGACATGGACTCCTGTCGATGCTAAAGGAAACCCCTGCAAGCAGATGACGGATGTAACTGCAGATATGGGATAACAATGAAAAGTCCAGAGTGGCAGAAGAAGCCGGCGACGATGAAGAAGATTTTGACGAACGAAGGATGGGCTGTAAGGGATCAAAATAACGAAAAAAAACGGAAAAATAGAAAAGAAGAAAAATTTAAACAAAAAAGACAAAAACGATAGCTCAATTGGTAGAGCACTTACCCGCTAAAAATAAAAGTCCCAAATTCGAGTCCAGTTCCGGCATACAGTGTTAGTCTGATCAGTACAGACTCCGCAGCAGACTGAAAATTCATTCTGAACACTTACGTTCTTTCCGTTTCACTTCACTGGCCACCACCATAAATGGTTTCTATTTTAATGACAGTAATATGATACTCTCACAGACCTCGACAACAACGCTATTAAAATATAAAATATCCTGACAGGTTCGAACATGTAAATGTTTCCTGCTTCTATCCTCTCTAGAATTTTCACTACAGTGGCGACATGAAACGCTTTTTCTTTGCACCCTCGCAAAAAAAAAATCGTTACTTTAATATGTTTTCTTTCGTCAATTTGTTATTTAATTTAAGGCCCACATACCTGCAGCTAATAATGTCCCCCTATAAAAATGCAGCGAGTAACTTTATTTCATTCAAATTAATCAACAATATTGTTGTATTAGTTTAGGTAGAACTGTAGGGATAAGCTAGGTTAAGGGCCTTCGCCTGAAGTGGTGCAGAATTTTTTTTTTTTAGGGTCGAACTGGCGGTGGCAAATAGTCCCTTTTGTTTAGGTTCCTTTGTAATCATGAAACGAAAGCGGCCAGCGCCTCTGACTGCCATGCTCGGGCCCAGGTTCGATTCCCGGACCGGTCGGAGTTTTTCTCCTCTCGGGGAATAGGTGTTGTATTGTCCTCATCATCATTTCATCATCATTTCATCATCATCGACACGTAGTGCGCCCAGTGTGGCTTCAACTGAAAAGTCTTGCAGCTCGGCGGTCGAACTTCTCCAGGTGGGGACTCCTGGTCATCAGTGCCATACGGCCATTTCATCAGTGTATCTATACTGAATAGTGATAGTAGACAGGTGGGTATGTTCACACAAAAACACATTGTTTAGGATGGTAATCTCATAATCACAAGTTTGTTTATTCATCGAAGAAATAGAGATGAAGAAATTCATTACTGATAACCACTGCAAATTCCACAGCATACCCGACAGGTAGTCTTAGCTCAAAGCACTGAATGTGCCGAACTGGAAAGACTCTATTAAACGGCACAACTCCAAAATGAAGAAAAATAATTCATCTCTATAGGTATCCAGTCTACTCCACTATTTCAGCTCTATCTCACGAAAAACCCTGTTTCCTTTCTTAGAAAAATCAAATTTGGAAATCTATACAAATATTGCATAAGCACTGAAGGAGAAACCATTTACCGAGAAGTAATGGAAGAAGAAAGCTGATTTCCATCAAAGTCAGCTGGACAAAGCCACAAAATTTCAAACCCATGAAATGAAATAACAATATAAAATTCAGTTCCACATTTCACACAGCTGTGCTCTGCAAATTTATTTTATACATTTTACTTTTATACGTTTACTTCATATATTTTACTAACTGTATTGGAGAATAAATTCTCTTTATACTGAACACCGAATGGTAACCCACTCTCATAGACAAAATCTCTAATAATAGAAATTCTTAAATAAAGATTATTGAACATAAATTTCATACACTAAGTAAATTCAAATACGTCCATCCGCAGATTATCCGAAAGCACGTCCGTTCTTATCCAGTCTCAGTAGCAATGTGTGCTTTTACCGGATGAGCTGTGACCATCCCTCGGTTTTCAGTGAAGAGGAGGTACGCAAAGATGATCGTCCCTGTATCAGTTTAAATGTATTTACCTGGTAAAACTAAACCTCTCTACCTTTCTAAAACTGCATTAGCAGACAAACATAAGACCATCCTAATAAAACTCAAATTTGCTCATCTCAATTGCGCGTACTGGATTAAATAACAGGAAAGGTAATCAAGAACAAAAAATATCAACAATCGATGTAACTACGGAGGATAAACTGACTGATTCCTTCTGAGAGGCATGCTTCCTTCACAAATTAATGACGAGTGATAATGCAAAATAGGACTAACCTGCAATAGCTGTAATATATTTGACGGATCCGACTCAACTACGTCGAGAATGAGCCTTTGCATTTGCCTTTACAGATTTTCTAGTTTCCCTACCACATTCAAATTTTCGGAATTCGACGCCCGGCTTGTAGTATGTTATTCTTTCGTTGGTTATTCAACGCTTTTCTAGTGGTTACCCCTCCCTCGGAATCCCCTCCCCCCCCCTCCCTGAGAGACCCAAATTTGAGACTAATCTGAGAATGTTTTGGAAGCGGAGATATCATCATGACACGTTTTTCAATTACAGGCCACATGACCTAATGAGATACCTTCTGTGACTCTAACTCACTGCCTTCTACATCCTCATGTAGTTCATTACGGCTGAGTCTTTGACAAAGTCGTTGGAAGAACGATGGGAACTCTCTTCACAAGAAGTCTTCGGCGGCCATTGCTGATGATTTTTATTCAGAATTTATACGGGAAAATCTTCGAACCCCAGGACCCTGCAAGTCCTTCATCGCTGCCCCTGAACCACGGGTCCGTATACAGTGTGTTAATACCCCTCGCGACTCATCGCAAAACACTATGCGCCTACTTTCAGCCATCGTTCAGTTGCTGGGTTGTTGGGACCATTGAAACGGCGGTTTTACGCGCCGCTGCGAGTAGTGACCTTTTGCGAAGTACCAGAACCCAAACGTCCGTTTTGAGAAGGTTCCTTCGCAATGTTCGCTCGAAAATCGGTTACATTCACTCACACCAGCAATTCCTGTCGAATTTGAAAATGATTACCGTTGACAAAATGTGACTCTCTTGTACCGTTCCTGTAGTTCACATTCTTGACTGGGCTCTGTTTTTCAGGTATTTGTCAAATTTGAACCACGAACCACAAGAATGGACATGCGTTATAACTCACATCGTCTTCATCATGAAATGTTAAATCATTTCTACGAAAATGCTAGCATTTTATAAAGGGTGACTTACGCCGCCTGCGCGGAATATTTTGTGGTTGATTGCAGGTATCCAAAGTGGTTCAATCTAATTCTAATCTATAAAGATCGTCATCCTCATTTGAAGTTCCAAAATATTTCACTGGTGATATTTACCGTGACTCTACCGTTTTAGGGATAACATTTTCGTCTATCAATGACGAAGAACAGAGAAACTGCTTTGAGTTCTCACGAGCGTATAGCTCATTTCGCTCTGTAATTATATTTTCATGTGATTTTCCTGCAGCGAATGCTGTATTGAAAAACAATATTCCAGTAATTGCTTCGCGCTTTGTTTCGTTTATTGCCTGTCAGCAACCTCTATTTCAGTACTCATGTTAATAAAATATGGAGCAATATATTCATTACTAAACAAATACGTCAGGCAGAAAATGTTTCGAAACACTCACTGCATCTGCCCCTGACGTCTGGTAGTTACGAGTCGCAAATTTCTCGCCATAATAGCAGCCGAAAAATGTGGCGCAGGATCGACTTTCGGAAGGACTGTGGCTCAGGTCCTCGTCCGCGGCTCCCCAAATCTCTTTATCTACTTCATACCCTGCAAGCTACCTAATAGTGTGTGGCGTAGGGTACTTCTGGTACCACTCACTGTTCCCCTCTACACTGTTTCACTCTCGCATGCACGTAGGAACAACAACCGTCGGTAAGCCCTATGGGCTCTAATGTCTTGAATTTTCTCGTCGTGGTCATTATGCACGTGGGAGGAGGTAATATGTTGTCCGCCTCTAACCGGAAAGCGCACCCTCGAAATTTCAACAGTAAACCTCTCTGTGAAGCATAACGCCTCTTTTGTAACGTCTGCCGGTGCAGTTTGTTCGGCATCTCGGTAACAATCTCGTGCCGACCAAACGATCCGTGGAAGAAGCACACTGCTTGTTGTTGGATCTTCTCTGTCTCTTCCATTAACCCTACCTGATAAGGTAGGACTATTAGAAGATCGATAAACAGTACTCAAGAATCGAACAACTTCCTTGTAAGCCACTTCTTTCGTGGATGACTTACATTTTCTTACGATTCTTCCTACGAATCTCAGTCTGGTATCTGCTTTTCCTACTATTTGTTTTATGTGGTCATTCCAGTTAAGGTCACTCTGGATAGTTACTCCTACATATTTTACGGTAGTTCTGATTTCAGGAGTTTCTCATCCATAGAGTAATTGTTCGTAGTGGTTTTCTTTTCCTATCTATTCTCGATATGTTACATTTATTTACATTCAGGATCAACTGCCAGAGACTGCACCATTCCATCCTCTACAGGTCATTCTGCAAATAGATACTGCCATCTGCCGCTGCTGCTTTGTTATCTACACTCCTGGAAATGGAAAAAAGAACACATTGACACCGGTGTGTCAGACCCACCATACTTGCTCCGGACACTGCGAGAGGGCTGTACAAGCAATGATCACACGCACGGCACAGCGGACACACCAGGAACCGCGGTGTTGGCCGTCGAATGGCGCTAGCTGCGCAACATTTGTGCACCGCCGCCGTCAGTGTCAGCCAGTTTGCCGTGGCATACGGAGCTCCATCGCAGTCTTTAACACTGGTAGCATGCCGCGACAGCGTGGACGTGAACCGTATGTGCAGTTGACGGACTTTGAGCGAGGGCGTATAGTGGGCATGCGGGAGGCCGGGTGGACGTACCGCCGAATTGCTCAACACGTGGGGCGTGAGGTCTCCACAGTACATCGATGTTGTCGCCAGTGGTCGGCGGAAGGTGCACGTGCCCGTTGACCTGGGACCGGACCGCAGCGACGCACGGATGCACGCCAAGACCGTAGGATCCTACGCAGTGCCGTAGGGGACCGCACCGCCACTTCCCAGCAAATTAGGGACACTGTTGCTCCTGGGGTATCGGCGAGGACCATTCGCAACCGTCTCCATGAAGCTGGGCTACGGTCCCGCACACCGTTAGGCCGTCTTCCGCTCACGCCCCAACATCGTGCAGCCCGCCTCCAGTGGTGTCGCGACAGGCGTGAATGGAGGGACGAATGGAGACGTGTCGTCTTCAGCGATGAGAGTCGCTTCTGCCTTGGTGCCAATGATGGTCGTATGCGTGTTTGGCGCCGTGCAGGTGAGCGCCACAATCAGGACTGCATACGACCGAGGCACACAGGGCCAACACCCGGCATCATGGTGTGGGGAGCGATCTCCTGCACAGGCCGTACACCACTGGTGATCGTCGAGGGGACACTGAATAGTGCACGGTACATCCAAACCGTCATCGAACCCATCGTTCTACCATTCCTAGACCGGCAAGGGAACTTGCTGTTCCAACAGGACAATGCACGTCCGCATGTATCCCGTGCCACCCAACGTGCTCTAGAAGGTGTAAGTCAACTACCCTGGCCAGCAAGATCTCCGGATCTGTCCCCCATTGAGCATGTTTGGGACTGGATGAAGCGTCGTCTCACGCGGTCTGCACGTCCAGCACGAACGCTGGTCCAACTGAGGCGCCAGGTGGAAATGGCATGGCAAGCCGTTCCACAGGACTACATCCAGCATCTCTACGATCGTCTCCATGGGAGAATAGCAGCCTGCATTGCTGCCAAAGGTGGATATACACTGTACTAGTGCCGACATTGTGCATGCTCTGTTGCCTGTGTCTATGTGCCTGTGGTTCTGTCAGTGTGATCATGTGATGTATCTGACCCCAGGAATGTGTCAATAAAGTTTCCCCTTCCTGGGACAAAGAATTCACGGTGTTCTTATTTCAATTTCCAGGAGTGTATAATCGCATCATCTACGAACATGTTAAAGAGCACGCTTTCTACTACATTAATTCCATCCATTGTAAATAATAACGCTCCAGTCACACTTCCTTGGTGTGCTCTTGAAATTATCTTTATATCTGTCGATTTTATTCCATTAAGAGCAACGTGATGAGTTCTGTCTGAAAGGAAGTCATGAATCCAATCGCAAATCTGATCCGATGCTCACAAGCTCGTAATTTTTTCGCTAAACGGCGGTGCGGACGGTGTTAAATGCTTCCTGAAGTCAAGAAAAACGGCATCAACCTGAGCACCGTTGTCTACAGCGTTATGGATCTCATGGAGGAACAGAGAGAGCCGAGTTTCACAAGATCTCTGCGGAATCCGTGCTGATTTTTATTGAGCACCGTCATAATTCTTGAGCATAAAACATGTACCTTAATTCTACAACCGATTGATGCTAACGATATAGGCCGACAATTGTGTGCATCTGTCCTACTATTCTTAAAAACGAATGATCAGCGCTTTTTTTCAGTCGCTAGGTACCCTTCGTTGCTCAAGCGAATTGCAACAAAATTCTGCTAGAAGGACAGCAAGTTCTTTCGCAGAATCTTTTTAGAATCCTATAGGTAGCTCATCTTGTACTGAGGCCTTTCCACTTCTAAGTGATTGTAGGTGCTTTTCTATTCCGCGACCAGTTATGCCAGTATGTGCCATTTCGACGTACGTACAATAATTGAAACGAGGGATTGTGTTACGACCTTTGGCGGTGATACACTTTCGGAAGAGCGAATGCAGTATTTCGGCATTCTCTTTGTTCTCTTCTGTTTCGGTGTCAGTATGGTCTCTGAGTAAATGAATAGATGATTTCAAACTGCTTACTGATTTTACGTAAGGCCAAAGCCTCTTAAGGTTTTTACTCGGATTCTTTGACAAAATCTTACTTTCAAAGTCCTTGAACGCTTGTCTCATTGTTCTCTTTACACTCGTTTTCGCTTCGTTCAGATTCTGTTTGTCAGGTAACTTTTGCACTCTCTTGAGTCTGACATGAATCTGTCTTTGTTTATGGAGCAGTTTTCTAAGAGCCTTATGATCACTGATACGTTTCTCTACTTTAACTCGCAAGGCAAAAACTGTGACTGATTACTCATTAAACTAGATGACGCCGGGTTCATCCCATCATCCCTTCTCCACTGACTAGCGCTCCGTTTCCCTAGTCTTCATTTTCGCCATAAAAGAACGTTAACTGACATGTTCTGCGCAAATGTTGAAACTTGCGTAAGAAAATATAAATATGTAATATCTGTAACAGCTTTAGGGGAGAAGTTATTACATCTGGCTCGTCATTCATTTATGTATTTACAAAGTCTTTGATGCGATTTATAAAAATATTCCAAACTTCGAACGGCGAGTAGTCAAGGCACAGCCATACGACTAGCCACGACATCCTTTAAAAAAGTCCCAATATCAGCGGTTCTAAAAAATATCTGACGGCCGTCATTTATATCTATGTTGAAAATTCCCGGTAATTTGAATTGTCTACTACATCACTGGAAAAATATATTTTGGGGCGGCTCCACCTCGAAGCTCTTCAACTAAGAACGACCATGATTCCAGCTGTATACTAACTACCAACGTGATCCGTCATTTTGATGGGAATACAAGTCACGAATTTGTGCGATCTCATTGTCAAGTGGTACTATATCACTACAAATGGCATGAATTCGTTCCAACGTGAACTTAAAGCATTATTGTTTGAAGCTGAATGGGTATCAGAACTGACCGACATAATATCTCTGCCATCGTCTGTCAGGCACACAGGGGAATTACAATTACAGTTACAGCACTCGAACAAGTTGCTTTGGTGTCATCTACTTCCAAGAGTAGTTAGCATGGAAGTGCTGGGATTATACTTGGCCGAGTCACGCCTTTGAGCTTCATGTAGAGTATATTTGCAGTCATGTGAAGCGTGTATTGCGAAATAAAACATTAACTTATCGTTAAGCACCAGTGAAACAGTGACTATCAACGAGAGTTCTTCAAAAAATTGGCTGCAAACTGACTGCACCAGACAATACACAAAAGGTGTAATAGTGCATAGTGATGCAGGGTCCACAATTGCAAATATTCTCCGTTAGAGTACTAGTAATGCATATGCTATAGCCTACACTTCGAATGGAAACATACAGAGTTCGTCAAATGCATGCAAAATACTTGTATTCTTGGTATGAAAAACACACGTCCGCCGTCAAACGAAAATTGAGCATATACAGGGTGTTCAAGAAACGTAGCGACTAATGTCGAGGGGCTGCAGAGGGTGTCCTGAGGAACAAATCGAGCGACCACACCGGCACCGGAACGGAAGATAACAGAGAGAAGGCAGAAATACTGAATTAGATCTTCCGAAGTTGTTTCACAGCGGAAGATCGTAACACCGTCCCTCCTTTCAATCGTCGTACGAACATCGAAATGGCACATATTGACATAACCGGTCGCACTGTAAAGCAGCTACAATTGCTTAGCAGTGGAAAGGCTTCAGGACCAGATGAGACACCTGTAAGATTCTATAAAGATTATGCGAAAGAACTTGCTCCCCTTCTAGCAGTAATTTATCGTAGATCGCTTGAGCAACGAAAGGTACCTAACGACTGGAAAAAAGAGAAGGTCATTCCCGTTTTTAAGAAAGATCCGTAACACAGATCCACACATTATAGACCTATATCGTTGACGTCAATCTGTTGTAGAATTATGGAACATGTTTTACGCTCAAGAACTATCTTGTTTTTGGAAAATGAACATTTCCTCTATAAAAATCAGCATGGATTTCGCAAACAGAGATCCTGCGAAACTCAGCTCGCTCTGTTCCTCCATGAGATCCACAGCGCAGTGGACAACGGCGCTCAGCTTGATGCCGTGTTCCTTGATTTCATTAAGGCATTTGACACAGTCACGCATTGCCGCTTAATGAAAAAAATACACAAGCTTACGGAGTATCGCAGCAGACCCGCGATTGGATTCAAGATTTTCTTGCAGATTGAACTCAACATGTCGTTCTTAACGGAACTAAATTGACAAATGTAAAGTTAATATCCGGAGTACCACAGGGAAGTGCTATAGGACCGTTGCTGTTTACAGTATACATAAATGATCTAGTAGAAAGCGTCGGATGCTCTTTAAGGCTATTCGCAGATGACGCAGTTGTCTATACCAAGGTAGCAACGCCAGAAGATAGTAAGAATTTGCAGAACGACCTGCAGAGAATTGATGAATGGTGCAGACTCTGACAGTTGACCCTGAACGTAAATAAATGTAACATATTGGGCATACATAGGAAATGAAAGCCACTACTGTACTGCTACACTATTGATTAAAAGCAGCTGGAGACAGCTTCTGCCGTAAAATATCTAGGCTTAAATATCCAGAGCAACCTTAAGTGGAATGAGCATAAAAACAGATAGTAGGAAAACCAGACACCTGACTCAGATTCATCGGAAGAATCTTAAGGAAATGTAACTCATCCATGAAAAGTGACTTATAAGGACTTGTTTGCCCGATTCTTGAGTATTGTTCATCTATCTGGGAAGGGACCGATGACCATGCAGTTTGGTCCCTTTCAACCTCAGACCTACCACCCACCATCATCTATCTGGGATCCCTATCAGATAGGACTGATAGAACACATAGAGAATATCCAATGAAGAACGGAGCGTTTCGTCACAGGATCGTTTAGCTGGCAAGTGAGCGTTACGGAGGTGCTAAACAAACTCCACTGGCAGACGTTATAAGAGAGGCGCTGTGCATCACAGAGAGATTTACTATTGAAATTTCGGGACAGCACTTTTCAGGAGGAGTCGGACAACATATTACTTCCGCCAACATACCTCTCACGTATTGACTACGAGGAGAAAATTTGAGAAATTAGAACCAATACAGAGGCTTATTGATAATCATTCTTCCCACGCACTATTCGCGAGTGGAACACGGTTGGAGGGATCAGATAGTGGTACCGAAAGTACCCTCCGCCACACACCATTATGTGGCTTGCGGAGTACGATGTAGATGTAGATGTGTCCAGAGACGTCATCCAATGCCGCTGCAGAGCGTCGAAGTTATAGGAGCCGGCGCCTGAAACTAGGATGTCCCTTCCGCAGCATAGGTGACTTTGTACGTTGACGGACTGAAGGCGGAATGTCTCGCGATGTCGTTTGTTATTCACCGATCGCGATTGGAAAGGCTGGAGCTAGCTGCTGCACAGAAAGTCCTGTCTCCTATGAATGCGATACTCTGTTGCCTTGCTGGTTGATAACTTCGGACACTGGTTGCCATGTGCTGTTTATTTTTCTCCTGTATGTCGACAAGCACTGGAGACTTCAGAAGGTTCCAGGATAAAAATAAACTGTGGAGGGAAGCCTGTGCTTGAGACCGTCATCCACTGAGGTAACAGAGCAACTTATTCATAGGAGACGAGGCCTTTCCTCGGAGCAGCTGCTCTATCTCCTCCATTGGCGATCGTAGCTATCAGTGACGATCACTGGAAAACCAAATTGTGAGACGTTCCGTTCTGTCAGATTACAAAAGTCACGTTTGCTGCCAAAGGGATGGCCTGCAGCAGGCGTCGCCGCCTATAGCTTTGACGCTCTGTAGTATAGCTGAATGACATTTCCGAATACATTTCCTACCCTCTACAAACACTCGAAGGCTGTCACATCATTTCTGGGACACCCTGCGCGCGCGCGCGCTCGTGAGTGTGTGTGTGTGTGTGTGTGTGTGTGTGTGTGTGTGTGTGTGTGTGTGCGCGTATGTGTGTAAGCACACATCTATAAAAATGTACGTATAAACTGTATTCACTGCTGACTAATCAGTCATTCTATTGGTGCATAATCTACATGTACATCTATGACCTACGTGATTACTCGGCTATTCACAATTAAGTTCCTGGCGGAGGGTCCAATGAACCACCTTCAAGCTGTCTCTTTACCGTTCCACTATCGAACGGCGCTCGTGAAAAACGAGCACTTAGATTTTTCTGTGCGAGCCCTGATTTCTCTTATTTTATCGTGATGATCGTTTCTCCCTGTGCAGATGGGTCCCAACAGAATGTTTTCGCAATCGGAGGAGAAAACTGGTGATTGAAATTTCATGAGAAGATTCAGTCGCAACTAAAAACGCCTATTGTTTAATGATTACCACTCCAGTTCACGTGTCATGTCTGTGGCATTATCTCCCCTACTTCGCGATAGTCAAAACGAGCCGCCCTTCTTTGAACTTTTTCAACATCATCCGTCAGTCCCACCTGATACGGATTCCACACCACACAGCAATACTCCAAAACAAGGCGGACAAGTGTAGTGTAAGCAGTCTCTTTAGTAGATCCGTTGCACCTTCTAAGTGTTCTGCCAATGAATCGCAGTCTTTGGTTTGCTCTACTCACAACACTATCTGTGTGATCGTTCCCACCTTCTGTGAATGCCCAGATCTTGTGAGCCGAGAAGCTTCCTTTTGAACAGGGTGGACGACTGTATCCGGCTCAGAGACTTCGTCAGCCACAGATAACGCCCGAAACCTGTTCATCGAACGAACCGGGGAGGCCCTACGATCGCCCCACGGGTAGTGTTTCGCTGCCTGCCAGACTTTGGAATGATCTCCCACTCGACCACAGGTGAGGGGTCAACCTCAGTGCAGGCAGTACCCGGGGCGGCCACAGCAGTGGATCGATCAGGGGACAAGTGGGTCGTGCTCGACGTCCCTCGCATCCCCGCGTCCGACCCCCCACAGTGATGTCCATTGGCAGCATCCTCAAGCTATGTGACGGAAGCCAACACTGCCTGCATCTGCGAGTGAAGTGTCACCAACTCAGCTCGCATCTGTGCATAGCAATCACAGTGCCTATCTATTTCTGAAATCGCTCCTGTTTGAAACTCGAAAAGATATGTAATATACAAACGGTGCACCCGCCTTATTAGCAGCAGGAACTCGCGGTGCTCTCTCACTGACGGTCTAACCGACACTAAGCTGTTCTAAGCAAAACATACGAAAGCCTGTACGATACGGGGGTCGATACAACGGTCGATAGAAACGGTGGTACTGTACGCTACGCTGTTTTTAAAATGAAATGAAAAGTTGCTCCTAATAAGCGCTCAAACACGCAAGAAATACAAAAATAAACTAGTAACTAAAATCGTAATGACAAACGGTGGCGAATGAAGTGGCAGTGCTGCAAGTCCTCAGTTATACTTGTGAACTCGTGTACCCGCTGTCCTTTCTGCACTGGTATAGTCCACTTGCATCCGACGCTAGACTCAAGTGGCGAGTTTTCAATTGAACTGGTAGCGACAGAGACTCGCAAGTCTCCAAACTTACGGGGACGTCGAGTTCGGAGATGACATCATAGGACACGTTGACGAATTTAAAGCGAAAACACAGAGCTCATTTCTCTTCTCTAGCGTGCTGCCACGTGAATGTGGCTTTTGTCGTCTCGGAAGATAGGAATATTGACATCATACTTATCATGAAGATGTAAAAAAGAGACTGATAGTTGGTCACTTGTAATGATGAAATAAATGTCTTGGCAGTTGTTCACAATAATCCGATAAGTGAACCAAGTTAGGGTACAAAGAAAAAAATACCTTAAACATCACAGACCCACTCCAGGCCTGAACAACACCCTCCAGAAACACTGCAGGTCGTCTCACTGGGTCGCCCGTGCACTTGACGCTTCGCCTTATTTAACAAGAGACAAAATCGCGGCTCGTCGGACAACAGTATATGTCTCCATTCAGTTACTATCCAGTCTATTTGTTGTTTGACCCACTGAAAACGTGCAGCTATATACGTTGCTATGAGCAGCACAATGCATGTACTTCTCTTCACAGAGTTCACCTGGAAACTGGTTGATATAGACTTGCTGCAATTCGATTCGGGTTTGAAATCGAATGCCATTGAGAAGGCGTGAGACTCGCCTCCGTCCCTGTCGGTTGCGACATTTTTATGAACTCTGTTCTTGGGTAGTGTTGCAGGCTGCTAAGGGTACACCGTTCCTTGTAGGCACACTAAACGGTCCGCGGTGGTACGCCAACAAACAGTGCAACTTCATTCACAGAGTGGTCATGGGCATGTGCCTCCAGGGTAACTTTTTTCTGCTAATCTGTCGCGTCTCCACTGTTCTGACCCCATATAACTCGCAGACACATATCACTTTCACTATTATCAATTACATTAGCGATGGAGAATCACATCGCCGTCTGATACTAGTTCTACGGCACCTGCAACACTCTAAAGCTACCAGTGCGTTCTTTTAAGGGTGTGCCCAATGTTTTGTTTGGTGAGCTTATTTATTTGAGTGTAAGTAGTGGATACGTTTTCCTGATTGTATTCCTTGTGAAAACAGCTTTGTTGTCTCTTGGAGAGTGTCCGTGTGTATTTACGATGCACCTGTGTTTTTGCAGGTGACTGCGAAGGACTGCGACACGGACAGACTTCTGGGCATCGCATACTCCCTGACAGGCGAGGGCGTTGACCCCAACAACCCCGCCAGCAGCAGCTTCCACATCGACAGGGACACTGGCGAGATATTTGTTCTCAAGGTATGTTTGCGCCTTCAAAATTCGTTCTCGTATCCCAGTGCTTAGAAGAAACTGTATCCCAAAATGCCATTTAAATGTGTAAGGGAGCGTAACTTGAATGAAGATTCTGCACTACACCCAGACTCGACAAACAACTGTGGACTTCGTGGCAGACGGTACGCCCCATTGCACCGCACGTCAGGTTTAATGTCCGTTCCATTCGCGTCTGAAACGCGTCTTCGCTTAAAGGCCTCTGAGAGCTCTTCAATTAGTCTAATCTTGGCTTCGTGAGTGCTACGAAAGTGATATGGAAGGGGTTGTTGTACTCTCCTAGATTATTCGCTTAATATTGCTTCTTGAAACCTTGTAAGTAGGTTTTTTCCGAATAGGTCACACCTATTTTCAGATGCCTGCCGTCTCATGTCTTTAAGTACTTCTGTTATCCTCTCCTGTGAGTCAAACATATGACCATTTTTGCTGCCCTTTTTTGTATACGTTCAGTATTCCCCATTATTCCTTTATGGTGTGGATCCCACGCAATTCAACTGTATCCTAGGATGAGTCCCTTGAGTGTTTTGTAAACAATTTTCTTTACAGACTCATTGCATTTTCCCAGTATTCTACTTGTTAACGGAAGTCTGCCACTAGCTTTCCAACGACTGAGTATTTCATCGTTCTATTTCATACATCCACGAATCACTTCTACGAGTCGACTACTTCCAATTGGCGCTCTTTCATAATTGCGAAGTTGCTTGTTTGACATTTCTATGTTTTCACTGGGATGAAATTTTATCAAGGTCTGAGTGGGCATTTGTGCAACATTTTTTCAGATGGTATCTCACGATACATAACAGCCTCACCAGCAAAAATTAACACTGCCTGTCAAGTCACTAACATACATCTTGAGTAGCAAGATCCCCTGCACATTTCCGTGGGGTCCACGTGAAATTTCTTCAGCATCTGTCAATGACTGTCCATCGAAGATAACATGCCGCGTCATGCATTCTCAAATAATCATCAAATTTTGTTTTTATGCCCCACGTAGCTGTACTTCCGTTAATAATCTCTACTGTGCTATATAGTACAACGGCGGAGAGATGTAGCGCAGCGGTGAAACACTGGGTTCGTATTCAGGAAGATGGTGGTTCGAATTCCCGTCTGCCCATCTAGGCTCAGATTTCCCGTGTTTTTTTTTTTTAATTTCTTTCGGCGAATGCCGGGCTGTTTCTTTTCAAATGGCAAGACCGATTTCCTTCCCAATCTGCGTTCCAACTCCGATGACCTCGTCCTTTTGCTGGAGTCAAATGCTTTTCAGAAGAAATATTGCGTGTATTTCGTTGCCATAACCCAGGCAATTACTCCAGTTACTGCATCAATGGCAGCGTGGTTATTAGTTTCCTCTGTGGTGTAAAACGGTTAACAAGGCATGTAAAAGGAAGGAAGTTATGAACTTTTCCCAGCCGCGGCAGTTCATCACCAACATCGGCGGCCCAGGTCGGGGCTCACGATTGCGGTTCGCGTGCGATACGTTCTCTCCAAATTGGAGTCATTCCCTTTACTACCTCTACTTGAGGCCCATTCACGTACACCTCCATGGTGTACACGTCGGCCGAAGCTTCATCTGGACATTTCGCATGGCCCTAAGGACTCCGTTAACCCCGCCGCTCTCTGCTATCACTTCCTCTGGATTCTTGACGTGTTCCGGGGCTCTGAAGTTGTTTACACCGACGGCTCGATGGCTGATGGTAATGTTGGCTTCGCCTGTGTCCACAGAGGCCATATTGAACAGCATTCCTTGCTCACTGGCTGCAGTGTATTTACTGCAGAGCTTGTGGCCATATCTCGTACACTTCAGTACATCTGTTCCTGTTCTGGTGACCTCCCATCTGTGTCACCTGCGGAGAGCATCATTCACCTTGCATGATTTTACAGAAAGAGAGAAAAATCATGGAATATAAGACGCTGGCCGACTGACCTACACTGAGGCTAAGAGGAAATATGAGCGCCTTCATACTGTGGCTATGACCTCCGCTACAAGAACAGTTGTCGCCCCATCAGTTCCTCGCGTTCCTGTCGCCTCTCAGAACCAGAAGACTACACATGCCCCCTTGATGGTGGGAGACACTTCCCTCCCTGTTGCTCCTGCACCACCTACTTCAGGAGCAACACTCACCCCCTCCCTCACGTGTTGGGGATATCAGTCCCCACTTCTGAGCCGGAGAAGCATAAGTCTTCTTCGGCTCCTCTCGCTAGGAAGGGGTCCCTTGGATCACTCCCTTCCCAGGTTTCTGCTAGTGGGAAAGATGACACCCGCCAGTGGCTGAAGAGCCCAAAAGCAGCTGGTCGTAGGCCTTCATGCTCATCCTCAGTCCCGGAGACTGAATCAATGAAGTCCTCCCAGCCAGGTGGCACCCACACCACTGCTACCTACAAGCTGTGCGTCTGCGGCTGATGTGGAGATTCTGGCGTCCACAGAGCAACTAGATCTCGCCGGACCCTCAGGCACAATGGACATAGTCTACTCCGGCAAAAAGTCGGTGGCGCACGTGACCCTCAGGCGTAATCTGCCTCATTGAGAGTTTCATGCCTTCCCAGTCTCACGATGACGTCATCCTCCAGTGGAATTGCGGCGCTTTTTTCCCCCGCCTGCCTGAGCTACGGCAACTGTTAAGCTTTAAACCTGCTTTCTCCATTGCCCACCAGGAAACCTGGTTCCCGGCAATGTAGACCCCTGCCCTCGGAAGCTATAAGGGATACTACAGGAACTGTAGTGACTACAATCGAGTGTCAGGTGGAATTTGCGTTTATGTCCTAAACTAATTCTGTAGTGAAACTGTGCCCCTTCAAACCCCTCTTGAAGCTGTTGTTGTTAAAATAAGGACGACGCAGGAAATAACTGTCTGCAATGAATATCTTCTTCCAGATGGCGCAGTATCCCTGAATGTATTAACTGCACTGATTGATCAACTCCCTAAACCTTTCCTACTAGCGGGAGATTTTAACGCTCATAACCCCTTGTGGGATGGCACTGTGCTTACTGTCCGAGGGAGAGATGTCAAAACTTTACTGTCTCAGTTCGACCTCTGCCTCTTAAATAATGGGGCCGCCACACATTTCAGTGTGGCTCATGGTAGTTACACGGCCATTGATTTATCAATTGTCAGTCCAGGACTTCTCCCATCTATCCACTGGAGAGCGCATGAGGACCTATGTGGTAGTGCCAACTTCCCCATCTTCCTTTTACCAGAGACCAACAGGTGTTCCCGGTGTTAACATAAATGGCGTGTTATCCACCGACGCAAACGCGATTGCCGAGCACTTTGCTGAGCACAATGCTAGAGCCTCTGCGTCGGAGAACTACCCTCCAGCCTTTCCCACTCTCAAACGGCGGATGGAAGGGAAAGTGCTCTAGTTTCCTACACGCCACAGTGAATCCTATAAAGCCCTATTTACAGAGTGGGAGCTCCTCAGTGCTCTTGCACATTGCCCTGACACAGCTCCTGGGCCAGATCGGATCCACAGTCAGGTAATTAAACATCTCTCACCTGACTACAAGTGACATCTCCTCGTCGTCTTCAACTGGATCTGGTGCGATGGGGTCTTTCCATCTCAATGGCGGGAGGGCACCATCATTCCGGTGCTCAAACCCGGTAAAAACATGCTTGATATGGATAGCTATCGGCCCATCAGCCTCATCAACGTTCTTTCTAAGCTGCTGGAACGTATGGTATGTCGGCTGGCTCCATGTCAGGGCAGCTTCCGTCAGGGTGGCTCTACCATTGATAATCTGGTGTCCCTCGAGTCCGCCATCCGAACAGCCTTTTTCAGACGCCAACACCTGGTTGCTGTCATTTTTTATTTACGAAAATCGTATGCGCCACCTGGTGACATCATATCCTTGCCACATTATACAAGTGGGACCTCCCGATTTTTATTCAAAATTTCCTGACGCTTCATACTTTCCATGTCCAAGTTGGTGCCTCCCATAGTTTCCCCCATATCCAGGAGAATGGGGTCCCACAGGGCTCTGTATTGAGAGTTTCTCTATTTTTAGTAGCCATTAATGGTCTAAAAGCAGCTGTAGGGCCGTCTGTCTCACCTTCTCTGTATGCAGACGACTTCTGCATTTGGTCCTGCTCCACCAGTACTGGTGTTGCTGAGCGTCGATAACAGGTGCAGTGCACCACTGTGGCGTTCGCCTAGCGACAGGAGCTTTTAAGACGAGTCTGGTGACCAGCGTCATTGTGGAGACCAGAGTTCCTCCATTGCAGGTTAGGTGTGCACAACTGCTGAACAGTTACGTTGCACGCGTTTGTAGTTGTCCTGCGAATCTGAGTCATCGTCTCCTCTTCCCACCCACGACGGTTTATCTCCCGAATCGGCGGCCCAAGTCAGGGCTTCCAATTGCAGTTCGTGTCCGATCCCTTTTTTCCAAACTGGAGTCCTTGCCTTTACCACATTTACTTGAGGTCCATTCACGTACACCTCCATGGTGTACACCTAGGCCGCAGTTTCGCCAGGACCTTTCACATGGCCCTAAGGGACTCACTTAACCCTGTGGCTCTCCGCTGCCACTTCCTCTCGATCCTTGACATGTACTAAGGCCACGAAGTGCTTTACACCAACAGCTCGATGGTTGATGCTCACGTCGGCTTCGCGTATGTCCATGGAGGACATATTCAACAGCATTCCTTGCCCAATGGTTGCAGTGTTTTTACGGCGGAGCTGGTGGCTATATCTCGTGCTCTTGAGCACATCCGTTCTTACCCTGGGGAGTCGATTCTTCTCTGTACTGACTTCTTGAGCAGCCTACAAGCTATCGACCAGTGCTATCCTCGTCATCCTTTGGTAGCCATCATCCTGGAGTACATCTATCTATGTCCTGGAACGGTCCAGTCGTTCAGTGGTGTTTGTCAGGACCCGAGGTCACGTCGGAACCCCAGGCAATGAACTTGCCGACAGGTTGGCCAAACAGGCTACACGGAAACCGCTTAAGGAATTCAGCTTCTCTGCAACTGACCTGCATTCAGTACTAAGCCACAAGGTTTTGTGGCTTTGGGAGACGAAATGACGTAACCTCAGCATGCACAACAAACTGCGTGCCATTAAGGAGACTACGAATGTGTGTCAGTCCACCATATGGGCCTCTCGCAGGGACTCTGTGGTTCTCTGTCGGCTCCACATTGGCCATGCTTGGGTGAAACATGGTAACCTCCTGCGCCGTGATAATCCATCTCAGTGTGAGTGCGGAGCCCGGCTGATAGTGGCCCATATCTTGGTAAGCTGTCCTTCTTTGGTTGCCCTGCAATGGACTCTTCAGTTACCAGACTAGTTGCCATTAATTTTAGCTGACAACGCCTCATCTGCTAATTTAGTTTTACATTTTACACATGACAGTGGGTTTTATCATTCTATATAAGTTGTAGCGCATGTCCTTTGTCCCTTTGCATTCTGAATTCTTATAATTTTAGGGTGGATGTTTTAATCTGTCACAGAGCGTCTGGCTTTTCCTTTTTATTCTCGTGGTCGGCCAGCCACGGTCATCTGTTCTCTTGTCTTTACCCTTTTATCTGTTTCTTGCTTCTCTCTGTGGTTTTCTTTTCCTATTTTGTCCACAGTAGTGTTGGTTTGTCCTTTTGTCGTTTTTTCGGTTCTTACTTTCTCCTGTTATTGTGCTGTACATCTCTTTCTTTTCTTCTTTCCTTTGTGTAATTATTTTACCGGGAACAAGGGACCAATGACCTCGCATTTTGGGCCTACCCTCCCCCCCCCCCCCTCTTCTAAGCCAACCAACCAACTCAGGATACATTGGAATCCCAGGCAACGAACTTGCTGACAGGCTGACCAAACAGGCTATGCAGGATCCGCTCCTGGAGATAAGCATCTCTGAAACTGTTCTGCATTCTGTCTTACGCAGCAAGGTTTGTCGGCTTTGGGAGATGCAGTGGCATAACAGTACGCACAACAAACTGCGTGTCATTTAGGAGACTGCGAATGTGTGGAAGTCTTGCCTGTGGGCTTCTTGCAGGGAATCAGCTGTCCTTTGTCGACTCTGCATTGACCAAACGTGGCTCACACAGGGTTACCTCCTCCGCCATGAGGACCCACCTCAGTGTCACTGTGGCTCCTAAATGACTGTCGTCCACCTCTTGCTGGATTGCCCACTTTTTAGCCGCTCTGCGGTGGAATTTTAACTTTCCCAGCACCCTACCTTCGGTGTTGGGTGACAATACCTCAACAGCAGCTTTAGTTTTACGTTTTATTCGTGAGGTTAGGTTTTATCACTTGATCTGAGTTTTAGCACATGTCCTTTGTCCCTCTGTGTCCTCCACTCTAGGGCTTTTAGGGTAGAGGTGTTAATGTGTTGCAGAGTGGCTGGTTTCTTCTGTTTTATTCTCATGGTCAGCCAGCCATGGTAATCTGCTTTCTTGTTTTTAATCTCCTCACCCTGTTTCTTGCGTCTCACTGGGGTTTTCTTGTTCTGTTTTGTCCATTGTCGTGTTCGTTGATGTTCTGTTGTTCTTCTGGTTCTTCCGTTCTCCTGTTATAGTGCCGTACGTTTTCTTTGTTTTCTTCTTTCCCTTGGGTAATTGTTCAACTGGGAACAAGGGACCGATGACCTCGCAGTTTTATCTACTCCCCCCCTCCCTTCCTTTTAAACAAACCAACCAACTAGCTGCGACTGTTAGGCTGTTTTGCTAACGATTTCTTAAAATGGTCATTCGCGCCGCAGTCGGTTACCGTTCAAGTTTCAGTGTGTACGCAATCAATAACATATGGTGGCATGTGGAATTTGGCTTGGCTGTGTGTTCATAATTCTTGACTATTCATAATAATCATGATCTATTAAGTCATTGTTCTGAATCGATTCTGTCATTATCCGTGTCTGTAAAGGATCAGCACTTTCAGTTAGTTAATTATTAAATTCATGGAGAAAGGTGAACAAGAGACCGTCGTAATATAATAGCCAAGATATGATAAATGCTCCATCGATCAGTTTATCTCAATGATTTTAGTAAATCCATTTAGAGTTATATGGCCACCTTTTCGAACGTGTTTCCTATTTTTATAGTTGTAATAAATTTACAAGTAGAATTTAAACATGTACATTAGTCTACATAGTAAGCCTTCGGAATCTAGAAACTCGTTAAGTTTTTATTTGCCAATCTGATTTCAGATACGTTTTTTAAACCTAAGCTTAATCATATTAATGTTTCAATAATTATTTTCTTATGTGCATTAGTGTTTAAACGTTATTTGGGCCAAAAGGCAGCAGTACGCAATCGAACATCACACATATTCGAACCAGAATCATTGTAGATGTTGTGCATATTGCTACTGATAGGACCTCACTGAACACACAAGCGATTCACTGGTCCTAAATGGTAGTCCAATGGACTTATGGCCACATTACCCTTCGTACCACCAAAGGCACGTCTTCCAGCAGGTAACACAAAGTCACCGACAGTTAATTCAGATACGTCTTGCCTGTGAAGCGTTGTGGAAGTTTCATTCATCCCACAAGGCAGTCGTCAATAATCACCGTCTACACACAGACTGAACCAGATCTAATAGCTGGTTGCAACAATATCACGGGGATTGTCGGTAGACGACAGGTGAGTGCTGTGGAGGTTAATGATGCTACCCTTCATAAAGGTAGCATCATTTTGGAATAGGATGGCTGACAAAAACTCCGGCACTACGGTGACCTGAGCGACAAACCAGTGATAAAACCGTCGCTGCGGAGGCAAGTCCACAATCAGTAAGGTCTGTGCATGTTATAAATACTACGGACAGTGGTGGTTGTGATGGGGAATGTTCCATGGGGTCGTCTGGCTTTCCACATGCAAGCAGACCACCTGCCTTGCACTGATATTGAAGGGTCATATTCTACAGTATTAAACAATTTTTTTCTTGAATTTCAAGTGGGTGTACCTTCCTTGGGACGCATTTCGAGCTATTATGTCCCTATGTCCTTATCCTTTCATGAATTTTTTTCTGAAATTCGTCCCCCTCCAGCAAAATCACCCTGTTTCATATTACGCAACATCAGCACACGCTATGGACCGGCGCAAAGCTTCAGTCGGCCACAGGCTTCGGCCCTTTCATTCGAATCTTTCAACCTTTTAGTCACACCAAGAGGTGTTCTTGGATAATGCACTGCCTGCCAAATGCAGGTGCATGGAACACAGTTTTAGCCAGTGCCGTACATATTATGCAGCCGCCACTGCCGTCTCCAAGACCTGCACCGTTAAGCGTTGACTGACTGTCTTGGGTCCTGGCAGCCAGCCACAGTAATGCCGACACGTGATTCGAGACACACTTTGAGATCCACCTAGCTTCGTACCGCCACTCTCTAGCTGCAGAGGTCTGTACTCGATACCTGGGGCAGATTTACTGGCTCTGCCGCCCCACCCTATTGTGGAGCTAGCATCGTCCACTGCAATGCAGACAGAGCAGAAACCTGTATGCTGCCTTCGTAGGGGAACACCTGTGTTGGGGCATCTGTGCCAGCACGTTCAGGTCTGATGGTTATCGCATATCAACTGTAGTCTGCCAGCTACAGTTACACCACTACGTGTATGTTTATGAATAAAGAGCTTCACCAACAAGTTGGCTGTCTACATTGTCAACACCTTCACCCACCTCCGGCAGAGGGACAGTTGCCCACGTCTACACCCATTATATTTGGGGTCAGAAAAGCTATTGGACTCTACATGGTGGACCAATAGAGGTTAATTTCATTTTATTTCTTTTTCGTGTATGTGTATTATACGCTTTTGGTGAAGGTAGTAAGCAAAAAGTCTGTCAGCACGAGACTGGAAACCCAGATGACAATTCAGTGTTTGCTGGAGGAAGTAGCTAAATTTTGGGCTGATTATGAAGCTTTGCATAGCGCAATATGGGGAGGCGGACAGAGAGTTCAAGTTCCATCATCATAACACATTACTATGTCTAATAAGGTGTAGGAATGGGTAAATAAGGGTCCAGTACGATTTTCAAGAGAATATTATGCCATTCCACCATTCCACCCGCAAAATAATGGCACGTTCAGGTAATGATCATGGAGAGGATAGTGACCAAGCACACATCTCACCAACACAGACCACAAAGGCTCAATAATACTGAGATGTGGTGACTGTTGTGGCCAGGAAAGATGCGACGATTGATCCTCGTGCTCACAAAATCAGTCCCAGATGCTGTGATCTGTGTAAAAAGGTGGCCTGACGGCTTGGAAAATAGCTTTCACCATTGTGCCATGGGATGGATATGATCAGCCAAAAGGATCACATAATCCTTGGCAGTAACAATGGGGCCCATGTATGGCTGCCCAAATCATCACCGAACCCCCCCTGTGTTTCACTCTTGAAATATAAACTCGACCCGAAGTTATTGTGGAAAAAGATTCATCCAACCAAATGACATTCTTCCATTGTCCCATAGCCCAGGTTCTATGGCTCTGACACCACGTTTTCCTGTGCAAGCTTTTGCATGGCTTTGGCACCACGATTTCCTGTTCAGGCATTTGCATCACTGATGAGTGGTTTTGGAGAGCCAGCTTTCCCTGTAATTCCCTTCGTGTTGTGTTGGTGCTGACAGAGTTTGCGAGGGCAACATTCTGCTATGCAGTGACATTTGCAGCAGTCAGCTTCTTATTTTTCATCACAATTCTCTTCAATGACCATTCATCACGATGATTGAACACACGTTTTCGTCCACATTATGACTTAGCAGATGTTTCCCCACTTTCCCTCTATGCAGTGTAAATCTTAGATTTGGGAACACCAAATTCATCTACTTAGGTCATGGTAACAGCCACCAAACGAGCACCAATTATTTGTCCACTGTCCAATGCTCAGAACTCCAACATAATACATTCAAAACTACTTAGCATTTCCTTGCCCCTGCAGCTCCCTCCCCATCCTCACTCCTTCCCCACTGCCCTCTCCCACCTCTCTCTTGGTGTTCTTGGTCCCTGCTCGCCAGGTTTTCCCACTGGGCTTTCCATCAAGCTGATTGGCCTCTGTATACCTCCCACGTTACTTCTTCACCTTCTTTGTCAGATTGTCGTCCGTGACCGGTCCGACAATCCGTACTGCCGACGTTGCCGCTTGACAGGCCCCGTTCAACATCGTCCAGTTCCATGGTGGAGTATGGCTATTGCCACCAGTATCAGTGATCGTCGTCATGCCTTCCAACATCTTAAGTGGCACCTGTCCTCCGCTTGTCTATTATCTTTAAACGTCTTCGTACCAAAGCCCATTACTTAATCAAACAGAGCAGACAGGTGTGGGCTACACTCTGCATCTTCCAAGGCTGGCTTTGGCATTCTTTCATTCTGGTCCTTGCCCTTCCAAATGGCCTTTGTACAGGTCAGTCAGTTCTCAGGGAACACTTCACAACCCTTTTTGCGATGGCTTTAGTGACAGCCTCCTATGAAGCAGCCTTCCTCCACCGGAAACAGTGGGCTGAAGCTTCGCGGTTATGTTTTATCCCTTGTCCCTTATCAGAAATCCTATAATGAACCTTTTACCGAATGGGAGCTTCTTCTGGCCCTTTCTCACAATTCAGTTCCTGGTCCTGACTCCATCCATAACCAGTTGCTTCAACACCTCAGTCCTCCACAACATCAACCTCTCCTCCAATCAATAAAATTCTTCTGGGTTTGAGGCCGCATTGTCAACTATAAAATTCCGACGTTTCGGCTTCCTCAGGGTGTATTGCTAGCTGCAGTTAGCAATACACCCTTTGGAAGGCGTCTTGCAATAGCCACCGAAACGTCGTAATTTTATTGTTGACAATGCAGCCTCAAATCCAGAAGAATTTTATTGACTGTGACAGCAGCCGCAGAACCCTATGTTTAACCATATTTGGCTCCAAGGCATTTTCCCCTCTCAGTGGAGAGACAGTATTGTGGTTCCTGTCCTGAAGCATGACAAGGATCCGTCGTCTCTTGACAGTTACTGGCACATTAGCCTGAGAAATGTCCCCTGCAAGTTACGAGAATGGATGGTGGCCGAACGGCTCAATTGGGTCCTTCAATCTCAGTCTTTCATCTCCTTTTTGGTGTGGCTTTCAGGAAGGACAGTCTCCAATAGATCGTCTACTTCGGTTGGAAACAGCAGTTCGACAGGCTTTTTATCAGCGCCACCATCTTATCGAGGTTTGGTGCCATCACATCATCCTCACATTCCACGACTAGGGTCTCGGCCCCCTCCCGATTTTTATTCGCCAATTCCTGTCCCGCCAGTCGTTCAGTCTCAGCTCTCCGCGGACCCAGGAGAATGGCGTTCCCCAGGGCTCTGTATTAAGGGGTCAACACGACAGAACGTCAATCCTAAGGGCCAGGGTTGGAGATTTTCTCCGCTCAGGGATTGGTTAAACTTACTTGGTTTCCCCCTATCCATCATCTGATGGTTGGCTATTTCCGTAAATTCAGTTTCCTTTGCTTCCTTGTCCACACCTCCTGGGGCACAGATGATACGACACTTCTGCTCCTTTACTGGGTATTAGTTCTGTCCCATCTGGATTATGGTTCTCAAGTTTATGGATCAGATGCCCTCCCACGGTGCTCCTCTTGGACACAGTTTATAACAGCTATATCTGCTTCGCACTGGTGTCTTTTGCACTAGTCCAGTCGATAGTCTTCTGGTTGACGCTGGGATCCCTCCCCTTTCGATTCAGCAGTCCTAGCTCTTGGTTTCCAATGCCATCGCTATCCGCTATTCCCCTTCTCACCCTTCCTATTCTTTTTGCAGCTTTGGGCTGTCACCCGCCTGCTGCCCACCCTCTCATGGATTTACCAGTAGGGCTCCACCTAACTTCTCTCCATTTTGGCTTCCATCTCCCCGGCCGTGGGGTTCTAGGTGCTGCAATCCGGAACCGCGTGACCGCTACGGTCACAGGTTCGAATCCTGCCTCGGGCATGGATGTGTGTGATGTCCTTAGGTTAGTTAGGTTTAAGTAGTTCTAAGTTCTAGGGGACTGATGACCTAAGATGTTAAGTCCCATAGTGCTCAGAGCCGCTTTTTTTCCATCACCCACGCCTAGAACACCGGGCCTAATCGAGAAATTTCGATGTGACTCAGAAACGCAGCTTCTTCTGCAACAATCGGCGCCTTCCAGCGGTATTTAAACGTCCCGCCCCACCGCAGAGGACCAGAATGTCATCATCGGACAGCTGAGCGGTAGTGTGAAGTCAAGACTGTGGCAGCTAGCATTATACTTTTAACTCAGTCGCTACGCCTGTACCCGGGATTCGAACAACCGACAGTTGACTAACTGCCTGAGCTCCTAGCAGCCAGCCGCACCGCCACTGGTACAAGACACACAGTGAGGTCCATCCATCTTGGTGCCACCACTCCCAAGCTTGCTAAGTGATAAAAACCTGGGATAGTTCGACAGTTGCGGAACCACCAACCCACCATCCTGCAATGCGGAAGTAGCAGAGAACTGTACGCTGCCGTCCTTGAAGAATGGCTGCAATGGTGCGCCTGTGTCAGGGTGGCCGCATTCCAAGCTCACCCCCCCCCCCCCCTGTCTACAGCATACCTACAGCTCCACCAGAATGAATTTTTCCCTCTGCAGCGGACTGCGCGCAGTTATAAATTCCTGGAAGGTTAAAACCATATGACGGATCGGTACTCGATCCCAGGACCTTTGCCCTTCGCGGATAAGTGCTCTACCAACTAAGCTGCCCAAGCGTGTCTCACGATCCTTCCTCATAGATTTACTTACACCAGTGCCTCACCTGCCACCTTCCAAATTTTGAAGAACTTATCCTGCGGAAGTTGTGGGGCTAGTACTCCTTAAAGAGAGGACACTGGAGGTACATGTCTAAGCCACAGACTGTGGAATGTCCCCAGAATTAATTTTTCACTCCGCAGTGGCGTATGCGCGTATGTGAAATTTCGTGGGAGATTGTGTAGTGGACTGGGACTCGCACCTGGGACCATTTTATTTTGCAGGCAAGTATTCTACCAACCGAGCAACGCAAACTCCGGTCTCACAGCTTTAATATCAGCGTAGCTTTCACATCAGCGCACACAGCTGTGTAGAGTGAAAAATTCTTTCTGGGAATATCGCCCAGGTTGTGGTTAAGCCACGTCTCCGCAATATCCTTTCATTCAGGAGTAATAGTCGCGCAAGTTACGAAGGAGAACTTCTGTGAAGTGAATGTCGGTTCGTAGAATGATAATACAAGAGAAATTAACAATTTTTAATTTATTTATTTATTGTATTCTGATACCATTCACAACATAGCACGTTTGTATGAATTAGTTTGTGGCCCTTTGTGGTCCCTAATATCAAAGCCGATAGATGCAGCCTTTCACAACTCCACATTACCTACAGGGAGCGGCCATCATGGACTTGGCTGCCCAATGAACTGCGACACGACGTAGAGTACACGTGATGCAGCGTCGCCAAGAGCTTGGCTTGGATAAAGATTTAACTAGAGATGCGGCAAAAGATCGTCAACCCACCGTTGCTGCTAATACATAGCCGCACTATTCCCTCTGAATCCACGATTCCTTTTCAGTAAAAGTAATTTTGCGTTTTTAAAATGCAATCTCAGACCAAAAAAACGACGCACCACGAAGTAATTACCCGAAACGAATGGAATTCGTAGATGTAATGTACATGCACAAACAAATGACAACAGTTTCAGAAATACTGGATGATTCATTGACGAGAAATCGTTTCACAAACTGAGCATGCTAGTAACGCGTTGTTCCACCCCTGGCCCTTATGCATGCAATTATTCTGCTAGGCATTGATTGACAGAGTTGTTGGATGTCCTCCTGAGGGTTATCGTGCCAAATTCTGACCAACTGGTGCGTTGGATCTTCAATATCCCCAGCCAGTTGGACGTCCCTGCCCATACTGCTCCAAACTTTCTCAGTTGGGGAGACATCCAGCAACCTTGCTGGCCAAGGTAGGGTTTGGCAAGCAAGCAGAAAAGCAGTAGAAACTCTCACCATGTGCTGTCGGGCATTCCCCTGCTGAAATGTAAGCCTAGGTTGGTTTGCCACGAATGGCAACAAAACAGGATAGAATAGCGTCGACGCACAGCTATGTTGTAAGGATGACGCAGATGAAAACCAGCGGGGTTACTATTAAAAGAAATGCCACCCCAGACCATCACTCCTGGTTGTCGGACTGTTGGGCGAGTCATGTTGGTATTCCACTGCGGTGTGGGGCGTCTCCAGACACGTCTCCTTCGTTCATCAGGGCTCAGTTCTAAATGGAACTCGTCACTGACGACAATTCCACTCAATGAGATTCTAGACGGAAGACGTGTCTAAGACGCCCCTGACAACTGTGGGATGTCAACCCTACTATTGCCCTCTGTATGGCCCAACAACGAGGGTTGATGGTCTGGAGAATAATTTTTTTTATGTCATCTGTGGCACCATTCCAGCACAGCGCTACGTCGACGATATTCTACATGCGATTTTGTTGCCCTTCCTGGGAAGCCAACTTGAGCATATATTTCAGCAAGATAATGTCTCCCCACACAGGGCGAGATTTTCTGCTGGTAGTCTTCGTGCTTGCCATACCTTATCTTGGTCAGTGAGGTCGCTAGATGTCTGCCCAGTTGAGAACGTTTGGAGCTTTGGGGAGAATCCTCCAACCAGCTCAGGATTCTGACGATCTTTGGAAAGAATTTGGCACGATATCCTTCTGGGGGATGTCCAACAGCTCTGTCAATCAATGCCAAGCCGAATAATGGCTTGCGTAAGGGCAGAGGTGGATCAATGATTTATTGACTTGATCAATAAGTCATCCCATTTTTCTGAAATTATAATCATTCGTTTTTCTGCACGTGTACTACACTCAACTGATTACCGTCCAATTCAGATAATTCCTTCGTCGGAGTCTTTTTTTTTTTTTGTCTTGGAGTGTATAATGCTCTTATTATTACGACACTTATTTGATTAAAAGATTCATGGTCCGTTTGATGTCTTGTAGTGATCTAAACTGTGTAGAAATCGTAAATGTAATAATGGCTGCTTGGATTTGCTACTTTGCTGTGTTGTAAACTCCCCACTATATTTTGTTTCTGCATTGAATTTAGCCAAACTTTACCTCATCTATAAAAGTCAACGTACTACCAAAACTATGTCCCCACCAAACTGTTATCCAACTTAAACTCGTATGCTAAACTTTGACTAAACGGAATCTAATTTGAACTAAACTGTAACTGATATGAAAGCAACTTGTCTTACATTAAATACGCAATTGAAGTAAACCAATTATCTGGCCCTAATCAAAATATCCACTTACCTCGCGTCGTGACATTATTGCAGATTTCTCGAAAGCAAAAGAGCAGACAGTAAGCAGGCAGTGGCTAAGCTAGATTTCTATTTCAAATAAAATTTCCAGCTGTTGCATACCGCATGCGTAAGGCGTAATGATAGGCAGTGAGGTGGGGAGAGTAAACTTTTCCTATGAAATTTTAGAATGAAGCACATATTCGAAAAGACAGAGTAAAGCTTCTTGTGATCTTAAAACACATAACATAGGTCTGAACAATACTATGCTTAACAAAGTGAACAATGATTTAAAAAGATTACAATATTAACAGAGAATTTCTATAAAAATCAAACAGCATAATCAATTAATATATTAATACATGACTCAGGGATGGTCTTTCTCTCAGCTCTGAGCAAGTGAAGCAAGTTTACTAACTCCCAATAACCATTTCTACAAATGAGGTGCGCAATGCAGCAGTCTTACCATAAACTTCTTCTCTTTAACAAAAAGAAGCTAACAGTGTTCAAAATGTATATTCCTTTCTCTTTCCTACACAAGTATATACATCATATCCATCCTTGCTGTCCTTTACAATAAATCTTTCTTTATCTAACAGACACAATCACAAGCCAACACAGCACTGCTACATACGTCCAGCACCTACCACACTTCAACTAAGCGTGTATCAGTGTGCACAGAGGCAAAGTCTGTGCCACGACAAGACCAAAGAGTGTTTCAGAGTAACGTACACATATTAAAAAAAGTTCTGCATCACCCCAGTTCCGAGAACTCCTGAAGATAGCTTGCTCTCTCTCTCTTACGTGCACATCGATAACATAAAAAAACCATAATTACATAACCAACTAAACAATGTTTTCTTACAATGGAGATTGTTTTATTCTTTGTTTTACTACGTCATTTCCTAATTTCGTACTTTATGCTATTTTTGTTTTTGAGGTATCTTTAACATTATGAGTCTGCTTTAAGAAACAAAAATGACGAAACTCTGTACATAGAGTGAACCTACACATTTTAAGACTGCACTCTACACTGTACGTTTGTTGTAATAGAGGAAAAATATTATCCAGCTTTTTCTTGCATTATTATTCTTTGTACTGGGATTTTTTGATCATATGATGGCATGAGGATGGTATACTGTGTACCAAAACCGATAGTTAGTACGTAAAATTTAAAAAAAATGCGACTGTATAATAAAACATGTACAACTTCCCCGTAGTTTAAAGTTATGACTCTAAATTTTAAAAAAATACAATTTTTGCTTGGCTTAAAAAGATTGATTCACTAAAGACAGCGCATAGTGCATACACGACAGAACAGAATACTCTGACTATGGTTTCAACAAAATAATGTGGACGAGCAGAAGTGGACCACTACCAGTTTTGTTGTGTTCGTTGTTCTGGAAGCGTTCAAGTACTTCACAAGCTGGGCAAAAACCCACGACTCAGTGGTCTTAAGGTTATTCAAGAAAAAGAAAAAAAATTATAGATCAGACCACCTAGTCCAAAAGCTGTTAAAATCAAATGTAGAGATGAGAAAGATGATAACAAAGACCAAAGGTGGTGTTAAATAAGAAGATTGTGGTATCGTGTATGGAATAACCCTACCGGCGCCTTTAAGATGGCAATGGAACTGCAAGTTTCCATCGAACGCCAAGAGCGGTGGCGCCGGATCTGGTGGGCCCAGTGGTGTGCGCCCACTGAGTAACACGTCCAGCGGCTCTGGACTACTAGAGCCCTCTACCACGACGATATACGACGGCCGGTGGTAGACACACAGGCCACTCGCACTAGGAGCCTCTTCGCTACAACTCGCTACGACACGCTACACAGACGCCGCCTCATTGAGACTGCGACTCCATCGTTCGTGCTTTAGTACAGCTAACCTCATCCTTGTTGATATTGTGATAGTTGGTCTCTTTCTTGATGAAATATTTGTAATGCGTCTTACTGCACTCGGAGAAATACAAGTTAAGTAAATTTTTTGTTTGCTGTGTTAATTTGTTCTCTAATAGTTTCTGCTCCTCTCCAGCTTTCCTATAATGACAGTTGTACAAAGTCATACAAAACAAAGATGAAACATGAACATACTTGAATGTATGTTTTCTCAGCTAAAACCTTGCAAGAAAAATGGATTTCATCGAAGATAGTTCAACACAAACCAGTAAAAACGTTACCATACACATATGATAAATGTTAATAATTACTGGCTTTGTATTTTAAACTTTCCAGCAAATTTACTAATTTTGTTCTTGAGTTACTGATATAATCAATCATTTAAAAAAATGTTTTTTTTTTCAAAAAGTGTAATCTTAAACGTTACTGACCTAAAAGTCCGAATAGCGGAAAGGTTACCTCTCACACTGACGTAAGTTTCGAGTTTAAAATCAGGGGCGCTGAAACTGATCAATGTAACATTGCGAAGGTCAGCCGAGAAGCCACGTTCTGCACGTGGCAGATAAGACGCGAGCCCCTATACAGAATAACTAGTAAAATTTTCACGCCCCTTGTATTTTTAAGATTCTGTAGCAGAATGTGATACTCTACGCAACTTCTCAATTCACCATCAATACTTTTGAAGATAACCTTCATTCCGAATTGCGTTTTATTCTTTAAAAATGAGCAATTAGTTTCAGCCCAGCTTGCCAAATGGATTCTCATCGTCGAATTTCTACGTCAACAGCCTTTATCGTTTGCCTCCATTTCAGTGCCTTGCGTACTGCGTTCGTTGCTTATTTATTGCTGTAGCTTCTCATCTCGCCTCAAGACTCTGAGTTGGACTGACTGCTATTTATAGCATCTAATAGGCCGTGGACCTCTGAATGATAACCGTCGTAACGAAGATGTGTGCTTTCCTCCACAAAAAATGTGCCCTCAGACCCCATATTTATTACTTCTGAAGCACGTTATCAATGATAGCTACTCTCTCTCACGTATCCCCGCTGAGGCGTTGATACAGCCTAGAATCAACAACCAGAACTCAGCTCCTGCAATACTAGTCAGAGAAAAAATAAAATTTCTGTTTGTTTAGCTTTTGATCTAAATTTTTCTCACTGAAATTTTGCAGCTTCTCTGGAGATCTTACGAGTTGTTCCAAACATTTAAGGTCAAAATTTTACAAATACTAGATGATCCTACGCAGGAGACTCTGAGATAAGGAACTTATCTTTGGAAATTGTTTTCATTTTCATTGACATACACTGCTTACGTCATACAGCAACAACTTAAGCCCATAGTAACAGTTCAAAATGACAAACACCAGTCTTGGTGGAATTATTAGATCGACGTATATTTTTTTCCGTTGTCTCTCAGATATTCCGTTGTATAATGACACAGACAGATAGGTCCCTACCAATTAATTCCTTTTCAGTTTCTATTGGGATTTCATATATTTGTGACTTTATATAACCCCGCAAAAATAAATCCATACGAGTGAAATGCGACAACTGCGCTGCGCATGGAGCAGGATCTCCAAATAATGGTACCTGTTGTTTTGGAAAAACGACGAGACGTAGAAAATGATTTAACATCATCGAAGGACTACTGTAGTAAAAAGAAAGAACCTGCTTACATTGTGGTTTCGTAATAATTTTTTTCATACAGTCACAACGCGAAATAGAAGATTACATTTGTTAGCAAAATGTGCTGTGAATTGTGAGATTAACCAATAATTTCGTCTTTAGCGTGTTACACCATTGAGGTACGCAAGGCAGTACGTTTAGGAAACAAAGAGCCACACAATCGATAGCATTTCGCGACTCGCCAAACAGTGCTGCCATTTAGGGAGCCACAAAGCCGAGCCTATAGTTATAGCGACGTTGGTGCTGTATCGCGTGTTGATGGATCTATAGCACTGCCGGCTTTACTTTGTACGTTATTGTTGGGCAAACTCCCTCGCTATTTAATTAGCATTCTGCGAATACTGAACTTAAAGGGGAAAGGTTGCCTCATAGAACGGAGATGCTGTGCCATTTATAACATTCTCGTTTAAATCCGTTAGCAACTTAGAAGTTTCGAGAGTAAAA
This sequence comes from Schistocerca nitens, assembly GCF_023898315.1. Taxonomy (NCBI): domain Eukaryota; kingdom Metazoa; phylum Arthropoda; class Insecta; order Orthoptera; family Acrididae; genus Schistocerca; species Schistocerca nitens. Next base: position 361,200,664 of record NC_064619.1, read on the forward strand.
GAGAACGCTTCTGGCCGCAGGAATTAGCCACACCCCAGCTCTCTCTCCTCTTTGTGTGTGGCTAGTGAAAGCTGCAGCTATTTGACGTTACTAAACATGTGTCGCTCTAGACGTTGTACGACGTTATTTTAAGGAATTTCTAACAGTGTTAAGTATCAGGTATTACATATGGATTAGTATTAGTGTATCGAAAGTGGAAAAACTAACTGGTCAAAGTGCTACAAAAAATTTTCTAGGAGAGCGAAACGACTGTGTAGCGATGAGATATAAGAAAATTTTCCTTTCTTTTTTTTTATTAACACTTGAGGATGATGAACATTCTCAGGTACAAAGTAATTTTGTGAGAACCAGATTAAAAGGAATTTTTTACAATTTTTCAAAGTCAGAAATGATTTATGTCGATGTTGAGTTCTGCAGAGTGATAGAACTTCAATCCTTAAACAAGTTCTTACGCAATTAAACCACTAGTGTTGTAACCTCCCAGCAGAAAATTTGAATAATTAAATGAAATGGAGCCAAGCGTAACCTCCCCACAAAAATTAAGGAATGATAATTGACCATGAACCACACAATAATATTAATAAAATAATGAACCATGAACCAAATGTAACCTCTCAACAGAAATAATAATATCTGGTCAATTTTATAAGGACAGCAGCGCTGACCTTCGGCCCTTTCTGCTCTTATTTATCGACACAGCTTCGTGCAATGCTGGCGTATAATTTTTTTGATTCTTGGAAGCAATGATAAAGCACTGGAAAAATTCTTTAAATTGAAATGAATGCTTTTTCTTCAAAAGAGTTACTTTATATTATAAAAATTATTATTGGGGCATTTTTTAACAAATTAAATTACAATTAACAACATTATTAATTATGCGCAAGGCTGCTTCTTTACCTTCTACAACAATACTCATCCTCCAGAGTCCTGACCAGAGTCGCAAGCAGAGCACACAGCCGACGCATGCCGACACCCGCTGACTACTACCGTCCACTCGCTACTAAAGCCGACCGACTACTACTGTATCCGACTAACTACTACTGTCGACTCGCGCAGACTAGCGCAAACTCGCGACAGGCAACAACTAACAATAAACTACTCTCTGGTCAGAGATTCGAAGCATACACCTTACATAACCCTCCACGGGGGGGGGGGGCAAAAATTTGGCAGCGATGGTGAGTGAATTGGACTTGCCATGAGCAACAAATTTTTCTTAATTAATTAACTTTACAATCACAGAATATATATATATATATATATATATATATATATATATATATATATATATATATATATATGTGTGTGTGTGTGTGTGTGTGTGTGTGTGTGTGTGTGTGTGTGTGCAGAACATGAAATAAAATATAGTGCACATGCACTGAGTACAGAACATATCAGCAAATCACAAAATGTATAAGCAATGAATACAAATCATGTTAACAAAATGACGAAAGTGCACACGCACTGTAATACAGAACATATCTGGGAATCACAAAATGTATACGTAATGAGTACAAATCATATTAACAAATGGCATAAAGTACACACACACTGTAAAACTCTCTAATATTTTTACAACAAATAAACATAATGAGTACAAATCATATTGACAAATGACAAAAGTGCACACGCACTGAAGTTCAGAACATATCAAGTAAAGACAAAATGTATACACAATGAGTACAAAACATATTACCAAATGGCAAAAGTGCACACGCACTGCAGTTCAGAACATATCAGCAAATCACACAATGTATAAACAATGAATACAAATCATATTAACAAAATGACGAAAGTGCACACGCACTGTAATACAGAACATATCTGGGAATCAAAGTACAAATGGCATAAAGTGCACACGCACTGTAAAACTCTCTGACATTTTTACAACAAATAAACATAATGAGTACAAATCATATTGACAAATGACAAAAGTGCACACGTAATGAAGTTCAGAACATATCAGCAAATCACAAAATGTATAAGCAATGAATACAAATCATATTAACAAAATGACGAAAGTGCACACGCACTGTATATGTCTTTATCATTTTACAAGAATTAGGAAAGGAATGGGAAGGATTGCGTCATGGTTGTAGCACTTTAGGGTTGCACGCAGCTGCACTGAAAGTCCATATCTTTCTACAGAAGCACAACACCAATTGAGACAATCTGAAGTTCTTTTCCTTGAAGTATTTATCAGTGTAACCAAGACACTGAAATGTCGTAATAATATTCCATGCTATCATTTTGGTAGTACACCAAACAGTGGGACCATAATAACATCTCCATCGCTCAAGGTGGTGGACAGCATGTCGTGTCAACACCATGTTCTTGTAAAGTAGACCAACGTAGAATTAGTGCAAAAACCAAATATAGTGCTCCATGATCATGAGGATAGACAGGACAAATGGATATTGCAGTAATTTCCGGTAATTAGGTCAGAAAGTGAAGGACATTAAGTCACATAGTAGTCTTCATTGAGAATTACACTAGTCTAACAACTGATTTGAGTAATTGGTGGCACTCATCGCCCAGTTACTGAACATTTCTGTACCATGTATGTAGTATTACAGAATAATGTCCATAAAATTATCTGAATATAGTAATTATTGGCACTCATTGCCCAGTTACAAACCATCAGAAGTCATCATTCAAAACAGAAGCTAATGAATGGCATAGTATTAACATAATTCACTTAATTATAGTAATCATTGGCATCATAGGTAATCTTATAACAATAAACAGTGACATTCATTCGCCAGCTACAAAGCATTTTTTTTGTATTATTCAGAAGTCATTACTCAAAATGAGTTAATTATTGGCATAGCATTTATACATAATTCATCTAATTATAGTAATCATTGGCATCATAGGTAATCTTATTACAATAAACAGTGGCATTCATTGGTCAGTTACAAAGAACTTTTTTTTGTATTATTCAGAAGTCATTATTGAAGTGACATACTATTCAGAGCTGATCAGTATTATTCAGAACTCTCTTAAACTAGTAGCATTATTTGGGACTGGTAATTACTTTGTTTGCTTTTGAGTTATTGCTGCAAATGAAGATGTGTAACGTCATTCGTCATGAGTCAGCTGTAGCAAGGTTATGAAACAAGTATATGTGATCTCATTCATAAACGACATAGGTTTAATAAAGAAATATTAATACCACATTAATTTCATGAATAATTTCTCCTGCAAAATATACAAAATGGATTATGAAACTGAAAGAAGAAACGCATATTATGCTGAAAAGTAGTGAACTTCGAATTAATGTGTATAAAAATATATATGTTCTCTAGCTGTCCTTTCCAAAACCTTCAGTCATCATACCATGCAATATAAGACATACTGTCAAAACGAACTGCAAAAAATACTTAAATAACTACATAGCATCTCTTAACAGCAAATATATAAACTTCATCATTATTTTCATCTGCAAAGAAAAACTTCATTATCCATATCACCATAACTCCATTATTATCATCACCTGTAAAGAAAAACTTCATTATCCATAGTAGGATATTCTTCATCATTATTCATCATCATTCATTATCATCTGCAAAAGAGTCACTTCATTATTCATTATACAACTATTCCTTATTTCTATCATATTTCATCACTAAAACTATAATGTGTAGTTCTGTCTGACAGCCTGCATCAATCGCCTCGTATTCTGAAAGAAAAAATTAGTTAAGACTGCTATTCTACGATGTGTATAGTATATTCTTGTTAATGCTTGTTAATGCTGATCCATTTACTCTTCATCACGAGGTATTGCATCCTCTTTCGTTCATTCGGAAGGTGAAATTCCCATTTCTGTTTAATTTATTTCGTTTACATGTTATTTCTTTCTGAAAATGATGAACAAAGATTAATGTCTTGCATTTAATTCATATACCCATTAGATAAAAACTGGTTTATAGTAACATAATTGAGCATACAGCATAGCATGACAGAAAACGTAATATGTCAAAAACATTGACAGTGTTCAGAAGCAAAAATGTACACAGTGTATCACAATGTAGCAGCAAAAAAAAGTAAAGTAGTCACGATGTTTAGCTATCATAAGGCAAAATGTTAAAGTCAACTGGTGTTTGTTATATCTTAAATATTTCATAGTACATACAAACAAAACAGGAAAACAATCATATATACATAAAAATGGAAAATATGCACGGTCTAGGGTGTATAACGACAAGTAATGTGATCTTGTTTGTGTACAGCTTGTATGTTGTGTAGTTAATAGAGGCGAGAATTGAAGACTTTAATAGAGAGAAAATTTGATAAAATTAATATATTACTAGAGAGAATTGCATAATTATTCGTAAGATACGTAATTTTATCTGGAAAATGTGCACTGTCAAATGTGTAACGACAAGAAGAGCGACCTGCTAACCTTACCTTGTTGGGCATTTGCCAAGAAAAAATGCGATAATCATCAGTAAGTGTTCATGTGAATATAATTGCATAAGTGGTCATAAAAAAATTAGGAAATGGCATTACAGTGTGATAAATCATAAAGTATCTTCATTCAATAAAAGGTTTGACGTTCGACACGTGGTGGTTCCCTTTGGTTTCTCTGGTTCTCACAGTTTCGACGTGTACTACATTGGGGTGAGAAATGCTGCGAATTTGATATGGACCTGCGTATAGAAGCTCAAATTTACTGCATCTGCTCTTTCCTTTGTTGGATAAATAGTGTGTACGTACTAATATCTTCTGTCCAATGTGAAATTCACGGCGTGTACAAACCTGTTTTTGCTGTCTTCTCCGGCGCTCTGCGGCACGTTTGATGTTGTTCAGCGCAATGTCAATTATTTCATGGTGTCGTAGTCGACGAGATGCAGGAAATGTTACTAATTCTTTAATTTTGTTAGGTGGTTCAACATTTTTCAGTATAACAGACGGAGATAGCATAGTAGATTCATTCGGTATGGAATTAATTACATCTTGGATTGAGAGTATGTGTGTGTCCCAATCAATATGTTTTTTATGGCAGTAAATTCTACACAGTTTACCAATTTCTTTCATTAATCGTTCACAAGGGTTCGAAGAAGCATGGTACCTGGATATATATATCGGAGAAATGTTTCTAGCTCGTAACATGCGTGTCCATATAGCAGATCGAAACTGTGATCCATTGTCGGAAATTACTTTCAACCCATGCCCTACATGAAATAGAAAATGTTTTACAAATGCTTTCGAAACAGTTTTAGCAGTAGCTTTGCGTAACGGAGTGAAGGTAACAAATTTTGAAGTGAGTTCAACAGCGACAAAGATGTAGCAAAAACCTCTATTAGTTCTGGGAATCGGACCAAAAATGTCTACAGCGGCCATATGTCTCAATTTAACAGGAACAATGGGATGTAATGGAGGAATATGTGAAGTCGTATCTGATTTAGCTTTCTGGCAGATTTTACATGACGCTAAAACTCGTCGAATATGTTTCTCCATCTTGGTAAAATAACAGTTCTGTCTCAGTATAAGAAAACATTTTCTAGCTCCGTAATGTGCGTAACTTAAATGAGTATACCAGATTAATTTGTTAACAAGTTCGTCAGGAAAGCATAATAAACAATTGTTGCTGTCAGGATGAGAGCGGCGAAACAGAATGTCATTGCGTACAGTGTAATGGTTTCTAATGGTAACATTATTCCTATCTTGCCAAAGGGGTTTAATCTCTTTCCATACGTTGTCTTTATTCTGCTCTTGTGCTATGTCTTGTAATGACGACGAAATGAAATTTTCAAATGTAACTTGCTGAATGTACATGACGCTGAAATTTGCTTTGCAGAAGTTGGTTGCGATGTCTTGCTGATTGTTGCTGAGAGAACGGGATAGTGCGTCTGCTACAATATTTTGTGTGCCGGGAATGTGAACAATTGAAAAATTAAATTAATGTAAATAAAGTTTCCATCTGCTTAATCTGTCGTGTGTAAATTTAGCCGAAAGTGAAAATTGTATCGCTCTATGATCTGTGTAAACGGTGGTATGTCTTACATAAAGAAAATGCCGAAATCTGGTAAAAGCCCATACAACACATAATGTTTCTAGTTCTGTAACAGAATAATTTCGTTCAGCAGGTGACAGAATGCGACTTGCAAAAGCGATGTTTTTAATCACTGTACAACCATCTTCTTCAATATCCTGAAAAATATGTACGCCTAAAGCGGTGTTAGAACTGTCGGTAGCAGTGGAAAAATTTCTGGTAAGATCTGGGTGCGATAAAAGTGGTGCATTCAACAAGGCTTCTTTCAGGTTCACAAATTCAGAATGTGCTTGCCTATCCCAGGACCAAATATCGTTTTTACCTGTCAATTGACATAATCTAGGGGTGTCTAAAGCAGAGTAATGAATAAATTTACGAAAAAAGTTAATTAAGCCCAAAAAACTGCGTTGTTGTTTCTTCGTCGTAGGAACAGTGTTGTTGTTGTGGTCCTCAGTCCCGAGACTGGTTTGATGCAGCTCACCATGCTACTCTATCCTGTGCAAGCTTCTTCATCTCCCAGTACTTACTGCAACCTACATCCTTCTGAATCTGCTTAGTGTATTCATCTCTTGGTCTCCCTCTACGATTTTTACCCTCCACGCTGCCCTCCAATGCTAAATTTGTGATTCCTTGATGCCTCAAAACATGTCCTACAAACCGATCTCTTCTTCTAGTCAAGTTGTGCCACAAACTTCTCTTCTCCCCAATCCTATTCAATACCTCCTCATTAGTTACGTGATTTACCCACCTTATCTTCAGCATTCTTCTGTAGCACCACATTTCGAAAGCTTCTATTCTCTTCTTGTCCAAACTAGTTATCGTCCATGTTTCACTTCCATACATGGCTACACTCCATACAAATACTTTCAGAAACGACTTCCTGACACTTAAATCTATACTCGATGTTAACAAATTTTTCTTCTTCAGAAACGATTTCCTTGCCATTGCCAGTCTACATTTTATATCCTCTCTACTTCGACCATCATCAGTTATTTTACTCCCTAAATAGCAAAACTCCTTTACTACTTTAAGTGTCTCATTTCCTAATCTAATTCCCTCAACATCACCCGATTTAATTTGACTACATTCCATTATCCTCGTTTTGCTTTTGTTGATGTTCATCTTATATCCTCCATTCAAGACACTGTCCATTCCGTTCAACAGCTCTTCCAAGTCCTTTGCTGTCTCTGACAGAATTACAATGTCATCGGCGAACCTCAAAGTTTTTACTTCTTCTCCATGAATTTTAATACCTACTCCGAATTTTTCTTTTTTTTCCTTTACTGCTTGCTCATATACAGATTGAATAACATCGGGGAGAGGCTACAACCCTGTCTCACTCCTTTCCCAACCATTGCTTCCCTTTCATGCCCCTCGACTCTTATAACTGCCATCTGGTTTCTGTACAAATTGTAAATAGCCTTTCGCTCCCTGTATTTTACCCCTGCCACCTTCAGAATTTGAAAGAGAGTATTCCAGTTAACATTGTCAAAAGCTTTCTCTAAGTCTACAAATGCTAGAAACGTAGGTTTGCCTTTTCTTAATCTTTCTTCAAAGATAAGTCGTAAGGTTAGTATTGCCTCACGTGTCCCCATATTTCTACGGAATCCAAACTGATCTTCCCCGAGGTCCACTTCAACCAGTTTTTCCATTCGTTTGTAAAGAATTCGCGTTAGTATTTTGCAGCTGTGACTTATTAAACTGATAGTTCGGTAATTTTCACATCTGTCAACACCTGCTTTCTTTGGGATTGGAATTATTATATTCTTCTTGAAGTCTGAGGGTATTTCGCCTGTCTCATACATCTTGCTCACCAGATGGTAGAGTTTTGTCATGACTGGCTCTCCCAAGGCCATCAGTAGTTCTCATGGAATGTTGTCTACTCCCGGGGCCTTGTTTCGACTCAGGTCTTTCAGTGCTCTGTCAAACTCTTCACGCAGTATCGTATCTCCCATTTCGTCTTCATCTACATCCTCTTCCATTTCCATAATATTGTCCTCAAGTACATTGCCCTTGTATAAACCCTCTATATACTCCTTCCACCTTTCTGCCTTCCCTTCTTTGCTTAGAACTGGGTTGCCATCTGAGCTCTTGATATTCATACAAAGGTCTCTCCAAAGGTCTCTTTAATTTTCCTGTAGGCAGTATCTATCTTACCCCTAGTGAGACAAGCCTCTACATCTTTACATTTGTCCTCTAGCCATCCCTGCTTAGCCATTTTGCACTTCCTGTCGATCTCATTTTTGAGACGTTTGTATTCCTTTTTGCCTGCTTCATTTACTGCATTTTTATATTTTCTCCTTTCATCAATTAAATTCAATATTTGTTCTGTAGCCCAAGGATTTCTATTAGCCTCGTCTTTTTACCTACTTTATCGTCTGCTGCCTTCACTACTTCATCCCTCAGAGCTACCCATTCTTCTTCTACTGTATTTCTTTCCCCCATTCCTGTCAATTGTTCCCTTATGCTCTCCCTGAAACTCTCTACAACCTCTGGTACTTTCAGTTTATCCAGGTCCCATCTCCTTAAATTCCCACCTTTTTGCAGTTTCTTCAGTTTCAATCTGCAGTTCATAACCAATAGATTGTGGTCAGAATCCACATCTGCCCCTGGAAAAGTCTTACAATTTAAAACCTGGTTCCTAAATCTCTGTCTTACCATTATATAATCTATCTGATACCTTTTAGTATCTCCAGGATTCTTCCAGGTATACAACCTTCTTTTATGATTCTTGAACCAAGTGTTAGTTATGATTAAGTTGTGCTCTGTGCAAAATTCTACAAGGCGGCTTCCTCTTTCATTTCTTCCCCCCAATCCATATTCACCTACTATGTTTCCTTCTCTCCCTTTTCCTACTGACGAATTCCAGTCACCCATGACTATTAAATTTTCGTCTCCCTTCACTACCTGAATAATTTCTTTTATCTCGTCATACATTTCATCTATTTCTTCATCATCTGCAGAGCTAGTTGGCATATAAACTTGTACTACTGTAGTGCAGTCCTCGCCCGGAGATCCGAATGGGGGACTATTTTACCTCCGGAATATTTTACCCAAGAGGACGCCATCATCATTTAATCATACAGTAAAGCTGCATGTCCTCGGGAAAAAATAATGTCACGTAAAGCTTGAAGTTTTTCCGGGCCAGGCGTAATGCCTTCTGCTGAAATTACATGTCCAAGAAATTTTATAGAAGTTTTACCAAAGTGCGATTTACTGAGATTAACTGTGAGTCCTTGTGCACGAAAAGTTTGCAACAGTTGTTCAAGAATCAGATTGTGTTCAGACCAGTTAGCTTCTGCAATAAGAATGTCGTCTACGTACGTTGTGATTCTGTCTTTAAGTTCTGTCGGAAGTATTGTATTCAAACCGCGAATAAAAGCTGCTGAAGAAATAGTTAAACCGAACGGTAATTTACAAAATTGATAACAGTCACCAAAACAGAGAAATGCTGTGTACTTTCTGCAGTTCGGATGGAGCTGAATTTGCCAAAATCCCGATTTCAAATCTAATGTGGAATAAATAGCAGAACCATGAAATTTCTGTAGAATTTCTTCTAGTGTCTGTGGGCGATCTGTTTCATTAATAATGATGTCATTGATGTGACGCGAATCAAGTACGAGGCGAAGTGAACCATCCTTTTTCTTAACAATATGGAGCGGGTCTATGTACGGACTAACTGCCGGTACAATAATTCCTTGGTCAAGCATAGCTTGCAATTCTTTATTAACCTGTTCTCTATGAATATACGGAATGAGATAATGCTTGGCTTTAAATGTGTCGTGCTGTTTAACTTGAAATTCATACATAAAACCGGACATAGTACCAGGAACATTGTCAAAAACTGGAGCTTGCTGTAAAAGAATTTTGTGTAGCTGCGTCCGTTCGTCGTCTGTATTTGCATAGCTCTGTTTAACTTTATCAGAAATCATCTGTATAACGTCATACTCGGCTTCGTCTGGAGTATTATTGTTGTGTACGTACGTATCTCTGAACAATGTGGAATTACAGTCTTTGTTACGTGACGCAGAAATGACCTCTGTCCGATTAATTGTTTGTTCTTCTGCAGATAAAGAGTGCTGAAATTCTAAAGCTAGTTGTACATTTTCATCCTTCAACATTAAATATGAGTTTTGAAAGTCAATAATGGCATCGTGTTGTACCAGAAAATTCGTACCTAAAATAATGTCTGTTGTCAATAACGGAATAATCCAAAAATTTGAGCGAAACGTATGACCTGCAATACAAATTGATAAATGTGTCTGTAATTTTACATCCACTCCTTTACTAGATACTGCTCCTTTCACTTTTGTTTTGCCTAATGGTAACGTAGGATAGGTATTCTCTTTGTTACACTCGTTGAAAGTTTCTTCATTTATAACTGACATAGGTGATCCAGAATCGATTACTGCTGACAATTTCGATGATCCAATTTTAACTTCGATGACAGGGTGTGAAATGGTTTTTTGAACAACTGGTCTTTCCTGCAGAAGAGTGTCTCGGATATCGTCAAAAATAATAACATTTTCGTGAACAACATTCTGCGTGTCAAAAGTAGTGCTTGCGTTGCTGGAAGATGCGACCTGAACAGTATCTAGTCAAATTCTATCTGACGTGTTATTATTTTCAGGAGGATGCTGTGGCATTTCGACTATTTGAACTGTTCTGTTATTTCTTCCAGACGTATTACGTTCTGGATGATACCTACTGTCTGGTTCATTCATGATTATATGTTGTGGCGGATGTTCTTGCTGCTGATAAGACCGACTGTTATTAAATGTACGCTAAAAATTGTGCTCCTTGTTTTTACGTCTGTCGTGATAGTCATTTCTATACGGTGCACTGCGATAGGAATTGAAATAGTGTGTTTTCTGTACATACTGATTCCCTTGTTGCTGTGCGTTACTATTTGTTGGGGCCGACGCTATACGCGTACGTGGCGAAACATTAAAGCTTGTTTGACCTTGTGCCTTACATTGTTGGTTAGGTATGCTAACCGGTTGGTTTTGTTGCTGTTGCCGAGAAAAACTTCTATTGTTACCAAAATGTGGTTCCTGTTGCTGATATTTTTGACGATAGCTGAAAATGCTGTACATACTGATGATTACAATTTTATCTGTTATTAAAGTTCTCGTGGTTATCATTTCTGGAGCGACTAATGATAAATTGTCACCTTCGGTAAAAACTAGTCATATCGGGTTTCTTTACACTTTTCTTAATACTAGGTAGAGCAATAGTTAAAGAGCTGTTTTGATAGATATAAAGGATAGTAGAAGAGAAGGCAGCAGTGCAGAAAACTAACTACTACGGCTCGGGGCCCTGTGCACGCTACGGCACATGCTCATTAAAGCGTAATGAATCCCCAGAGGTCAATTACGCGCTGCAAATAAATTTTAGCTTTTGTGTTACAGGCAATGCCAGTCAAAACTCAAAAGTAAATTGTTGTATCCATGCTAATTCTAGTTTCTGCATTACAGGTAATGGCGGTGAAAGTACAAAAATAAATCGACGTATCCAGTTCAAAGCGTGTACCTGTGCTCTGTCATTTTCAAATACCTTAGATTTTTCTACAGATACAAATTGCTTATAATCAACGTTCTCGTCACTGAATATGTGAACAGGTTCACGATTACATAAGAATCTGTTTGTCTGTGTCTTTTCGGATTTTAAGTCACATACTTTCTGTAAATTACTTAAGTTACACTGGCTGTGTGAGTATGACAAACGATCGGAATGTGTCGTATGCTGTGACGTGTTAGTGACTGAACCATTTTTCATTTCTGTCACTTTAATACGTTCGTCAATTTGCTTGTTCTGTTGTTCACATTTCTTATCGACTTCCGTATCCAGAGTGTGTGAAAGTTCTGGTGACTTTGAATTAAACTCGTCGCGTATCTGTGTTGCTTTTTCTGAACATTGCTCAGTGACTGCATTAATTTCATCTCTAAATGATTCTGTTGTGCCTGCATGTCTATTACCTAATTCTTGTGCAACAGATCTAGTTTCTTCACTATTGTTCGTAGCACAAGTCTTAGTATCCCCAAGTAATTGTTCTTTAGTATCATCACGTTGCACGGTAACGGCTGTAATCTATTCATTAAGTTGTTTATTCTGTTCACTAATTTGTTTGAAATATTTATTAGTTTCATTAAGTTGTTTGAAATGTTCATCAAATTGTTGTTTGATAATCTCGTTTTGTTCCTTCTTAAACTGTAGCAATACTGCCATAATTTGATCCAAGCCAAAAATAGCTGCTACATTCTCTGTGTTGTGTGATGGTGTACGAGGTGTGGCTAGAAAAAAACCGGACTAGTACTGGTGAAACAATAAAACGAATGCAAAAAGGCTGAAAGTCGTGTGGCCTGTCACGTGACTCTCGCTCCGCCTACTGCTCGAGTTTCATCTGCCTCCTGCACTCAGTCTGCCCGTAGCGTCTGTTTTAAGTAGTTGACGTTTTGTCTGTGCGTCGGAAAATGTTGAGTGTACAGAAAGAACAGCGTGTTAACATCAAATTTTGTTTCAAACTAGGAAAATCTGCAAGTGAAACGTTTGTAATGTTACAACAAGTGTACGGCGATGATTGTTTATCGCGAACACAAATGTTTGAGTGGTTTAAACGATTTAAAGATGGCCGCGAAGACACCAGTGATGACACTCGCACTGGCAGACCATTGTCAGCAAAAACTGATGCAAACATTGAAAAAATCGGTAAACTTGTTCGACAAGATCGCCGTTTAACAATCAGAGCAGTGTCTGAGTTAACAGGAGTTGACAAGGAAAGTGTTAGGCAGATTCTTCATGAAAGTTTCAACATGAACAAAGTCATGGATCCTTCACCAAGACAATGCCCCAGCTCAGTGCGTTGTCAGTGAAGACGTTTTTGGCAAAACACAACATTCCCATCTTAGATCATCCACCCTACTCACCTGATTTGGCCCCCTTTGACTTTTTTCTTTTCCCTAAAGTCAAGTCAGCTTTGAAAGGAACTAGATTTGAGACTGTTGAAGCAGTAAAAGAAAAAGCGACGGAAGTAATGTATGGACTTACCGAAAATGATCTGCAGCATTGCTATGAACAGTGGAAAATTCGTACGGAGCGGTGTAGAGACCGAGGAGGAGAGTACATTGAAGGAGATAACATGAAATTGTAAATAATTGTAAATAAATGTTTTTTCCAGCATCAGTCCGGTTTTTTTCTAGCCGCACCTCGTATAAGCATTTGTCACGTTTTCTGTAACCATTCGGTCATTCTGTAATTTTTGAAAAGGTTTGACAATCGGATGTGCACTGTTGGTCACTACACCGTAATTAAATAAATTTGTCGTACTCTGATTACACTGTTCATTTTCATTAGAAAAATTTGTCTGTTCGTCACGTAAATCCTGCAAACCGGGTGTGTCAAGCTGGGCAGCGCTCACTGCAACAGAACGTCCCGCGTCATCAATTGTCGTTAAATTAACAGAGGACACAATTGAATTTATTTGTTCATCATTATGATCAAAATCATTATTAATAATCCGCACACTCTGATTGTCTGTAAATAGAGGACTGTCATTAAGACACTGAGTGTCGCAAGTACTATCGGTCAAGTTATTTGAGTCGGCTATTTCACTCATTGTACATCGCGATGTACTGTTAACAGTTTTTCGCGGCATTTTTCACAAATCAAAAAATCAAAATTATTCACAAATGAAACAAACACAATGCAAAAATGCAACAAACACAAATACAACAAAGAGCAAAAAATTGCCGATGATCTGTGAAAGAAAGAGCGACAAATTAGTAAATGCGTTGCGCCAAATGCTAAATACATTTAAGTAAATAAGAGCAGATATATGACTACCTATCAGAAGATTCCCAAAGAAATACGATCCTGGCCGGATGTCGCCAAGTGTAACCTCTCCACACGAAATTTTGTTAAATGAAAATTGTGAAATGGATCCTTGCGTAACCTCCCCACAAAAATTAAGGAATGAAAATTGACCATAAACCAACAACAATATTAATTAAATAATGAACCATGAACGAAATGTAACCTCCTAACAGAAGTAATAATATCTTGTAAATTTTATAAGGACAGCAGCGCTGACCTTCGGTCCTGTATTCTAAAAAAAAACAAGCAAAAATTCTTACCTCTATAAAACTGCAATTATATATCTGCTCTTATGTATACATTCTTCGACACAGCTTCGTGCAATGCTGGCGTATATATATATATTTTTTTTTTTTTGGATTCTTGGAAGCAATGATAATGCATTGGAAAAATTCTTTAAATTGAAATGAATGTTTTTCTTTAAAAAAAAAGTTACTTTATATTATAAAAAATATTATTGGGGCACTTTTTTTGAACAAATTAAATTACAATTAACATACATTATTAATTATGCGCAAGGCTGCTTGTTTACCTTCTACACCAATACTCATCCTCCAGAGTCCTGACCAGAGTCGCAAGCAGAGCACACAGCCGACGCATGCCGACACCCGCTGACTACTACCGTCCACTCGCTACTAAAGCCGACCGACTACTACTGTATCCGACTGACTACTACTGCAGACTCGCGCAGACTAGCGCAGACTCGCGACAAGCAACAACTAACAATAAACTTCTCTCTGGTCAGAGATTCTGTCATGCCTCGCCCATCGCCGGCGAAGCATACACCTTACAGTGTATAATTGCTTTTTTTCTTCTCTCGAAAATTCAAGCACAATCCGAATGTCTGTTTTTCTTTTTTTCCCTCAACCTTACTGCAGAAGGCAATCACTATAGTTTTCCTGATCATAGGTGACAGTGATTCATCGTTTCAGAATAAAATGCGTTCTCTCTGACGGAGATCACAGAAGCTTTTCTTGTGATAAGCGACGTCTAGATTTTCTTTTGTTTTCCACAATCATGAAGCCTTAATAACAGCAACCTTCGAGGTGTCTAACAGGAAACTCCCTGAGTACGAGGTCGCAAAAGGCCAATTATGCTTACTGCATATGACGCCCCACATGTGTTTACTATGCATCCACAATATTGGCTGCCAATGGTAACAGGGGGTGGGACTAGAGGTGTCCGATGGTGAGCACAGACTACGAAGCGTGGTTGCTGCTTAGTCGACGACTAACTCACAACAGTGTCACAGTGCTACTGGTGTTGAGACAAAGCAGAGCAACAGCAACGATAAACAAAGCAGACATTGCCTTATATCTATAGTGACGGTTTCCGAAGTTTGCATTTCGTCTGCAACGAACCCAAGGAACATCGCAGAGTGAGAATGAAGTGGCAGATGAAATATTTGCGTTTCTGCAAGATGAGTCAGTGGAATGTGTGGTGCCGTATACGATTGACTGTGCAGACCATGTGCATGAGGTGTACACTGATGACGTTATGTGCATAACAAGTGAATGTGATACTGAAACAGGTGTCGAGCCATGTAGTACACCACCCTTATAGAAAGGGGAGCCACAAATCTCGTCTCCAGTAAAATATGGTAAAGGACAACCGTTGTCCACGGAGCGGGTACTAAACAAAATTACGTACATGGAAGATCATCCGCAGCATAGTAAAATAACAATTAGGAACACATTTCAAGTATGTCCGCAGCAATATGAGCGTGTAGTGCATAAGAAAAACTACGGATATTCAAGGGAGGACAAGGAGTACTTGTTACAGAAAGCGGTGTTTCAGCGTTTCAAAGATTCTTGATTCAATTTACAGGATCTGCATGATACTGACCTACTACTTTATGCACATCAAATTACGCGAGACGTAAATTAGAATGATTTTAAGGGAAGCAGTGGATGGTTGCATAACTTCAGACAGTGCTACAGAACTGGAAGACGTAAGATAACAATTTCAAACAAAGCGTCAACTTGACGATGCCCAGCAAACTGCGGAATCGCGCCAAAAATTTGTAGATTAGATAAACAAACTTATCCCATCGTTTAGCAAGGAATTTATTTTCAATTCTGAAGAGTCTGGATTGGAAGAGGAAATGCATATGAAAGGAAACGATCCCTGGAAATTTGAGGTACTAAGGGAGCCGTATCAAGATGAACTAACATTAGTGCCTTAACGCATTTGTTAACAATTACGCCGACTGTTAACCTGGATGGTAAATTGGCTGGAAAGTTATTTATTGTGCTGCGAGAAGATGGAGGTGTCCTGCCGCCCCCCCCCCCTCCCTCCCACCCCCCACCCCTACGAATCTTCGTCGTGTGCGTACCTTGCAAGTACTGTAGGGAATATTTACGTCACAGCAAGCAAGAGTGGGAATATGGGCACAAGAGCGCATTGCTTTTGGCCAATAGTTGGTCGAAATAACTTGCTTTTGCCTGATTCCTGGTCTGCGTGTTAATGTCATACACCTTTGGAGCAAACTATCCCTCCTGAAAAGTGTGTGACACTGCAGTTCATACCACATGGAACCACTGGACAACTCAGTCTGTCGTTGTTTGTTTTTCCGTGCCTATAAAACATGTTATCGCACTATCTGCAGCTACGCCTTAAAGGATAGCTAGTTTCACGATAAGCTCCACGACGGACTATTTGGCACTCAGCTGCATGCCATCACAATCCATCAATTCTCATCACCCCGTTACACCTAATATGATTCCAACTGCATTCTTTAAGAGTGGGTGCCTAACTGACACAACACTTTCAAATGAGACTTACTGAAGATTGAGCTTGCGACCTAGCACTTCCTTGTAAGTATTTTTTGAGATACTATCGAAATGGAAGAAGATTTATCTTGTAGTAAGGTAACAGTGGTAATAATATTTTATTTTATTGAAAAATGGTAAAAACGAGTACCACAGTGTCGCCAACCTCCTTTGATGGCGTTCATTTTAGTAGTTTCTGATTTTTTTTTTCGAAATGTTGGATGATAATTTCTCAAAGAGTAAGGAATTAAAGTAAAGTGAAAATGCAGCAAACATCATCACAGTGAGACACAGGTTTTATACACAAGCTGACGATAATATCGCAGCGTGAAGATCACTTTCGTGTCTAGTTACCTCTGGGCATAGCAGCGCACCCAGATTTATACAAAGGATACGAATTTCCATTCTTCGACGACGCATGGCTCTACTCAGGTCTCAGGGCAAATATTACTATGAATGAAAAACCATTGACTGTCAAATCTTGATACATCTGTCAACTCGTTTTTCACTGTAGTGTGGAAATGATGTGCATAAAACGCAAGACACACTTCCGAAAATGTGATAGATTAGTTGAGCAACGTTGCATTAGGTACTATAAATTGCTGAAACGGCGAAGCAGGAAGATCAGCGTGCGTTATCATTAGAGACAAAACCCAAACTCGAACGAGACAGAAATGGTGAAGGAAATCGCAGATATTCGCTATGCTTTAGAGAAGTCCCAGGATACCTAATTCCTGGATGGTCAGCCGGGAATAGTCCGTGCTGGAACACTGACAATAGTGCTGCGGTGGTGTAATAGTCAGAAGTCTTGTCTATAAGTAAGCATACCAAGGTTCGAGTTCCGGCTGGGGGCACCCATTTTTAATTCATTTTTTCAGTTTCATATTATCGTAAATAAAAATAAGACTTAAATGTCTAGATTAAATTTAATTGTAAGATGTGTAACATCCCGGTATTTGCCTAGAGCGATTTACCTAAATCACGAAAAACCTAAATTTGCGTGACCGGACGGATGTTTGAACCGTCGTCCTCCCGATTGCGAGTCCAGTTTGGTAACCACTGCGCCATCTCGCTCGGTAACCTTTCTTTCACTTCCGTCATTGCTTCTTCAATGTATAGAATGAAAAGTAAGGGCGAAGGACTGCATTCCTGTCTTACACACTTTTTTCGTCCCAGGACGTTGTTCCCTGTCTTCCAATTTTATTGTTCCCGCTTGGTTCTAGTTTTTATTTCTTTTTGTCATAGGTCTTATGACTGCTTTGATGCGGCCCTCCACGAATTCCTGTCCTGTTGTACTAACCTCTTCATCCCAGAGTAGCACTTGCAAACTACGTCCTCAATTACAATGAAATTTTCACTCTACAGCGGAGTGTGCGCTGATACGAAACTTCCTGGCAGATTAAAACTGTGTGCCAGACCGAGACTCGAACTCGGGACCTTTGCCTTACGCGGGCAAGTGCTGTACCAACTAAGCTACCCAAGCACGACTCACGCCCCGTCTTCACAGCTTTAATTCTGCCAGTACCTCGTCTCCTACCTTCCAAACTTCACAGAAACTCTCCTGCGAAACCCTGCAGAATTAGCACTGCTGGAAGAAAGAATATTGCGGAGACATGGCTTGGCCACAGCCTGGGGGATATTTCTAGAATGAAATTTTCACTCTACAGCGGAGTGTGCGCTGATATGAAACTTCCTGGCAGATTAAAACTGTGTGCCGGACCGAGACTCTAACTCGGGACCTTTACGTCTTCAATTATTTGCTGGATGTATCCCAACTTCTATCTTCCTCTACAGTTTTTGCCCTCTACAACTCCCTCCAGTACCATGGAATTCATTCTCTCATGTCTAAACAGATGTCCTATCATCCTGTCCAATCCTGTCCATTCTCCTTAAATGTGTTTTCCACATGTTCCTCTCCTCTCCGATTCTGCGCAGAACCTCCTCATTCCTTACCTCATCAGTCCACCCAATTTTCAACGTTCTTCTGCAGCACCACATCTCAAATGCCTCGATTCTCTTCTGTTCCGGTTTTCCCACAGTCCATGTTTCACTACCATACAATGCTGTACTCCAGACGTACATTCTCAGAAATTTCTACCTCAAATTAAGGCCTATATTTGATATTAGTAGACTTTTCTTGGCCAGGAATGCCCTTTTTGCCAGTGCTAGTCTGCTTTTGATATTCTCCTTGCTTTGTTCGTCATTGGTTATTTTACTACTTAGGTATCTGAATTCCTGAACTTCATCTACTTTTGACCATCTACCCTGATGTTAGGTTTCTCGCTGTTCTCATTTCTACTACTTCTCATTACCTTCGTTTTTCTTCGATTCAATCTCAATCAATACTCATTAGATTGTTCATTCCGGTTCAGCAGATCATGTACTTCTTCTTCACTTTCACTCAAGATAGCAATATCATCAGCGAATCGTATCATTGATGTCCTTTCACCTTGAATTTTAAGTCCACTCCTGAACCTTTCTTTTATTTCCATCATTGCTTTCTCGATGTACAGAGTGAACAGTAGGGGCGAAAGGCTACACCCTTGTCTTACACCCTTTTTAACACGAGCACTTCGTTCTCGGTCGTCCACTCTAATTATTCCCTCTAGGCTGGTGTACATATTGTATATGACCCGTCTCTCCCCATAGCAGGCTCATCCAAGAACTGCGACCGGGCCGCGCGGGATTAGGCGAGCGGTCTCGGGCGCTGCAATCATGGACTGTGCTGCTGGTCCCGGCGGAGGTTCGAGTCCTACCTCGGACATGGGTGTGTGTCTGTTTGTCCTTAGGATAATTTAGGTTAAGTAGTGTGTAAGCTTAGGAACCGATGACCTTAGCAGTTAAGTCCTACAAGATTTCTCACACATTTGAACATTTTTGAACTGCGCCCGGCAGGCGCTCCGCGGGCGCAAGGCAGTGTAGTTCAGCGCCCCGTACGCGACCGTGACTACATCAACATCCATACTCCGCAAGCCACCTGACGGTGTGTGGCGGAGGGTACTTTGAGTACCTCTATCGATTCTCCCTTCTATTCCAGTCTCGTATTGCTCGTGGAAAGAAAGATTGTCGGTATGCCTCTGTGTGGGCTCTAATCTCTCGGATTTTATCCTCATGGTCACTTCGCGAGATATACGTAGGAGGGAGCAATATACTGCTTGACTCCTCGGCGAAGGTATGATCTCGAAACTTCAACAAAAGCCCGTACCGAGCTAAGGAGCGTCTCTCTTGCAGAGTCTTCCACTGGAGTTTATCTGTCATCTCCGTAACGCTTTCGCGATTAGTAAATGATCCTGTAACGAAGCGCGCTGCTCTCCGTTGGATCTTCTCTATGTCTTCTATCAACCCTGTCTGATAAGGATCCCACACCGGTGAGCAGTGTTCAAGCAGTGGGCCAACAAGTGTACTATAACCTACTTCCTTTGTTTTCGTATTGCATTTCCTTAGGATTCTTCCAATGAATCTCAGTCTGGCATCTGCTTTACCGACGACCAACTTTATATGATCATTCCATTTTAAATCACTCCTAATGCCTACCCCCAGATAATTTATGGAATTAACTGCTTCCAGTTGCTGACCTGCTATATTGTAG
Organism: Schistocerca nitens; assembly: GCF_023898315.1. Lineage (NCBI taxonomy): Eukaryota > Metazoa > Arthropoda > Insecta > Orthoptera > Acrididae > Schistocerca > Schistocerca nitens. The sequence goes on from NC_064619.1 coordinate 361,220,891, forward strand.
CTAAATGATAAAGGATCTTTCTTTCTGTGTATTCGCAGCACATTACACTTGTCTACATTTAGAATCAATTGCCATTTCCTGCACCATGCGTCAATTCGTTGCAGATCCTCTTGCATTTCAGTACAATTTTCCATTGTTACAACTTCTCGATATACCACAGCATCAGCCGCAAAAAGCCATAGTGAACTTCCGATGTTATCCACAAGGTCGTTTATGTATATTGTGAACAGCAACGGTCCTACAACACTCCCCTGCGGCACACCTGAAATCACTCTTATTTCGGAATACTTCTCTCCATTGAGAATGACATGCTGCGTTCTGTTATCTAGTGTCGCTAGTGTCGGCATAGGGGCGAGACAGATAGCTGCGGAGTAAGGAAATTTCTGGTAAGGACTTATGGGCCCAAACTGCTTAGGTCATCGGTCCCTAAGTTTACACACTATTTAACCTAACTTAAACTAAGTTACGCTAAGGACGACACACTCACCCATGCCCGAGGGAGGACTCGAACCTCTGACTGGGGAAGCCGCGCGGACCGTCCTGCACAGCATAGCTCTGCGCTGGACTGTCCTGCGGTCAGATCCAACGTAAACAAAATAACAGAGGAAGCGCACTTCTGTAAAAGTTGTCGATGGGCGGTAAAAGAAGCGAACTATTTACTGCTTAGGTACCATTAGTGTCTTCTGAAAGGTGTATCAACTTCTTAAATGAACTAGTGACACAAATATTCTATTTTATAAATAATTTTACATAAGGGATATAGAGTCTCATTTTTAGAGTTCGTAGTTACAGGTAAATATTATTTGTTGTACTTCATGATACAGCTTTTTGTGTCCCTTTTCAGAGTTTAGACATCGGATCCTTAGTTTGCTGTTTTGTACGCTATAATTTTAATTGACCAAGTTTGTAAACTTATTAAGAAATAGAATAAGGTTATAAGGACCTTTCATCCTTACATTCAACATTGTTAAGAAGACAGTTAACATTTTACACGTTTTTCTTTTTCGAGGAAATGATTTTGTCTAGGTTTGGTACAATATTCCGGGAGACTGATAACCCCAAAGAATTAGTCAAATTTTTATCTCTAAGCAGTGAACAGTTTTCAGTTTTAGCAAGCTTTAAAAGGGAGAAAAAGCGCTCGCAAATATACGTAGAGCCAAACATTGAGAGAACTTTGGCCGCGTTCTTGGGAAAAAGAGGGTACTTCTCTCGTGTAAAATAGATGTAAAAGTCATGTAAGGTTTTACATATAAGAAAGTAGTCCTTCAGGTGGATACCGCACTGCAGGTCAATCAGCTCTAATTGAAACACTTGTGAGATGTCCTCTGCCCGATGGGAAAAAGGGCGAACAAATATATGTAATGCCGAATGAAGCTCACTTATCTCCAAAACTCTGTTTTCAAACTCTTCTTGTAATTCGCAAATGATTTGAACATAATCTGAACAATCCACATCTTCTTTAACGCTGTCTAATGCACGGAAGTGTCCACAATTCTCCTCGTGCAACTGTTTTTCCCACAAAATAAGTTTTTTTTAATGCTTGAATAGTCTGCACTAAACAACAGAGTGATTTTCGCTTGGTACGAAATGTTCAAAGTATTTAAATGACCAGTTAGGTCACTCAAAAAAGCCAAATTCGCCACCCCCTTAGAATCACGAAGTAATTTTTCTGGACGTCCTTTCATTTCCAAAAAGTACTGAGTTCGTCCCTCAAGGAGAAAAAACCGATGACGCATCTTCCCTCTGTTCAGCTATCTTACTTCGGCGTGGTAGTGGATGTCCGGGTACTCCGCTTCGATATCAGCCAGAAATTCTTTTAATTGACGATGTGTGAGTCCATGCGAGCCAAGATACGAGTAATTAACCGTTCTAACAACTGTGTCAGTGACATTTTTTATGTTGACAACCTTTGTACAAAGTGCCTCCTGGTGTATCAGACAATGGACTGTCGCAAATAAGGAACAGCCGACTTAGGCCATTTTTGACCTGACGTAAACCAGGAATCCAGTGCGTATCCCTCGTAGCGCAGGGGGTCCATTCGTTGTTACACTGGTCAGGCGTTCCCATTTTAAACCCAATGACTCGAACACGTCTTCCACGGCCAGAAAAATATGCAAACCTAAGGTTGTTCTTTTAATGGTATAAGGTCGAGAAATTCTTCGGTTACACGCAAATCGTAGTCGACACCCCGAATGAATAACGAGTTGAGATATGTCCGTAACGTCCGTGGACACGTCAAGAGCGATAGAAAGTGAAGCGAAGTTTGCCGCTCTCTCCATTAATTACTGCTCCATATCTAAGGCCATATCTTCGGCTCGGTGAGCAACAGTTTGAGGCGAAAAAGCTATTTTTTCAAATTTTTCCGTGATATCTGCTGGACAAATAAAAGCCGCCGAGTCGACAGATGAGACTCCCAGCCGCAAAGGGCTTCCCTGCTTTCGCAATTCTCAGCGAGCATTTTTAACTTGCGCGAAAACCTTGCCACCTGTTTCCTGCACTTACGACGGCAAAAAAATCAATTATGCACAATCCTGTTTTTAAAACTACTCTTATCATTTTAACAATTAAGTGTTTCTTTCATTGAAACCCAAATAAAAAACTAACAAAAAAGATTTGTTTTTAGGTGCGTTTTCACCCGACTGCTCTGAAAAGTGGTCATACATGCTAGCAAGGCCAGCGAAATGTGGTCGCAAAATAAATTTTTATCTATTGGAAATTTGCGTTTTAATTAATTGAAAACATAGATCAAACTACAAAATACGTTTTCCCATCCATCAAAACACAAATACACAAAAACAAAGAATGACTCTTAATGACACTTTGCTGTCCGAGAGATCGTTTGCGACGAATTTTCAGAAAGTGGCAAAAAATAAGGCACCTGAAACTTTTTCTTATGTCTATGCGACGCGATTTAATGCAGCCCAAATATAAATATTAACCGAAAAGGAACGTTCCTTGTTGCAGACAATCTGATATTCCATAACTGGCACATTGCTAACTGACATATCAGATTGTAAAATTCAGGTTTGTGTATCATATTTATAGGTAATAAGGAGTCATACGATCGTTAACACTTACTTAACTGTAATACTGCTTGAAATTTTCTTTCAGTTCTTCAAACTTTGACTGGCGTTTCTCTTGCGACAAATTTTCGAACTGATCTTTGTGACAGGTATTAAAGTGCCCTTCAATCGACTACTTTTTTTAAATACTTAATGTTCCGATGACATACTAAACATCTGGCACGCTTTTCGACAGCAGCACAAAAGAAATTAATTTCTCACTCTGGTTTAAATAGTGCGAACGTGCCGCTCTTGCTTTTGACCGCTGCTGGCGCGGCGGTCTGTCCCCCGTACGAAGCACGGGCACAGCGGCATGGCGAGGTGCGGCGGGCGGACCGCACGGTTAGCTAAGCGGCGCGGCTCGGCCACTGCAACAACATACGAATTCGCCCGGGGCGATGGCCTCGGGCGATCGCGGGCGCTAGCGCCCCAGGGGCACTGTTTGGACGACCCTGCCCTATAGCTTACCCCTATTTTTTTCACAATTTCGAACATCTTCCACCATTTTACATTGTTGTTGTTAATGTTGTGGTCTTCTGTCATGAGACTGGTTTGATGCAGCTCTCCACGCTACTCTATCCTGTGCAAGCTTCTTCATCTCCCAGTACTGCAGCCTACATCCTTCTGAATCTGCTTAGTGTATTCATCTCTTGGTCTCCTCCTACGATTTTTACCCTCCACGCTGCCCTCCAATAGTAAATTTGTGATCCCTTGATGCCTCAGAACATATCCTACCAACCGATCCCTTCTTCCAGTCAAGTTGTGCCACAAATTCCCCTTCTCCCCAGTCCTATTCAATACATCCTCTTTAGTTATGTGATCTACCCATCTAATCTTCAGCATTCTTCTGTAGCACCACATTTCGAAAGCTTCTATTCTCTTCTTGTCCAAACTACTTATCGTCCATGTTTCACTTCCATACATGGCTACACTCCATACATATACTTTCAGAAACGACTTCCTGACACTTAAATCTATACTCGATGTTAACAAATTTCTCTTCTTTAGAAACGCTTTCCTTCCCATTGCCAGTCTACATTTTATATCCTCTCTACTTCGACCATCATCAGTTATTTTGCTCCCCAAGTAGCAAAACTCCTTTACTACTTTAAGTGTCTCATTTCCTAATCTAATTCCGTCAGCATCACCTGACTTAATTCGACTACATTCCATTATCCTCGTTTTGCTTTTGTTTATGTTCATCTTATATCCTCCTTTCAAGACACTATCCATTCCGTTCAACTGCTCTTCCAAGTCCTTTGCTGTCTCTGAGAGAATTACAATGTCATCGGCGAACCTCAAAGTATTTATTACTTCCCCATGGATTTTAATACCTACTCCGAATTTTCTTTTGTTTCCTTTACTGTTTGCTCAATATACAGATTGAACAACATCTGGGAGAGGCTGCAACCCTGTCTCACTCCCTTCCCAACCACTGCTTCCCTTTCATGTCCCTCGACTCTTATAACTGCCATCTGGTTTCTGTACAAATTGTAAATAGCCTTTCGCTCCCTGTATTTTACTCCTGCCACCTTCATAATTTGAAAGAGAGTATTCCAGTCAACATTGTCAAAAGCTTTCTCTAAGTCTACAAATGCGAGAAACGTAGGTTTGCCTTTTCTTAATGTAGCTTCTAAAATAAGTCGTACGGTCAGTATTGCCTCACGTGTCCCCATATTTCTACGGAATCCAAACTGATCTTTCCCAAGGTCGGCTTCTACCAGTTTTTCCATTTGTCTGTAAAGAATTCGCGTTAGTATTTTGCAGCCGTGACTTATTAAACTGATAGTTCGGTAATTTTCACATCTGTCAACGCCTGCATTCTTTGGGATTGGAATTATTATATTTTTCTTGAAGTCTGAGGATATTTCGCCTGTCTCATACATCTTGCTCACCAGATGGTAGAGTTTTGTCAGGACTGGCTCTCCCAAGGCTGTCAGTAGTTCTAATGGAATGTTGTCTATTCCCGGGGCCTTGTTTCGACTCAGGTCTTTCAGTGCTCTGTCAGACTTTTCACGCAGTATCATATCTCCCATTTCATCTTCATCTACATCCTCTTCCATTTCCATAATATTGTCCTCAAGTACATCGCCCTCGTAGTGACCCTCTATATGCTCCTTCCACCTTTCTGCTTTCCCTTCTTTGCTTAGAACTGGGTTTCCATCTGAGCTCTTGATATTCATACAAGTCGTTCTCTTTTCTCCAAAGGTTTTTTTAATTTTCCTGTAGGCAGTATCTATCTTACCTCTAGTGAGATAAGCCTCTACATCCTTACATTTGTCCTCTAGGCATGCCTGCTTAGCCATTTCGCACTTCCTGTTGATCTCATTTTTGAGACGTTTGTATTCCCTTTTGCCTGCTTCATTTACTGCATTTTTATATTTTCTCCATTCGTCAATTAAATTCAATATTTCTTCTGTCACCCAAGGATTTCTACTAGCCCTCGTCTTTTTACCTACTTGATCCTCTGCTGCCTTCACTACTTTATCCCTCAAAGCTACCCATTCTTCTTCTACTGTATTTCTTTGCCCCATTCTTGTCAATTGTTCCCTTATGCTCTCACTGAAACTCTGTACAACCTCTGATTTAGTCAGTTTATCGAGATCGATCTCCTTAAATTCCCATCTTTTTGTAGTTTCTTCAGTTTTAATCTACAGTTCATAACCAATAGATTGTGGTCAGAGTCCACATCTACCCCTGGAAATTTACAATTTAAAACCTGGTTCCTAAATCTCTGTCTTACCATTATATAATCTATCTGAAACCTGTCAGTATCTCCAGGCTTCTTCCATGTATACAACGTTCTTTCATGATTCTTGAACCGAGTGTTAGCTCAAATGGCTCTGAGCTCTATGGGACTTAACATCTGTGGTCATCAGTCCCCGAGAACTTAGAACTACTTAAACCTAACTAATCTAAAGACATCACACACATCCATGCCCGAGGCAGGATTCGAACCTGCGACCGTAGCAGTCGCGCGGTTCCGGACTGAGCGTCTAGAACCACTAGACCACCGCGGCCGGCAAAATTGTTAGCTATGATTAAGTTGTACTCTGTGCAAAATTTCACCAGGTGGCTTCCGCTTTCATTTCTTACCCCCAATCCATATTCCCCTACTACGTTTCCTTCTCTCCCTTTTCCTACTACCGAACTCCAGTCACCCACGACTATTAAATTTTCGTCTCCCTTCACTATCTGAATAATTTCTTTTATTTCATCATACATTTCTTAAATTTCTTCGTCATCTGCAGAGCTAGTTGGCATATAGACTTGTAATACTGTCGTAGGCGTGGGCTTCGTGTCTATCTTGGCCACAACAATGCGTTGGCTGTGCTGTTGGTAGTAGCTTACCCGCATTCCTATTGCTTTATTCATTATTAAACCTACTCCTGCATTACCCCTATTTGATTTTGTATTTATAACACTGTATTCACCTGACCAAAAGTCTTGTTTCTGCTGCCACCGAACTTCACTAATTCCCACTATATCCAACTTTAACCAATCATTTCCCTTTTTAAATTTTCTAACCTACCTGCCCGATTAAGGGATCTGACATTCCACGCTCCGATCCGTAGAACGCCAGTTTTCTTCCTCCTGATAACGACGTCCTCCTGAGTAATCCCCACCCGGAGATCCGAATGGGGGACTATTTTACCTCCGGAATATTTTACCCAAGAGGACGCCATCATCATTTATCCATACAGTAAAGTTGCATGCCCTCTGGAAAAATTACTGCCGTAGTTTCCCCTTGCTTTCAGCCGTTCGCAGTACCACAACAGCAAGGCCGTTTTGGTTAGTGTTACAAGGCCATATCAATCAATCATCCAGACTCTTGCACCTGCAACTACTGAAAAGGCTGCTGCCCCTCTTCAGGAACCATACGTTTGTCTGGCCTCTCAGCAGATACCCCTCCGTTGTGGTTGCAACTACGGTACGGCTATCTGTATCGCTGGGGCACGAAAGGCTCCCCACCAACGGCAAGGTCTATGGTTCATGGGGAGGCATTTTACATTATCTAGCACTTTTTCCAGGTGGACAAATCCTTTGAACGTGTCTTGCTTTTTTTTCTTTTTAGTCTCGCTTCCATTATTAACCGCAACGTCAGAATTTCCTGTCTCGTGCCTTTACCTTTCCTAGAGCCAAACTGATCGTTATCTAGCGCATCCTCAATTTTCTTTTCCATTCTTCTGTATATTATTTTGTAAGCAACTTGGATACATGAGCGATTGTGCTATAATTCTTGTATTTGTCAGCTCTTGCCGTCTTCGGAATTGTTTGGATGCTGCTTTTCCCAAAGTCAGATGGTATGTCGCCAGACTCATACATTCTACATACCAACGTGAATAGTGGTTTTGTCGCCACTTCCCCAATGATTTTAGAAATTCTGATGGAATGTTATCTATTCCTCCTGTCTTATTTGCTCTTAAGCCCTTCAAAGCTCTTAAATTCAGGTTCTAATACTGGATCCCCTATCTCTTCTAAATCGACTCCTGTTTCTTCTTCTATCACATCAGACAAATCTTCCCCCTCATAGAGGCTTTCAGTGTATTTTTTCCACCTATCCGCTCTCTCCTCTGAAGTGGAATTCCCGTTACACTCTTAATGTTATCACCCTTGCTTTTAATGTCACCGAAAATTTTTTTCTGTCTTTCCGAAAGTCATTTCTTTTTCGATGTCTTCACATTTTTCCTGCAGCCATTTCGTCTTAGCTTCCCTGCACTTCCTATTTATTTCATTCGTCATCGATTTGTATTTCTGTTTTTCCTCAGTTTCCCGGAATATTTTTGGACTTCCTCCTTTCATGGATAAATTGAAGTACCTCTTCTGTTACCCATGGTTTCTACGCAAATACCTTCTATGTACCTATGTTTTGCTTCCCAACTTCTGTGGTCGCCCTTTTTAGAGATGTTCATTCTTGGTCAACTGTACTGCCTACCGATCTATTCCTTCCTGCTGTATCCACAGCCTTAGAGAACTTCAAGCGTATCTCGTCATTCCTTAGTATTTCCGTATCCCATTACTTTGCGTATTGATTCTTCCTGACCTAAATTTCAGCCTACTCTTCATCACTACTATATTGTTATCTGAGTCTATAACTGCTCCTTGGTACACCTTACAAACCAGTATCTGGTTTCGGAATCTCTGTCTCACCATGATGTAATCCAACTGAAATCTTCCCGTATCACCCGGCCTTTTCCAAGTATACCTCCTCCTCTTGTGAGTCTGAAGAGAGTATTCGCTATCACTAGCTGAAACTTGTTACTGAACTCAATTAGTCTTTCTTCTCTCTCATTCCTTGTCCCAAGCCCATAATCTCCCGTAACCTTTCCTACTACACCTTCCCCTACAACTGCATTCCAGTCACGCATGACTATTAGATTTTCATCTCCCTTTATATACTGTATTACCCTTTCAATATCCTCGTACACTTTCTCTATCTCTTCTTCAGCTTGCGACGTCGGCATGTATACCTGAACTATAATTGTCGGTGTTGGTTTGCTGTCGATTCTGATAAGAAAAACCCTGTCATTGAACTGTTCACAGTAACACACTCACTGCCCTACCTTCCTATTCATAATAACGAATCCTACCCCGGTTACAACATTTTCTGCTGCTGCTGGTATTACCCTATTTTCGTCTGACCAGAAGTCTTTATCTTCTTTCCATTTTACTTCACTGACTGCCATTACATATGAAAGTGAGCATCTGCATTTTTCTTTTAAGATTTTCTAGCTTGCCTACCGCGGTCAAACTTGTGATATTCCGCGCCGCGGTTCGTAGAACTTTACTATTTCGTTTCTTAATCATTCATTTTCTCATGGTCATGTGCTCCTTGAATGTCCTCTCCCGGAGGTCCGAATGGGGTACTAATCTGCAGTTTTTGCTAGAGTGATCATCATGGCAATTTTTCAGTTACAGGCCACAAGTACTGTGGATACGCATTGTGTGTCTCTAAGCAGTAGTTTCCACCGCCTCTTGTATTCTCATGCAGTTGAACAATCATTGCTTAGTCTTTCGCATTTTAGGGCAACTTGCCACACAATGGACAAGGGTGTGCCCTGAACCTCTGTCTGCTCCTTCACCCTCTTGGACAACAGAGCGAGGGCACTTACTCCGGACGTAATTGCTGATAATTTTTTTTTCAAAATTTAAGCGTTGTTTGGGTTCCAAATCTGGTCCTAGGACGATTTAATTTTTAGTAGACCATGAGTTCAACAATGAGTTCTATTACACGTTGACTTTTCATTTGGAGAGGCTGCACATAATTCTGCAGTTCTCCTTTCCTACCGTACCTGGGTTCATATTAGTTTCCTTCCTCTTTACAGACAGACAGATTTCAAATAGAGACATTATGAAAATGTTCATACACTTGGGGAAACTACGCTTCGACAGGAAGCGACGTCACTTGTAATAAGGCTGGCTTCGAAAATATATTCGACGAATCAAAGCAACGATTTCGGCATTGGCCTTAGGTCCTCAGTGATTTCGGGAGACCACGAGAAAACTAAATCCAAATGGCTAGACGGGGAACTAAACCACTGCTCTCCGATGTTAACTATACGGTGGAAGGTAGCAATGACAAAGTGAGTATTAAGTGGTGCATCAATATTTTCCTAGCTTATCAACTCGTACATTGTTTCATAAATGTTGCCTGTTTACGTTTATATCACTTGTAGATTTAGGTCTTAGTTATGTTGTAGTAGCTATCTGGTTCTCAAATCCAGACAGATAACTCCTTTCACTCCTGAATTAGTTTCCGGTTTTAATATTGAAGATGGTGCAGGTGGTTTTATTCAATTTTTTGGCGGAATATACTGGTAATGTTTTTATAAGTATGTTATTGGCTTTAATTTTTTAGAGGGTGATTTCTACTCCTTCATATTTTTTATTAAGCTTGCTATTATATCTTTTGGATTTATTTCAGTTTGGTGTACTTTATCTCGATTTCCTTATGATAAATTAATGTACATCATTTCGGAATACATTACACAGCTTGTGTGCTGTCCTTAGGTTAGTTAGGTTTAAGTAGTTCTAAGTTCTAGGGGACTTACGACCACAGCATTTGAGTCCCATAGTGCTCAGAGCCAGCCATTACACAGCTTTGGCCATTCCGCTAGTTCCAGGGTTTTACCTTAGATCCAGAATGAAATGTTCACTCTGCGGCGGAGTATGTACTGGCAGATTGAAATTATGTGCCGGAACGAGATTCGAACTCGGGACCTTTGCCTTTCGCGGCAAGTGCTATACCGACTGAACTACCAAAGCACTACTTAAAGACCCCTCCTCACAGCTTTATTTCCGCCAGAACCTCGTATCCTACCTTCCTGACTTACCTGACATGTTCTGGACTTAGGCTATGGATTCGTCTTTGAAAGGAGTAGGGCTCAAATCCCCATCCGGTCAAATTTAGGTTTCTGCTCGTTGTCGAATATCTTTCACGTTATATTCATGTTAGTTTCTTTGAAAGCTTCAGGTCGGATTTCCTCTCCCTTCTTTGGCCTATCCAGTCTTCACCGCCAGCCGCTGTGGCCGAGAGGTTCTAGGCCCTTCCGTCCGGAACCGCGCTGCTGCTAAGGTCGCAGGTTCGAATCCTGCCTCGGACATGAATGTGTGTGATGTCCTTAGGTTAGTTAGGTGTAAGTAGTTCTAAGTCTAGGGGAATTATGATCTTAGATGTTAAGTCCCATAGTGCTTAGAGCCATTTGAACCAGTCTTCACTTTCATCTTTGAATGATCTGGTCGTTGATGGGACCTTAACTCCGAATTTTTCTTTACATTTTTTTCCTAAAAGAACCATACATCGTAATGCATGATGGCGTTCAAACAAATCTTCGTGTTGATAACCCCTTTAGCTACTTACCTAAGTCGTGGGACAGCGATATGCACATATACAGATGGCGGTAGTATCGCCTACCCAAGGCATAAGAGGGCAGTACATTTTTGGAGCTGTCATTTTGTACTCAGGTGATTCATGTGAGAAGGTCTCCGACGTGATTACGGCTGCACGACGGGAACTAACAGACTTTGAAAGCGGAATGGTAGTTGGAACTAGACACTTGGGACAGTCCATTTCGGACATCGTTAGGGAATGCAACAGTGTCAAGAGCATGCCAAGAAAACCACATTTCAGACATTACAGCTCACCAAGGACAACGCAGTGACCGACGGCCTTTCCTTAACAACAGAGAGCAGTGGCGTTTGCTATAGTTGCCAGTGCTAACAGACAAGCAATACTGGGTGACATAATCGCAGAAATCAATGTGGGACGTACGAAGAACGTATTCGTTAGGACAGTGCGGCAAAATTTGGCGTTAATGGGCTATAACAACAGACGACCGACGCGATTGCCTTTGCTAACAGTAAGACATCGCCTGCAGCGCCTCTCCTGGGCTCGTCACCATATCGGAAGATCTAGACGACTGGAGCCGGCCGCGGTGGTCGTGCGGTTCTAGGCGCTCCAGTCTGGAGCCGCGCTGCTGCTACGGTCGCAGGTTCGAATCCTGCTTCGGGCATGGATGTGTGTGATGTCCTTAGGTTAGTTAGGTTTAAGTAGTTCTAAGTTCTAGGGGACTGATGACCACAGCAGTTGAGTCCCATAGTGCTCAGAGCCATTTGAACCATTTAGACGACTGGAGAATCATGGCCTGTTCAGATGACTCCCAAATTCAGTGGTAAAAGCTGATGGTAGGGTCCGAGTAAGGTAAGACCTCACGAAACCATGGAACCAAGGTATCAACAGGAAACTGTGCTAGGTGGTGTTGGCACCATAAGTGTGTGAGTTGTGTTTATACATGGTATGGACAGAATCCTCTGGTCCAACTGAACCTACCATTGACTGGAATCGGTTATTTTTGGCTAGTTGGAGACTACTTGCAGTCATTCATGGCGCCATGTCAGTAGGAAACAATTGTTGGCAATTGGTTTGAAGAACATTCTAGATGGTTCGAACGAAATGATTTAGCCACCCAGATTGCACAATATGATTCCCGTCAAACATTTATGAGACATAATAGAGACGTTAGTTCGTGCACAAAATCCTGCACCGACAACACTTCCGCAAGCATGTATGACTATGGAGGCAACATGGCTCAATATTTCTGCATGGACCTTCCGGCGACTTGTTGAGTCCACTCTACGTCGATATGATGCACTATACCGAACAAAAGGAGGTCCAACACGATAATAGGAGGCGAATTTTTTCACCTCAGTTTTCACTGATGATTTGTCACTGCTAAGTACGAGGCGCGTTTTTTAAGTAAGTACCATTTTGAAATTTAAAAAAGACTTGTTAAGGTATCTCAATAATTGTATTTTTACATGAAAGCCTGTACCTTAATCTACTTTTTTACATAATTTCTGTCAATATTGAGGCATTTGTCATAACGTTGTACTACTTTTTGAATACCCTCCTCATAGAAGTCTGCCACTTGACTTGTTAACCACTGCATTACCACTGTTTTGACTTCGTCATCGTCTTGAAGATGCTGACTGCCCAGGTCTTTCTTCAAGTGCAGGAACAGATGGTGGCCACTGGGCGCAAGATTCGTGCTGTACAGAGGATGATCTAGAGTTTCCCATCGAAAAGATGTGATGAGATCTTTGGTCTGATTCGCCACATGCGGACGGGCATTGTCTTGCAGCAAAACGATGCCCTTGCTCAACTTGCCACGTCTTTTGTTCCGAATTGAATGGCGCAGATTGTGTAATGTCTTACAGTAAGCTGATGCATTGATTGTCTCATTACAAGGCAGAAATACCACAAGCAATAGTCCTTTTCTGTACCAAAACACTGTGCGCATGATCTTCCGGGCCGAAATTGTTTGCTTAAACTTCACTTTACTGGGTGAATCTGAATGCCACCATTCTATGGACTGTTGCTTTGATTTTGGTGTGATGTAGGCCACCCATGTTTCATTGCCCGTAACAATTTGGCTTAAGAAATCATCACCATCGTTGTTGTACCGCTCAATAAAAGTCAATGCACTGTCTAAACGTTTGGTTTTCGTGCACATCTGTCAACATTTTCGGTACCCAACGTGCGCACAATTTTCGGTAATTCAAGTGCTCGGGCACAATGCCATACAAAACACTACGAGAAACATTAGGAGCCCGCATCTCGTGGTCGTGCGGTAGCGTTCTCGCTTCCCACGCCCGGGTTCCCGGGTTCGATTCCCGGCGGGGTCAGGGATTTTCTCTGCCTCGTGATGGCTGGGTGTTGTGTGCTGTCCTTAGGTTAGTTAGGTTTAAGTAGTTCTAAGTTCTAGGGGACTTATGACCACAGCAGTTGAGTCCCATAGTGCTCAGAGCCATTTGAACCAAACATTAGGAAAGTCATCCCACAAGGAGGAAATCGTAAAGTGTCTGTTTTCTCTCACCTTATTGTCCACTTCCTGCACCAAACTTTCATTAACAGCCGAAGGACGCCCACTCAGTTGTTCATCATGCACATTTGTGGGGCCATCTTTAAATGCTCTCACCCACTTTCTTGCCATTCCATCACTCATAATGTTTTCTCCATAAACTGCACAGATCTCACGATGAATATCGATCGCTTTTAGGACTTAAGCACTAAGAAATCTTATAACAGCCCGTATTTCACAGTCGGCGGGACTCACGATTATCGGAGGCATCTTAAACACTCAGTATACAACGTAAACAAGGAAGAATCAGACTATAATGGCGTCACTGCGTAAACAACAGATGTAGGTACACAGTGCGCATGCGCAGAACGCCGACCGTAGCGCTGCGGCCGCGGTGTGGCAAAATGGTACTTACTTAAAAAACACACCCCGTAACATAGATCGATGAAAGTTGATCCAGGCATAGAAAGAAGTAAAGTACAGTAACTAATCGAAAGAATAGTGAAAGCAAACAAACAGAAATGACACTCTTATTCAAAGACAACAACTACGCTAAAGTCACTTCGATTTATGATGGTACCCTGAAGATTAGAAAATGAGGTACATGGTTTTTGATAAGAAGTGTTTGATCACCAGTGACGACAGTGCATGCTTTGAACGTGTTCCTGTGTTGGCTATAGGTTGGTAAGGTATTCTAGTTGAGCGTTCCATTCTTCAACCCAGTGCCGTTGCCAACTATCGGATGGACGTTGGTGCGTGTGAATATGTCCCCATCGCGTCCCATATGTGCTCGATGGGATTTAAGTCGGAGGGACGGGCAGGCCTGTCTATTCGTTGAATATCTTCTCGTTCCAAGAGTTTCACCACTTGCACGGTTCGATGCGGTCGCGCGTTGTCGTCCATAAAAATTGAGTCAGTGCCGATACACCCCCGAAAAGGCGTACATGTGTAATGACTACAGTGTCACAATAACATATTTTATCGTGTTTAAAGATTTAGAGATCATTACGCCTATGCAACATGCCTCCCGATATCAAAACACCCGGAGCACCAACAAACCAATCATGGATGACAATGTACTTCTGGTGTCATTAACCGATCTCCTTTTCCTTGTTCCACTCACGAATGGCGCGTGGGAAGAATGATTTCGGTAAGCCTCTGTATTACACTGTGTTCATCATAAGAAAGAGCCTGATGTAAACAACCACAAACGCGATGATTGGTCTGTAGCAGTAGCGCACGTACACTCGCGATGTTACGGTCTTCGAGCTAGGTCCTTCTTAGGTATTAGAAATCTTATTACTAAGTTAGAATAAATTAAACTTCAAGATATTTGATCTATAGACAGCCATCAACGTCTTCCTTAATCATGATATAGCTATGCAGATATTATTTCAAAAAAAAAGTGTGCAGTCGCAGTCACTGTAGTGTGATGTTCTGATTGTTGCTCTGTTTATATGCATTGTGAAAATGGCTGACACTAATTTCGTTCTTCATAGTGTAATACGGGCAGAACACCGTTAAAAACTGGCGAGAAGCGCGTTGTTCCTAATGTTTTTCACAAGTTTACAGGAAAAAAAATCGGCTTCGCAGTTTTCCAAGGAGATGTATTTATTACAGCTAAGCACTAATGCAACATGGGATGCTTGGGTGAATTGGTAGCGTTCCAATCTTGCTTTGAGATTTGTATTTTTTCTCGTTCAGTTTGAAATACCTACTCCCTTTAAAAGCAAAATTCGTCAAATTTATGCTAATTAATAAAAATCTAATCATCTTTCTTATGAAAAATGCACATCTACTTTCTAATTACATATTGCACGCAAAATTTCATTCTTCATTGCAAACACAATGGATCAATGGATCTATGGATCCATGGTTCGAATCTTACTTTGAGCTTTGTATTTTTTCTCGTTCAGTTTGAAATACCTACGCCCTTTAAAAGTAAAAGTCGTCAAATTTATGCTAATTCATAAATATCTAATCATCTTTTTTATGAAAACTGCACATCTTCGCCGGCCGTGGTGGCCAAGCGGTTCTAGGCGCTACAGTCTGGAACCGCGCGACCGCTACGGTCGCAGGTTCGAATCCTGCCTCGGGCATGGATGTGTGTGATGTCCTTAGGTTAGTTAGGTTTAAGTCGTTCTAAGTTCTAGGGGACTGATGACCTCAGATGTTAAGTCCTATAGTGCTCAGAGCCATTTGAACCATTTTTTTGCACATCTTCTTTCTAATTATATATTACACGCAAAATTCCAGTCTTCATTGCTAACACAAATTCTTAATTATCACTATTTTATACAATATTGGTAACAAAGATTGTTCAAACTGTTCAAACAATACGAATTAAATGTTTAAGACAAAAATGAAAAATCACTCTTTATTTGGAGTACGTCCATTGTTTTATACCGCAGATGTGATCTCACACGAGCCAGAGTGATGAGCATTGTAGTTCATGAAAAACAATCATTTCCACTGCAATCGAGCACACCGTACACATGCTACATGTTTACAGTTGTCACCGTACTATTGTAATATGAGCCAAACACAATTACTCTGGGCCCAAGTAAAGCGATTTGTCGCTAGAAATAACAAGACATTTAAGCTGCCAAACGGACTGGAACTAATGTACGAAGCTTTGTCACACGTCACTAGCCTGATTCATAACCACTCTCCATAACAGAAAAGGACAAAATGTGGCGCTTCACTGGCTTCGTGAATTCTGTCGTTGATCGTCTCGTAATCAACATAGTAGACGAGATTTTCAGTACTGAAATGTGTTCCTCGGATTGGAATATGTATGTAGTTCAGATATTTGCAGGTGGCTGACTGTAATATCTTCAGTTGCTTCAATATTTAACTGTACTGTGAAACCCCTGCAATACGCTTTTGCATTACAGAGCTCCCTCGGATAAATTACCCTGTGTCTGAGTTAGGATTTTTCATTACTCTTTTTTAAATTGAAATAATATTTTAGCTAAGAACGAGAGCATGTTATGCTTTTTATTTGCGGTACTGCTGGAGTTTTTCTCTTCAAAATTTAAATGACATTCAGAGAAACATTGTTCCGTCTCTAATGACCTCTATGTCGACAGGACGTTAAACCCAATCTTCCTTCCTTTGGTGCTATATTATTTTCCTACTCAACTCTTCTTTACGTCTTAACTGTAACCGCTCACATTACTGCACGTTCGTGCTCTCCAAGTTAAATGCGCCGGTAAAGTTGTTGTCCCGTATTATCGCTCAGGCGATGTGTCCGTAACGCACACCATAAAACGTACAGTATCTTTATTGTCGTACGTAGCTATGATCGAGACATTTTGGCTTCCGCTTCACAGGAAGCGAATCCCAATGAGATACCAGCAAGTGCGGAAGAATACATGGTGTATTATTTACATCAAGTTTGTTCTTATGATGAACACAGCATACTAGATTATGACAGCATAGCTCTGTCGAAATCAATCCAACAAAATGGTTTTTTTTAACGATCTTGGCTTCTGAAGTTTTCTTGAGTTATCGTACGTTTGCAAATCACCCGCAGATTGACCATGTCAAAAACATATAACCTTCTGTAATTTTATCATCGCGGTCATTTTACAAGATGTATGTAGGAAAAAGTAATACTTTGTTCGTCTCTTCCCAGAAGTACTCTCTCGAAATTTCAATAGTAAATCTCTGGATGATGCAAAACCTCTCTCTTGTAACGTCTGCCATTAGAATTAGTTAAAAGAACTCCTTAGCACCCTTGCTTCCAGGATGGGAGCACGTTGCACTGCCGTCCGTAGTAACCAGACACCCTAATATGAACCACGTCCCGCCTTTTGTAATTTCCAGGGGTCATCATAAATTGCAGTGACCTCGGTTAACAATTGTCATGGCAAAAAAATGTCATTTCTGTTCGCCTCATTGCGTATTTCTTTCAGTTCCCTTCTTTACTGTACTGTACTGTAAAATACTGTCGCAGTTCTTTGTACTTAAGGTCCAAGTTTCATCGAACTATGTTGCTTTGCATTGACACATGAAGTGAAAGATACTTTCATCCTTTACTTTTACACGTCAGTGTACAGTAGCATTAAACATTCTGCCTTGCGACCAGGAACAGAGATGTATTAAAAGCGCAAACGAAGTTGACATTCGGTGCGGTGTCTGATGGGAGCGACTGTATTTGGCAAATGCCTTTACGGTCACTCCTAGCAGCCACCGCGCACAGTGTCAACTTTGTTTGCGGATACATTACCTCTATCTGAAACTTACCTACACAACAACGCGATCTGTTATTTATTCCCGTGATGTTACACGCTCGATGGCAACTTTTATCTTGCGAAATACGACGTAATTGTCGATTTGTAATACTCCATTATTGATGTAAGACCGTTTTTTTTCTTGTATTTAACAACGTAACAACCACTGCTCTTACTCATACTCACAGCCATTTCAATTGTACTCGAGGGACATCTTTATATTCACGAAGAAGAAAAACGAAACTAATCAAAACATTAAACAAAAGGACAACCTGACAATATGAACAGAGTAGTGGACGTGGAATGGACCATTCATACAACTACCATAGTGCGGAAATTCACTATTGTGAAGCCGCGTCCATAAAACGACAGCCGATTAGCGGCGAACGTGCGGATACTGGCCCGGTGTGCGGTCTTATTTTGGGTGTATCCAGCAATGCGGTTTGGCCCGACTACCTAATTAATGCCGTTGCAATACTTTTGGCCCATTGTTAGTTGATTGACGTATGTAATGTAATCACCCACGGAAATACATTTGAAGTTGTCTAGCTTCGTCTGTTGAACTGAAATCATTATCTTCAGATAACTTAAGTAGTAACTGCGCTCGTTAGTATAATAGGTTTTATCTGAGGCACGAACTTCAGCTCGCTGGTCGTTGATTGGCTGTCGTTTTATATGACTAGAGCTCCACACCAATCCATTGCAAACCTCTCGTTATTTGGAAACTTTCGCTCGATTCGACGTCTCCTTGGCTACTCTGCCCTTGTTATCAGGTTTTCTTCCTCGTACTAATATAAATTATATAATATAGTCTCGGCTGTCCGAATTATTTAATTAATATCATAATAATGTTTCTCCGAGATAAGATTATGAATTCATTGTAAGTATTGTACTTTTCCCAAACCTCCAGCAAACGGGCGCCGGCTACAGTGCTCTGTGGCCGTTCAAAATATTTTATGCACCTTTTGTGCTTCTCGAACATCTGTCGTCTCAGTTATACGGCACTTACTCTGTTGTTAATATTGAATAAATTAATGTAACCATTCTTCAACAAACGATGCTTAGAAACTCTCTTCTAGGGCCTCTCAAACAACAATGAGCATAACAAGAAAGCAGCTCCGTTGGCAACCTTGTGTTCTTTCTTTCTTCAGTTGCACATCAAATGACTAAAATGCAACGCCGCGAAGTTGTCGTTTTGTGTGACCCTTCGTGTTTTAATTAAAGAGTCCGAAATTGTGGATGAACAAAGAAACTGCATTGACTATGAATCAGAAATTACTTGCTGTAGTACAACTGCCAAAACTATTGCAGTAGAATTAGGGGCAGGGAAAAGTACTGTTGGACAGAAAGAAAAATCGTGCAGAAATCGTTAGTGGTGTTCTTCGCAAGCTAGTGGAAGTGATCTCAAAGTAATGAAGACGATGTTGAAGGGTAAGCATAAAGAAGTCGAGGAAGTTTTACATTTGTGACGTGACAGTTAAGAGGAAAAGGTTTGTCCGTTACTGAGCCAATATTGCAGGGAAAAAACACTGCAGTTTCAGCGGAAAATAGAAGGAGAAGATTGAGAATTTACTGCCAGTGATGGATTCTTAAATCGGTGGAAAAAAAGGTTCTGTATTCGGCAGATTGCCGTTAGTGGAGAGGCTTTTCCCGCTGACAAATGGGCTCCATTTCGAAGGTAACTGACGACGAGAGAATTTCTGGCGAATAATTGTACAATTTCGAGGAAAGTGGTTTAAATCACAAGATGCTCCTTACGAAAGGGCTTGCTTCAAAATAGGAAGTTGAGGCACCTGGAGACAAGAAAAGTGGGAAACGAGTTACCATATTGGCTTGCAGTAATGTAGTTGACAACCAGAAGCTTCGGCTTAAATTAATAGAGCTTTCGTAAACCTGAAAAATCACACGAGAGGAGGAGGCCAACTTACACTCATCAAAACATAAAAAAGGTGTGGATTAATTCAGAAAATTTTAAAACCCCATTCCAGAATGAATTCGTAACAGCTGTAGTGAAATATTTTGAAGACAACAGTTTCATGATGATAGTTCTGCTGCTTCTTGATAACACACCTTCACATTCTGCCAATGAAGTACTCATAGATGGAGATATATAACCATTAGTTTTTCTACCAATGTGGCTGTCCTTCGTCAGCCGATGGACCAGGGCATCCTTCAAATGATACAGAAGAAAAATAGCTTCAGTCTCCTCAAATAGTTGATATCAGCGACTGATTACAGTGAAGACCGTGTAACCACTCAGAAGAGGACTGACTTACATGATGTCATAAGGTGCTCAGCCGAAGCTTGCGAGCAGATTCAGAACATATCACTTACATGGTCTTGGAAAATTCTTTAACACCACGGATATTATTTAACTTTGAACCCATGTGCAAAACCAAAGTCACGGATGGAAACAATGATAACCTTTCGTTGCTCAAAAAGGTGCCAGGCAGTCACGATGATGACGCCGAGGACGCCACAGAATGGATGGCGGGTGACGAAGTTGATGAACTAACTGACAACGCTGCTGTGGAAATGATGATACGGGGGAAGTAACACAAGAGAAGGAGGAGGCGGGCTTAGATGACAGCAGAAATCTCAGACCACATTCGGAGAGTTCGAGTCGATTGAGGCAGCGCTGCAGTGCACGAGAGAGCAGGAAGGAGCAACGCGAGCTGACATCATCTAGCCGGCCGTGGTGGCCGAGCGGTTCTAGGCGCTTCAGTCTGGAACCGCGCGACCGCTACGGCCGCAGGTTCGAATCCTGCCTCGGGCATGAATGTGTGTGATGTCCTTCGGTTAGTTAGGTTTAATTAGTTCTAAGTTCTAGGAGACTGATGACCTCAGAAGTTAAGTCGCATAGTGCTCATAGCCATTTGAACCATTTTTTTGCTGGATTGTAATACATGGTTCACACCATGAGCTTTCAGCAAATAGCTTGCTTTCGTTTATGCAAGTTTTCAATAGATGGTAGCATCTTCTTAAAAAAGCTTTTTATCGCAGTCGGAAGGTGGTGGACGCGTAGAAGTGAGAATTCTCTTCGCTGTATAAAACACCGTTCAGTTCGCGTGCGCTCGTAGGTGCTAAAGATAGTTTTGTGTTATTGTTCTTTGTTTTTCTGTTCCACCGTGTTTGTTCGTTCTGTTTGACATTCATGATGCCAGACTGTGTCTGTAAGTGAAAACTACAAATCAGAAAACTAATCATAATTTTCTCAAAGATCAAAAAAGCAAGTGATCATAAGCTCAACTCTGTAGAAGAAGTGGCTGCGATAACATTAAAAATACTGCTGTTTTCACCATGAATTTAAAGAGGACGATTATTTAAGGGATCTCCGGGACGAATTATTGAAACTTCCACAAAAGAAGATCTTCAAGCAGACTGCCAACATGTTACCTAATTAAAGCCATTTCTGCTGCTGTTTCAGCCTCTGAACAACATGTATCACACAGGAATAACAGACGAATAGCTCATGAAACTTGTAAACGCGCTCTTAATACAGTATCTTCATCGTTACTCAAGAGAAAAAAGTGGACCAAAGCACAGAATCAGAATCAGGCCCTACTGAGGATGAAATTAGAAAAGTCGAGAAAGAACTAATGCTACTGACAAAAGAGATCTGCGTTTAATAACAGAAAACAATACGCTGGAAACGAGAAACAAAAACTAACAAGTTACTGGCTCATGCTTTACGTAGATATACGAATCGATTACATAGCCTTCGGTATCGACTCGGTGCTAAACTGAATCGGCAGCAGTACTCAACATGTTTTTCATGGAGATATGAGGTAGGCTAACAAGAAACACCAGATGTTACATGAAGTCCTTACAAACATAGAAATTAAACACCTCGTCAAATACGAGAAGAGTACCCATTAGAGCCGGAAAGATAGAAGTAAAACGTTGCTATCACACTCTTCGTCCAGGAAAATTTATATTTAAGTAAGTAACATGCTCGGTATATTTTTACTAGGATTTCCGACTTTAAAAAGATTTATTCATGTCTGTATCATGTCAGATCCAAGCTTCTGTGCAATTATACGTTTGCATGTAACTGGAATTACGGCGTTTTCTTGTTAGCCTACCTCATACCTGCATGAAAAACATGTTGAATACTACTGCCGATTGGAAAGCGCAAAACGTGTTTACTAGAGTGAATAATCTTCTGATTGATGTGTATGCAGTATTATTGCAAATGAAGGACGGCATATTTTAAGTTATCCAATAAAGAAAAAATTGCAAATTAAGGACGGCAGATTATAAGTCATCCAATAAAGAAAAAGGGTGATAGAATATCTACGTCACGAGCGCTCGATATCTATAAAGGAAATTATCAATCAGTTTCTTGGCTGAAGCAAGTAATATCATTCAGTTCCTGTGTATGTACGTTTCTATCGAACCAAAATTCATTATACTCCCCTTCAGTTTTTATAACTGATTGTGACTTTAAGGGGAATAGTGTCATACCAGAACGTGAGAAATCGTCTCGTGCTGTTACCGCTTTTCGACTTTGACAACACGCGGAGAGTTCCAATCGCTGCCGAATGCACTAACCCAAACTTCTATACAGTAATTCTACAGTGCAGCGTTAGCATGTATTCGAAAAATAAAGGTAATTTCTGTATGTTTCTAGCAATTAATATTAATCATCGGCTTTGAACAGCATATAATTATAGTGGCTGCTGCGACGTCTCCACAAAATGGTTCAAATGGCTCTGAGCACTATGGGACTCAAATGCTGGGGTCATCAGTCCCCTAGAACTTAGAACTACTTAAACCTAACTAACCTAAGGACATCACACACATCCATGCCCGAGGCAGGATTCGAACCTGCGACCGTAGCAGTCGCATGGTTCCGGACTGCGCGCCTAGAACCGCGAGACCACCGCGGCCGGTGACGTCTCCACCTTGCGATTCATATTTTATTTGATACTTAGTTGGCGAAGTCAACGAATGTGGAAGCAAAAAATCTGATTGTGGTGACAGATTGATCTGTAGCTTATCCCGAGATCTGGGTTAGGTTAGAGCGCGATAGTTCGGATGAGTGGCGAAGCCAAAGAATGTGAAAGCAAAAATAACTGGTTGTAGAGACAAACTGATCTGTAAATTAGCCCGTTTGAAAAACTCGCCACTGATGTCACGCTATAGTCGCCATGTTGTTAACGAGGTTCGTTGCATGTTTCCTACGTCACTGGTCAAAACTGACTACTGTACATAAGCATATACCTGATGTAGATCAACAATCGCAATGATTGCCTAGCAGCCTTATCACACGTACACTGGTGTTTTTACGCTCTTGGAAGTAGGCATACTCATGTATTGGATATCTTGTTACTATGTTACGGCCAATGAAACTTTAAGATACTCTCATATATTAACAGCCATCTACTTTTTCTTAATCATGCTTTAGCGTTATAGTTTTTATTTCGAAAATCATGTACAATCACAGTTTCTGTACTGTTGTGGTCTGATTGTCGCGCTGTTAATATATAGTACGAAAAAGGCTGATGCTCCCTCCTGCTCTGTAGTGAAACGCGCGGGGAACTGTCACAACGTAACGAGAAACATTGTTCTCAATGTTTTCGAAAGTATACAGAAAAAAAATCGGCTTTGAAGTTTTTCTAGACTTTATTTACACAAGTTAAGACATTGTTTGTTCACGGGACTCATAGCTGTGTCATTACGTTGTTAAAATTTCTTGATAGTGACGTCTGTCACTTGCCGCTACAGATTGCCACATCGACTACCGGCTACTGCTCGGTTATACGTGACACAGAAACAGGAAGGGACTCTTCACAAATGCTGTTAATTTGTAACACGGAGTAATGTTGGAAGCGACCGCCGCGAGGTACGACGGACATGCCAGATGCTGATTTTAAGTGAACAGTGACTGAAATGCGGCAAACGACCCGTATTGTAGGCCTGAAATTTAACTCATTTCCTATTCTAACCACAATCTCGAGATGTGCAATGTATCCGAGAAAAAGGCAGTCAATAATTTGCGGCGGAACTTCACGGTGACTGAAATAAACATCTACGAGCATGCTCAAGGCAGAAAAATTTCAGTTTCAGCACTAAAAAACTAACTGTAATTTCTCGCTATCATTCATTGGTTACCTTAAACTATGCTTACACTGGCTACCAGCTGATGAGCAGTCCTGTTTGACACTTGGTTGTAGATGTTACATTTATGGCTCACATCCCAGTAGCAGCTTCAAAAATTTGGTTTCACATAAAGTTGTGCCAAACTATTCTAATGTAAGCCTGTCTCTGTGAACATAACAGCTGTATATGTGAGCTGAACCGCGTCTTGTGCGTAAGGATTTAGTAATGCTTGGTTGGTGCTGTGCATGAAACGCGTCTGTGTCGTTAGCATCGTTGCGCGCACGCGTTTGTGTGTGTGTGGGGGGGGGGGGGGGGGAGGAGGATGGAGGGGGGTGGATGGGTGTCCTCAGCAAATTGTAGTAAGTATAATAGACCTGACACATGAGAGCACCGCTTTCCATGTCCTAACGTATTAACAGTCTGGAAATAGTGCAGGTAATAGTGACATTTATCATGCGTGACAGTTGTAAGGTGTATGCTTCGCCGGCGATGGGCGAGGCATGACAGAATCTCTGACCAGAGAGTAGTTTATTGTTAGTCTACGCGTGTCGACAGTAGAAGTCAGTCGGATACGGTAGTAGGGAGTCGGCATGCGTCGGCTGTGTGCTCTGGTCGCGACTCTGGTCAGGACTCTGGAGGATGAGTATTGTTGTAGAAGGTAAAGAAGCAGCCTTGCGCATAATTAATAATGTATGTTAATTGTAATTTAATTTGTTCAGAAAAATGCCCCAATAATAATTTTTTTTTATAAAGTAACTCTTTTAAAGAAAAGTAATCATTTCAATTTAATGAATTTTTCCTATGCATTCCTCCCAAGAATCAAAATATATATATATATATATATATATATATATATATATATATATATATATATATATATATATATATACGTCAGCATTGCACGAAGCTGTGTCGATAAATAAGAGCAGATATAGTTGCAGTTTTTATTGAGGTAAGAATTTTGCTTTTGTTATTCAGAATACAGGGCCGAAGGTCAGCGCTGCTGTCCTTATAAAATTTACCAGATATTATTATTTCTGTTGAGAGGTTCCATTTGGTTGATGATTCATTATTTAATTAATATTATTGTGTGGTTTTTGGTCAATTTTCATTTCTCAATTTTGTGGGGAGTTCACGCATGGTTCCATTTCACATTTTTTATTAAACATTATTCTGTTGGGAGGTTACATTTGGCTCCATTTCTATTTCAAGTTTTCATTTAGTTGGATTATTGCGGGGAGGTTACACAATTAGTTGTGTCTTTTATCCTGACCTTAAACCTTTCCCGAGGCCGAAATACAGCAAGATGGTGTTTCCCATCGACACAAACCATAAAATACGATCAGTAAACAGCTACCTACATTTATTCCAACATTTTCTGTCGGCTGCTTGAGTCCATGGATACAGAAAGACACTCCGAAATTGACACTCAAACTCCACCTATTATGTAAAGGTTTTTTTCTATATTGAAAAAGTCTAACTCTAACTTTTAGATCTCTGCGTCTACCTTTACTGAGACCGGATGACTTATTACCTAGCTGTTAGCTGTTTGTATATGTACATAATCTGTTCCGGGTGACTACGCTTCATATCCATATTTGTTATAACAAACGGAAATACAAAAAAAAGAAAGAAAAATAAGAGTAATGACATGAAAATACACTCCTGGAAATGGAAAAAAGAACACATTGACACCGGTGTGTCAGACCCACCATACTTGCTCCGGACACTGCGAGAGGGCTGTACAAGCAATGATCACACGCACGGCACAGCGGACACACCAGGAACCGCGGTGTTGGCCGTCGAATGGCGCTAGCTGCGCAGCATTTGTGCACCGCCGCCGTCAGTGTCAGCCAGTTTGCCGTGGCATACGGAGCTCCATCGCAGTCTTTAACACTGGTAGCATGCCGCGACAGCGTGGACGTGAACCGTATGTGCAGTTGACGGACTTTGAGCGAGGGCGTATAGTGGGCATGCGGGAGGCCGGGTGGACGTACCGCCGAATTGCTCAACACGTGGGGCGTGAGGTCTCCACAGTACATCGATGTTGTCGCCAGTGGTCGGCGGAAGGTGCACGTGCCCGTCGACCTGGGACCGGACCGCAGCGACGCACGGATGCACGCCAAGACCGTAGGATCCTACGCAGTGCCGTAGGGGACCGCACCGCCACTTCCCAGCAAATTAGGGACACTGTTGCTCCTGGGGTATCGGCGAGGACCATTCGCAACCGTCTCCATGAAGCTGGGCTACGGTCCCGCACACCGTTAGGCCGTCTTCCGCTCACGCCCCAACATCGTGCAGCCCGCCTCCAGTGGTGTCGCGACAGGCGTGAATGGAGGGACGAATGGAGACGTGTCGTCTTCAGCGATGAGAGTCGCTTCTGCCTTGGTGCCAATGATGGTCGTATGCGTGTTTGGCGCCGTGCAGGTGAGCGCCACAATCAGGACTGCATACGACCGAGGCACACAGGGCCAACACCCGGCATCATGGTGTGGGGAGCGATCTCCTACACTGGCCGTACACCACTGGTGATCGTCGAGGGGACACTGAATAGTGCACGGTACATCCAAACCGTCATCGAACCCATCGTTCTACCATTCCTAGACCGGCAAGGGAACTTGCTGTTCCAACAGGACAATGCACGTCCGCATGTATCCCGTGCCACCCAACGTGCTCTAGAAGGTGTAAGTCAACTACCCTGGCCAGCAAGATCTCTGGATCTGTCCCCCATTGAGCATGTTTGGGACTGGATGAAGCGTCGTCTCACGCGGTCTGCACGTCCAGCACGAACGCTGGTCCAACTGAGGCGCCAGGTGGAAATGGCATGGCAAGCCGTTCCACAGGACTACATCCAGCATCTCTACGATCGTCTCTATGGGAGAATAGCAGCCTGCATTGCTGCGAAAGGTGATATACACTGTACTAGTGCCGACATTGTGCATGCTCTGTTGCCTGTGTCTATGTGCCTGTGGTTCTGTCAGTGTGAATCATGTGATGTATCTGACCCCAGGAATGTGTCAATAAAGTTTCCCCTTCCTGGGACAATGAACTCACGGTGTTCTTATTTCAATTTCCAGGAGTGTATTATACACCAGATGAAATTCGTGTAAAAGGGTATCCGCCCTCTCTGCCGGCCGGAGTGGCCGTGCGTTTCTAGGCGCTACAGTCTGGAACCGAGCGACCGCTACGGTCGCAGGTTCGAATCCTGCCTCGGGCATGGATGTGTGTGATGTCCTTAGGTTAGTTAGGTTTAAGTAGTTCTAAGTTCTAGGCGACTATGACCTCAGAAGTTAAGTCGCACAGTGCTCAGAGCCATTTTTATCCGCCCTCTCTCTGTGATATTTTTCAAGCATTAGCCGTTTGTAGTATGCACATAATCTTTTCCGGGTGACTACGCTTCATAACCAGATTTGTTATAACAAATGTAAATACAAAAAAAGAAAGAAAAATAAGAATAATGATATGAAGATATTAGACACCAGATGAAATTCGTGTAAAAGGGTATCCGCCCTCTCTGTGATACTTTTTAAGTGTACACTATGTGATGAAAAGTATCTGGACACTCCCAAACACATACGTTTTTCATACTAGGTGCACTGTGCTGCCACCTACTGCCGGTTGCTCCATATCAGCGACCTCAGTAGTCATAAGACATCGTGAGAGAGCACAATGGGACGCTCTGCGGAACACACGTACTTCGAACGTGGTCAGGTGACTGGGTGTCACTTGTACGCGAGATTTCCACACTCCTAAACATCCCTAGGTCCACTGTTTCCGATGTGATAGAGAAGTGGAAACGTGAAGGGACACGTACAGCACAAGAGAGTCAAAGCCGACCTCGTTAGTTGACTGACAGAGAGCCGGCCAGAGTGGCCGTGCGATTCTAGGCTCTGCAGTCTGGAGCCGAGCGACCGCTACGGTCGCAGGTTCGAATCCTGCCTCGGGCATGGATGCGTGTGATGTCCTTAGGTTAGTTAGGTTTAATTAGTTCTAAGTTCTAGGCGACTGACGACCTCAGAAGTTAAGTCGCATAGTGCACAGAGCCATTAGAACCATTTGACTGACAGAGACCGCCGACAGTTGAAAAGGGTCATAATGTGTAATAGGCAGACATCTATCCAGACCATCACACAGGAATTCCAAACCGCATCAGGATCCACTGCAAGCACTATGACAGCTAGGCGGGAGGTGAGGAAACTTGGATTTCATGGTCAAGCGGCTGCTCATAAGCCGCATATCATGCCAATAAATGCCAAAAGACGCCCCGCTTGGTGTAAGGAGCATAAACATTGGACGATTGAACAGTGGAAAAACGTTGTTTGGAGTGACAAATCACGGTACACAATGTGGCCATCCGATGGTAGGATGTGGGTATGGCAAATTCACGGTGAACATCATCTGCCAGCGTGTGTAGTGCCAAAAGTAAAATTCGGAGGCGTTGGTGTTATGGTGTGGTTGTGTTCCTCATGGAGTGGTCTTGCATCCCTTGTTGTTTTGCGTGGAACTATCACAGCATAGGTCTACAGTGATGTTTTAAGCACCTTCTTGCTTTCCATTGTTGAAGAGCAATTCAGGGATAGCGATTGCATCTTTCAACACGATCGAGCACCTGTTCATAATGCACGGCCTGTGGCGGAGTGGTTACACGGCAATAACATCCCTGTAATTGACTGGCCCACACAGAGTGCTGACCTGATTCCTACAGAACACCTTTGGGATGTTTTGGAACTCCGACTTCGTGCCACGCCTCACCGACCGACATCGATACCTTTCCTCAGTGAAGCACTCCGTGAAGAATGGGCTGCCATTCCCCAAGAAGCCTTCCAGTACCTGATTGAACGTATGCATTCGAGAATGGAAGCTGTCATCAAGGCTAAGGATGGGCCAACACCATATTGAATTCCAGCATTACCGATGGAGGACGCCACGAACTTGTAAGTCATTTTCAGTCAGGTGCCTGGATACTTTTGATCACATACTGCAGTTTGATCTCGATAAAGTTTTTTTTGGCAATAATGCCTTTAGTTTCGTTATTATTATTGGCTGTCTTCTTGAATAAAAATATGAGACTCTAACTTACAAACTTTTTGTTTCTTTTCACTATTGAAGCGTTCTACTTTAAGCTTCTTAATAGAATTCAAGTAGGTGACATAAAAAAGTAAACTAAAAGAATTTTAAAAAAATGAAGGTATTTAAAGAATATAAGATAATAGAGTACTGGTTTATTTTTAAAAAATATGTGACCGAAAATCGTAATAAAAAATCGTAAGCCAGACTTTCGAGCTCGAGGCTTCAAATCTCCCAGTCTGCTTTTCTTTTCTTTTCGTGCAGTTTGGAATATCTACATATTTTAAATATAAAATTCATAAAGCATATGCTAATTAACACATTCGTGATTTTCATGCACATCGTCTTGTTTCTAATTACATGTTGTTCTCAATATTCCAGTTTTCATTGCAAATAAAAATTCTGACTTATCGATATTTTATAAAAGATTGTTAATAGAGGTTGTTTAAATTAAGAAAACATAAGAAATTAAAGTTTTAGAACAAAAATGAAAAATCAAGTTCTCTTGAGTGGACCGTGCCCATTCTTCTATACCAGTGATATAGTCTTTCTTGTATACCAGTGATATGGTCTTAAACGAGCCAGAGCGTTGTAGAAACATAGAAAATAGTTTTCACAATATCGAGCACACCATACAAATGCTGCATTTGCCACCTTACCACTCCAATATGAACCCAACAAACTAACCTGGAACGAAGTTTCGGGATTTGTCGCCAGAAATAACAAGACAGTTAAGCCGCCAGATTTACTGGAACTAGGGTACGAAGCTTGTCACACGTCACTGGGGAATGCTGGCGGGATATAGAAGGGCCCGTCATAAATGAGGAAAGAATGTAGCGCGTGAATGGCTTCTTGGATTCTGTTGTTGTTCAACTCGATATCAACGTTAGCAGATGATAGTTCCAATACTGAATGATATTTCTCGGATACGGATATACAAGGAGTTAAGAAATTACCAGACGAATGACTACAAGCAACAAATTCAGTGGCTTCAATATTTAACTACACTGATGAGCCAAAACATTATGACCTCCTGCTTAATAGCTTGTTTCTTCGTCTTTGGAACGAAATACATCACTGATTCTGAGTATCAGAAATCGACAGTTTATTGGTAGATTTGTGGAGGTATGTGGCATTAGATGCCTACGCAGAGGTCATGAAATTCGCGTAAATAATGGGCGCTGGATTTGTGGCGGTGAAGGTGCCATATAGCGACCCATATGGGTTCTATGGGATTTACATCAAGCGAATTTGGTTGCCGGGACATCAACATGAGTTCACTATACTGTTCCTCAGGCCACTGTAGCAGGTTCTGGCCCCGAAACACGGACAAATATACTGCCGAAAGATGACATCGCCGTCGGCCAGGACATCAAGCATAAAGGGCTGCAGGTGGTTTTTAGCTGTCCGCGTGTCTTCGATCACTTCCACAGATCTCATGTAAGCGCGGGAAAATTACTCCCATAGCATAATAGTGCTCCCAACAACTTGTTTGAGTTGCGCGCTGCACGTTTCACCTCGATGACGGCGTTTGTGGACCCGGCCAACGACCTAGCGCAGCAAAAATATGGACCCGACACGTTTTCATTAATTGACGGTCTTATCACTATGATTCCGTGCCCGCTGAAATCGTGATTGACGCTGTCGTTGGATTAATATGTGAACATGTTTGGGCTGTCTCCTGCGGAGCTCCATGTTCAACAATGTACGACGACCGGTGTGCTCCGAAACACTTGAGCGTGCAGCAGCATTGTGCTCTTTCGGCAGAGATGCCACAGATCACCATCTATCCAACTTTACTGAGCAGATAAGTTTCGGAACCACACGTTCTGTGAAGAGCCGGTGGACCTCCAACCATTTAGCGCCTAGTCCTAGTTTCACTATCCTAGCTCTTTCCATATATACTCAAGACAGTAACATGTGAGCCCGCATCTCGTGGTCGTGCGGTAGCGTTCTCGCTTCCCACGCCCGGGTTCCCGGGTTCGATTCCCGGCGGGGTCAGGGATTTTCTCTGCCTCGTGATGGCTGGGTGTTGTGTGCTGTCCTTAGGTTAGTTAGGTTTAAGTAGTTCTAAGTTCTAGGGGACTTATGATCACAGCAGTTGAGTCCCATAGTGCTCAGAGCCATTTGAACCAGTAACATGTGAACATTCGACTAGCTTCACCGTTTTCGTGATACTTATTCACAGGCCCTGCGAAATAAAAATTTGCCCTTTTTCAAAGTCGCTTATTTCAATGGATGATGATGATGTTTGGTTTTTGGGGCGCTCAACTGCGCGGTCGTCAGCGCCCGTACAAAGTCCCAATTTTTACACAGTCCAATGTAGACGCAGTCCAATCTAGCCACTGTTACGAATGATAATGATAATGATGATGATGAAATGATGAGGACAACACAAACACCCAGTCCCCGGGCAGAGAAAATCCCCGAACCGGCCGGGAATAGAACCCGGGACCCCGTGATCCAGAGGCAAGATGTTTCAATCAATTTCTCCATTTGCAGCACATATCTTCGACAGGGTGATACCCTGTCCGTGTCTGCTCCTCTTACATACTTTTGTAACCGCGTCACGTACCCGCAACGCCATCAGGCAGCATCCAACGTCTCGGTGGAAGGTGGTCATAATGTTTTGGCTCGTCAGTGTATGCGAAGAAATAGGTGAAATACAGTTTTGAGTCAGACGTTGTATGGCTTAAGTTTGAATTTTCGTCACTCTTGTTCTTACTTATAATACTATGTTAGCTAAGAACGAGAGTATGTTATGCTTTATCTCTGGTCACCCAAGAAGCGCGCGGTATTGCTGGTGTTTTTCTGAATATTATTTCATTCTGTTTAAAAATTCAATGACATTCGAAGCTATATTGTTTCTCTACTCGTGTCGTCTTACGTCTAATTGCTCGTGTCGTTTTACGTCTAACTGCAGCAGCTCACATCACTGTAGGTTATTTGGACCAGATAGCTGGCCCGTCCTGTCCAAGTTATACGCGCCACTAACGCTGTTGCCCCCTATTGTCGCTGGTCGATGTGCGCGTAGCGCACAGCATATAACATATCCTTACTATTGTACTTGACTGTATCCGAGACAGCTTGGCTTCGGCTTCACGTGAAATGAAATCCGTAAGATCTCAGAAGACGTGGAAGAATACATGGTGTAATATTTTCATCAGGCTTATTCTTATGATGCGGTATAGTATTGAATATTCCTCTAGTTTCCGATTCCACTTGTCGATTTTGGGCCATGATCCCATGTGTAGCATCATGAGTTTACGATGCGAAAGATTTTACGATGCGAAGGGTGCAAGCGACGTGGATGTTGTTAGCTGTAGTGATAGGCGTGTCTGTAACTTATCCCGAGGTCAGCTTAGATTGGAAGTGACAACTTAGATGAGATGTGAGTCATGAAGCCAATAAATGTGAAAGTAAAGAAATTGGTTGTGGTGACACAGTGATTATAACTTAGCCCATTTTCTAAAATTGCGTTATAGGCGCCAAGTTGTTTACGACGTTTGTCGCATGTTTCCTATGTCACTGGTCAAAGCCGACGGCTAGTATGAAATATTTCTCTAGTGTGTGATTCCACCTGCCGGCTTTGAGCCATGACGCAGTGTGTGACGTCATGAGTTTACGATGCGAAGGATGTAAGGGATATGGAGGTATAGTTACAAATACCTCTTGTTGTCTTAGTAACCGGTGTGATGCGAAGGATGTAATGGACATGGAGGTATAGTTCCAATTATCTGTATTTGTCTTGGTAACTGGTGTAATCCTGTTTATTCCGGATATGGCACAATATCCGAGAGTTAGGCTACACAGGAACCTAAGTGGACTTGCAGTGAGTGATTTTTCATGATGTGTGTGTTATTTTCTTTAGGATTTATTTTTGGTATCACTCTCTGTACTCCACCTATATGGCACAATTACAGTTGCTGATTCCAAGCTATTTTGTTTGGCGCCCCTTTGCAGCCGTACAGAAACCGCCGGCACGGTAGCTGAGCGTGTTCGGTCAGAGGGTTACGTGCCCTCTGCAATAAAAAAAAAAGAAACTGAGTCAATCGATCAACAACGAACATAAATGGATGTCTTACGACGTCCGCCCCGAGCAGATGCAACGAACAAAAGCGAACAAAATGAGATTAAAAAAAAAAACAGCACCAAAAGTTAAATCCTTAACGAATTAACAATATACACGTAATAAACATCACAAAAAATATCGGTGGGGAACCGACAGTTGAAACTGACCTATATACCTCAAGTACATGAGCGATACCAAAAATGAAAATCCTGAAGAGAGCACAGTACACACCTACTGCGTAAAATAATAAACCTTGCAATTTATAACTACAATTGCCCCATAAATGTGAATTCTAGTTGTCGATTCCACGTTTCGTTAAATTTCGTGAATTTTGGTTACATGTGTAATGCGATTTATTTTAGGATATTCGCCGGCCGGAGTGGCCGAGCGATTCTAGGCGTTACAGTCTGGAACCGCGAGGCCGATACGGTCGCAGGTTCGAATCTTGCCTTGGGCATGGATGTGTGTGATGTCCTTAGGTTAGTTAGGTTTAAGTAGTTATAAGTTCTAGGGGACTGTGACCTCAGAAGTTAAGTCCCTTAGTTCTCAGAGCCAATTGAACCATTTGGGATATTCGTATAGATTTTCCGCTGTTTCCCGTGAATTTTTGAATTTTTAAAAGTTTCTATTTCTTTCATTTTGTCGTTGTTGTATTACATTTTAGTTTGTCACCGCCCAAAACCCAACTTTAACGCGGTAGTCCTTTTAGATTCATTATTTATTATTAACAATTACCGCGATCTTATAACGGCATGAGTTTTCTGATGCGGAGTATAGAATTGGACGTTAAGGGTTGTCCGTGGTTGTTTTAGTTACTTGTGTAAACTATGGTTCGAATTTATTACCAACGAATATTTTCTTTTCTTCGTATCGTAATTTTTTATGTATCGCATTTATATGCGATGTAAATTGTGCTTACACAATTACTCGCGTGAATTGTACTTGTAATTTATGGTATGTATGTGTAATGTGTAGTATCTTTTGTTTCTGTGGTTGTAAGGTGTCAGGCAAATCCAACACCTTCCATGAAAACCCTGACATGATAAGCAAATCCAGTAGTATGTCACATAGCTCCGAATAAATCGTGACATTAAATTAACCAAAGTAATACGAGTAACGAGTGAGCAAATGGAATACCACAGACTAACACAAGAATGCCTAAATGCACGTCATACCTTCCCACCGTGATACAGACGCAGTTCCGAGGGGAGAAACGAGAACAGAAGCCGAGAGTAGAACCGTGTTAAGCTGGAAGGCCCTACGATAAGGGATGGACACCCACGTGGCCAGCCAACCGCTAGGACCACCCCCCCCCCCAGCCCATGTTAAAAGCTAGAGCCCTCCAGAAGAACAGTATAGATCTTACGATAACACAAAAAGGGCCACCCCAACCGCAAGTTTTAGCGTGAGACTTTTTCCCGTCTCTGTTACGTCAGGACCACCCCCTAGCCCATGTTAAAAGGTAGAGCCCTCCAGAATAACAAAATGGTTCAAATGGCTCTTAGCACTACGGCACTTAACATTTGTGGTCATCAGTCCCCTAGAACTTAGAACTACTTAAACCTAACTAACCTAACGACATCACACACATCCATGCCCGAGGCAGGATTCGAACCTGCGACCGTAGCAGGCGTGCGGTTCCTGACTGAGCGCCCATAACCGCTAGACCACCGCGGCCGGCCCAGAATAACAGTATAGATCTTACGATAACACTAAAAGGACCTCACCAGCTGCAAGTTTTAGCGTGAGACTTTTTCGCGTCTCTGTTACGTTGCAAACTTTAAAAACATTGCCCCACCACGAAAAGTATAACGTTTCTCATTGGATAGACAGAATTTTTGTAGGCGGAGCTTAAGGTTAACAATGAGACCCTGATTGGTCAGATAAAAACACAGCCATATAGTTTTTTTTAACCAACTTCGGAAAATTGAAGTAAGGAGAGGTTAGGAGAAGGTGGCTTCCGAGACGGCGAGGTGAGCGGAGCTGTGCTGCCTGCCGCCCCCTGACGAACACCGACAAGGTAATGAACGCACGCGATGCCGCATAACAGCGCATAAAGCTTCACCCAGAACTGCAGAAGTCTCATCTGTTACACCCCATTTTTTGCGTAATACTATTGTCGATCGTCAATTAAAGCTCATGGTGTTCACATGTGCCACTTGAATAAAAAATCTGAAACGCGATGATTTTTCTGTTACATAGTTATTGAGAAGCCACATCAGCCACTGTAATTTACGACAAGTTAGATAAGTAATTAAAGATAATTGAGGGTCACTGTAGACCATTTTGATAGTTTTCTCTCTTGTGAAACTTAATTTAAACCTAGATTATAGATGTGATATGGCATAGGTCATCCTTCGATCCATTGCAGAACTTGGAAACCCACTCAGGGAATATTCGTTCACATTTTTGTTGAACGCATTTGGTTTTTATCAACCTGTATTAAAACATTTCCTTTTATCAATAGTGCAATTTATAAACAATGGGCCGGCCGGTGTGGCCGAGCGGTTCTAGGCGCTTCAGTCTGGAACCGCGCGACCGCCACGGTCGCAGGTTCGAATCCTGCCTCGGGCATGGATGTGTGTGATGTCCTTAGGTTAGTTAGGTTTAAGTAGTTCTAAGTTCTAGGGGATTGGTGACCTCAGATATTAAGTCCCATAGTGCGCATAGCCATTTTTTTATAAACAATGTTTTGTGAGTAGAATAAAATTTCCAATGCTTTTTCGACGTTATTTTACCAGCTAACTAAAAATAGGAAAGCCTTGAACCGATTCCACTAAATTTAGTTAGTATTAAGATTCTTTTACAGGGAGTGCAGTGGAGCTGACGTTGAAATCATTAAGTATTTGGTTATATCATCGCTAGTCTCACTGAACTCTTCTGAACTCTACATGTCATGTGTGGTCTGACGTCTCCTTACCAGCAACAGGTCCCAGGTTCAAACTAGTCAATTCCCTAAAAAACACGCTCAGAGAGTCGTTGCGCGAAAGTGGTAGGGAGACACGACTTAGAACAAACAGACACCACGCAGAATGTTAGTGAATGGCGACCCTGCCAGGATGGTAAAATACCATGATTGAAAGTCGACCACATGCCTAACTAGGTCCGAAAAACGTCCTGTTGAAAAATTTTTGTAATAAAAAATTTTTTTTACTGTTATAAGTAGTCGAAAACAGTAGCTACAGCGATAGATAGTAAGAAAGTATTCAATAAAAGTGAGACATTCTGGCAGAGACAATAGCATAACTAAGTTATGAATTTTAAAAATTGTTAGAATTAAGTTTTCTCCTCAATGCAAGCGCACAGGTGGCGGATACATCGTTGACAAGTTGGTTCTGACCCAACAAGTAAGTGAATTGATCGTCAAGTCGTGTGTGCAAGAAGTTTATGAAACGCGTGAGATCGTATGAGCGCATGTTGACTCGAAGTAGGGCGCGAGAATTGCTTTTAAAACAGAAAATAAGGGATTCGGAAAGATTAGCAATGCCAGATCGAGACCTTGACCGAATTGAGGTAGAGACCCAACATGAAGATGGACAGAGACTAGAGGAGAGTACAACAGACGATGCAGTATCGCGAGAAATAGGACATACAACGCACAATAACGAGGATAATGTACCTACGTCAAGGCATAGAAAATATAAGTCAGCATACGACAGAGGAGCAGGGAAGTAGAGAGACAGTCGATGAGGATTCTAACTTGCGTCTTGAATACGTAGAACCCATAGTACAAGTAATCAGAGCTCCCTCACCACAGAGTACAAGGAATGCGAGCAGAAACGTGTCACAGCACAGTTCAAGGCAATCGGTTGCGAACCAACACTTGGGCGAAAACACATAGCGTAGGACGTCGGAAGAAAACGCAGTAGGACCCACCAATCTGGCAAAATTATTACAACAAATTACGGAAACCATGACAAGGCAAAATAAAGACATTGCGAACCAAATTAAAATTCAGAATGCAGATACCACGAAACAAATGCGTGAGATTAAAGAACAAAACAAAAAATTCAGTTACACCTAAGTCATATTGAAGACGAGGCAAAAGAATCTCGAGAAGTGATAGGAAACTTAATAACAGGTCACAATCAATTGAGAACAGACATTGACAAGGTACAAGTGGACGTACAAACATTGCGCAATGACATTCAGGACGAGATCAAAACATTACGTAACAACACCCAGGGTGAAGTCAAGAAACTAGAGAAACAGATAAACGAAATTACTAGACAAGCAGCAGGTACAGCGTGTGAAGTTGTTGAAAACAGTGTGTTACACAAACGTATCACAAAAGCAGCGCTGAAAAGATATGATAACCGCATAGTCAAAATAGAAGCGCAAACGAAGCGACAATTTCAGAAATTGCGAACAGAGTTGTTGCAAACCATTGAAGAGCGTAGTGAACAGGATCGAACAAGCACAGAGTCTGCAACCACATCCGTATCTGTAACAGCACCGGAAAAACAAGCAATTAACGAAGATATTACGCATTTGCGATTCCAATCACAGGCGGAAAGTAACATACGTGAAATCAGACAGCCTGCACAGCAACAAACACGTTTCGAAATTCTTGATGAACAAACGTCATCACAAACACATGCGGAACCACAAATGTATGTTTCAAGACAGTTTGGATCGTGCAATGAAGTAGCAAGGTTAGCCAGACAAGATACCGAACCAATACCTGACAATGGAAAGCCAGGTCGCGAAGAGTACAGTGCAATGCATTCAGCTACACGTTCACAACCGATGGAAGTAAATTATTGCGTACCACTCCAACGATACTACGCAAGGGTAGGCGAAAGTTACAGTGGACAATATCCAATGGATCTACCACAACCGGAAAGGACGACGGGAGAAATGATCAGAAACAAAAGTGGCGAAAAATCGCGAATTTCATATGGAACTATGACGAAGTACGACAACGATCATTTCCTCACAGTCAGAAAATTTCAACACTTTCGAGAAGGAAACTCATTACATCCACGAACTTTTATTGATCAATTCGGAGTAGGATTACCAGAATACTGGACGCTAGCACACAAATTAGACTTTATATGTGCACACATGTCAGGAACAGTCGCACAAACCATGCAGAATGTTGCAGCGACATGCCTATCGTACGAAGATTTCAGAGAGAAGTTTCTCTCACAATATTGGTCCAGCGAAGCACAGAACAGAGTGAAGTACGAATTATTACAGAACCCATATTTTGAAAATTCAGGAGAGGAGAGTCCCGTGAAATTTTTCGAATTAATGGCAAAGAAAAATCAATGCTTAGATGTACCATACAGTGACGGAGAGTTGATTAAATTATGCGCGATGAAGCTACCATTGAAATACCAGCAATCATTAGTAGGTCGCGGAGGCAATGACGTTGAAGCATTTAACGGTATTCTAAGGGAACTAGAGTTCATATTTTCGGAAGATGACGCAAGAAAAAGACGAAGCGCACGTGAAAACGAAAGCAAAAAGCAGTAGAATCCACAAGACACAGTACGAAGAAACAATAATTACGAACCACGTGACAACTTCGCACCAAGAAACGACAATAGATTCCAACAAAGAACCGGTTATGGATTTAGAAGAGAATATGGCCATAACTATAATTCACCCAGGAACGGCAACAACTATTACAGAGGGAATAACGACAACTGGAACGGGTACTCGAGAACCAATAGACAGACAAATTATCAACAAAGAAACCACTATCAACAAGCTGAACAAGAAAAGAGAATACAGATAGAAGAGGTGGAGGTAATACCACGAAACCCCGATAAACGTTCGAATTGACAGCTAAGCGCCCACGCCAAAGAGAATGACGCACCGACCCAGGGCAATTGCAGCACCTTGAACAGAGAAGTAAAAATCTTATCACGAGAAGAGAAGAAGGAAGAAACAAATCCGCAGGGACCAGATTGAAACGAAGACAAGAAAATAACAATATCGTGTTGGGACGAAATTAATTGGGAGAATACTGACGAGGAAGATGAATTACCAGAGGCATGCACAACGAATGTAGGAGGAAAGGACGAAGTCATGAGTATTGCAGAGCTATTTGAGATGGAAACCAGGGAAAGCGAATTCAATGAGGATAATGCGCAGTCGACAGAAGTTGAAAATAAGTTACGAGTGGGCACACAACCCAACGTATATAATGAAGGAAGTTATGAAGCGATAATTAGAGCATTTAGATGCGATTATGTGGAAGTAGCGACGAAGAAGTACAAGATAGACGAGGATGAGGAAAAAGTAGAGGATGTTGAAGAAAGCGTAAATGAAGGAAGAAATAGAGAAGAGTAAATAAAAGAGAGAGAAGTAGCAGTCGAAGCTTATCCTACAGAAAGTTCGAATTCACAAGGGAAATTCCTAAAAAGACTCATGTATGATTCAGTGGAGGATTCGTTGATGCAAGAAGAAGAAAAACAGAACCAACCCCTTCAAATTCAACCAATTGTGACGGCCATGGTATAGCATACCCCAGTCAATATTGTAATTGATAGCGGAAGTGAACTGACTGCGATCTCAGAAAATTTATTCATGCAGTGTAATGCCAATGAGGAATTGCCAGTTCTGAAAACACATAAGATTAAAGGAAGAAGTCCTATTAGAAACAATGCTGCGGAAGTTACGAGACCTACAAGGTTAACTCTTTCGTGTCAAGGCCAAAAGATCTAAGCCAACTTCGTGATTATACCTAAACTAACTGTAGATTTGATTATAGGTGCAGATTTTTTAAATGAGAGACGAGCGATTATAGATATGGGGAAAGGTAGCGTAACATTCGGGAATGTCACACTTCTCTTTGAGCAAAAGCTAAAATTAGAAAAAATACCAGTTATAAACAAACAATTAAGAATGACGCGAGATAAAGAGGATGAAGAATTAGAATGGTATGCACAAAAAGGGGAATCGCCTCAACTCATGTCAGAAGTCCATAAAGAAACCGCGAAAAATTGCAAGAAGTTCAAGGTATTTCGGAACACAATAAAAGAGAATTAGAGGGTATTTTACGAGATAAAGCAGAGGTATTTTTACCTAAGACTGGCAGTATTAAGCACTTTAAGTGCAAGTTTGAAGTAAAACAGCACAATCCCATTAAGCTACAGGAATAAAGTATTCCAGGAGATATCTAAAATGTTAGATGACGATATTATTGAACCAGCTACCTCCACATATAAAAGCCCGCTCCATATTGTACAATAACGAGATGGGAGCATCAGGTTAGTGCTTGATTCCAGTCAGATCAACACAATCTTAATCACTGAGACAGATCGCCAAGAAAAATTAGAGGTATTGATACAAAACTTCAATGGTGCTAAGATATTTTCATCAATTGATTTACGGAGTAGTTTCTGGCAAATAGAATTGGCCCCAGAATGTAGAAAATTTACAGCATTTATCGTATTCGGTAGATGTTACCAGTTTAAACGATTGTCATTTGGTTCCAACATATCATCAGCAGCGTTTATTAGGGGATTTAATACTATACTCAGTCCTGAAATTTTACTAAAAATTACTTGTTATGTTGATGATCTGATTATAGCAGAACCCTCTTGGGAACATCACAACGACACATTAACTCAGTTTTTACAGATCATGAAAGAGCATTGGGTCTAAGTAAATATAACAAAATCCAAATTTGGAAGGCGAGAGGTCAAATTTCTAGGACACATGATTTCCGAGAAAGGGGTAATGCCCGACCCAGAAAAACTAACGGCAATCAAAGAATTCTGAACTCCATATAATAAGAAAACTCTCAGAGGATTTCTAGGTCTCACCGGATTCTATAAAAAATTTATTTGGATCGACTCTCTCGCAACACCACCCCTATGTGCATTGACTGGAAGAAACACGCCATGGGTATGGGATCAACAAGCCAATGAAGATTTTTTAAAAGTGAAAAACGCACTAACAACAGCACCGATTTTAGCACATCCTGATCTAACACAAAATTTCTATATGGCCACTGATAGAGCGAAAACAGGTTTAGGAGTTGTTTCATTCCAAGAATACGAACAGGCAGGGCTAAGATCATATAGAACAATTGCATTTGCCAGTCGGGTACTCACAAAAAGCGAGAAAAACTATTCAGCCACAGAGCTGGAAGCATTGGCCATTGTATGGGGCTTCCAACATTTTCGATACTTCCTATTCGGAAGAAAAACAAAAGTATACACTGACCACAAAGCATTAGGATTTCTGTTATCCGCCAAACTAACTCATGGGAGGTTAGCCAGATGGATGTTAATACTACAAGAATTTGACTTCACTATTACACACATACCAGGACCAGCGAATGTATTAGCAGATGCTTTATCACGATGTCCACAGGGTGCATCCAATAACATAGGTCTGGAAGCAGCAGAAGACCAGTTTACAATGTACTATATGAAACAAGTACCTTTCGAAAACTACATTACGACAGCATTGAAAAAAATAGGCAAAGAACAGGACAAGGATCCCGAAATACTAGGAATCAAACACAAGTGGAGAAGTAAGGATTTTCCAGACATTCGACAGCACTATCTCGTAAAAAACAATGTTTTATTTTTTAGACGAAATGTTGCAATGAATGAATGGTTAATTTATATCCCAGATGAACTAATTACTAAGTACATATGGTATACATATTTAAGTAATGGCCACTTTGGACCAAAGAAATGCTTTTTAAAAATAAAACAAACAAGCCATTTTCCTAATATGGAAAGACGAATTAGAAAAGTATTAGTCAAATGCAAAAAATGTATAAGTGCTAAACACGTCATTTTGCAAACCAAACCACCTATGTTTCCAATAATCCCTAAAAGATTAAAACAAATAGCTGCAACAGATTTGATGAGGCCCTCCCACGCACAAAAATTGGATATATTTTCAAATATTTCGTTTTGGAACTTACTTCTAAATATGACACCATTAAAACGGGCAACAGGTCTTACTATAAGTAAAGCATTTAGACAAGATTTTCTCAAACAAGTAGGTCGAGTGGAACGAATAATTTCGGATAATGGCCCACAATACAAATCAGTGCAATGGCAGAACACGTTAAAACAACACAAAATAAAACCCATCTACATATCTAAGTACAAACCTAGCGTAAATCCAGCAGAACGATCTATGAAGGACATAGGCACTTTATGCCGATTATATGCAGGCAAAAGACACAACACTTGGGATATATACCTTAAAGATTTTCAAGAAGTAATAAATGAAATGCCACATAGCACTACACTACTACCTCCAGTTACTGTACTTAAAAATATTGAACCCCCAAACATAACCAGAGAAAATGTTAGATTTCCTATTGTACCACGTAGACAGCACAAACAAGTCGTAGCAACAGCACTCTCCAACATCAGAAAGGCAGCCATTAAAAGAAAAGAAAGAGGAGACAGAGCAGCAATTAAAAGAACATTCTCAGTAGGCCAGAAAGTATTTGTAAAACCACACCATCTCTCCAGCAAACAGAAACACAAAATACATAAGTTTTACGCTGCATACAAAGGACCTGTCATAATGAGCCGAATTGCTCATGATAATGCTGTGGAGCTAATGAACCCAAAAACAGGCAAAACCTTAGGACTTCACCATGTGAGCCATATCAAGAAGTTTGAAGATTGATTTTATTACTGCTAAATAATCAGCACTATATTTCAAGATTATGTTGCAGATAAGATCATCAGGAGAAAGAAGAATGAAGAGAGAGGAAGTTGGGAAAAAGAAAGTAGTTTCAATAAAAACAAAAACAAAAATTACACCAATATTACCATAGATTGAGGTGAAGGGATAAAGCGTAGATAGTCTAACAGCATGAAATACTAAAATACTATACACCACGACACTACACAAAAAAATAAAAAAAACGAATTTGAGGATTTTTGAAGATGTTAAGACTCAAAATATCTTAGAATTGTAACATGGAAAGGGCGCCGAAATTTGTAAAGCTTTTTAAGAGGCATAAAACAATGTAGGTACTAGACATATGTTAGATGATTATAAGTAAAACTTTTGTAAGAACCATTGTAAAAACTCCAGCAAGGACGAGATGCAACGAGCCACAAGTTGCAACGCGAGAAGTATCAAGAGAGGAAAGAACGTAATTAGCAAGACACAATTCCTACAAGGCAGAAGTGTCGAGAGAAGGGAAAGGACAGCGAGACCAACAGAGGGCTCTTGTATCAGAAGTTGGCAATAAATCTGCCCACTAAGCGGAACCCTGCGGGGACAGAACACGGAACCACACAGTGGCAGAACCCTGCAGAGACACGACAGGACACCGAACGCCAGAAGGGTCTCCGAATGCCCAAACTCACCAGAGCGAGCAAAAAATGGCCCAACGAGAAGACCGCTTGGGCAAGCCACCACTGGCAAAAAAAAAAAAAGTGTGAAAGTCACACTACTGCTATTAAACAGCACGCTGAGGCACGAAACTGAAGAAAACTTCCACAAAGTAAAAATGACACTCCCAAACAATTTATCGAACTGTTACTAAGAGGAGAACTTGAAAGCGACTAGTTATCAATAAATATTTCCATATCATGCCCAGAGAAGAACCAAGAAGCAAGTAAGAAGCAGAGAAAAAGCAGGAAGAACAGAAGTTGAAAATTCGCAAGGTTGAGACCAAGAACGAAGATGGGTGAAGAATATACGACATACCTTCCCAAATCCCTATCCTATTGTAA
Organism: Schistocerca nitens; assembly: GCF_023898315.1. Taxonomy (NCBI): domain Eukaryota; kingdom Metazoa; phylum Arthropoda; class Insecta; order Orthoptera; family Acrididae; genus Schistocerca; species Schistocerca nitens. The sequence continues at coordinate 361,264,478 of NC_064619.1, forward strand.
ACTAGTCGTCTGCGAAGTATTACAACAAAAAACCACCGCTTTCAGCGACACATAACGATGACTTCCACGCATACAAAGCCAGTAAACCAAGAGATTCTGCACTCACAGCTCCATTCCATTATGGGACCTCCACAACAGCAACAAACACTTGCAAAGCCAACAAGGAACGACGAACGAAGCTGTACATCAAATACTTGCCCACATCCATCTCGCTCAAGTCCATCAACTTCTTGCAAAAACATTTGCCAACCTCATGCTTAAACATTCATAGGATTGTGTGAATGTGTCAAATCAAATTATGTGATGTGGGAATTGTGCAAAAGAAAAGTGTGAAAAACTAAATAAGTTAAGTGCACCAGACAGCTAATAAACTACAAAATAACAGTGATTGACTATGGACTTAAGTAAAAAATAGACTATCGATAAAAATAAGTCATTAGTTCAGAAATGGACAGTATATAATGAACAAAAGTAAGGCATAATAAACACTAAAACTATATGCCACTTATTTTCTCCTCATAAAAATAAAAGAATAACTATATTTTACTTATTTTCTCCTTATAAAAACAAAGAATAAAAAATTATCTTGTTGGATGTTTTCCCTTTCTTTTAACATTTGTACCACTTGTTAGGATAATATCTCAATACTTGTGTATTTATATTTCTTTGTCAAAGGAATTCTTGGAAACAATTCTTATTTGTTAGTGTAACAAAGTTGAAATGAGTGTCTAGAAACAAAAACATTTTACTTGTACATGATATTTAGAAAATGTGATAGGAATAGATTTTACTTAATTACTACATTTATAAAAACAATATTTCTAAGAAAATCGATGTGAAAGACTCCTCATTTTCGATAACAAACTTCTTAAAAAACAAACTTCACAATTAAATAAAGAAAGAAAATAATTAACAAATTATAATTATAATAGAATAAAAATATTCTTCCCTTGTCAATATAAACATATTTTTGATAATAATGTGGAAGAATATAAAATATAAATTAGTAATACAAACTAGCATAGAACACAATAACGTGGCTGAACAGTAGGCAACAAAATTTAGATAACGGAATAATTTTTGACTGACTTAGCCAACGGTTCAATCATTGCCTAACTCCAGTGCAAAAATTAAGTTCGAAGGGTGGTGATATGTAAGGTGTCAGGCAAATCCATCACCTTCCATGAAAACCCTGACATGATAAGCAAATCCAGTAGTATGTCACATAGCTCCGAATAAATCGTGACATTAAATTAACCAAAGTAATACGAGTAACGAGTGAGCAAATGGAATACCACAGACTAACACAAGAATGCCTAAATGCATGTCATACCTTCGCACCATGAGACAGACGCAGTTCCGAGGGCAGAAACGAGAACAGAAGCCGAGAGCAGAACCGTGTTAAGCTGGAAGGCCCTACGATAAGGGATGGACACCCACGTGGCCAGCTAACCGCTAGGACCACCCCCAGCCCATCTTAAAAGCTATAGCCCTCCAGAAGAACAGTATAGATCTTACGATAACACAAAAAGGGCCACCCCAACCGCAAGTTTTAGCGTGAGACTTTTTCCCGTCTCTGTTACGTCAGGACCACCCCCCAGCCCAAGTTAAAAGGTAGAGCCCTCCAGAATAACAGTATAGATCTTACGATAACACTAAAAGGACCTCACCAGCTGCAAGTTTTAGCGTGAGACTTTTTCACGTCTCTGTTACGTTGCAAACTTTAAAAACATTGCCCCACCACAAAAAGTATAACGTTTATCATTGGATAGACAGAATTTTTGTAGGCGGAGCTTAAGGTTAACATTGTGACTCTGATGTTAGGAATTCCTAACTTTCACCATTTACACATACAGTAATAACCTTCTGCGCTCAGGAGGATTTCTCAAACAGAAGCGTTTTCAGTTTAGTATCAAATTTTATTTGCTGTCTGTCAGGCATTTTATATCAAGGGGCAAGTGATCAAATCTTTTGGTTGCAACCTTTTTGATTCTGTTTGTGCTATTACAGACAACTTTTAATGTGGTGCAATGAACGTCATTTTTTCATGTATTGTAAATATGTATATCATTGTTCCTGTTGTCCGTCCCCGGATAGCTGAGTGGTCAGCGCGACGGACTGTCAATCCTAAGGGTCCGCGTTCGATTCCCGGCTAGGTCGGAGATTTTCTCCGCTCAGGGACTGGGTGTTGTGTTGTCCTAATCATCATCATTTCATCCCCAACGACGCGCAAGTCGCCGAAGTGGCGTCAAATCGAAAGACTTGCACCAGGCGAGCGGTCTACCCGACGGGAGGCCCTCGTCACACGCCATTATTATTATTATTGTTCCTGTTGAAGCCAGAATCCATTTTGAAGAGGGAGGAAATGTGAACAGTGAATAATTATCTACGGGAGGAGTTTAGGGCATGAGATGCTGTACCAATAAACAGTGCGGTCACGTAGCCGTGTGTATTCTGGGAGGAAGAACTCGGTGATGGGTGTGGCTCCGGCGTCGGAGCGTTTGCGATTTTGAAGGCAGTGAAAAACACAAGAAAGAATAAAAGTAAACAGCGCAACAATATTCAACTATACAAAAGAAAATTGTTCCTGTTGAAGCCAGAATCCATTTTGAAGAGGGAGGAAATGTGAACAGTGAATAATTATCTACGGGAGGAGTTTAGGACAGGAGATGCTGTACCAATAAACAGTGCGCTCACGTAGCCGTGTGTATTTTGGGAGGAAGAACTCGGTGATGGGTGTGGCTCCGACGTCGGAGCGTTTGCGATTTTGAAGGCAGTGAAAAACACAAGAAAGAATAAAAGTAAACAGCGCAACAATATTCAAGTATACAAAAGAAAATATTGCTTGAAAGGCTCCACTAACGAATGAAATTAAATGTGAGACCTTTAAAACTTAGATTACTATCGGATCAATTAGTACACCCGTACACGACAAAAGCTGGCATTTTTGAGGAAACAACTACGTTTCCACACAATCAAAGCACCACATGCTATTTGGGATACGACCACAAAAGTCAATAAATATCCCCAACGGTTGAAACTGGGCGAGGGCACGTGAGAGTGATATCATGGGGCTTTGAACCGTTAATGTATAAATGGGGTGAACCTAATCTTCTGCGCTATGTAAGACGGTGGACGTCGGTATCAGTTTTGTTACGTAATGACTACTCCCTTCTTTTTTTATCTCCATAGTAGAATTTTTGCTAGAAATGATCCCCCTTCGCTATCGAATAGGTGTTCTTTTTTCATCACAACAATACGGATACAGGTAGTTTCGAAGCAGCACTGGAGCTGCTTTCGGCAACGACCTATACTTTCACATTCCACTGGCAGTGGTTAGATGTTTAATACTAGGTTGCCTGAGTACTGCGCATACTTCAGTTATTTTCTAATCGGCCTGTGCACGACAGTGCGCGCTACCAGTATGTTCCGAAAAGCCGTGAGCGAAAATGCAATTTTTCTGGAAGTCATATGGTTGGTTCAAATGGCTCTGAGCACTATGGGACTTAACTTCAGAGGTCATCAGTCCCCTAGAACTCAGAACTACTTAAACCTAACTAGCCTAAGGACATAACACACATTCATGCCCGAGGCAGGATTCGATGCAGCGACCGTAGCGGTCGCGCGGTTCCAGACTGTAGCGCCTAGAACCGCTCGGCCACACCAGCCGGCGGAAGTCATATGTCTGATTCTGTTGATCTCAGAGGTAAAGGGTCAAATGTCTTGGATAACCTTGGCGTAGTGATCATTTCTATACTTACTGCAAGAATGGGCATAATGTAGATATCCCACAGTACAGGGTCTAAACTGAAATTGGTAAACAGCTAATTGATTAGTTGCATTAGAGTGCTCTAGGATGGGCCTTAGGTGGCTCATGAAAGCTCCATTTTTTCATGGATGGTTCCTGATAAAACCCCGAAAAACCGTGATTTTTAGTACGAAAAATACACATGTGGGGATGGCCACTTCTATAATTTCTATACATGGTAAATCGTCAAAATTTGTACCTTATGTTCTGAAGATGATGTTCTCAGGGAACCACCAAGCTTTTTTCGATATCGTTATCCATTTCCAAGATTCAGAGGCTCTGAGTTACCGTACTGGTGCAGAAAACCGCAAAACTCGTTTTTAGCCGATTTTAAACCGTGTTCCGCAATTATACAAACGGCTCAAATTTTAAGTGTACTTTCTTTACACAGTTATTTGAGAACGACATTTTCCCGTTTTCGAAAATCTTTATCCGTTATCAAAATACACCGGAAAACGGCGATTTTTTGTTGCGAAAAGATGGCCACTTCTATAGTTTCTAATCATGGCAAATCATCGAAATTTTTACCATACGTTCATAAGAATATGTTCTAGAGGAACCTTGAATATTTTTGATATCATTACTTGTTATCGAGATGTCAAGAGGTTCAAATTTACCTTACTCATGCACTGAATATATGCACGTAATATCTGGTCTGAGGCGTAAATGTAGATTTACCTGACCTAGTGAACACATGGCAAGGGTCATCGCAAGTTTTTTTAAGGTCTCTAAACTAACTTCTAGTTGTCATTTTTCACCAATAAAACTTTATGACGCTCAGTCTCTGTATAATAGGCACTTCACACCTACACAGCCTGCCTTGATCTGGGGAAATTTTCGATAGTGCCACCTGGCGGCGTAAACAATTTACAAAAAAAGTTTTATCATGCGAAATTCTTTGTATTTGCAAATCATACTAGCATATTTTTTGTACACTGTAGATGTAGCCTAAAAATGTTGTGCTTTTTAATGAAGAATAGTGTAAAAGCTAAATTCCGTTGAATGGGAGACGATTTTGTGTCAGCCTTATAATTTGCATACTGATTTGTTGTTTATGTGACTCAAAGTATGTATTTTTTAAGTTCTGTGTATAAATAAACTGTCAAAACTTTATTTACCTACTGAATTCGTATTATATAAGCAGCACACCCTGCTATGACAGGGAAATAAGGGAACTAGCTGAAAAATTCTCCAGTCGAGCACAGAAAAAGGGAATGTGCTCCTCTTTAAAAGACTGACAGAGAAGTGGGGAACTAGCCGCTCCAAGCCTTATTTCTCCCTCTGCACCACAAATTTTGGTATACGAATGTATTCGCGTTTTTTGTGCTGAAAGAGAGAAGCAGAGAGACAGTGATTGTGGAAGAGAGAGGAGACTGCCAGTGGGAGAGAAAAAGAGCAGACAGTGATGGCGGGAGAGATAAAGTGGCAGTGAAAGAGAAAGAGAGATGATGAATTCAATAGCACTGAATGCCAAAGACAGAGGAGATAGTGATGGTCGCTAGGAGACAGTGGCAGTAAAAAAGAAAGAGAGATGACTGGAGATAATGGCAGTCGGAGCAAAAGAGAAAGTAGACGGTCGAAATGAAAAAGAGAAATGAGTGCAGACCATACGTAGGCTTCTGGGTTCTGGACACTCCAAAACCGGCGAACTTTGACATAGGTTTCGCTGAAACTACCAGGAATCTGCTACATTAATTCCTGTTTTTATGAGTTTTTGTACGTCGTTAAAAGTACGTTGTCGGTAGATAACAAACTTTCGAGTAATATCTGTGTTGCAAATTCTATCATTAACCAAAAGCGTTATTTTGGTTTCTACGATTATGATATACTTTTTAGGTAATTCACACAACATAATCAAGACTCTTGTCTCACACTTTTGTAGTAAATCTGGACAAGAAACAGAATTCGTGAAAATCGTCTTTCAACAAAAATTACAATTGCAGAACGATTTGTATATAAAACTTCCTGGCAGATTCAAACTGTGTGCCGGACCGAGACTCGAACTCGGGACCTTTGCCTTTCGCGGGCAAGTGCTCTACCAACTGAGCTTCCCAAGCACGACTCACGCCCCGTCCTGGCAGCTTTACTTCTGCCAGTACCTCGTCTCCTACCTTCCAAACTTATCCTTTCTTTCAGGGGTGCTAGTACTGCAAGGTTCGCAGGAGAGCTTCTGTTAAGTTCGGAAGGTAGGAGACGAGGTACTAGCAGAAGTACAGCTGCGAGGACGGGGCGTGAGTCGAGCTTGGGTAGCTCAGTTGGTAGAGCACTTGCCCGCGAAAGGCAAAGGTCCCGAGTTCGAGTCTCGGTCCGGCACACAGTTTTAATCTGCCAGGAAGTTTCATATCAGCGCACACTTCGCTGCAGAGTGAAAATCTCATTCTGGAAACATCCCCCAGGCTGTGGCTAAGCCATGTCTCCGCAATATCCTTTCTTTCAGGAGTGCTAGTTCTGCATGGTTCGCAGGAGAGCTTCTGTTAAGTTTGGAAGGTAGGAGACGAGGTACTGGCAGAAGTAAAGCTGCGAGGACGGGGCGTGAGTCGTGCTTGGGTAGCTCAGTTCGTAGAGCACTTGCCCGCGAAAGTCAAAGGTCCCGAGTTCGAGTCTCGGTCCGACACACAGTTTTAATCTGCCAGGAAGTTTCATATCAGCGCACACTCCGCTGCAGAGTGAAAATCTCATTCTGGATTTGTATATAGTCAAAAAGTTCGTACATTCTTATTAGGACTCATCTGCTATAAAATTTTCGGGATAGGAGAGACAGGTGCCGAGATGCAGGAACGAACTGCACACGGATAAAAAACGTTGGAAGGGTTTTTAAGCCATTATTAGATTTAATCAGATTGAAGCAGAGTTGGAAAATGCATCACTGATATGTGGAAGTCGCTGAATACTGGCGAGTCGTCTCTTCTCTGCATCATCTCCGTAACCCGTTCGAAATCGACGAATGAAAATCAGTTAATTAAAGCAGTTTATTAGCTTACATTTAACCCCAGTGATGATTAACGTGTACGTTAAGAAACGGAACCTGTTACAGACAATAAAAGCTGTAAGTGACGACAAGTAACATTTAATCGCAAAATGTATCGTTAGTTATTGCAGTTGTCCTTTCTCCAAACATTTCAATTATAATGAGTCAGAAAAATTCCAGATGCCACAAGATATATTTAACTGCTTCAAAATGAAAGTTCAGTTACACTGTAAATGCAACTCGAATGGTTAAACCAAATATAGTCTCGTGAGAGGTACAATTTTGTTCTCGTTTTCCCCAGACACACTACACACAGCAACTGGTCTGCTGCTCACGAGAGCTGACAACCAACTGTTTCCAATTCAAATACGAATAGCGCCTGCACAATGCGCATAACAAAGATAATGCATAAATCATTGTCGGCAGGAGAAGTTTATTTTTTCTGCTGGATACCGTTTAAACAGCTGTACCTACATGACTATAGGTACTTCACCCCTCGATATGCAGCTATACCGGAGAAAAAGCGCAAGAAAAATAGTAAATAACTCTGACGTTTGAGCATATAGGACGTTCACCATCCTCATTAAGACAATGTGGTGACTTTAAAATTTAATGCATGACACTGTTGTGAAGTCTGGTGATCAGAAACAGTACACCTCCACGTTAACCCTGCTGTTCTCTCGACATTAAAATACTGCAAAAAACTTCTACTAACACAAATTTTAGTATATTTTTGACATTGTTATATACTACATTTTGTTGAAAATATTATTATTATTATTATTTCTTTCCTTTCTCAGACGTTATTATTATTATTAATCAGAATGTTCTTACCAAAAATTATTATAATAACAATAATCATTATTGTCAAGATTATAATACACAGAAATTTCTTTCAGAAAATTTCTCATCTTATGTACACATACGATAAATCTGGAACAACAGACAGTTTTCAATAAGGCGTTCTTATCAGAAAGCATTACTCTGTTTTTCTTTCCTTACCTTTTTCTTATTTTACTGCTTGCGATTTGGAGAAAAGTAGTCACATACAAATCTAAAAAGTCATAAATATGAAACAACAGTTTTCAATATGTTCAATTATCTTTGAAAGCGTTAACATATAATTTCTGACTTTATTCTTACTCATTGCAGCCTGGACACAAGAAGGTGATATGTATTTGCAAACAAGTTTATTACAATTTTCTCACAATATATTTGTTTTGTTGTCATTGCTTTCTGGACACAGCTTACAGAGTGCACGTTTAGAGGGTTTTCTTGTTGTCACTGCTTCAGACACATTCGCCACACCTTCATGGTTTTGGACGCCTCTGACCGTTCCCACACAATGTTCTATTCTTGGGAAATGCTTCCTTGATACAATGTGTTCTGCTCAGTGACTTACCGTATTTCTTCAGCAATATTCTGCTCCTCGAAATCTGACGTCTTTATTATTTCATTTTGAAACATTGTACAAAGTTCTAATTCAGATGAACTTTTTATGTCTCTTTTTCTGCTGGTTGTATACCTTGTAACACCCTGGGTACACCTGATAATAGTCGAAAATGATAGGCCGCCATATTGTGATGGTGAGCGTAATTGCAGTTGTATAGTCACATTTTTAAAAGAGAAGACTGCCGTCATTGTCATTAGAACACGTATATTCAGATGCATTACTGCCACGATCTTCAAAATTTAAAATGATTCTCTCATCTGTTGAGGAATTCAATGATTCTTCCAGCCCAACATCGGTCGATGATCTAATAGCCACACTTCAAACTGAACAGAAACAAAGAAGATTCAAATAACTGTGATGCGCCAAACAATTTCTTGAAGAAAGCAAGAAAAAAGCACTTTGTTGTAAATGCAGAGGCTTTGTTGATTGTTAAGAGTAAGTTGAAACTATAACAAAATCATTATTACCATAAAGCACAGTAAAGAAATAAAGTATATTTGACAATAGAGTAGTAATATTCACTATTCCCCCATGTTACATACATAATTATTACGGTTTATGACCAAACTACTCACAATACAGGGTGATTCAAAACTGTACGAGGGCAGTTCAATAAGTAATGCAACACATTTTTTTTCTGAAACTGGGGTTGTTTTATTCAGCATTGAAGTACACCAGGTTATTCCCCAATCTTTTAGCTACACAACACTATTTTTCAACGTAATCTCCATTCAATGCTACGGCCTTACACCACCTTGAAATGAGGGCCTGTATGCCTGCACGGTACCATTCCACTGGTCGATGTCGGAGCCAACGTCGTACTGCATCAATAACTTCTTCATCATCCGCGTAGTGCGTCCCACGGATTGCGTCCTTCATTGGGCCAAACATATGGAAATCCGACGGTGCGAGATCGGGGCTGTAGGGTGCATGAGGAAGAACAGTCCACTGAAGTTTTGTGAGCTCCTCTCGGGTGCGAAGACTTGTGTGAGGCCTTGCGTTGTCATGAAGAAGGAGAAGTTCGTTCTGATTTTTGTGCCTACGAATACGCTGAAGTCGTTTCTTCAATTTCTGAAGAGTAGCACAATACACTTCAGAGTTGATCGTTTGACCATGGGGAAGGACATCTAACAGAATAACCCCTTCAGCGTCCCAGAAGACTGTAACCATGACTTTACCGGCTGAGGGTATGGCTTTAAACTTTTTCTTGGTAGGGGAGTGCGTGTGGCGCCACTCCATTGATTGCCGTTTTGTTTCAGGTTCGAAGTGATGAACCCATGTTTCATCGCCTGTAACAATCTTTGACAAGAAATTGTCACCCTCAGCCACACCACGAGCAAGCAATTCCGCACAGATGGTTCTCCTTTGCTCTTTATGGTGTTCGGTTAGACAACGAGGGACCCAGCGGGAACAAACCTTTGAATATCCCAACTGGTGAACAATTGTGACAGCACTACCAACAGAGATGTCAAGTTGAGCAATGAGTTGTTTGATGGTGATCCGTCGATCATCTCGAACGAGTGTGTTCACACGCTCCGCCATTGCAGGAGTCACAGCTGTGCACGGCCGGCCCGCACGCGGGAGATCAGACAGTCTTGCTTGACCTTGCGGCGATGATGACACACGCTTTGCCCAACGACTCACCGTGCTTTTGTCCACTGCCAGATCACCGTAGACATTCTGCAAGCGCCTATGAATATCTGAGATGCCCTGGTTTTCCGCCAAAAGAAACTCGATCACTGCCCGTTGTTTGCAACGCACATCCGTTACAGACGCCATTTTAACAGCTCCGTACAGCGCTGCCACCTGTCGGAAGTCAATGAAACTATACGAGACGAAGCGGGAATGTTTGAAAATATTCCACAAGAAATTTCCGGTTTTTTCAACCAAAATTGGCCGAGAAAAAAAAGGTGTTGCATTACTTATTGAACTGCCCTCGTACATTCAATAATGGAGAAGATTTACTTACTTGAAATTATTTATGCTCAGTTCGTAAATTGATAGAACATCATCTTTATTTCTACAAAAGTTCCATATGGTTTCTTCATGTCACATGACAGATATCTCACATGCCCGTGAACGAGCCTGACCTTTCTCTCGATGTGCCACAAGCCTGTTTCCAAACCGGTCATGCCGTGCTTTCATAGTCTATGCCTGAGGGGGAGCTTAGTGATACTCAACAATGAAGCGTCTTCTTACAACAGTTGGTGACTGCATTTCATGATACCACAAGCAAACACTTACATGTCTCCATTGTTACAGTGGTCACGCATAGGTTCTGCATAAAGAGCAAATGTAGAGACATCTGGAGGCGAAGGATTGAAACTTAGAGAACATAGCGCAAGGTTTGGAGCTGCCGTATAATAATTATTCAGTGGTTCCGAAATTACTTACTGTTGCTTTTAGGCAAGCTAACTAATTTAGAATAAAACTGTATTTTAAAATATTTTATACGTGTGTTGGTTATGTATTTTCAGAATAGTGTCCAAATTTAATAAAGTTGCTAAATCTTGGTGTTTCATACTGAGAAACGGAATTTATAACCATTTTGGTTCATATAAACCCGAAGCGAACAGCATGGCTAATTGTGAAGGACAGTGGACACGCAAATGAAAACGGAACACCCACCACAATCCATTCGAAAGTAGTCTCCACAAGCATTAAAAAATTTATCCCACAGGGAGACGAAATTCCTGTAACATAGAACGCGATCGGCCGCTGACGGATCCAAACCGCACCCACTCGTCTCTTCCTCGTCCTACTGAAACTGACGCCCACCCATGTCTTTCGTCACGTCCCCAAAGATGTGAAAATGATACGGCGAAATATCCGTGCTCTGCGGAGGATGTTGCAGTTTCCTAACCAAACCGCTGAACCGTAGCTTTCGGCGGATTGACATCGGGGAGGGGGAGGGGGGCAGGCATTATCGTGTAACAGGATGTTTCCCTGCGTCAGCATTCTTGGGTTCAAAAATGGCTCTGAGCACTATGGGACTTAACATCTGAGGTCAACAGTCCCCTACAACTTACAGCTACTTAAACCTAACTAACCTAAAAACATCACACACATCCACGACCGAAGCAGGATTCGAACCTGCAACCATAGCGGTCGCGCGGTTCCAGACTGAAGTGCCTAGAACCGCTCGGCCACACCGGCCGGCAGCATTCCTGGGGGTTTTGAGTTTACGGCGCGTTGCATTTTCTGCAAAGTGTTTTCATAGTGCTGCACATTGGTTTTGATTCAATGCTCGAGAAACTCGACGAGCAGAGAATCCCTGCACTCGAAGGAAAAGGTCATCAAGACCTTACGTAGTGTCACCATTTCCAGCCCAAGGGCAAACGGGAAAGCCAAGAGCTGAGACATCTCACATCTCCCTCACCAAAGAAATCCAAAAGCTGTTCACCCGATTTCAGCTAAGTTGCACGATAACGCCCGCCCCCAACTGCCAATCGGATTTGCGATTTGGTTGGGAAAACTGCAACATCCTCTGTACAGCCAAGATATTTCACCGTGTGATTTTCACAACTTTGTCAACCAGAAGAAAGACATGCATGGGCATCTATTTCTGTCGGACGAAGAAGTACAAGAGTGAGTGTCGTCGTGGATCCGTCAGCGTCCTACCGCGTTCTACTGAACAGGAATTAATCATACCGTCCACCAGTGGGATAAATGTCTTAACGCACTTGGTGACTAATTTGAATGGTACAACTCCGCAAGGGCCCGTTGAGGCGTGTGTTCGGTTTTCATTTGACTGCTCCTAATAGTTTTCCATCCAAATATTGGCGATGAAAAATTTTTGCTACGCTGGCCGGGGTGAACGAGCGGTTCTAGGCGCTACGGTCTGGAACGGCGTGACCGCTACGATCGCAGGTTCGAATCCTGCGTCAGCGCTCAGACGTACTTCAGCGACCGCAGCTGTGGGTAATATGGAAAGCAACGCGAATCAGAACTGTTCCGATGTGTTCAGGTGTTCCTGAAACGTTTAGGATACAGTAGAAGGCAACTAGTGGAAGGCATCGTTCACCTGGAGATAACACATCTGTCTATTGACCCGCCAAGGACAGTAACGCTGTTTTCAGTAAGTGGAAGTTTAGCTACACCTGCTGTAGATTCTAAAGCCAGTTTTCCGCACACGTGAGTTAATTACATGTGCATCACCCAGCCACTACCCTTACATGCCAGTTAACTTTTCCACACGTCCAAGTTGGAAATGCAACTTGCACCACTTTCATGTGAGCGTCGAGTGAAGTTGTTCGTGAGATAAGTTACGGTTGCCCATCTTTCACCCGAAGAGCTTATAGTGATGTTGATTAAGGAAAAGCGGATACACAAATATTAGATACGGAAACAGATATCCTACAGGAATCGTTAGGAGTATCCAATATGGTTTAAATGGGTTGATATCGGAGTTTTTTTTCGAAAGTCGTTTTGGATTGAGTAAAAACAACTATGAATATCTTTTGAGCCTCATTTTCGGCTATATGCAAAATTTTTGTACACATATGGGAAATGCCCTGTCCCCAAAACATTTAAGTGTAAAATCGAGCCTGCCACGGTGACTGAGCGATTCTAGGCGCTTCAGTTCGGAACCGCGCGACTTCTACGGTCGCAGGTTCGAATCCTGCCTCGGCCATGGATGTGTGTGATGTCCTAGGTTAGTTAGGTTTAAGTAGTTCTAAGTTCTAGGGGACTGGTGATCTCAGATGTTAAGTCCCATAGTACTCGGAACCAATTTTTTTTTTTTTTTTTTTTTTTTTTGGAAAATCGAACAGAAGCAAAACCAATGGATGGATATCTCCTGCGATTAATGCATCTTGTGCTAGAAAGAGAGAGCATTACGTAATTCTAAAGACAAGCTGCAGTCAGTCTTGATGTTTGGTTTGGTTTTGTTGGGCGCTCAACTGCGTGGTCATCAGCGCCCATACAAAATCCCAATTTTTCACACAGTCCAATTTCTTTACTCAGTCCAATTTAGCCAATGTCACGAATGATAATGATGATGATGATGATGATGATGATGAAATGATGAGGACAACACAAATACCCGGTCCCCGGGCGGAGAAAATCCCCAACCCGGCCGAGACTCGAACCCGGGACCCCGCGATCCGGAGGCAGCAACGCTAGGCACTAGACCACGAGCGGCGGACGCAGTCAGTCTTGAAAATGTCTTACAATCAGTCCTGCAAAATCATCCCTCCCGTTTCTGAAAAAGCGAAATACAAGTACTTTACTCAAAGAATAAAATATTTTAAGAAAGAATGAAGAAAAATTTGGATATTATTAAACAAAACAAGTACAGTAATGCACCTGAAGTTGAATCAACAGCAAATAAATGTAACAGAAGTGGTGAACCTTGAAATCAATGGTCACCAAATTCGACTTTACAGTGGCAACAAACATTGCAGCCACTTATTCCACAAGATTTCGGGATTGCAGCCGGATCTCATCGACTTCTTTCCACTAGCAATCTCCACTGTCAAACACTCGCCTGAAGATGGCTGTAAGGTTGTCAGCCGAAATATCGTGGAGAGAAGTCGGTTAGATCCGGCTGCAATCCCGAAATCTTGTGGAATATTCGATACGCCGGGAAAATTTCAAGAGTCACATTGCAACCACTTACTAACAACCAACTACAGATGCATTGCTTTTAAGTCACCAGACACTGCATGTACCAGCGACAGACATCAGTTGCAAAAACGAAACCCCTTAAGACATTACAGAATTAATCAGGTCACTAAACTGCAGTAATTCTGCTGACTATGATAGTGTTTCGTGTAGAGTACGGTGTTAAAACTTTGCGATGACTTGGTAGAACTACGCTGGTATTTGTGATCGGTCAATCACGTAGGGAATCTTTACCGAAAGACTTGAGTATGAAACCTCCTCTGATTTCAGGCCCATTTCGAAAGTTTTTTAGACAGTTGCCTGTAATAGGATACAGGCCAGTTCTTCTGAAGAGAACCTCTTACCTGCATCTCAGTTTAGGTCTTGTTCAGTATTCTCCGTAGAGAGAGCCATACAAGATGTCAGAAATGAAGTGCTGCCAAAGGTAAGCAAGTAAACCTCCTGCTGGTATTTTCTACCACAAGTTAACGGTCAGACAGATTATGCTGATCGTTGTTTCACCTAGTGGGAGTTGAAGAAGCTCTCTGGAGATTTTGCAGGAAGCGACTTCATGCAAGAGAGTTAAACGCATTATAACGTCTGTAACTTATGCGTAAGCTGGCATAATGGTGTGCAGTTAGGACTTAGGCGAGTGGTGGTGGAGGAATGCACGAGTAAGTAATTCGTGTCTGTGGAAACTCGTACAATTCTTACGATCCTTCACTACGACAATCATAGTCAGCCTGATTATTTTATATGAAACGCATACTGTTATAATAATAATCCACGGATATGAGTTTCAGCCTCAACAAATTATATGAAACGCATACTAGTGGATTATTATTACAACAGTATCCATTTCATACAATTCGTTGAAGTTGCAGAACAATAGACACAAGGAACGATTGTCATTGCACGGTTCTTAACTGTAGGTTATTTCACGTACGATTCAAGTGCTGTGTCTGGTGTTGTGTGGGAAGCTACACAAGGCAGGCAGGCTGCGATCGTCCCATACACTCTGGTTCATTCTCGGACTACAGCTAGCGGCGCATTTTTTGTCAGTGAAATCTACTTGCAGGGCCGTGTAGTTACTCATACTGAAATTGTTGCTCAATGCCAGTACTAATACTTGCTACTGCAATATGTACGAGATTGAGAGACTGATTTTGAAATACTTTTCTCATCATGAAACATGGCTACATTGATTGTGGTAAGTCATCTCGCAGAATAACCGATAATGTAGTTCTGAAATTCCTCATCATTGTGCATCAAGCCCTTCTACATAATGTAGAGACAGGAGTGTGGAATGCAGTTGGAACAGTACGAATTACTGGACCGACCTTTTCCCTCCATAAACCATTACTTCTGAAAAGTATGTGAATAATGAGGATAGTTCCTATCACCAAAGACACCTGGTAAAGATACGAAGGAAGTACTGGACAAAATGGTAGCAAAAGTTATTATATTATTCGTGAACACGTAAATTTACAACCGAAGTGACTGAAAATCCGCTTATAACATCTAAAAGAAAGAAATGAAATTGTTAAGCAGAAAAATAACTCACAAAGCATTCCGATATTTTTAGTCGTGCCTTTACAGAGTGTCTGCCAAAAGCACCTGTTCTTACACAATTCCGCCAAAGAGTGCCAATCAATGGCCAGCGGCTAGCAGACGCACTTAACCCTGTGGTGCATAGCGTCCAGTACAGTGGGCAGCTGTCAATCGTCGTTTCTTGGCGTTTTCAATCAGTCCTGAAGTTGCAAGTGCACACAGTCCTCTGCAGTGGGCACTCCCTACTGATGTGCCCTGCGTACATTTCAAGCCTGATGACTGGCTGAAAACTGCAGAGAAGTGGCTATTAAAAGCAGTTCACTGTAGCGAAAATCATACGCAGCAGGGCTAAAATCGTAGGAGTGGACAACTGACCATGGAGAGCCCACTCAATCTATCCTGTCGACAGTCAGCTTTTCTGCCTTTCGGTTTACGTCACCAACTTGCTGAATGTGTACTGGCAGACTACTGATTTCCGACATTGCGAGAATCCACTTTCATCTCGAATATAACTGTTGAAACATGTATGTTTGAAATATGATTGAAATTACGTAACTGACAGTAGGGGAAACACAACTGTTAGAATGGATATGGAATGTAAATGTGGATTTTATCTCGTCGCTCATGCGCTTTGCCCTGTACTGAATTTTCCTGACTCCGAGAATGTGAATTTAACTCAACTGCCAGAAATTAAACTGTCAATAACTTGAAACCAAACCAGAACTGCATGAAATTACGCAACAAAAAAACTGAATCTAATGCAACACTATTGATTTGAAATAAATCGTGGTAATGAAACAAAATTTGATCAATTTGAAAATAATGGTCCCTGTGCTTAATGAATGCTATCCCTGAGATAATAAAACTTCTTACCTTTATCTGCGCAATGGTAACGCTCTTCGCACTGCTCTCTGTTAGTTCTTTACATTGTATAGTTAGCAAACGGCTATTGTGCAAGACTGTTGCTTAGCATACACTTTAATTAAATCGAATATGACTGAGACAATAACTTCTTGAGAAAAATAGTAAACCAAACATGACATGTAACTGTGAATTGGTATTGATTTAGGGCAGGGGTGGGCAAATGGCGGCTCGCGGGCTACATGTGGACCGCGGAGGGGTTTTGTGTGGGCCGCCAAGACATTTACACAAATCTTAGGAAAAACAAAATTTCCCTTCCCCGCGCGACTAAAAAATTCCGCGAGCGTCTGCGCTACTTGGTAGTGCGTACTACCGACAGACGTCTCTACAGTCACGCAACCAACCTAGCTGCATGTGGGCGCGGTGGATTATGGGAGCACTACCATCAGACACCACGGGCACGGAAGAAAGCACTGTGCATCCTGATATTGGCGCAAATTTATGCTCAACGTGGTGGCTGATGGGAGCGCTGTATTTTATCCCGTGCCGAGTGAATAGTACGACGTTCAGAGCAATTATCTTCTTTTTCGAGTGGTTTACTTGTGTTTTGTCTGTGCAGCAGTAAAACGTAATATATATATTTTTTTACTTCAGTGCAATCATGACTCCTAAGAAGAAACGTAAAGTCGGTGATAAGTGCCGTCTGTTTAATGAAGACTGGACGACCAAATATTTCTTTATTGATGCAGGAAATAAAGCCGCATGCTTACTATGCCATGATACAGTTGCCGTATTCAAGGAGTACAATCTGAAATGACATCACGAGACAAAACACAGTGACGTTGGCTGCAAACTTTCAGATGAAGAACGAAAAATAAAAGCAGCGGAGTTCGTGAAACGCTTGTAAGCAAGAGGCGTTATTTACGAAGCAAACACCGCTTCAAAATAGTGCTACAGAAGCAAGTTTCATGGTCGCCTATAACCTTGCTAAACGAAACAAACCTTTTTCTGATGGCGAGTTTATGGTAGAGTGTGCAAGTGTATTGTGTCCTGTGGTTAAAACCAAATATGAGAGCATTTCGTTGTCAAGGAGGGCTTTAGCGCGGCGCATTGATTTAATTAGTGACGAACTTGCAGACGAGCTAAAGACTGTGAGCGAATAATATTTTGTTTGGTTTTCACTGGCAATGGACGAAAGCACAGATATTGAAGACACTGCACAAGTACTCGTCTTTATCCGTGGAATTTATGAACATTTCATCATCACCGAGGAATTACTTGGTATAGTATCCATGAAAGATAGAACCACTGGTCAGGAATTGTTAGAATGTGTTGTTCATTGTGTGCAAACAAGTGGCTTATCCTGGAACAAAATGGTAAGCATTACAACAGATGGGGCCAGAGCTTTCTGTGGGAAAAATATAGGTATGGTGAAACTTTTAAAAAACAAGTTACAAGCCGAAGACACAGACAGTGATATTTTGGATTTTCATTGTATTTTACATCAGGAAAGCCTCTGCAAGACTGCACTAGACTTAAAGCATGTGGTAGATCCTGTTGTTGGTGTTGTGAACACAATCAGAGCAAGGGCACTCCATCACAGACAGTTCAAATCTCTTCTTGAGGAGGTGGGAGCAGAACATGAAGATGTAATTTACCATAACAGTGTGAGGTGGATGAGCTTGGGCAAAGTATTAAAAAGAGTCTGGGCATTACAGGATGAAATTATTTTATTTCTGGACACCAAGGAGATATCTCATGATTTTGTTGCAAATATAGGATGTGAAGAGTGGAGATATGAGATGATGTTTGCAGCTGATATTTTTGAAAAACTGAATGAAATGTGGACATATGTCAAAGCATTTAAAACAAAACTAGGTCTTCAAAATATCCACGGGTGTGCTGCCGTTCTATAGTGTCCAACGGCACAATATTTCGGCGATCATACATGTCGCCATCATCAGATGAACTGACGGACTGAGCTCCTGTGAACGTGCCGGCACGGAGATCCGTATGCAATGGCTGCTCAGAGGGAACTGGGTTCGGTCGTGGCGGCGGCCGATTTAAATACCCTCCGCCCGCGGCGCGCTCCCTCCACCGTCCGCGCCCCGCGCCACGGTCGCGCGGTGAACAGATTGCAACGGCGTCTGAAATGACGTCGGTGTGATGGCTCTGTCCGCCGTGGTCGTCACAACTGTACGTTTGCTCGATTTACTCCGCGGACGGCGGAGGGAGCGCGCCGCGGGCGGAGGGTATTTAAATCGGCCGCCGCCGCGACCGAACCCAGTTCCCTCTGAGCAACCATAGCGTACGGATCTCCGTGCCGGCACGTTCACAGGATCTCAGTCCGTCAGTTCACCTGATGATGGCGACATGTATGATCGCCGAAATATTGTGCCCGTTGGACACTATAGACCGGCAGCACACCCGTGGATATTTTGATTATCAAATACGCCGGGAGAAACTCAAGAATCACAAAACTAGGTCTGTTTACAAGGCAAGCAAATGAAGGCAAATTTTGGCACTTTCCTTTACTAGGGAAACAGAAAGTACCTGGAAGTTTTCAGCTAAGATTAGGGATTATCTGCAGAGTTTAGAGGCTGAGTTTACTACAAGATTTCAG
Organism: Schistocerca nitens; assembly: GCF_023898315.1. Taxonomy (NCBI): domain Eukaryota; kingdom Metazoa; phylum Arthropoda; class Insecta; order Orthoptera; family Acrididae; genus Schistocerca; species Schistocerca nitens. The sequence continues at coordinate 361,283,346 of NC_064619.1, forward strand.
GATTTTAAGAAAATGGAGCCTCAATTTAATGTTTTATCGTATCCCATCACTGCTGATATTGACACTGCACCACAGGAGCTGCAACTTGAACTGATTGACATGCAGGCAGATCACGCAGTGAAAGAAATGTTTAGTGCTGTAACTTTAGTTGACTTTCATAAATCTTTGTCAGCTGAAAAATTTCCAAGTATCAAGAAATTTGCAGGCAAAATGTTCACCATATTTGGATCGACGTATATTTGTGAACAAAGTTTTTCTTGCTTGAAAATCAACAAGAGTTAATACCGAAGCTGTTTAACAGACAGTAATTTGCAGGCTGTGATGAGAATATCAACTAGCAGTCGACTCCTGATTTCAAAAAATTGTGCAAAATTGTGATAGGATGCATTTGTGCCATTAAACTTGTTTTAAAATTTAATGTACTTGGAGATGATATTAAATTAGCAAAATAAATGAAATTGAACTCAACTATCTTATTTGAGGATGTCAGAAGGAAAGAGGTACAAGTGACTGTAGTCTTATCGAAATTATAAGAAGTATACTTATACCCCTTTGCTTCTCAATCTTTCATTTATATCTAATGATTTTTATGATACCTTTTATGAAATGTAAAACTAACTAATCGATGCATTTTAACACTTTCACTGCTACACCCGCAATTGCAACTCGGTGTGTGATACGTGATTATAAATAAAGAAAACTTGCATTTTCATAAAAATTTTGGGAATACTGCACATATATATGCCGCCAGTATATGTACGGCATTAGAAGTGAAAGGTTTATAAGGTGCGGCCCTCCGCTAACCTCTGTGTCTATAATGTGGCCCCCGAGCCAAAACAATTCCCCACCCCTGACTTAGGGTAAGTAACAATATGGCATTGACTTTAAAACTTATATTTTTACTCTATGAAAATTAATAGTGCTCGCAATTAACACACTCAATGAACTGTTTACACATTAAGGATTAGCTTTGCAAAATGACTGGATGTGAGTGCTATACATTGTCTCAATCATCACTTATGAATACGCGTATCGCATTAGTAGCTAAACAACTTCCTTTTTCTTAATTATTTCCAATTTCTGTTGAGATTGCTATTGCAGATAGCAAACATCATAATATCTTGCAAATAAAAAAAAATCATTACTACCCATAGTAAGTACGTATACAGGGTGGTCCATTGATAGTGACCGGCCAAATATCTCACGAAATAAGCATCAAACGAAAAAACTACAAGAACGAAACTTGTCTAGCTTGAAGGGGGAAACCAGATGGCGCTGTGGTTGGCCCACAAGATGGCGCTGCAATAAGTCAAACGGATATCAACTGCGGTTTTTTTTAAATAGGAACCCCCATTTTTTGTTACATATTCGTGTAGTACGTAAATAAATATGAATTTTTTAGCTGGACCACTTTTCTCTTTGTGATAGATGGCGCTGTAATAGTCACAAACGTATAAGTACGTGGTGTCACGTAACATTCCGCCAGTGCGGACGCTATTTGCTTCGTGATACATTACCCGTGTTAAAATGGACCGTTTACCAATTGCAGAAAAGGTCGATATCGTGTTGATGTATGGCTATTGTGATCAAAATGGCCAACGGGTGTGTGCTATGTATGCTGCTCGGTATCCTGGACGACATCATCCAGGTGTCCGGACGGTTCGCCGCATAGTTACGTTATTTAAGGAAACGGGAAGTGTGCAGCAACATGTTAAACGTCAACCAGGTCCTGCAACAAATGATGTTGCCCAAGTAGGTGTTTTAGCTGCTGTCGCGGCTAGTCCGCACATGAGTAGCAGATAAATTGCGCGAGAATCGGGAATCTCAAAAACGTCGGTGTTGAGAATGCTACATCAACATCGATTGCAGCCGTACCATATTTCTATGCACCAGGAATTGCATGGCGACGACGTTGAACGTCGTGCACAGTTCTGCCACTGGGCACAAGAGAAATTACGGGACGATGACAGATTTTTTGCACGCGTTCTATTTAGCGACGAAGTGTCATTCAACAACAGCGCTAACGTAAACCGCCTTAATATGCGGTATTGGGCAACGGAAAATCCACGATGGCTGCGACAAGTGGAACATCAGCGTCCTCGGCGGGTTAATGTATGGTGCGGCATTAGAGGAGGAAGGATAATTGGTCCCCATTTTATCGATGGCAATCTAAATGGTGCAATGTATGTTGACTTCCTACGTAATGTACTACCGATGATACTACAAGATGTTTCACTGCATGACAGAATGGCGATGTAATTCCAATATGATGCTCGTGTGCGGTTGAAGCGGTATTGAACAGCATATTTCATGACAGGTGGATTGGTCGTCGAAGCACCATACCATGGCCCGCACGTTCATCGTAACTGACTTCCTCCGATTTCTTTCTGTGGGGAAAGTTGAAGGATATTTGCTATCGTGATCCCCCGACAACGCCTGACAACATGCGTCAGCGCATTGTCAATGCATGTGCGAACATTTTACGGAAGACGAACTACTCACTGTTGAGAGCAATGTCGTTACACGTATTGCCAAATGCATTGAGGTTGACGGACATCATTTTGAGCATTTATTGCATTAATGTGGTATTTACAGGTAATCACGCTGTAGCAACATGCGTTCTCAGAAATGATAAGTTCACATAGGTACATGTATCACACCGAGCGAGGTGGCGCAGTGGTTAGACACTGGACTCGCATTGGGGAGGACGACGGTTCAATCCCGCGTCCAGCCATCCTGATTTAGGTTTTCCGTGATTTCCCTAAATCACTCCAGGCAAATGCCGGGATGGTTCCTTTGAAAGGGCACGGCCGCCTTCCTTCCCCTTCTTTGCCTAATCCAGTGAGACCGATGACCTCGCTGTCTGGTCTCCTTCCCTAAACAACCCAACCAACCCTACATGTATCACATTGGAACAACCGAAATAAAATGTTCAAACGTACCTACGTTCTGTATTTTAATTTAAAAAACCTACCTGTTACCAACTGTTCGTCTAAAATTGTGAGCCATATGTTTGTGACTATTGCAGCGCCATCTATCCCAAAGCGAAAAAAGTGGTCCAACTAAAACATTCATATTTCTTTACATACTACACGAATATGTAATAAAAAATGGAGGTTCCTATTTAAAAAAACGCAGTTGCTATCCGTTTGACCTATGACAGCGCCATCTAGCGGGACAACCATAGCGCCATCTTAGTTCCGCCTTCAAGCTAGACAAGTTTCGTTCTTTGTAGTTTTTTCGTTTGACGCTTATTTCGTGAGATACTTGGACCGGTCACGATCAATCGACCAGCCTGTATGTCCAGCACACATCAGATACAACACGTCTTTTCACTTGAGAGTCCTCCATACATCTCTCGATCTAAAGTTACTACAACACAAAACACCTTGAACCAAAATTCGGTGTTCAGTAGCGACGCTACTGCACAATCGATACTCCATTTGACCATCTCCGGTTCAGTATAATATTCTCTTACAAAACTTGAATTGATTTACCCTGTGTATATACCTTTCACCGTGCAAGCCGGGTTTAATCGCAGACCCAGGAAAATGCAGGTACGCAAAATACAGAGGTATTGACTGAAAACAGCGCCTGTTTTACTTCCTTGAAGCTTGCTACCGTTCCACAGGGTCAGTCATAGGCAACGAATAACTCGACAATGGGACTTCATTATATGAACAATATCTGACGGTCCCTTTTCACTGTTTGCGAAGAAGACTATGGAACCATTCTCGTCTACATAGCCATATTTTCGCACAGAGATCACGAGATTACGATATGAGAGATCAGAGAACATACAGGCTTCTTCCGTAGGAGCGTCCAAAAATATAAAAGGACGTAGAGCATGTTATACTGAACAATTTAAGGTAGGGAAGCTGTGGTCGGAGGAGCCAGCTTAAGGAGATTTGGATGCAAACTTGTCTACTGCCTTGTCTAGCAATACTGTATTTCAGCTTATTTACTGCTATCATGCGTACAAGTTTACACCTATTGTGCTATTTATTTACATGTACATTCTTTATTTCCTGCAAGGAAACAAGGATGACGAGCCTAATTACCAGGAAATTATGATGCAGGTTTTATTTACTTTACCTGTCCGTAAGGTGGCTCCTTTGTACCGTATTTACATTGTCCCATTACAGAACGTGCTATGAATCAATGACAGACCCATTCATTACTCAATGCTATTCAGAGGCGTACAGTACAATACGATGGAGCAGTACCCGTACAGTATTTCCTGGTCTCTGGACTGGAAGGGGAAGTCCTATTCCATGGCCTGCGAGATCGCCTGACCTGAATCCCCTTGATAATTTCCTATGGGGACATCTAAAATCACTTGTGCGTGAGACCCCAGTAGATACGGAGATGGAATTAGTTGCCGGAATTGTAACTGCCTGTTAGGTGGTTGTAACACGTCAGGGATATTTGTCAGAGTGCGTCAGAATCTTGTTCACCGATGTCATACTTGCATTGAAGTTGGTGGCAGTCAGTTTGAGCACATTTTATAAGATACAGTACAAATGGTACGTTATAGTGTCAGTAACGGTATTTGCAACTAACTAATGTAAATAAACAGTAACAGTAATGTGATTTGATTCCTATTATCTTCTTAAGCTGGCTTCTACGACCCCAGTTTCCCTACCTCAAACTGTTCAGCAGAGCACCCTCTATGTTCTGTTAAAAGCCATCTTAAGGAGATAACAGCAATAAAATCACATTACTGTTACTTTTTTTATTTACATTAATTAACTGCAAATACCATCACTGACACCATTAACGTACAATTTGTACTATACCTACAAAATGAGCTCAGACTGACGGCTATTAACCTCAAGTGCAAGAATTATACACTGCTGGCCACCGTAAATGCAACACCCTGAAGGAAGCATCCGAATCGAGTGAAATTTACACCATGAGTTTGCAGCGATGAGATATGCAACTGATTAGAATTTCAGCGCAGACGCACATCACGCGCGCCTGTGGCGCCACCTCATAGCGCCATTTAAGGCTTGGCGATTTCGACGAGTGTACGTTCGGCACGTGTGTTTACCTTGTGGTAGTTTCACAAGACGATCAGTTATGCCTCGTAGACAACAGCGAACATCTTTTGCTCAAGTATCCGAGTTCGACAGAGGAAGGATAGTGGCTTACCGAGATTGTGGATTATCATACAGAGAAATCGCTAGCCGTGTTGGACGAAACCAAACAACTGTAAAGCGGATATGTGACCGTTGGATGCAGGAGGGTACGACGGACCGACGTGGTCGATCGCATTCACCTCGGTGCACCACTGCACGTGCTGATAGGCAAATTGTGCGCATGACAGTGACGGATCGCTCAGTGACATCCCGAACCATAGCACAGCACATTGCGTCTGTAATGCATCATCCAGTGTCTGCGCGTACCATTCGACGCCGTTTACAGCAGAGTGGTCTGTCCGCAAGACGTCCATTGCTTCGTCTACCATTGACGCAGAACCACAGACGTCTCCGTCGCCAATGGTGTGATGACAGACGGATGTGGACGGCAGAATGGAATGACGTTGTCTTTACTGACGAGGACGCTTCTGTCTGTAGCACCACGATGGTCGGATTCGAGTGTGGAGACACCGTGGAGAGAGGATGCTGGACAGCTGCATTATACACCGCCACACTGGTCTTGCACCGGGTATTATGGTATGGGGCGGTATTGGATATTACTCTCGCATGCCTCTAGTACGCATTGCCGGTACTTTAAATAGCCGGTGCTACATATCCGAGGTGCTGGAGTCAGTTGTCCTTCCTTACCTTCAGGGCTCGGCCACAGCCATATTTCAACAGGATAATGCGCGACCACACGTGGCACGCATTGTCCAAAGGTTCTTCGTCAATAACCAGATTGAATTGCTTCCCTGGCCGGCTCGCTCTCCGGATCTTTCGCCGATAGAAAACATGTGGTCCATGGTTGCTCAACGAGTGACCCAGATTACATCCCCAGCTGCCACACCAGATGATCTTTGGCAACGTGTGGAAGCTGCTTGGGCTGCTGTACCCCAGTAACACATCCAACGTCTCTTTGACTCAATGCCGAGACGTGTGGCAGCGGTGATCTCCAACAATGGCGGCTACTCTGGCTACTGATTCTGGCAGGACCACATGTCACAGACGTCTGTAAACGTAATCATTTGATACTTGGTCAACATGTTATCTACAAAATAAATTTTGTTGTGCTACCTCTTGTCTTTCCTGGTGTTGCATTTACGGTGGCCAGCAGTGTATATATATATAACATTCCTCTTATTTAAATAATTTATGTAACAAGCCAATACAAAAGCATCGATTTTTTTCTTGGGTCCAAATATGGGCTACCTTTAACATGAAGGAAAACATATTTAACAACAAGTTTGAAGTGCAAGTTTATTTGCAATAATCACTAATATAAACTCCACTGCCCATCCTTGCACATTCAGTATGTGCAGAATATGCACGATGCATCCGTCGCAGAAGGCGTGCGGTCTTCAGGAAGCTCAAAATCGCTTTCATCATCGTCTATGATCGGCTTTTCCTCATTACATAATTCGTTAGACGAAGATAGGTCTACTTTCTTTTTCTTCTGTAAATTTTTTTGTTTCGCTTCCTTTTTTATTTGATTTTTGAATCTGCTTCAATTTTTGATCAGGAAAAGTTAGCTGTCTCTTCCTCTTTAGTGACCTGTCCAAGCTCTTCCTTATACGGTGATCCTGCAGTTGTGGTTGGTGGGGAGATGTCAAAAGGGCTAACAGGAATCAAAGTTTCTGGTTGTGCGTGTAATAAGGAAGGAATGAATAGAGGAAATTCAAAAAACGTTCCTGGCTGAGGAGAGTATTACCTGAATTTGTTCGTAGGGTTACCATTTTAGGCGAGATGAATAGCGACTGAAAAAACAGTGATTCAACACCTACCAGCTGCGTTAGTGGTGAAAGGTGCATTAATGCTATTCGTCTGTGCTAAAACAAACGCCATTCGTTTCAAATGGTAAAGTATAACCAAAAAACATTTGTTCCATAGTCAACATGTAAGAAACAAGCTCTTACTCCAGACGTAGTACTAAAACAGAAGGCCTACCTAACAGAACAATGGCAGCAGCAGTTGGCATAAGAACTGTTTTCTTACGTAAAGTCTGCAGGCTACAGTGGGGTACGCCATATATTTCTGCAGCCTTTAGAGTTCCCATTTTCTTCCCCCTCACAGCAGTGATTCAGCCATCTTTAAAGGGCCTCGCGTCTTCCTTCTGTCCTTGGCTTGGTATTTAGGCTAGGTACGTGGCAACCTGAAAAACAAATCTTGAGCAGATTTCAACTAAAATTGTAGGAGTACAAATTGGTTCAAATGTGGGCTAGCCCATATTTGGAGCCCACTGTGGTTCCTGCAAAATCGCCCTAATGGTCATTACGAAATACGAGGGGCATTCAAGTTCTAAGGTCTCCGATTTTTTTTTTTTTCTAATTAACTACTCACCCGAAATCGATTAAACAGGCGTTACTTCTCGACGTAATCGCCCTGCAGACGTACACATTTTTCACAACGCTGACGCCATGATTCCATGGCAGCGGCGAAGGCTTCTTTAGGAGTCTGTTTTGACCACTGGAAAATCGCTGAGGCAATAGCAGCACAGCTGGTGAATGTGCGGCCACGGAGAGTGTCTTTCATTGTTGGAAAAAGCCAAAAGTCACTAGGAGCCAGGTCAGGTGAGTAGAGAGCATGAGGAATCACTTCAAAGTTGTTATCCTGAAGAAACTGTTGCGTAACGTTAGCTCGGTGTGCTGGTGCATTGTCTTGGTGAAACAGCACACGCGCAGCCCTTCCCAGACTTTTTTGTTGCAGTGCAGGAAGGAATTTGCTCTTCAAACATTTTCGTAGGATGCACCTGTTACCGTAGTGCCCTTTGGAACGCAATGGGTAAGGATTACGCCCTCGCTGTCCCAGAACATGGACACGATCATTTTTTCAGCACTGGCAGTTACCCGAAATTTTTTTGGTGGCACTGAATCTGTGTGCTTCCATTGAGCTGACTGGCGCTTTGTTTCTGGATTGAAAAATGCATCCACGTCTCATCCATTGTCACAACCGACGAAAAAAAAAGTCCCATTCATGCTGTCGTTGCGCGTCAACATTGCTTGGCAACATGCCACACGGGCAGCCATGTGATCACCCGTCAGCATTCGTGGCACCCACCTGGATGACACTTTTCTCATTTTCAGGTCGTCATGCAGGATTGTGTCCACAGAACCCACAGAAATGCCAACTCTGGAGGCGATCTGTTCAACAGTCATTCGGCGATCCCCCAAAACAATTCTCTCCACTTGCTCGATCATGTCGTCACACCGGCTTGTGCGAGCCCGAGGTTGTTTCAGTTTGTTGTCACACGATGTTCTGCCTTCATTAGACTGTCGCACCCACGAACGCACTTTCGACATATCCATAACTCCATCACCACATGTCTCCTTCAACTGTCAATGAATTTCAATTGGTTTCACATCACGCAAATTCAGAAAACGAATGATTGCACGCTGTTCAAGTAAGGAAAACGTCTCCATTTTAAATATTTAAAACAGTTCTCATTCTCGCCGCTGGCGGTAAAATTCCATCTGCCGTACGGTGCTGCCATCTCTGGGACGTATTGACAATGAACGCGGCCTCATTTTAAAACAATGCGCATGTTTCTATCTCCTTCTAGTCTGGAGAAAAAAAATCGGAGGCCTTAGAACTTGAATGCACCTCGTACAGACAGATACTTTAACACATCAGTAATACAGTTCTTCGAACGAATTGCATCCTGAGGAAAGTCAAATTATAAAGAAAATTATTAAGCACATATCTGTCGATAGAGCGCAGTCCGCAGGATCCAGGTTTTCACTCGCGAAATCGCACTGCCACCAAGCAATACAGGTTCGCACAAGCAGTTGTTTGCAGTCGCCTTCGGGGTGATGCGGGACAGGTTCACACATGCCACGACCAGGTGGCAGCACTTTCTGCGCCCCCAGGCCTCCTAGCCCATACTTAAACCACTGCCCATATTTAAAACTTCTCCTCTCATAAACAGTCATTTTTTTTCGGCCAGTACACGAGTGGAATGGCAAAGAAATCGATATTTTGCAAAGTACCCCCAGCTATGCACTCTACAGTGGCTTTCGGAGTATGTGCGGTATATAAATGCATAGAATTCGGCCACAAACAGACTCGCAAGACGGGGTACAATCAACACTACCTTGTCTAATGCGCAAGAAAAACATATGTAATTTGACAATGGTTGCACAAGCCTACGTATCGAGAACAGTATAACCATCGTTGCACATGCCCTAAGAGACAAAATGCTCACAGCCAAGGATGTCGTACTGAACGTTCAACTTCGCACTGATCCTTAAATACGATCGGATCGGTCGTATTCAGTATCTAACTCACAAGTTCTTTCTTGGTCACATCCTCATATGACTAACATATACTTCGAGCTATTTCTGTGGAACCACTAAATTTTCTTCCCTCTTTAATGAATTGATCTCCCATATGTAAGACAGCTTCAGACTACTGATAACTTTACAAATGAGTTAATGTGTTAAGTACATGAAGTTAAGCATTAACGGGGAAAAGATTTAGAAAAGGTTTGAAATTATGTTTTGAGTTCGTTGGAAGTCGCTAAGTGATTTCATTATCAAACACTGACTGAGTATAATATGGGTAATTTGCACTCAGTTTCGGCAGAAGCTACGAGGGTCGCCCAGCAAGTATGCACCAAATGGTTCAAATGGCTCTGAGCACTATGGGACTTAACATCTGAGGTCATCAGTCCCCTAGACTTAGAGCTACTTAAACCTAACTAATCTAAGGACATCACACACATCCACGCGCGAGGCAGGATTCGAACCTACGACCGTAGCAGTCGCGCGGTTCCGGACTGAAGCGCCTAGAACCGCTCTGCCACCGCGGCCGGCCAGGAAGTACGAACCACGTTTTGTTTTTCTCTCTCAGTCAGCAACACTGGTACAAGTGCGAAACTTTAGGTTGACATTATTTGAAGTTTCCGAACCGCGTGCGCAGCTTTTAGGCTTCCTCCGACAGATGTTTCAAAATGGCATGTGGAAGTGACATACGTTACAAGCAGCGTGTTGTCATTGAATTTCTCATTGCGGACAAAGAAACTGTTGGGAAGATTCACAAACGTTTTTCTGCAATTTATTGAGCATCTGCATGTGCGGTTAGTTGCTGGGCAAAGAGGGTGAAACCATTACGCGAAGGCGGTTCGGCAGAGCTCCAAGATTTGCAGCGTTCTGAGAGACGATCCACGGCTGTCACACCACACAAGATGCAGCTTGCTAATGTGCTCATTCGCGAGAACCGACGGATAACAACTCGGAAGTTGGCCCTGAAACTGTCAGTCATCAAAGGAAGTGTGAATATTTCGTGCCCAGACAAAGCAGTGGTACCGACAGGGCACATACGCCCATCTCTCGATCGAGGAAGGTCATAGAACTGCAAGGAGATTACGCGTCAACATCGAGAATGTAGGAGAAACATTATTCTTTCTTGTGTGTACGTTTCAGTGTGTCCAGTAAATAACCGTTGAAGAAAAATAATGTGGTGCATTATTTTCTGTTCGACTCTCATAGTATTTCACGAATCTCAATGTTTATGACGTCATATCCCCTGAACTATGAGTCGTACAATGATGTAATTTTGCTGATGCATTCAGTGGTATATGTGGATACTGTCCGAAGTGGATAGGAAATGGAATTAGCAGTAAATAAGTAATCAATTAAAACGTCCTGTTTGATGCGGTAGTTTTACTGCATTGACAAGCGAAATGTAGTCTGCAATGAACTTTTTTCCTTTCATCATTTTGTGGAGCATGTCAGCGAGAAAAATTTTCGTAAAGGTTCGAAATTATGCGTACCGTGTAACTTGTTGCAAGTCGCTAAGTGCCCTCATTCTCAAAACTGCGTATTTTCGCATGTTGAGTTACGCTGTGGCTGTTAAATAACGGGACTGATTCTGTTACAGAGTAAGTACGCATGTGCCGGAGATGAACGAGCAGTGGCTGTAAAGCCTTCTCAGCCGAATGCAGCATGTTTGGTGGTGTCTGTGGACATATCGGTGTGGCCGTGGCTTTCCTTTTTGTTAGAGCTGTTATTTTATTTTCCCAGAAAAACGACAAGTGTAATAATAGAGCATCGAATTGTCATGAAGTTTCACATGACGTTTGGAAAAACTGCTATTGAAATCTATCAGTTGCTAAAAGAAGTGTGTGGCGAAAGCGTTTTATCCCATACACATGGTTCTGAGTGGTTCAGGCGTTTCTAAGGTGATCGAGAAGACGCTGGAAATGACTCCTGCCCGGAACGTCCTTCAACATCAACAACGGATGAAAATATCGGAAAAGGATGTAATCTGACTCGATCTGTTCGTCGGTTGAGTATTTGATTGATTGCTAAAACTGTAGAAACTGACAAAGGACGTGTTACGCCAATTTTACATAACCAGTTTAACATGAGAAAAGAGTGTGTGGAATTCTCATGTTCGAACAACAAGAAATTTCCGGAAATGTTTGCACTGACATTTTGAATACCACTGAAAGTAATCCTAATCTCTTTAAAAGAGTGATAACATGTGACGAACCTTTATTTTTCACTTATGATCCAGAAACAAAGCGCCAGTCGATGCACTGGAAGGGCCCAACTTCACTGAGGGCGAGAAAAGCTCGACTGAGTAAATCAGGACTCAAAGTGATAATGATCGTTTCTTGTCGATATTCATGGAATTGTGCATCTTGACTGAGTTCCTGAAGGTCAGATTATTAATCAACATTGCTACCTCGAGGTTCTTGCTCAACTCCGGTAGAAAATAAGAAAAAAACGACCTGAATTGTGGAAGAACAAATCATGGCTTCTGCTTCATGACAACACACTGGCCCATTCCGCATTGTCTGTTAAGGGGTTTCTAGAGAAGTACGGTATCCCAGTGTTAGATCATCCACCTCATTCGCCTGACCTAGCACCATATGACGTATCATTTCCCAAAGGTCGAATCTGCGTTAAAAGGAGCAAGATTGAATCTCTTTGAAACAGCGAAAGAAAAAGCGGAGCACGTAATCAAGGAGCTTACAGAGGAAGACTTTTAGCACTGTTTCCATAAATGGAAACTTAAGAACAAAAGTAACTCTTGTATTATCTGTCACTGCCACTTAACACAGATCGATGAAACAGAGACCCTACATAGCAAGAAGTGCAACAGTATAGTACAGAGGGTAACTGAAAGAAATAAGCAATGAGTCGAAAAGAAAAGAGACTGAAATCACTGCGATTCACGATGGTTCCCCTGGACATTACTAAAGGCGGACGTGGTTATTAATAGGGTATCGTGTCCTAACACAGGATAGAGGGAAGACAGGGGATTTAAGGCCAGTCTGCAATTTCCGAGCGGTGAGGAGTAAATGCAGAAAGACAAATTCCTAATGAAAGCAGCTTGATGAATTGAACCAGAGCCGAACGCTGTCACGGGGCATCTACGAGAGATGCGGATTTTGGGACTCGACAGGATTTTTGCAGCAGGAGACATACGGAAGTCAGGGATCGATTAGCACTATTTACTTGCGATCAGACTGAGGGCTAATTCTAAACATTAGAAAAGGCAAAGGAAGAAATTAGTTGCACAACAGAAGTCATTGTCGGAAGCCAAGAGGACAGGTGCTAACAGAAGTAGCGAACAGTAGCAGCACGTTAAGTACAAACTTGAGTGCAGCACTCCAAGTGAAGAAAACAGACATGTCGGATCATACCAAGGTTGGCCACGAGCGACACGGAGTCGGTGCCTCAGCGATCTGACTGAGAACTCCTTCTGACTACAAAAACAGGGGATTTTAAGGAATCGTGGTGGCGCACCATTTCTCCCTTCCTCTGGTCGATCCACCGGAACTTAACAATATTCGGCCAATCTAGCGAGTCGTTCTGTACCTCCAGGGCGCCTCTGGCCAACCACATTCCTCGGTAGGTAGGGATGCTTCTAGATTTTGCATTAACAAACTCCAAGTTCGGTATCAATAGCGTTCAGCTGAAAGTTATTGTGGCCAGCAACAACAGTGTTTTACGTCACCTACCCCCGCCCTCCGCCTTTCTGTGGATGGGGACTGCTGTAGTAGCACTCTAGCCTGTGTAAACCCACTGACGTTGCAGTTTCAGGAGCAAGTATCAAACTTGTTGCTTCTGCTAAGACGTGCCTTGAAGTGGCCATCTTGCACAGTGACGCCTCACGACAGCGTTTAGATCGTGGATGGAGTTGCCATTTAATTCTCTGAAGTGAAACTTCTCCCCTGGGAGAAGTATCTAGTGTTACTATTCATCTTTGTTAACGTAAACACGACCACTATTGCTTGCTCTCTGATTTCCCATCTTGGAGTGCCCTTGATGGCTCCAAAATACCCATAAGCATAACAACGTACTAGTCATTATGTCGTCAGTATATGACAAGGTATTTAATAACCACAGACCGCAATGCATACATGCTCTACAATGTTCACTCACGCTGGCCACAAGCTTAGTACGGAGTTACCTGGTAGCTGCTGAATGGTCACTGGTGCATATGGACGTGGTGCAGTACGTCTCCACAACGCATTCCGTACGCTCTCGGTGAGATTTATGTTTTGTCCTTGACAGACCGTTGTGAAATCACAGGTTGCAATAACAACTGTGTGACTCTTAACCAAGAACTAAACTTAGTACAACTTCTGAGGACTGAAATAACAATCGTTGACGATACCTAGAAAGTGTTCACTATGACAGAGTCATAGTAGCGACACGGTCCCACGAGGTGGTGGCTTGTCGGCCGTCCAGACGCAGGTACAGAGGGATCCTTGGAAGTGGCTGACGACGAGGGCAAGACGGCACTGTCTGATGGGTAGCAGCTGAGGCAGGCATTGCGAGGCTCGAGTCGGCTGGCGGTCTGGAACCCGGACCAGAACAGGCTGTCGAGCGACGAAGTAAGTACACGTCAGCGGAGGAATACCGACTCCGTGTCACCTGACCGCGCGGACGCGAACAGGTGCCTGCGACTGCGGTGCTGTTTACCGCGAGCTGCACGTCACGTAGCGGCGCCACTTGCGCCCGCAAACGCTGTGGTAGCTGCAGGAGACCTGCTGAGTCACTAATTAGGGTTATGTTTGTGTTCATAGCCTATAGTTTTTTAAATAATTGTTCTTTGTGTAAGCTTTATTTTTCTTTTCAAAACAAATGAAATTTTCAAATGCACAGAGCAAGAGGTCTAGAGTTCAGCAGTTTTATTGTTAGAGTGTCATACTGGTTCGGCAACAAAAAAGAAGTTCCCAAATAATAATTCTGACTCTAAAATACTGTGTTGTTATGATTAATTGTACAAGAAGACCAACAAGTGGTGACCCCAACATGATCTAAACAAAAACGACGCCAGATAGAGGGGACAGTAATATCCCAGATAGTGATACGAAAATTGAAGTGGACAAAGTTAGAGTGAAGCTTTCTCCATTCTGGACTGAAACGCCTGATATATTATTATGTCAGGCTGAAGCACAATTTACTGTTGCAGGAATACAGAGTGAAATAACCAAATTCAATTATTTGTTAGCACAGTTAGTGCCCCTATTTGACGAAAATATATAGGATCTCGTGAACAGTAACGAAAGCAACAAACATTATTTAGCTAAAAAAAAGACTGTTAGTGACTTAAGGCAAGTAAAGAACGTCAGATTAAGAAATTAGTTATCGAATTAGAAATTGGTGATATGAAACCCAGTCACCTGCTTCGGAAAATGGAAAGCTATTGGGGAACGAACATTTCAGATAAAATTTTAAAGACTCTCTGGCTACACAAACTTCCTGATAGCGTCCGAAATACTTTAATAATCTCCGAAGAAAATGAGGACAAAATAGTGCAAATGGCTGATCGGATGATGGAAATGCAAAACACTCATGAACTTCAATCTTCCTCAACGGAAGTGTCCGCTGTGCCGTGTGATCCTTCTGTATTAGTGAAAGATCTGGTAAGGATCGAAGAGATGGAAACTGAAGTCCGAAGATGCAGATCGAAGGACTGACAGCATCAGTCGCGAAGGCGCTCTCGTACCAGAGCCCACAGCAAGACCAGAAACTATACTTCATAAAAACACTGCTACATCTACATCTACATCTACATGATTACTCTGCAATTCACATTTAAGTGCTTGGCAGAGGGTTCATCGAACCACAATCATACTATCTCCCTACCATTCCACTCCCGAACAGCGCGCGGGAAAAACGAACACCTAAACGTCTTTGCTTTAATGACTTCCATCCCAACTCGCGTATCATATCTGCCACACTCTCTCCCCTATTACATGATAATACAAAACGAGCTGCCCTTTTTTGCACCCTTTCGATGTCCTCCGTCAATCCCACCTGGTAAGGACCCCACACCGCGCAGCAATATTTTAACAGAGGACGAACGAGTGTAGTGTAAGCTGTCTCTTTAGTAGACTTGTAGCATCTTCTAAGTGCCCTGACAATGAAACGCAACCTTTGGCTCGCCTTCCCCACAATATTATCTATGTGGTCTTTCCAACTGAAGTTGTTCGTAATTTTAACACCCAGGTACATAGTTGAATTGACAGCCTTGAGAATTGTACTATTTATCGAGTAATCGAATTCCAACGGATTTCTTTTAGAACATGTGGATCACCTCACACTGCCACCTGCCACACCATACAGCAATCTTTTCTAAATCGCTTTGCAACTGATACTGGTCTTCGGATGACCTTACTACACGGTAAATTACAGCATCATCTGCGAACAACCTAAGAGAACTGCTTAGATTGTCACCCAGGTCATTTATATAGATCAGGAACAGCAGAGGTCCCAGGACGCTTCCCTGGGGAACACCTGACATCACTTCAGTTTTACTCGATGATTTGTCGTCTATTACTACGAACTGCGACCTTCCTGACAGGAAATCACGAATCCAGTCGCACAACTGAGACGATACCCCATAGGCCCGCAGCTTGATTAGAAGTCGCTTGTGAGGAACGGTGTCAAAAGCTTTCCGGAAATCTAGAAATACGAAATCAACTTGAGATCCCCTGTCGATAGCGGCCATTACTTCGTGCGAATAAAGAATGACGTTTTCTGAAACCATGCTGATTACGTATCAATAGATCGTTCCCTTCGAGGTGATTCATAATGTTTGAATAAAGTATATGCTCCAAAACCCTACTGCAAACCGACGTCAATGATATAGGTCTGTAGTTCGATGGATTACTCCTACTACCCTTCTTAAACACTGGTGCGACCTGCGCAATTTTCCAATCTGCAGGTACAGATCTATCGGTGAGCGAGCGGTTGTATATGATTGCTAAGTAGGGAGCTATTGTATCAGCGTAATCTGAAAGGAACCTAATCGGTATACAATCTGGACCTGAAGACTTGCCCGTATCAAGCGATTTGAGTTGCTTCGCAACCCCTAAGGTATCTACTTCTAAGAAATTCATGCTAGCAGCTGTTCGTGTTTCAAATTCTGGAATATTCCATTCGTCTTCCCTGGTGAAGGAATTTCGGAAAACTGCGTTCAATAACTCCGCTTTAGCGGCACAGTCGTCGGTAACAGTACCATCGGCACTGCGCAGCGAAGGTATTGACTGCGTCTTGCCGCTTGTGTACTTTACATACGACCAGAATTTCTTCGGATTTTCTACCAAATTTCGTGACAATGTTTCGTTGTGGAACCTATTAAAGGCATCTCGCATTGAAGTCCGTGCCAAATTTCGCGCGTCTGTAAATTTTAGCCAATCTTCGGGATTTCGCGTTCTACTGGACTTCGCATGCTTTTTCCGTTGCCTCTGCAACAGCGTTCGGATCCCGTGGGGGATCAGTTCCATCTCTTACCAATTTATGAGGTATGAATCTCTCAATTGCTGTTGCTACTATATCTTTGAATTTGAGCCACATCTCGTCTACATTTGCATAGTCAGTTCGGAAGGAATGGAGATTGTCTCTTAGGAAGGCTTCTAGTGACACTTTATCCGCTTTTTTAAATAAAATTATTTTGCGTTTGTTTCTGGTGGGTTTGGAAGAAACGGTATTGAGCCTAGCTATAACGACCTTGTGATCACTAATCCCTATATGAGTCATGATGCTCTCTATTAGCTCTTGATTGTTTGTGGCTAAGAGGTCAAGTGTGGTTTCGCAAACATTTACAATTCGCGTGGGTTCGTGGACTAACTGCTCGAAATAATTTTCCCAGAAAGCATTTAGAACAATCTCGGAAGATGTTCTCTGCCTACCACCGGTTTTGAACAAGTATTTTTGCCAACATATCGAGGGAAGGTTGAAGTCCCCACCAATTAAAACCGTATGAGTGGGGTATTTATTTGTTACGAGAATCAAATTTTCTCTGAACTGTTCAGCAACTATATCATCGGAGTCTGGGGGTCGGTAGAAGGAGCCAATTATTAACTTAGTTGGGCTGTTAAGTATAACCTCCACCCATACCAATTCGCACGGAGTATCTACTTCGACTTCACTACAAGATAAACCATTACTGACAGACACAAACACTCCACCACCAATTCTGCCTAATCTATCTTCCCTGAACACCGTCTGAGACTTTGTAAAAATTTCCGCAGAACTTATTTCAGGCTTTAGCCAGCTTTCTGTACCTATAACGATTTCAGCTTCTGTACTTTCTATTAGCGCTTGAAGCTCAGAGACTTTCCCAGCACAACTACAACAATTTACAACTACAATTCCGACTGTTTCTTGATCCAAGCACGTCCTGTATTTGCCATACACCCTTTGAGATTGCAGCCCACCCCGTACTTTCCCGAGGCCTTCTAACCTAAAAAAAAAAAAAAGAAAAGAAAAAATCCTGCTACTTTTATTTTCTTTATGGGTCAAAATGCAGACCTGATAAGTGTGTCCAACCTTGCCAATGGAATAGTGAAGGAAACTGCAGTCGGCAGACACAGTAGCGGAAGAGTGTTATGCCGCAACGGATATACCAGGCCGCCAGTATCGACTGTCTGTATTGTTTGGGATAAAACTTCAGGGTTGCGTTTTCTGGTTGACTCCGGTACGGATGTTGGCGTTATACCAGCGTGTCCCGAGGATAATGTTAAAGCGGCGGATTATAAACTTTATGCTGCGAACGGATCTGAGTTTAAAATTTGCGGATCAGTGTTGTTGGACCTCGATTTAAGTTTAAAAGACAATTTGTAAGGGCTTGTCATTGTAGCCGATACAACAAAAGGTATAATAGATGCATACTTTCTTCATCAGTTTGACTTGTTAATAAACCTGAATAGAAAATTATTAGCTGACAGTAATAGTCAATTACATATGGGTGCACTACAATGCGTCGTTGATTTATTTGATTCCGTTAGTCCCTTCCATGTTAACAGATAATACTGTGAACTACTTAAAAAATTTGATTAGCTGACGAAACCCGCCCTTACACTGGTGAAAATTAAGCATGATGTTAAGCATTGTACTGCGAGCAGCAATGGCCTACCATTGAACTCAAAAGTCCGCAGGTTAGATCCATATAAACTAAATTTGGCTGAACCAGAACTTCAGTTTCTAATGAATCATAATATAATTCGTCCCTCTAAATCCCAGTGCGCTGGTCCTCTACACATGCTAGAGAAGCCGGATGGTCAGTGGCACGTTTGTGGAGACTACCGATGCCTTAATGACCTGACATTTCCTCAGATAAATGACGTAAATTTCATCCTTGTGGGCAGTAAAATATTTTTTAAAGTCGATCTCCTAAAGGCATTTGGCCAAATCCCACTACCTGAAAGTGATAAGGAAAAGGATGCTTTACAGCACACCTTTTGGACTTTATGAATTCAGTTTCACGCCGTCTGGCATACCACCCACAATCAAATGGAAAAATAGACAGATTCTATCCAACACGGAAGGCAGCCATCAGAGCACATTGTAAAAGCAAATAGGGTGACTTAACATTCTCGAAGGACTTAGTTGCGTGTGAGAGAAGAAGTAACGCACAAGCTGCGGAGATGCAGTATGGCACAACTCTAACATTGCCTGGTGATTTCATTGTAACGTACGAAAACAAACTAGATCTATCAGCGTTCGCAGGTTCGAATCCTGCCTCGGACATGGATGTGTGTTGTCCTTAGGTTAGTTAGGTTTAAGTAGTTCTAAGTTCTATGGGACTGATGACCTCAGATGTTAAGTCCCATAGTGCTCAGTGTCATTTGAACCATTTTGAAGATCTATCAGCATTCACATCGCATGGATAAACTACGACCTACAGAATGTTCCCACACGCTAAAGGAAACACCGTTTGTCAGTAAAGATCTGCATAATACAACTCACGTATTTATGAGAAATGACGAAGTGAAAGCCAATCTAATGCTACCGTATGAAGGGCCCTTTAAAGTCCTAGAGCGAAAAACAAAACATTTCACTCTAAAAATTAAGGAGTGGCTACAAACATCTCACTTGACAAACTGAAACCAGCCTACATCCTTGTGGATTCAAACACCAGTGATACACAGGATATCCACAGAGTATATGACCAGAAATGAGTTACCCCAACCTCCAACAGTCTCACCAAAGAAAGTTACGCGATTTGGTCCAGTTGCGAAATTCCTCGAAAAGTTCAAGCAATTGACTTGTTCACTGAGGGGGGGGGGGGGGGGGGGTGAGGGGGGAATGATGTAGCGTAGCGCTATGTTTATGTTCCTAACCTACAGTTTTGTAAATAATTGTGTTTATGATTACTATTTTTCTTCTCAAAACAAATGGCATTTTGAAATGCACAGAATAAGATATCTTAGAGATCACTTGTTTTGTTGTTGGAGTGTGATGCTGCTCCTATAACAAAAAGGAAGCTACCAAA
This sequence comes from Schistocerca nitens, assembly GCF_023898315.1. Taxonomy (NCBI): domain Eukaryota; kingdom Metazoa; phylum Arthropoda; class Insecta; order Orthoptera; family Acrididae; genus Schistocerca; species Schistocerca nitens. The sequence continues at coordinate 361,303,223 of NC_064619.1, forward strand.
TAATAGTTTTTGAATCCAAAAAGACTGTGTTTTTTTGATTAATTGTACAAGAAGACCAACAGACTCCCTGTTGACAACCTCTCGAGGTAAGGCAGGACCTTAGGTGGTGGCTGAACATGCAGGAGCCCATCCGTGCATATAATGAAATTTAAGTCGAGGAAATAGGCAGACCAGTCCATTCACCGAATGTCCTCTCGCTAAAGAGCTCCTCCTCCCGCGAATTTCGACGCCGTCGCGCATTGTCAGTGCTAAATGTACCCCTGAATAGATGCACACAGGGAAGACGTACAGTGTTACAATAACGTTGATCAGTCAGTGTACTGTGTTCAAAGATTTGGTGGTCATTGCGCCCATGTCTTTCACTTACCTTCGACACTGTACTGTACTATACTATACTGTAGCAGACCTTTCCATGTGTGGTCCATGTTTTTCGAGCTGTGTTACTTAGCAGTGACACATCCTGTGAAAGTTACTTTTGTCCTTCAGTTTTGCACACCATGCTGGTCAATGTTGTTGTTGCTATTGTGGTCTTCAGTCCAGAAACTGGTTTGATGCAGCTCTCCATGCTACTCTACCCTGTGCAAGGTTCTTCATCTCCCAGTACCTATTGCAGCCTACATCCTTCTGAATCTGCTTAGTGTATTCATCTCTTGGTCTCCCTCTACGATTTTTACCCTCCACGCTGCCCTCCAATACTAAATTGGTATTCCCTCGATATCTCAGAACATGTCCTACCAACCGATCCCTTCTTCTAGTCAAGTTGTGCCACAAGCTCCTCTTCTCCCCAATTCTATTCAATACCTCCTCATTAGTTATGTGATCTATCCATCTAATCTTCAGCATTCTTCTGTAGCACCACATTTCGAAAGCTTCTATTCTCTTCTTGTCTAAACTATTTGTCGTCCACGTTTCACTTCCATACATGGCTACACTCCATACAAATACTTTCAGAAACGACTTCCTGACATTTAAATCTATACTCAATGTTAACAAATTTCTCTTCTTCAGAAACGCTTTCCTTGCCATTGCCAGTCTACATTTTATATTCTCTTTACTTCTATCATCATCAGTTATTTTGCTCCCCAAATAGCAAAACTCCTTTACTACTTTAAGTGTCTCATTTCCTAATCTAATTCCCTCAGCATCACCCGACTTAATTCGACTAAATTCCATTATCCTCGTTTTGCTTTTTTTTGATGTTCATCTTATATCCTCCTTTCAAAACACTGTCCATTCCGTTCAACTGCTCTTCCAAGTCCTTGGCTGTCTCTGACACAATTACAATGTCATCGGCGAACCTCAAAGTTTTTATTTCTTCTCCATGGATTTTAATACCTACTCCGAACTTTTCTTTTGTTTCCTTTACTGCTTGCTCAATACACAGACTGAATAGCATCGGGGAGAGGCTACAACCATGTCTCACTCCCTTCCCAACCACTGCTTCCCTTTCATGCCCCTCGACTCTTTATAACTGCCATCTGGTTTCTGTACAAATTGTAAATATCCTTTCCCTTCCTGTACGTTACTCCGGCCACCTTCAGAATTTGAAAGAGAGTATTCCAGTAAACATTGTCAAAAGCTTTCTCTAATTCTACAGATGCTAGAAACTTAGGCTTGCCTTTCCTTAATCTATTTTCTAAGATAAGTCATAAGGCACATTGAGGCATTACCTCACGTGTTCCAACATTTCTACGGAATCCAAAGTGATCTTCCCCGAGGTCGGCTTCTATTAGTTTTTCCATTCGTCTGTAAAGAATTCGCGTTAGTATTTTGCAGCTGTGACTTATTAAACTGATAGTTCGGTAATTTTCACATCTGTCAACAACTGCTTTCTTTGGGATTGGAATTATTATACTCTTCTTGAAGTCTGAGGATATTTTGCGTGTCTCATACATCTTGCTCACTGGATGGTAGAGTTTTGTCAGGACTGGCTCTCCAAAGGCTGTCAGTATTTCTAATGGAATGTTGTCTATTCCCGGGCCCTTGTTTCGACTTAGGTCTTTAAGTGCTCTGTCAAACTCTTCACGCAGTATCATATCTCCCATTTCATCTTCATCTACCTCCTCTTCCATTTCCATGATATTGTCCTCAAGAACATCGCCCTTGTATAGACCCTCTATATAGTCATTCCACCTTTCTGCTTTCCCTTCTTTGCCTTGAACTGGTTTTGCATCTGAGCTCGATTTTCATGCAAGTGGTTCTTTTTTCTCCAAAGGTCTCTTTAATTTTCCTGTAGGCAGTATATGTTCTACCCCTAGCGATACATGCCTCTACATCCTTACATTTGTCCTCTAGCCATCCCTGCTTAGCCATTTTGCACTTGCTGTCGATTTCATTTTTGAGACGTTTGTATTCCTTTTTGCCTGCTTCATTTACCGCATTTTTGTATTTTCTGCTTTCATCAATGAAATTCACTATCTCTCCTGTTACCCAAGGATTTCTAAAAGCCTTGATCCTCTGCTGCTTTCACTATTTTATCTCCCAAAGGTACCCATTCCTCTTCTGCAGTATTTCTTTCCCCCATTCTTATCAATCGTTCCCTAATGCTCCCCCTGATAGTTTCTACAATCTCTGGTTCTTTCAGTTTATCCAGGTCCCATCTCCTTACATTCCCACCTTTTTGCAGTTTCTTCAGCTTTAATCTACAGTTCATAACCAATAGATTGTGGTCAGAGTCCACATCTGCCCCTGGAAATGTCTTACAATTTAAAACCTGGTTCCTAAATCTCTGTCTAACCATCATTTAATCTATCTGACACCTTCCAGTATCTCCAGGCTCCTTCCATGTATGCAACCTTCTTTTATGATTCTTGAACCAAGTGTTAGCTGTGATTAAGTTATGCTCTGTGCAAAATAGCAACTAAATATTTCTCGCAAATCTTTACGCAGATGTATGAATCCTATCAGTCCAGTAGACTGAGAATTTAGTTTGTAACTACTAAGAATGCGAATGACCCAAATTTGAACGGAAAATTTAGCAGTCGCTATTCACAGTTGCTAAACTGTCTCTTTATTCCTTTTAATTATTTTTGTTGTGGTCCGAAAGAAGCCAGTTGAGAGTCGATGGCATAATATTCATTCCGAAAGAACTTATAACATTCGTGGCGAAATATATGGCAGATATACTTGCAGTCAGAAACACTTCTTTTCTTTCAGGTTCTTAGATTGCTTATTCTGTCGCATTATTATGTAAACAGTGCAGATGAATGTACCTTCCAATTGCTATTCCTGTTATCTGGTGCGCGATTAAGTTGTGAAAAGTTTATATTTTCCTTGCAGCCTTTAGATCGAGATAAACCAGACGGCCGACCGCAGTGGAAGTTTACTGTATTCGCTCAAGATGAAGGAGGGCAAGGCCTAGTAGGTTATGCCGATATCGAGATAAACGTCAAGGACATCAACGACAATGCTCCCAGCTTTCCCAAGACAACTTATTTTGGCAATGTGACAGAAAACGGAACCACAGGTACAGGATTTACTGCAGTATCTGTAGCATGCCTGTGTTTCACAGTTTCATATTGTTTTAATGCTTGTACTGATGGATACGGTATTTCAGGAATGTTTGTCATGTCAATGACAGCAGTTGACTACGACGACCCAGACGAAGGAACAAACGCTAAACTTACTTATACTATCGAGAAGAATGTTATTGAAGAAGAAACCGGAGTGCCAATATTTGAAATAGAAGCACATACCGGCATCATTAAGACAGCAGTATGTTGTCTTGATCGCGAGAAAACGACGGATTACGCTATTCAGGTTGTCGCCATTGATGGTGGAGGATTGAAAGGTAAGTCCAAACTTTCTTTACTCCTCTTTGACGTTCTGCTCCTAATTCTAGTGCAAATGTAATATCTTCTTTCTTTCTTTCTCTGATCCTTATGATAAAGCCTGCCACTATACAAGCCATGTCCGAAAACGCTGTTATAGTGTTCGTTGGGCTACTCACTGCAGATCATAACAAACACTCATGTCGATGATGTACAGACCGTAATCGAACGCTACCAACTTAGTATTAGTAATGGGGAAGCAATTGATATATTAGGGCCAGACCATATAAACAAAATTATTTAGTTTCGAAATCGTATTACTGTAAACCTTAAATATCCATTAACGTTCAGGTACTTCACGTTTCTTATGGATTTTCGTGATTCGGCCTGTAGCATGAAGTACGTATACATCTGACTTCTGAACCTTCCCCATTGCGTGAAAATGTCCCACGATGGTGAAGTTATAACATTTCACCACATTTTCCATTAGTAGAAATAAACATCCTTGTTGTTGTTGTTGTTGTTGTGGTCTTCAGTCCTGAGACTGGTTTGATGCAGCTCTCCATGCTACTCTATCCTGAGCAAGCTTCTTCATCTCCCAGTACCTACTGCAGCCTACATCCTTCTGAATCTGCTTAGTGTATTCATCTCTTGGTCTCCCTCTACGATTTTTACCCTCCACGCTGCCCTCCAATACTAAATTGGTATTCCCTCGACATCTCAGAACATGTCCTACCAACCGATCCCTTCTTCTAGTCAAGTTGTGCCACAAACTTCTCTTCTCCCCAATCCTATTCAATACCTCCTCATTAGTTACGTGATCTACCCACCTTATCTTCAGCATTCTTCTGTAGCACCACATTTCGAAAGCTTCTATTCTCTTCTTGTCCAAACTATTTATCGTCCATGTTTCACTTCCATACATGGCTACACTCCATACAAATACTTTCGGAAACGACTTCCTGACACTTAAATCTATACTCGATGTTAACAAATTTCTCTTCTTCAGAAACGATTTCCTTGCCTTTGCCAGTCTACATTTTATATTCTCTCTACTTCGACCATCATCAGTTATTTTACTCCCTAAATAGCAAAACTCCTTTACTACTTTAAGTGTCTCATTTCCTAATCTAATCCTGTTATTCAATATTTTGAACATGGCTGCACTGCAGGAACGGTTATAGAACAGAAGGTATAAAAGACAGCCAACCAGCTGCAATATATGGTGGTTTTGGAACAAGCATTACCATGGTTTCGACGGATTTAAACCTGTCTTCTTCAGAAGGACAAACCTCCATACAATGCGATAACATAACTTATAATAAATACGCCATGGGCCTATATTACGTGTCTAACAAAAGCTGCTCTCTATAACAAGAGTAGGAATATCACAAAAATTATGGTATATATCGACATAGGACAAGTAATACGAACTACACATTAGCGATTCATTCAGTAAAAGCGGTCTCCACATGACATGTATCGGCAACAAAATTAAGGCACACATACACACACTCACAGTTAAACATCCCATTACCTGGCCACACACGAGTCGATTTTAGCGACGGGCCATCATATTTCCGGAGTTTTTTTTTAAACACCCGCAGTCGCCACCTGTGCGTTGGTGGTGGGAGAAACGTACCTACAGTTCTGGGAATTAGTGACCCGGCCTGACAGCGATGTGACATTGAGTGATTCCACTTTGTTTTGACAAAAGAAACAATCGTTGTAGACACTTTGAGCAGTCTTTACAGATATACCGACAAATCGAGCGACTTTTTCCATGAGGTGGTCATGGGCGCCATCTAGCGCTGATGCCATAACAACCGACAGACACATGAACATCACTTCACTGCTGTGGGCTACACCAAGCCATGGACCAGTTCCGTACCAAGTACAGCACCTTATAGCTGCTACTGTGCTTTTTATGGAGTTGACTAATATTTTGTCCGTTTGAACTTGTTTATCTAGCTAGGTTCGCTACTGTGCTGAGAGCTTCCAAGTAAGCAGAAAAGAATACGAATTCCTAGTCTTAAGGTCATCCACAATTTCACAAGTAATTTTTGGTGTATCTCAGGCTTAAGTAATGCAAATGCTGAACAAGTTCTATTTATCTGTATTACCACGTTACTCTGCAGTTCACAAAGAAGCATTGCCACTGCTGAATATTATGAAAGTCGCACATGCAATCCTAAGCATTGGGGAAAAATGAATTCCAAAACAAAAGTATTTGGATTAATAAGTGTTTCTAGTAATAGGAAGGTATAACTAAAGAGTAAGTGAATGTGTCTTACTTTTATAAACGCTTTCTTGTCTCATATGTTGTGACTGGAACATCTGTCTGTAATTCTGAGATTGTGTGCCTGGCTACTCTGTACAAACAGTCCAGTAAGTTAACAGACTCTCCGGTTGCAATGAAACCAATAATAATTTCTAGATTTTCTTTTGCAGGAAAGCATTTTTCATTTCTCCATCATATTATCTTCCTTTTTAATTTAGAGTTCAACGTCAGTAATAAGCTCTTCAGACTAAAGTTACGAAAAATCTGAAAGATGCTAGTGTGTTACGGGATCGTCTATAGCAACTTCTGATAGAGTGAACGTAAACGCTCTATAAATTTCTCCATTTATTATTCCCTCTCTTTTGCTAGTGAAAATTTGCTTTCTGCTTCTTTTCTTCTTCAGATTGCGCAATTTTTGTATAATTATGTTAGAACGAGCAGTAGAAATGATCTGTTTGTCGTGGTGCAAGTAACACGAACCTGATGAAACCCAGGATGCAGTACATGCCGGCACACAGCCTGATGCGGATTTCCTTTATATCGGGAGGGTTTTCACCTCAGTTCCGCACTATTGCCTAATGGAAAAAAAAAGTGAAATGCAGGAATATCTGCAGATGTTCAAAACTGGGTGCAGGATTTTGTAACTGACTCTCAAAATAATCAAATGTAGTATAACGCACATAAATAGCTGAAATGGTCCATCACTGTTCGGTTGTACAACTGCCGAACAGTCACTAGAAACAAAGCCGTTACATTTCAGGGAGCACGCCTGCGGAGCGATTTAAAATGGAATGACCACGTAAAACTAATTGCCAGAAGTCAGTGTCTAGACTGATCGATATTCAGTAGAAGATTCTCGTGAAGGAGATAGCTCATAAAACCATCGTTGAACCGGTACCTCAGTATTGCGCTCGATCTTAAACCCTTACTAGGCAGGATCGAATGAGGAAACAGAGATGATACAAAGAAGAATAACGCGAGAATGAGATTTTCACTCTGCAGCGGAGTGTGTGCTGACATGAAACTTCCTGGCAGATTAAAACTGTGTGCCGGGCCGAGACTGGAAGGTAGGAGACGAGGTGCTGGCGGAAGTAAAGCTGTGAGGACTGGACGTGAGTCGTGCTTGAGTAGCTCACAATCAGATGGTAGAGCACTTGCCCGCGAAAGGCAGAGGTCCTGAGTTCGAGTCTCGGTTCGGCACACAGTTTTAATCTGCCAGTAAGTTTCAAGAATAACGTGTTTCATTACGGATTCGTTTAGTAAGCACAATAGCGTTTTAGAGATGCTAATCTAACTCCAGCGGCAGACGTTACGAGAGAGACGTTTTGCACCACAGCGTGGTTTACTTTTAAAATTCCGACGGCGTCCAGTGCAGGCAATACTACTTGCCTATAGCTGCGCAGACTGTGCCTTAGGGGCCGGGATGACGGTAGTGGTGGGGGCTTCCTTGTGGACGTGCCAGAGTGGTAGGCGAGGTGTAGTTCTACAGCATAAGTCTTCACACAAACGTGTATCTCGCAGAACTTGTAAGCTACAGCTAGCACGTCTCCAAATGATCATATTCTCAGGTTATGTCAGTATAACAAATAATTCGACAACTCAGCCGTTCGTTATTAATAACACAATGGGCACGGAATTAGGCTGAAATTTCAACAGAGAGTGGGGTTTATTTTCGCCTGTCTCGTACACCATTTTCTTTCTCTTATTACCGTGTTAAAATTAGCTTATTTTCCCGAAACACAGTGGTATTTATACAATTCACATCTCTAACATGCCAGCTCAGCTGCAATTGCGGCAGAATCCTGAAACATTCTACAGTGATCAAACAATCGAGGACAAGTAAGGCCAACAGCTTATGAAAAGCTCATGCTCGATATGAAATGAAACTTGATTCCTTCATTTATGTTGTTAACACCCATACTAATTCTTATTCACCAGCTATCGATGGCCCTTCGAAGACTTCGGTACGTTATTTTACTGAAAAAATCTTTAATCACTATTATATCGCCGTAGATCATGTAGTTTCTCGTGTCAATTATGTGACATAATACTCTCTCCTGTGCATATTGTCGTTTGTCAAAAATTCAGTTCGGTATCTTGAACCATTTATGAGGTATGAGGAATGTTGTTTATATTTCACTTCCACACGACCTTTGTTTTGTGCAAATGATCGGAAGCGATTCAATTATATGTAATCTAATTTTGCGAGATTGTATGTAAATTGAAGGTGGAGAGGAGAAAAAAGGAAAGGAAAGGAAGGGGATTACTGCTGTCAGCTGCATAGGAATGTTCCGCGGAATCAACGGAGACAAGTGAACGTGTGCACTGGACGGTTTATTAGGCAGGCGCGTTGACCATTGCGCCATCCGGGATACAGCGTTAGCACAACAGTGTGAACTGTCTCGTCACGCCTGTGGTGTTCGATGGGATGTGGATCGGCGATGAGGCGCGCCGTGGTAGTCCACACAGTTCAGGCAACGCTGTGTCCCAGATGGTGAAGTGGTTAACGCACCTGTTTAGCAGGCAGGAGATCCGGGGCTCGAATCCCGGTCCGGTACACATGTTCACTCGTCGCTGCTGATTCCGCATGATGTCCCGATGCAGCTGACAGCAGTGATACCCTCCCTTTCCTTTCTTTTCTTCCCCTCTTCACTTTCAATTTACATATAACGCACAACAGCTGCTGATTCTGCATGGTGCCTCTTCTTTCGAACATGTCCAAATGAACAGACACCACACATTCATATAATTTTCCAGGACTGATGATAGATACAGATCTCAAGTTTGAAGAAAAATTCATATGCAGCGATATGAGATCTAACATGCACCGAATGTGAAATAACGACCCCTATTTTTCATTACAAACTATTCCAATTCTGACACCAATGCTACTGTATAAGATCCCACTTCTGGTCACCAGTGTTAATGTATATGGGCAGGGAAGGGGGGAGAAGATTGTTACATATGCCTCGTGACGACAGTGTGCAGGAGGTAGAGCGGTCAGGATTTGAGAATAGGCATCAAGGGCTGCCGTGCGACAGTTCTCGCAGTTATCTACCCTTGCTATCTTCGCGATTGTGCTGCTGATATTTTTCCGAAAGTGTGGTAGTATCTCTATAGACTCATAGATTCAGCACACCAACTTCAATAATTGCTTTGTTGCCTCTTAACCAAACGATCTTAGAGATTTCGAAGGACTGTTATCCATCCCTTCTTCCTTATTTGATTGCAGAACTTCCGAACCTCTGTTAAACTCTCAGTCTAATACTGAATCCCCGTTTTTACCTATATCGAATCCTTTTTTCCACTATCACGTCAACAGACATGAAGTACCTAGCCGAAGGTGTCTGCTGTGTTACCTTAGAACGACGTTTTATTAGCCTACATGAAGATTTCTATTTTGATGTACAAACGTTCTTCCTTCTGAAGTAATTGGTTGGATATAAATCGTCTGTTTACAGTTCATCTTTGATTTACAAAATGTGTATAGAATTCCGAAGAATTAAATCATACAGTAAGCCGACAAGAAACCGAACTTGACTGTTCAGTAAAAGCTATGCGCTTAGGCCTACTTTATTTTCTGTGTTGATGTCCGCATAAGTCGCTATCAGCTAACTTTAGAATCTGTTCATTTTTTCCAACGTGTTTTTGACAACGATCAATATTTTGATAAGATATCAAATCTACATTGCTCTTTTCTGTTCTCTTTCCTGCTGAAGGAAAATTCTTCGCAGCGTTTGGCCCTTCATGCTAACAGTATCGTAGAATGCATATGGAGATATGTTTCCATCTTTTGTTGCGTTGTGATCCTAATGAGAGTATCTAAACTGCACGTTCGCAAGTGCCCAACAGAAAGAAGCCTTGATAAATGATAAAATAAGTGTAGCTACAGTTCTTCGCTACTAAGCGCCTCCTAGACGGTTAATAATATTGCAGTGTAACATTATTATTGTGCATTGTTATTGAAGCTCTCCTCAGGATTTCTTAAACATTGGCTTCATGTTGAATCGTATTGTGTAAAACATATCAAACAATAAAAGTAGTTTCATGTGTAATAAAGTTCACAAGTCGAAGAGTAAATTGCTTCTTCAAAGAGTAATTATTGTTCTATACTTCCCGTTATATTCTTCAAATTAATAAGCATGTAGCCTTTGTTCTCCCTGAGTTCAAGCTATCTCCATACCATATTTTATCAAAATCTGTTCAGCGGTTTAGTCGTGAAAGCGTATCAGTGTTACCTTCGCATTTATAATATTAAGTATGGATGATCAGTGTTTTGAGTTAACTATACAATTTAGCCCTTGTGGCATGACACATCTCGAAACGAACAGTTCGTTTTATCGGAAAATTACCACCCTAGATCCTCCCCACTAGACATAAATTTCTGCTGACACCCTTATTCCCATGATCAGAAGAAAATACTACAGGAAAAGAGATGCAATTCCCCAACATGCCACAATGTTAGCAATGATTTATTTCGTTTCGATGCACTCTAACAAAGACGTTCATCCGTTTAGTTTTCAACTCAATTATAACTAAGATAGCCATATCTGGCTGGAGCCTCGTCGGGACACTCCGAGATGGGGGTCTAGAAATGAAATAAAAATTTATTTAATATAATTATTTTTTATTTAGAATTCATTTACAAGGAATTGTTTGCTACAGGAGTAGTTGGTACACCATATTGTTTGGAAGATTTCACCTTTCTCAGCAAGGCATTTTTCCCTTTCTCTATGCAAGTCAGCTTGTAGTTAAACTGGCACTGTAATATTGATACCGCAGTCCCTGATTGCGGTCGATTTCTTTCTTCAGTCCACTGGGCCGACATCAGCGAAAATACTCTTTCCACAGTAGCACTGTGTGCGCGAACAGAAAACAAATACTCGCATACTTTTAGTAGTTGGCGTTTGTGTTCCTCGTAGTGTTTAGATGTTCAGTCTTCCAAGGCACACTTAGTTTCCAGAAAGCTCTTCAGGTACATTTACTCCTGAAAACAATTGTTGCCTGAAATCTTCACACCATTTTTAGTCAGGTATATAATAGTGTTTTCAATCATCACCCAATCTAGGGTTTCAGATAGGATCATCCAATCAAATACTTGATATTTATTTTAAAAAAATAGTCATTTCCCTAATTAATCAAATGATACAGCTTAGAAAACCATTGTCTCTTCCTCAGATTTCGAAATCAAATTAATTATTTCTTGGTTATGGTTCTCATTCTTTAATTTGTTCAAATACATCTTAGTTTGCATGCCAATAAAACTGGCAGTCTTCCTTTGTTTTGTTGGAAGTCGGAACCTTCACAAATTCACAGCTGATGAAAGGGTACAGTACCGCCCGACATTGAAAATAGGTACAACATACTTCATTATTTTTGTGAGAACAACACATTTTTTTTTTGTAAAATAACTCAATTTCAATTAATACAGCGAAGCCGGATACCAGTGTGGGAAAGAATGACAATTTATTTATTTAATTGATCACATGTGCACTCCCACAAAATAAATCCCTACATCCAATTTGGTGAGATCTGTGATATGAATGAATGTATGGTCGTCTGCTAACCGCAGATAGTGAATGTGAATATATGATCATCTTTGAGACGATCCTTTGGCCACCTTTGGTGGGACCAAAGAGATGAAATTTACCTGAGCTTTGAGCACCTGAAATGTGGCTGACCAATACGGTAGCAAGGTGCTCCCCCACTTCGGCAGAGGTGCGAGAGGACCTGAAGAACGGCCATGTTTCAGCACTCTGCCGCTGGATCTTGTGTTGTTAAGACCTGTCTTAGGTGTACTCTGTAAAGACAAAAAGTGGAATATTTAAGAGTAGTTTGAAATAATAATTTCTCTATTTCAGGAACTTTTGTGGGGAGAATTAAATGTCAGGCAGGTAATATTAATGGGATCGTAGTAATCTTCGGAAGTGACCAACGGTCACAATGAAACCACGTGTAGCAATAAGCTGAAATACTTCCGTGTGCTTAAGTTAAGCTGAATTACTAGCGTGTGTACTATAAGTTGAAATATTTAAGAAATGGCGTGTGCAGGACTTGAAATTAGAGACGAGTACTTCCACGTGGTGAGTACTGTGTGAGTCTCAATCTGCCTATGAGACAAAGGATAAAGAGAAGTACTCGTCCATGGTATCAGTTGAGGACTCGCGTGTGTGATGAATATGTTCTTAATATTACTTTGCGTGTTATGTTTCCGTGTGACGCTTGATTTAAACTATAATACTCTGAGAGAGAAGCAAGGTGAGTCAGCCGTCTATCCAGCAACGCCACTTGGCTTGCATTGCACAGGAAGACGTGCATATATCTCCAGATTTCATGGTAGGAAAGAAGAATTACGAAGTGGGGTAGTGTCGTGTGAAACTGGGATAAATACTTATTGAAGTGGGAAAGCTGAAAGTGATAGTGTTGTGACTATTTATTGTTTTGTATTCCATGTTGTAGTGTGGTGTATGTCAAGTAATTTGGGTATGTGCGGTTTGCATGGGAGAGTAGCTAGGTAGTTGCAGAGGTAGTGGGTTATTCGTGTTTCTTTTGTACCGCTCGGTCTGGAGGAAAGTTTCGTGATGATGATTGTGAGAGTCGAAGTGTGGGATATAATAAAAGATCCACCAACCTATCCAGAAAGTGCACTGTATCGTTAAATAATTACGAGACCATAAGGTAGAGAATCACCAATGTAAAGCCATGCCCACTGGGCGGAATTTCTCATGTGTTATTGTTGTAGGTTATAGAGTTTGTGTGTTTAGGTTATAGAATTTATCGGAATAAATAAGATAGTGAAAAGAAAAAGATTGGTGGACTTTTCCTTCGAATTGTATGTTGTCATGATGTCCCGAATTTATAATGTGTGCGCCATTCATATTCAGTGCGATGGCCACGTGTTGATAAAAGCCGTTAAATAAAATTTAAAAAAAGGAAAATGTGGTATTGCCAGTGCGTAGTGAACAGTCAGAGTTCTGTAAATTACTGATAGTCAGATGTGCGTTTCCGTTGCGTATTATAATACGGGAGGATAATTTGTGACTTAATTGTGAGTACGAGAGTTCATGTTACTCGATAAATAAGAATGAATCCACTCGCTTGGCAGACCACTCATCTTGCAGGCCTGACTGCTTGATGCCACAGTATGAGCAAGGCATGTGGGTGCCTCTCACTGAATATTTAAACTTTATTCTTCTCCATGCTTTTTATTTATTTTTTTCGAACAGAGCCAAATTGGACTGCCGAAGCATGAAGGAAATTTCACTGATCGGACTACTGAGAAAATCTGAAATTATTTTAGCATAAGCAGAATTCATTCAGCTTCTCTGTTCTTACCATGTAATTGAAAAATAAGCAAATATTTTTAAGACGATTATTTCAGTGTCGGCAGTTAAGAATTCAGCAGCGCTTGATGTAGTGTTGTGGATAATATTGGGGGGAGGGGGGGCATCCAATTCTTTCTACATTTTCCTAGTTCTTCTTTAATTTGGCGAAACACATTCCACTGGCCGCGTTGATGAAGTCCTCCGAAGTCGGTATTGGCATTGTCTCCATAAAAAGCGATTAATTTACATAAAGGAATTTGCAGTTATCTCAAAGTGTCTAAACAAAACTTTGCATTTGTCTCCGATGTTTTGTTATTCAGCGAATCAAACTTCAACGATTTGTTCAGTTTCATTAAAGTATTGAACAATTAAAGCAAACATCTTTCCAGCCTTTTCGTCCGATATGTCGGGCCTATGCCGTAAAATGAAACTTCTTGAAGTGTTTTGTGCATTCAGGGACAGTGTGTGGTACGAGAATATTTTTAACAATCGCTGCCACTTTGGTCCTGGCTGTAGAACGCTTTGTGGCGACTTCGGAGCCGGAATATGTTGTGGCATTCAGTCTTGCAGTACTGTCAAGAGAAATGAAGGATTGATAATGCTTGACAACTTTATAAGCTGTTGTTAGTTCTGCAGCAGCAACGTACAATTCTTCCTAGGTTTCTTCTTTAGTCATGAATGTAAAAATAGGCTTTGATGTCGATGCTACCGCGAATCTATTTGTACGATTCTTTGTAGAAATGTAATGCCTCACATCTGCCATATCTTTGTGAGTTACTGAGATGAAGCAACTACCGATCTCACATAACTCTTCCTAATCCGAAAGTCCTTTCTTGACAAAAGATCACTCTTTTGTGTAATCATCCTAAAAGTGACAGTTTCTCTTCCCATCCTTAGCCATTTTCGTAAGTGATAAGTTTATTAGACTATAAATAATCGACAATAACACATAAGTCATCGAAGTTCACGTCACTATACACTCCACGTCCAATATACCCGCAGTAAACACTTCAAACATTATTATGACTTGCACTAGTTGTTCATTTTACGTATAGAAAGAATCGTCTTATCAGATCGCTATTCAAATGGGAACTGTCCGATTCTTCGTGTCGCGCTGCTTAATAGTTCCAGCCATTCTACTAGGGAAGTGTCGTATTTTCTCGAAGGACTGTGCTAGATCTAGAAGGTACTTGCATCGTCAATACAGCATACGCAACATGCAACACCATCTGTGAGACGACCTTGTCAACATTAATTTGTTGACATAAATAACACTGAGGCTGCGTTTACATGTTGCACTAAAAATGTCGTTACTTCAGTAGTTGAGCCAAGCTCGTAACAGTATTTGGGAAAATCGGGACAAAATTGGGACTTGTGGAATGTCGGGACAAGAAGGCTAATAATGGTGACAGTCCCGATATATCTGGACAGATGGCAAACCTATTTGCAACACATCAATCGTTGAACAGAGAAACGGTGATTGGTCGCTCCCGCTTGACGTCAACAACCTCCGGCCGCACTAGGCAGCTCGCTGTATGAAAGCAAAGTTGCGAGACGGTTTAGGAAGCATGTGCCTTCTGTAAATGTTTTAAACGCTTTTAAAATGTGTTAAAGAAACAGAAAAAAAGAAATAGACCCTAAGAAATACATAACTGAAAATTATTTCACACAAGATGCAATAATTCAGTTCTGTATACGAACAAACCTACATACCGTAATTTTATGAATCGCATGTTCAAAGTTTTAACTACTTTGTCGCACTTAGAAATTATATGTCCATGAAACCTAGAAAACAAAATTTCAAGCTGTTTACCTACTTTCATCCAGTCTGTTGTTGGATTTAAAAGACCCCCTCGATAAACTGTAGATATCCAGCAACCAGAACTTTTTCCAGGAACTGAGCACATTTCAGTTCGTGATAAAAAAGGATTTTCAGTGGCTCGACACTTAAATGCAAGGCCGCCTGCCACGTAGCGAACAGTCAGGCGAAACGTCCTCTGCGTCAGAATTTTTTTCTTCTGTTTTGTCGACTGTTCTCAGGAATTCTTCTTCCTTTTCCATAATGTGTGCAATGTCACAACTATTTGCACACTGAGCTCTGTAAGGTCAATACAAAGTTCGCTGGTAACGAATTTCATGAATTCGTCACGTGTGTTTCGATGTCTGCAGCAGCTGTACTGATTCCCTCAACAGCAACCGATGCACAGCTTGATAATGATACGTCGTCTCCATTTCTTATTAAAAGAAGAAGCCGAATGCTGTGCCTGATCTCGACTGCTGAATGGTTGTTATAGAATGCACTAAGACCTCGACTTCTCGAAAAATAATTTTCCATGCGGTCTTGCTTTAGTTGGGATGTTTAGGAAATACCTTCCTTTACCTTTTCTTACTGCTTCAAACAGTCCTAGAAGTAATCTGATGGAGATGATACACTCCCTTTCTGTTCCAAAGCGCGGTTCATGGCAAGCATCTCGAAACCTTATTAAAGTGATCTCTTGGCTTGGAAGATTCAAATCGAATCCCTTACGTAGAAGCGTGCCACGCTCAAAGCGAACTCTAGAATTCAAAACGTCGAACATATAACAGACTAATTCAAAGAAAATGCTTTCCTAAACATACAACAGAGCTTTAGCCATGTGGTGTGAAAATAAACGGGCAGCCATTCTAACATTTTGTCGCGCTCTACCTGTGACACTGGTGTGAGATTTTGGTAAGTGGTATGTTATACTCAGGTCACCTGTCTGACTGTTCAAAAGGCTCTCAATTAACTTCTTCGTTAGTGAAGTTTCATAAGGTAGAACTACTCCTTCATCCAAAAAGTGATTACTAAGAAGCTTCAGTAAGTAAGCCACATCGTAGAAAACTAGATCTTCCTTTCCTTGTCCGCTGAATTTGTGAAAAATGTTTTGGATGTGTCGACTCAAAGCTCATTTCACACTCTAGAATGTTTTCCTCCAACATCATACGTTACGGCCATGACATGTAGCCCTGAACGTTCAACTTTCCTTATTATATCTTAGAGCAGGTAAACTGTTCACTGTCACAGCAGAATCATAATAAACTGGTTGCTTCCAATATTTCTAATAACCATAAATAATCACACCTATAAAATTGCTATGAAGTCATAAAATCTTGTCTTCCGTTGCATCATAGCAGATGCGGCCGTCAATGTTCTTTTCGTCAAAACACACCACAGTTTTCTTTTCTAACACAGTAAATGTATGAGGCTTTGCTCTCAAAATTGTCAAAACTTCTTACGAAACGCATGGATTGCACTTGAAAATTCTATTCCAATATTTAAGCGTTGCACTACAGGGCAAAGGAATAATGTTGTTTCTCAAATACGTAAAAGCTTTTCAAGAAAGGGCTTTTAAAGTTAGTGTATTGGCAATATTCTGGGAACTCCTTTTAACCCGTCGTTTGCTTTGTAACAAACAGCGAATTTGCCCGGACTGAAACATTTAGGTAATACATTTTCTACCTTCTGCCTTCCCATATTTTTTTTCATAGTTGTACTTAATTTTCTCTTTTTTAGCAACAAGCGCCTGACAGCTTTAATTCTTTTCAGGGCTGCATTTCTGACACTGCGTTTTTCTTCTTCAAAACTTCAATTTCTTTATTCAGTCTTTTGATTTCTTTGTACTTGAGTCTTAAAGCAGTGAGTTCACAGATGGGCACTATATTTGTTTTTTGGCCCAGTTTCCTCTTCTTTGGGTATACAGATTCCAAGGCTCCAGCTGTTCTCATTCGCACATCTCCATCTTCATAGTATGGAGCTCGCTCACGTACAGGCTGCAGCAATTACAAACAAGGTGGTTAATTGTTTGGTTCATGTTGTCTGTTTTATTAATCATACGTGAGAAATAATAACTATGTATCCACACATAAAATAAATGCCACTTGAGAAGATTTAAGTTAATGAAATCAACACTGTAAATTAGTTTAATCAGTTCAAAATCAGGGATCCTTGCTGTTCATGTTGTATGTTTATTACCTTGCAGACACCATTAATAGTAAAATCAGGCTTTTTGCAGATGATGGAGCTATCTATAACAAAGTACTGTCTGAAAGAAGCTGCACAAATGTTCAGTCATATCTTCATAAGATTTCTGATGCAGAGGGGGGGGGGGGAATCCCCCCCCCCCCGCAAATCGCACACTGCAGGACTGACAGTTGATATTGAAAGTATATAGAGCAAGGCAGCACGAATAGTTTCAAGAACCGGCTTTAAATGATTGCTCTAGGAATATACTACAGCCCCCTACATATCGCTCACATAACGACCGTGAAGACAAGATCAGAATAATTACTGCACGCACAGAGTCATTCAATCAATCATTCCTGCACTCCATACGTGAATGGAACAGGAAGAAACCCTAACAGTTACAAGGGAACGTACCTTCCGTCATGCACGGTGGTTTTGCTGAGTATAGACGTTGACGCAGATGTAGAAATGACAATGTATTTAGCTTGCTTACTTCAGCTCCAGCTTCGCTGTTGCTTTCGGTTCTATGTCTGCTAAATGCTGTGATGGAACTGCATTTGCTTTCAGAATCTTTTTTGTCGGCAAACCAAGGAGCTCGTTCTTTAAATAACGTTCTAATCTTCCGGAAGTAAATGAACTGAGCAGATTTGTGCATTGTTTACATTGATTTTATCTGCTCGCTTGCGACGATCTACCCTCTACCTTTGTACTGCGTTTGTAAGGAATCAACGGTAAACTGCACCACTAGTTTTACGGCCTTAATTGTTACAGTTTGCAACTGTACAATTACTCGTATTTTTACTCATCTCTTTCGCTCTCTCGCTACACGGTTACAATAATTATTTAATCTCGCGTGGCGTCTGGATTACACACGCGCCATTCGCACATTGCCGGCAGTCTGCCGGATGACGTCAAAGCGTGAAACGCACTGTGGGAAACTTCGCCGCAGACCCGCCCGGAATGGCCTTATCAAAATATCCAGTTACATGTTATACTGTCACGGTCTGTAGCGCGTGAGAGATTGGCAAGAATATTGACAACCCCGCCCGTATGCGGCACACCATTTTCAGGCAGTACAGTATAGTTATTAAGTTTTGGATGTGCTCAGTATTATTGCGCAACCTCTCAATCTCTCTCCCATGCGTTCAGTATTATTGCGCTTCAAGAAATATTGTGCATCCAGGAATATTGCGCAGTAATACTGACTGCCTTGGGGGCCGCTTTAGAAATTACTTTCCATTGTCGATTGCAGTCTACAATGGGTATGATCACCCATATGGAAGTAGTAAAGTAAGACCCGGTTTGTACGAAACTAATTATTTCATATGCTTGTCGTTGTATGTGTTGTTATCTTCTTCTTCTTCTTATTATTATTGTTTAGACGTTTGCCACGCGTTAGCTATCAGCAAAGTCGCACTCGAATTGTGGTACTTTCCTAAACAATGGGATGGTACCGATGATTTCTACTTGTCCATTTCTTGCATTAATAAATGTCTAATGTATTTTGAATATCGTTAGGTACTGGTACTGCATCAATTAAAATTCAAGATGTGAACGACATGTCGCCGCGTTTTACTAAGAAGGAATGGTTCTGTGAAGTGGAAGAAACTGATAGCAGAAACATACCTGAAGAACCAATTCTCACAGTGACTGTGCATGATGAAGATGAAGCAAATGATTTTGTCTACGAAGTAAGTGAATGTCTCAGATTTTCATTTGAAATTAATTCCAAGGAAACTTAATAAATAATTGTTGTTTCTAACTTTATAGATCATCGAAAACAGTGGTTACGGTTCAGATAAATTTATAATAGTAAGTAACAGCGATGGAAGTGGTTCTATTAAAATTGTTAAGGACCTTGATTATGAAGATCTCATGCAGAGACATGGATTCAGATTCAAGATACGAGTTAGTGACAAGGTAGGCCTACCAGAAAACCCCATCAAATACTAAATAAAATATTGTACAAGAAAATGTGTTATCTTTTTATTTCACACTGTGGAAGTTTGAAATGCTAAGGATGGGCTCGGAGACAGAGACCTAGATCATATGAAACCAAACTGGGAAATTGTTTGTTGGGTAACTAATTATTAGAACCGTTAATACCATAGTTAACGTAGTTTCATGAAGAACATAGAGTCAAGCAACCTAAAAATCTACAGGCCTGTTCTGAACAAGCAATTGATTCATTAAAATTAACAAGACATCCAGTACCTATACCACAGTACTGCTTTCAGATAAAGTGAATTTGAAGATAATGTACATAGTCTTCCAACTTACTTGCTTTGGTTAACCCAGTGAGCTGTACTGTATTTTAGTCAAGTCGCAAAGGGCATACCCAATGTGAGACAGGCCAGCCCCCAACCTCTCTCCATAGAAATGTATCCATTATCAGCTTTTAAAAATAATGATAATAATAGTAATAATGGATACTGACTTTTTTGCAAGTGTATCTGGAGTCATTTGTTGTGAAATCTCAAAAATATTATGTAATTCAATGCAACACTAACTTGAGCTGCTACTCCTCATCTCTCCCCCCCCCCCCGCCCCCCCCCTTTCCTGCCCCTTCCTCCCACTTCCGTTTCCTTTCCCGTGCAACTCTTCTGTGGACATTCTTGTCAGATGTGATATATGTATCATTCATTAACTGTAAACATATCAAGTAGCAGTACTGAACTTCAACAGTGGTCATCCTACATTACTGTTATACCAAGTTGATACAATAGTATTGTATGTAGTGATATATTTTTATAATGTCAGAGTTCATTGAAGGGACAGCATAACAGTTAAAAGTAGTGTGTGCTCATTTTGATTTACACACCAGATGTTTGTTTATTTATTCTTTGCCCTTGAACACTTCACGATATTTGTGCAACAGTTTCTGTAAACACCCTGGTGAGAGGCCTAGAACATAATGTCTATCCTGTGACTGCATTTACACTGCCCAGTTACGTTAATGTGACCACCTGTCAGAATCCTGAATAACCACCTTTTGCAGCACAAAGCACTATGAGATGTGCATATTCAGTGAGATTGTGGAAGGCACATACAGGGATGTGAAGCCTTGCTAACTCCAGTGCCTTAGTCATCTGTGCTGGAATACCTTGTTCGAGGATCCATAGCATGAACAGATATTCTCAAATGGGTTTAAATTCCAGTTTGGTGGCCAGGGGAGTACAGTAAACTCATCCTGGTGCTCCTTGAAGCTCACACATACGCTGTGAACTGTATGGCACATTGCACTGCCGTACTGATAGATGCCATGAAGCCGAGGAAAAACTAACTATATGTAGGGGTCGACGTCGTCCCCAAAGATAGAGGCATACTTGTGTTAATTTATTTTGCCTTTCAGAATGACAGTATTATTCAGAGAATGCCACGGAAACAGTCCTTCCGACAATTGTTGCAGGATGTCTGGTTTCAGAGATTTCACACTGTACGTGCCAATAGCCATCTGTCTGATGGAACATAAAACTTTATTTAATTGAAAAGGCCACCTGTCACCACTCATTGGACATCCAGTTGCACTATTAACTAGTCCACAAATTCCAGTCAGCATGGATGCAAACTGAACAGATGTTGAAGAGACACTGTTGGTAGCCCCTTGGTTCAAACTGTGCATCACTTGCTCAACAGTTGCACATCTGTCAACCCATACACATTTCCACAACCATCATTCATCTGTGTCACATATGGCCCTTGGTGCACCACAGTTGCCTCAACACCAGTTTTTGGATAGCACCATTTTGCCATGCACAATATACTTTAACCATGGCAGCACTCTTGAATAGTTTACAAACTTAACAGTTTCAGAATTGCTTCCATGACAGCACTGTTTTCCATGTCCTCCCCCCCCCCCCTCCCCCAACACACTTTATATACTCTCCACTGCTATTACTACCACATGCTGTCTGTGAGTTATTATTGCATGTTGACATCAGATGTAGGCAATGGCAGTATAAATGTGACTGGACCATGTATGTAGATGTCTTCTTTTGTGTGTCTGTACTCCACTGTGAACATGTGCTTCGTACACAATTTTGTGACGTGTGGTCTAATTTTGTGCTTGTGCTCTCCTGTTCTTGTAAAAGTATCTTATTCACAGTTGGTCATAATCAGAAATATCTGTGCACCTAGTTTTTGGTCTTCTGTGGCATTGTTGCCTTCCAGGATTTCCAATCAATTCTCCATTGGAACCTTTTTACTACTCATCAGAGTCACATATGCGGCCCATCCCAGTTTTGCAGATTTACTATTTTTTGTGTGTGGATCTTCATAGCAGGCACCAAGTTCATTGCTGTATTACTTTCTCCACCTTCCACCATTACAGTATGAATCTATTATTATGCACAGTACCTTCCTCTCAAAGATGTCCAACATGTTGGCATCGCTTGCTGTTAATGCCCAAATGTTGGAGGTGCACCTGAATGCTTCTTACAAGTGTTTTATATATGTTTTAATGATGTGAGATACGATCCTAGAAGACTGTTTGTTTGTTGGAAGTCAGAACTTTCACAAATTTGCAGCTGTATATACTCATTGATGTCAGCTTCTTCCTCATGTGTGCTCCTCCACATGCCAAATATTTAGTCTTACAACTAGCCTCTTGACAGCCAGTTCTGTCTTCCTATCAGTCTGTTTCATTGCAGTAAACAGCACCTCTATTATCTTCAGATCTTGCAGGTGTGTCTCTTTCTTCGATTTTGCTTATTATGTGCACTGTTTTGAGGAAGATCATCACTGCATACTGTAGGTTACTTTCTTGTACCACAATTCCAACGCTACTCTGAAAAGAAGGTTTTCCAGTATGTCATCTTAGTGAACACTTTATATCACTATCTGTCTGTTTCAGTAGTATTTTTCAGATTCTTATTCTGCCTCGTACTTTGCTCATTGAAAACAATTTCACGAATATCTCAGGAATTGCCATATCTCTTTGGGCACCATATAATCTCTCTGTTTTAACCCTATCACCTGATAGTGTTGTCACATACCCTCTTCTTCGCAGCTCATTGTCACCATTTTTGTGAGGAGCTGTTCCAGCCTTATCACTACTTAGTTTTAGAAATTTAGCAGAGACTTTACTGTTCACTAACTACCTAATTATACTTTTATCATTTTATGTGAATTTTAAGTTTTTCAGTTGTTGAAGAAACAACATTTTCTTTTACTTATTCTTCATAGGTGTCTCTTAGAGCTAAATGACATTAGTGTAACACTTATCTGTGTAAAGTGTCTTGCTTCATTCAGACTCCACAGTAACTCCAATTGTTCCACATTTGTTTCGACCAGTATTTTATCTTTCATTGATAAATTGTTGTTCCAGTACTCCTTTACTTTTGGTAATCTTGATTTATTTGGCCATTTAGCTAGTTTTTAATGAACTGTTGTGTGCCTTATCATTTTCTACAGTTGCTTTTATGCACTGAGCTCCAAACTGTGGATGGCTCCTGAATATATTTATCATCTTCAGTAATATATTTGCTGTGGTTTTGGTTGTTATCTTGTCCCACTTTGTTTTCAGTGCTGTTGTGCATGTATACTCACTCTAATGCCTCTGTTGGTATTTCTTGGTATTGCTTTTTGTTTTCAGTTTTCTCTTGGGCTGCTGTGTTGTCTTCATGAGGTTTTGTTCTGGTTATTTTTTATGTATCATATATTCTTATCCTGACCCCGGCTCATACCATTCTGTATATATTGAGTTCCTGAAGTGTCACAGAATGAGTTGGTCTGATAGGTGCCTAGAATCCACCAATAAAAGTTCCATCTGGTTCACATTGTTGTTAGTGGGGATTTGACTGTTCACTTGTGGATACTTAATGAAAGTGTTGTGGATCTAGTGGTTATGTTAAATGATGTTGCAAATAATTTCTCGAATTCTATTATTTTTACTAACTCTGTATAGTCTGAATAATCCTATTGTTGGTCTAAACATGAATTTATCATTTTAGAAAAGTCTATATCAACGTGTAATTAAAATTGATACAAATATATTTTGTGCTGAAAGACATAAGTGCCTAAAGTGCCCTGTCATCAGTTTTGAGATCGTAGTTTGTATGCATGCTCCTGACATTTTTGATCTTATGATTAACCTGCTTTATCTACATATACATATATTGGCCCGCATTGTGTATATGAACATTCATGAAAAGCAGTATAACCAATTTCACAGATGTCCATTTCCATATGGGCCAAAGCACTAAGCATAACGTTGTTGCTCTGCATTGCTCAGTTGTTTCCTAGGGTTGCCGGGATAATGTAGTGTCTACATGTGCAAAATAGGCTGCATGATTCGGAACTTCATTCCCAATGCCCATGATGAAGTCCATGTATACAACCACAACACCATGCAGCACGGTACAGATGGGCCCAACAACGTGGCGAATGGACTGCTCAGGATTGGCATCAAGTTCTCTTCACCAATGAGTGTTGCATATGCCTTCAACCAGACAACCATCAGACATATGTTTGGAGGCAACTCGGTCAAGCTGAATGCCTTAGACACACTGTCCAGCAAGTGCAACAAGTTGGAGGTTACCTGCTGTTTTGGGGTGACATTATGTGGGGCCAACGTATGCCGCTGGTGGTCATGGAAGATAATTTAATGGCTGTTCGATACGTGAATGCCATCCTCCAAACCAATAGTGCAACCATTTTGGCAGCATATTGGCGAGGCATTCGTCTTGATGGACGACAATTCGTGCCCCCATCGTGCACATCTTGTGAATGACTTCCTTCAGGATAATGACATTGCTCAACTAGAGTGGCCAGCATGTTATCCAGACATGAATCCTACATTGCTCAACTAGAGTGGCCAGCATGTTATCCAGACATGAATCCTATCGAACATGCCCGGGATAGATTGAAAAGGGCTGTTTATGGACGACGTGTCCCACCAACCACTCTGAGGGATCTACACCGAATAACTGTTGAGGAGTGGGACAATCTGGACTAACAGTGCCTTGATGAACTTGCAGGTAGTGTACTGCGACGAATACAGGTATGCATCAATGCAAGAGGACGTGCTACTGGGTCTTAAAGGTTCCTACGTCTACAGCAATCTGGACCACCACCTCTGAAGGTCTTTCTGTATGGTGGTACAACATGGAATGCGTGGTTTTCATGAGCAATAAACAGGGTGGAAATGATGTTTATGTTGATCTCTATTCCAATTTTCTGTTCAGGTTCCAGAATTCCGAGCTGATACAAAATGTTTTTTGATGTGTGTGTGTATATATGGAGTTACATTTTTTGTTTGTGAATCTGGTGTTTTTAATTTATTTTAATTACAAATATTCATTCATAGTGTTTATGTACTTTTTCTTCTGGCACCCATTTACACTGTCATTGTAGAGCTTAGTGCTAGGTAGCTAAGAAAAAAATAATACTTCTGTCTGTTGCATTAGATGTATTCCCTGTCAGATGGAGCTTCACTGTCTTCTATAGCAATTTTCCCTTCTTACATTGCATTGTTATTGTTCTCCTTGTTAATGATGTGGATGTCACTTCCTTTTCCTGTTATATCTAATGTATATACCACAGTACACTGCTGTAATGTTAAATTTTACAAAACATTGTTTGTGAGATTGTCTGACTATTGAGTAGTATTTTTGCAATACAACTCATTTATCTTTTCTCAAGTATGAAAATGCTTTTTAAATAGCCATCCTATACACTTCTCCAAAGCCAAATTGAACTGAAAATCCCCGTGTTTATCTGTTGACAGTGTATCTAGGGCCTGTGTGACACTCTACACTCCTCTTATCAAAAATGCATCAACGTAGTCCATAGAATTTTTGTTGTGTTTATTTCATAAATTGTTCCAGTAGTATTTATTTTAGTATTTACATAAATTTTACACTGTTTATTTGAAATTCTGTGTTAATTGTTTTGGATGCTTTATAAAATTAATGCTTTAAAGTGGTTACTGATTTGCATTTTCAGTATTCAAAACTCATTTGTTTTCGAGATCTGCTTTGTCTAAGTTGCAGTGCTAACTGTAATGTGATCATTGTACGTTAAAGGTTTGTGACCATAATTTTGTGGGAAATCATTAACCTACCAGAATGAAGTCGTATTAGCCTGAGTACAAACCTTGTCACACGCAGTTTTTATTTTTCATATTTAATTTTTTGTTTTGTCTATACTGAGAGAGTTCATAGTAGATACCTCAGTTTATTTCTTATATGTTGTAATTCCCTAGCAAGCCAGCTTACTGTTTTTGGCCTAGTTTTGCTAAGCTTTTGTGCACGAGACATGTAACAATATGATACTCATTAAATAAAAACACTCTTCTCTCTTCGTATGTGCATCACGGTCTACATGTGGTGAGTCTTACTTTTCTGGATATAAAATTTTTATATAAAAAAATTGTTTTGTGTTGTGACATGCCTTTCCTTCTTCCATATAGTCTCCACAAATCTACCAGACTTCATATTAATATAATAGACGGAAACATTCCACGTGGGAAAAATATATCTAAAAACAAAGATGATGTGACTTACCGAACGAAAGTGTTGGCAGGTCGATAGACACACAAACAAACACAAACACACACACAAAATTCAAGCTTTCGCAACAAACTGTTGCCTCATCAGGAAAGAGGGGAAGGAGAGGGAAAGACGAAAGGATGTGGGTTTTAAGTGAGAGGGTAAGGAGTCATTCCAATCCCGGGAGCGGAAAGACTTACCTTAGGGGGAAAAAAGGACAGGTATACACTCGCACACACACACATATCCCTAACAGAAAGAGAAAATAAGACGACAGAAAAGATTTCGAAATGCAACAGTGACAATAACAAACGTAATTGTTGGGTTCAAATTACTGATATCAATATAATAGACGGAAACATTCCACATGGGAAAAATATATCTAAAAACAAAGATGACGTGACTTACCGAACGAAAGCGCTGGCAGGTCGATAGACACACAAACAAACACAAACACACACACAAAATTCAAGCTTTCGCAACAAACTGCTGCCTCATCAGGAAAGAGGGGAAGGAGAGGGAAAGACAAAAGAATGTGGGTTTTAAGGGAGAGGGTAAGGAGTCATTCCAATCCCGGGAGCGGAAAGACTTACCTTAGGGGGAAGTCACATCATCTTTGTTTTTAGATATAGACTTCATATTAATGTCTATGACTACAAAGTTATCATATAGTGTTATTCTTACTGCCAGGCTAACATATTTTTGTGAAGATAAAGTCATTATTACCAAGCTATAGTTGTTTCAGTACACTAAGCCAAGTCATGGCTTATCCATTTTAATGCCAGTGATATAACTGTGTAGCATGTCTGTAAATACTTTATTTTTGGCTGTATCTTTCTTCTGTCTCTGTTGAAATCACCAATAATCATTAAAAAGTTAATATATAGTAAGTTTGACCACCCAAAGAATGTTTTATCTAAACATTTGGTGATCAATACAAGCCTAATACATGAAATCTCTTCCATGTACAAAAGGCATGTTCAAAAAGTAACTGGATTTCTTTAAGGACCTACTTTACTGTTAACCCTTTCAAAAAAGTCCCCATTAGATATTATACACTTATGAAAGTACTTTTTTCAATCCCTGGGACACTTCTGAAACAGTCTTTGGGATAGATTTTAGCTCTGCGAGTAATGCATTTTTAAACTTATCTGTGCTTTTAAACTGCAGTCCTTTAAGATTTTTTGTTTTGTTTTTGGGAACATAGCAAATTCACATGTGGCCATGCCTGGTCAATATGGTGGTGGGGGCATCATTACAGTAATGTTCTTGGCCAAATATCACAAGCAAGCCACAAAATGTAAGCAGGTACACTATTATGGTGCAAAAGACATACTCTGTTTCACCAAAATACAGATTTTCGTAAATGATACAAGCAAACAGTATTGAGCTTGTAATAAGCACGCCTTATCGATGATTCAGCCTTGTGGTGAGAACTTGTGATGAGCATAACTTTCAGTATTGACCGTACATTTGACAAACTTTTATCATTGTTGTCAATCCATGATGCTTCTACTAGGACTGCTGAACCTTAGTTTTGACATTATATCAGAAAATAAGTCTTATGATACATTTCAGTAAATCTCCAAGTAGTGACTCGTGGTCAGCTTGCATTTGCTTCCATATTTATTTGAAATTCCATAATTTTGGAATAAATTATTAAGTTACACACTTCATATCCAAAAAAATCCGTACAAAATTCCTAACCTGAAGCAACGCCAACATGTAAGTAACTTTCCTGATTGTGATTTGGTGATCATTTGTTGTCACATCTTCTACTTTTTCTCTGATTTAATCAGTTGACGAGTTGCTGTGGTGTCCAAGGCTCTTGCCATCTTTAATGTCTTCATGGTCATTTTCAAAACATACCACTCATGATTTACACACAGTAGACCCACCAAAAGTAATATTTAAAATTTCTAAAACCTCCCTGCACTTTATTCTGTTCTTTTAGAGAATTTTGATACAACTTCTCTGATCTATTTTTATACAAAATAAATGACTGCTCAGACTATGAAAATCCATGTAACATGTTAAGCTGACAAGAGACTAAATGTTCAATATGGCTAACACAGTCCATCGCTGAAACTGTGCAAGAAGATCCCTAACAGCTTGCAGTGCTGTAGCCAGCTCTCAGCTGCAAAGTGCAAATGACTTAAGGCAAAAACAGTAGCCATCTACAGGTCTGACAACAATGAGGTACTGCCATAGATTTGTTTACAAAATCACATTATGTTATTGGGTGAGGTTGGCAACTAAAACTGCAATGCCTAGCCCACTGCAACTGTCTGGAATCAACTCAAGCTGACTCAACTATCAATTAATTTCAGGTATGTGGACCAATGCAACAACAACAACAAAAATCACACATATGTAATTACAAAACTCATGAATTTAAAGAAAAAATCATGTTACTTTTTAAATAAACCTCATATTATTTTCCCTGTTGTGTAAATTATCATGTCTGTCTAGTAGTAAATAAAAAAAAGCATGAACAAATTATGATTACTCATTCATCATGAAGGAGGAGCTTCAGGGTTGTGATACCAAATGTGTGTTTGCATAGAACAGTAGATATCAGTACCTAACTCTGCACACTGTATTTGCAATTACACTGCTACATCATGTGCCTGCCTACACCTTCTGAAAATGACAGATATAAAATTAACATCAAAATCAATTTTCTGAAAGTTGTCACTGCTTCCTCATGTTATACTAATTGATTTTTATTACTTATTTTCCAAGTTAGTTTTTATAACAAGAAAAGTCTTCACTCCATTTCCCTAGAACATTATTATTTTACAGATTTTCTGATGTTCACTAACACACTGGTCTGGGCTTAGAATGCTGTTAGCTTTCTTCAGTTGACACATAGCATTAATGTCTATGGAACATAAACTTGTTTTATATCTTTCACTCTTTTATCATTTTAAATTAATTGAATTTTTAAATTTTCATTGTACCTTCTCATATCCTTCTGAACACATTTAAAAATGGTCTTGTTAAGTTAAGTGACATGTTGGGTATATAAATTAAAAAATGACAAACACCATTGTAACTAACAGCACAGAGAAAATTTTAGCATTTGAAAATTTCCTTAAATGTTCTTGTAGTCCCGAAATTAGTCAGAATCACAGGTGTTGATAATGAAAATACTAATGATCTGAAAATAATGTCAAATGAAATGTGTAAAGCCATTTGAGGTATGAAGAAAGGAAAGCTGCTTGTAAGAGGTAGTATTTTAACAGAAGTGGTTAAACACACAGGAAAAGTAATATTACAGGAACTTGAGAGTACTTACAGAATGGTTTTGAAGTTACACAATTCCCCAATACAAGAACAGTGTGGGATTCTCTTGTAGAAACAGTAAACAGCCTATCAGTGGCAAACTGGAAGGCTTATTAATGCCTCTTTACCATGGTTTCAACATTCATAAAAAAAGTCTTCTTCAGAAGGATATATGGACAACTGGATTACATATTGTGGCAGAGGTATGTTAAAATGTAGCTGAAAGGCATGAGTGAAATATAAAATTTCACCTCCATATTAAATTAAAACTTAAGCAATATGTTCTCATGTGGTACATCCTCAGCAATTTTGAGGTAGTGCACTGGTTGAACCTATTTTAATATTCTGAAGATCTAAGTCAGTTGACTTCATCATTGTAGTGGGATATTCAGAATGAAAGAAATTTTAAGCTAGGGTATTTATTTTTATTTATTTATTTATTTATTCATCCGTGGAACAATAAATATTGTATGGATGTCGTCAGATTACAACACATGAGCACACATACATTTAAAATTAAACAGGTTTCTAATTACATAATATTTTGGTGATAATGTCATATGTTGCTAATAATCTACATCTGTTAAATATTCTTTTACTGTATAACAACTTTTACTTACTAAAAAGGTTTTAAGCTTTTGTCTGAAAGTGAGGGGCTCATTTATTTCTTTAATTTCTTGTGGTAATTTGTTATACAGTTTTATCCCATTATAAAATATACTTTTTTGCATCTTTGCCTTGTTCTTTCTATCTAGATGGAGGTGGTGACAAGCTCTTGTTTCATGGTCATGTATTAGGCTGTTTGTGTTGTACATGTTGAGATTTTTCTTAATGAACATTATGTTCTGAAAGATATACTCACAAGAAACAGTTAGAATTCCTAGCTTTCTAAATAATTCTAGACAGTGGGCCCTGTTGTTGCTATTTGTTATTATCCTTATGGCTCTTTTTTGTACTTTGAACACCGTTTGTATGTTACTGGCCCTTGTTCCCCAAAACATGATCCCATAGCTGAGGACTGAGTGTAGATATCCGTAATATGTTATTTTAAGACATATGAATACTATTTTGACATTGGCAGTGAAACATCAACTTTCAGTTGAAAACCCTTTGATAGTTAGGATTTCTCAGTAAGCATGTCTGTTGAGAATTTCTAAGAGACACAAAAAAGGTACAAATGGATAAGGAAAAATGGGACCATAAGATATAATTGTCACAGTAATGATGTATCCTGGTAGCTGCAAAGAGAATGGACCAAGGGAGTTCTTGGCTGGATCCCAATAGATAAGAACAGATTACAGTAACTACGTAATGGAGATATTTTGAGCAAAGCACTTTAACAGTGTTGTAAGAGATATAAAATACATTTCTTATGTGATTATGGACATTTAATTAATGAATTACAGGCATACACATTTAGCCATACTGCCTATAAGTTATCTAACATTCTAATGTCTAACATTACTAATGGCTGGGAATTTCATTTGACAATTTGCAAACAATTTAGATAGTCTTTCTCACTCAGTGTCAACTTCACTTGCTTGTAGATTACCTTACTTAAATTGTAAATCATCCTAATTTCTTGTGGTTATTCTGTCACACATGTAGATATTCTGCCAAAATAGTTAGTATTATCATGTTGATTTTAAACTGACAACTGAGGGTAAATGGCTACTATAGCCAAAAGTACTAAGATCTTCACTGAATTTTCCAGTGGCTCATATGACTACTTACACATGTAATTGGAATGTGAAATGTAAGACAATAATCAGCCAATATACTGAAAGCTCCTAAAAGAGATATGGATGATTTTATCCTAATTAAGGAGGGGCTTCAGAGAAAAATAATATGAAAGGGGTGTATGATCTTTTATGGTGTAGTGACACAACAAGAGACAGTATGCACAGGTGTTGCAAAATACACTTGTGAAAACTAGAAAATAATCACAAGAACATAAAGTATGGCTAGATCACTAGAACAATAATCACAATACGTATCTTGTAAAACACAACTTCACATTCACGCTTTCAGTCTATTATAGAGGTATAAGGTGTCATCTTTCTAGACTGGTCAGGGAATGTAGCTGGGTATGCAGACCAGCTCAAATCACCAAGATGTGCATACTTTCGACAGTGGACAGGCCTGGTAATCTTGCTGCTCAGGGGATCTCCCTATCATTTTTAAATGGAAGCAGAATAGACTCAAGTCAATCCAAGTGAAGTGATCCAATAAAAATTAAATTGGTTTCTTGCCAATTATTAAATATTTTTATATATGTTTACCCTATAAATGAGTAGTCCAAAACAGTTTTTTAAAAAATTTTACCTTGCATAGTTACTGAATGGTGGCCATTTTTATTTGTAAGTGCATGGAAGATTTGAAATTTGAAGACATTACCATTAATTTGAATAACTCCACACTGTGCTAAGTTATGACATTACAAGTGACATGATTGTTTTTAGAAAAGTCTGTTCTACAGCACTGTTTATTATCCAAAATGAAAAAATAACCAGTCAAAATGACCTCGAATGTTTGGTATTTAAAATTTAAAAAATCCACTTTTTAGACCCAAGGAATGATTTATAAAAGTGTATTTCATTTCTGTAGTTATGTATCATAATCTACTAGCCACATATAGAGCAAGAACACTGACAAATGTTTCCTTCATTTCTTGTAGTTATTCTATCACAAATATAGATACTCTGCCACAATGACCAGTATTATCATGTTGATTTTAAACTGGCAGCAGGTACATGCATCTCACGAAAGTATGTCTCACATGAAGGCTATGTCCCAGTGCCGTGTCCACTGGCCATTGATAGAACACAACATTGAAATTTGAAAATCTTTATTTTTTGTAGAATAGAGGCTAGTTATTTCTGGTGGGATTAAATATAAAAATTTGGTTTTTGCACATTTTGTACACATGTATGACAGCAAAGTACTGTAAAAATTTCAACATTGATATTTGACGGGTGAACAAAGATATGAATTTTTGAAAATCAGGAAATAATTCACATTACACTACAATTTATCTTATGGCTGTTGTCTAATTCATTAATTCATATGTGATATTGGCTGGATGTGATGAATTATTTTGAAGTTAAGGTACCGGTACTGAATTCATTAATTCATATGTGATGAATTACTATTGAAGTTAAGGAGCTGAATTATATGCAAAAACTTGAAAAATTATTGAACAATATCGTGACAAATTTAAAATAAATATTTCCAATGTACATACTTTTGAGATGTGGTGCTTCCTAATCATAGTAGTGACTGTTAAGAACACTTATTTCTTCAGACAGCTTTAGAAATATAGAATAAGACCTCCTAGTTGCTGTTGCAAGTTCAAGCACTGAAAGTTTCCTTAATACATATATCATTGGAATCCAAACTTTGTTGTTAATAGATTTCTTCAGTGGTGTTCTTGGGCCAGCAGGGTGGTAAATATGCACAAAAACATCATTGATCACTGTTTTCCAAACTTATTCTTCCAACCTGTTTAAGCCCCTATTGTCCATCATATTTTATTCCTCAGTTTGCTGACTGAGTATCCGTCATTGGCTAGAATAGTGACTTTTGTGCAGACTAGATGGTTTAGTGACATTGTCTGTCATAGATCGCTGCCACCTAACTGAAAGTGGTATATAGTTTTAACCAGAACATTGATACAGTACTATTGGAATTTATCAATGGAACTTAGGTTCTAAATTATCACTGTGGTTAATTTCTTTGTCATATGGTGATGAAGCACACTAATGGACAGATTAACTCAAATTGAAAGTGAAAAATGAAGTCCTACAATATTTATGACAGAAGATTAGCTTCCATCTTTCAGCTAAAGGATAGCAGCTTCACTCAAAACAGTTTTGTGTTAATACACACACACTCACTGGTCATACCGGACGCGTGAGTCCATTACCGCAGCAATGTATTTTCGCCATCTGTCCCTGTATTGGGCTATTTCCTTCCATACACCTTCAATACCTAGGTGCCTCAAATCAGCCTTCACATTGTCCTCCCATCTACGCCTCGGTCTCCCCACAGGACTTTTCCCTCTAAGTGCCCTACCAGTACTCTGCGTGCTGCCCTACCCTCATCCATTCGAGCTACGTGACCCGCCATTGCAGCCTACGTGATTTAATAATACTGATTATGTCAGGGCTTGAATAGAGTTTGTGAACATCTTCGTTATGCAGTTTTTTCCACTCTCCACTAATGTGATCCCTTTTTGCTCCGAAAATATTCCTCAAAATTTTGTTTTCAAATACTCGAAACGGCTTTTCATTTTGCACAGTGAGAGACCAACACTATTGTGTTCATATAATTCTAATTTCACCTCGCAGTCATGGATGTGTGTACCATATCAAAACTAGAAGACAAGTTGAAGCTTGAAAGCCAGTTAGCTTATATGATTTTTATACGTGCCTATTTGTCATTCAGTGAGATAGGTGGCCTCTAACCTGATTTTTGTCTACAAATTTTGTGAGAAAATATATGTAATGCAAAGTTAAGGTAAAAATACTTTTCTCCTGAAAAGGTTTCTTAAAAATTATTTTTGTGTGAGCAGTGGGTATTATTTGTACTACATTATTCTGTTCATTGAGAACTTTCTCTCTTAGAGATGGTTACCTCTCATAATGTTGCTGCATGAGGTTGCTGCATGTGCTAATGTTGAGTCAGTTTAAAGCTCACTGTCATGCTCATCATCAGGATGTGAGAATGCAAGCTTTCCCATCGAATCTCGATGATAAAATCTTCTTGGGTTGACAGCCAAGTCAATGCATTGTTTTCCAGCAACCCTTAAGCAAGTTTCTTACTTGCCATCTTAGACAAAATGTTGCCTGAAGATGACAAGTAAGAAACTTGCTGAAACATTGACAGAGAACAACATATTGACTCAGCTGTTGACCTAGGAACATTTAATCATCATCAAGATGTGTTCCACAACTTCTTATTTCTAAGCTTTGTCTGTTGCGAGTGCTCATTTGTTCTATATAGTTTTTTCTAATTATTTATAGAAAAAATGCCTCATTTGTTAGTAATCAGTGGTTTATTGTACTTTCCATTGTGTAGAAATGGATTTTTGACTTAGTGTGATGAAAATATATATTATTTTGTTAAATGTGGATCCTTAAAATAAAGCTGACATATCAGATCCAACAAGTAGCACACTACAGTTTCTTAGACCTCAGTTTTTGTAGCTATTATGTCACTAGCAATCCATTTGTTTTCAATCTTTTCAGGGACATAATGCTGACAGTGACATATATCATACAGATTATTCCTGGGTTTCTGTTAGGCTTCTAGATGTCAATGACAATAAACCACAGTTTGAAAATGACAATGTTGAAGTGTTTGTCAATGAAAATGCTGAAATTGGAACAACAGTAGGCAACTTCCGAGCTTTAGATGCTGACAACGGTGGAAAAAGCAAAATTAAATATGTAATCGATCGAGCAACTGATAGGAGGAAACAGTTTTCTATTAATAATGAAGGAGCTGTGTTAATCCAAAGACAGCTAGATAGAGAGAACC
Source organism: Schistocerca nitens (assembly GCF_023898315.1). NCBI lineage: Eukaryota > Metazoa > Arthropoda > Insecta > Orthoptera > Acrididae > Schistocerca > Schistocerca nitens. The sequence goes on from NC_064619.1 coordinate 361,337,902, forward strand.
ATGCTAAACATCAGGTAATTATTTTATATACTAAACACTTCATTATAAATTAGTTTTTGTTACTGGAATACCATTTAATAATCAGTGTGGTATGACAAAAAGGATTTGCTACACCATCAACAAGTTTTACTGTTTGGATTTTTTTACAGATCAGGATTCTGGCAATAGATGATGGCGTGCCAGCAAAAACTTCATCTGCGACTTTAATGGTAATTGTTCAAGATGTTAATGACAATGCACCAAGATTAATTGAAGATTATCAGCCTGTCATTCTTGAGCACATACCACCAACTAAAGTTGCAGAAATTTTTGCTATAGATGATGATGACAAATTAAAAAATAATGGTCCACCTTTCAATTTTAGAATAGACCCAAATGCAAGCAGTATAATCCACGCCTCCTTTAAAGTTGAGTGTGAACAAAGTAAGTTCATAGAAGTAAATCTTTAGATTTTGAGAAAGAATAAATATTTATAAGACCTCTACAGTAGACTTGCAATAATCCGACATTTGACAGCCCGACACACTTGGTAGTCTGACTCCATGTCGGAAGTCATCACTGTGCTTGCTCCAGAGACAGTCAGGCACACACTTGTCATGACAGGTGCATCCTCCCATCTGCCCCGGGGCCTCACTCAAGTATAAATGAAACATGTGCACTTTATGGCACATTTTGACATTTTATAGAATCACACGATATTATGTTGTATATGGCAGTCTGCATTGTGTGTTGTAATACCCTCATGTTCAGAGAAAACAGAACACCTTGAATAACTAGAGGTAGGTTTTCATATTCACAAGATATTTACATTAGTGTGTTCTGCAGAAATGATTGGCATTTCAGTCACCTCGGTTCAGTGTGTGTCCTGTTTCCTAGTACGCATAGGGTCTGCCCGTGCCCCTGATAACAAGCATAATGGCATAGATCAGTATGAGGAGTGAATGCCATCCTATGGTATAGCCATCCATGCTGCATTCACTTGGTTCCAAAGTTCATCTGTGTTGCTTGGCACTTGGACACAGCACTGTACCCATCATTACACAATATCCGACATTTTTTCAACTGGTGACAAGTCTGGTGATCTGCCAGGTCAGAGGAAAAGGTTGACATCCTGTGACAACAAGAAGGCATATGTTTGTGCAGAAACATGTAATCATGCATTGTCTTGCTGAAAAATAATGTCTGGGGTGTTGTGCAGAAACGGTATGGCTATGGGTTGTAGGATGCCCTTTATGTAGGGCACACTGGTCACAGTGCCCTGGACATGCACCAGCTGTGATTTGTGGTTGTACCAAATAGAACCCAACACAATAAGGCCTTTAGTTGGTGCAGTATGTCGTGTGTGAATACAGTCACTGTGATGTCACTTCCCCTGTCTGTGGTGAAACAAAATGGGCCTTAATTTTCTAACAGAACCCAGATTCATCCAAAAATACTATCTGATGCCATTCCTGTCCCAGTGATATCATTCCATTCACCACTGCCATCTACCATGTTTCTGCACATTCACCAAAGGTAGGCAAAGTGGACAAAGCTTATGTAACCCATGCCATAATAAATGGGGCAGACTATTCCCCTAATAGTGTATGATGTGTTCCACTGTTCCACTAGAGCCAAGGAGGATGCAGATCTGCCCTGTAATGCCATTTGTATAAGGTGTAAAGCTTATTGGGGGACTGGTGTGGGTGGTGTGACTAGGCTCATCTTGTCATGTTCTACGGCTTTCTGTGAATTATTGCACTGCCAAATCAGTTCATCCCACATGAGCAGCAATTTCCTGGGTGAATGCATCACACCCTCTCATGCCAATAAAGTACCCCCTTTCAAACTCATTGATCTGATGGTATGGTTCGTGCATGTGTCTGCAAGGCATCCTGCACATCTGCTCGAGTCACACTGATCTATTACCCCTGGTTTATAGCAACAAAGAGAGCCACAGGCATGTTTTTCCAGGAGGTGGTATTGTGCTACAGTATCGTTGTTGACCCTTAACCCATATGCTGACATAGTTCAAATGCTAATCATTTCTTCAGAACATATTAATGTACATTTCCTGTGATTATGAATGTCTTATCTCTAGTTGTTCAAGGTGTTCTGTTTTTTCTAAACATGAGTGTAGTTGAGCTGTGTGTCATCTGAGGGGAGCACTAAACAGCAAGGAGACTCATGCATTTTTCATGCCTCTGTGCGAATAATGCTGTACATTACAAGAATGGTGGATTCTAGCAAGGTGACGCAAAATGTACCATACAGCATTATTCATGCACATGCTTCAAATGTGTTATTGAGAGTGCTCCTTTCACATATTAGTGAATTTGAATTCTGAAACAGAGATCAATTGTTCTGTTCTGATTTTTATGTTAAAAAGTGTTGTACAATGGTGAGTATAAGTGGAAATGCTATACGTAAGCTATGTGGAAATGCTAAACGTAAGCATAAATCTAGTACTGTTACTGGTAAATGGGAAATATTAAATACTAGGACCGTGATGAACCTCTAACTTCCATTTCTAAAGCTTTTGATATGGGGTGATCTACCATTTATGACATTTAAAAATAGGTGTGAAGTAGGACAATTTATAGAAACTATTGAAAATGAGTGTAAGAGAGAGCCCCCGCATGAGCAAATACCCTCAATTGAGGAAGGTCTGTACGTTTGGTTTAAACAAAAAAGAAGCAGACATTTCCCTATTTCAGGAGATATTTTAAAACAGAAACTCAGCTTTTTTACCGTGAAATGATCAACAAAGATGATTTTCATGTCAGCGATGGTTGGTTTGCAAACTTCAAGAACTGGCATGGCATTCATTTCTTACAGATGAGTGGAGAAAAACTATCAGCTGACGAGACTGAAGTTTCTCAGTTCATTCAAGATTTAAATGCCAAAATTAACTAACTAGGCCTTTTGTCCAAACAACTGTATAATGCTGATGAAATGGGCTTAAACTGATGGCAGCTCCCAACAAAAACTTTTGTCATGGAGGAAGAAAAAAAGTTTCAGGAAGGAAACCTCAAAAAGGGCATATCACATTAATGGTTTGTGCAAATGCCTCTGGAATCCATATGTTAAAACTCTTAGCTGTTGGGAAATCTAAATCCCATGGGTATTCTTTCTTTTTTTAAAAAAAAAGATCAAATCTCTTCCAGTGTCACACAAAAGCCAAAGCATGGGTTACTAAAGTAAATTTTTGAAATGGTTTTCCTACCACTTTGTACAAGAAGTCAAAGAGAAAAAATCTGTCATTGAAGGCCCTTTTGTTTTAGATAATGCTCCAGGTCTCCCGGACAAGGAGGAGAGAGTTAAGATGGCTGATGGCTACATAAAGGCTTCGTATTTACCAAAAAATATCCCTGCAGTGATTCAGCTGACGAATTAAGATGTTATCAAAACATTGAAAGCACATTACAAAAAGCATCTCTGATTGATATACTCAGACAACCTGTTGCAGACATCACATTAAACTTGGAAGAGTTTAACATCAAGGATGCCATTGTGATTGGAGCATTTGCATGGCATCTAGTCAGCCCTGTAACGCTGATAAAATTTTGGGGAAATATTTGACCTTGAAACATAGTTCTTCCAAAGAAAGATGGCAGAGATAATAAATCTGAAGATAGTAATGAAGTTACCAAGGCTGTGCTCACACTTTGTGATGAAATTAACATTCAGCAATAAGATGCAGAATAGCTGAAAAGATGGGTGTTACATGTTAACCTTGGTTCTGAACTGACAGAAGAGGAGATAATCCAAGAAGTTATTGCTTATGTTGTGGACGATGACCCAATTGAGACGGCCACAGAAGTGAAATGCACCAGCACTTGCAAAGAGTTTATGGTGGCTGCCAGCACTTTGGTATGTTGGTGTGAAGGGAGGGAACTCAACTATGAGAACATTTTAATGTTAAAAGACATTCACGAAAAAGCCATGATGGGCCCTTTATGAAAGAAAAGGCAAAAAACTATTACAGATATTTTTAAGTGATAAATATGCTATTTGTATACCCTTGTATGTATGCATGAAAATGTTTGTATATATTTGTATACAAGTGTAATACACATATATGCATACATAAATACATAATAAATTTGTCTTATATCTACATTTGTATTTTTTATAACCTCAATGGCTGTAAAATACGTATGTGTGTACTCAATATGTATTGTAACAATAGGCGTACTACAGTATGAGCAGTACCCACTCAATGTTTATACAAAACAACTGAAATTTTCTAGGCTTAGAAGTTTGAGCTTAATTTTACAAATCCTAGCTTCAGTAATCCAACATTTTTGATAATATGACACCTCCTCAGTTCCATAACCGTGATATTATTGGGAGTTTAGTGTGCAGCAGTGCACGTGGTAGAGAAAAATTTAGTAACTAAAATTACTTAAAGATAGTGTAGCATACATGTATTTCTAATGCCTTCTTGTTTTAGAAATTCATGTATTCACACAATCTAGGATATTGTTGCCCTTGTAAAGTAAGTTAATCTATAACAGGACCATTGTCAGTATTCAGTTTGCTGGATATATTCACAAACAGGCAAGGATGGAACATTAAAATTAATCACTCTTTAAAAACAGCAGTTCTTTGTGAAAAGAAACTTATCGTATGTTAATTAAAACTGATACTGAAATGACATTCTTTGACTCGTGGCTGAGTATACAATATATTCTTCATCAGTAATAAATCAAAAAATAAAATAAAACTCTTGGCTTTCCTACCAAGGGAGTTCATTAAAATGGAATGCCTTATTGATGAACTTGACTTTATAGTACTCCAGTTCGCTGACCACATAAACAACACCATATCAAGCTAAAACTGTCAGCAAGAATGATGGTGCCAACAGATCAGTGCACATCTACTTCTACACGATTACTCTGCAGTTCACAGTTAAGTACATGGCAGAGGGTTCATTGAACCACCTTCAAGATATTTCTCTATGGTTCCACTCTCTAACAGTGCACGGAAAAAACAAGTACTTAAATATTTTTGCACGAGCTCCGATTTATCCTGTTTTATCATGATGATCATTTCTCACTATGTAGGTGGGAGTCAAAAGAATATTTTCACATTCAGAGGAGAAAGTTGATGATTGACATTTTATGAGAAGATTCAGCTGCAACGAAAAATGACCACCGCCACCCTAATTCACATGTCATATCTGTTGCACTCTCTCCCCTATTTTGCAATAATACAAAACCAGCTGCCATTCTTTGAACTTTTTTGGTGCCCTCCATTACTCCCATCTGATGTGGATACCATACCACACAGCAATATTCCAGAAGAGGACAGACAAGCCTGGTTTATGCAGTCATTTTAGTCAGTCTGTTGCATTTTGTAAGTGTACTACCAATAAATCACAGTCTGTGGTTTGCTTTACTCTCAAAATTATCTGTGTGATCGTTCCAACTGAAGTTAATTGTAATTGTTAAGAATTTAGTTAAATTTACAGCCTTTAGATTTGTGTGATTTATTGTGTAACCAAAATATAGTGTTTTTCTTTTAGTATTCATGTGGATAACTTCACACTTTTCATTATTTAGAGTCAAAATGGTTCAAATGGCTCTGAGCACTATGGGACTCAACTGCTGAGGTTATTAGTCCCCTAGAACTTAGAACTAGTTAAACCTAACTAACCTAAGGACATCACAAACATCCATGCTCGAGGCAGGATTCGAACCTGCGACCGTAGCGGTCTTGCGGTTCCAGACTGCAGCGCCTTTAACCGCACGGCCACTTTGGCCGGCTTATTTAGAGTCAATTGCCACTTTTTTCACCATAGAAATATCATGTCTAAATCATTTTACAGCTGGGTTTGTTCATCTGCTGACTTTACAAGATGATAAATGACAGCATCACCTGCAAACATCTAGTGCTCAAAAAGGCATCATTTGTGTAAAATGTAACTACTGCTGACTTGAAATATGTGGAAAACAACGTAAAATTTATAAATGACAATTTTCTATGGCTATGTTGTGACTGTGAACATGAAGGAAAGTTGGAACTTTGAACTCAAAAAACTTAACTATACAACAACTATCAAGTGACACAGAAACTCTAGAAAAAGGAATTGCTTCATTGAAAGAAGAAAATGTGAAACACTCCAATGAAAAGAGAACATATTGTGAAGTTGTTAAATGTAAAAGGGAATCAAAAGAAGAAAATGTGAAGCTGTTTGTTGAAAAGTGATCATATTCTGAATCTGATAAACACAAAAGTGAATACAAACAAAACATCAGTCCTTATCAAAAGACAATATAATGTGTGAGAAATAACCTTACAGATTGTCAGAATGAAGTGAACAAGGACCAAATACATTAGAAACCAACAAACATGTACAAATGGAGTACAAGTAATGAAAGAAACACCGTTTCAGTCCTTATCAAAAGACAATGAATTTTGTGAGAAATAATCTTACACATTGTCAAAATGTTATATATGTTCTAGGCCCTCTGTTGTTCCTGATCTATATTAACAACATAAGAGACAATCTGAGTAGCCATCTTAGATTGTTTGCAGATGATGCTGTCATTTACCATCTTTTAAAGTCATCAGATGATCAAATCAAGTTGCAAAATGATTTAGATAAGACATCTGTATGTTGCAAAAGGTGGCAATTGACCCTGAATAAAGAAAAGTGTGAAGTTATTCACATGAGTACTAAAAGAAGTCCACTAAATTTCGATTACACAATAAGTCACACAAATCTGAAGGCTGTAAATTCAACTAAATACTTAGGGATTACAATTACAAATAACCTAAATTGGAATGATCACATAGATAATGTTGTGGGTAGGGCAAACCAAAGACTATGGTTCATTGGCAGAACATTTAGAAGGCGCAACAGGTGGGATCTGCATCAGATGGGCCTGACGGATGACATCGAAAAAGTACGAAGAAGGGCAGCTCATTTTGTATTATCGCAGAATTGGGGAAATAGTGCCACAGGCATGATATGTGAATTGGACGTTTTCCGTTGTGACGGGATCTTCTCATGAAATTTCCATCACCAGATTTCTCCTCCAATGGCGAAAACATTATGTCGGCACCCACCTACATAGGGAGAAATGATCATCATGATAAAATAAGAGAAATCAGTGCTTGCACAGAAAAATTTAAGTGCTAGTTTTTCCCATGCGCCTTTCGAGATTGAAACGGTAGAGAGACAGCTTGAAGGTGGTCCATGAAACCCTCTGCCAGGCACTTTATTGTGAATCATGTAGACGTAGATGAAAATGAAGTGAACAAGGACCGAAAACATGGGAAACCAGAAAACATATACAAATGGAGTGCCAGTAATGTAAGAAACACCGATGTACCAAACTGTAAAATTGATGTTTGACCTGGGATTAGGATACATCAGTTGAATAAACACCTAAAAGACATCTGGAATGCCAGACAAAACTCAAAGGATGTGAGTTCTGTAGCCTGCAATGAAATATATGAAGGTGGTGGTGGTGGTGGTGGTGATGGTGGTGGTGGTAGTAGTAGTAGTAGTAGTAGTAGCTTTATTCATCTGTAGATCTCTTTTTACAAGGATATAGGACATGTCAAAGTATTTAGACCAATTTAAAATAAGCTAATTTGTATACACATACATATACACATACTTATACACATACATAGACTTATAGTTAGAGAGAATCATTAGATTTACTCCTGGTATACAAGACTTCTTGACAAATAACTTATTAAATAATGTAATGCCACACTGTTCACTCATATCTCACCATTGGTCCATGCACACACTAAACACACACTGTTTCATAACACTTAACTCACCACACACACAAACACACACACACACAGACACACACACACACACACTGGTGATCTCTGAGCCATTTTCTGTACTGCAACTTCCCATTTGCTATCCTGAAAAACTGAGTCAGCATCCCTCTATAAGGAGTGAGATGTTGAGCTCAGAAAGAGGAAGAGGTGTTAGTATTGTGCTTTGCATAGCTTGGGAGTAAGATTTTCTAGAAAAGGAAAAAAGAAAGAAAAGAACATAGTGCAAAAGGTGTTACGTCGAATGTTGGATGTTTTATAATCATTATTATTATTTATTTGTATAACATGTCTTTGTGTGTGTGGGAATAAATGAAGTGAGCTCATAAACGAGATGAGATATACACTCCTGGAAATTGAAATAAGAACACCGTGAATTCATTGTCCCAGGAAGGGGAAACTTTATTGACACATTCCTGGGGTCAGATACATCACATGATCACACTGACAGAACCACAGGCACATAGACACAGGCAACAGAGCATGCACAATGTCGGCACTAGTACAGTGTATATCCACCTTTCGCAGCAATGCAGGCTGCTATTCTCCCATGGAGACGATCGTAGAGATGCTGGATGTAGTCCTGTGGAACGGCTTGCCATGCCATTTCCACCTGGCGCCTCAGTTGGACCAGCGTTCGTGCTGGACGTGCAGACCGCGTGAGACGACGCTTCATCCAGTCCCAAACATGCTCAATGGGGGACAGATCTGGAGATCTTGCTGGCCAGGGTAGTTGACTTACACCTTCTAGAGCACGTTGGGTGGCACGGGATACATGCGGACGTGCATTGTCCTGGTGGAACAGCAAGTTCCCTTGCCGGTCTAGGAATGGTAGAACGATGGGTTCGATGACGGTTTGGATGTACCGTGCACTATTCAGTGTCCCCTCGACGATCACCAGTGGTGTACGGCCAGTGTAGGAGATCGCTCCCCACACCATGATGCCGGGTGTTGGCCCTGTGTGCCTCGGTCGTATGCAGTCCTGATTGTGGCGCTCACCTGCACGGCGCCAAACATGCATACGACCATCATTGGCACCAAGGCAGAAGCGACTCTCATCGCTGAAGACGACACGTCTCCATTCGTCCCTCCATTCACGCCTGTTGCGACACCACTGGAGGCGGGCTGCACGATGTTGGGGCGTGAGGGGAAGACGGCCTAACGGTGTGCGGGACCGTAGCCCAGCTTCATGGAGACGGTTGCGAATGGTCCTCGCCGGTACCCCAGGAGCAACAGTGTCCCTAATTTGCTGGGAAGTGGCGGTGCGGTCCCCTACGGCACTGCGTAGGATCCTACGGTCTTGGCGTGCATCCGTGCGTCGCTGCGGTCCGGTCCCAGGTCGACGGGCACGTGCACCTTCCGCCGACCACTGGCGACAACATCGATGTACTGTGGAGACCTCACGCCCCACGTGTTGAGCAATTCGGCGGTCCACCCGGCCTCCCGCATGCCCACTATACGCCCTCGCTCAAAGTCCGTCAACTGCACATACGGTTCACGTCCACGCTGTCGCGGCATGCTACCAGTGTTAAAGACTGCGATGGAGCTCCGTATGCCACGGCAAACTGGCTGACACTGACGGCGGCGGTGCACAAATGCTGCGCAGCTAGCGCCATTCGACGGCCAACACCGCGGTTCCTGGTGTGTCCGCTGTGCCGTGCGTGTGATCATTGCTTGTACAGCCCTCTCGCAGTGTCCGGAGCAAGTATGGTGGGTCTGATACACCGGTGTCAATGTGTTCTTTTTTCCATTTCCAGGAGTGTATATAGCCAAAACTGTCAACCCGAAATCCAAGACAGTGGATGTACATAAATAGGATAAATGACTGGGCATGAAAATAGTGTGACACATCAGGGGTAGTACTTCTACATCTTACAAGTTAATAAATTCATTACCAGTAAGTGCCAAGCACAAGATGGATTGCATTTGAAGAGGTTAGCCTCCAAAATCTGAAGTAAAGTATTGGCAGATGAGAGTGCAGCTATAGAAAACAAGTGACACTGATTTATAGTAAAGGGAATGATGATTTAAATAAGAACAGAAAAACATTGATCTCTATTCTCCAGTAAAATGAATTATCTGCTCGAAAAATGTAATGAGAAACAGGAGTCAGAATGCAAAGTAGAGGTATGTGCTCAACCAAACACTTTAGAAAAATTATCCATAATTTTATGCTGTTCCATCAAACAGTTCAGTTGCTGTGAAATAATAGAATTAGAAGTAATGCTTTCAGATGTGTTTATTGATGCTTCTGTATTGTGTCTTAAGGAGTACACAGTTAAGAGAGGATGCATCACAAACAATGAACAAAAAGACTATGAACTGGCAGTCAACACTTCTAGAAAGCAATTCCAGTGTGGTAGAAACTGCATCTTTGCCAAAAAAGGAATAATTTACGAGCATCTAGAATGATTAAAGACACCATACAGCACAAAGGATTTTGCAATATCAGCCACAGTATTACCACCACTCAAACAACTGCAGTATGCCTTTATAGATCTCCTGACGCAGACAAAAAAACTTCCTACAACACAAGGAAAAAACAGTAATTCAAACTGTAAGAAATAAGCACACCACCCTCATCTATGCTACTTTCAATAAACTCTTTAGCAAACCCCACAAAGTAAGACCGCAACTACTGAATCTCTTAATCCCTCACAACATAAAAATCACAGTAAATTTACCCCAGAAAAAACTTGCTATACAAAATTTGCAATAGATCAAATAATAATTAATGGTAATCAACGACATTATAAAGCAGAAATAATGAGTGACTGTGGAGAGCACTATGCACAAACCATATGTTTCAGTATTGGAAATGGTAAGGCCAACAAACTGACAAGCACATACGAGTGCAGAACTTACAATGATTAGAAAGCTGAAATATTTTGGAATTATTAGAAACAGAATCATGGGAGCAAATGTATGGTACTGGAACCATATCTGAAAAATTTAAGATCTTTATTGATACAGTTTAATGTCATTTTGCTGTGAAATTTTCACTTAAAACTAGGTGGCCTAAAATAACTCGCACTAACACATTAGAAAATCATGTGCACAGAAATGATTCCCTTACTGAAATAGTAAAATATGTCCTACAACTCCTGAATTTGATAGGTATTTTAAAAACTTTTAAAACAAAACACAGTAACGCAATTAAAATTGCAAAAATGATGTAAAATGACGGATAATAAGAAATGCAACCAATAAGATCCCTCCCAGGGGACACCGCCTTATAGTAGGCACCTTCAGTGCCGGGCGGGAGGGTTTGCGTGCTTCGGCGAAGTCGAGAGCTATGCCGGCGGTAGCATAGCTACTGGCAGGGTCTCCCAAGCCGGACTGGTCTCGACAGAGGAGCCAGACAAAGTGTGTCCCACAACATAGGGCAGGGAGGGCTCTAGAGGCGTAGTGAAGCCAGCTTCCCTAGAGGAGTAAACCTCATACAAATCCTGGTCCTCCAGGTTGGGGGTTGGGCATGGGGCTAATAACCCCATACTGTAAAAAAAGAATATTACGGAAATTCAACAGAAGCCTCGGAAACTGGATGGAAAGCATGTATCACGACCCCGGCAAAGGAAACGGATAAAGGATCTAACAGTAGCATCATGGAATGTGAGGACAATGCTTCAGCCTGGAAAAATGAAAGAAATAGCCAATGAAATTTTAAAATTCAAATATGATATTGTAGGGCTACAGGAAATAAGATGGCAGGGGAATGGGCAGATAGATAAACCTGAGTACTCATTGGTATATAGTGGACCAGAAGAAAGAACAGGCCAACTTGGAACAGGGTTTATAATAACTAGGGAAGTTAGGAAAAGCCTTCTAGAATTTGAACCCATAAATGAAAGGATGTGCAGACTCAGACTAAAAGGTAAATTTAGGAATATATCAATAGTTAATGCACATGCACCAACAGAGGAAAAAGAGGATATAATTAAAGAACAGTTCTATGAAGACTTGGAAAAAGTATGCTGTGCAGTACCTAAATATGACCTGATGTTAGTAATAGGAGATTTTAATGCAAAAATAGGGAGGAATGAACATCCGTATGGAGTTTCTGGAAAATATTCACTACATGAAGAAAACAATGAGAATGGAGACTTACTATGCCAATTCGCAGCAAGGAATAATATGATTATTAAAAGTGCCTGCTTTCCACATAAAAGGATCCATCTGGGTACTTGGAAGTCGGCAGCCAACGGAGTAGTCAATCAGATTGACCATATTTTAGTGATTGCACGCCACTCCACGTCAGTTACGGATGTACGGAGCTGTAGAGGACCAAACTGTGATTCAGACCACTTTTTGATAAAATCAGTCTTGAGAGAGAAACTGTCACTAACAAAGGGCAACAAAATGGGAAAGATGATGAAATGGAATACAGACAAACTGAACATCCCTGATGAAGTAAAAAAATACCAAGTAACACTAAGCAGAAAGTTGAGCAATGAAGAGACCACAGTAGGAGTAGATGAAAGGTGGCACAGGTTTGAAAAAGCCATTAAGGATGCTGCAGAGGAAATAATAGGCATAAGAAGGAACAGAAGAACCCAGGAGTGGTTTGATGAAGATTGCAGGTCAGCAATAGAGGAAAAGAACAGGGCAAGAACAAAAGTGCTACAGAGAGAAACCAGAAATAATGTGGAACAATATAGAGAATTAAGGAGAAGGGCTAACAGACTGTACAAGAGAAAGAAAAGAGAGTGGAATAAGAAGAAATTTCAAGAACTAGAAGAACTAAAGGAACAGAGTGAAATAAGAAAGTTCTATCATGCCATAGGCAAAATGAAGAATAGATTCCAACCAAAAACAACGGCCTGTTCCAGTAAAGATGGGAAAATGATAAGGGAGGAAGAACAGATAGTGGGAAGATGGGCAGAGTATTTCAAAGATACACTAAGCACCAGCCTAGAAGATGAAGAGACAGCTGCACAGGCGGGAAGAGTGGAGCTGGAAGTAGACAATGAAACCAATGAGGCAAGAAAGCCAACACTACAAGAGGTCTCCCAGGCTGTGCACAAGTCAAAAAACAATTGAGCCCCTGGGGAAGACAGCATAATTGCTGAATTAATAAAAACTGGTGGTGAGGCTGTAATAAAGGAACTGCACACATTAATATCAGATATATGGGAAACAGAAACTATGCCGGATAATTGGAAAATTGGAATAATAGTCCCCATTTATAAAAAAGGGGACAGAACAGCATGTGAAAACTATAGAGGTGTAACACTCCTAAGTACAGCTTATAAGATCTTCACAAGTATACTAAACGAAAGGATACAGAAGTGTGCAGAAGGCATACTAGGGGAATATCAGTGTGGCTTTCGACCAGGCAGAGGAACAACGGATCAGATATTTGGAAAAGTTCTATGAATATGATATAGATCTGCATTTCTTATTCATCGATTTCAAACAAGCCTTTGACAGCATAAATCGGCAAGAACTATACAGAGTACTGAAAGAAGTTGGTATATGTGCTAAATTAATAAGACTAATCAGAATGACAATGACAGAGACAAGAGCAAAAGTAAAGGTCCTTAGCAGAACAAGTGATAGCTTTGACTTTAATAAAGGTGTGAAACAAGGGGATAGTCTCTCCACTGTCCTATTCAACATAGCCCTGCATAGTGCAGTAAATAAAATCAACAAAAGAGGCACCATATTTATGAAAACTAGCCAGATATGTGCATACGCTGATGACATTGCTATAGTAGGAAGAAATACCAATACACTCCTAGAAACATACCGGGCAATGGAAACAGAAGCCTTAAAAATTGGCCTCATAGTAAACGAAAACAAAACAAAATATATGGTAATGTCACAATCTGAGGCCAGAAGAACCCCTAAAAACCTAAACATCAATGGGAAATGCTTCAATGGAGTGTCCTCTTTTAACTACTTGGGAGCCCTAATAACAAATGATAACAGTATTGGAAAGGCTATAAGGGAAAGAATACAAGCAGGAAACAGAGCTTACTTTGCAAATATGCAGCTTTTCAAAAATAGCCTTGTTACTAGAAAAACTAAACTGCTAATATATAATTCCCTAGTCCGCCCAGTTATCACATACGGCTCAGAGGTATGGACGTTGACAGAACACGATAAAAATGCTCTAAGAAGCATCGAGCGGAAAATACTACGCAAAATCTATGGGCCAATAAGGGAGGAAGAAGGCTGGAGAATACGCTACAATGCCAAATTACAAGAGTTAATACAAGGCAGGGACATAGTAAAATTTGTGAAATCTCAGCGAATACGATGGCTAGGACACTTGGAGAGAATGGCAGAGGACAGAATCCCAAAGAAAATGATGAAAGGTATGATCCATTCAGTTAGGCGAAAAGGGAGACCTAGAAGAAGATGGATCGATGAGGTAATAATGGATATCAGCAATATGGGAGACCGGGGGTGGAAAAGAGCAGCAAATAACCGAGAAGTGTGGAGGAAGATTGTTGAAGAAGCCAAGGCTCACCAAGGGCTGTAGAGCTACTGAAAAAACCAATAAGATGAAAGCTGTTTTGAGTGTTGTAAAGAAATAAACAGGAAATGAGAAAGCTAAAAGTACAAGCGCCATTCAGTAAGTAGTGCAAAACATTTTTTTTATGAAAGCAAGTTGACTTTATTCAGAAGTTGCTTGGTTGATTCGGGGGAGAGGACCAAACAGCAGTCCGCAGCTCGTCGTCATGCGGTAGCATTCTCGCTTCCCACGCCCGGGTTCCCGGGTTCGATTCCCGGCGGGGTCAGGGATTTTCTCTGCCTCGTGATGACTGGGTGTTGTGTGATGTCCTTAGGTTAGTTAGGTTTAAGTAGTTCTAGGGGACTGATGACCATAGATGTTAAGTCCCATAGTTCTCAGAGCCATTTGAACCATTTTTTGAACCAAACAGCAAGGTCATTATTCAGGAGTCCAGTACACTGTTTTATTTCCCACTCTTTTGGCTACAAAACTTTATTTTTTCAATATAATCTCTGTTCAATGTGACGAACATACACCAATGGCCATATGCCACCCTATATCTTACTGCATCAATAACCTCCCCATCATACACATACTGTTTCCCGCAAAGTGTATCATCCTTCACTGGGCCTAACAGATGGAAGTTGGAAGGTGTGAGATCTAGGCTGTAAGATGGGTGAGGAAGAACAGTCTAATGATGTTTTGTGAGTTCCGCTCAGGCATGCAGGCTTGTGTGAGTCCTTGCACTTTCATGGCGAAGGACAAGTTAATTTGCATTTTTGGGAAACAAACACACTCAAACCATTTCTTCAGTGTCCTGAGGGTAACACAATGCACTTCAGAGTTGGTTGCTGCACCATTAGGGAGAACACCAAACAGAATAACCATTTCAGAGTCCCAGGAGGTTGTCACCATGATTTTACCAGCAGAAGGTTCAGCTTTGAATTTTTCTTTGGAGGAGATGAGGTATGGTGCCATTTTGTTTCTGGTTGAGAGTGGCAAAGCCATGTTTCGTCACCTGCGGTGATGATCAACAAAACAATTGTCATGCTTGACCTCACAATGTTCAAGCAATTGACACAGATAGTCCTTCATTGCTCTTTATGGTCTTCTGTTAGGTGGCAAGGGACCTAGTGGGCACCTACCTTTTACCACCCCTACTGGTTGATGAACATGTCAGCACTAGCAACAGAGACATCCAGTTGAGCAGCAACATGTTTGATTGTGATCCATTGATCACTTCAAATGAGAGTATCTGCATGTTCCAACATTACAGAAGTCACAGTTGTATGTGACCAGATGACACGTGGGAGATTATATAGATTTGCGCTACCTTATTGTGATGATGACAGATACTTCATCGAATGACTCACCATGCATTTTTTCAGTGACTAGCCTCTGTAAACATTCTCCAAATACCCATGAATATCTGCTTGGAACACACCCCTGTTACAGAAGCCATTTTGAAGGTTATGTGTAGTGCTGCCACATTTCAGAACTACATGACACTATAGGGGCTGAAGTGGGAATATTTCATGATGTCCCACAACAAATTCAGCATTTCTTCAACTGAAATTGGCTGAAAAAATGTGTTGTATTATTTATTGTATGCCATAATAATACACAATTAAATGAAAATTCACAAAGTATCAGCAAACCAAATGATGTAGCTAATGTGTTTTAACAGTTTTTACTGAATGTAACAGAAAAGCTTATTGGGCAAATCATCATCCATAGACACCCTACACAAATGACACCAAACATTGATCAGGTAGAAAACACAGTATTTCTCATGGCATCTAATATACAAGAAGTACAGGAAGAAAGCAAGCTTCCAAAATAAAATCACTCATCAGGAATAGATAACAACCACTGATCTATCATGTAAACTGGTTCTTCTCAACTGGCAACTTTCCAACGTGCTAAAAAATGCTAAAGTGAAACACTACTACACAAAAAAGGAAAGCAGGAAGAGGTGAAACTACATACCTGTTTCTTTTCTGTCTGTATTTTCAAAATTCTAGAGAAACATTTTTATAAAAGACCATATAATTTCATAAATAAATATAATATACTAATAGAATTACAGCTTGGGTTTAGGGAAAATCATTCAACTGAAACAGCATCATTTTCTTTTCTGTATGAGACATTGCAAACCCTAGATAGGGAGGGGACATACCCTTAGCACATTCTTAGACGTATCAAAATTGTTTGATACCCTCAGTTATGATTAATTGTTGGTAACATTCAGAACTGGGGCATTAGGGAAGCAACACACAACTGGATTTAATCAAACCTCCATGAAAGAAAACAATTCATAGGGATAACAAATGAAGTAAATGGGGCAGTCAGAATCCATCAGTCATATTTATGTGGCCAAACGTGGAGTTCCCCAAGGTTCTATTTTGTGTCCGATCTCATTCTTACTACATGTAAATGACCTATCTCATTCTTACTAAATGTAAATGACCGGTATATAATATAAATAGTAGAAATAGTGAACTATACCGATTTGCAGATGAAGATGATGCCAGCAGCTTAGTTACAGGCGGTTTCAAAGAAAGCTTTGAAAACAATAATAAGAACATCACAAAGGATATATTAGAGTACTTTGATGCAAATGCCTTGATTATAAATCTGGGAAAAATTCACATACTGAAATAAATGGACAAACAATCAGAAAAACAGGTAGTATAAAATTTCTGAGTATGTGGATACAACAGAATAGGAAAAGAGGTATACACATAGACTACATAAACAGAAAACACAGCAAAACATGTTTCATAATAAAGAATACTAAGAAACTGTATATCATATGACAATGTCAAGACATATATTTTGCCTATGTTCACTGAGTATTTAAGTATGGCGTAGCATTTTGGGGAAATTGTGGGGCAGATTTGAGATCATTTAGATTACAGAAAAAGAATGTTAGACGAATGGATGGGGTAGACCAAAGATCATCATGCAAGCCACTATCTTATACAAATAAAGTACTACAACTTCCATGTCTTTACATACTAGAAAATGCAATTATTATGAAAGAAAAATTAAACAGCAGAAGTCAATGTGTCATCCATAATTAATATGGACGTAACTACCACACAAGACAAATAAATAATATACGTGTAGAACAGACAAAAACAGCACTATTACAGAAAGGCATTCTTCACCCCAGAATGAAATTGTATAATGTATTACCAAATTCCTCAAAGATAATAATGGACAGAAACAATTTTTTATTATCATTGCAGGATTACATGGTGAACTACTGCTTTTATACAGTAAGGGAGTATGTAGGAAAAAAACTGCAGCACCATTTAAGATTGTTTGTGTGAAGTGCATAGAATAACAAAATATTCTGTAATCTTACTTTTTCTAAACTGATCTGTATAAATTTCAAAAATATGTGTGCTAATTAAGGAATGGTCCAATATCTTTCATGCATTGTGCAGTCCTAGATCCACAGAACCATTAAATAAATAAAATGTTTAAATCTGCTGGATTGTGACTGAAACTAGGACACCAGCTTTAATAGGCAGTGCTGTTGAGTCAGCATTGTTTAAACATTTGCTATAAACAGACTCAGAACTCTCAACTTGTCACAGGCCCCTCTCTATTATTTCTGCATGGACACATTGGTAACTTTGTTTTCTAATCCAACAATTTTTCATTTTCAGAATTTTCTGCTACATTCCTGTAGGTTTGAAAAACCATGAGACATTATTATTGTTATTATTATTACTGTCTTGATAATTAAGACATTAATAGACAATGCTCAATAGTTGTTGTTTAGTTCAGATTTCATTCTGTTTTTGATTTAATCTGCCTTTATGTAGAGATTTCTTTATATCTTGAAGTATGATGTAATTTATTTATGTATATAATAGAAAGAAACATTCCACATGGGAAAAATATATTAAAAAAAGATGCTGAGACTTACCAAATGGGAAAGCGCTGGTAGATAGACACAATAAAAAACATACACACAAATATGAAGCTTTTGAAACCCACGGTTGCTTCATCAGGAAAGGGGGAAGGAGAGTGAAATACGAAAGGATGTGGGTTTTTAAGGGAGAGGGTAAGGAGTCATTCCGTTCCTGGGATTGGAATGACTCCATACCCTCTCCCTTAAAAACCCACATCCTTTCGTATTTCACTCTCCTTCCCCCTTTCCTGATGAAGCAACCGTGGGTTGTGAAAACTTGATATTTGTGTGTGTGTTTGTGTATTTTTATTGTGTCTATCTACCAGCACTTCCCTGTTTGGTAAGTCTCAGCTTCTTTTTAATTTGTGTATGTATTTATATATTACTTGTTCCATGGATCCGTATAGTGATGTGTTCAGTAAGATTTGTAGAAGACTGAAATAACCAACAATAAATGTCTTCCTTGTATGTCTGGGCTCCATATGTTAAGTCCTGTGCACAGAACCAAAATTAGACACAGTATTTATCACATTTTATCAGTTGGCTCCCATTTGTATGTAAATGGTTGTGGAGTATACTCCCTTTCTCTTTCTAAAGTGAGCTACAAGAGCTAGTTCAGGGGTGTCTGTCACTGTGTAATTTCTTCAAAGGGTCCATGAAAAGTTATCTGAAAATTATGTGTGTTCTCAAAGTAAACACTGAAAAATGAAATACCAGGAAGTTATATACTCATTTAGGGTGTACTGATACCACATAATAACCTTATGTATGGAAATTATTGAAAGCTGCATATGTTAAATGATTCCAATAATGTACAAATAGTACAATAGTACTGTTACAGTATTAGGAAATGGGAAATGAGTTTCCTGTTCAGAGGTTGTAACAAGACACTAGTGATATGAAACATTCACATCTTGTAAAATAAGGGAATGGGAACCACTGACCTGTATCAGGTTAATCTCTCTCCCTCTCTCTCTCTCTCTCTCTCTCTCTCTCTCTCTCTCTCTTTCACACACACACACACACACACACACACACAAACAAACAAACAAACACCCATCCAAATGCACACTCCCATGACCACAGCAAGAGTCTTGTCTCAAGAGGATTTATCAGCATATTTAAATGAGTGAGGGGGAGACTGAACTTCTCTGTATTCTGTTATACAGTTGACATTTTGACATGAGAAAGCATCTAAATCACAAAAGCTATATTTTACAGAAGTATAAAATATTTACAAGTGTGTCATAAAAGAATTTTGATTGTGTAAACTGACAATGAAACATACAAAACTAAAATGAAATAGTGGAACTGAGGTAGTATGAAATAAACAAGTTTTGTGTCTATTTGCTAATTTGAAATGTTCATTTCTCTGTAAAAGGTATGATATTTTCATACATGCATTTGTTAATTTTCAGTGCATACTTGTCTATAATATGCGTGTGTTGTTTTTATCCAAAACCTATAAGTGTAGCCAGTAAATCTTTCTTCTTAGATCCACTAATGGACGTTCTGCTCTCAAGAAGTGAGGTCTTATGTCAGTGACAGTGCCCAAGATATACCCTACCTTCATAATCCTGTTCTCTTTCGATGTCTATAGCTCAATGAATGTAAGGCAGCTGACAGTGAAAGGAAAATTGTCTTGATTTGTGATCAAAGGTGCTGATTTTCAAAGTATTTGTGTTCAAGTATTACCACATGGAAAAATCATCAGGCTTCTGAAAGACAACATGAAATAATAACCATATTTGTAACCATTGTTTTACTCACTTCCTTCATTTTCTCAGTAATGGCAAAATCTCTGCCACAAAATCTCTGCTATAGAAACTAGAAATTTCAAATCAGCTGTTTTATAATTGGATAGCAAAAAGTCTACTCACCAAGTAGCAGGAGAACACAAACATAAAGAAAGATTTTACTTATGCAAGCTTTTGGAGAGTGGCTCCTTCCAACAGAAAGGCTGAAGGGGAATGAAGAGGGGTGAAGGAAAAGGACTGGAGAGGTTTAGGAAAAGGAGCAGAGTTCGGAAAAGTCTCCAGAATCCTAGGGCAAAGGAAACTTGTTAGATGGAATGAGAAGGAAAGACTGATTGTTGGGAACCGACAAGTGATATATGACCTTATAATGTCAAAAATTGATTATCTTCATTGTGAACTGTTTTGAAACATTTATTAGACATAATCCAAATAACGTTCGTAAGAGCCACCTGATTTCTTAATTTGTTCTGCACAATTAATTAGGCCAAATCAGCAGGGCTCTTTTTGTTAGGAAATCAAGGTCTGCAAAAACAGTAACACACTAGGCAGACAGGTAATACTGTGGGCTAGCCAAGTGTCAACAGCAGGCAATAACACAGCCTAAATCACAGCCTAGAAGAAAACCACCTAGCACAGGGACATTGTCAATAGATGCACATGAGAACTTACTGTGAATGTCAGCTGGTTGACAAGTGAGGCCAAGGAGCACAGCAATAGCCCTTAAATCTGCCACAGATATTTTACCACCTGACCTCGTGCTGCAGATGTATCTTTCCATACCATGCCTAGGAACCTTGTGGGTCATATGCATTATCATATCTCTAGATCATTGGTATGACCGGTGATATTACAAGATCCCCCCCTCCTCCTTGAATCACCCCACAGTGCCAGAACCATCCTAGCCTGTGTTTAGGAGGACGAGATGAGCACAGCATGCTGCAATGGCTATGGTGCAGCTTCAGATTCTGTTGGCTTTGGAGGAGTTGCACCTGGGTCCAGTAGCAGAGAGGCAGGAGGCAACTATTGTTCATACTCCTAGCTTGTTGCTGATTCTGGGGAAGACAGTCAGTCTGACATCAGACTCAGGGCAGACTGAGGGAGCCTCCTGAATATGGGCTAGGTCTATATCAGTAGGTATGATGGACAACAACTAGAAAACCGGAATGTCAGATGCCCAGCAACTGTGGTGTTGTCCTGGAATCAGACATCACAACTGATGTTGTTCTGAAGGGTGGGCAAGAAGTGCTGGCCACACCAGTGTGACAGATTCATAAACGAAGCTTGCCCTGGATTGTGCAAATGGAGTTGATTCTGGTGCCAGTCAGAGTCCTTTGAGGAGGGGCCACCAAGATCAGCTGGCAATCTGAACATCCATGCCCTTAAAAGGTGTGTCTGCTTCATCTTCTTGTCGTGACGAAGGCTGAACCGACCTAAATGGAGGCTGCAACACATTTAATGAGGAACAAAGAGGGTATTCATGCAAGAGCTTCAAGAGTGCACCACCATCACCTCATAAGATGATAAAAAGGAAAGCAGTGCAGAACTGGTAGGCTTGAAGTTAATATTGTTCTGTCTGCATTTCAAACATTTGCACAGAATGTGCAGCCATGCCAATAGAGGTAAGACAAAACACAGGTTTAGAACCAGTGGATTCAAACACCATCCCATTGTTTCTGGAAAGAGCTTGTGTGGCTCCTTTAATGGAGAAAACAGTAACCTCTCCTTTGGTGTGGTCTTTGTTTTCAGGTGACATTTGGGGAATGAGAACAAGCATCTCCTAAAATCAACCACATGGCCTCACAGAATGGACCCACAAAATCTGCATGCAGCCACTCCCATGGCTGGACAGGCATAGGCCACAGCTGGTAGGCTTGTGGCAGTGCAGGTTGTTGTGTTTGAGACATCTACATCCACATCTACATCTATACTCCGCGAGCCACCTTACGGTGTGTGGCGGAGGGTACTTATTGTACCACTATCTGATCCCCCCTTCCCTGTTCCATTCACGAATTGTGCGTGGGAAGAACGACTGCTTGTAAGTCTCCGTATTTGCTCTAATTTCTCGGATCTTTTCGTTGTGATCATTACGCGAGATATATGTGGGCGGTAGTAATATGTTGCCCATCTCTTCCCGGAATGTGCTCTCTCGTAATTTCGATAATAAACCTCTCCGTATTGCGTAACGCCTTTCTTGAAGTGTCCGCCACTGGAGCTTGTTCAGCATCTCCGTAACGCTCTTGCGCTGACTAAATGTCCCCATGACGAATCGCGCTGCTTTTCGCTGGATCATGTCTATCTCTTCTATTAATCCAACCTGGTAAGGGTCCCATACTGATGAGCAATACTCAAGAATCGGATGAACAAGCGTTTTGTAAGCTACTTCTTTCGTCGATGAGTCACATTTTCTTAGAATTCTTCCTATGAATCTCAACCTGGCGCCTGCTTTTCCCACTATTTGTTTTATGTGATCATTCCACTTCAGATCGCTCCGGATAGTAACTCCTAAGTATTTTACGGGCGTTACCGCTTCCAATGATTTACCACCTATGGCATAATCGTACTGGAATGGATTTCTGCCCCTATGTATGCGCATTATATTACATTTATCTACGTTTAGGGAAAGCTGCCAGCTGTCGCACCATTCATTAATCCTCTGCAGGTCTTCCTGGAGTACGTACGAGTCTTCTGATGTTGCTACTTTCTTGTAGACAACCGTGTCATCTGCAAATAGCCTCACGGAGCTACCGATGTTGTCAACTAAGTCATTTATGTATATTGTAAACAATAAAGGTCCTATCACGCTTCCTTGCGGTACTCCCGAAATTACCTCTACATCTGCAGATTTTGAACCGTTAAGAATGACATGTTGTGTTCTTTCTTCTAGGAAATCCTGAATCCAATCACAAACCTGGTCCGATATTCCGTAAGCTCGTATTTTTTTCACTAAACGTAAGTGCGGAACCGTATCAAATGCCTTCCTGAAGTCCAGGAATACGGCATCAATCTGCTCGCCAGTGTCTACGGCACTGTGAATTTCTTGGACAAATAGGGCGAGCTGAGTTTCACATGATCTCTGTTTGCGGAATCCATGTTGGTTATGATGAAGGAGATTTGTATTATCTAAGAACGTCATAATACGAGAACATAAAACATGTTCCATTATTCTACAACAGATTGACGTAAGCGAAATAGGCCTATAATTATTCGCATCTGATTTATGACCCTTCTTGAAAATGGGAACGACCTGCGCTTTCTTCCAGTCGCTAGGTACTTTACGTTCTTCCAGAGATCTACGATAAATTGCTGATAGAAAGGGGGCAAGTTCTTTAGCATAATCACTGTAGAATCTTACGGGTATCTCGTCTGGTCCGGATGCTTTTCCGCTACTAAGTGATAGCAGTTGTTTTTCAATTCCGATATCGTTTATTTCAATATTTTCCATTTTGGCGTCCGTGCGACGGCTGAAGTCTGGGACCGTGTTACGATTTTCCGCAGTGAAACAGTTTCGGAACACTGAATTCAGTATTTCTGCCTTTCTTCGGTCGTCCTCTGTTTCGGTGCCATCGTGGTCAACGAGTGACTGAATAGGGGATTTAGATCCGCTTACCGATTTTACATATGACCAAAACTTTTTAGGGTTCTTGTTTAGATTGTTTGCCAATGTTTTATGTTCGAATTCGTTGAATGCTTCTCTCATTGCTCTCTTTACGCTCTTTTTCACTTCGTTCAGCTTTTCCTTATCAGCTATGATTCGACTACTCTTAAAACTATGATGTGCACAATATCTCAGTAGTCCGTATCCTATCAACTTGTCACTAGGCTAGAGACCATTCTGGAAATGCTCCAACACAATTGATGCAGCAACCACAATTTACAGTATTGCAGAATTTCAAGAATCACCATCCAACACCGATGATCATCTTGATTCAATAATAGGACAAATTTGAAAAGATGAAGAGCATGGCATTGTGTAAAGAAACAATGAAGTTTCAGAGAGACCACCAAAGGTAGGACCTGTGCCCAATCAGGTTACACAACTGACAAGCCTGTCTCAAGAGTGGCTGCAAACAGTCTCTTGTTAGCAAAAATTTCTGATTGAGACCTATAGGAAACTGTGACAGTGTGTCTGCATACAGGTGCTAGGCCAGTGTGTGATAACGAATAGAATATTGGTGATTTGAGAAGTGAAGATCCAAGAATTGCAATCTCCAAGATGTTCTTTCAGGCCCCCTTTGACTTATGACCAAATGTGGATGACAACAGCCTGTGCTCTGTGATGAAATGTTGAAATGGTATGGACATGTTAAGAGAATGGGGGAGAAGAGGATACTCAAGAGGATGCAGAAGATGAAACTGGAGGGAAAGAGATGAAGAGGAATACTGAGAGACAGATGACTAAAAGGAGTTGAGGAATTCATCCAGAAGAAATGAGAAGACTGGACCAAGGTGAAGACAGAGAGATGTGGCAAGACAGAAGGCGATGAAGAAGCCTATGTTCCAAACAGACCCAGCCAGAGGCTGGAAACTGTCCAAGATGATGATGACCATGTGCCCTGTGACACAAAAAGTAGCTGCTATTCTGACACTGCTCCATGAAGGTGGAATACTTGTTAGAACTTGAACCTGTTCACAGTGAGTTGAACTTCTACATTTCTGAGTAAAGAACTCCATTACATTGGAAAAATATCTGCACTTTTCACATGGGCACTCCACAGAATGTAAGGCATTAGCATGTGTTTTGTTTCTTCGCATGAGGCAACAAAATGAAAACTATATAGGATATAGTAGAGACAGAGACAGGTGGGATCAGAAAGGAAGAGGAACAGATAGCTCTAAAAATAAATGACACATTGTTAACAAGTGCATGCAATGTTTCAGAACTGTTAAACAAGTACTTTGTTTCTGTTACTGACAGCTTGTGGTTATGAGGTTCAATAAATAGTGCAATGGAGCATCTGAGACCAGTCTCTTCAAATAACTTCAGTAAAATGGAAATGACACTACTTCTCCCAAAGAAGTAGCATCTTTCATAAAATTCTTAAAAACAGAGTATTTTAGTTGGTTATGATAACATGTCAACAAGTTAATTAAAGAGTGCTCATGTGAGTTCAATTCTGTCTTAATTTATTTGTGTGATCAATCTCTTATTAGTGGAATATTTCTAGTATGCCTAAAATATGCTGATGTTGAACCTCTTTACAAGAAGAAGGATAAAGAGATACCATCATATTATTGACCAATTTCACTTTTGCAAACTTTTTCAAAAATATTTTATAAGATTTTGTTCAAGCATCTTCTTAAGTATCTGACTGCAAATAATATATTGTCCAAGTGACAATTTGGGTTGCATAAGGATTCCGATATAGGGAAGACTATTTACAAGTACAGAGAGAATATACTTAATTCATTAGATAACAAACTAAAACTACTGACATTTTCTGTGATGTGTTGAAAGCTTTTGACTGTGTGAATCACAATATTCTCATAAGTAAATTAGAATATTATGGAGTCATTGGCAGTACTGCAAAATGGTTCAAGTCATACCTAACTAACAGGAAACGAAGAGTGTCATTGCAAAATACCTTTGGAGTAATCAATCAGCCTTCATCTGATTGGGAATTAATTACATGTGGTGTTTGTCAAGGTTCCATCTTGGGTCTATTGCTTTTCCTCGTGTACATTAATCCCCTCTCGTCTGTTACATTGCCAGATGCTAAGTTTGTTTTGTTTGCCTATGATACAGACTTTTCAATAAATATCAAGGCAAGAACAGATTTAGAAATGGCTGCTAATCAAATGTTCACTGACTTAAATAAATGGCTTAAAGCTAATTCACTGACATTAAACTTTGAAAAGACCCACTATATGCAGTTGAGAACCTGTAAGAGATTTCCTTCCAGCATGTGCGTAACATATGAAAACATGTAGATAGAAGAGATCGACAGTGTTAAAGTTCTGGGGTTTCAACTCCATAATAAATTCATTTGAGAAGGCTGTACTGCAGAATTGCTGAAGTGCCTAAACAAGTCTTTATTTGCAGATGTGAATTATATAAGATGCAGGAGATATAAATATAAAAAACTTTGATATGTTGCTTACTTTAATTCTATTATGTCATATTGGATCATATTCTGGGATAATTGTCAAACTCAACAAAACTTTTTAGAGTGCACAAGCCTGTAATAAGACTCATTTCTGGTGTAGAAACATTTTCAGAGATCTGGATACTCTAACCACTGCTTCTCACTATTCTTATTCCTTAATGAAATTTGTTGCAAATACAGTAACATGTCTCTAGTTCCAACCAATATCTCAATACATAGTATCAACACTAAGAATAAGAACAATCTATATGTTGTTGTTATTGTTGTTGTGGTCTTCAGTCCAGCACAAGCTTCTTCATCTCCAAGTAACTACTGCAACCTACGTCCTTCTGAATCTACTTGGTGTTCTCATCTCTTGGTCTCCCTCTATGACTTTTACCCTCCATGCTGTCCTCCAATACCAAATTGGTGATCCCTTGATGCCTCAGAACATGTGCTACCAACCAGTCCCTTCTACTAGCCAAGTTGTGTCACAAATTCCTTTTCTCCCCAGTCCTATTCAGTACCTTCTCATTAGTTACATGATCTACCCATCTAATCTTCAGCATTCTTCTGTAGCACCACATTTGAAAAGCTTCTATTCTCTTCTTGTCTTAACTAGTTATTGTACATATTTCACTTCCAAACACATGCCATACACATACTTTCAGAAAAAATTTTCGACACTTAAATCTATACTCGATGTGAACAAATTTCTCCTCGTCAGAAACACTCTCCTTGCTGCCATTGTCAGTCTACATTTTATATCCTGTCTCCTCTGAACATCGTCACTTATTTTGCTCCACAAACAGCAAAACTCATCTACTACTTTAAGTGACTCATTTCCTAATCTAATTCCCTCAGCATCACCTGATTTAATTCAACTGCACTTCATTATCCTTGTTTTGCTTTTGTTCAAGTTCATCTTATATCCTCCTTTCAAGACACTTTCCATTTCATTCAACTCTCTTCCAGGTCCTTTGCTGTCTCTGACAGAATTACAATGTCATCAACAAACCTCAAAGTTTTTATTTCTTTTCAATGGATTTTAATTCCTACTCCAAATTTTTCTTTTGTTTCCTTTATTGTTTGCTCAATATACAGATTGAATAATACCTAGGGTAGGCTACAACCCTGTCTCACTCCCTTCCCAACCACTGCTTCCCTTTCATGCCCCTCGACTCTTATTACTGCCATCTGGTTTCTGTAAAAATTGTAAATATCATTCCACTCCCTTTATTTGACCCCTGCCACCTTCAGAATTTGAAAGAGAGTATTGCAGTCAACATTGTCAAGAGCCTTCTCTAAGTCTACAAATGCTAGAAATGTAGGTTTGCCTTTCCTTAATCTATCTTCTGATATAAGTATTAGCATCAGTATTGCCTCACATGTTCCAACATTTCTATGGTATTCAAATGATCATCCCAGAGGTTGGTTCTACCAGTTTTTCTATTCATCTATAAAGAATTCATTTTGGTATTTTGCAGCCATGACTTATTAAACTGATAGCTCAGTAATTTTCACATGTGTCAACACCTGCTTTCTTTGGGATTGCAATTATTAAATTCTTCTTGTAGTCTGAGGTTGTTTTGTTGTCTCATACACCTTGCTCACCAGATGGTAGAGTTTTGTCAGGGCTGGCTCTCCCATGGCTATCAGTAGTTCTAATGGAATGCTTTCTACTCCTGGGGCTTGTTTTGACTCAGATCTTTCAGTGTTCTGTCAAATTCTTCACTAAGTATCATCTACAGATGTTAAAGTAACCTCTGGCGTGCCACAAGGGAGTATTATGGGACCATTGATTTTCACAATATATATAAATGACCTAGTAGATAGTGTTGGAAGTTCCATGGGGCTTTTCGCAGATGATGCTGTAGTATACAGAGAAGTTGCAGCGTTAGAAAATTGTAGCGAAATGCAGGAAGATCTGCAGCGGATAGGCACTTGGTGCAGGGAGTGGGAACTGTCCCTTAACACAGATAAATGTAATGTATTGCGAATACATAGAAAGAAGGATCCTTTATTGTATGATTATATGATAGCGGAACAAACACTGGTAGCAGTTACTTCTGTAAAGTATCTGGGAGTAAGCGTGCGGAACGATTTGAAGTGGAATGATCATATAAAATTAATTGTTGGTAAGGTGGGTACCAGGTTGAGATTCATTGGGAGAGTGCTTAGAAAATGTAGTCCATCAACAAAGGAGGTGGCTTACAAAACACTCGTTCGACCTATACTTGAGTATTGCTCATCAGTGTGGGATCCGTACCGGATCGGGTTGACGGAGGAGATAGAGAAGATCCAAAGAAGAGCGGCGCGTTTCGTCACAGGGTTATTTGGTAACCGTGATAGCGTTACGGAGATGTTTAATACACTCAAGTGGCAGACTCTGCAAGAGAGGCGCTCTGCATCGCGGTGTAGCTTGCTCGCCAGATTTCGAGAGGGTGCGTTTCTGGATGAGGTATCGAATATATTGTTTCCCCCTACTTATACCTCCCAAGGAGATCACGAATGTAAAATTAGAGAGATTAGAGCGCGC
The DNA here is from genome assembly GCF_023898315.1 of Schistocerca nitens. Taxonomy (NCBI): domain Eukaryota; kingdom Metazoa; phylum Arthropoda; class Insecta; order Orthoptera; family Acrididae; genus Schistocerca; species Schistocerca nitens. The sequence goes on from NC_064619.1 coordinate 361,366,460, forward strand.
ACGGAGGCTTTCAGACAGTCGTTCTTCCTGCGAACCATACGCGACTGGAACAGGAAAGGGAGGTAATAACAGTGGCACGTAATGTGGCCTCCGCCACACACCGTTGGGTGGCTTGCGGAGTATAAATGTAGATGTAGATGTAGATGTTTCTCATTTCATCTTCAATTACATCCTTTTCCAGTTCCATAATATCACCCTGAAGTACATTGCCCTTGTATAGACCCTCTACTTACTCCTTCCATCTTTCTGATTTCCCTTCTTTGCTTAGAACCGGTTTTCCATCTGAACTCTTGATATTCATACAAGTGGTTCTCTTTTCTCTGAAGATCTCTTTAATTTTTATGTAGGCAGTATCCATCTTACCTCTATTGATATATGCATCTACATCCTTACATTTGTCCTCTAGCCGTTTCTGCTTAGTCATTTTGCACTTCCTCTCGATCTCATTTTTGAGACATTTGTATCCCTTTTTGCCTACTTCATTTACTGCATTTTTGTATCCCTGTTACCCAAGGATTTCTACTAGCCCTCATCATTTTACCTAGTTGATCCTCTGCTGCCTTTACTATTGCATCTCTTAAAGCTACCAATTCCTTTTCTACTGTATTTCTTTCCCCTGTTCTTGTCAATCATTCCCTAATGCTCTCTCTGAAACTCTTTACAACCTCGGGTTCGTTTTTCATCCATATTCCATCTCCTTAAAGTCCCCCCTTTTCATAGTTTCTTCAGTTTTAATCTACAGTTCATAACCATTAGATTGTGGTCAGAGCCCACATGTGCCTCTATAAATGTCTTACAATTTAAAACCTGGTTTTCAAATCTCTGTCTTACCATTATATAACCTATCTGAAACCTTCCAGTGTCTCCAGGCCTCTTCCATGTTTACAACCATCTTTCATGATTTTTAAACCAAGTGTTAACTATGATTAAGTTATGCTCTATGCAAAATTCTACCAGGTGGCTTCCTCTTTCATTTCTTACTCTGTTCCATATTCACCTACAGATTTTCCTTCTCTTTCTTTTCCTACTATTGAATTCCAGCCCCCCCCCCCCCCTACTGTTAAATTTTCATCTCCTTTTCCTATCTGAATAATTTCTTTTACCTCATCATACATTTATTTGATCTCTTTGTCATCTGTGGAGCTAGTTGGCATATAAACTTGTACTACTGTGGTAGGTATGGACTTCATATCTATTATGGCTAAAATAATGCGTTCACTATGCACTTTGTAATAGCTTACCTGTGCTCCTAGCTTTTATCCATTACTAAACCTACTATGGCATTACCTCTATTTGATTTTGTATTTATAGCCCAGTATTCACCTGACCAGAAGTCTTGTTCCTCCTGCCACCAAACTTCACTAATTCCCATTATATCTAACTTTAACCTGTCCATTTCCTTTTTTAAATTTTCTAACTACTTACGTGATTAAGGGATCTGACATTCTGCTCTCCAATCTGTAGAACGCCAGTCTTGTTGATCCTGATAACAATGCCCTCCTGGGTAGTCCACGTGTGGAGATCTGAATGGTGGGCTATTTTACCTCCGTAATATTTTACCCAAGAGGATGCCATCATCATTTAACCAAACAGTAAAGCTGCATGCCCTCGAGAAAAATTATGGCTGTAGTTTCCCCTTGATTTCAGCCACATAAAAACCGAAAATCACATACCTTGGTCCAAAAAGGGGTCCAGTATTCAGGAACACACATTTACAATAAATTGCTAACAACCATTAAAAATTTGGTTTCAGATAAAGCACTGTTTAAACAGAGTTTGAAAGACTTTTTGGTAGGCAACTCCTTTTACTCTATAGGTGAATATCTTCATAGGAACTATTAGACCAGCTCAATTTAAACTGTCAGTTAGACCTCAGTTTTGAAAGCACTTGGTCACAACAGTTAAGATTAGGTGTTCTCTGTTTCATTCTGACAGTGTATTAATTCTGTGAATATTAGCAGCTCCAATTTACTGTAATGTATTCACATATTTTGATAATCTCCTGAAAAAAGATCAGGGAAGTGAATATGATACTCAGATGTGAATTTTAAAATTTTCCCGGCGAATTGACTGTTCAAACAAATTTCGGGCTTGCAGCCGGTCGTTCAATACTTCGCACGATATTTCAACTGGGCACCTGCCAGTCGCGACGGCTCACCTGAAGATGACTGGCAGGTGCCCAGTTGAAATATCGTGCGAAGTATTGGACGACGACCGGCTGCATCCCCGAAATTTGTTTGAACATGATACTCAGATGTTCTTTGTTTCTTATGTTATTCTTTCTGACATGTTTCATACCCATGAGAATTACCTCATTTTTGGGTCTATGGAACGAAAACTGAATCTAATCTAAGATAATCTAATCATATACTGACTCACTTGAAGCTGTTCCAACAAAGCTTTTTCACAAAATGGTCACATTTGCATTTGTTGAAAGTCTCTCAATCAGAAAGGTGTTAGTAGGAGTGAGTAGAGATTCATGATGCAGTCATGTTCCTGGGATAATCCTCAATGATCGGTATCTACATTCCAAGAATCCTTCACATGATTTGATCTCATGTGAAGAACCAAAGCACATACTAATGCCCTGTATTTTTTGGAGTTCCCTTGTGAACAATGGAAACATTTTCCCAATGTAATGGAGCTCTTTACTCAGAAATGTAGAAGTTCAATGAAAACTACTTTGTGTTCTGCCTTACGGCAGGTCTTGTCATGAGGGAAGCCTCATCAGAGAGGTCCACCGCGTAAGCATCTAGGGAAGTAATTCCAGTGGTGGTTTCCCATTGCCTTCCACTGATGATGAAATGATAATGAGGACAACACAACACCCAGTCCCTAAGACAGACCACCATGCTGACCACTCAGCTGTCAGTGCAGACAGAAGTTCAATTAGCAGTGAATGGATTCAAGCTCTAACAAATACTCCGCCTTCATGGAGCATTGTCAGAGTAGCAGCTACTTTTTGTGTCACAGGGCACATGGTATTAGTATCAAGAAAAGTTAAAGACAGTAATGGTGTAATTGCTTCTCCAGAATGCAGTAATGGTCAAAAGCTGTTACCTGAAACTATGAAACATGTCACAGTGATGTTTTATGAAAATGACAATATTTTAAGACTTTGGCAGTAAGAAAAGATCATGTGTCTATCATGGTAGATAAGAAGGTTTTATGCTGAAGAGAATTACTTTAGTTAATCTGAAACAGCTGTACACAAAATAGTCCACAAAATACAGGATGTTAATATGTTCTTTGTTTCTTTACGGGGGATCACATCATATGAAGTTTCCTTGGAAAATTAGAACACAGTTGCAGCTTGCATTTCTAGTCACTGCTACTAACATGTTTCTAATGAAAGAACTTCCAACAAAAGCAAAAGATACCATTTTTGCTATGGGAGCTGATGAGAATGCTTTATTGGAACAGCTGAAAGCGAGTTTAAATGGCTTTCAAATACAATGAAAACTGATACACAGGACATATTCCATAAGTATTACATATATTTAAAGATGCTGAGATTAACTGCATGTCTCCTGGTGAATCACAATTCCTTACCTGACCTAGTAGGATAGATGCTGTTTGGGTCCCATTCTCCAGTGTTATATCTAAGGTGGATGTCCCATCATTACAGAGTCACAGTGCATGGTTGTATAAACTTGAAAGCGAGTGTTATGAAAAGAATGTATCAACTTTAAGTGAATTTATTTCATTTCTGGATCAAGATGCCAAGGAAAACAATGCCATGTGCAAGATGGAAGAGGTTTAAAAATAAAATTTCCTTCATTTTAATTTAGTATCTTTATGAAATTGCTCTTATGTCACTTGATATCAGTATATATGTAAAATGTTATTAACGTCTCTCATTATTGCTTGCACATTTTTTTTTTTTTCAGTGAAGTTGTCTTTTCAATGTACAGTATTAGAAAGAGGATATCTCTCCATATTTTTGCACCAAAGCTGTCTTTTAACTCTTTAAACTGAAAAATACATTTAACAGTGAATTTCCACATATACATTGCAGCTTTCGCCTGTTTACAGGTTTGACTCGCAGATCAACCATAAACTTGTTAGGAACAATTTTTCAAGGAATACGCATGGTTCTTATTTACCAATTCCCTGTAGGATCAAATGTTGGTGATATGTGTGGGTGGTACTTTCATTTTATTCTTTACCAATGAATAAAGTGAGTTAAGATATTATTTTTTGCGTGTATGATTGCTACCAGATGTATAAACATTTCTGCAAAAAGTCAAGTTGAGTTTCAGCTGTACACGCCCCCCCCCCCCCCTCCCCCACGATGCCTCTCAAGTTTGTAAAATTTGACATTTTTTCCCCCCGATGGAGTCATATTTAAGTGATAGCAAGAAATATTAAGTGTGATGCCAGATGCTTTCCATTATCATTACCAGGACTAAAGAATTGCAATGCCAAGATGAGATCTGTACTGTTTCCCTGTATGAAGTTATGCTTTTTTTAAAAAAATCATGAATTTAAAGCACAGCACATAAAAAGTGGGTTTTTCAACATTTTTCATAAAACGTTTGAATGATTTATCGTACTTTTTATACGTTATGTCATCTTAGTGGCCTGGCACGAAAGTACTGAGGTCTGTGGGTCAACTCATTACTACATACTAGATCTCTGAAAGTAACAAAATTGATGCTTGACTGCTGACCAGGTACATACTCTTGAGCCTTTGAACCTGTATTTATCAACAATGGTTAGAATTATGACAGTACTATTTGCCAGTTTTACTATTAAGACATGAGGTTATACATGTACCAAATGTGACTAAATTCTGAAATGATCACTTTAGCATTGCCTGCAAGATTGCATGGAATGACCCAAAAGGAATAAAATTGGTATAGCATGAACTGTTGCTGGCAGTGTAAGGTAGCATGATGCACCTTCACCACTTTGATGTTGTTTATTTTCATCACCTCATTCGATTGCCATTGGTGCAGCAACTCTGAAAAACATCTGCTATGTAATCCTGGGAAAAACACTGTTGACAGATGTCATCATAATGTGAGCAACTGCCTCGTATGTATAGAAGAGCAATGGGCACATTCTGCAGTGTGCATATGTTTAGTCAAAGCCAGGAGGATAACTGTTATGGCACTATATTTCATTCCTGTCCAGTCAGAAGGGGGCCATTCCACTGCCATATGGAAGGCAAGACATGTTTCCATTGTCCAGATCACAAGGGCTAGGTTGTGCCACATTTGATTATTGAGATAATTCCAATATTTCAAAGTCTGTGGAAATGGTACCTTGACCTGATTGAGAATTCGCAAATACACTAGCAGTATACAAAACTTCAACTAAAGAAGGAGGCTACAGCCGTATTTTCTGAGCATGCACTTCACAGCTTGGTGCTAATCATTCTGTGGTAAATAACTGTCTGATGTTGCCTTACAGTGTTGAAAGAACTTTAAAATGAGCAGGCACCACATACATTTTTGTAGTAAAATGTTCCCCTAAAAGTGTGTGATTAGTGATGGGGGGCAGCACTGATGGATCAGCTAAAGGGACAGTTTGGCACAAGATAATGTAGTAGTAGGTTTGTACTTAACAGAATGACCCCACTGTTATGTAGGGCAATTAATACCACTTGTCTGAAAATGAGGTGCCGAAGACTTTTGTTACAGAACTTTTGAACTTCACTGAACATCTGGAAAGCTGGGATTGCCAGATCTCTAAGCATCTGTAGAAGCTCTTGCTGTTGCCAAATTGTTGTTTCAAGAACTCTCAAGTATCATGGTCCATCACGGTTGACACAGTCAGCAAAATGGCTTGACAAATCCTATTCTAGCAAGGAGTGGGTTGCAGTTACCTAAACTACTTGTTGCCGCTGCTATAAATCTACATCTTCAGTGACACAGATTTTATTAAATAATTCACACAATGTACTAGTTTCCATCTCTTCTGGAAGTATGCAAAACAAAAGACTTTTGAAGGTGGATACCTCTTGTTTGGTACAGTATTTTGGAAGTTTGTAGAATGACTCTCATGTTAATCAGGAGAACACTGTACATAGGGTCAACTGGGAAGCAGTCGAGCAAGAATCACACTCTCAGTGCTTCCATATATCATTGGTTCGTTTGCTGGAAGCACAGTGGTCAGTTGAGCTGTGTGCAAAATCAGTACTACAGCAGACAGGTAGGCAATACTGTGGGCTAGGCAAATGTTGATGGCAGATAACAACAAAGTCCAAATCACAGTTCAGGAGAAAATCATATTGTGCAGGGATATCATCAATAGGTACACTGGAGAGCTAGCTGTTAGCATCAACTGATTGACAAGTGGGGCTGCGGCAGTTAACAGGAGCCCTGAAACCTGTCACAAGTGTTTTGTCACAGGATTTGGCACCAGCAGATGTATCCTTCTGCACTGCACATGGTGACATCAGCGAATGTATGCATAATTATGTTGAGTGATCCATAGATATGTCCAGTGGAATTACACTCTCAATAAGAGTGATGAAATTAAAGGTTTATGTGTTTTTTGAAAACCTGTTAGTAGAACCTCTTATGACTGCTCACTGTATTTGATGAGTATGCTACACATTATACATGACCAGATCTGGAGTTAGAATAGCTTACCAAAATAAGCTTGAATAATGATTTTCTTCTGTTAGGATGAGGAAAAATTCATTTTGATTAAATCAGCATTATGCTCTTTGTATTTCATTTTGTAGTGGTTTTTCAGAGGTTATTGTAAATTACATCCTCTCTCTTCTTTTACTTTATCAAGGTCTTAAAAATATTTTGAGACTTTCCTACAATTAAGTTAACTGATTGACAGCATACATAATCTTGATCGCGAAGCTTTGGTAAAGTGTAGTTGGGTGAACCTGTCTTCTAGAGGCTTGAAATTTGAGTTTCTCACCATGCGGCCCTCTCCTTTCTATTGAGATAGAGTTATTAGCTTGAAAAGAAGATGTCATTTATTTTCTAACGATTATTTCCAGAAGCCATTATACTGTTCACATCTAGTGAGTTCTTTTACGTCTCGTCTCTTGTAGAGTGAATTGCAGATAACCTAACAAAAGGTAAAGGAATCTTTCTTGAGGTACATAGCCAAAAACTGATGGTTATCCTGTATGACAATGAGAAGTGTTTGTTTGCTCTTTGGTTTGAAGGAAATTAAAAAAAAAAACACCTCTGTTGGTAACAAGACAACAATGAAAAGTTGATGCTCTCTTGTGACATGAGCTTATTGTCTTCCCTTTGCTCAGGCCATCACACTCATCACTAATGCCATTTTTTAAGAGCAGGAGAAATTCAACTATTCCATCTAGCAGTTTACTGGCGGAGGTCCTTAATTGTTAGCCACTAAAAATCTGGTTCTGATTTTCTAAAATTTTATTTTATTATTATTATTATTTTTTGTAACATACATTTAGTTCAGTGTCAACACCTCAACTGCTTGAAAATAGCTGTAAATACACTGTTACTAAAATAGTATTTTACTTTGCATTGTCTCCAGCTGCCACGCAGGGTGATGGTATGGCTGTTCTGTCCTCACTTCGGTCATTTGACAGAGAACTGCAGAAGCAGTACATCATACCAATTATTATAAAGGATTCAGGGAATCCTCCAATGTCTGGCACTAGCACACTAACAATAACTATAGGAGACATTAATGATAACATGATGCTGCCTGGGAGTAAAGATATATATGTCTACAACTTCATGGTAAGCTCCCGGATTCTTTTTAGTACAGTAGTTTTTGAAATCAATTTCTGGCTTTCTGTTATTATACTTCTAATTCTTTTCTCATTATTATTGTCACAAAATAGCGGAGCTGCTGAGTTGTAGGTAGACAGAACAAAAAGGTTTTCACGCTTAAAGCTTTCGGGCAATAGTCTTTGTCAACAATAGACACACACACACACACACACACACACACACACACACACACACACGCAAATGCAAACGCGTGTGTGTGTCTTTATGTGTGTCTATTGTTGAGAAAGGCCATGGCCGAAAGCTTTAAGTGTGAAAATCTTTTTGTAGTGCCTATCTGCGACTCAGCATCTATGCTATGTGGTGAGTAGCAACTTTTCTTCTCATAATATTGTTACATTCCGTCCTGGATTTTCCAATGGTAATTCTTTTCTCACATACACCATTCCCAGTAACACGTATTCGAGTTGATGTGACTTCATCCTTAGAGACTCGCTTGTGTATGAGAAGAATTATATGTTTTATTATAGCAACTCCAGTTACATAGAGCATATTTATTGAATAGTCAAATAATTGTAAGTGGTAGAAAGAACCTATAAGTTAAATTAACAGCAGACAAATTGTTGTGGAAAAAGTAACCTCTCACCATTTCTGTGTCACTGACTTTTAAGAAACAACAACTGATGTCAGGCAAGCCATCTTGAACTGTGAAACAAACAAATGAAAGAAACAGTGGCTGGTGTGTGTGCGCATGTGTATGTGTATGTGTGTGTGTGTGTGTGTGTATGTGTGTGTGTCACAAGAGTATGGGACACATGTCACAATGTTGGGATGCACAGAGACAGATAGCACAGGTAGCCAGATACAACTTCCTTAATCTTGTGTCTATTCATGTTATCTTAGCTGCCAATCCTAATTTACATATTCAAGAGATCCTTCCCTGAATTTTACAACCATTTCATTATCTCCAGTCATCTTTCTCCCTTCTTCTCTCATTAGCACTTTTCTCTCTCCTGGACTGCCTTCTACCACACCTTTCCATTCCATCCCCTCTGGCTCTCTTTACCAGACTACTCTCTTCTCCCTGATCCAATCTTTCTTCCCCCACCCATTCTTTCCAGCCTACTTCCCTCATCCACTTTTGATCACTTACTGTTTATTTCTCCCTCTCCATCCCACTCTTTCTTTCACTCTTTCGCTCTGACTCTTATCACATTCATCACCACCCTCTCTCTCATTACCAGATTACGCTCTGTTCCATGAGCTGACCTTCCTTCCCCTACCCACTGTCCCCAGCCCTCTTTCCCCACACTTTCTTGCTTACTTCACCCCCCACCCCCCTCCAATTCTCTTATCCTCCCACTCACTATCTCACTCTCATCCTCCAGTGCCTCTCCAGACTCTCTCTCTGCCAAACACTCACTCTCCGTCCTTTCTCTGCCTTCCCACTCTGTCCCCCCTTCCCACTCACTCCCTCACCTCACTATCTCCCCACTTCACCATTTCCTCCATTCGCTTTCCTCCACTCCCTGTTGCCCTTCTTTCCCCTCTTTTCGACTCCCCTCTCTCTTCTTACCCCTTCCCCCTCCCCTTTACCGTTCCCAACTGTCCTCCTCTTCCCCCTCCCCTACTCTCCCCATCCATCTTCTCACTCTCTTCCCCTAGTCTCCCTTCCCCCACTCTCCCAGCTCCCTCTCCATCTCACCCTTTCCTTTCTCCCTACCATTGTTCCTCTTTCCCCCTGTCCCCTCCTTCATTTTCCTCACTTCATCCCTCATTTGTCTTCCTCTTCCATTTTGCCAACTCCTTTCCCTCTCCCCCCCCCTCCCTCTCTCTCTCTCTCTCTCTCTCTCTCTCTCTGCCCTATCCATCACTCCCTTATTCCTCTCCTTCTCCTCTCTCTGCACCCCCTCTCACCCCACCCCTGTTCCTTTCCCTCTTTTTTACCCATTCTCTACTTCCCGTCTCCCTCCTACACTTCTCTCGCCCCCTCTCTCTTATGTCCATCTCTCTTCTCCCCTATCGTTTCAAATTCCTCTATCTTTTCTTTCCTCGCCCTCCTCCTCTCCCTCCTCCCTCTCTCTCTCCTCTCCCTCCTTCCACCCACTCCTCTTCCCTCTCTCCCCTCTCCCTCTCCCTCCTCCCCCACTCTGTCCTTGTCTATTACCCATCCATCTTCTCCTCTTACTTTCTGTCCAATCTCTGTAACTGTTATCTCTTTTCCTCTTTCTCTCGCCTTTCCTGTTTCACTTTCCACATTTCCAAATTTATCCTGTAACAATGTGTTTGATTTTCCTATTTTACCCAGCACTGTCAATGAAGTTTTTTCTCTGCCTCATTGAGCTTAGTTGAACTTTGAATGTGTCATATGTAATATTATCCTCCCACACATTACCATTAAAGTTCTCATTCTTTGCGCAAAATTTGTAAACTTCGAGGGGAGTAAGATTACAAAAGTAGAACTTATTTAGTTATCTTGATAATCTCGTTGTTGTTGCTGGCTCAAAATTTTGTTGTGTCTAGGAGTACATTCTTGCTACTGAAAATTTTGATTTGACATTGTGGGTTCTTGAATTTCCACATTAAGAAAATGGACAATTAATTCATATGAATTCTTTTAGTGAAACAGCTGAGATAATTTTAACCTATGGAAGAATCGATAGTATGCATGGTATTGGTTATCTCTATATATAAGAAAAAGGTAATGTTAGAGGAGGATGATTCTGCTGCAGCACACTGCGCTTCATTGCTGTGTTTATTTTAGAGGCCAGCTCTGTACATGTTACATGTGAGCTCTTCAAGGTTTTGTGTTTAAGTACAGGTTCATCAACATATACTGTTTGTTTGAAATATTTGCCACAGAGTACAAATTTTAAAGCAGTACATTGAATACATCATTCCATTGGACTGCTTCCCACACTGTATCATACATAAGTGGCCATCAGAGCACCAACATGCCAGTGATATTATCTCCCTTGCTAATGTAACAGCTTTAATGTAGCACTGTCACAGATGTCACTCCCCAGCAGAACATATTTTTAAATACGTATATCCAAATCCTTGAAAACATCTAACTGCAGATTATAGTATTAAACATGCAATGAAAACAGTATGGGAAGGACTGCTATTCACTACATAGGGGGGCCGTTGAGTCACAGATAGGAACATTGAATAACAGTGCTAGAAGTATGTCAGTTTTTGAACAAAGTCCTTCATCAGAATTGGAAAACTCACATGACAACTCATACACACATGACCTCTATCTCTGAGCACTAAAGCCTGACTGCAGCTGCATCTGATGTGAGCAGCAATCTAGCTGGGGTGGGTAGTGGAGCTACAAAGGAGGCATTGGGTGGGTATGGAGAGGGGAAGCAGAGTAGGCTTGGTGACAGATGCTGGTGCTGTATGTGTGAGCATGCAGGGATGAGCTGGGGACAGGATAGGCCTGCTGGATACAGCATCAGGTAGTAATGCTGGGGAGAAGGGAGAGGAGAGAAGTAAAGAAGAGAGAAGGACTGTGTAGATGTGTTGGCAGGATAGAAGACGTGTAGCACTGGAGTGGGAGCAGAGAAGTGGACAGGTAGCTGGAAGATATGATCTCATGAAGGTTGAGGCCAGGAAGGATTACTGAAATGAAGAATATGTCATACAGAGAGTTCCCATCAGTGTAATTCAGAATAGCTGATGCTGATGAGAAGAATCCGGATGGTGCAGATTATAAAGAAATCATAAATGTTAAGCACATCATATTGGGTGACATGGTGTGCAACAGGATTGTCCAAATGTTCCTTGGTCACAGTTTGGCATTAGGCATTCAGCAAACAACTTGTTAGTTGCAATGCCCATGTAGAATGCAACACAGTGGTTGCATGTAGCAAAACGGTAGCAGCAAATTTAGTAGATCATGTGACTGCTTACACAGATAGCTGTACCTTTAACAGATCAGAAGCAGCCAGTGAGAGGACTGTAGTAATTGGTAGTAGGAGGATGTAGGGCACAGGTCTTGTATCGAGGTCTGTAGCAGAATATGAGTCAGGAGTCAAAGGGTTTGGAGACTGGGTGGAGAGGGACAGACAAGAATATTGCATAGGTTGTGTGGGTGCAAAATGCCACTGTGGGAGGGGTGGAAGGATAGTGGGGGCAATAAACTGTCATGAAGTATTGGTAATAGTCAAGACATTACAATCTGTCTCCCCAGTTCTCATTTCTCTGCCAGTCACTGTCTTTCAATATTTACTTATCTCCTCTTCTTTCTCTGCCTCTATTTCCCTCTCCCTTTATCTGTGTGCATTTTTCCCTTCATTTTCTGTTTATTAAATTGTTTTCTTCAGTTTCAAACTCTCCTGTTGCTATTATGTTTTTTTAAGCCATTGAAGCACTGTTCGGCTAATGGTATAAACAACCATTCCTCCAATCAGCTCTTTCAACAACTGAATACATACTGGTAACAAATAAAACAATAGGATCTTACAGATATACTCTGCTTGGAAAAATTGGGCTTTTCAAGTCACTATCTGTAGTTGTGGTTCACAATTTTTGGTACATTTTGCTAGGTACGTTGATCTTTTCCACCCTCTTTCACATGGTTGGTGAACAGTTGTGTAACATGGCAAATCTTAGATTTTTTGCGGTGATGGTAATTATATAGTGAGTTTTGCTAGTTTTGTTGTAATCTTCACTGCAAAGACTGCAACTCTACATACTAGTCTGCCATGTACAAGCCTCTTCATGTGTGTGTGTGTGTTTGTGTGTGTGTGTGTGTGTGTGTGTGTGTGTGTGTAACTACTTCAACCTACTGTAACCAAGTTTGGTCTCTATTTACAATGTTTTTCCCCTGCAGGTCTGGGGGTTAGAATAGGCCCGAGGTATGCCTGCCTGTCGTAAGAGGCGACTAAAAGGAGTTTCACACTTTTTGGCCCTATAAGTTCAGGTACCATTTTATGGTTTGACCTGCCACTTTCCAAATTCTACAGAATTGTGGGCCTTATGGGGAAGGATGCCTTACATGGTGCATGAGTTTTCCATAGTGCCCTTAGATTCGATCTCCTGAACGTCTTGTCATGACTTTGCATCTCCACCTGCAATTCAACTATTTGTGCGAGGACACTTTGCAGGGTATGTCATCTTCTTCCATTGTCTCCTGTCTTCTTTCGCCCTCATGTCAGTATTGGATTTCTCAGTGCCCAGTATCAAGCATGGTAGCCAGTCCATTATGGTGGGGCATCATGTACCCATTTGGCAGTACTCCCTGACAAAACAGGGATCGCACTGCTGATGCCTGAGCTGTTAACTCCCCACGTATGCCAAGGAGTAGGTGCCTGTCTTCCTGGGGCACCAAGACTCCCAGCAATGGCCATCATGCCTGGTGGCCTCTGCTGTGGCTGGGTGGCGACCATGCGGAGAGCCCATGATCGGAGTGGGTGGCATCAGGGTGGATGACCCACAATGAAACGGACTAAGTCATCTCTTGCTAGTGACCATACGGTGCCAGAATTCTCTAAGAAGGACAAGATTGAGTACAATGCTGACAGATATGACCCTAAATCATTTCCCTCCCTCGTTTCACCATGGGAGGAACGTAGGTCTACATAAAGAAGAGAGCCATATTCGTCTCGGTATTTAGTCTGTAGCAGAATGGGTGAGGACTCCTTTCTACCTATGAAGCCTCAATTTTTTATTGAACATCTTGAGGATAAGTTTGAGGAAGTGACAGTGCTGTCCAAGATGAGTAGCTGTGCAGTCTTGATTCAGACAGCATCCCCAGCCCAGTCCCAGGCTTAACTCGCTTGTGACCACCTGGGTGATATTCCTGTTTCCGTCACTCCCCGTAAACACCTCAACATGGTCCAGGAGATTAATTTCCATTGCGACCTCTTCTTGCAGTCTGATGACGAGCTCTGCACCAATCTAGAATGGCGGGGTGTTCAGTTCATCCAGTGCGTTTACAGGGGACCCAAAGACAACAGAGTTGCTACTGGTGCCTTCACCTTGGCCTTTGAGGCTGATTCATTGCCTGAAAAGGTCAAGGTGATGGTTTACCACTATGACATTAAAACATACATCCCTCCTCCTATGCGGTGCTTTAAGTGCTGGAAATTCAAGCACAGGTCTTCCCACTGCACTTCCAATGCCACATGTCGAGACTCAGATATACACTGCATCCAGATACTCCCTGTGCACCTCCTTCCACTTGTATCAGCTTGCCAGACTGCACCATTCTCCAAAAGGAGTGGAAAATCATGGAGTACAAGACCCTGGACCAGTAGACTTACCAAGAGGCTAAACGTAAATTTGAACAATTACACCATGTTGAGTAGACGTCCGTATACGCTGCAGCTACATTACCATCACTGTCACAAGTACCAGTTGTACCACACTCTGTGCCATGAACAGTGGGCCCTCTGGGCCTCTGGAATACATCTGCCCCTTTGGTGATAGGGGGAAAATCTCCTTCCGTTGCTCACAAAGTACCTACTTCAGGAGCAAGGGCTCTTCTCCCCTCCCCCAAACGCAGGGGACCTTGGTCCCCTCCCCTCAGCTGGAGAAACAACAGCCTCATCTGGTTTCTCTCGTGCAAAAGGGATCCCTTGGGACCCTCTCTCCCATTGTCTCCACTAATGCCACAGCAGACACTCACCAGTGGCTAAAGGAGCTAAAAGCTGCTGGACAAAGAGCTTCATGGTCTTTCTCCGTGCCTGAAGCTACTTCAGAGAAGTCCTCCCAGCAAGCCCCTAAAGAGAAGTGAGCGGGCAAGCAAACAAAGATGTCTACTAAGAAAAAGGACCATCCAGTGGCACCAGCATCACCATTCCCTACCAATTTTGCACATGCCGATGAGGTGGAGATCTGTGTTTCCTGAAGACCTGGCTCTCACTGATGCCTCATCCACAATAGGAATGGATACAAATACTCAGTCGGTGGCAGCAGGTGACCATGAGGCACAACCTGCCTCCTTGCATGCTTCATGCCTTCCCAGCCTCACTGTAATGTCATCCTCCTGTGGAATTGCTGCAGTTTTTTCCACCACCTGGCTGAGCTACGGCAACTGTTCTTTCTGCATTGCCCTCCAGGAAACCAGCTTCCCGGCAATGCGGACCCCTGCACTTTGTGGCTATAGGGGATATTACAAGAACCGTAGTGACTATAATAGAGTGTCAGGTGGAGTTTGTGTCTATGTCCTGAACTTGGTATGCATTGAACCCGTGCCCCTTCAAACCCTTCTTGAAACTGTGGCTGTCAGGATAAGGACGACGCAGGAAATAACTGTCTGCAACATATATCTTCTCCAGATGGTGCAGTACCCCTGAATGCAGTGGCTGCACTGATTCATGAACTCCCTAAACCTTTCCTACTTTTGGGAGATTTTAACGCCCTTGTAGGGTGGCACTGCACTTACTGGCTGACCTAGAGATGTTGAAACTTTCCTGTCTCAACTCGACCTCTGCCTCTTAAATACTGGGGCCCCCACACATTTCAGTGTGGCTCATGGCACTTACTCGGCCATTGATTTATCTCTGTGCAGCCCAGGACTTCTCCCATATGTCCACTGGAGAACCCACGGTGACTTGTGTGGTAGTGACCACTTTCCCATCTTCCTGTCACTCCCCCAGTGCCATTCCCCCAGATGTCTACCAAGATGGGCTTTAAATAAGGCAAACTGGGAATCTTTCACCTCTGCTGTCACCGTTGAATCTCCCTCACATGGTACCATCGATGTGGTAGTGCAGGTCACTAGAACAATCATATCTGCGGCGGAAAACATGATCCCTTGTTCTTTAGGGTACCCCCAGTGAAAGCCATTACCTTGGTGATCGCTGGAAATCACTGAGGCAATTAAAGAGCGTTGGTGAACTCTACAGCGACGTAAGCAGCACCCTTCCCTAGAGCACCTAATAGCTTTTAAGCGGCTCTGTGCCCATGTTCACCAGCTTATAAAAAGACGGAAACAGGCCTGTTGGGAGTGGTACATCTCGACCATTGGGTGCCATACATTACCTTCCCAAGTCTGGACCAAGATCAGATGAATTTGTGGGTACCATACCCCCATTGGTGTTACTGGCATTAACATCAATGGCGTCTTATCTACTGACACAAACGCAATTGCCGAGCACTTTTCTGAGCATTATACTCGAGCCTCCAAGTCAGTGAATCATCCCACAGCATTTTGCACCCTCAAACAGCAGATGGAAAGGAAAGCCCTCTCGTTCACTGAACATCGCAGTGAACCTTATAATGCTCCATTTACAGAGTGGGAGCTCCTCAGTGTCCTTGCACATTGCCCTGACACAGCTCCTGGGCGAGCGGATCCACAGTCAGATAGTCAAACATCTCTTGTCATCTTCAACCGGATCTGTTGTGCTGGTGTCTTTCCATCGCAATGGCGGGAGAGCACACATCATTCCAATGTTCAAGCCTTGAAAAAAACCTGCTTGATATGGATAGCTATCGGCCCATCAGCCTCACCAACGTTCTTTGTAAGCTATTAGAATGTGCATAAGTCAGCAGTTGTGTTGGGTCCTGGAGTCACATGGCCTACTGGCCCCATGCCAGGGCAGTGTCCGCAAGGGATGCTCTACCATTGATAATCTAGTTTCCTTCAAGTCTGCCATCTGCACAGCCTTTTCTAGACACCAACACCTGGTTGTCATCTTTTTTGATTTACGAAAAGCTTAGAACATGACCTGGTGACATCATATCCTTGCCACATTATATGAGTGTGGTCTCCAGGGCCTGCTCCCGATTTTTATCCAATATTTCCTATCGCTCCGTACTTTCCTTGTCATGGTTGGTGCCTCCCATAGTTCCCACCATATCCAGGAGAGTGGGGTCCTGCAGGGCTCTGTATTGAGTATATCTCCATTTTTAGTGGCCATTAACTGTCTAGCAGCAGCAGCTGTCGGTCTCGCCTTCTCTGTATGCAGACAACTTCTGCATTTCATACTGCTCCTCCAGTACTGGTGTTGCTGAGCAGCACCTACAGGGAGCCATCCACAAGGCACAGTCATGGGCTCTAGCCCACGGCTTCCAGTTTCCAGCCGTGAAGCCGTGTGTCATGCGCTTCTGTCGGTGTCGAACTGTTCATCCGGAACCAGAACTTTACCTTAATGATGATCCACTCACTGTAGTGGAGACATATTGATTCTTAGGACTGGTTTTTGATGTCCAATTGACGTGGCTTCCTCATCTTTGTCAGCTGAAGCAAAAGTGCTGGCAGCACCTCAGTGCCCTCCGCTGCCTGAGCCACACCAATAGGGGTGCAGATCGCTCTACACTGTTGCAGCTCTTCAGAGCCCTTTTCCAATCCCACCTTGACTATGGGAGTCTGGTTTATGTTTGGTGGTGCCCTCAGCATTGCGTTTACTTGACACAGTGCACCACTGTGACGTTCGACTGGCAACAGGTGCTTTTAGAAGGAGTCCAGAGACCAGTGTCCTGATGGAGGCTGGAGTCCCTCCATTGGAGGTTAGGCGTGCACAACTGCTTGCCAATTACATTGCGCACATTCATAGTTCTCCTGAGCATCCAAATTACTGTCTCATTTTCCCATCCACAGAAGTTAATCTCCCGCATCAGAGGTCCAGGTCAGGGCTTAAGATTGCAGTTTGCATCCGATATCTTCTGTCTGTAGTGGAGTCCTTGCCTTTACCACCTGTATTTGAGGTCCATTCACGTACACCTTCATTTGTGAACACCTAGGCCGAATCTTTGCCTGGACCTTTCACATGGTCCTAAGGACTCAGTGAACCCGCAGCTCTCTGCAATCATTTCCTGTTGATTCTTGACATTTACTGGTACCATGAAGTGATTTACACTGATGGCTCGATGGCTGATGGTCACATTGGCTTCATGTATGTTCGTGGAGGACATATTGAACAGCACTCCTTGCCAGATCGCTGCAGTATTTTCACTGCAGCGCTGGCGGCCATTTCTTGTGCTCTTGAGCACATTCGCTCATGCTCTGGCGAGTCGTTTCTTTTCTGTACTGATTCCTTGAGCAGCCTACAAGCTATTGACCAGTGATACCCCTGCCATCCTTTGGTAGCGACCATCCATGGCAGTGACCATCCATGTTAGCGACTTTTTGGGGTGGACATTTTAATGTGTTGCAGAATGGCTGGCTCATCCTCTCTTATTATTGTGATCAGCCAGCCCAGACCATCTGCTCTATGGTTTTAATACCTTCTTCTAAGTAGAAGAAGGTTGTATGCTTCCCCCATTTTTTGTTCAATGGAAAATTTGTTTTCTTTTTAGGTGTGATATTGGGTGTTTTTGTACCTTGAGCCTTGCTTCCATCAGGATAAAGGGACTGATGACCCTGTAGTTTGGTCCCTTTGTACCCCAGACCAAACAACTAATCTTTCCAATGTTTACCCTCCATACTTTCTTCTGTTACTAAACTGATGATTTCAGGATGTGTTTTGTGAACTGATCACTTCTTTTAGTTAAATTGCCCCACAAATTTCTTTTCTCCTGAGTTTGATTCAATACTTCCTCATTTACTGCTAACAAAGACTTCTTCATTTGTTATTCAGTATACCCATCTAACCTTTTCAAAAGCTTCTATCCTCTTCGTGTTTGAGTTATTTATCACCCACTTTTTGCTTGTGTACAAGGCTGCTGTTGTGGTCTTCAGTCCGAGTATTGGTTTGATGCCTCTCTCCACATTACTCTGTACTGTAAGGGCCGTTTTATCCCTTAATAATTACACATTTGAACTTGCTTACTGTATTCATGCCTATACCTCCCCTACAATTTTTACCACCTCTCTCCCCCTTCTCTCTCTCCCCCCCCCCCCCCCCTCTCTCTCTCTGTCTGTCACACACACACACACACACACACACACACACACACACACACACACACAAAACAACACGTATTTCCCTTGATAACCAAACTGACTATTCCTTAATACCTTTGGGATCTCCTATCTACCAGCCACTTCCTTTAGTCAAGTTGGGCCACAAATTTCTTCCCTTCTGAATTTTATTCACTACCTCATCATTAATTTTTCAATCTAGTTTTGTAATCTTAAGCATGTTTCTGTATCACTTCATTTTGAAAGCTACACTTCTCCTCCTGGCTAAACTGAATATCACCCATGCTTTACCTTTGTGCAAGGTTGCACTCCAGACATAATTTCAGAAAATACTTCCTAAATTTGAAGTTTATATTAGGTGTTAACAAATTTCTGTTTTTCATAAATGCTTTTCTTCCTGTTGCCTGTCTACTTTTTATATCCTCTCTATGTTGGCATCATCAATTATTTTGTTGTCCAAATAGCTAAACTCCTTTACTACTTTTAATGTCTCATTTGCTTATCTAATTCCCTCAGCATCACTTGATTCAATTCAACTAAATCCCATTACCCTGATTTTACTTTTGTTGATGTTCAGCTTATAACATCATTTCAAGTGACTTATGATTCATTCATTTCATAACATACATATAATATTTGATTAGAGTGCAGGAGATGCATCAAAATATGGTTAATACAATTTCACTAACATAAAACTATAGTTAATAAGATGGAGTAGTATTGAAACATTAATGTAAATTTTTTTTAGAAGAGATATCTTTACATACCAAAACAATTGATAATTACATGCTGCTCAAATATTCAATTCATCTTTTGTTAACTCCCTCCTCAGGGGATACCGCCTTAATGTATCACTGTCCATGTGGGCGAGCAGGTTTGTGTACTGTGAATCTGAAGGGCTATGGTGGCAGTACCTCAGCTACCAGAAGGGTCACCCAAGCTAGACAGGCCAAAGGGGAGGAGCTAGACAAAGTGTGTCCCACAACAGCCTATCACTCCCCCTTTCCTTTCCCAAACCTGTCCTCACCATGTCCTTTCCGTGTCATTTCCTGTGATATGTTTAAGACCTCAGCAGCAGCGACAGTGAAGAAAGAGTCTTTCAGAATGGTGAAGCTGATGGAAGAGGCACCTTTTCTTGAAGGGTACAAAAAGAGTACAAGTAGCGACTGTACTCCAGAGGTGTGGCTACAGACAGCATCTGACTCATAGTGTGTGGCTGATTTTAGGCTGGGCATCCTACTGCCTATGTGGAAAGTAATGGGAAACTACCACATTACATTCCCAAGCAGTACATGGTATGTCTGTCCATGTGAAAAATTTCAGAGTTAAAGCGTCCCCTCATTCGGATCTCCAGGAGGGGATCACATTGAGAGTAGACATATTTGAAAGGAAGAAAGGGACAGTGAATGAAGGAAAGATAAGGATTGGAACATGGAATGTGAGGACACTACTGCAAGAAGGAAAGCTAGAGAATGCAAAACAGGAGATGAAAAGCAACAGATTAGATGCCCTCAGTTTGTGTGAAATGAGATGGGGAAAGAATGGGGAGATATAAAGTGGAGATTATAAGCTCTTTTATTCAGGGGAAATCAAGAGTGGTGAAAATGGAGTAGGAATATTGTTAGGGAAAAAGCTGAAAAATGAGGTAATGAAGGTTCAATATATTGATGGAAGACTGATGATGAAGGGTATTTCAAAAGATTTGGTGTTAATACAGGCAATATGCCAATCAGCCAGCATAGAGATGAGGAAGTGGAAGAATATTATGAGAAAATACAAGAACTCATCGAGAAAGAAAACAGAAGTACCTGCATTATCATCATGGGGGACTGGAATGCAGTGTTGGGTGAAGGAAGAGATGAAGATACAGTAGAAAAATTTGGATTAGGAAAAAGAAATGAGAGAGGTGAATGACTAATTAGTTTCTGCAAAGAAAATTCATTAGCAGTGGGTAACACATAATTTGAACACCACAAAAGGAGACATTACACATGGATGTCAAATTTGAATATGGAAAGATATCAGTTGGACTACATCCTGATACAAAAAAGGTTTAGGAACTGTTTGAAGAATGTCAGAGCTTTATCCAGGAGCAGATATAAATTCAGGCCACAACCTAGTAGTGGGAGAAAGACAAGTGAAGTTGAAAAAAGCCTGGAGAGGTAAAGCAAAAGAAAGACTAAACATAGACAGACTCAAAGGTGTAGGAAAGGCATCAGATTTGGAAAACAGATTTATGGAAAAATGGGAAAGAGGTAGTGTTGATGAAAGCGTTAATGACAAATGGATAAAAATCAGCGAAGGACTCATGGACTCTGCCAAAGTAGTACTAGGATTTAGGGTATCCCAAAGTACCAGGAAATAATGGATAACAGAAAACATGTTGAAAAAGATGGAAGAGTGGAGAAAGTGGAAAAATGTAGAATGTGAAGAAGGCAAAAAGAGGTACAGGAAACTGAATAATGAATTAAGAACAGAAACTGAAGAAGCAATGGGAAAATGGATGAAACAGAAATGCAACGAAACAGAGTGGAGTAAGAGGGAAAGTAGGAAATGATGTATAGACTGGCTAGTGAGATATTTTTTGAACCTAAAAGAAAGTGGAATAACATGGAAATAGAAAGACCAGATGGACCATCGGTCTAATTTCTCATGCAGCTAAAGTCTTGCTGACAGTGTTGAATAGATGGCTATATGGCAAGCTGGATAGAGGGATTGCAGAGGAGCAGTTCGGATTTAGAAGAGGAAAAGGAACAAGAGATGCTATTGGCCCCTTAAGAACTATAGGGAAAGATATATGGAAAAAGGTAGAGAAATCTTTGCTGTTTTTATAGCTTTAGATAAGGCTTTTGACAGAGTTCAGTGGAACAAACTGATGGATATTTTGAACAGGAAAGGAGTAGATTGGAAAGAGAGATGACTGCTACAGAATCTATATTGACACCAGAAAGTAAGGATAAGGAATGGAAATGAAATGTCAGATGGAAGCAGCACTGGATGAGGTGTTAGATGAGGTTGTTGCCTTTCCCCACTGTTGCTTAATGCATACTTTGAGGAGATTATTGCAAAAGGCTTAAATGGGAAAAGAGAAATATGTATTGGTGGGAAGAGAATAGAATGTATAAGATTTGTTGGCAACATGGTATTAGTAGCAGAAAGTGAGTGGACAGTGAATAACGTGCTGAAAGATCTGAATGAAGCTTGTGTGGAATATCAGATGCAAATAAACACAGCAAAAACAAAGAGTATGGTCATCAGACTGTCCAATATTAAAATAGGACAATCTACTCTTAGCCAAGTAAGTGCATTTAAATATCTTGGAAGCACAATAACTGAAGCCTTGAGATATCACCAGGAGGTGAAAACTCAAATTGCCATAGTGAAAGGAAGCATTCAACAGAAATAGGAGACTCTTATGTGGCAAATTAGATAAAGGTCTAAGGAAAAGGCTTGGCAAATGTTTTGTCTGGAGTGTGGCAATATATGGGGCAGAAACATGGACACTGAGACGAGAGAATGAAAAAGGTTAGAAGCATTTGAGATGTGGATGTGGAGTAGAGTGGAGAGAATAAGCTGCTTGGAATGAGTGAGTAGAGAAAGAGTGTTGGAAAGGGTTGGTGAGAGAAGATGTCTGTTAAAGGTTGTAAGAGAAAGGGAAAAGAACTGGTTGGGACATTCATTGAGAAGGGAGTGCTTGCTAGCAGATGCTTTCAAAGGATTGGTTAATGGGAGAAGACTAAGAGGAAGAAGGAGGTACAAGATGATAGATGACATAAAGGGAAGAGGAAATTATGCAGACCTGAAGAGGATGGCAGAAGACAGGACAGCCTGGAGAATTACCATGTGAAAACCTGCCATTTGGCAGAACACTGATGATTCGTGAAATCTTCAGCCGAGTAGTAACAATCCCAAAGCAGAGAATTATGTAGCTTTGTTTTCAGTGAATCTATTTTCATATCCAGAATGTTCATGGCTTTTAGTTTGTTGTAAATTTACATTCCCATATACTGGGGAGTCTGAGCATACAAGTTTAAACAGACAGCAGGAAGCATAAAATTTTCTTTATTTGTTGTATTGTTAAATGTGAGCAGAGCCATTCTTCTTGCATAATTATAAATTGCAATGTAAAAAAATGATAATATCATAGATGTATGGGGAGGTTATTGTTAATAATTTGAGATTTTTAAATAATGGGTGACATGATTTCCTTGGTAGCATGGCACAGATGTTTCTAATAATTCTTTTCTTTAATTTTCATATGTGCATTAAGTTACTTGAATTTCAACGGAAAAACAATAGCATGCATAAAGCTGACTGGAAGTAGGTGTGGTAAGCAATTTTCCTTATACCCATGTCAGTGGCATTAGCTAACATTTGCATTGCAAATGCAAAGCTACACAGTTTGTTTACTAGATATTCCACATGTTTGTTCCAATCTAAATTCTTGCCTAGGTTTAATCCTAAAAATTTCACAGAATCCATCTCTTCTAGATTTTGATTTTTAAGGTTTATTTTAATTTCCTCAGATGTTCACTGTTTCGTTCTGGACTTGATCATACGGGTTTTTGGAATGTTCAGGGTTAATCCATTGAGATGAAACCATGTTTCTGAGTGATCTATTGTACTGATGATGCAGGCAGGAATAGTTTCTGGCTCATGCTCCTCAACTAATACAGATGTGTCATTTGCAAATAAACTGATGGAGCATTGATATTGACGTAGAATAAAAACAAAATAGTTCCTACAGTAGAGCCTTGAGGTACACGTTGTGTTACTGTGTTCTATTTGAAGAATAGTTTGCTGAATTTGTACAACCACACTTTGTTTCCTATTGCACAGGTGTGAAGTAAACCAATGTACAACACTATGCCTATTTCCATACCTGTCAAGTTTATGGATAAGAAGTGCATAATTTACTGAGTCACAGGCTTTTTTGAGCTCACAAAAGATACCAACAACTTTATATTTGTTGTCTAATGAAGTGCTAATTTTGTTGATAAACTTATTAATTACATTTATAGTGCTTTTTTCTGTGCAAGAATCCAAATTAATTTTTCAAAATAATCTAATATTTTTCAATAAAATTTTGAATCTGGATGGCAACATCTTTTTTGGATTCTTTTGACAGGACTGGAAAAAGAGATATAGGACAATAATTTCCCATATCCTCTCTTGACCCTTTTTTGACAGCGATTTTACTTTTGTATACTTTAGAACCGCTGGAAAATGTCCTTGTTAAAAATATTTGTTTGTTATTACATATACAGGGTGTTACAAAAAGGTACGGCCAAACTTTCAGGAAACATTCCTCACACACAAGTAAAAAAAAGATGTTATGTGGACATGTGCCCGGAAACGCTTAATTTCCATGTTAGAGCTCATTTTAGTTTCGCCCACCTACACTCAATACAGCACATTATCATGATTTCATATGGGATACTCTACCTGTGCTGCTAGAACATGTGCCTTTACAAGTACGACACAACATGTGGTTCATGCACGATGGAGCTCCTGCACATTTCAGTCAAAGTGTTCATATGCTTCTCAACAACAGATTCAGTGACCGATGGATTGGTAGAGGTGGACCAATTCCATGGCTTCCACGCTCTCCTGACGTCAACCCTCTTGACTTTCATTTATGGGGACATTCGAAAGCTCTTGTCTACACAACCCTGGTACCCAATGTAGAGACTCTTTGTGCTCGTATTGTGGGCAGGTGTGATACAATACGCCATTCTCCAGGGCTGCATCAGCGCATCAGGGATTCCATGCGACGGAGAGTGGATGCATGTATCCTCGCTAACGGAGGACATTTTGAACATTTCCTGTAACAAAGTGTTTGAAGTCACGCAGGTACGTTCTGTTGCTGTGTGTTTCCATTCCATGATTAATGTGATTTGAAGAGAAGTAATAAAATGAGCTCTAACATGGAAAGTAAGTGTTTCCGGACACATGTCCACATAACATATTTTCTTTCTTTGTGTGTGAGGAATGTTTCCTGAAAGTTTGGCCACACCTTTTTGTAACACCCTGTATAGTGGGTGTCCTTTTATTTTATGCTCAAATTTGAGAACTTAAGTGGATGTGCTAATATAACATTTTCAACCTTTATTGTTAACGCTGTTTTAAATTTTATGAAGCTCAAACATTTGATTTTGCTACATTAATGAAGAATCCATTGAAGCGATCTGAAATTTTAGCTTGTTTTTCAGTAAACTCATCTTTGTAAGCTTTATTTTAAAAATTCCATGACTAGAGGCTTTAATACTTAATTCAGATTTTACAACTCACCATATTGTCTTTGATTTATTCTCTGTCTTAAAATTAAACTATTATTGGCAACACTTTGCTGCCTTCACAACTTTCTGAAATGTAATTTGTATTGCCTAACAAATTCACGAAATTCTGTATTTGTATTATGTCTTAGTTCATTATGTACCTGTCTTTCTCTTAGCACTAGAGATTTTTATATCTTTAGTGATCCAGTTGAGTTTTTTGTTGCTTTATTAAAATAAGTTGTAGGTAGAAATGTTTCACTGAAAACATTTAAAAAAACTAATTAAGAATGCTTCAAAATTTGCACTGCCTGTCATGAAATGAAATCATGTTTTCCTGATTAAAGTTCTTTTCTATGCAGACTTTTTTTTACAAAGGACTTCCTTATTTGATCTCAGCTCAATAAAATGCTGAATGATCAGTATCTAGCAATTACTCCATAGCCATTTTACATTTTCTGTCTGTTTTTTTTTAGATCTCTGTTTTCCCTTTTGATTGCTTCATTTGCTGCATTTTTTTATTTTTTTTTATTTTATTTATTTATTTATTTATTTATTTTTGTCAGTTCATCCAGAAATCATCTCCTTAACTTCTTACCTTCTTGCAGTTTCTTCAGATTTAATCTGGATTTTGTAACCAGCAAATTATTATAGAATCCACATCTGATAGTGAAACCTTTTTACAGTTTAAAATATGGGTTTGAAACCTCTTTCTTACCACTGTATGAAACTTGTGATTGTCCCCAGGTCTCTTTCACATATACAGCCTTCTTTTGTGATTCTTAAACCAAATGTTATCAACAATTTAATTTTTTTGTGTGAAAAATTGTATCAGCCAGTTTCCTATTTCATTCCTTTGCTGGAGTGCATGCTTCCCTACTATCTTTCCCTCTCCTCCTCTTCCTACTATCAAATTCCAGTCACCTATAACAGTTAAATTTTTGTCTGCTTTAACTATTTGAATAATTTCTTTCATATCATCCTTACAGTCTTTCAATCTCTTCTCCATCTGCGGAGTTAGCTGGCATATAAACTTGTGCTGTTGTGGTGGCTGTTAGCTTCTTGTCTGTTTTGTCTATGACAATTTGATCTCTATGCTGTCCAAAAAAGCTTATCCACATCGCTATTTTCTTATTCATTATTAAGTATATTCCTGCTTTACCCCTGTTTGATTTTCTGTTGATAACCCTGTTCCAACCTGACCAGAAATCCTGTTCTTTCTGCCACCATTCTTCACTAAATTGCAATCTGTCTCAATCAACCTATCTGTTTTCCTTTCTAAATTCTCTAACATACCTGTCTAATTAAGGGATCTAACATTCCATGCTGCAAAACATGATTACCAATTGTGTTTTTCCTGTTGATGATGTCCTACTAAGTAGTCTCCACCCTGAGATCCAACTGGAGGACTATTTTACCTCAGAAATATTTTACCCAAGAGGATGCCATCATCAGTAAGCCACACAGTAGAGCATGTCCTGAGGAACTATGTTGATTAATTTTCATTTTATAACTTCATTCCAGGACACCATCCATTATGTTTAACTGCTTTTCCAAGTCCTTTGCCATCTTTGAAAGAATTATGGTTTCACTAGGAACCCTCAAACTTTTAAGTACTTTTCCATGACCTGAAACCTCTTTAAAATTTCTCCTTAGTTTTCTTTACTGCTTGCTCAGTGTATAGATTGAATAAAGTCAGAGATAGGCTACAACTACAAATTTTATGGATAAAGCTTTGGAAATTTTTGAACAGACCTCATATGTCTCATTCGTTTCTCATCTACTGCTTCCCTTCCATACCCTTCAGCTCATATAACTGCAACCTGGTTTCTATGTAAGTTGTAAATAGCCTTTTGCTCCCTGTAGTTTATCCCTGATATGTTCAGAATTTCAAAAAGAGAATTCCATTCTACTTTGTTATATGTTTCTGTGAACCTACAAATTATATAAATGTAGGTTCACCTTTATACAGTCTACCTTTCAAAATAAGTCATAGGCTCAATATTGCATTAATGTGTTCCTACATTTCTCCAGAAACCACACTGATCTTCCCTGAGGTCCGCTTCTATTTTTCCATGGTTCTGTAAATAACTCATGTCAGTATTTTGCAACCATGACTTTGAAACTGAAAATTTGGTAATACCCATATCTGTCAAAATCTGCCTTATTTTGTAATTGGAATTGTTACATTCTTCTTGAAGAGTGAGGGTATGTTGCCACTCTCACATACCTTGCACATCAGGTGGAAGAGGTTCATCATGGCTGGCTCTCCTCATTATCTAAATAATTCAGAGGTAATATCATCCACTCCAGGTGCTATTTCATAACTTAGGTTTTTCAGTGCTCTTTGAACTTTTTCTCACAATATTTTATCTCCTTTCTTGCTGTCCATGCAACTGCTTCTCTTTCCTCCACATGTCTCTTCAATTTTCCTGCAGGCAACATGTGTCTTTCCCATATTAATGTATGCATCTACATTGTTGCATTTTTCCTTTATTCGTTCCTGCCTAACCGTTTTACACCTTCTGCCAATCTCAGTTTTAGATGTATGTATTTCCTTTTGACTCCCTTTATCAGTTAAATTCAGCATTCGTGTGTCATCCAAGGGCTTCTTCTGGGACTTTTTTTTCCCAATGATTCTACATACAGTTACCCAAAGAGGACATCTAACTCTGAGATTGATCTCCAACAAATTAATGGTGCTATTCCATTTGATAATGATGTATTAAATATTTATTCCCTCCTGGACTTAGAGTAGACACCTGTGACATCCTAGAAAGTGTCAAAACGATGTAATGTAATCTTCAGCATTCTTCTGTAGCACCATATTTCGAAAGCTTCTATTCTCTTCTTGTCCAAACTATTTATCATCCATGTTGCACTTCCATACATGGCTACACTCCATACAAATACTTTCAGAAACGACTTCCGGACACTTAAATCTATACTCGATGTTAACAAATTTCTCTTCTTTAGAAACGCATTCCTTGCCATTGCCAGTCTACATTTTAAATCCTCTCTACTTCGACCATCATCAGTTATTTTGCTCCCCAAATAGCAAAACTCCTTTACTACTTTAAGTGTCTCATTTCCTATTCTAATTCCCTCAGCATCACCCGACTTCATTCAACTACATTCCATTATCATTGTTTTGCTTTTGTTGATGTTCATCTTATATCTTCCTTTCAAGACACTGTCCGTTCCATTCAACTGCTCTTCCAAGTCCTTTACTGTCTCTGACAGAATTACAATGTCATCGGCAAACCTCAAAGTTTTTATTTCTTCTCCATGGATTTTAATTCCTACTGCGAATTTTTCTATTGTTTCCTTTACTGCTTGCTCATTATACAGATTGAATAACATTGGGGAGAGGCTACAACCCTGTCTCACTCCCTTCCCAACCATTGCTTCCCTTTCATGTCCCTTGACTCTTATAACTGCCATCTGGTTTCTGTACAAATTGTAAATAGCTTTTCGCTCCCTGTATTTTACCCCTGCCACCTTTAGAATTTGAAAGAGAGTATTCCAGTCAATATTGTCAAAAGCTTTCTCTAAGTCTACAAATGCTAGACTAAGGAAGGTTTGCCTTTCCTTATTCTTTCTTCTAAGATAAGTCGTAGGATCAGTATTGCCTCACATGTTCCAATATTTTTACGGAATCTAAACTATTTTCCCCGAGGTCAGCTTCTACCAGTTTTTCCATTCGTCTGTAAAGAATTCATGTTAGTATTTTGCAGCTGTGACTTATTAAACTGATAGTTCGATAAGTTTCACACCTGGCAGTACCTGCTTCCTTTGGGATTGGAATTTTTATATTCTTCTTGAAGTCTGAGGGTATTTCACCTGTCTCATACATCTTGTTCACCAGATGGTAGAGTTTTGTCAGGACTGGCTCTCCCAAGGCTGTCAGTAGTTCTAATGGAATGTTGTCTACTCCTGGGGCCTTGTTTCTACTCAAGTCTTTCAGTTCTCTGTCAAACTCTTCACGCAGTATCATACCTCCCATTTCATCATCATCTACATCCTCTTCCATTTCCATAATATTGTCCTCAAGTACATCGCCCTTGTATAGACCCTCTATATACTCCTTCCACCTTTCTGCTTTCCCTTCTTTGCTTAGAACTGGTTTTCCATCTGAGCTCTTGATATTGATACAAGTGGTTCTCTTTTCTCCAAAGGTCTCTTTAATTTTCCTGTAGGTAGTATTGATCTTACCCCTAGTGAGATAAGCCTCTACAACCTTACACTTGTACTCTAGCTATCCCTACTTAACCATTTTGCGCTTCCTGTCGATCTCATTTTTGAGACATTTGTATTCCTTTTTGCCTGCTTCATTTACTGCATTTTTATATTTTCTCCTTTCATCAATTAAATTTAATATTTCTTCTTTTACCCAAGGATTTCTAGTAGCCCTCTTCTTTTTACCTACTTGATCCTCTGCTGCCTTCAGTACTTCATCCCTCAAAGCTACCCATTCTTCTTCTACTGTGTTTCTTTCCCCCATTCCTGTCAATTGTTCCCTTATGCTCCTCCTGAAACTCTCTACAACCTCTGGTTCTTTCAGTTTATCCAGGTCCCATCTCCTTAAATTCCCACCTTTTTGCAGTTTCTTCATTTTTAATCTACAGTTCATAACCAATATATTGTGGTCAGAGTCCACGTCTGCCCCCAGAAGTGTCTTACAATTTAAAACCTGGTCCCTAAATCGCCGTCTTACTGTTATATTGTTAATTGTTAATACAGTGTATGAAATTAGTTTCTGATAGCCAGTTTTTTTGAATGTTTTCTCTGACTGCTTCCACAACTTTGGAGGTTCTCTTTCATAATGTGGTCTACATAACATGATAAACCAGATATTGCGTGAATGAATGAGTGAAGAATGAATGAATGAGTGGAGAAGTCATTTGCTGTTTGTTACTACTACAATGAGTTATTTTCTTAATTTTGTTAGAACTGTCAGTTATGGCCTATATATTTGATGTACAGATATTATATTTTGTTTATTTGTGATATTGTTAGAATGTTATTCACCAGTCCCAGATTATTTTTATTACTGCCCTGTATAAGGTAAAGATACTGAATAATTTGGTACAGATAACTGACTTTTTTTCTAATGTGGAACTATTTTCACATTTGGCTTATGTGTTGGAAAACTGATAAAGCTCTCATGCAATTATTTATTTATGTTAATTTTATTGTCTCTCTGTGTTTAAGCCAGTGGATTTAGAATCTCTGTGTATGCTGTTAGGACCTAATGAATAAATCACCTGTTGTTCCCATCTTCTGTAGGCCTCTGATGATGTACACAATGCCAAACAACCAATCCTTTATTAACATATATTTTATGCTACTATATGATCGTTGTTACAAAGTAAATATTTTCATTATTTCAGGTGCTAATTTTGTTCTGTGAATTTGTTAGGGCCAAGCACCTGATACAGAAATTGGCCGTGTTTATGTATATGATCTGGATGATTGGGATTTACCAGACAAAACATTTCATTGGGAAACTACAGAGCACCCATTGTTTCAGCTGAACCCAAGCACAGGAATGATAACAATGAGAGAAGGAACACCTAATGGCAGGTGAGTTTCATTTACTAATAATAGTATTGCTGGTCTTATTTATTCTGATATTTATTTCTACATGAAAATGTATAAAGAAAAGGAACTCAGCTGTGTAATTCCAATTAAATGAAGACAGAAGAAATTGCTACTTATTAGTAGATAGCAAACAAATGTTGAAGAGGGAATGTCTGGTCCACACATACTTCAGGAGGCGATTTCCAAATATTGCTGAGAGACACAGATAGAAACAGAAAAAGCTTAACTTAGCATTGCTCCTTCGTCACAAAGGAAAGAGGGATAGGTTGTGAATATGTAAAATGAGGGGCAGGTGAGTTGGACTCCATATTGAGAAGAACTTACCAGTTGTGGGAAAAGACATTCAGTTCTGTTTAGCTGAAGTTAGAACCTAGTACCTGATATAGTATGTATGTATGAGAGTGATAGTACGTATTAGAGGGATAATACTACAGAGCAATTAGAGAAGATACATATTGCCTATGAAGAATTAATCATAAAGGTAGACAGAATCTCAATTTATAACACCTAATAGAAAAGACAAAAATACTACTGTATGTGGGACAAATGTAAGAATGAACAATAAGATAAAAGTGTATCTCTCACATCTTCCTTCATCCTATTCTTTTCCTTGATTTCCAGGTCAAATTTACTCACTGGGTGTTTCTAATAACAGTTGCCCGTCCCCCTTCCTCTGCTGTTTTAGTTGATATTTGCAGTTTAGTATTTCTGATATGTTGTTAAAGTGATCACAAACAAATGCTACCAATCAAATGTTTTGTTCAATGTCCAGCACTGATAAAAACATGGGTTTGTTTCTCATTACAAACAAAATGATTTTTTAATGAAATTTAATATGCCTGTTTCACAGAACAGTCCCAGATTAGTCTAGGTCAGTATTCACTTTCATTAAATGTGTGAACTTTATCCAGTTGCTTCTGGAGTACTGGTTATTTCTCATGTTTTATTGTCACTGTTACCACATCATTAAACCAGACATCCCGTAAAACTAATTTGCAGCTTCTCTATTGAATAAGCACATAAAATTCCATAATTGTTTACAAGATACTTTTTACTCTTGCCAGTCATGCCTTGATAAATGAAGAACCGTTATAGCTGTTAAATGATCCTTCATTAAAACAGCCGGTTTCATAACTTACAGCTGCATTCTTAGGTATATATAATCAGTTTGTATAAAACCAAGGTCATAATTTAATCCTGGCCTGAATTTTATATGAACTGATTATGCATACCTGAGGATTTACTAAAAGCTGTGAAACCAGTCGGATTAATAAAGGATCATTCAGCAGCTATTGTGGTTCTTCATACATCAAAATCACAATTGACTGTAGCAAAGAAATCAGTGGTTTCTATCAATATAGGGCTTCACATGAAACATATGATGAGCAGTATTTTTTTGTGCTCACTGTATCGGTACACTGCAAAAAATGAAACTGCAAATATTTATCAAAACATCTGAGAAAATTCGCCTGATTATGAGAGATGTTTGGTTTATTTATTTATTTTCATCCATTTCACATTCATTGCTGGAAAAAATGTTTCCTCTAGACTTCAGTTACATGCATCTGTATTACTCCTGTATGTTATTGAATGATATCCACTCTTCTTCTATTAAATTGTAAATCCACTCTCTTAGTCCACCTCCATTAGTTGAGTGGTCAGCATGGGGGGATGCCACGCCAAGGAGCCCAAGTTAGATTCACGGCTTGGGCAGGAGATTTTCTCCTCTCAGGGACTGGATGTTGTGTTGTCCCTATCATTATATCATCCCCATCTCTGACGTGAAAGTCGCCCAATGTGGCGTCAAATGCAATAAGTACTTGCCCTTGACGGACGAACTTCCCGAAGTGCGGGGACTCCTGGCCCACAATGCCATATGCTCATTTCCATTTTTTCCATTCTCTTAGAATCTAGCACAGAACTTCCTTTTTCAATCTATGTACAATATAACTGAAGTACTTGTCGAACAATAAATCACTGAGAATCATTTTGTGCAACGGCGTATAATATCCCTTTTCTAAAAAACTATACTTTGTGTAAAAAATTATGTTAAGATTGCAAACAAAGAATCAGTGTTCATATTTGTATTATATGTGTAACAAAAGAAAGCACAGTCTTCAATTTTTTTAGAGAGGGGGAACGAAAACCTTGTCTGTTTGCACTTGCCTTTCCACTTTCAATCTCCATAATGTAAGCATTGTGGGTTGTAGTTGTAGTGAGTTCACAATATACTAACTTATTTTGAGCTAGTTAAGTGCTATTTTATTATTAATTCTATATTCCACATTTTTAATTCATTGTTCATTGTGTTATGAGTCTCATTTTTCAGCATTTGTAGCAGAAAAGACACAACACTTCCATGTGCACCGATCCACCATTGATGTGATTTCATTACTAATCTGCAATATCCATTCTTACATATTGTATGTGCAGAACCCAGAATCATTCAGAAAAAAAGTCCAAGACTTTTTGGAATGAATCGTACAGCATAGAGTGACTAACAAACCATGTTACACAAATTACGTCTACTAAAATTCAGTTGGTTCACATCCTCTGTTGCACCACTTCCAGCACCAATCTAGGATCACTATATTCCTGCTGGTAACAAAATTTTAAAATATTTGCGTTGTCAAAAGGTGGAAGCCAACTTACATTGGTGACCGTGACAGAACATTTATTAAATATCAGCTATTGTATGTAATTGTATTTTCATTGTCCTAACTGTTTGCCTTTTTCACGGTGGTGCTATCACTCAAAGTACTACTGTTGGAGTATAAAGTAAACAGAACCAAAAATCGAAACTTCTAGAAAGAGATAAAGAGAAAATATAAAGTAAATATGAAAAGAAACCAATAATAATCTAGAACCAGAATGAGAGCTACAAGGTAAGAGAAAACTCATTATTGAGCTTTGGTGCTAGACAGCCATCTTATGCTTCTAATATTAATACTGGAATGTCAACTCTCAGTACTGATATGTCCACTCTTAGTACTGAAGTGTCCACTCTGAATACTAATGTGACTACTGAAATTGATATGATTATGTTCAAAAGTGCAATAAAAACTCATGTGGTCACATTCAAAGATTAAATCAAAAGTGAAATTACTATGATGGTATTGGCTGAAATGATCATAAAGTTTTGTAAGGTAACACTAAATATTACAGCCCAGATCTCAGAACCCTCATCAAACGTATCAGATCTGCAGAAACAGATTGGTAACATTTCAGTAGAGGTAGGACACATATAATAAAAAAGTAAAGATTAGAAATAACAGCAGGAGACATTAGCTGACAGTATGACAAAATTGTCAAATGTTTGTCAAAATTTGTCTATGGATGTAGAGAAGCTCACTACAGAAGATGCTGCCCTCAGTGAAATGGCACACACACTGAAGTAGAGCATTTCACCATAGAGCAGGCAGTTAGTCTAAAGCAGTGGTTGTCAAACTCTGTTGCTCTACGTAGAGCCAATACTAACACTGTGAAGCAACACGTCAGGCAGTGTATTTATTGATCTTATTATTAATTGGTAACCTATATAAAAACATATATAATGAGTCTCCCAATAGATAAGCAAAAGTATGGGCACAATAAGTTGGTCACCAGTCCCCAAGTTGTTGTTGTTGTGGTCTTCAGTCCTGAGACTGGTTTGATGCAGCTCTCCATGCTACCCTATCCTGTGCAAGCTTCTTCATCTCCCAGTACTTACTGCAACCCACATCCTTCTGAATCTGCTAAGTGTATTCATCTCTTTGTCTCCCTCTACGATTTTTACCCTCCACGCTGCCCTCCAATGCTAAATTTGTGATCCCTTGATGCCTCAGAACATGTCCTACTAACTGGTCCCTCGTTTTTGTCAAGTTGTGCCACATACTCCTCTTCTGCCCAATTCTATTCAATACTTCATCATTAGTTATGTGATCTACCCATCTAATCTTCAGCATTCTTCTGTAGCACCACATTATGAAAGCTTCTATTCTCTTCTTGTCCAAACTATTTATCGTCCATGTTTCATTTCCATACATGGCTACACTCCATACAAATACTTTCAGAAACGTCTTTCTGACACTTAAATCTATACTCGATGTTAACAAATTTCTCTTCTTCAGAAACGATTTCCTTGCCATTGACAGTCTACATTTTATATCCTCTCTGCTTCGACCATCGTCAGTTATTTTGCTCCCCAAATAGCAAAACTCCTTTACTACTTTAAGTGTCTCATTTCCTATTCTAATTCCCTCAGCATCACCCGACTTCATTCAACTACATTCCATTATCATCGTTTTGCTTTTGTTGATGTTCATCTTATATCCTCCTTTCAAGACACTGTCCATTCCGTTCAACTTCTCCTCCAAGTCCTTTGCTGTCTCTGACAGAATTACAATGTCATCGGCAAACCTCAAAGTTTTTATTTCTTCTCCATAGATTTTAATACCTACTCTGAATTTTTCTTTTGTTTCTTTTACTGCTTGCTCAATATACAGATTGAATAACATTGGGGAGAGGCTACAACCCTGTCTCACTCCCTTCCCAACCACTGCTTCCCTTTCGTGCCCCTCGACGCTTATAACTGCCATCTGGTTTCTGTACAAATTGTAAATAGACTTTCACTCCCTGTATTTTACCCCTGCCTCCTTTAGAATTTGAGAGAATTCCAGTCAACATTGTCAAAAGCTTTTTCTAAGTCTACAAATGCTAGAAACGTAGGTCTGCCTTTCCTCAATCTTTCCTCTAAGATAAGTCGTACGGTCAGTATTGCCTCACGTGTTCCAGTATTTTTACAGAATCCAAACTGATCTTCCCCGAGGGCGACTTCTACCAGTTTTTCAATTCGTCTGTACAGAATTCGCATTAGTATTTTGCAGCTGTGATTTATTAAACTGATAGTTCGGTAATTTTCACATCTGTCAACACCGGCTTTCTTTGGGATTGGAATTATTATATTCTTCTTGAAGTCTGTGGGTATTTTGCCTGTCGCATACATCTTGCTCACCAGATGGTAGAGTTTTGTCAGGACTGGCTCTCCCAAGGCCATCAGTAGTTCTAATGGAATGTTGTCTACTCCCAGGACCTTGTTTCGACTCAGGTCTTTCAGTTCTCTGTCAAACTCTTCTTGCAGTATCGTATCTCCAATTTCATCATCATCTACATCCTCTTCCATTTCCATAATATTGTCCTCAAGTACATCGCCCTTGTATAAACCCTCTATATACTCCTTCCATCTTTCTGCCTTCCCTCCTTTGCTTAGAACTGGGTTGCCATCTGAGCTCTTGATATTCATACAAGTGGCTCTCTTTTCTCCAAAGGTCTCTTTAATTTTCCTGTAGGCAGTATCTATCTTACCCCTTGTGAGATAAGCCTCTACATCCTTACATTTGTCCTCTAGCCATCCCTGCTTAGCCATTTTGCACTTCCTGTCGATCTCATTTTTGAGACGTCTGTATTCCTTTTTGCCTGCTTCATTTACTGCATTTTTATATTTTCTCCTTTCGTCAATTAAGTTCAATATTTCTTCTGTTACCCAAGGAGTTCTACTAGCCCTCGTCTTTTTACCTACTTGACCCTCTGCTGCCTTCACTACTTCATCCCTCAGAGCTACCCATTCTTCTTCTACTGTACTTCTTTCTCCCATTCCTGTCAATTGTTCCCTTATGTTCTCCCTGAAACTCTGTACAACCTCTGGTTCTTTCAGTTTATCCAGATCCCATCTTCTTAAATTCCCACCTTTTTGCAGTTTCTTCAGTTTTAATCTACAGTTCATAACCAATGGATTGTGGTCAGAGTCCACATCTGCCCCCAGAAATGTCTTACAATTTAAAACCTGGTTCCTAAATCTCTGTCTTACCATTATATAATCTATCTGATACCTTCTAGTATCTCCAGGATTCTTCCATGTATACAACCTTCTTTCATGATTCTTGAACCAAGTGTTAGCTATGATTAAGCTATGCTCTGTGCAAAACTCTACCAGGCAGGGGCAACAGTCTAGATGACTGACTGACCTGGCCTTGCAACATTAACGGCCTTTCTGTGCTGGTACTGCGAACGGTTGAAAGCAAGGGGAATTTTTCCCGAGGGCATGCAGCTTTACTGTATGGATAAATGATGATGGCGTCCTCTTGGGTAAAATATTCCGGAGGTAAAATAGTCCCCCATTCGGATCTCCGGGCAGGGACTACTCGAGAGGACGTCGTTATCAGTCCCCAAGTACAGATTGTTACAAGTCAGCACCATTCACATTGCTGTGACCCTCAGTGACCTGAAAATTGTCACCCTCTAACTGCCTGTTGTGTTGTTATTGTTGTGTGGCCTGTGGGAGTGGATTGTTAATTGTTTAATAACAGTACCTGCACTTAATTTTAAGTGGTTTATGCCATATGATATCAAAACAAAAATTTTTAGCAAATATTTTGAATAACATTTTTCTTCTACTCATAGCTTTGTATTAAAACAGTCCTAGTGTCATTTAATATTTCTTGCTACAAACACATACCACATTTGAAGGTGACGTTTATAAAGCACATAGGTGAATCCTTATTGTTTCCAACTGAAATTTGTACCATAACAGCTGATTGGTACAAGTCATGCACACCTGAGATGATCTTAGTACTGGAAAAGAAGCAATAAAATGTTCCCCCTTTCACATCCTCTAACCCCTCAGTGGCTGTGCTACCTATCCCCTGCCACTTAGTTAAATGTCCAACTTTATTTACTGTTAGCTCACAGCCAAATTCATCAATATCAATTAAACTGAAGCACATCTTAAAAATTACTATTTCTGTATTTTTATTTGTCATTGAATAAAAAAACTCACACTGAAGAAACTGTTAATGTAGCTGACATTTTTGAATTTGACCACTAGCTACTAGGTGCATATTATTACAAAATACCACTGTGAACTGCAAGCCACACAAACACTTGACTTGGGACACATGCAGCCCATGGACCCTAGTTTGATGATCATTGGTCTAAAGGTACAGTTTGATGATCAGATTAATAGTTTTAGTAGTAATTATTCAGAATGGATTGACTACAAAGACGAATACATTGATAAGTGTATTAGCAAAGAGTGATCATGAGTGTTGCAACTGTTGGTGAGCGAATACTTCGCAAACAATGAGGCTGCAAAACCTAAACAGGTTAGTGAACTGAAACACCTTAAAGAAACCCCTGACAAAGATCTGCTCGTTCGGCAACAAAATGTATCTTCACAGTTGTCCAGTTTACAGAGGGAATTGGCAAGTATAGAAAGGAGTAACACATTCCTCACCTACGTTTGCACCCACGACTGAGAACAATAGTCACATGCAATCAGCAGGAAATAATGGTAATGAAAACCTGTAAGGCGCTCAATTCTCCATGAATGACCCATTGTATGAAACCTCTTGGCAGATTAAAACTGTGTGCACCGACCGAGACTCGAACTCGGGACCTTTGCCTTCCCCGTTGTATAATTCGCAAGGGGGGTGGGGGTGGGGGTGGGGGGTGGGGGGGAGCAGCACCTAACATATCAGCCATACTACTTGATGAGAGCTCATTAAAAGACTGTCATTTTCACGTATATAGCCCAGAAAAAGAGATTGTCCACCCTGTCATAGTCATAAAATCATTCAAAAAACCTTTACTCAGGACATGGACTGATTGACAAAAATTTAATTATGTGATACGGTACGTACGGGCCAAGGCCACAGAATGAACAAACAATACAGCATATAAAGGTATTGACTATGAACAGTTTGAAAGCTTTTTCCTGAACAAATTTTGGTCAAGCTCAGTTCAAGTGAGATTCAGAAAACAAGTGTTTTAAACCAGAATTATTCAATCCATGTCAATGCAGCTTAAGACATTATTTTGAAAAATACCTAAAGATAATGCACTGCAGGTATGATCCTAACTCAAAACGCAATGTATTGCAGATACTGAAAGCAAAATTACTATTTGAAATCTGAGAAAAATTCATTCAATTTCTGGTGGCAGACATAGAATGCTTTGTGTCTATACTCAATTCATTGGATTTAATCCAGGAAGACATATGTGGTTTGTGATGTAACAGTAGTAAAACAGCCCAAAGAATGCAGTTTTGATAGTATGGCCAACTGATTCTCATGGCCAAAACTTGGTTAGCTTTGTAGGACTGGCCAATCAGCCGACAAATGCCAAATAAGAACATAAAAAGGGACCCATTTCCATCTATGATTCAGTGGCATTCAGAACAGATGAAACAATTGGAATGGGAACCAGAATGTCAATGGAAACCATAATTATGGTAAGTGTCATAAAACCATAATTACAGTAAGTGCCATAATAACAGCAACAATAGTAATAATAATAATAATAATTCCAGAAATGGACAGTGACAGTGGTGCCCATCAAACAACAGTAAAATCTGTCATGAGAACCTGCCTGCCTTTAGTAATAATAGTAACCACCAAAGTTATTTTCAAAACAACATACAAAGTCATGTGGTTCAGGGTGACTGTCGGACACAGCATCCTCATGGGGATTAATTGAAGTGGAAAATGAACCTAAATCATCAAATTATGGCCCATCAGGCTAAATTCAGTCTTATCTTACCCCTAGCAGATTATCAAGAAACACGTCGGAGGAGGAGGAAGAGGAAGGGGGTGGGGGTGGGGGTGGGCACCTTGTCACAAGTTAGTTATAAGACCCATAGTAGACTAGGTAGTAACCAGACTGATCCTACATGTGTATCAATGTGTAATGATAGCATAGTTCTTTGCAACTAGTTAGTAGAAGAAAACACAAAATGTCGTGCCCCAAAGAATGAACTGATACAGTCAACAACACAAGAAAGGCGGCAGCAATGCGCTGAAGTGACAAAAGTCATGGGATAGCAATATGCACATACACAAAAGGTGGTAGTATTGCGTACACTAAGCATGAAAGGGCAGTACATTGGCAGGGCTGTCATCTGTACTCATGTGATTTATGTGGAAAGGTATCCGGCGTGATTAAGGCCACATGATTGAAATTAAGACTTTGAATGCAGAATGGTAGTTGGAGCTAGATACATGGGACATTCTGTTATGTCATCATTTAGGAATTCAAAATTCTGAGGTGACAAGAGTGTGCCAAGAATACAAAATTTCAGGCATTACCTCTCAACATGGGCAATGCAATGGCCAATGGCCTTCACTTAATGACCGAGAGCAGCAGTGTTTGTGTAGAGTTGTCAGTGCTGACAGACAAGCAACATTACACGAAATAGCCACAGAAATCAATGTGGGATGGACGACGAATGTATTCGTTAGGACAGTGCAGTGGAATTTGGCGTTAATGGGCTGAAAAACTGTGGCCTGGACAGTAAGAGTCTCAATTTCATTGGGTAAGAACTGATGCACCCATGGTCTGGAAGTAGCATTTTTGATTAGTAATGAAAATATTCTTGGTCCTGGGTTCTAAACCCACCAATTTTGATTACTAATGAGGACTGGCGGCAAACGACTTCCAGCATAAGTCACCCTCAGTCGGCCAACAGCCATGTCAAAGAGGGCAGAGGAAAGGACACAA
Organism: Schistocerca nitens; assembly: GCF_023898315.1. Lineage (NCBI taxonomy): Eukaryota > Metazoa > Arthropoda > Insecta > Orthoptera > Acrididae > Schistocerca > Schistocerca nitens. Next base: position 361,406,374 of record NC_064619.1, read on the forward strand.
GTTCAAGACACTCTCTTGTCCTTGGAGTGGGAAAATGCCCCTAAAGGTGGAAGAATCAGCAATGATGAATGGTTTTAAGAAGCAGAAGGCAATGGAAACCTCTGCATTAAAGACACATAATGTGTATCCACGAGGCCTGTAACTGAAAAATGTCATGATGATCTCTCCATTGGCAAAAGGTTCCAGAATAGTCCACTGGGAGAGGACTGCCAAGGGGGAGGTGACCATGAGAAAAGGACTGAATAACCGATGAAAGGATAATGCTCAATGTTTGGAAAAAAAAAAAAAAATAGCGGTAAGCTATAGGGAGAGAACAGTAATATACAATACGTACTAGAGCCAAGAGGGAATAGTAAGAGTGAATGACCAAGTAGAAAGAGGGTGTAAGACAAGGACGTAGTCTTTCACCCCTACTGTTCAATTTGTACATCAAAGAAGCAATGATGGACTTAAAAGAAGGGTCAGGAGTGGGATTGAAACTCAGGGTGGAAGGATATCAATGATTTGATTAGCTGATGACATTGCTATCATGAGTGAAAGTAAAGAAGAATTACAGAATGTGCTGAATGGAATGAACTGTCTAATGAGTAGAGAATATGGATTGAGAGTACATTGAAGAAAAACAAAAGTAACAAGAAATAGCAGAAATGAAATCATTGAGAAACTTAACACCACTTTTGGTGATCACAAAGTAGATGAAGTTAAGGGATTCTACTACCTGGGCAGCAAAATAACCAATGTTGGATGGAGAAAGGAGGACAGCAAAATGGGACTAGCACTGACAAAAAGAGCCTTCCTGGCCACGAGGAGTCTACTAGTATCAAGCATAGGCCTTAATTTGAGGAAGAAGTTTCTGAGAATATACATCTGGAGCACAGCATTGTATGAGATGGACTGTGGGAAAACCAGAACAGAAGAGAATTGAAGCATTTGGGATGGGATGCAGATGCAGTTTTTTGTGACAGTTGAAGTGGGTGATGGAGCAGCAGAATGCCCATTTCTAGTCATTGATCATTTAGTTACTGGTTGCCTAATAGGCAGAGATTTTCTGAGAGAGAAAGACACAATAATTTATTGGTTCTTAGGAAAATGTTTCTTAACACACAATTGCAGCAATATTGAAATAATTCAGGGCAGAGAAAGTTAAATCATGGAAAATATTGACAGAGCTATTGTATACAATTTTTAGGCACTGATGACAGCCATGACATTAGCCATCCCCATAACAAAGGATGAAATATCAGATTTAAAGGAACTAATAGGTGAATCTGCAGCAATTACACAAGAAACACAATGTAAGTTATATGATTTACTACTACAATATGTACTGGTATTTACATGAAAACCAGGCATTATTAAAACATATGTGTACAGTATGGATGTTCAGCCCTTGATATGTTTTGCTGCAACACCTAATGATCCCCTGGTCAAAGTGAGCAGCAGTGAGAGATGAAATCAAGCAAATGCTAGAATGGAAAATAATTGAACCACCTATGGTACGCTACTGTAATCCATTGTTAGCAGAAAGGAAGCCCTATGGAAGCACTCATCTCACACTGGACACACAACCTATAAACAAAACACTTTTATTTGTATGCACAAGACATGAAACCTTGATGAACAATTACAAAAATTCCATGGTGTCAAATACCTTACAAATATTAATTTAAAAAGTTCACACTGGCAGGTTCAATTAACCCCAGAGTCTAGGAAGTATACGGCCTTTGCTTTTGGTGGCAGAAGTTACCATTTTTGTGTGCTAGCTTTCAGACTTAAGGTTAGTTCTGGAGTATTTGTCACAGATTCAGGCACAGTACTACATCCAGAACTGTTAGAAAGTGTAATGTGTAAGTTGATAACATTCTCAAAGCAACAGTTACTTGGGAGGAACATTTACATATTCTAAAAAGAACACTAGAAAAATTTTCACAAGCAGGAGTAACAGCAAATTTACAAAAATCTAAGTTTGCAAGAGACATCAGATTTCTAGAACTGCAAGAGAGAAGGTCAGATTTCTAGGACATATAATATCCTCACAAGGAATAGGGCTATATCCTGATAAAATTAGCACAATCAAGAATTTCCCATATCCAGACACCAAGAAGTAGTTAAAAGCATTCCTTGGACTCTGCTCATTGTTTGAAACATTTCATTCCTGGCCAATTATTAAATAGCACAGCATTTCTAAGTTTACTTAAGAAGAACACTTTATTGCTTTGGACATGAGAAAGCACCAATGACTTTGACACAGTAAACAAGCATTAATTAGTTCAGATATCTTGTGTCACGCTAATGTGGGCAAAGCTTTTGTGTCACTACAGATGCTTGAAACACAGGTTTGGGCTCATGTCTGTTTCAAACTGATTCATAACAGGATAAGTATGAAATAAAAGTGATCAGCTTTGCAAGCAGAACACTTTCTGAATGTGAGCATTCTTATGGAGCAACAGAATTAGAAACACTACAATTGGGTGGGCATTCAAAAAATTCAGTTACTATATGTATGCTGAAAACACACAGGGGTGTATACTGATCACCAAGCTTTGAGTTTTTTGATGTTGTGCAATCTATTAGACCTGTGCTTAGTTTGTTGGGCTTTGCCTTTACAAAAACATTCGTCTTAAGTAATTCATACAGCAATGTAACAAAACATTGTAGTTGATGCATTGTCTAGATTGCCACAAAGTCTTACCAAAAATGCAGAAACATTAGAACAAGTGACAGAGTATCGCAGATTACCTATGAAAGACAAGCACTACAGAAAATACTATACTGATGTGTATAAACAAGGATGAACTACAAGAAGCAGATTCACATTGGCACAAATGAGAACACAGTTAAAAAAGGATAAAAGATTACACAATAACGTATTACGTTCTCTAACACAGGCAATTCATGTGTATGAATTCCATCTGGAAATGTAGATAAACTTATTTGGTGTACACACCATGCCTGAGAATATTATGACATCACAAACTGTGTATAGAAACTTAACCTATTTTGTTACTTTCTCAGTATGCCACAAAAAGTACATTGATTACTAAGCTGTTCCATCATCTCTCAGAAAGCAAAATCCATCACCAAAACTAGTAAGACAGAGTTGTATCTGACTGCCCATGGATGTATGAGATATGTTATTACATTATATGAAATTTTTTCCAAGTTTGTGAAGCTGTATGCTGGTAAGTGTGCTACAGCTGCAGTAATTATTGAAAGAATTTCAAATGATTTCATTCCCACACCAGGGAAACTCAAGTCACTTTTAACAGATGATGCATCTTACTTCACTTCTATAAATGGAGGCAGTTTTTGTAAGACAATGACACACAAATAATTTTAACATTATGCTTTCACCCGTACCAAACCCTTCCAAACATCTGTTTCATAAATTGAGCATGTTCACATGCACATGTTGGGTGCAGTATTTTAATTTGTTTGAGCGGGTAATAAACCATCTTCATATTTATGACACACAATACACTCCTGCACATTTGATGTTGAATGTCAGAGGAAGCAACTAGAAGGTAGAACCTCTTCCAAAATTTTAAAGACAAGCAGAATCCTATGAAGGAAAGTTGCAGGCTTTCAAATGAAAAATGTGATGGTGGCCCTCAGAGTTTAAATATTGAAGGTTTTGGCTGGTTTCATTGTCTAGGGGCTGGGATACATAGTTGCCACATTACAAGCTAAATATTGCTGAGTCTACAGTATACAATATGAATGTACACATGAATCAAATGGTTGAAGGTTCCTATCACTCGGCAATTGCGAATTTTGAATGCAACATAAAAATTTGTAAATGAAAGTTTGCAATTAAATAAAATGTGCAGGTACTATCTTAATGACTTTAAATGATGAATACGATAGCAGAAGTACCTTTAAGAAAGCCATTTATTACTGCAAAACACTTATTGGTGTTGATGATCCAGCAATTTAATAAAATATAAGTTGAATAACAGGATAACAATAGATTCCTACTTCATGTAATTAGCTATGAACAACAACATAGCTCACGAGATATTCACGTCTAAACACATACTACATCTTCACTGCAGAAGCCACGGAAATCTCACAAGTGCACAAGTTGGCCACAACCATGCGCAAACTGCTCCACTCTCCCAGTATTTTCTGTGACCCTGTCACTGCTTCCCATCCAGCACTTGCCCTGTTCTGTCCAGCACTCCTCCCCCACTTCCATCCAGTCTTCCCATTAACGAGTGCTGTGACTGGCTAAAGCGCTCGCGCCATTTCTCCAAGCCAACGCACACTCACAAACGTATTGAAACCCATACAAAATACTGGATTTACATTTAAATAACTTGAAATTAAATAAATATTCCTACGGCTGGACTATAAACACACTCTAACACACAATATTAAATACATAAACAAATAAAATAAACATATATCAAAGGAATAGAAATGAAAGCAGGCCAGTAGCCTAATGTCTCTGTGGTTTCTAAAACACAGTAAATATTTGACCAATTTCTTCATGAATAGTATATATTGGATATAAACAAAGACATAGATGAATAAATATATTTATAAGCATGCTCCTAACATTTTTTCATGACACTGTGGAGTACTTATGGCCTCACATGATTAATAGTGATCAGCCACTTTGACCTCCAATAAGTCATGTACTATTCAAGTTACCTCCCTGTAATTCATACCAGTTCAGGTTTACACTAATAGCTTTCTAAAGACACATTGATCAACAAAATTGCATGAACTGTTTCGGTTTTGGAAATTCATTGCTGGGTGTTACTTGTATAATTTACAGTCAGATACTAAACTTTAAACTAATAATGATATTGATTACACCATCAGAATTGTCGTGAAAATAATGGTAATGTGAATGTTTATTTTTAAGGTATCATGATTCCTCTGGCTATTATTAATTTCAACATGAGCTTTGAAATGTCTGCTATTATGGTTTCACGAAGTCCACCATCATTGGCACTCCCGACGTACACATCTCCTCCATCGACACAAAGCACAGTCCTCGACACTGTGTCAACATGGAATTCCCAGCCACACGGTCGGCCTGTACCATGTGCTGGGGCTACCCCTCTTGCTCAGGCCTATGTCTGGCACCATGTGGTTGCCCTGTTGAGTGGCCCACATGGGCATGCCAACTCTGACCTTAGAATATTTTCAGGGTGCCACAACTCGCCCATTACCTCACAAAGGTAAGATCTGTGCTAATCACACTTGCTTGTCAGGCAGATGTTAGAAAATCACAGTACACAAAACCAGTGAGCAGACAATATGTACAGTAAGTACTTACTTCAAGAATATTTGTGGTGCTGAGTGTTGAATGAACTAAGAACATCAAACTTCAAGATTCCAGATTTTGCTTTAGAATAAGCATCAAATTTGCAACACATCTATAAACCAGTGGTATGAGGTCTACACTAGCTGGTATTGTATTTATCTGTGTGTGCACAATTAGAAGAAGACATGCAGTAACACCAACTCACTTTTGTCTATGATTTTCTGCGTTTGTTATAATGTCAAGTATTTTCACCTGTATAAGGTGTGTTCAAAAGTGTGTGACAGACTTACACAATGCTGAATGCTTTACATGCTTAACACATTTTAATGCTATGACAGGTATTTTCTGAAGAAAATAAAGGATTGTCATGAACTAATAAACAAATGTGAATATAGTAAAATGCCAGAGTGTGACACCGTGTCAAGAAATGAAAACAGCCATACAGGTGCACTGCACTATTTATCACATATCACCTAAACACAACACAATCACACTCCTGTATGTAATGTACTGGCCTATTCACAAAGTAAATATCAGTAGTATACTCACACAACATATGGCTTAGCAACACTAATGGTAGTGTGCTGCTGATGTGAAAATTGTAGAGGTTCAAGTCTCTGCTCTTTTTTTAATAAGCATTTGTTTGTTTTGTAATTGAATCATTTCTAGTAGGCGTATTTTGCTGTTTTGCACTTACATACTATAAGCAGTGAAGTGTTTTAGTGACCTTTCTCTAACCTGACTTTTAAGTGTATGTAATTACTTGAAGTATTAATTTCATGCTTTATGAATTTTAAATTCAGATTTTTGAACCATACTTTAAAAAGCTGAAAATATGTTAAATGAACTTTGTAAAAAATAGTGTCTGGTAATCAGAATAACATTAGCAGGTAGAATGACTTGGTCAAGAAAAATCTGTAAATGTAAAAACCCACAGTAAATAAGTGAAGAACAAACTAGTGGTGTGCATCTGATAAACAGTGACCACTGTGTGTAGGGGACAGAAAAATTATTGCAAGACGTGAAATCCTGATCCTTAGCGGAATGCTAAATAGACATTAGGACAAATGAATAGCATTCCTGCCGAATATAAGATATACACTTAACTTGGGAACAAATTGAAGCCACTTCCTTCAAAAGGGTATGCTACCAAAAGGGTGTTGTTGGAGTCACATGCACAGAAACTCAAAATGCATCTCCAGCACCAATCCTCACTGAAAAAGTTCCACATAATGTAAACACTGTGTGCCATGTCCAGTGGTCATGCTTGAACTAAGCCATAGCACACCAGCGGCCAAATGTAATTGTCGGCGGACTTCTGTGTGGTGGATGTTATTGACCACTTAAATATACTCCTTAGTACATGTGCAAGAAAACAAACTTGTGGACATGTTAATATTCATATTAACTCAATAATTTTTAATGTTATAGATAAGCAATCTACTATCCAAACAGAAAACAAACTTTCAGCTTTATCTGAATGTGAATATGAAGTCATGTTATTCCCAAGCTGTGAATGATGTCCAAGTATTTCCTATTGACAGAATATGATAAAAAATGAAATGTTTTTGTTGTAAACCTATGCTATCAACTATTGTAAATGAATGAATCCAAGATATTTTTATAGTGTATGTGAGGCATCAAGGGATCACAAATTTAGCTTTGGAGGGCAGCGTGGAGGGTAAAAATCGTAGAGGGAGACCAAGAGATCAATACACTAAGCAGATTCAGAAGGATGTAGGTTGCAGTAGGTACTGGGAGATGAAGAAGCTTGCACAGGATAGAGTAGCATGGAGAGCTGCATCAAACCAGTCTCAGGACTGAAGACCACAACAGCAACATGTGTATTTCTCTGTGTGTTTTAATTCTGAATGCACCATAGAAGTGCACCCTTTCAAGGGACTTATGCCAATGCGTAAACACAAAGCCTTGGCTTTTCTGTGTGTATGCTTGCAGACAGTGGGGTGGACAACCAGGAAGACAACAATGTGTGCATGCGTCGCAAGCATTCCCAGGAGATCAAACCAGCCAGCTTGGTGATATCACACAGCTGCGTCTGCTGTTAGCACCCAAGTCTAATGTCACAGTCTGCGTCTGATATCGCTCCTCTGATGAAGTTGTAGTCAGCATTGTTTCGTGTGCACAACTCAACAATTGTTCAAAATCAATGCTCACCCCCAGAGCATTGTGTTGCTCTTATGTCCCACTGATAAAGGTCAAGTGTACCAAGAACTTCACCATAACTGAACAGAACCACTGTTTTTATCAGACGAGAAAAAGGAATGTACATATTATCTTTTCTTTCCAATGTTTCAATGTATAAAGATTGAATGACTGCTCATGACTAAGCAGTGAATTTTATCATAGTTATTCAGGGGGCGCTGTAATATCCTTTTCTAAAAAAAACTATATTCAATGTAAAGATTTATGTAAAGAAAGCAGCCAAAGACTCGATGTTCATATGTGCATGATCTGTGTGATAAATAAGCTATAGACTTCAAGTTATTTAGAGAGCATCTAGGGAAAGCCTGGCTGTAAGCACTTGTCTTTCTCCTTTAACCCTCCGTAATGTAAGCATCATGTGTTCTAGTTGTAGTTATTTCACAGTATACTAACTTATTTTTAGTTACTTATGTGCTATTTTATTATTAATCCTCCCGTCCGTATGTTTATTGTCATTATTCATTGTATTATGAGTCTTATTTTTCAGCATTTCTAGCAGGGAAGATATAACACTTTGATGTGGCTGCAATTCACCATTGGCATGATTTAACTACTAATTTGCACTTTTCATTCTTACCTATTGTGTCTGTGGAACCTGCAGTCATTTAGAAAAGAAGTCTGCATTTGTTTTAAATCAATCATACAACACAGAGTGACTAACAAATCATGGTATGCAAATTATGTTTACTAAAATTCAATTGGTGCACATCCTCTGTTGCACCACTCCCAATGCCAATCTGGGACTACAATCTTCATTCTGGTAATGCAATTTCAAAATGTTTGAGTTGGAAGACGTGGAAGCAAGCTTACAATCAAACTTATTCTCATAGTATGTCCATATAACACAGGAATAAGTTTGATGTTGTTACATGAAGTGATGCATATTTTCAGTGGTTTGTTGTTCAGTATATACTTAAGTTATATTGTTCATAGTTTTCCCACCTGCATTATAAATATTCTGTCCCTGTTCAATACAGATCATGTTAGTGTTTATAAGTGGTTCCACTTGAGGACTGTGGAACTGACTTGCATGTTACATCTGCTGTAACCTGTTGCATAGATATAATCAATATGTAAGTACTGGGCTCTAACCAATGACAGGTTGATATCACTGCCACCTGGCATTTCTATTATATGCTTTTTCTATATACATATTTTTATCTTTCTAACAAAATCCAGGATGGAATGTAAGAATATTATAAAAAGGATAGTTGCTACTCACTGTATAGCGGATATGCTGAGTCACAGATAGGCATAACAAAAAGGCTGTCACAAAATAAGGTTTTGACCAACAAGGCAAAGGCCTTTTTGTTATGCCTATGTTTTTGTTATGCCTATCTGAGACTCAACATCTCCACTATACGGTGAGTAGCATCTATCCTTTTCATTATATTTTTATTCTATCTGTGCTTATAGGTTAATATAACAATAAAAACAATCACTTTTTGACAGTGTAATGTAATAGGATAGATAAAAAATATACTCACCAAGTGGCGGCAGGACGTGCACATAAAAGTAGGTTATAATTAGGCAAGATTTTGCAGCCAGTGGCTCATTCTTCCAGCAAATTGGTTGAAGGGGACAGGAAAGAGGGTGAAGGAAAAGGACTGGAGAGGTCAATGAAAAGGGGGAAATTTCGGAAAAGTCACTCAGAACCACAGGTCAGGGCAGACTTATTGTGTGGGATGGGAAGGAAAGGCTCATTGTTGGGGACTGCACCAGACAAGATTTAAAAATCTGAGAGCTTAAAGATGGAAGACATGGTAATATGCAAGACAGATATCACTGCTGAAACATCATGTATGAGTTAGTAAGAATGAAAAGCTAAGTGCATTGTACATAACAAAGGTAGGAGGATGATGTCAAAAAACAGACAGGTAAGAAAATGAAAGACGAAGAAAACTAAAGTGGAGAGGGGAAATGAATAGTTACTGTGAATAAATGCTGAGACAGAAGAAATTAATGTAAATTAAGGCCAGGTGGGCTGCAAGAACCAAGGACATGTTGTAACACTAGTTCCTACTTGTGCAGTTCTGGAAAACAGGTGTCTGGGTGAAGAATACAGATGGCGCATGTGCTGAAATAGGCACTGAGGTCACAAGTGTCATGTAATACAGCATGCTCTGCAAAATGATATTGTGTGTTGCCAGTATATACCCTCTGCCTATGCCTATTCATCCTAACTGATAATTTGGTAGCAGTCGTGCTGATGTAAACGACCAAATAGTCTAACAGTTGGTATATGATGTGTCATTTCACAGGAGGTTCTCCCTTTGGTAGTACATGTTTTGTCAGTTACAGGGTTGGTATAGATAATGGTAGGAGGGTGCAGTACCAGGATTGGATGTGGTGTGTATTGCTGTAAAAAGTCTGCATCCAAACAAATACATTTGCCTCGAATGCCATTGCTGTATTTGTTCAGATGCAAACTCTTTACAGCAATACATCACCATTCTCACCTCAGCCTTCACTGGACATATTGACCTAGTTCCGAAGCAGATTTTCCAAGCCATCACATCAAGTCATGGCACTGCTGATCCCTCCAAAAAACAGCTTCAGAGCACACTACTGGTCACTCAGTAGTATCCTGATCTGGGATGTATTAAGCAGCTACTCTGACAAGGCCACAACTTCCCAAAATCGTGCTCTGAAATAAGATCTGTTCTGTCTGAGGTTTTGCCCATCAAACCTAAAATATCTTTCCATCAACCTCCAAAGCTCCGCAAAATTCTTGTTAGGCCCTATGCTTCTTCTGCACCCATCTACCTGCCCTATTGCTCCTACCTCCATTCTAGGGACCTGCACGTTCACCAATGGTGTCTGTTCTTTTGGACATATACCATCTTCATATAGTTAAGGCTAACCAGCCATTGACCTTCTTTATCTGTGCAGATGCACATACATTGCCAGAACTCTTAACGGGCTTGGTAAGATCGTCTGCTGTGAGTAATGAATGTAACGGGCGGGGCACTACGAATGTAGTGTGTGGACTTTAAGCTGGGAATGTTGGTCTCATGGGGAGAGTGCAAGGGATAAGTCCCTGCAGTCTATCCTCTGTGCCCTTGGTGGCTCAGATGGATAGAGCATCTTCCATGTATGCAGGAGATCCCGCGTTCGACTCCCAGTGGGGGCACACATTTTAAACAGTGCCCGTTGATGTATATCAATGCCTGTCAACGGCTTAAGGCCTTGATTTAACTATCATTTCACATATAACTTGTCCAGTGCCATTGTACAGAATGGTACACAAACATAAATAAATAAATGATGCCATGAATAATTAATAGTTAGTTAGTTTCACATTTCATGGATCATTTATACGATTATCGAAAATGATATGGAACAGGTCATTTTACATTCACATTACAATGCTAATGTAGCTTACCAATTCCTACCCACTATGATTCTATGGTGGGTGGCAGAATGCTACTGTTGCTCAGCTGGAAAATGTAGTGGGTAGGATACTTCCCATTTCAGGGCACAATGAGTGGTAGTCAGAACCTTGGCAGAGACTGTGGTACAGTTGCTCCAGGCCAGGATGTTATTGAGTCATGGGTGGATGCTCTTACCATCCTCTAAAGTCCCACTGTCTGACCATAAATGAGGGATGTCCTACCCACTACCCTACCTACATCGTCCTACCACCACCTTCTCCACTCTGGTCACAAGCATCACTTACTCCATCAAATGCAGGACTACCTGGGGGAGCAGTCATGTGCTCTACAAACTAAAGTGTGACCACTGTCCTGTTTTCTGTGGTGGCATGAGAACCAACAAGGTGACTGTCCACTTGAATGGCCACAGACAAACTGTGGCCAAGAGACAGCTGGACCATCCAGTTACGAGCATGCTGCTCAAAACAACATTCTTCATTTCAGGCATGTTCCATCTGGATCCTTCCTATCAACACCAAATTTTCTGAATTGTGCAGGTGAGAACTCTTCCTCAAATATATCCTACATTCCTGTGACCCCTCTGGCCTCAGCCTTCATTAGTCCCTGTTCTTCTTTTTTATTTTTATTTCATTTGGTATGCATATTCCATGGATCCATACATGCGAGTGATTCGCCTGGATGTGGAATGTGTCAATACAATTGTACAAATACAATGAATGCAACAGAATAGTAATATAATACAATGATATATATATTAATAAGTATCACTTTTTCTCATTTACAAGCTGTCATTTAACTAGTATAGCAATTCACTCTATAACAGTAACATAATACTGTATCATCCATCTAATAACTAAGAGACTAAATACATCTATTATTAAGGGAGTGCATTATTTCTGGAAAAGAATTCATCTAAGGAGTACAATGGATGGTCAAGCAGGTATTTTTTTAATGTACCTTTGAACAGAGTTTCATTTTCTCTTGTACATTTAATATAATTAGGCAAGGCATTAAAAGTCTTTATAGCAGCATACTTTACTCCCTACTGTACAAGTGATAAATGTTTTAGTTCGACGTGTAGATCATCTTTACCTCTAGTATTGTAGTTATGGTATGAACAGTTTGTTTCATACTGAGCATAATCTTTATTACCTACATTCATCAGAGAATATATGTACTGACATGTTGTGGTCAGTATACCTAACTGTGTGGAAAGTTTTTTAAGTGAGGTTCGTGGAGGAACCCCACACATGATTCTGACTGCTCTCTTCTGAGCAGTTAAGACTTTTTTTCAGGTTGGTGAGTTACCCCAGAAGATTATAATATAACTCATTAATGAGTGAAAGTATCCAAAGTAAGCTGATTTTAAAATGTTGATGTCCCCAAAATGAGTAATGATTCTTAGAGCAAAAGTTGCTGATGAAAGCCTTTTTAGAGTAAGGGTCACATGCTGTTCCCAGTTGAGCCTACTGTCAGTGTGAACCCCCAGGAATTTAGTGGAGTGCACCTGTTCTAGTTCCTGGTTGTCATAAGCAATTACCATATTTTCTAGAGTTTTATTTCTTGTGTGGAACTGTATAAAATTAGTTATTTTTAATATTAACTGAAAGAGAATTAATTGAAAACAGCTGTAACTTCTCTGAGTATATCATTAACATCAGTCTCCAGATCAGCAGTAGACTTACCATCTACTACAATGCTTGTATCATCAGCAAACATTGTGAATTCACAATTTTTACTAATGGACAGGGGTAAATCATTAACATATATTAAAAACAGCAAGGGTCCAAGGACAGATCCCTGGGGAACTCCATGCTGAATTTTGTCCCATTCAGAATCCACTAGATTAGAAAATGTTTTGTTGCAGCCATTTATTTATTTATTTTATTTATTTATTTATTGTTCCGTGGGACCAAATTAAGGAGAAATCTCCATGGTCATGGAACGAGTCAATACATGAAATTATAACACGATATTAGAAACAGATAAAATGAAATATAGAGAAAAAAACATATTCAGGTGACAAGTCATAAGTTTAAATGAAGACAATCAACAATGTAACACTGGAATTTGCTTAATTTTTTAGCTCATCCAGGAGCTCCTCGACAGAATAGAAGGAGTGAGCCATGAGGAAACTCTTCAGTTTAGACTTAAAAGAGTTTGGGCTACTGCTAAGATTTTTGAGTTCTTGTGGTAGCTTATTGAAAATGGATGCAGCAGAATACTGCACTCCTTTCTGCACAAGAGTCAAGGAACTGCATTCTACATGCAGATTTGATTTCTGCCTAGTATTAACTGAGTGAAAGCTGCTAACTCTTGGGAATAGGCTAATACTGCTAACAACAAACGACATTAAAGAAAATATATACTGTGAGGGCAATGTCAGAATTCCCAGATTTTTGAATAGGGGTCGACAAGAGGTTCTCGAACTTACACCACATATAGCTCGAACAGCCCGTTTTTGAGCCAAAAATACCCTTTTTGAATCAGAAGAATTACCCCAAAAAATAATACCATACGACATAAGCGTATGAAAATATGCGAAGTAGACTACTTTTCGTGTTGAAGTGTCACTTATTTCAGATACTGTTCTAATGGTAAATAAAGCAGCATTTAGCTTCTGAACAAGATCCTGGACATGGGCTTTCCACAACAGCTTACTATCTATCCGAACGCCTAGGAATTTGAACTGTTCAGTCTCGCTTATAATATGCCCATTCTGTCTGATCGAAACATCGGTTCTTGTTGAATTGTGAGTTAGAAACTGTAAAAACTGAGTCTTACTGTGATTTAGCATCAAATTATTTTCCACAAGCCACGAACTTATTTCATGAACTAAATTATTTGTTACTGTTTCAATATTACACACAAGATCCTTCACTATCAAGCTGGTGTCATCAGCAAACAGAAATATTTTTGAATCACCTGTAATACTAGAAGGCATATCATTTATATAAATAAGAAACAGCAGTGGCCCCAGCACCGACCCTTGGGGAACGCCCCACTTAACAGTGCCCCATTGGGACTGAACATCACTACCACTCTCAATATTGCGGAGAATTACCCTCTGCTTTCTGTTCTTAAAGTAAGAGGCGAACAAATTGTAAGCTACTCCCCTTACTCCATAATGGTCCAACTTCTGCAGTAATATTTTGTGGTCAACACAGTCAAAAGCCTTCGTTAAATCAAAGAAAACACCTAGCGTTCGCAACCTTTTATTTAATCCGTCGAAAACCTCACAGAGAAAAGAGAATATAGCATTTTCAGTTGTTAAACCATTTCTAAAACCAAACTGAACATTTGACAGCAAATTATGTGAATTTAAATGCTCCAGTAACCTTGTATATACAACCTTCTCGATAACTTTAGCAAACACCGATGGCATAGAAATAGGTCTAAAATTGTCAACATTATCAATGTCTCCCTTTTTATAAAGTGGCTTCACTACCGAGTATTTTAATCGATCAGGAAACCGACCACTCCTAAATGAAAAGTTACAGATATGGCTAAGTACTGGGCTAACATACATAGAACAATACTTCAGTATTCTGCTAGATACCCCGTCATATCCATGAGAGTTCTTGGTCTTTAGTGATTTAATTATTAACTCAATCTCCCTCTTGTCAGTATCATGGAGGAGCATTTCAGGTAACAGTCTCGGAACACTTTTTTCTAAGAGCGCTATATGATTCCCTGTTGGAATTAGGTTTCTATTTAGTTCACCTGCTATATTCAGAAAGTGATTATTAAATACTGTACATATATGCGACTTATCAGTAACACGGACATTCCCACTACGCACTGATTCTATATCCTCGACCTGTCTCTGCAGACCAGCAACTTCCTTTACGACTGACCATATGGTTTTAATTTTATCCTGAGACTTAGCTATTCTATCTGCATACCACATACTTTTTGCCTTCCTAATAACATTTTTAAGCACCTTACAATACTGTTTGTAATGGGCTGCTGCATTTAGATTTTGACTGTTTCTAACGTTTTGATATAATTGCCACTTTGTTCTACAAGATATTCTTATCCCTCTAGTCAGCCACCCAGGCTGCCTGTTTGTGCTAGTACCCTGTTTTAAACGTTGTAACGGAAAGCAACTTTCAAAGAGCATGAGAAAAGTCTTTAGAAAAGCATTATATTTATCGTTTACTGTCTCAGCGCTATAAACATCTTGCCACTCTTGTTCCTTTATAAGGTTTACAAAGGTCTCTACAGCAACCGGATCAGCTTTCCTGAACAGCTGATGACTATATTTAACACGTTTTGCAGCATAAAAATCTTTTAAAGTTAAAATTTGCGCATCATGATCTGAAAGGCCATTCACCTTTTTTCTAACAGAATGCCCTTCTAGTAATGAGGAATGAACAAAAATGTTGTCTATGGTTGTTCTACTGTTCCCTTGCACTCTCGTTGGAAAGAATACGGTTTGCATAAGATTATATGAATTAAAGAGGTCTACCAGCATCCTCTTCCTTGCACAATCACTTATACAATTAATATTGAAGTCACCACATATAACTAACTTTTTGTATTTCCTATAAAGTGAACCAAGAACCTCCTCTAGCTTTAGCAAAAATGCTGTGAAATCGGAGTCTGGGGATCTATAAATAACAACAGTTACAAGTTTAACTCCGTTAAATTTAACCACACCTGCACAACATTCAAACACCTTTTCAGTGCAGTACTTTGAAACATCAATTGACTCAAATGCGATGCCGTTTTTCACATACATGGCTACTCCCCCACACCGCAAAGAGCTCCTCGAAAAGCAGCCAGCCAACCTGTATCCTGGTAAAGGAAGCCTCTGAATTATCTCCTTATTTAAGAAGTGTTCAGATATACCAATAATTTCAGAGTCAACATCTATAAGCAGTTCACTAACTTTATCCCTAATACCTTGTATATTTTGATGAAATATACTAATTCCCTCATTACTCGGATACCTAAGCTTTGTCAAAAGTGAATCCCTTGTTAGAGAGACTTCCCTTAAGCAGGAATACCTATCAGCTGACTTCAATCTAAAAAAGGTGCAGCTCTAACACCCACTACTGCAGGAATTTTCCCATGAGTGATCCCACCAACCCCACCTATGCTGTCACCTATAAGCTTTGCCAACCTCCCCTTCCCATACCTGTTGAGGTGCAGGCCGTGTCTAGTGAAACCCGTCCTGCTGATAGACTCCACCGACACCACTGAAATGTGACGCATGCCTTCTGTCATCAGCGCACCCCAAAGTCTCATGTTATTACGCCTGACGGCTGTATTAAGATGAGGCCGATCGTGACGCTGAAACAGTTCCACGAAATGCACATTCGTGTTGCCAGTCTGAGTGGCTATCTTTTCCAGGTCACCATCTATGTTATACTCCCCATCCCTACCAATACTATTACCAGCCCCACCCACAATCACTACCTGATCCTCTTTAGTAAAATCCCTACATAACCCCCCTATGTTAACAGTCACCTGAGCCAACCCTGCATTAGGCTTCACAATACTGGTGACCTGGTACTCACTTCCCAGCACTTCCTGCAACTGCTGGCCTACACCTCTGCCATGAGAACTACCTAACAGCAGAACCTTCTTCTTCCTCTTCGACTTTGAAACTGTTCTAGGCACAGTAACTACTGAGGTCTGCTGCATACTTCCTACATCTACAGCTACTAGAGATTCCTCTCCACTAGACTCTGACAGTTGGTCATATCTATTGTAAACACCAATAGTAAAACTATCTGAAAATCTTCTTCTCCTTGCAGATCTCTTGCCAACAGCCAGCTCCCATTCCCCAACCCCCTTCTCCCTCCTCATCCTATCTAGCTCCTCCTGTGCGTTTTTCAACTGCACCTGAAGGGCACAGATCTTACGCTCCTGCTCCTCTATCAATTTACTCTTGCTACATAACCTGCAGTTCCAGGAGAGGATCTCACCAGAATGCCCACTGGCTTCCCCACTCCATTCCCCCCAGTGAAAATACTTCGAACAAGTGTCACACCGCAATCCACTACTTACGAACCTACGGCAAAGCCCACACTTCTCACTCATGGTAAAATTTTACTTTTTCTAAGTTCCGCTACTACAATAAGAAGATGCTAAAAACCTGACTACAATAATCACAATCTTACTCTACAAGGGAAGTAACTACTATTCTTAACAGTATTAATAAACAACAAATGTGAATATAACAAAAGACTAATACAGAAAGAGAATCAAACGTCTAATCACAGAGTAACGAGCTGTAAACAGTTCCCAAAAGGTTCTTCTGAAATTATTTCACCAGAAAACACCAAGAACACCGGTTGAAGACTACTAAAGTTCCTAAATAAATCACTATGCGCAAACAATTAATTAGTACTTAGCTTTCGATGCGCCGCTACAGCTGCAACTGGTCAGCGCGGAATGTAAACACAGGCAAGAGGTTAAGTTGCTCGATACGAAACACTCACAAATATCACGTCACAACAGAAGAAAGGCAGAGCTGAATGAAGAAACCACTAATACGTCACTTATATAGTAAATATTATCACAAAAACCGTTAAAATAAGTATCTGGAACCTAAAAATATATGAAAACTTAGAGAGCGATCTCACACGCAGTCACTCGCTTATGACGTCACACCAAAGACGCATAGTGATTTATTTAGGAACTTTAGTAGTCTTCAACCGGTGTTCTTGGTGTTTTCTGGTGAAATAATTTCAGAAGAACCTTTTGGGAACTGTTTACAGCTCGTTACTCTGTGATTAGACATTTGATTCTCTTTCTGTATTAGTCTTTTGTTTCCTGTCTTCAAGATATGATTTTAGCCAGTTACCTATAGGCCCTTTGATTCCGTAATGATAGGCCTTCTCCAAGAGAATCTTGTGGTTTACACAATCAAAGGCCTTGGAAATATCACAGAAGACACCAGCTGGTGACTTCTTACTATTAATAGACTCCAAGACATCATTTGTGAGTGAATATATGGCACACTCTATGGAAACCCCTTTTTGAAAACCAAACTGTCTGTGGTTAATATTATTAAGTTTATCAAGATGTGCCACAATCATGTTATACACTGCCTTTTCAAGAACCTTTGAAAATGTTGTTAAGAGAGAGATAGGACAATAGTTTTCGACATCTGTAGAATCACCAGACTTGAAAAGGGGTCTCACAATGGCATATTTCCATTCTCTCTTGAACAACTCCCTCATAAAGAGATGTGTTGCAAATAGGAGCAAGTACTACACTCATATCATTGCTGCGGGCTTTCAACAGTTTACTAGAGATGTTATCTATACATGAAGATCCTTTACATTTCAATGAGTGAATTATTTTTTTTTTATTTCATTAACAGTAGTGGGTGTTACATTTACATCATTAAAACATTGGGGGAGGTTAAGTTTCAGAATATCTGCAGCTTCCCTTAGGTCACCACTGCAACCTATTTGAGAAGTGACAGTTAGAAAGTGGTCGTTAAATGTGTCTGCTATCTGTTTACTATTAGTTATTTCCAAATCGTTAATTTTTAGGACAGCAGTTTTTACATTGTCAGATGGTGCAGTACCTGTTTCCGTCTTTATTACATTCCAAATTGTTCTGATTTTATTATTTGAACAGTTAATTTCAGATTGTATGCACATACTTTTAGATTTTTTAATGACTTTAGTTAAGATTTTACAATATGTCCTATAATAATTCATTTGGATGGAATTATTGGATTGTGTGGATATTATATACAGTACTCTTTTTCTCTGGCATGATATTTTTATGCCCTTGGTGAGCCATGGTTTTTCTCTTGATTGCCTGTTCTGCAGTCTACAGACCATTTTTGGAAAGACACTTTCAAATATACCTGATAATTCATCAGTAAATAAATTATACTTTGTATTAACGTCATTTGCAAGATAAACATACCTCCAGTCAGTCTCCCAAATGCATAATTTGAGGTTTTGGATATTTTCCTCATTCATGTTTCTAATGGTTTTCCACTGTACTCCAGTATTTGTATTTAAGTTGTCAATTGTATTTACCCATCATGATCAGAGAGAGAACATTAATGACTTTTTCAACTTTAATGTGATGAGTTCTACTCATATCTACAAAGATATTGTCTATTAGAGTGCTGGAAGGGGCAGTAGTTCTTATGGGAAAACTGACAGTGGAGACAAGATTGTAGGTATGCATTAAATTTGCAAACTCTGTCTTAGAAGATGAGCTTTCTAGGAAATCTATATTAAAATCTCCAGTCACTATAATGTTCCTATTTTTCCTTGTGAGATACAATAGCACAGAATTTAATTGTTTCATGAATACTTTAAAATTACCAGATGGAGCTCTGTATACTGCTACGATTACCAGTTTCTTGTTAGCTTTTACTATTTCTGTGACACATGCCTCAAAGTCTTTCTCTACACAATATTTCTCTACATCTATTGTATTAAAGGACAGGCTGTTTTTCACATAAATAGCTGCTCCACCTTTGCACATATGCTTTCTACAAAATGAGGTAGCTAATACATAGGTTGGAATATTGAGCATTTTGATGGAAAAAGTAACATGGTGTTCTGTCAGACAGAGAATATGAGCACAATTTGTGCCTGTTGTTTCATCAATATTTACAATGAATTGGTCTAACTTACAGAGAAGGCTTTGAATATTTTGGTGAAAAATTTTGAGCTTATTTTTAATTACATAATTGGTTGTGGTGCTGCTACTGTTGGGACTGAGTCTTATTTCTTTTGACATACCATTATTACAGGAACACCCACCCATCCCCTGGCCTGTAGCCACTCTTGAACAGCACAGCCTTGTATTCCACCATTGCACCCACTAGTCTTCTTGTCCCTCCTCTACTTCTCTCCTTTTCCACTCCAACCCCTTCCACCTCCATTTCTATCCTCATGACTGCACCTATCTCTCCTACTTTGTCTCCAGCTTGTCCTGCATGCTCCCACAAGCAGCACGTTACTGTCCGCCACCCATACCTCCATCACCCTTACTCTGTTATCATTGCCCCAGCAGTCTCCTGACCCACACCACCCAGGTTGCTTCTACCATCATGCACAGTTGCTTGCAGTCTGACCTCAGTGACTAGATACAGTGGTAATTTTGTGTGCGAGTTGTACTTGCATAAATGTGCATGTGTTGTCTACTTTAGATGGAGACCTTTGGGCAAAAAGCTCACATGTTTAGCAGTTTTTTTGTTGTGCCTGTCTGTGAGTCACCCTCTGTAATACCGTCATATTAGGGAACATCTAGAATAGTTGAACAGCAGATAAAATATTTTCAATTACTAATCTTATTACACACCAGTGGCATACAAACAGACACATATCCAGAATAGGTGAACAGAAATCTCAGTATTCACATATCAGCCCATAGCAACTTCATAAGAAGACGGCCAGAGTAACATTGTCTACTAAATGAACAAATGCAGCAACTAGAGCAACATTATGCAGGCAAGAACCTCAGCCATCTACTCAGTAATACTACAGACAACATGACTACATTGAGCTACCTACTATACTGATACTGGACTGCAGCTGGCAACCCCATCTAATTGCTCATAGAATTTCACACCACATTTGAAATCACAGGTGGTTAGTATATTTTGAGAGAGTTTGACTGTACCCTAATCAAAGTTTACCTTTAGTCAAGCTAAGGAATCTTCGACAGGTGTCTTGTGCAAAGTGATGGTATTCCAAGGATTACACTTGGACAAGAAGGTCCTACATGTCAGCCTTGCGGCTGCAACACTTTTCACCCATATAGCACTGGAAGATTCCTTATCTCTGGACAAACATTTTGATAATGACACACTCTGAGTCTTTTAACATGTTCTAACCATCACTTATTTCAAATGTGTGAAATTCTGTGAGCAAATAGACAGGATTCTCATGGGTACCCTTTGGCTCTGCACGTGGGTAATCCATACCTGGAACAGTTCGAAGATGTAGCACTAAATACTGCTTGCTTAAAATCAAAGCATTCTACAGATACATAGATGACACATTTGTGGTGTGGCCAAACAGCACAGAACACCTACAGCAGTTTCTATTTCATCTCAGTGGCATTCACAGCAGGATCAAGTTCACTGAGGAGTTCGAAGAGAATGTACACCTACCCTTCTTGGAAATTTTGATTGAGAGAAATTTAGACTCCAAAATGGGAGACTTGGACTATGGTAAGGATATGCACATGGACATTTACCTTAATTCTTGGAGTTGCCATCATCCATCTCAACAGAGCTTGATACCAACCACCATAGTATATAAAAGAGCCAGGGCCATCTGCAACAGGTATAGTTTGCTAAATGAGTTACAGCATCTGCAGGAAATTTTCAGTAAAAATGTGTTACAATGAGATAGAAATAAGATGTGCCTTAAAGGCAGATAAGAGGAGGGAGGAGAAACCAGAACAAGCTAAATGTGTGCCATTCCTGTGATATGCAGGGCTGCCAACAGGCATTATCATGAAAATAATGGGCACACATCAAATAAATACCATTCTCCATGCAACCTGGAAAATTAAGGACATGCTTGGCTAATCCAAGGACTGTACACAGCAGTCATTTACAGTATTGAGTGCAAATATGGGATTCAGTACTTCGGGCAGTCACACTGATGCATCTCGCACCTCCATACGGAACACAGCAGAAATGTTCGACCAAACCTTGACAAATGGCCTCACTGTTCACTCAGCCTCTGTGTTAAGCAACTAACATGTTAAGCTGTAAGAAATACATCACCTAATTTCAATTAAAAAAATTACCATATGGTAAACTTCATTGTAATGAAGAAACCCGCTGTTACGTTAACACTGTTCATCCTTTTATATCAGCATGGCTACCACCTAGTTATCAGTTAGGATGAATGGGCATAGGCAGAGGATGTGTTCCATTGACTCACAATATCCTGTTGCAGAGCAAGCTGACAACATGACAGTCATGATCTTGGTGCCTGTTTTACCATAAGCACCATCTGGATTCTTCCTCCACACGCCAGTCTCTCACAACTCTGCAAGTGAGAACTAGTGCTGCAACATGTCCTTGGTTCTCGCCACCCTCCTGGCCTTAATATGTATTAAGTATTTCCATATCAGCATTTCTTAACAACAATTACTCATTTCTTCACCCCATTTTAATTTCTATAACTTTCATTTTCCAACCTGTCTACTTTTCGCTGTCCCCACACCCCCCTCTGTTACATACAACGCTCTTAACTTTTCATTCTTATCAACTCATGCAAAAAGTGTAGGCAGTAAATCTGTCTCACATATTACCCTGTCTTCCACCTTTAAACTCTCAGGTTTTCGAATCTCATCCAATGCAGTCCCCAACAATGATTCTTTTCTTGTCATTCTTTCTGATAAGTCTCCCCTGACCGAGTGTTCTGGATGACTTTCGTGACTGTACCCCTTTTCCTAAACCTCTCCAGCCCTTTTCCTTCACTCCCTCTTCTTTCCCCTTAAACCCTTCTGCCAGAAGAAGTACCCACTGGCTCTGAAACATTGTCTAATTATAACCTTCTTCTATGTGCATCTCTTGCTGCCACTTGGTGAGTAGATTTCTTATCTATCCCATTGTGTTTATAGGCTGATTGATAATGACTTGAAAGTCTTGGTTACAGCCAGGTAGGATACCACCTGAACGCTTTCACCCATGACATAGTTGCACTGTACTGTATTGTGTTGTATGAAGTCATCAAGCCATGGGGTGTTTGTTTTGATCAGGAAGCAAAATGTTGCTGTAGAGGGTGCAAATGTATGAAGAAGTGGTTTGCTCTAGCAGTTTATGTCATAGGTATCCTGGACTAGGATTGAGCTGTTGAAGTTACGTGGAGATTGGGATACCAGATTTTGTAATAGTGAGAGACTGGGAGCAGGGGTTGTCTATTGGTAAAATGTTCTAGGGCTGAACTGTTGTAGTCTTCAGTCCAGAGACTGATTTCATGCAGATCTCCATGCTACTCTATTCTGTGCAAGCTACTACTGCGACCTACATCCTTCTGAGTCTGCTTACTGTATTCATCTTTTGGTCTCCCTCTATGATTTTCACCCTCCACACTTCCTTTCAGTATTGGTGATCCCTTAATGTTTCAGAATGTGTCCTATCAAACAATCCCTTCTTTGAGTCAGGTTGTGTCACAAATTTCTTTTTTGCCCAGTTCTGTTTGGTACCTCCTTAGTTATGAGATCTACCCATTTAGTCTTCAGAATTCTTCTGTAGCACAACATTTCAAAAGCTTCTATTCTCTCCTTGTCTGAACTGTTTATCATTCATGTTTCAGTTCCATACATGGCTGCACTACAGAAGAATACCTTCAGAAAAGACTTCCTAACACTTATTTCTATCTATATTCCATGTTAACAAACTTCTTTTCTTAAGAAATACCGTATTTACTCGAATCTAAGCCGCACTCGAATCTAAGCCGCACCTGAAAAATGAGACTCGAAATCAAGGAAAAAAAATTTTCCGAATCTAACCCGCACCTGAAGTTTGAGACTCGAAGCAGAGAGAGAAGTTTTAGGCCACACCTCCAAATCGAAACAAAGTTGGTCCATTGTAATATGAGACACAATTTAGGTCGAATAAATGACGATACAGCTACAGTAGTTTGGTTGTCGTAAGCTTAGCAGTTAAGCTTTACCAGGTAGTCATTGCTATGCGTCAGGCGCTCCGTCCATATTTATACGGGTACCCTTCCTTTTTCATGTGCTTCGTCTGGTTTGAATTGATTGCTTATTTTTCTTTCTTCTGATATGTGCCATTCTCTTTGTTATAGGTGTTTACGTCACTCTAAGCTTAAAATGCGTTACTGTACTGTGTCACGCATTGTTCGTCGCATTCTGATAATGAGTGTTAACGGCCTGTCGCCGCTCGCGGCATGGGTTGCTTTTGTGCGCGCTACCACTGCTTATGATTTAAAAAGAAGAAGAGAGAGGAATCGTCTCATTAGCGAAACAATGGCAAG
This sequence comes from Schistocerca nitens, assembly GCF_023898315.1. NCBI lineage: Eukaryota > Metazoa > Arthropoda > Insecta > Orthoptera > Acrididae > Schistocerca > Schistocerca nitens. The sequence continues at coordinate 361,430,226 of NC_064619.1, forward strand.
AGACTGCTATTTGTTGTTACTTACACTGCTGCTTTCTTTGATAATGATCAACAAGAACCAAATAATAGGCTGCGTATGATGGAAGATGTTCTGAACGAGAGTTTAGCGAAAACTTTTCTCCGTTTGAAAATCTTTGCAGATGCCTCTTTAGTAATTACATTCTGCACAGAAATTAGAGTCATCTTAGATTTAAAAATCTAGTCAATTCCCGTGCTTCAATTCTGACTGTATCACTATTAGGCATAAGAATAATACGAATATAAACATGACATGATATGTATATTCTTCCGCGTTTGCTGTTGTCGCACTCTAGTTTCGTAGTTCACTGGGCAGAAAGGATTTAAATGAGATAGCAGCAAACACGAAAGAAATATGGTGAAGAGAATACGCGTGTGATTCACAATTCATAAAAGTTCCTATTAGCAACCATCTCTTCTCACAGGTAGGAAAAAATTCAGAACGTAGAGTGGGCCATGTTGACAAACATCCCAAACGGTCTTGCCAGTCGGATTTTTGTAGTACATTGAAATGCTGCTACATTCGAAGATGAACAATACGGAATTTGTATTTACTTCGTTGGATAATGTATGAAAATGAAGTGGTCGAAACTCGGGGCGGAGAAAAATTTTATCTTTGTGCCAGCAAAGCATGCCTGTTGTAGCGCTACATATATTCGACAGTAGAAGTTAGTTGTGGTGGCACCTACCAACATTTTTCAGAACTTCCGCTTACTTTGCACTCGATTCTAAGCCGCAGGCGGTTTTTTTGGGTACAAAAACCGGAAAAAAAGTGCGGCTTAGATTCGAGTAAATACGGTACTTTTCTTTCCATTCCCAGTCTATATTTTATACCCTCTCTACTTCGGCCATCATCAGTTATTTTGCTACCCATATAGTATAACTGATCACCTACTTTAAGTGTCTTGTTTCCGAATCTGATTCCCTCAGCATCACCTGATTTAATTTGACTACATTCCATTATCCTTGTTTTGCTTTTGTTGATTTCATCAGAGGTTTTATTTCTTATCTCTGGTGTTTAATTCCTACTCAAAATTTTTCTTTGGTTCCTTTACTGCTTGATCAATATACAGATTGAATAACATAACTCTGTCCCACTCCTTTCTCAACCACTTCATCCCTTTCACACACCTTGACTGTTTTGTGTGGTTTCTGTACTAGTTGTAAATATCATTTTTCTCCTTCAATTTTACAGCTGATGACTTTGGAACTACAAAGAATATTCCAATCATCACTATCAAAATCGTTCTTTAAGTCTACAAATGCTATAAACATGGGTTTTCCTTTCTTTAATCTGTCTTCTAAGGAAGGTTGTAGGGTCAGTACTGCCTTCCATGTTCCTACATTTCTGCAGAATCTAGACTGATCTTCCCAGAGGTTGGCTTCTACTAGTTTTTCCATTCATCTGTTAGTATTTTGCAACTGTGACTTATTAAACTGATAATTTTGTAATATTCACACCTGTCAGCACCTGCTTTCTTTGGAACTGGAATGATTATGTTCTTCTTGAAGTCTGAGGGTATGTCCCCTATCTCGTACATCTTGCCCACCAGATGGAAGTGTTTTCTTATAGCTGGTTCTCCAACACCATCAGTAGTTCTGTTGGAAAGCTGTCTACTCGTGGAGCCTTGTTTCAACTTTGGCCTTTCAGGGCTCCATTTTGCACTTCCTATTAATCCTTTTCCAGGTGTTTGTGTTCCCTTTTGTCTGCTTTATTTACTGCATTTTTATATCTTCTTCTTTTGTCTATTAGTTCAATATCTCCTATGTTATCCAAGGATTTCTACAAGGCCTTGTCTTTTTACTTACTTAATCCTCTGCTCTATTTCATCTCTCAGAGCCACCCACTTGTCTTCCACTGCCTTCCTTTCCCCTGCTCCTGTCAATTGTTGCCTGAAGCTGCATCTGAATCTTTTAACAGTCTATGGTTCTTTCATCTTATCCAGGTTTCAGCTCCTTATTTTCCTACCTTTTTTGCAATTTCTTCAGTTTTAATCTACAGTCCATAACCAAAAAATTGGGTCAGAACCTACATCTGACTCTAGAAGTGTTTCACAATTTAAAATCTGGTTCCAAAATCTCTGCCTTACCATTATATATCCAATCTGAAATCTTCCGGTGTCTCCAGGTGTCTTCCACATGTACAGCCTTCTTTCATGATGCTTACACTAAGTGTTATCATTGATTAAATTGTGTTCAGTGCAAAACTATACCAGACAGCTCCCTCTTTCATTCCTTTCCCCCAATCCATATTTACCTACTATTTTTCCTTCTCTCCTTTTCCTCCTATAGAATTCCAGTTCCCCACCGCTATTAAATAGTGGTCTCCCTTAAGTATCTGAATAATTTCTTTTAACTCATCCTACATTTCTTCCATCTCTTCATCTGTGGAGCTAGTTGGCATAAAAACTTGTACTACTGTGGTAGGAGTCGGCTACAATAATGCTTTCACAATATTGTTCATTGTGGCTTACCGGCATTCCTATTTTTATATTCATTATTAAACCTACTCCTGCATTGCCCCTATTTGATTTTATATTTATAACCTTGCATTCACCTGTTCCTCCTGCCACTGAACGTTACTGATTCCCACTATATCTAACTTTAACCTACTCATTTCCTCTTTTTAAATTTTTTTACCTATCTGCCTGATTAAGGGATCTAATATTACATACTCAGGTCTGTAGAATGCCAGATTTGTTTCTCCTGATGATGACATCCTCATGAGGGACTATTTTACATCCAGAGTATTTTGCCCAAGAGGGCACCACCGCCATCTAACCACACAGTAGAGCTGTATGCCCTTAGGAAAAATTAAGGCTGTAGTTTTCCAGAAAAGGAGAGTTAGTCATTGCCCAATCTTCTCATTTTGCTCCTTTTCTGCTACCCTCCCCCCCCCCTCCCCTGCCCCTACTTTCCCCTTCCCTCCATCAATCCTCCCAACTGCACCTAACTGTCCTACCCTCTTTCCATCTTGTCTCAGCCGTGCTCCCCAGAAGCACTTCCCTGGCCCCATCCATATCTTACATCCCTCCCCCTCCCCGTCCCAGCCTCCTCCTTACCCCAAACGATTACCACTCCCATCATGCACCGGTGCTGCTTGCAGTGTGGGATCAGTAGCCAGAGACTGCAGTCATGTGTGTGAGAGTTGTGTTTGTGTGTGTGTGTGTGTATGTGTGTGTGGGGGGGGGGGGGTGTCTCTTTTGGCTGTTTTTGACGGAGGCCATACTGGCTGAAAGTCGATTTGTGACTGTCTTCTTGTTGTGCCTATCTGCGACTCAGCCTCTCTGCTGTATGGTGAGTAGCAACTTTCCCTTTCATAATATTGGTACATTCCATCCTGGATTTTCCATTGTTTAAAGTTTAAAGTCTCTATCCTCTACAACATTCACATAAAAATCCTGAAATCCAGGTACAATAAGATCTACATAGTGTCTTTAAACATATTAAAAATCCAGTTTAATTTGAGCTAAGTCCAGAGTTATATTTTTTCCCAATACAGGCAAAAATTTTGTGTCTGGTAAGGTTCCTCACTTGCAACCTGGAAGACGCATTGCTTTCTGCAGTGGAAGTGGCAAAACAGTGGCTGAAAATGACAGGCTACTGTTAACATATTACTGGCAAGAAGGCTAGAAAATTCACTCCAGCCTGTGGTTCAATGAAGATCATGACAGTCACGGTGATATCACAATAAATGAATGCAGCAGTCATTTGACAGATCTGTGCAGACATAGACTGACTGTATAGCCAAACTTTGCCCAATCAAATTCTGTAAATGAACTGTATGTGATGTGGTTTGTATTGTAACAAAAGGTTCAGTACATGAATAATTTACAAGAAGAAGTGGTGTTATTTAGTAGAGATCAAATATTAAGGTAACATTTCACCCAACATGGAATAAGAAGTAGTAGTGAAGTAGTCTGCAGCTTCGAAACACTCGCAGTTATTCGGGCACTGTTTTTTGAATGCATGGTGTCTGTTCCTTTGAAAGAATAGACACAATGTAGATCCTGCAGCTGTGAAACACTACATGTAAATTGAAGGGGGATCACTGTTATCAGTTGCAGTGGGACAGCTAAGATGGCGGCCACTGAGTGACGCGCGTTTCTTTGGCTCGCGAGTTTTTCCGCTCATTGAAGGTGTTACAGAGAAGTGCGGCAGTCCACAACGTGTGCATCAGACTAAACAAGAGTTACTTGCCGTGGTGTGTTGTTCTCCGTTGATTACCACAAGTGATAAGTGATAAGTGAGTGAAAAATGGGAAGAGCACGAGTAAGCGGCAGCAGGCGAGGCTACAGGGGCGCAGGCGGCGCGGGCGCCCGGTCTCCGGCGGCAGGTGAGGCCTCGCTTCCCGACATCGGGGAGCTCGTCCGGTCCCAGGTGAGTGCGGCGCTGCACAGCAAAGACACGCTAGACGTAATCGTGCAATCCATCACGGATTCTGTGACGGCCGCGGTCATGGACAAACTGCAAGAGTCTGTCGGGCGCAACAGCACCGAAATCCAGTCTCTTAAAAAGTCCCTGGTCGCACAAGAGAAAAAAGCCGCCGACCTAGAAGCTAAACTGTCTGCGGCCACTGATGAAATCGAGCAGTATCAGCGAAGGAACAGCTTGCGCTTGTTCAGGGTAGCTGAAAACGATCGCGAAAACACCGACGACCTGGTCATTAGCCTCGTGCGTGAAAAACTTGGCGTGCGAATCGACGTGACCGATATTGACAGAAGCCACCGTGTTGGGCGCACGATACCAGGTGCCATGAAACCCAGGCCCATCATAATTAAATTTGTGTCATATCGGAAAAGAGCTGAAGTGTTTGCTCAGAAAAGAAAACTCGCCAAGAGTGGGGTTACACTGAGGGAAGATCTGACGCGCGAAAGACTAAAAATTTTGAACACTGCGATCACACAGTTCGGCCTTCAAAATGTATGGACCCAGGATGGCAGGATCGTAGTCAAGATGGAAGGAGGGAGGAAAACGGTGACGAACATGTCCGAACTGAAAGACTGAGCGAAATCTCGTGAGACACAAAGTCTCATATTGTACTCTGTCTAATATAAGTTAATTAGTATTCTTTCTTTTCATTTTTTTTACGTAAATATTGCTTCGTTAATTCTATAAGTACCATAAGTACTCTATTTAAAATCAGTCAATTGTTTCACATAGATATTGCTTCTTTATTTGTGTATCATAAGTGCTCATGTATATTCATATTGTCAGTCAAACGGGAATTAACATTCACCATTAACAGGAATCTCCTTAAAACCGCCTTTCTATATCTGTTATTTTCATCCTCGTCACTACCACTACTACTACTATTATCTTTTTCGTAAGCACCACTGCCACTTTCCATCTTTCTTTTCGCTCCCTTCTCCGATACCTCCAGCTTGTCTTTCACCTTTAGCCCACAGACGCTTGAGTCAGTCACGACCTTGGACACACCTGTAAATATGTCTTCCCCCGCGAAATCCAGCTTTTGTCCCTCTTCCGGCCAGCGGGTAAACGGAGCGCGGTCGGTCCTGCAGGCGGCCACAATGGGACGGACCGGTTCCGGCGGCGGGCTCTTTGTGGCCCACGCGAACGCTCAGTCGCTAACGGCTCACTTCGACGAGTTCTGTAACCTGTTCTGCCAATCGCTGTTCCATATTATCCTCGTCTCTGAAACTTGGTTGAAACCAAACATCTCTTCCGACGCTATCCGAATCACTGGTTACACTCTCCTAAGGGCAGATCGTGAAACACGACGCGGGGGTGGTGTGGGTGCCTATGTTCGCTCTGATCTGAGACCTACTATACTATGCACATCGGATGCAAAGTGCGAAGGAGAAGCAGAGTTTTTGTTTTTCGAAATAAATACATCAAATCAGAAACTGCTAATTGGAGTAATCTATAAACCTCCAAACGTCGGTGCTATGTCCTCCTTTCAGTCTGCCCTGTCCTCGCTCGTGACACTGTATGAACACATAATCATTATGGGCGACACAAACATCGACTTACAGTTAAAATCTCCCTCTGCAGAAAAACTAAGGAGACTGTTCCACTCCAATGATATGAGTTTAACACCGCTGGACCCAACTCATCACACGCCACACAGCCATACACTCATAGATATAATGGCAACAAAGCGACCAGATAAAATAATTCGCGCCAATCAGACATCCGCTCCAGGACTCTCTGCTCATGACGTGATATTCTTAAATTACTCAGTGCATACTACCAAAGAAAAATCTCACCTGGTAACCTACAGAAACCTAAAAAATGTTAACCATGACGCTCTTCAAAAGGATTGCTCAGACATCCCTTGGTATGATATAAGCAATGAACCGACTTTAGACGGAAAAATTCGGGAATTATGTCGCAAAATCATTGCACTGTATGATAAACATGCTCCTCAACGCACTGTCAAGGTAAAGAGAGCTCCCGCTCCGTGGCTCACCACTGCATTACGCCAGTTAATGAATAAACGTGATGCTGCACATAGGGCCTTCAAGCGTAACCCAACTCCCGAGGCGTACGAAGCTTATAGGAAACTCCGAAATAGAACCAAGCAGAGCGTGAGGAATGCCAAAATCAGACATGCCCGCTCTGTCGTATGCGGCATATCAAAACCTGCTGCACTGTGGAAAAAGCTGCGCAGTTTCGGTATAGGGAAGCGAAGATCTGACGCTGTTTATCAAGCATCTGCAGAAGAATTAAACGATTTCTTCTCAACAGCTGTAAACTGCCATGCAGCGACAAATTACCAGCCCCAAGATATCAATCTCTCGAGAGACAAGTTTTTCCTAAAACATGTCACTACCGGCACAGTACACAAGGCAATTACGAGAATCTCTTCCGAGGCAGTAGGAAATGATGGAGTGAGCATTGGCATGATCAAGAACGTCGTAGACACTATTACTCCAGTTATCACAGACATCTTCAACCTGTCTCTTGTCAGTAGTACATATCCTACTGAGTGGAAGCAAAGTTTAATTCAACCTATACCCAAGACTGACAACCCTAAGTCGCCAGGTGACTACAGGCCGATCAGCATACTACCTGCAATATCTAAAGCCCTAGAATACATCGTCCATGAACAGCTGACGGATTACCTCAAAACGCATAACATCCATGACAAATATCAGTCAGGCTTTCGAAAGCACCATAGTACAGCAACTGCATTAATCAAAGTAACTGATGACATTAAACATGCTATGGACAGACGTGAAGCTACCATCCTAACACTGCTTGACTTTAGCAAGGCTTTTGATACAGTTGACTTTGATATATTACTAATTAAAATGAAGCAGCTGAATTTCTCAAACAGCGCAATACACTGGTTCGACAGCTACCTCAAAAACAGAAGTCAACAAGTCATTTGTGGGTCGGAAAAGTCATCATGGAAAAACGTGCGCTCTGGAGTTCCCCAAGGCTCCGTCCTTGGTCCATTACTCTTCTCACTGTACATTAATGATATTTCTTCAGTGATTCACTCCTGCAACTACCATCTATATGCCGACGACATCCAACTGTACATAAGTGCAAGCCCCAAGAACATTGCTGACGCAGTAGCGAGTATGAACGCAGATGTTTGCTCTGTTTCTCGATGGGCACAGAACCTAGGTCTGAAACTAAACCCCAAGAAATCCCAGGTCATACTTATATCTCATCCAAAGTTAATCAGTCGGTACTTTCACGAAACAGTCCCTCAAATACACCTCAATGGTACCCAACTACCATACCAAAAAACAGTAAAAGACCTTGGAATAATCTTGGATGAACACCTAAACTGGGAAGAACAAACAGTTACAGCTTGCCGGAAATCGCTCTCCTCCCTACATGCAATTCAGAAATTTAGAAAAATATTTCCAACCCATGTTAAACAAAAATTAGTCCAAACACTAGTCTTGCCTAATCTTTACTACTGTGATGTAGTTCAACACGGCACAAATAGTGAAAATTCGAGACGCCTCGAGCTAGTGATGAACGCTTGCGTTAGATACGTATGCAATATACGGTTGTATGATCATATCAGTCCTTCATACTCCCAGCTAGGTTGGATACGCCCACATAAGGCACGAGATCTCCACACGATGTGCTTACTTCATCGATTTCTTAGCCACTGGTGCCCCCAATACTTATCTTCTCACATTAAACACCTATCATCATTCCACAACCGCAATACCAGATCGGATACGTCTAGCATCTTGGCTGTACCTTTACATAACACAAAATCTTTCTCCATGTCATTCTCCATCTCAGCCATACGACTATGGAACGCGCTCCCCTGTGATCTGCGTCTTATCCGGAACCACTCAACATTCAAGAGTGAACTCAAGACTTACATATTAGGGACGGTATAGCCACCATTGTTGGGCCCCTCTCATCTCTTTCTTTCTCCTCTCCATCATAGCTTCGAATTTTACCATTCTATTTCTCTTCCTCTAACCTATCTACCTCTTCTATATCTCTTTCACCCCGTTCTGTCGTCTTATGTCTCTGCTTGATGAGAATAACTCACAAGCTGCAAGAATATAACGAGAAAATTCCCAACTAGCAATAGGACTGACATTCATAAAAGAAAAATATGTTTACTTTCATATACATAGTCATTATTATTATTATTATTACTATTATTATTATTCTTGATTGTTATAATTAATTTTTGATTGTTATAATTATCATTGTACTACGTTTATAATCTCTATTTTTTTTCTTAACATTAATACTGTATAACATGTAATATGTCCTTAATGTTCTGTAGAAACTGAAATTTGTTGAATCTGAGTATGCCTGGTTAGGTGTAAGAGAGGGCCTGAAGGCCCTAATCTTGCCAGGTAAAATAAATGCATAAATAAATAAATAAATTAAGTGGAATCAGCAGTGACTAGCAAAAATGTGTACCACACTGAGATTGAAACCCAGGATCTCCTGCTTACTGGGCTATCTCAGTACGCTTCAGGGTCGATCCGCATTCCCATGAAGTGCCACCTATCCACTGTCATTTCCTTATACTCCTGTTTGCTACTTAGAGATTCCCACAGGAGGTCGAGTTATTTATGCAGTAACCACTGTGCCATCTGCGCATGGTGGAAATGTGGATGAGCCGTGAAGCATGCCGAGATAGTCCATACAGATGTGATAATGCTGTGTCCCAGATGGTGCAGTGGTTAGCACACCTGCCTAATAATCAGGAGATCCTGGGTTCAAATCCCTGTCCAGTACACATTTTTGCTCATCACCACTAATTCCACTCAATGTCCCATTGCAGCTGATAGCAATGACCGCCCTTCAATTTACATATTCTGACAACGGTTTGCAATGCAAAAGTCAGAATTAATAATCTATGGCAACCATGGTCTTTTTCTAATCAATTATCATAGGACAGAACACTTCATTATGGCTCAGTTATGTGTCAGGAATAAGTAAAACACTTCAACCTATTGTGCACTGATGAGTGTAATATCAAAACATGTAAGAGAAAAAAGTATTCACACTAGCTTTGGAGCTCTTACCCTTTTTTCTTGTAAAGGTACACACATTCACACATGAAACCACACAGAGGCCTAAACATGCACTCCCGCAGCCATGGTTATTCTTGCCACAGCCACTGGAGTGCATGTTTTGGTGTCCGTACAGTTGTATATGTTAATGTTTGTACTTTCACTAGCAGAAAAGCATGTCCTCAAAAGATAGCATGCATTGTGTCTCCTCTTATGTGTTCCCATACTCCACACATCAGTCCACCATAGGTGAGTGGTTGCCTTTCCCTTATTTTACATAGTGTACCATCCAGGAGTTTCCAGTATTGCTTAAATTAATATTAGCTTCCCTATTATAAATAAATATGTTGCACTAAAAAAAAGAGAATGTGGTTGTATTTTGATAATGAAGCTTTTTTTTAAAATTGTTTTACAGGTATAAACTGAAATTCAGAGTTTATGATCACAAGCATAACCAAGCTGACATTCAAGCTAATGTTACCATAACAGTGCAGAATATTTCAGAGGAAAATGTTGAATCTTCTGCTTCAGTTCGAATAGCAGGAGTGTCAGATGAAGATTTCATCAGGACTTGGAGTGATAGAGTGAGCTCATTTATCTTATTTTTTATTCTTATATTCCTTTATGTCCAAAGTATATTGACATATTTGTGTGTGATGTTTCAGACAAACACTCACACAGCCAGCAAATTAAGCAAACTACGGGACAAAGTAGCTGAACTTTTAAACATTCACAGAGAAACCATTATTGTTTACAGTATTCAGCTTCATTCAAGAAGTCCACCAATTACTGATGTCAGATTTACAGTTAATGGCTCAAAAAAGTATAAATCATTTGTTCTGAATGGTTTAATTGCAATGCATAGGAATGAGGTATTGGTACTACTTTTTTATGTGGACAGCAAATTTATGCTTCTTTGTTTCCTGGAAAGTAATTTTTCAGTTATTTATTTACTTTTGTGTTCACAGATTGAAAAAGAAGTTGGAATTAATATCACAATGGTTGGTATAAATGAATGCCTTCATGAAACATATAACTGTGAAGGAAGTTGCAAAAATAATGTCAGTGTGGATAAAAGGCTCCATTTAGTAAATGCTAATAGAACTGCTTTAGTTGGTGTAAAAGTCCATGTGATGCCAGAATGCACCTGTGCAGTTCACAAATTTATCTTGACAGATAAATGTCACAAAAGCTTTTGCTTCAATGGTGGAAGATGCATAGATACAAGATTTGGCCCCAAGTAAGTGAAAAGATATTTATTATTGTTTCAATGCATGTCATTGCTACCTCTGGTTTGTTGATATCAATTGATTCATTTTGGAAACTGTGTACTTAAACTAGAAAAAGAACAGAAATTCAAATTGTTAATAAAGTCTCTGTTCTGTTATGTATGTCTTTGGACAACATATCAATCAGTTGTAGGTGAGTAGTCATTTCTTCAGAGTTCTGATTATTGTGAAAAAGATGAGTATGTATCAAGCAAGTAAATTAGATAACACAGAAGTAATAGTAGCAGCAGAACTACCACATACATATCTCTTAACAGAACATGGGATAAAGAAATGAAGTTAATGTATACAATACACAGGACTGAAAAAGCTGTGTACTTCTGAAGATGACAACATAAAGGTGGAGATGTTGTAGTATATGTACACAATGAAATGAGGGATTGCATACCATGACAAGTGGACAACTGTACAGAAACGCTATTTGAATTGGCAGCAATACTGACAACATTCAAATGGAAAATAAGTGTTTGATATTAGGGATATACAGATCACCAAACAGTCAGCTAAATGGTTTTCTAAAACAGCTACAAGGTCCGTTAGAGAAGGCTGTTAGACAATTAACATATGTAATAATAGTAGGTGATCTAAATGTTAATACACTAAAAGAGAGCTGTTACACTAGGAGTTTCAGTGATCTAATCAACACTTATGATATAGATCTGGTAGTAAATAGTCCCATAAGGTGCAGTACAGATATAGAGACATTAATAGATCATGTAATTAACAAAATACCACAATACAGACAAAAATTACAGGTAATAAACACAACTATTGCTGGGATATTAATGGAGGTATTAGATAAGATAATGAAGTCAGAAAATAGCAGACCTGTGGAGGCTATAAAAATTAATGCAATCTGAATTCTGGAGTGATATATATACCAAACAGCAAACATAAATAAGAGATGGGAATCATTTTCCAAAACATTATCCATTAGTATGTAAGAATGCAATGTTAAGAGCAATAAAATTTGGGTCGCAGTAGATGTAAAAAGGAAGCTGGAACAGCTAAAAACTGTGTATGAACAATCTCAGATAGATCATACACAAGCAACTTGTGATGACTGTATGGACAAGAAGAGATCATGTAAGAAACCGATAAAAGAAACCAAACCCAATTACTACAGAAACAAAATTGCAGCTTCTAATAACATCACAAAGACCATATGGTCAAACATAAAGAAAGAGAGGAAAGTGTTGACATGTGAAAGAGTGGGGACGTAACAATAAAGAAAAATGAGAAGGAAAGAAAAGACCCTAAAGAAGACAGTAATAATTTAAATCAGCATTATGTTGAGGTAGTGGACAGATTAATAAAGCAAAACTCTCCTGACAATAAATGCATACAAAGTATTCCTCATGAAACAAAAAGTTGTTCCTTCTCGCAACAAATGAACCTGAATTAGTAAAAATAACATACTGATTAAAAACAAAAAATACTGAGGGACTAGGTGATATATCTGCTAGACTAATTAAATGCTGCCTGCTGTGGGTGGTAAAGTCTCTGACTTTTCACATAAGCTTAGTCATGGAAGAAGGAATATTTCTGAAATGTGTAAAAGGAGTAATATGATCCCTATTTTTGATTGAGGCAGCAAGGAAGATACAGAAAATTACTGACCAATTACTATTTGTTTATTTGTTTGCTGTCCATATAACAATCAATTTTTGGGCACTGTCATAGATTTTACTTCACATATACAAAGGTTAATTAACATACATATGTGCACACATTGATATAGATAATGAAGGTCAGAAATTATCATTTTTTTATTGGAAAAACAAATTTATTACACCTGACCCGTCTAAAATAATAAAATGTGCATTTAAAGACAGAATTATAAATCTTATAGAAAAATGCAAGGGTTTAGGAAGGGCAGATTCACCAATACAGCAATAGATTAATTTATAGTGTGTGTAGCTAAGGCACTAGATGAACAAAAGAAAGCTTGTGGTATGTTTCTTGACCTTTCAAAAGTTTTTGATTGTGTATGCTACAAGATACAGTTAGAAAAGCTTAAGGGTTATGGTATAAGGGGGAAAGCAGCCAATATCATAAAACCATTCATGGAAAATAGAGAACAGTGTGCAGAAATAAAGCAAAATGTGAACAGTACTATAACAAATGTCTACTCAGATTTTGAATTTGTTAAATATGTAGTGCCTCAAGGATCAGTGGTGGGCCCACTGCTTTTTATTTTATATGTAAATGATATGCCCAAAACAGTCGTTGGAAATGTTGTCATGTATGAAAATGACATTTCATTCATTATAAGTAGTGTTTCAACAGATGACTTACAAAAGCTAGCTTCTCTAAATATAGAAAATGGAAACAGTTATTTCACAGGAAATAATCTTTTTATAAACATAAATAAAGCCACATATATGCAAATACATGCAAACAAACCACCTTGCTTGAACACTATTACAGTCAAGCTTGGAGTCTTGGTTCTAAAACAGATGGAAATTTCTAAATTCCTGGGCATGACAGTGGGTAGGTACTTGTCATAGGAGAAACACAAATAATATTTGTTACAAAGTAAGTTCAGGTATATTTATAATAAGAGAAATGTCAAGTACAATAAACACACAAGCACTGCTAACAATACACAATGGGCTAGTTCATTCACAAATTGCATATGGTATCCTGGTCTGGGAAAATTCTGCAAATGTACACACACCTAGTGTAGTAAAGCTACAAAAGAAGGCTATAAGATGCATAACAAAATTGTCATCTAGAGATTCCTGCAGAAATAAATTCAGGGAACTAAACATATAAATACTAATGTCAGTTTACATACATGAAAAAATTATTTATTTAACAATTACTTATTTAACAATGCAGTATGGTTAAACAGAGATATCCGTAACTATGTAACTGTAACACAAGAAATAAAAGTGATTATCATATTGAAGGAAATCTGCTCAAATTAACTGGCAAAGAGCCTGTAGAAGCACGATGCCAGATGCCTTCTATATACCAGTTTGCGAGACCATATAAAGACAACAGAAAACATGTCTGCTTTCAGAAATAAACTAAAATTTCACTGGATTAAAAATTGTCCATAAACTGTTGAAGAATACTTCGAAGTAAGAAATTAATGTAATGTTTCGTGTGTAATTGTGTAAATATGTAAAGAACTTTCAGAAAGCATAAAGTGATTTTAATTGTTAGTAATTATGTATGTATATCAATGTCATTCTTGTTTTCTTTAGATGCTTGTACTTCTAGAACTATTTTGGAGGAAATTGGTCATTTTACACATATATGCTTGTAGGTGTGTATTTTTTAACTTGTAATTTTTCTACTTCATGTAAACATGTCCAATACCATTGTACAGAATGGTAGACATAAATAAATAGATAAATGACACCATGAATAATTAATAGTCAGTTAGTTAGTTTCACATTTCATGGATCATTTATACAATTAATGAAAATGATAAGGAACAAGTCACTTTACATTCTCTCTCTCTCTCTCTCTCTCTCTCTCTCTCTCTCTCTCTCTCTATTTCTCTTAAGGTAAAGAGAAATATGCTAATGAAACTTAGTAACTCCTACCCACTGTGATACTATGGTGGCTATGGTGGGCAGAAGAATGCCACTTTTGCACATCTGGTATGTGTAGTGGGTAGGATATTTCTCATTTTAGGGCACAATGAGAGATAGTCAAAACCTTAGCAGAGAATGTGATTCAGTTGCTCCAGGCCTGGATGTTATTGAGTGACGAGTGGAATGCTCATCCTCAGTTGCTTGTAGTCCAACCTCAGTGACCAGAGACAGTGATCATTTTGTGTGCGAGTTGTACTTGCATAAATGTGCAAGTGTTGTCTATTTTAGATGGAGACCTTTGGGCCAAAAGCTCATATGTTTAGCAGTTTTTTTGTTGTGCCTGTCTGCGAGTCAGCATCTCCTGTGTAATATTTTAGTATTAGGGAACATCCAGAATAGTTGAACAGTAGATAAAATATTTTCATAAGGAAACATCCAGAATAGTTGAACAGTAGATAAAATATTTTCAAACGCTAATCTTATTTGACACCAGTGGCATAAAAACAGACACATACCCGGAGCAACTGAACAGAAATCTCATTATTCACGTATCAGCCCATAGCAACTTCATAAGAAGGCAACCAGAGTAACACTGTCTACTAAATGAAGAAATACAACAACTAGAACAACATTCTACAAGCAAGAACATCGATTATCTACTCAATAATACTACAGACAACATGACTACATAGAACTGTCTAGTATACTGATACTGGACTGCAGCATGGCAACCCCATCTAATTGCTCATAGAATTTTACATCACATTTCAAATCATTGATGTTTAGTACATTTTGAAAGAGTTTGGCTGTGGTCTTATCAAATTTTGCCTTGAGTCGAGCTAAGTAATCCTCCACTGGCGCCCTGGTGCAAAGTGATGGTATTCCAAGGATTACACTTGGACAAGGACCACCTAATAGTCAGCCTTGATGCCACATCACTTTTCGCCCATATAGCTCTGGAAGATTCCTAGCTCTACTCAACGGCCAAACACTTTGATAATGACACAGTCAGTGTCTTTCGACGTGCACTAAGAATCACTTATTTCAAATGTTGTGAAATTCTATGGGCAAATAGACAGGATTCCTATGGGTACCCCTTAGTTCTGCATGTGAGTAATCTATACCTGGAACAGTTCGAAGATGTAGCACTTAATAGTGCCCACCTGAAGTCGAATGCATTCTACAGATACATAGATGACACATTTGTGGTGTGGCCACATAGCACAGAAAACCTACAGGAGTTCCTATGTCATCTCAGTGACATTCATGGCAGGATCAAGTTCACTGTGGAAGTAGAAGAGAATGTACACCTACCCTTCTTGGAAAATTTGATCAAGACACATTTGGGCTCCAAGGTGGGACACTTGGTCTACAGTAAGAAGATGCACATGGACGTTTACCTTAATGCTTGGAGTCGCCTTCATCCATCTAAACACGACTTGGTACTAACCATCATAGTATATAAAAGAGCCAGGGCCACCTCCAACAGAAAAAGTTTTCCGAATGACTTACAGCATCTGCAGGAAACGTTCAGCAAAAATGGTTACAATGAGATAGAAGTAAGATGTGCCTTAAAGTTAGATAAGAGAAGGGAGGAGAAACTAGAAGAAGAACAACATAATGTGTGCCATTCCTGCCATATGCGGGACTGCCAATGGGCATGATCATGAAAATAATGGGCAAACATCAAATAAAGACCATTCTCCATGCAACCTGGAAAATTAAGGGCATGCTTGGTTCAAACAGACCAGCCAGGACTTTTCAACTAGTTGTTTTCAGTATTAAATGCAAATATGCGATGCAGTACTTTGAACAGTCACATCGATACGTCTCACAGCTCCGTACTACGGAACACAACAGAAATGTTCAACGCAACCATGACAGATGATCTCATTGTCCACTCAGCCTCTGTATTAATCAAATAACATGTTAAACTGTAAGAGAAACATCATCTCAAATTTCAGTTAATGTGATGCTCCTAATTTCAGTGCAAAAGTATACTATATGGTAAACTTCATTCTAATGAAGTATCTCATTATGCCTTCTATCTTGCACTGTTTCATCCTCTATACTGATATAGAACTAATCCAGTTTTTTTGTGCATCTGTATATGTGTACACCAGCCCTGTAACTGGCAAAACATATACTATCAAATAGAGAACCACCTGTGAAACGACACATCACATACCAGCTGTTACATAAATACTGTTCATTCTTTTACATTGTCTTGACTACCACCTAGTAATCTGTTAGGATGAATGGGCATAGGCAGAGCATGTGTACCATTAACACACAATATCCTGTTGCAGAGCATGCTCTACAACATGACAATTCTGACCTCAGTGCCTGTTTCACCAGATACACCATCCGGATTCTTCCTCCAGACACCCGTTTCCCAGAACTCTGAAAGTGGGAACTAGTGATGCAACATGTCCTTGGTTCTCACCACCCAACTGGCCTTAATATGCATTAATTACTTCCATCTCAGCATTTCTTAACAGTAACCACTCATTTCTTCACTCCATTTTAGTTTCTGTAATTTTCATTTTCTGACCTGTCTACTTTTTGCAGTCCCCGTGCCCCCCTCTGCTTCCTTTCCCTTCAACTCTTCTGCTAGAAGAAGGGGCCATTGGCTCTGAAAGCTTGCGTAAGTTAAAACTTTGTGTGTGTGTGTGTGTGTGTGTGTGTGTGTGTGTGTGTGTGTGTTCCCCTGCTGCCGCTTGGTGAGAAGATGTTTTTATCTATCCAGTTACATTGTATATGTGTTTGGAGCGCTGGTAAAAGTTTTATACACTGCCTTTCTTTGAAGAAGTTCTTGTCAGTGTGTCATTATTACACCTTTAAATGGATAGTTTATCTAAGTTAGTAACTGGTATTTAGCAACTACATTTTTTATGCAGGTGCTCCTGCTCTAGTGAATTTAATGGTCCACGATGTCAGCAGACATCTCGCAATTTCCAAGGAAACAGTTGGGCATGGTATCCTGCTCTTGAAGTGTGTGGCAGTTCACATCTTAGTTTGGAATTTAGAACAAAATATAAGGCAGGGTTATTATTGTATAATGGCCCATTAACTTCTCCAGATGGAAATGAAACACTGCTTTCAGGTAAAGTAAGTTTCCACTAAAAGTAGTATTTAAATGTATCAAAGTAGGTTAACGTGTAAAAAAAAAAATCCATAAAATTTTTGCAGCAACATATCATGCTTGAAAGTAATAAAAAGTGCAATAGTGTAACTCATGTTACTGTTTTAAAAGTAATTTAACAAGCGAATTTTCAATTTTAAAAAATCTTGATGTAAAATTTCATCATGAATCAGTCACAAGATAGCTAAGAGCGTCACAATTTGAAGCAGAATGTGAATATCTATGAAGCATATTTTTATGTTGGTGCCATTTTTAAATATGATTACTGTAGCCAGCAGTCTGTGCTTGTCTACTGAGTACCTTCTGTTATTCGATACTGACTGAAGGAAGTATTTTCTCTAGTTTTCATTTGTTTGTGCTTATTTGAATTGCCTCAGTTAATGGAAAATATGTGCAGTACTGTTGTGTGGAAAGGACGTGAAAGCTGTCAAGATTCAGTGGCACAGTGATCAGTGGAATGGTAAGAAAAAGAGTAGGAGCAGGCTATTACAACACTACCATATAGGGCGCAGACACTTCCAAGTGGCCCTTAGATTGCATAGGAGCATGAGCACTGGTATAGAGTACATGCCAGGTAGTTATATCAAATACATTTTGTGTGTGCGCAAACCAGTGCCCATGCCCATGTTCACTCGGCCAGTGCAAAACTATTGCATAGGCTCCAGCACAGCTGCCTAACTGCCCACAGTCAGTTGTTTGTCCATCCCTCCCCACATGTACCCATGGGTGCCTACTGCCAGTTAGTGGGCATGCAAGAGCATTTAAAGAGGGTTGTACTAATTTTCCTGAGGAAGAGAAAATGGCACCACAGAAGAATTTGTATAGAAAGCTGATGTAGAAGTTTAAGAACATGATTTCATCCTTATAAAGTAATGAGATTCATTCAGTTCAAGAAGTGTTATTTATGAACTTATCACAGAGCATGAAAAATACTGGAAATTTTCATACATAGGGCCCTGGAAATGTGATAATTCAGCTGAAAAGGCGCACAAAACCATTGGTGTAGTCAGTGCTTTGAATTTCCTTGACTGGCACAGTAATAAACTTTTCAGCTGAACTGTCACTGGAGCTGAAATGGGTCTGATTCCTTTAACACCAGAATTGCATTAATCAACAATGTTGAAGAAAGTAAAATTGAAATGAACAATTTTAGCTCTGAAGATCTGACAATGAAACGTATTGTAAGACATGAAGGAAACTGTGTTGAACAATCCAGCAAAAGACATGGCAACCTCAGTAAAGATTATTTTTCCTTTTTTGGTTCATAACTGTGCTTATTCTCATGTGGTTTAATGGAAACAAGATATTATCACATGATGTTGCTGGCAACAACTGATTCACCCTACATATGGCCCTGGTATAGCACCAAGTGATTTACACTTGTTCCTGGAATTAAAAAAAAAGAAGTTTAGGCAGTTAATGTTACAAAAGCAATGATCATATCAAAATGTCTATTTAGCAGGAAAATCTGGTGGCAAATGTGAAGATGAAATTCTTAAGTTGGTTGGTCACTATGATAAGTGCCTTAATATTGGTGGAAATTATGTTGAAAATTAGGTTAAGATATATTCTTTCATGTAATAATAAAACTGTTTTAAGAAATGTTTAACAAACACAAGTTTAATATAACAACAGTGTAGTTACAAGAACTAAGTACTGGAAGGAACTGCTTACGAACACCTGGTGTAGAGTTGTTTGTGACTGGGCTACACTTTTCATGCTTTTTCTTAGTGAGCTCATGAACATTCAACTAAATTGTGTAGTTTTAGATCAAAGGAATGGAGTGGTCAGTGTACAGTTCCTCTTCTGTCAATCCAAAACTGGGAAAACATTTGTTCCATAAAGGCTGTAAAACATCATGTGATGTAAGTGAGGTGGTCAACATACTGTTACCATGTTATCCTCCACCTGTCTAATATTTTAGTTCACAAAGTAATGGTACTTTGTTTACGAGAAGGCGTAGATGCTGTTCAAGAGATGGTTTTAATTGGATGGACAACTCTCATAATGTATTATGACAATATCTCAGGAAATATTTGTTCTAGGGTCCTAAAATAGGTGCCATTGTGTTAGGTAGAAACATAATGTGAGATGTTTGCAATAAACAAAGGCATTATTATGTCCTGTAAAAGGAAATGAAATGATCATATGGCATAATTGGACAGGAGACCCTGTTTGGAGTTGTTCTGCACTGGTGCAAGTCTTTGTATTTGATGCCCCTTCAGTGGACTCTGTGCCTTTATGATGAGCATGAAATGAAATTGTTAGGTCAACATAAACACTCAGCCTCTGAATCAAGAAAATCTCCAACCAAGCTGCAATTTAACTTATGACCTCAAGATCCAGAGTCAGTGATGGTAACCAATAGAGTATGATGCAGTATTACACATTTTCTTTGTTTATTTGGAATCACAGTATATAATGTATTATCTTTGTGAACCCTCCATGTTGGTAAATTGAGTGAAAACAGCAAATCATTCATGTTTCTTCTTTCCTAAATTTTCATGCTTGCGTATTCAATGTTCTTTTGTAAGCTGCTAAGTTATTTCAATTCAGCTTGTAGAGAAATAAAATGATGCCAGTATATTATAAGATAATGTAAGTGTTTCATAAAATAGTAAAAGAACTGTGCAGCTAGTCTGAATACCCATTTTTTCACTTCTTTCTTTGTAAAAAAAATGTGTAAAATTCCTTTGTATGAAAACAAACTTCTGTGAGCGAAATTTGTCTGCATGCATAGAAATGTCTTTTCTTCTCTCAGCAGATTCATTTAGACTTTTTTAAGTAAATTATGTGAAATAAACAATTTAACATTGCTATAGCATAGCATTTCCCATTTTTCAAAATATGCTGTTCCACTTTCCAACCTTACCTGCATGTCCTCAGGATTTTAGTCAATGTGAGCATAAGCAGGAGATGCGTCATATATTGTGTGTGTGTGTGTGTGTGTGTGTGTGTGTGTGTGTGTGTGTGTGTGTGTGTTTGTCTGGTTGACATGGTTTCATGGAACAACACTCAGAAAATCTCAACTTATTGTATTGTTTGAGTTGCTCTGAAAATGTAAGGCATTATGTAGGTTTGAATAGTGTAGCATTATGATCCGATTCCAAAGAATGCATGAAACATACAAAAACTTCCATCATACCATAGCAAAATAACTTGCCAAGAACCCAAGGAAATTATGGTCATTCATAAAATCACAAAGTGGATCACAGGTTCCTATCATGTCACTCACCATGTCTGATGGGTCAACAGAAGACAGCAAAAGGAAAGCCGAAATTTTAAATTTCAAATTTAAAATATCATTCGCTCAGGAGGACTGTTCAAAATATCATCATCTGACTTTTGCACAGACTTTCACATTGAGGACAAGGAAATAGGCATCTCTGGCATGGAGAAGCAACTGAAACAGTTGAAAACAAATAAGTGCACGGGTCCAGACAGAATCCCAGTTCAGTTTCACAGAGAATACTGTGTGGCAATGGCCCCTTACTTATTTTGCATTTGTCATGAATCTCTCACCCAGGACAAAGTCTCCAGCAACTGGAAAAAAATACAAGTGAATCCTGTATGTAAGAAAGGTTAAAAGAATGAACATGCATAAGTCCAATATCCTTAACATTGGTTGCCTCGGGATTCTCGAGCGCAGTCTGAGTTCAAATATAAAAAATTTACTTGAGACAGAAAAGTGTCTGTACACAAATCAGCATGGATTTAAAAATCAAACAATGTAAAATCCAGTTTGGAATGTAACAATATTATGAGAAGGAACGTTACTACGCACCATATAGCAGAGATGCTGAGTGGCAGATAGACACAACAAAAAGACTCCTCAATTAAAGCTTTTGGTCATTAAGGCCTTTGTCAACAATACACACACATACACACACAACACTCATGAAAACACAACTCACACACATGACTGCAGTCTTCCCTGAGACTGCAGTCTTGCCTGAGACTGCAGTCTTGCCTGAGACTGCACTCTTGCCTGAGGCTGCAGTTGTATGTGTAAGTTGCGTTTGTGTTTTATCTCTTGTTCCGGTGATCCATGTTATGACACTATCACAGGATATGGAACGTGTCAATTTTACAAGCTTTTGGCCAGAATTTATGGTAATACATAAAACAAAACAAAAACAGTAAACAGTAACTTAGATCCGTCTACAAAAAATACAGAGATACATAGGGATTACAAAACAAAAACAGTAAACAGTAACTTAGGTCCCACTACAAAAAATACATTTTAGAGATAGATAATGATTACAAAATAATAAGTGTTACAGAGAAATAAATATTGCGAAATATATGTTTACATTAAAAATATTCGGTATTAAAAATACAAGTTTAGGCACACATTTGCAATTTACAATACAAGAAATGTTAAACACGGTATTTCAGGAACTCTTTTATTGTATAAAATGATCCTTGCAATAGGAACTGCGTTAAGGTTTTTTTAAACAAGAGATCATCGTCTACCAAACAATTGATTTTTGAAGGGAGGGCATTAAAAATCTTACAGCGAGTGAAATGGACTCCTTTCTGCACCATACTTAAAGATTTGGCTGTTCATAGTAGATATCATGTTTCCTTCTAGTATTGTGACTGTGATATGCACTATTCAGCTTAAAGATGGATTTTTCTTTCCTTATGAAGCACATCAAAGAGAATATATATTGCGCAGTGGATGTAAGTATTTCAAGCTTCTTACAAAGATTTCTGCATGTGGCTGTAGGATGGACTCCACACATGATCCTTATGGCTCTTTTTTGCACACACAGTACTTTTTTAGCCAGTGGCTGATATCCCCAAAATATAATTCCAAATGCCATAATTGCATGAAAGTAACCATAATACGCTGACTTCATGGTTTCCATATTTCTATAAAAAGAAACAATGCACAGTGCATATGTTGCTGAACTTTGTCTTTTTCATAGATCCAGGATGTGGTTTGACCAATTCAATTTGCTATCAATATGCAAGCCTAGGTATGTTGAGGAATCTACCCTGGTTATTGTCGGCTCACCTAGTTTTACTACTATTTCCTCATCTTTGGATGTTGTTTGGAACTCAATGTAGTTTGTTTTACAGTAATTTAAAGAAAGAACATTAATGTTAAACCAGTTCACTGTTTCATTTAAAACCTTATTTGCTGTTACCTCAAGTTTATCTACTGAATTATCAATAAGTAGTGTAGTGTCATCAGCGAAAATGGTTAATGTACAATATTCTGTACAGAGAGGGAGATCATTTATAAATATAATAAAAAGTAGGGGGCCAGAACCGAGCCCTGCGGCTCTCCACAAGTGATGGTACCCCATTCTGAAGATAATGGGACACCATCTTGACTATCTACTACAACTTTTTGTTTCCTGTTTGACAGATATGAGTCAAGCCATTGCCCTGCTGCACCACTTATACCGAGATGTGCAGCTTTTTGTAAAAGGATTTGGTGATTTACAGAGTCAAAAGCTTATGTTAGGTCACAAAATATGCCAATCACTTTCAGTTTTTTGTTGATAGATTCCAAGAGTTTGCCAGTAAATGCAAATATTGCATCTTCTGTTGACAAACCTTTCTGAAATCAAAACTGAAATCAAAACTTTTGCTGAAGATATTCACTGAGATACTTAACTATCCTGACATGCATTAGTTTCTCTAAAACCTTTGTAAAGCTTGTCAGTAGTGATACTGGCCTATAGTTAGCAGTATCCGTCTTATCCCCCTTCTTATACAGCGGTTTTAGAACTGCATACTTAAGCCTCTCAGGAACTATCCTTGCTTAAGTGACGCATCAAAAATGTGGCAAAGGACTTTACTTACATGGCTGGAGCAGTATTTTAATAATTTGTTCGAAATGTTGTGAATGCCAGCAGAGTTTTTACTTTTCAGTGATTTAATAACTCTTTCAATTTCTTGAACAGTGACTGTTTTTACCTTCATGTGTTGTACTGAATCATGTACTCTAGCTTTCAAAAGATTGATGGCTTGCTTCATGGACCCTTGTAAACCTATTTTTTCTGTTACTGTTAAAAAAATTGTTGTTGAATGTGTCTGCAGCTGTTTTTGGATCGCTAACAAGATTACCCTCACTTTTGATTTGGATATTTTCTCTACAAACTGCATTCATCCCCATTTCCTTCTTTACTAATTTCCAGATAGTTTTTACTTTATTGCTCGAGTTGTCAATTTCTGTCTTCAAGCACATGTTATTTGCTGCCTGAATGGTCTTATTCAGAACTTTATTGTAGATTTTATAGTGTGTAATCCTACTGTTATCAGTTGAACTCCTGGCTGCAGCATATAGTTCTCTTGTTGTTTTACAAGAGATTTTGACGCCTTTAGTAATCCAAGGCTTGTTTCCAGACTTGAACAGGTTTTCTCTCACAGATTTTTTAGGAAATGCTTCTTCAAAAAGGCTTGTAACTTCATTGATAAATATATTAAATTTTGAATTAACATCAACTGTAGCATATACAGGAGACCAGTCCACAAGCTGTAATTGCTGATTTGTGTCTGTTTATAATCCTAAATGTTTTCCGTGTGTGTGTGTGTGTGTGTGCCTATTGTTGTTGATGAAGGCCTTAATGGCTGAAAGCTTTAATTGTGAGAGTCTTTTTGTTGTGCCTTTCTGCGACTCAGCATCTCTGCTATATGGATTTAAAAAGCATCACTCGTGGTGAAAGGTAAACAGACCAGAGAGACAGTCCTGATGTTGCTGTTAATAATGGAAGCAAGACAGAAGAAAAATTAAGAGAAGTTCATAGGGTTTGTTGACCAGGAAAAATAGTTATGTAAAATGGTGCAAGGCAATCAAAATTTGGAGAAGAATAGGTGTAAGCTATAGAGAATGGCAGGTAATCTATAACATGTAGGAGAACCAAAAGGGGACAATAAAGTTGGAAGATCAAGAACAAAGTGAGGTTAAAAAGGGTGTAAGACAGAGATGTAATCTTTCACCCCTACTGTTCAATCTGTACATTGAACAAACAATGATGGAAATAAAAGAAAGGTTCAAGAGTAGGATTAAAATTAAGGGTGAAAGGATATTAATGATACGATTCACTGATGATATTATTGCTATCCTCAGGGGAGGTGAAGAATAATTGCAGGATCTGCTGACTAGAATGAACAATCTAATGGATACAGAATATGGACTGAGAAGAAATGCAAGAAAAATGAACATAATAAGAAGCAACAGAAATGAGGATTCTGAGAAACTGAACAACAAACTTGGAGGTCACAAAGTAGATGAAGTCAAGAAGTTGTGTTACCATGGAAGCAAACTACCCCATGACAGGCAACAAGGTGGTCATAAAGAGCAGACTAGAACAGGCAGAGAGGGCATTTCTAGCCACAAAAAGTCTACTAGTATCAAACATAGGGCTCTTTTTTCTGAAGAAATTTTTGACATGTTTCAATTATACGGCAATAAATCATGGACATTGCGAAAACCAGAACAGAAATTGAAGCATTTGAGATGTGGTTTTGCAGAAGAATGTTGAAAATTAGGTGACTGATAAGTTAAGAAATTTGGAGAGTCTCTGCAGAATTAGTGTAGAAAGGAAAATCTGGAAAACACTCACAAGATGAAGGGACAGGATCACAGGACATGTTTGAAGACATCAAGAAATAACTTCCATGGTAGAAGAGGGGACTATAGAGGGTAAAAACTGTAGGGGAAGACAGAGATTGGAATACATACAACAAGTACTTGAGGATGTAGGTTGAAAGTGCTACCCTTGATACGAAGAGGTTGGCACAGGAATTTGTGGCAGGTCACATCAAACCAGTCATAAAAAATAGCCTTTAACAGAGTCTTGAATTGTTCTTCAACTTTGTTAGGACTGAAGTTTGAATTTTTTAATATTTTAAATTCATTGTTGTTCATTGTTATGTTTAATTTTCCTGTGTGTTGTAATGAAACTGTTTCCTTACTGCTTATGTGTGTTCCATACAAATTATTACGTAATGACTAAAAGCACCTTCTGCAAAGTTTACATAAAAGTAGAGAAGCGAAGGGAGTTCAGCGTTCTCTGTAGCAAAGATCAGTGATTCTTGTGATACTCTTCTCATTTTTACAACCACATTTTCAAATCGATTTGACACAATATCTCAGTGATCCATTAGGCTATTATCTTCAAGTGAGGCACTGCTGCTGCTGAGTCTTGTCAAACAAAGGAGAGTCTCACAAATTATTCTGCTGAGAAAGCTTACAAAGTCATGTCACTGATTCTTAATTGATTCTTTTATGATTAGACCTTGTACAGATTGTACTATCTGTAACAGATTGACTTCAGTTGTGTTAATAAATCATGCTGACTTGCACATTTGACATGGTTTCTGTTACAGATAATATCAATTATCTGTAACAGAAACCATGTCAAATATGAAAGTTTGTTCTTCAAGTTTGTTAGGACTGAAGTTTGAATTTGTTAATATTTTAAATTCATTATTGTTCATTGTTATGTTTAGTTTTCCTGTGTGTTGTAATGAAACTGTTATTCAGTTGTGTTAATAAATCATGCTGACTTTCACATTTGACATGGTTTCTGTTACAGATAATATCAATTATCTGTAACAGAAACCATGTCAAATGTGAAAGTCAGCATGATTTATTAACAAAACTGAAGTCACCTATTATCATGATATCATTGATATATTTAGAAAAATAGGAAGTACAGGTTGGCAGATATGGTAAATGTAAGCTAAATAATGTAACTAGAAAAGTAGTGAATTTCCGCCTGTTTAATATCATCAAGACATCTGCATAGTACAGCTAAAGCCCTTTATTAAAGACCTAAATGGACCAGCAGTAATTATATTTATTTGTTATTGCAGTTTATAAATACATTTATAATACAGGGTGGTCCAAAAGTCGGGAAACACCCTCACAAAATTAAAATGGAGTAGCAAACAAGGAAACAGAGTCCCTACACACAAGGAATGGGAAGGGGGAAACTTTATAGGCTATGCCACCAACATGGAGGCCATCTTGAAAGCCACCAGCTTGTATTCAACTCCAAAATTTCAAATGAGAATGTGGTCATGTGACATATCAAACAGATAGAGAATTTCAGCAGGTAAACAATGCTGTTGTTATTTTAAACATAGCTTTATTCACTCTCAAGTTACAGCCAGTTACATGTGGCAGCGGTGGGATGCTCGGCGGCATGTGTGTTATGTGCCGAAGAGACATTATGCTGATGTTACATAGTCCCGAGAGACCACCAACAGTCATAGGAATGGCTCGATATGTTGTCCATTATGTTGGATTGTTAATGCTATCCTCCGAACCCAGTCCTGATGAACTTTGACCAACACATCTGGCTGAATTTGACCACACACATCAACAATGTGCTGCTTTAGATGATGCAAATCCCGTATTTTCACAGAATAAACCAGTGTTTGACATGACCCCAAGGATAAAAATCCAAAGGAGTCAAATCTGGTGAACGTGGTGGCCACTCCACAGCACCCCTACGACCAATCCACTTTTCAGGGAACTGCACATCCAGGTATGCTTGCACATTGTGCCCATAATGTGGTGGGGCTCCATCATGCTGGAAGAATTCCGGAAATGTCCCGTCCTCCGTTAATAACGAGGGAAACACTTCTTCATCCAATAACCTCAGATAACCGTTGGCTGTTAACGTACCATCAATAAATAAGGGTCCAATGACTTTGGTACCCCACACACCACACCAGACCATCACTTTTTGTGAGTCGACCGTTTTGGAAGCATCAACCCAGTGCGGATTTGTGTCGGACCAGTATCTGTGATTCTGCTTGTTCACTTCACCATTGATAAAGAAATTGGCTTCATCACTGAAAAGCACCTGATAGGGGAAACATGGGTTTATCTGCAGCTGCTGTGTCACCCATTCTGCGAACTGTACTTGACAGTCTGGGTCATCCTCGTTCAGGTGTTGGAGCAGCTGAATTTTGTACATGTGCCATTTGTGCTGCGATAAAATTCGCAGTACGGAGGTACGGCTAACCCCACATTCTTGTGACAGGCGACGAGTACTCCATTGTGGACACTTGCTAAATGATGCCAACACACTCAATGTTGTTGCTTCATCGGTAGCGGATTTTGGTCTTCCAGCCTTAGGTTTATCTGCGACAGAACCTGTTGCTCGGAATTTGGCAAAAAGCTTGGCAACTGTGCTGTGAGTGATGGGCTGTCTGGTTGGGTGACGACTGTTGAAATCCTCAGCAATGACCCATGTGCTTCTTTCTCCTGATATCAAGGTGTTTTCAATGCGTTCTTCATGTGTTAAAGACATTCTGTAACCTGTAAATAAGGAAACAATGATCAAAACGTTAGCATGAATAAATGATACCTAACAGTTAAACACATGTAACATATCAGGCATGGGATAGTCACTTTGCACCGTTTCAGACTCCATTTTATGACTTCTCAGTACGTAATACTCACACTGCCGTGCGTCCCACTGCTGCCGCAAGTAATTGGCTATTACCCAAGAATGAATAAAGCTGTGTTGAAAATAACAACGGCATTGTTTTTCTGCTTAAATTCTCTATCTGTTTGATATGTCACATGACCACATTCCCATTTGAAATTTTGGAGTTGAATCCAAGATGGCGGCTTTCAAGATGGCCGCCATGTTGGTGGCATAGCCTATAAAGTTTCCCCCTTCCCGTTCATTGTGCGTAGGGACTCTGTTTCCTTGTTTGCTACTCCATTTGGATTTTATCAGGGTGTTTCCGGAATTTTGGACCACCCTGTAGATGTTACCATATTCCACATCTGTCAAGTATGAAGATACCTGCAAACACGTTTTATGAATGGATGGCAAGATCAGTTATTCACATTAGAGGCAGATCACATCTCTGTTGGTTCTTACTGGCCCTTGTTTCTAATGAGGAAGTTGTGTTTGAGAATGTTATGAACTATGTCTCTGCATGTCTGACGACAGTCTCAACTAGTAGTTTACATATTTCTCTTACAGATTTTATATCACTTGAATTGGTAGATGGGATGCCAAGACTTTTGGTTGACTTTGGCTCTGGCACATTAGAGCTCAAAATAATAACAAGAAAAGAGTTAAATGATGAAGAATGGCACAGGATCGACGTTTTCTGGGACACAGAAGTATGTTAAAATAATTATTTATTTACTTCATTTTCCATTCATTGTGGTGCTAGATGCTGAAAATATAGTATTTTGGACCCTAAACTCAAAATTGTAGCATTCCAAATAGAAAAAGAATATATAATTATTCCATATCCATAAGTATCAAAAACACATCTTCCCACATTGCCTTTTGAACTGGTTGCTACTCTTTCAGTGACAAGCCTTCATGATTTAAAAATTAATTACCATAGACGTTCAGCCTCAGACAAGTGAAAATAAACCCATAAGGGATAATATCTAGGATATTAGTGCTGATATGATCCTAACAAACACTTCATTTTTCAATAAACAATTTAATGTATTTGAAAGAGAGTGACAGAATTTTAAGTGCTGTTGTTATGCATGCATTGAGTCTATAGGCTGTCACTTTGAAAGTTGCTACAATTAAATAACGGCATGCACTTCACCATTAGACCACTAGGCTCAAAGTGAAAGTTTGAGCTTAAATTGTTGTTATAAGTGTGTGCTGTGCTTAAGTCAATATGAGGGAGTATAAAAAAAAATAAAATAAAATAAATTAAAATATTTTTAAGAGCTATATATTTTCATTTTTTCATATTGTTTACAAAACAACCTTATCCCTTTCAAAATACAACTATTACATTTGCCTCACTGGTGCTTCCACAGTTCGAAACATGTTGTGAAATTGGTGTCTTTTCATGCCCCTTTTAATGTGTGAAAACAAGATAAATTTGCGCAGAGCCAGGATAGGTGATTAAGATGTGTGGGCAGTGGAACCATACCACTTTTAGCTAAGAACTGTCTAACAGAGATGGCTGTGCCTGCAGGTGCATTGTCAAGGTGGAAGGACCAGTCTCCTGTCTGCGACAAATCACTGAACTGAGCTCCAAGATAATCCACTAATCTCTGACTGTTGATCAGTTATCTGTTGACAGTATGTGAGCACAAGCTCTTGAATTTTTTAAATATTTTTATTGTTTCTGGCAGGTAATGGATGTCCAGAATGAGGTTTGTCATCAATCAACATGTCAACATTTTTAAATTGAGCAAACCACTCGTACACTTGAGTTTTTCTCTTAGCATCATTTTTGATATTAAAAGCACGAAGTAGTAAACAAAATTTCACAGTCTCACGTTGTTCAATTAAATTTGTCATCATAAAAGACAAAACAAGAACAAAGCAGCACTAGCAAAAAGAATCGCTGCAGATGAATGGAACAAGCCAGATTGACAACACAGGTGGCACTGAACTGATAATGACTTGTGCTATACACACATAGTGGCAGAAATGCGTAGTACACTAGCTCCGTCCAAGGCAATGTTATTCCAGTTTTCTTTTTGGTCCCCCTCTATGTACCTCAAAGTACCTCAAAGTACTCAGCTTGGAATCCAGTATAATTTACATATATGGGTTTTAGATAACTTTGATGGCTATAGTAGCCATTGTAAGTGAGCAAGCATGTATTGATGAATCGTATCGACTGGAGATGTGAATCGCCATTGTCTCCTACTGGCCAAGCAACTTTCTTTACTATCTGTAAACTGAATGATTACCAGGCTACACTTGCTTTATTGCTTTGTTTCACTTTCAAATTTGGAATGATCGAACTGTGATAGGCTTCCCTATGCTGCACTAAAAATTATTTTGACCAAGTCTCCATTTTCTTTGCTTTTGTTCTGGGTTTAGTAACCTTGGCAGTTACCTTCTGTGTATATGTGTTGGATATGAACTGCCTTGCTTATGGAAAATGTTAGTGATTTTGCTGCAATATCTGTAGTTGTTCTGCCATCTTCCAGTACAATGGCACAAGCAATAAAAATCATGATTTCATTTGCTCAGTTGCATGTAGTACTCAAACTGTTATTCTTTACATCAAAATCGAACTCTCTTTTAACTGGTTTCAATCAGCAAAATGTTATTTATTGTGGAAGAATCCTTTCACGATGTGCCTGTGACTGCTGTAACATTTAATAAGCCATCATAGCAGTTATATGAAACAAAGGTATAATTTCATTATTTATCCAACTACTGCAGCCTACATCAGTTTTAACCTGCTTACTGTAGTCAAACCTAAGTCTTTCTCTAAAGTATTTATCCCTTACACTTTCCTCCATTACCAAATTGATGATTCTTTGATGTCTGAGGATGTGTCATGTCAAATTGTGCCACAAAATTCTTCTTTTGCGTTCAATTCAGTACCACTTCATTAGTTACCCTATCTATACATCTAATCTTCAGTATTCATCTGTTGCACTTTATCTCAGAA
The DNA here is from genome assembly GCF_023898315.1 of Schistocerca nitens. Classification (NCBI taxonomy): domain Eukaryota; kingdom Metazoa; phylum Arthropoda; class Insecta; order Orthoptera; family Acrididae; genus Schistocerca; species Schistocerca nitens. The sequence goes on from NC_064619.1 coordinate 361,461,093, forward strand.
ATTTATATTCTCTTCTTATCCTAACTGTTTATTGTCCACATTTTGCTGCCATGCAGTTTTCTGCTGTTATATATTCCAAATGAGGGAAAAAATCACCATTCTTTTCTGATTTATCCTTTAAATTATCTACATAATTTAGAATACTAACAAAATGATTCGTATGCAAAACACTTAAGTGTGGACAAGATCTCTCTCCCTCCTTCTCTCTCCCTCCCTCCCCCCCTCTCTCTCTCACCCCCTCCCTCCCACCTCTCCCTCACCTCCCCACCTCCCCCTCAACCCCCCCTCTCTCTCACTCACCTCTCCCTCACCCCCCACCTCTCCCTCAACCCCCCCTCTCTCTCTCCCTCTCCCTCCCTCCCTCCTCTCCCTCACCCCCTCCACCTCTCCCTCAACCCCCCTCTCTCTCACTCACCTTTCCCACACACACCCCACCTCTCCCTCAACCCCCCCCCCCCTCTCTCTCTCTCTCTCTCTCTCTCTCTCTCTCTCTCTCACACACACACACACACACACACAGAGAGAGAGAGAGAGAGAGAGAGAGAGAGAGAGAGAGAGAGAGAAGTTTAGGAGAGATGTTGAGAGGAAAGGGAGAGTACAGTGGCAAGTTACAGGATCCAGACTAGAAAAGGAAGATATATAAGAAAAGATTCCTATAAGGGATCTAGTAGGGGAGTGAAGAGAAGAGAAAGAATTATGTGGGTGCAAGACAATGGGATGGTATGTGAACAGGAGGATGTCATGCATGGTAAGTGGAAGACAATGATAAGCAGAGATTGAGAGCAGGGGAAAACAGTCATTGTTTCTCACAAGAATCCCAATTTTCTGTAGAAATGATTGAATGCAAAAGCAGATAATTATGTCATTACTTGTACAAAATAACTGATTATATGTGGAAACACACTGCTGTGTGTTGAAAATTCTTCAAGTAAGGCTGATTCTCAAGACTGTGCATTTACATAGAGGTGCAAATATATCAGCTTAACATATGGGAAAGCTGTACACTGATCAGCCAGAACATTATGCCTGTCTACCTAACAGCTATTACGTCCACCTTTAGCATGGATAACAGCAGTGACTTGTCATGGCATGGAAGCTGTGAGACCTTCCTATGTTGCTGGAGCAAGTTAGCACCACATCTGCATACACAAGTCGACCTCATTCCTGTAAATTATGGGATGCCACATTCAATCACATTGCAGACATGTTGCATTGGATTCAGATCTGTTGAGTTAGGGGGTGAGCACATCAATTGGAATTCACCACTATGTTCCTTGGACCACTCTATTACACTCCTGGCCTTGTGACATGGCACATTATCTTGCTGAAATATCCTGCTGCCTTTGGGAAAAGTGATCATCATGAAGGAGTGTATGTGCATGGTCTGCAACCAGTATACGATACTCCTTGGGCATCATGGTGCCTTGCACGAGCTCCACTGGATCCATGTATGCCCATATGGATGTTCCCCAGAGCACAATGGAGCTGCTGCCAGCTTATCTCTGTCCCACAGTACAGGAGTCAACGAGCTGTTTCACTGGAAGACGATGGATTTGTACTCTCCCATTGGCTTTATGAAGAAGATGTTGGGATTCATCAGACCATGATATGCTCTGCTACTGTGCCAATGTCCAGTTCCAGTGGTCATGTGCCCAAACCCATGACATCTGGACATGGTTTCACCTTGGTTTCACCGCCTGTTGAAGACAGTCACCACAGCACTCCTTGAACACCGACAAGTCATGCAGTCTGCCAAATACTCTTGCCAGGTCTCAGGACCATCACATTTTGTCCCCAGTCAAACTCAAATAGATTGTGTGCACCTTCCCCATTTTACACACTGATAGCATGCTCACGGATACTACATGTACCGTGCATTACTCTGCAGATTATGCTGCTATCACCAGGATGGGTTTGTATTGATAATAGGTCAGTGGTCATTATGTTCTGGCTGATCAGTGTATAATTATTTGAAAAGAGTGAAGGCTTATTTTACTAAGCATGCTCTAACACAGCAAAATAACAGACAGTTACAATGTCAGGTTATAGAAATCGGTTAACTTTCAAAATATGTGGCTGACAACATAAACATAACTTCAACACCACAGACTAGGCCTTAGGCTTGTTTTGAGTGGCAAACTCGCACCTGATAGGCAAGTTGCCGGTCCTTCCAGCTGTTAATGCCAGTAGATGTGTCCTGATGATGGCACTGTTTCTTTATTCAGGCAGTTCCTCATTTGACTTCATGAGACATAGTGGATTGATTCTGTTCTGGACCTCCTTCCCCACCACTGTTGTATCCAGGTCCTGCTGCACTGAATGCAGTGATGCCAAACATTTGATTAAGGAGGAGGTTCAAATATGTATTTGATGATTTTTTTTGAGTCATCATACTTCTGATTGGTATGATGCAATCCACCACAAATTCCTCTCCTGTGCCAACCTCTTAATCTCAGAGTAGCAGTTGCAACCAATGTCCTCAATTATTTGCTGGAGTTATTCCAATGTCTGTCTTCCTCTATAGTTTTGCCCTCTACAGCTCACTCTGGTGGTACCATGAAAGTCATTCCCTGATGCCTTACAAGATACCTTATCATCCTTGTGAATGTTTTCCCCATACTCGTTTCCTCTCCAATTCTGTGCAGAACCTCCTCATTCCTTACTTTATCAGTCCACCTAATTTTGAACATTCATCTGTAGCACCACATCTCAAATGCTTCAATTATCTTCTGTTCCAGTTTTTCCACAGTCCATGTTTCACTACCATACAATGGTGTGCTCCAAGTGCGCATTCTCAGAAATTCCTTCTTCAAATTGAGGCCTACATTTGATACTAGTTGACTTCTCTTGGCCAGGAATGCTCTTTTTGCCAGTGCTAGTCTCCTTTTGATGTCCTCCTTGTTCTGTCTTGATTATTTTGCTGCCTAGGTAGTAGAATTTCTTAAATTCAACTACTTCGTGATCATCACTCCTGATGTTAAGTTCCTCACTGTTCTCATTTCTGCTATTTCACATTACTTCCATTTTTCTTTAATTTACTCTCTATCCATATTCCGTACTCATTAGACTGTTCATTCCATTCAGCAGATCATATAATTCTTCTTCACTTTCACTCAAGATAGCAATGTCATCAGCAAATCATATCATTAATATCCTTTCACCTTGAATTTTAATTCCACTCTGGAAACACTCTTTTATTGCCATCATTGCTTCGTCAATGTACTGATTGAAAAGTAGAAGCGAAAGACTACATCTGTGTCTTACACACTTGTTAATCCAGTCACTTTGTTCTTGGTCATCCATTTATATTATTCCATCTTGGCTTTTGTACACATTGTATATTACCTGTCTTCCCCTACAACTAACCCCTATTTTCTCAGAATTTTGTACATCTTGCACCATTTTACATCGTCAAATGTTTTTCCCAGGTTGACAAATTCTATGAAGATGTCAAGAATTTTCATTAGTCTTGCTTCCATTATCAACCACAACATCAGAATTGCCTCTTTGGTGCCTTTCCCTTTCCTAAAGCCAAACTGATCATCATCTAACACATCCTCAATTTTCTTTTCCATTCTTCTGTATATTATTCCTGTCAACAAATTGGATGCATGAGCTGTTAAGCTGATTGTGCGGTAGTTCTCGCACTTGTCAGCTCTTGCTGTCTTCAGAATTGTGTGGATGATATTTCTCTGAGAGTCATGTGGTATGTCACCAGACTCATACATTTTGCACAGCAATGTGAACAGTCATTTTGTTGCCACTTTCCCCAATGATTGTAGAAATTCTAATGGAATTTTATCTATCCCTTCTGCCTTAATTGATCTTAAGTTCTGCAAAGCTCCCTTAAATTCATATTCTAATACTGGATTCCCTATCTTTTCTAAATCGATACCGGTTTCTTTTTCTTCTATCACATCAGACAAATCTTCCCCCTCATAGAGCCCATCAAAGTACTCTTTCCACCTATCCGCTCTCTACTCTCCATTTAACAGTGTAATTCCCATTGCCCTCTTAATGTTACCACCCATGCTTTGAGATTCACCAAAGGTTTCATTGACTTACCTCTATGCTGAGTCAGTCCTTCTGACAATTATTACTTTCTCTAATTCTTCACATTTTCAATGCAGCCATTTAGTCTTACCGGTGGGCCATCAGAATTGTACATAACGGATTTTGATGGGTCTCAGATATGTTGTAGAGGGACATGCACTGAGTATGAGGCTATCCCCTATTTTAGTGACAGGCCTTGGTTTTTGAGAAAATTTATTTTGAAATTCACTGCATGCTGTAATATGCGTAACGTTGGCCATGTTCCAACCAAGTGTATGTGGTGCAGCTACCACACTGAAGGTACCATGTTTGGGTCCTTTTCATGTTTTTGCTTTTTTTTAATCAGAATAGTCCAACATTTTTCCATTTTATTTTCTAGAATATCAACAAACAGTGTACATTGTATGAAATTATTAAGAAACATTCAATTTTGCTGTAGTAGTGTAATTTTCACATCATTATTACAAAATCTTACTAGCTATCACCTGCATTGCTTGCTATGTCACAACAGAAATCTGGATGATATTTCTTTTAAAAGCAACCAAAACACAATGTTTTACAGCACCAGGCACATTTCATAAAAGCTAAGTCTTGCAAGCGCATGGAGTTTTTAAGAGCAATACCGGAAAACATTATCTATTTACATTCAAAAAGGTTTTTCTTTCATCCGTTAACTTTGATGCAAACCATGTGTATTAGATCATATTAAAAAAAAGTTGGTGCCCTGAATTGATACAAAATTAATGAGTGTAGTTTTATGGAATCAGACCTGGATGCAATTGCTCTCTTGGTCTTCAACAAATCGGGAGTATTCTGAATTTTCTTCATGAAAATTTTAACCTGTCAGTAAAAATATACATTACAAGGCTGGCAAAGTGGAGTACACTTTGGTGGGATAATTGGTCCGCGAAGATGTGATCATATATGGCCAGATCAGTCTGGTGCTATCTGCACCAGGGACAGACTTTTTCAGTTTATAGTGTGTGTCAATTTTACATCTAGTGTAATGCATGTGAACTGCAGATTTATTTTTGGAGAATGTAGATTCTTTATAACAGAGCACAAGGAAATGAGAAATATGTTACGAGCAAATGTAATTGTAAGTGTTTGTAATTTTTTTCTGATTGTGTTTATGTGCAATATAGTCTTAAATGAAAGTTAACCACAAGTAATAAATGGTACAAAAAGACAAAGAACAGATGTTTTTGTAATATGTTATCTTGGAAGAATGCTGAAGATTATGTAGGTAATTGGATATTTAGCAAAGACATAGTGAATTTATTTAAGAATAAAAGAACTTTATGACTCAGTTCAACTAAAATGAGGGCAGTGTGACAGGTAAATCCAATTTTCTAGCTTCCCTACCACGTTCAGGCTTCTGACATTATTGTCCTTTCATTGGCTATTCAATCTTTTTCTGATGGTTGCCTCCCCCTTGGCAGTCCCCTGCCAGACATCTGAGTGGTGGACTGTTCCGGAATCTTTTGCCAAAGGAGAGATTGTTGTGACATTTTTTCAGTTACAGGCCACATGTCCCATGGTTACATGTCATGTGTCTTTAATTCAGTGGTTTCCATTGTCTTCTGCATCCTCATGCCTTTGTCACTGCTGATTATTCCACCTATAGGAGCAGTTTCCCACCCCAAGGACAAGAGACTGCCCTGAAACTCTGTCCACCCCTCTGCCTTCTTTGACAAGACCATTGACAGAAAGAGGGTGACTTCTTATGCTGGAAGTCTTTGGCCACCAATGCTGAGTATTAATCAAAATTTAAGCATTGATGGGTTTCGAACCTGGCATTAGGAAATTTTGATTACTAATCAAAGATGCAAACCCTAGACCATGGGTGCAGAAATCTAATTGATGATAAACACTTATAAATTGGTTATAGTTTATTTTGATACACAACTTCCTCATTTATAACAGCAGACTGTTTCTCTTGTATTCCGTTTTGCTGTCAAATAGTGGACTTGTTCCAAGTTTTATACAAGAATATAAATATCTTGTAAAAACTATATTTGTATCTCATATCACAATAATCTCTTCCATGACATATCTTCCCCACACAGCCCTTGCCCTCCACCCACAACCACACTTAACCTCTCTTTTCTAATTTTATTTTCTTAAGGAATCATATATAATGAGAAAGAATTAAATCCATTAAGTGTGAATATAAAATTAAACATACTTCTAATGAAGCCTCTGTAAAGTGTCATCTTATGAAAGTCTAAGGGGGACTAGATAATATTCTATTTCCTGAGTACATGGTGAAATAATTCAGTCAAATATGAAATATGTATTGTGGGAGGTATTTCTTTTTGGAATGAATATCATAGCAGGAAAAATATGAATATAAAATGAGCATAATTTTTCTTAAACCAGTGTAATTAACTGAAAGTGTTACTCATAAAGGAAAGTTTTGGTGATGTATTTTGCTTATAAGGTCTGTGCATCTGAGTACCAATTTCCAAATGAACTTTTCATTGCATGAATATGAAACTGTGGAAAACTCTTGAGTTTGCAGAGTGTTCGAATGGTGCTGGACTTCTGTAAATTTGCGGATATTACTGAGCAAGAGGATGGAAGCTTATCAAAATTTGATTACACAATCTGTCAGGCTGAAGGTGTTGTACCACCTTTCAGTGAATACTTGAATGTCAATGACCCACTTCAGATAGGTGGCTGCCACAGACAAGAGTTTGACCCACAGATGTTCCACTGGCATGGAGCTCCTTTTACAAAAAGTTTCAATGGATGTATTAGAAATATTTATTACAATAGGCAGGTAAGAAATATTGTTTTTCATTAGTCATTCAGTTGCACAATTTTTTTAAAAAAATACTGGAATTTTTTCAAAGGCTCAGCTTAATTTAGCAAGATGCAGTGCAGACTGGGACAAGATACTGATTTTATAAATTTTTATTGAGGAATAAGAGTCCTATGTTTCACTTGTAAACTTTTTTGTTGTCTAAATAAGACCTGATAAACTACAAGAATGGGTTAAATTTCATACTAAAATCACACTTCATTACAGTTCCTGTTTTGTAAAGCTGTAGAATTGTGTTTTCATCTTTCTTCTATTTTTATTACTTTGTAAATAGTAAACAATTACCTATTGCAATGCTAGAAGTGAATATTGGCAAGACTGGCATCTTGTTTTGATGATCCTTAGTTTCAGAAACTCATGTTAGTTGACAGGAGTAATGCAACACACCAAGGTAAAAGATAAATGTGAAAGAACTTAAAATCTTGATAGGGTAGAAGGAGAAAGTTGTGAGGTGATTGTCAAGAAATGAACAGTTCATTGCTCTTGGTCTTGAAAGGTGAATATAAGCTTAATGAGAGTGAAGAAGGAAGATGAGTGGTTAAAGATGAGATGGGTAATTCAAGAATGTGATAAGAATTTGACAGAACACTGAACCTGAACAACCAAAATCAAAACCAGGCACCTAGAGTAGATGACAACCTGTCACAATAACTTAGTTCCTTGTGATAAACAACCATAATAATGCTTTCCTATCCAGTATGCTGGATGTGGTCTGCCAGTAGAGCATGTATTGTAAATTCTACAGTCTTTCTTTAAGTTAACTGATTGACATCAACAGGTGATGAATGCTGGTTACTGCTGGCAAGTAAACAGCTTTCTTTTTTCAGGAGTAACCAGCAGCACCACCTGATGATATGAAGGAGTTACCTTGAAGAAATCTTGTGAGATTTATAAAATGTGATGTGATGGCAGATCTGCAAAGAAATCCTTAAGAGTCAACTAACAGAATGACTGGTGGCAGATGATCAGGGTGAATGTCAGTTTGGGTAGATCAAGAGAAGCAGTGATGTAGAACATTTCAAGATTATGATGAGATATATTTCCATATATATTGAGTTACAATTTACTGCTCAACACATAATATAAAATTACAAATAAAACAATAAATGATTATTGTATCTTAAGTAGCCACTTGTTCAGAACGGTATGGTAGGCTTAGCTATTTTTGTACCATTTATTTGCTGTCCATATAGCAATCAAGAGCTGAGATGGCAACCCAGTTGTAAGCAAAGAAGGGAAGGCAGAAAGGTGGAAGGAGTATATAGAGGGTTTATACAAGGGCGATGTACTTGAGGACAATATTATGGAAATGGAAGAGGATGTAGATGAAGATGAAATGGGAGATAAGATACTGCGTGAAGAGTTGGACAGAGCACTGAAAGACCTGAGTCGAAACAAGGCCCCGGGAGTAGACAACATTCCATTAGAACTACTGATGGCCTTGGGAGAGCCAGTCATGACAAAACTCTACCATCTGGTGAGCAAGAAGTATGAGACAGGCGAAATACCCACAGACTTCAAGAAGAATATAATAATTCCAATCCCACAGAAAGCAGGTGTTGACAGATGTGAAAATTACCGAACTATCAGTTTAATAAGTCACAGCTGCAAAATACTAACGCGAATTCTTTACAGACGAATGGAAAAACTAGTAGAAGCGGACCTCGGGGAAGATCAGTTTGGATTCCGTAGAAATGTTGGAACACGTGAGGCAATACTAACCTCACGACTTATCTTAGAAGAAAGATTAAGAAAAGGCAAACCTACGTTTCTAGCATTTGTAGACTTAGAGAAAGCTTTTGACAACGTTAACTGGAATACTCTCTTTCAAATTCTGAAGGTGGCAGGGGTAAAATACAGGGAGCGAAAGGCTATTTACAATTTGTACAGAAACCAGATGGCAGTTATAAGAGTCAAGGGGCATGAAAGGGAAGCAGTGGTTGGGAAAGGAGTGAGACAGGGTTGTAGCCTCTCCCCGATGTTATTCAATCTGTATATTGAGCAAGCAGTAAAGGAAACAAAAGAAAAATTCGGAGTAGGTATTAAAATTCATGGAGAAGAAGTAAAAACTTTGAGGTTCGCCGATGACATTGTAATTCTGTCAGAGACAGCAAAGGACTTGGAAGAGCAGTTGAACGGAATTGACAGTGTCTTGAAAGGAGGATATAAGATGAACATCAACAAAAGCGAAACGAGGATAATGGAATGTAGTCAAATTAAATCGGGTGATGCTGAGGGGATTAGATTAGGAAATGAGACACTTAAAGTAGTAAAGGAGTTTTGCTATATAGGGAGTAAAATAACTGATGATGGTCGAAGTAGAGAGGATATAAAATGTAGACTGGCAATGGCAAGGAAATCGTTTCTGAAGAAGAGAAATTTGTTAACCTCGAGTATAGATTTAAGTGTCAGGAAGTCGTTTCTGAAAGTATTTGTATGGAGTGTAGCCATGTATAGAAGTGAAACATGGACGATAAATAGTTTGGACAAGAAGAGAATAGAAGCTTTCGAAATGTGGTGCTACAGAAGAATGCTGAAGATAAGGTGGGTAGATCACGTAACTAATGAGGAGGTATTGAATAGGATTGGGGAGAAGAGACGTTTTTGGCACAACTTGACCAGAAGAAGGGATCGGTTGGTAGGACATGTTTTGAGGCATCAAGGGATCACAAATTTAGCATTGGAGGGCAGCGTGGAGGGTAAAAATCGTAGAGGGAGACCAAGAGATCAATAAACTAAGCTGATTCAGAAGGATGTAGGTTGCAGTAGGTACTGGGAGATGAAGAAGCTTGCACAGGATAGAGTAGCATGGAGAACTGCATCAAACCAGTCTTAGGACTGAAGACCACAACAACAACAACAACAACAACATAGCAATCAGTTTTTGGACATTGTCATAGCTTTAGTTTACATAATAATGATATACAAGGTTGTACTGGTAGTACTTCTCTTACCAGTAACAGATAAATGATTATTGTTGTTGTGGTCTTCAGTGCAAAGACTGGTTTGATGCAGCTCTCCATGCTACCTTCTCCTGTGTAAGTCTCTTCATCTCAAGGTAACTACTGCAGTCTGCATCCTTCTGAACATGCTTAGTGTATTCATCTCTTGGTCTCCCTCTACAGTTTTTACCCTCCACGCTGCCCTCCAATACTTAATTGGAGATCCCTTGATGCCTCATATTGTGTCCCTTCTTCTAGTCAAGTTATGTCACAAATCTCTCTTCTCTCCAATTCTATTCAGTACCTCCTCATTAGTTACATGATCTACCCATCTAATCTTCAGCGTTTTCTCTAGCACCACATTTCAAAAGCTTCTTTTCTCTTCTTTTGTACACTGTTTATCATCCATGTTTCACTTCCATACATGGCTACACTCCATACAAATAATTTCAAAAAGGACTTCCTAACATTTAAATCTATACTCAATGTTAACAAGTTTCTCTTATTCAAAAACAATTTCCTTGCCATTGCCAGTCTATGTTTTATATCCTCTCTACTTCAACCATCATCAGTTATTTTGCTCCACAAATAGCAAAACTCATCTACTACTTTAAGTGTCTTATTTCATTTTCTAATTCCCTCAGCATCACCTGATTTAATTCAGCTGCATTCCATTATCCTTGTTTTGCTTTTGTTGATGTTCATTTCAAGACACTGTCCACTCTGTTCAACTGTTCTTCCAAGTCCTTTGCTGTCTCTGACAGAATAACAATGTCATCGACGAACCTCAAGGATTTTATTTCTTCCCCTGGATTTTAATTTCTACTTCAAATTTTTCTTTTGTTTCCTTTACTGCTAGCTCGATATACATATTGAATAACAATGGTGATAGGCTACAACCCTGTCTCACTCCCTTCTGAACCACTGCTTCCCTGTCATGCCTTCGACTCTTATAATTGCTATGTGGTTTCTGTACAAGTTGTAAATAGCCTTTTGATCCCTGTATTTTACCCCTGCCACTTTCATAATTTGAAAGAGAGTATTCCAGTCAACATTGTCAGAAGTTTTCCCTAAGTCTACAAATGCTATAAATATAGGTGTGCCTTTCCTTAACCTATCTTGTAAGATAAGTTGAAGGGTCAATATGGCCTCGCGTGTCCCTACATTTCTATGGAATACAAACTGATCTTCTCCAATGTCACATTCTACCAGTTTTTCCATTCATCTGTAAAGAATTCATGTTAATATTTTGCAACTGTGAATTATTAAACTGATAGTTCGATAAGTTTCGCACCTGGAAGTACCTGCTTTCTTTGGAATTGGAATTATTATATTCTCCTTGAAGTCTGAGGGCTGTTCTTCTGTCTCATACATCTTGCTCACCAGGTGGAAGAATTTTGTCATGGCCAGCTCTCCCAAGGCTATCAGTAGCTCTAACAGAACGCTGTCTACTCACAGGGCCTTGTTTTGACCTAGGTCTCATCGTGCTCTGTTAAATTCTTCATGCAGTGTTATATTTCCCATCTCATCTTCATCTACATCATCTTCCATTTCCATAATCTCGAGTACATTGCCTTTGTGTAGACCCTTTTTGTACCCTTTCCACCTTACTGCTTTCCCTTCTTTGCTTTTCCCTTATTTTCTTAGGACTGGTTTACCATCTGAACCCTTGATATTTGTCCAGGTGGCTCTCTCTTCTCCAAAGGTCCCTTTAATTTTCCTGTAGGGGGCTTCTATCTTACCCCAAGTGATGTATGGCTCTGCATCCATACATTTGTCCTCTAGCCATTCTCGCTTATCCATCTTGCACTTGCTGTCAGTCTCATTTTTGAGACGCTTGTATTCCTTTTTGCCTGCTTCATTTTCTGCATTTTTATACTTTCTCCTTTCATCAATTAAATTCAATATCTCTTGTGTTACACAAGGATTTCTGCTAGCCCTCATCTTCTTACCTACTTGATCCTCTGCTGCCTTCACTATTTCATCTCTGAAAGCTACCCATTCTTCTTCTACTGTTTTCCTTTCCCCTGTTCTTGTCAATCATTCCTTAACTCTCTTTTTTTGTGACACTCTCTACAACCTCTGGTTCTTTTCCTTTATCCAGGTCCTATCACCTTAAATTCCTACTTTTGTAGTTTCTTCACATTTTATCTACAGTTCTTAACCAATAAATTGTGGTCAGAGTTCACATCTGCCCCTGGAAATGCCTTACAATTTACCGTATTTACTCGAATCCAAGCCGCACCTGAAAAATGAGACTCGAAATCATGGGAAAAAAAATTTCCCGAATCTAAGCCGCACCTGAAATTTGAGACTCAAAATTCAAGGGGAGAGAAAAGTTTTAGGCCACACCTCCAAATCGAAACAAAGTTGGTCCATATTAATATGAGAAACAATTTAGGTCAAATGAATGATGATACAGCTACAGTAGTTTGGTTCGAGTCGTTAGCTTAGCAGTTCAGCTTTACCAGGTAGCCATTGCTATGCGTCACGCGCTCCGTCCGTATTTATTCGGGTACCCTTCCTTTTTCACGTGCTTCATCTGGTTTGAATTAATTGCTTAGTTTTCTTTGATCTGATAAGTGCCGTTCTCTTTGTTATAGGTGTTTGCGTCACTCTAAGCTGACAATGCATTACTGTACTGTCATGCATTGTTTGTCGCATTCTGATAATGATTGTTTACGACCTGTTGCCACTCGTGGCATGGCTTGCTTTTGTGCGTGCTACCGCCGCTTAAAATTAAAAAAAAAAAAAAAAAAAAAAAATAGAGGAATCATCTCATTAGCGAAACAATGGCAAGAGACTGCTATTTGTTGTTATTTACACTGCTGCTTTCTTTGATAATAATCAACAGGACCCAAATAATAGACTGTGTATGAATAATAGACTGCGTATGATAGAAGGTGTTCAGAACAAGAGTTTAGCGAAAATTTTTCTGTTTGAAAATCTTTGCAGACACCTCTTTAGTACATTACATTCTGCACAGAAATTAGAGTCATCTTAGATTTAAAAATCTAGCCAATTGGCGTGCTTCATTTCTGACTGTATCACTATTAGGCATAAGAATAATACGAATATAAACATGCCATGATATGTATATTCTTCTGTGTTTGCTGTTGTCTCACTCTAGTTTAGTAGTTTATTAGGCAGACAGGATTTAAATGAGATAGCAGAAAACACGAAAGAATACATGGCAAAATGTTTATATTCGTATTATTCTTATGGTGAAGAGAATACTGCATGTGATTCATAATCCATAAAGGTTCCTATTAGCAACCATCTCTTCTCACAGGTAGGAAAAAATTCAGAACGTAGAGTTAGCCATGACAAACATCCCAAACAGTATTGCCAGTCGGATTTGAAATGCTACATTCAAAGATGAACAACACGGAATTTGTATTTACTTCGTTGGATAACGTATGAAAATGCAGTGGTCGAAACTCAGGGCGGACAAAAAAGCTCGTCTTCAACCTTTTTTTTTTTTTTTTTAATTTATTTATTGACGCAGAGGTTTCGGTGCCAGTATTTATCTTTGTGCCTGCAAAGCATACCTGGGTAGAGCTACATATATACGATGGCAGAAGTTAGTTGTGGCGGCACCTACCAACATTTTTCAGAACTTCCGCTTACTTTGCACTCGATTCTAAGCCGCAGGCGGTTTTTTGGATTACAAAAACCGGAAAAAAAGTGCGGCTTAGATTCGAGTAAATACGGTAAAATCCGGTTCCTAAATCTCTGTCTTGTCATTATATAATTGATCTGAAACCTTCTGGTTTCTCCAGGTCTCTCCCACATATAGAACCTTCTTTCATGATTCTTGAACCAAGTTTTAGTAATGAATAATTTATGCTCTGTGCATTAATCTACCAGGCAGCTTCCTCTTTCATTCCTTACCACCAGTCGGTATTCACATACTACTTTTCCTTTACTTTGATACAGAAAGTGAAGATCAGAAATTCTCAGTTTTCTGTCAGAAAAACGAGCTTATGGCTTTGTACACAAATAGTTTTAGAAGGAGATCCTACAATTTGAAATCTTCTTTTTAGTAACAGCATTTCTCTGTTAGCAAAAATATGTACCCATACTGCACAAAGGTAAGCTCATCAGCTCTGCCATTCTGGCCAGAGGCTGGTTACAAGGGTGGTTTGAAAAGTTCTTGGAACGGAATAGAAAAAAAGTACTTACATCACTGAAACCTGTAGATTAATGCACTTGGTCAAATGATGTTCCAGTGCCTTGATACCATCTCGAAAATGAGTTTCCTCCAGACCTGCAAATAGTTGTCAACTCTGGCTATCAATTCATCGTTTGAAATGAATCTTCATCCACCAAGAAAAAATTTCAGTTTTGGGAATAGATCGAAGTCTGATGGAGCCATATGAGGTGAATATGGTGGGTGTGGAAACAATTCACACCTTAGTTTTTGTAATTTTGCCATGGCGACTGCACATGCGTGTGGGCACACGTCGAGAGTCGCGGCACCCATCTTACAGATAATTTTTTCATTTTTAATACTTCAGTTAAAATGTGATACATACTTTCATATGATATCTTGAAAGTATGAGCAATTTCACATGCTTTCAATAGGCGATCCTCCATGACCATTCTATGCACTTTTGCAATGATTTCTGGAGTAGTGACACATCTTGGCCAACCACTGTGCGGATCATCATCTAAGCTCTCCCAACCAAATTTAAATATATTTGTCCACTTGTCAACAGTTGAATATGAAGGAACAGAGTACACCAGTGTATTCTGGAAATTGGCATGATTTTCCTTTGCTCACTTAATCACTGCTCGAATTTTGATTTTTTCCGTCTTTGCAAGTCACTACGCGGGAACAACAGCAGAGCCACATCACTGTCACAGCTCTCTTCCAAGAGCACTGATGTGGCATGTGTTTAGAGGCAGCAGTCCAATGAATATCATGTGAACAACTCATTGGGCTAGTGCTGACCTCTTGTGGTGATTGCAAGAACTTTTCATACCACCCTTGTAATTGGGACCGACCAACTACATGTCATTCTTCTACCATTAGTGTCATTTGGATGTGTTATGGAGGGGTGTGGGATCAGCACAACACTCTCCAAGCTGTTGTTAGCTTTGTAAATCTTGGAGCCCATACTTCTCATTCAAGTACCTCCTCAACTGCATTTCTCTATAAACAAAAATATATATCCACACTACGCAATCATAACCTCATAAGCTCCACCATTCTGGCCCCAGATGGGCACATTGGGACTGACCAACTGCTGTGTCATCCTCAGCCAGCAGCATCATTTGAATGCCTGATGGATACGCATGGATCAGCACATCACTCTCCCAGCTGTTGTCAGCTGGAGCCCATGCTACTTATTCAAGTAGCTCATCTGTTGGCATCAGAAAGCTGCATGGACCATTTTCCAGTCTTCCCACCAAGAAAAAATTCCTGGCATTATGGGACCTGAACCCGGGTCCTCGGCATAGCAGTCTGCCATGCTGACCATTCAGCTATAGAGGCAAGCACACAACAAAATGCCTAAATGAAAATAACCTAAACTACATAAAATATTTCAACACTTATGAAACAGTTTAGCTATATCTTTTCTTTGGTAAGCTCTCTTTCACAAATTCCTTAGCAGATTAGTATCCATGATTCTAGAGAAATATGTGTAGTTTAGTTCTGAAAGTGGATTCGCTACTCCTTAAGTTTCTAAGATCAGTGGAAACAAGGGTGCAGATTTTTACATCAGCTTTCTTAGCACCTCTCAGTACCAGGGAGAGATTTTTTAAATTTATAGTGTGTGTCATTCTTACATCTGGTGTAATGCACGTGAACTGCTGATTTCTTTTTGGAGAATGTATGGTTCTTTATAACAGAGCACAAGGAAATGAGAAATATGTTACTAGTGAATGTAATTGTGAGTGTAATTTTTTCTGATAATGTTTATGTGCAATATAGTGTTAAATGAAAGTTAACCTGCAAATAATAAATGGAATGCTGAAGGTTATGTAGGTAATTGTATATTCAGCAAAGAGATACTGAATTGAATTAAGAATAAAAGAACTTTATGACTCAGTTCAACTAAAATGAGGGCAGTGTGGCTGGTTAATACAGCAAGCAGGTTCAGATGGATGTTTATTGAAGTTGTTATGCAGAGATGATGAAACTTGCACAGGACAGATAAGTGTACAGAGCTTCATCAAACCAGTCTTTGGACTGAAAATTACAATGACAACAACACAATTTGGATAACCTGTGGTTAGGCAATACTTCTCAGAAAATACTATAAAATTTCTTTTCAAGTCCACACAGAGAAAATTCTATAAAATTTCTATTCAGGTTCACACAGTCATTGTGGGTAAAATTCATTTCGGTAGATGTCACTGGTCTTCTAATTATTGCACAGCACACTTTAAAGATAAATTGTCTGATAAATTGTCTGTTACTCCTACCTGACATTTTCATAAATGACTTCAACAGCTGCTTCACTACACTCACCATTTGGATACTTCCTTTTAGTGCAAGTTTCTCTGAGCTACACAAATGGGAATTGTCTCCCTGAAATATCTTCTGATCTTGCAATCCCCTTGGCCTAAACCTTTGCTAAACTTTTCCCACTGTCTGATCTCAACTTTTCCCTTCTTTCATCTATCCACACCACTCCATCTCTGCACAGACTGTACACTGCCATCTCCCACCACACTCCCCTCCCCCCATGTGGTTACGGTATTCTCTCTCTATCTCTCTCCCGGCCCCCCCTCCCCCCTTTCTCCCCCTCTCTCTCCCTTTCCTCTTTTCCCTTTTCAACTCCTCTCTCTTCTCTAGCCCGCTCCCTTTCTCCCTCTCCATCTTCACCTTTCTCTCTTTCCCTCCCTCCCTTTCCCCACTCAGCTACCCTTCTCTCCCTCTTGTGACATCTCTGTTCGCTGTACCTTCTGTACTCTTGTACCCTTTTCATCTTGTTTTGTGACTGATAAGTCACCTGTCCAAAGACCTGCCTCTTTCGTGCTATCCCCTCCATGCATCTTTCCCTCCCCCCTTCCCACTTCCATCAGCTCAGGAATCTGCTTTCAATAATCAGTTATCTATAATTAATCTTCTCATGGGCAAGGACTGTGCATTTGTGTGTGTGTGTGTGTGTGTGTGTGTGTGTGTGTGTTTTAGATAAAGAGCTACTGTTTGAAAGATTGTGTGAATACTGCTTTCTGTTACATGTTTCTGTGCTCCTTATGGCAATCTGCCATAGATGGGTGGTTGCCTTTCCTGTGTTTTTTTAGTGTATTTTCTTTAGGTTGTCAGCTGCTGTACATGCTTATTATTTCCAAGTTAAACATTTCACACATAGTTCTAGTGTTCTGTTATGGTTTGAACATTCTATAACAAACATGTCATTACATGCTCACCATACTAAGTCAGAAAACATAGTTGGTGCAGCTGCACCCCTGTTATGCCATAGTCATAGATGAAACTAAAGTAGGCCTTCTGTGCAAAATATTCATGATTATAAATATAAAATGTTCTTGATGATTATAAACATCAGTCCCCTTTCCCTTGGGGCAAGTTTTTATGAAGGTAAAGGTCTGTGTTGTACATATCCTAAAGAAAACTGTGTCTCTCAAATTCCAAGAATGACTGCTGCAAATATTCAACACTGAAATCACACATTCTGGAGCTTGCTGAAGCTTTGAGCAGTTTTCTAGACATTCTAAAATGGTCTACTCAACCCATGTCCTTTGCTGATGTTGATAGAAACTGGTCAGATGTTGAATAGGTATTATTTCTTTGTTGCATATGCTTTTCTGGTGACACTTGAGGAAATCTTTACATATTATAAGTTAAAGTGTTTTTCTTGTTGCAGTTGGCTTCTTCATCTTTTTTCTGAAGACTGGTTTGATGCGGCTTTTAAAGTCTCTTTATGTATGCAAAACTGCTATGACATTTTGTTGGCCATAAATACATGCAATAGACTTTGTCAGCATATTTAAACTTGTGGTATTAATATTTCTTCATATTAACAACTACAAAAAAGATAGATTGCTTCTCACCATAAATATGACATGCTTAGTTACAGACAGGCACAACAAAAAGCCTGTTGCACACTGAACTTTCAGCCAAAATCTTCTTCAGTAAGAAAGAAAAACAGTGATATATTCACAGAAATTGACAGGCACACCTCAGACAAACACATGCTCACTATCTCCAGTTGCTCTGGCATTGCAAATACAGTATTGAATGAAAGGAACAATCTGGAGGGTAATGGGGAAGGGGTGGGGTTATCAAGATATGGGTTGGGGAGAGAAGAGTGCTGTCTGGTGGAGCATGAAGGGACTAGAAGGAGGTAGGACAAGGCCGACAGGTGCAACATCAGGAGGCACAGGGGGTGGGAAAGCAGAGGAGAAGAGAGGGAAAAAGCCTGTAAGGCTTGTTGGTTGGGAGCAGCATACAATGGAGGTGACGGGACATGAATTGGGAGGAGGTGATAGGACAGAGGGGGCGGAAACTGTTGGATGGAGGATACGGAGCAATTTCTTACATGAGATTGAGGCCAGAATGATTACAGGAGTGGAGAACGTGTTGTAAGGATAACTCCTATCTGCGTGGTACAGCAAAGCTGATGGTGGAGGAGAGGATCCAAATGGCCTGTGTTGTAAAGCAGCCATTAAAATCAAGCATGTTAAGTTCAGCTGCATGTTATGCCACAAGATGATCCACTTTGCTCTTGGCCACAGTTTGGCAGCAGCCATTCATCCTGGTGGATGGCCAGCTGGTAGTCGTACCAATATAAAAAGCTGTGCTCATACTAGTGTAAAAAGCTGTGCAATGAATGCAGCAGAGCTGGCAAATGACATGGCTCTGATAAAGGATGTCATTCAGTTGCTCCAGTCTGTGGTGATACTGGGTGATGAAGGTGGCACTCCTTTGTAGCGGTCTTGGAAGTAGTGGGAGGATTGATAGTGTGTGGGGATAAGGAATGGGAAATATGTTTATGGACGGTCGGGGTGATACGAGGATACTGTCTGTCTGTGAAGGCCTTTGTGGGACATACAGTGCAAGCGGTGTTTGTCATTGCAGAATACTGCTCGTGGATGAGCAGGCTGTATGGAGGGACTTTTTGGTGCGTAAGGGATGGCGGCTGTTGAAGTGCAGGTACTGTTGGTGGGTTTAATGTGAGCAGAGGTGTGGATAGAGCCATGGAGAGGAAGATGGCCCACTGGGTAGAGGAGGACCAGGCGAAGCAGGTGGGAGAGAAGGTGTTAAGGTTGTGAAGAAATGAGGACAGTGAGTCTTAGCTCTGAGGCTAGATCATGAAGATATTATCAGTGAACCTGAACCAAATCAGGGGCTGGTATTTTGGGAGATCAGGAAGGTTTCTTGTAGGTGGTCCATCAACAGATTGGCATACAGTGTGCTATGCAGGTGCCCATGGCTGTGCCATGGAATTATTTGTTTACCTTCACTTCAAAGGGAACTACTTCTCCTACATTGTGTCCTGTGTTTAAGCATATCTGCAAATGCTAATAAAATATCTCTCATCAAAAGTTCTGTGACACATGTAGCTGACCTGTTCTTCATGTAACCAAACAGTCAGGTGTTTAACATCTTATTCAGTTCTAGGTATCTACATGCATTAAAACCTGTAGTCAAGCCTTGGGCTCCCTCTAAAGTTTTTGTCCCACAAATTTCCTTCCATAGTCACATTGACTATTGCTTGATGTTTCATGAAGTGTTCTATCAGTATGTCCCTTCTTTTAGTTAAGCTGTGCCATGTATTCGTTTTCTCTCTGATTAAATTAAGTACCTCTTCATTATTTATCTGCCCATCTGATCTTCAGCATTCTTCATTAGTATCACATTTCAGATGAGTTTATTGTCTTCTTTGTCATCACTCTTTACTTCTGTATATGACTATAATTCAGACAAAGACTTTGACAAATGTCTTTGTAACAACTTAAATTTATATAATATATATTGGATGTTTGTGTATTCTCTTTTTCTGTAATGCTTTTCTTATTATTGTCAATTCAATTTGTATATCATGTTTACTACTGAAACTGTCAGTTATTTAGGAGTGGAACAAGTGGAAGGAGTGGAACAAGTGGAATGGCACACTGGTAATGCACTGGGCCACCATATGGGAGGATGACAGTTCAATTCTTCATCATGTTATCCACATTTATATTTTCCATATTTCCCAAAATCACTTGAAACTAATGCTGAGGTGGCTCCTTATTTTAGTTTGTGATCCACCACTAGTATCTTCTCATCAAGAGAATGATAAACTCTAATATTGCTCCATTTTCATTTATTTTGCTATTCCAATGGCTAATCTTACCTACTACTTTTAATGTTTCATTTCCCAATGTGATTTATTCAGTGTCACTTGAGTTAAACTGACTACTCTTTAAACCAACATTTTACTTACTTATGTTGATGTTCACCTTGCCCCCCCCTCCTCCCCCCCCCCCCCCCCCCCCAGACTGTATCCATTCCATTCAGTTAGTATTCTAAGTCCTATGTCATCCATATCAGAATTACAATATCTGTACAGTTCTTCACTCACTGTGTCTTATTCCTGATAATGTAATAATTTCAAAGAGTGCATTCCAGTCAACATTCTTTCAGAAATCTGATGGTATTTCAAATTTTTCTGTATCCTTCATACCGGATTAACTGTTCTGTCGTGATTAGCTCTTCTATTGTTCTTAATAATTCTGAAGGAGTGTCACCTACTTCAAGGAGACTTGTTTCAACTTACACTTATGATTCAAAACATTATGACCACCTGCTCAATAGCTTGTGGGTACATCTTTGGAAGGCAATACAGTGGTGGTTCTGTGTGGCATGGATTCGGCAAGTCTTTGGTAGCTTTCTGGTGTTATGTGGTACCAGATATCTATGCAAGGGGCACACAGGTTCCATCAATTAGAGGCCAGTGGCTTTTAGGTGCAGAGCTGTTGCCTGATCACACCTCAAAAGGCTTCCATCAAGTTAATATCAGGCAAATTTGGTGGCCAAGTCATCACCATGAGTTCACTATCATGCTCCTCCCACCATAATAGCATGATTCAGGCATTTTGACATACACATTTATCCTGCTGGAAGATGCCACCACCACCAGAGAAGGTATCAAGCTTGAAGGGATGCAGGTAGTCCACAATAATGTTCATATAGTCCAGAACTGTCATGGTGCCCTTGATTACTATGGTAGTTCTGCTGGAACTGAGGTGAATACCTCCATATCATATTACTGATCCCACCAGCATGGATCCATGGCATGGTGCATATTTCGAGCAGCCATTTACTTTGATGACAGCATGTACAAATATAACCATCAACTTTATGTAACAAGAAACATTATTTGTTTAACAAGGTGATACATTTCCATTGTTTCACATCCATTATTGATGATTCTATGCCCACTACAGTCAAACTGATGATGCATTTGAGTCAACATGGATACATGTAAGGGTTGTCTGCTGTAGAACCCTAGTGTTCAGCAGTGCTCGGAAACACTTATGAAAGTACCATGATTGTACTCTTTCTTCAGATCTGCCTCAGATCACTGACTATGTTTCCTTATAGACTGGGTAAACCTTCAGCCTCCACATTCTGTGACAAGGCATGAATGACCAACAGCTTGCTGCCTATTTGTGGTTTCATTGTCCTTCAACCACTTTCCACAAATGATGATGTCAGTAGCACACTAACAGCTGACCATCTGTGCCATTTCTGAAATGCTTATTCCCTGGCACCAGGTGATAACAGTTTACCATTTGTCAAAGTCAGTGCCAGTGGATTTCCAGACTTTCACTCCTTATCATCACTAGAATGATTCCCCATTTGCTTGTGCCATGTCTATATATTTTCCATAATGCATCACATGCCCACATTGTCACCAAGTGATGTCCAGATTCACAATGGGCAGTGATCACATTGTTTTTGTTCATCAGTGTATGTCATCAGTGTTCTGCAGCAACCATCTTGTCTTTATCCATATCATCTACTCATTTTATAATATTGTCTTCACATTTATTTCCTATAAACCCTTTTATACATTTATTCCATCTTTCAGATTTTCCCTCTTTACTTATCACTGGCCTGACATGTAAGGTCATGGTGTTTAATTGAAATCAAAAGAGTTTGCCAAGTACAGAATCAATCAGTGGTAAGTAAGAGGAAATAGGCTTCTGTGCTGAGGCTAAGGGTAACACTATATTTATTTTGAGGATAGAGACTTAGGTATTAGAAATTCAACAAAGGGATTTGCACCAAATATTTACACTTGTAACTCATAACCAGCTCCCTAAGCAGTGTAAAATTTATGATGTGTCCAATTTTAACTCTTCCAGTCTTTCCAGAGGGCACATTTTTCTGAAAAACTGAAGATACATTTAACTGGAGTGATACATAGCATGTTTTTATGCACAAAAAGTTCACAGCCTGTTTTTCATGAGTATACCTAGGTTGTGAAATGTGTTTGTATTATGTACCTTGATTTCTGTTTCACCGTTGAATGTTACAGCTACTGGATCTGGGATCATCGGGTTTTTCATACAGTAATAGAGGCAACTGTCCTACACAGAGGCACCAAAGCCCATGCAGTATAGGGCACACAGGGGCACGTTGTACTGGGTCAGTGCTACCCACAAGTTTTGCCCCAGGGAGCTACATAAAGTATGTGCTCTCCTTTGAACCCAACAGTTTCTCCACTGATCTGCAGCTACGCTTCCGTACAAGAGAAATCAATGGGGAACTCTTCCGAGCCAGTGATAAGCATGGCCATGAATATGCTGTGCTTGAGGTAGGTTTTCATTGTGTGTTGTTCATTTGATGAGGACAATATATTTTGAGTTCATGGCTTGATGTGAATGCTTCAGTACATCTGCTGCAAAATTTTATATTGGATGATCTTCACTATGTTGCAGTAGTGAATGGCATTTGTAGCATAATGTCATATTGATTTTAAACAATTATTAACTCTGTTATTCTTTCAGAACTTGCTTATCAGTTTCATGATGATTCTCAAGCTGCCCGCTACTGCTTCCCAAATAAGGGTCTTCAGTAAGACATTCTTCCATATAGATGAAAATTGATCTAAAAGCTCATATTAGTGAACTGATGTATGTAACATAGCTGAAAGAATTAATCAAAATTAAATCTTCAATTTTGCTTTATTTTTTGCTAAATGCTACAGAGAACAAGGGAAAATAATAAGTGCAGATGATGTGAAAACAGAGGAAAGACCAGTCTGAATCTCCTGTAGTTAGATTTTAATTGATTACAAATAGAATTCAAAAATTTAAGACACAAATAATATTACCTATATTCTTAAGACTTATCTACAAAGTCTATGTTTGATAACTGAAAGGATTGTAGTATTTTTCTACCATCTACAGCTTTTCCTTCAATATTTCTGTTACCTGCAGAGAAGTTACCTTTTAAGATGAAAGCATGAATTAACACCCAGATAGGGTATGGTAAAAGCACTCAGCATTTTGTTCCTTCCAGAATATAACTTCTTGTTTCATTATAAAATGTTTTACAACTGCACATGGTGTGACAGTAGTTAATGCTTATTTTTAAAAGAGTTAGGGCTCAGTCCTTGTCCAGTAATTTTGTTCTAAGTTTCCCATGGTTCCTATAAATCACTGCAGATAAATAATCAGATTCTTCGTTGAATAAGGTAATTTCTCATTTCCTTCCCCCTTCTTACATCTGTGAACATACAAACCCCATTAGTACTCTATCTATACTGGCCTTGGCTTCAATATCGTTCCTTCATTTTTAGAAA
Source organism: Schistocerca nitens (assembly GCF_023898315.1). Taxonomy (NCBI): domain Eukaryota; kingdom Metazoa; phylum Arthropoda; class Insecta; order Orthoptera; family Acrididae; genus Schistocerca; species Schistocerca nitens. Next base: position 361,484,690 of record NC_064619.1, read on the forward strand.
ATTTTCACAGATCAGATTGCCTTAACCAGTTAGATAAAATCAGATATTATTAACTTCATCTTACTCGCTGTTTATACATGTACAGCTACATACACTATGGGAACAAAAGTATCTGGATGCTCCCAAAAACATATGTTTCTTATATTAGGATCATTGTGCTGCCACCTACTGGCAGGTACTCCATATCAGCGACCTTAGTAGTCAATAGAAATCGTGAGAGAGCAGAATGGGGTACTCTGCAGAACTCACGGACTTCGAATGTGGTCAGGTGATTGGGTGTCACTTGTGTCATACATCTGTATGCCAGTTTTCCACACTCCTAAAAATCCCAAGGTCCACTGTTTCCAATGTGACAGTGAAGTGGAAACGTGAAAGGACATGTACAGTACAAAAGAGTACAGGACAGCCTCGTCTGTTGACTGCCAGAGACCGCCAACATTTGAAGAAGGTCGAAATGTGTAGTAGGCAGACATCTATCCAGACCATCACACAGGAATTCCAGACTGCTTCAAGATCCACTGCAAGTACTATGACAGTTAGGCAGGATGTGAGAAAACTTGGATTTCATGGTCAAGTGGCTGCTCATAAGCCACACATCACAATGGTAAATGCCAAACGATGCCTCGCTTGGTGTAAGGAGCATAAACATTGGATGATTGAACAGTGGAAAAAAGTTGTGTGGAGTGATGAATCACGGTACACAATATGGCAATCCGATGGCAGGGTGTGGGTATGGCAAATGCCAGGTGAACATCATCTGCCAGTGTGTGTAGTGCCAACAGTAAAATTCGGAGGCTATGGTGTTACAGTGTGATCATGTTTTTCATGGAGGGGACTTGCACCCCTTATTGTTTTGTGTGGCACCATCACAGCACAGGTCTACATTGGTGTTTTAAACACTTTCTTGCTTTCCACCATTGAAGAGCAATTCGGGGATGGTGATTGCATCTTTCAACATGATTGAGCACCTGTTCGTAATGCATGGCCTGTGGCACAGTGGTTACATGACAATAACATCCATTTAATGGACTGGCCCACACAGAGTCCTGACTTAAATCCTACAGAACACCTTTTGGATGTTTTGGAACGCTGACTTCATGCCAGGCCTCACCGACCGACGTCAATACCTCTCCTCAGTGCAGCACTCCGTGAAGAATGGGCTGCCATTTCCTAAGAAACCTTCCAGCACCTGATTGAAGGTATGCCTGTGAGAGTCAAAGCTGTCATCAAGGCTAAGGGTGGGCCAACACCGTATTGAATTACAGCATTACCGATGGAGGGCGCTACAAACTTGTAAGTCATTTTCAGCCAGGTGCCTGGATACTTTTGATCATATAGTGTACATTGCCAGCAAACCACTGTGAAGTGCATGCCAGGTGATACTTAGCATTGTACCACATATTAGAGTTCCTTCCTATTCTGACTGTGTGTGTGAAGAATCACTGCATAAATGCATCTGCGCTTGCTGCAGTTAACATAATCTTGTTTTTGTGATCATTTTGGGAGCAGTACATAGGGAGCTAAAGTATAGCTCCAGATTTACCACTTTGCACTGGCTCTAGAAACCCTGTGATTACTCTTTTATGGGATAATTGGCATCTATCTTCATGTGTCTGCCATTTCAGATTTTTCAGCATTTCCATACTGCTGTCCTTTCAGTGTAACAAACATGTGACTATTCTTGCTGCCCTTCATTGTGTCTACTCTATATCCCCTTTCAGTCTTATTTGCTATGATCCCCTAAACTTGAGCAATATTCTAAGATGGGCATAACAGGATTTTGTAACCATTGCCCTTTGTAAACTGCCAATTAACCTTACTTTGCCATCTAATTTACCTGTAACTGAACTTAAGTGATCATTTCATAATGTCATCATCTCAAATTGTTTTACTTGTGTATTTGTATGAGTTGACTGATTCCAGTTGTGACTCCTTGATACTGTAGTATTGGGATACTAATGTTCTACATTTTATGAAGTGTGCAGTTTTACATTTCTGTGAATTTAGAGCAAAGTACCAGTCTCTGAACAATTTTGAAATCTGATCAAGATCTTGCTGAATATTTGTGCAGCTTTTTTGAGACAGTGCTTCATTACATGTAACTCCATTATCTGCAAAAGTCTTAGATTAGCAACAGTATTCTCTTGCCATGTCTTTAGTACGGAATATGGACAGCAGGGGTTTCAATACACTTCTGTGTGAGGCAGTTGAAATTACTTCAACTTTTTGTCATTTTCTCTCCTTCCAAGATGACATGCTGTGTCCTCCCTACACATAAATTCTCAGTCAGGTTACAAAATGTTATTTGATATCCTGTATTATCATACTCTCATTAGTAAATGTTGGTGTGATACTCATTTTGGAAGCCACGAAATACAGCATCTACCTAATTGCCTTCATCTATGTCTTTCAGGATGACATGAAAGAACAATGCAAGTTGAGTTTTGGATGATAATGTTTCTGGAATATGTGCTGATTGTCATTGAGGAGGTCATTCTGTTTGAGATCCCATTTTATATTTGAGCTCTGGAAATGCTTTAGGATTCTAGAATAGATGGGTGTCAGTGAGACTGGAAAGTAGTTTTGTATTTTACTTCTACTACCCCCTTGCAGTTGGTTGTAACCTGTGCTCTCTTCCAACCACTGGGCACAGTTTTTTGTTTGAACATTTATGATATATTACTGTTAAAATGGTAGCTAAGTTGGAGACAAAATTTGTATAGAAACTTATCTGTAATCCATCAAGCCCTAAAGTGATTTTATCTGTTTCTCAACAATAATGATACCATCACCTATATCATTCATGTTTACAGTGATGCGAAAATTAAATTGGGGCAGTACTTGTGTACCATCCTTTGTAATGCAGCTATTGAAAAGGGAGTTGAGCATCTTTAATGTTGCTTTGCTGCCTTCAATTTCAGTGCCTGTCTCATCCATAAGTGTTTGCACACTAATTTTTGTAGTGCTGAGAATCTTTACATCAGGCTAAAATTTATTTGGGTTCCACTATTTTACACTAATTAATGCAGTAGTACTTCTTTCTTTAGAGTAATTTTCTACCAGAGATCCCCTCCAATTAAAGCTGTTTGACTACGTACATGGCTGTTAAGTGCTTGATCAATTATTGTTTTAAATTTTAGCTAAAATTCCTCTACATGCTCCCACCTGTAAGTAAATGTTTTGCATCCCTCATTCCTTTTTTTGAGATGAGACACATTACCTCTTTACTAGTTCACTAATTAAAGAAATATTTGTGCTTGTTTTGCTGTCCTTATTACTTCAGTAATAATTGTAGCTACAACTACTTCATATTATTTTCAATGTGGACTTCCACAGATATGTCAGATCTATTAGTTGCAATTAGCTCTTTGTTGCTAGTAGTTTTCAGAGAAAGCATTCAGTAATATTTTGCCAAAAGTCTTGTCAATTCCACAACTTACAAACCTGTAATTATCCCAGTCAGTTGTTGAATGATGAAAGCCTTCCCCTGTTAAGACAGTATCAAATGAAAACATATGTATTATCAGATATGTACTTTTATAAAACTGTTGTTGGTATCTAGGAGACGGCTTAGTGGTAGATAGAAGGACATAATAATAAGCTCTTAACTGAAGTTTTTGACTTATATCAGTACAGCCAAAACCATATAAAATTGATAGAATCAATTATTCTAAACCAAAAAATGCTAATTACAGAAATTTTTAATTTTGCAGCTGACCAAATTTTCAAAAATGTCAACATAAATTACTGAAGTGTATCATAGCAATAAGTCTGATTTTTGGAAGTAGTTAGACAATGGACCTTAGCTACCGAAAACACGTTTTTAGATGTCTGTAGCATAGCACAAACCCAGGGAAGAATTTGAAAAAAATAAAGAGTGAGATCAAAAAGAAAAATATTAGCAGACCATCTAAGAATCTGCTTTGCTAGTAGATTTGGATCAATTCACTTGTTGTGATCCTGTTAACACTTCATGTATTACTTTCATTCTGAAATATTTATGGTACATTATGTACTTCGTTTATAGAAGATCTGAAACTTAACTAAACTGCCTGACAAACAAAGTGAAGCACCCAGAAGTGGAGGGAGAAATGAAACAAAGCTACACAGACTGAGGTAGCATGTGATCTTATTTCAGGAGATTACTAAAGTGAGTCAAAGTTACATAGAACCTGGCATATGGACCCACTTATCAGAATGACGTTGCACCCACTCTGTCCTCATTGCATACACTGATTCAGTTGGGAAGTTTGTTATAGATCTGTAGTATCCTCTCCTGAACTGACCTGCAGCTGTTCTATATGGTCCTCAGTATCCTGGATACTGGCATTTGGATGAACTTGATGTACTCTCTGTTTCTATACAGTTCTGTCAGAAACAGTTCTGAGTTTCATAATGGCCATGGGAGTATGGGGGTACCTCAGCATTGCGTAGACATCTCATAGAATCATGTGCCTTTTGTGAAATGACATCGTCCTGTTTAAAAAGGGTGGGGGGGGGGGGGGCACCACGATTCTACTGCATGAGAGGTAACGCATGAGGATGCAAGATATCTATGCATGTTTATGTCACCTTTTGGGCCATCTTTTGTTAAATCATATCTCAGTGATTACACTGCTGGAACTTTTCAAACAATGCGTGAATGGGAGACTACCCACTCCACAGGTTGTAGTAGATGTTAAGGGTATATGCTGTGTTAAGCTGAAATGTCAGAAGTGAGCAGTGAATCCCATGTTAGGTCTGCTGCCAAGACGAATAACTGTTAGTATTAATAGTTAATGTTAATATGTTTGTACACTATTCTAACAATACTGAAGATTTTATCAATACTGACATATATGTAATTATATAGTCAATCATTTAAAATTTAAAATTTACTTGCAGACATTAATTACAGAATTAGTTTAATGTTAACAGTGATTGTTGAACTAGACTGAACAATCACAAGACAGTCCTAATTGATTGGGCATGAAAGAGTCAGGATAGCCCAATAATCAGTATTTGGAGCTTCCCCATGACTGGTGCTGCCTTCTGTTGTCAGTTATAGAATTATTTTGATAGAAACATTAGCAAACATAACAGACACCATTGTGAATGACTGAGGCAGTATGATCACCTTGATATAATCTTGTGCATGTACTCTATAGGTTTCACAGTTGGCTGTAATTCTGTTATAAATACATCATGTTTGTTGAGTGAGCAAGAAGTTTTGGGAGCTCAAGAGGAAGAAATTGCTCACTAACTCACCTCACACTTTTTCCTTGGGATGATAATTATTCCGTCTGTTATCATTTTAAAATTTGTAATCTGTCAAAGAACTAAAGGAAATACGAAAAATAAATCCTGAAGCTTGGCCCTTTTTTCATACATATTACTCATGAAGATTATCAGCTGCATATGCACTAGTAACACTTTAAAACATGGCATAAATGGCTGGTTTTCTTGGCCCAATATTGTTCTAACTGGTCGGTCTCCAAAGCGATAACAGATATTGAGTGCTGGATTGTGAATATTGTGCCACTTGATAAGTTGTAATTAAAATGTGTAATTGTTACTGCAAAGATTACTTTTAGATTGGATCTCAGATAGGATTTATAGTGGAAGCACGTTTTCCTCATTTTCATTTGAATTAATAAATGAGATAGCATCCAGAATTTTAAAACTTGATTGTAGCACTGTAGTATTCTTCCCAAAAGTCACTGTCTGTTGTTCATATGTTGAGAGTTGCAGGCAGTGGTACCATTGAGACAGCTTTAGAATGACTGAAGTATGCAAACTTCATCCTGATGAACAAGGGAAGAGAGGTGAAAATTGCTATATCACTCCTTCATGGGCTGATCAACATAGCACTGTACATGCAACCATTAGCACACTACAACTTGCGTGTTTAGCATGTCTGCCACAGTAATGTGTCATGGCAGGAACAATCATCTCTTGCAAAAATTTTAGCAAGGGTGGAAAGCCTGATGGTGACAAATATATTTGCTGTTAGAGTTCCCTTGCTGATTACTGGCCATGAATTGAAGTCTATCCAATGGTTTCTCATGCCCCAGCACCTGTAGCAACACCACTGTGCCTCTCCAAAACATTGAAAGAATGGTACATGGCCCACTGCCATGCTCACCGACAATGGTCATCCTGGATAGAGCAGAATCCTTATTCATCATTGAACACAATTAAATGTTTGTCGTCAGCAGTCTATGCTTCCCGGTCACTGCACCACTCCAAATGTGGCCATTTATCTTGTGTTAATGACAGCCTATGCTTGGGAGATCAATTCCCAAGTGTGGGTGGTGCTAGTCTCTGTCCTATGATGCATACTGGCACAGAATGCTGCAGAGAGTCCATTACTTGTTCTCGAATGGCAGCTGCAGGTGTGGTTTAAATGTGCTGGGTGCACAATATGGTGATCTCCCCATGAGGTGGTCGGATATGGTCCACTGGAACCATATGATGAGTGTACTTGCCCTCACATTCCCATGCAGTCCAACATCATGCCACAGTAATATCCAAATCCTTCACACATCTAAAAATTGCATGATGTAACCAATCAACCAAATAGAGACCCACAACACATATGTAATATCTTTCTACCCCAGTAAGGTGCTGATAATGCTTTCACACACAAGCACACAGCATATCTGCATTTTTCATAGTGATCACTCAGCATCTGATGCTGGTCAGGCAGCTTTTATACCATACCAGGCCTGGTAATAACACTATACATCAACAGCACTAATGCACTCTGGTGGCTGTTCTACTTGCTATAGAGAGTTGCTCATGTAATCGTTTACATACCCACCAATGGTGTTTACATTTACTAAGTGACATTGTCATCGGACCATGTTTTCTGAGTGCTACAAATTTGTCTTAGGCAGTATGCTTAACGCTGTCTAGCTGAGTTAAGAGTTGTGAAGCTATGGTACAACTATATCATGACAACAGTGTGGGGGATATGATGCATCAGTTGTCCAAATGTGTGATTTAGTAAACAATACTTGTTTTAAGATGGTATGATCCCATTGTAAAGTTCTATAAAACAAGGAAAAGCAAATCATTACTTCATATTATTACACGTAGTAACATACATATAATGTAAATTTGTCTATATTTCCCATGTAGTATTACTTAACTTAAAATTATTATGCCTTTAGGCACAGTCAAAAGTAATAAATAAGCAGCAAACAAGCTATGTCAGCCGGACAAGATTGTCCATTATGTATATTATTCATAATACCAGTGGCATTTAACACACTCACAGAGCTCTGTAAAGTCGACCTCCCATCATCTACCAAAGATTATTATTATTATTATTATTATTTAAAATTACAATCATTTTATATGCAAAGCATGAGTGACCTGGAAGACGTCAATACGGTAATAAAATTCTTGTCATACCCATCCCAGCATGGCATTGTCGACTGTGACAGTCGCTTCCCGTATTCTCTCCCAGAGCTCTGCTACATCATTTGGTAGAGGCAGTACGTACACCAGATCTTTAATGTTTCCACACAGAAAAAAGTCACGCTGAGTGAGATCTGGTGATTGGGGAGGCCATTTCATGAAACAGCTGTCCCCTTCTGTAGCACAGCACCTGCACTCGCCATGTTTATGACTAGCGCTAACTGTCGACAAATTACAAACTACGCTGTGGCGGTATACATAACTTTCAGGGTTTCTCTTCAAAATGACATGTGTATGATATCTGTACAGTGTTTGGTTCTTGTGCAGTAAATAATTGAAAGTGTTCTCAGACTTTATGTACACCCTGTATTAAGAATTACAAAGTAGAAACACTAAAACTTAATTATTACTAAGGAGGACCCTGGTTCGATTCCCATTGCTGCCAGTATTTTTCCTTGGCCGGAGGACTGGTTCAAGGTACACCTAGTCTCACAAGGCCAATTGAGGAGCTACTTGACTGAGTAGTAGTGGCTCCAGGTAACAAAAACCACCAGTGGCTGGGAGTGTGGTGTGTGGACTCCAAGCCACTCCATACTGTGATGCCATTAACAGAGGAAGACACGTTGATGGGTCAGTACCATTGGGGTCTTTGGGGCCTGTGGGATGGACTGCAGTTTCTAGTTTTAGATTAGATTGGTGGCTGCTTTACAAAGGAACATCGCTAAAGTAAGCCCAAAAAGGGAAACATCATGCAAAGCTTGAATATACAGTTAAGCCTGATTTATACTTAACTCTGTTTTGAGTCATTCTTATTTATATGTAAAGTTTTGTCAGCCCAGAAAAATAAAAATTAAAAAGGATTAATTAAACCTTATATATACATAATGCATTTTTATGTAATTCGTACTATACATAACAAAATCCGATGAAATAAATTGAGTTTTGCATAATTGTACTCTGCACTGTTGCTTGAAAAGAATCCCTATGATATTTTCCTTAACTTTGTTGATGTATACAAAGCAAGAGCTAGTGGTGCCATGGAGACAAGGGAGAAAAAGACAACTAAGCAGAGCTGGCAGCATGGAAACAAAGACACTTCTGGCACTGTTATTTTAAGTATGAGAATTTCTTTCATGCTAACAAGCAAGAAGTTAAAAGTTACTGGTTTCTGTTTGTTGTTGAACAGTGGTTCTGTCTTTCAGTCACTTTCAATTGGGCAAGGAGAACAGAAAAAGGAAAAGTAACACTCTAAATCAGGAAAAAAAACTCATACATGGGGGGACCCAAAAGAAACCGGACTCCGAGGGCACTGCAACTCGTACACATAGTGCAGGGTTATCACGCTAGATGGTGTTAGTAGAGACCTTCATGAAACAGCTGTGCAGACAACGTCAGTGTAGAGCTGAACGTGCAAGTGTGAGATTGTGTTTCTCTGTCTGTTGGCAGGTTACCTCCGCGAAGTCGTTATGGCAACTTTAAAAGAACAAAAGAGTGTGTGTGAAATTTTGTTTCCTGCTTAAAAATCTGCAACGGAGACACACCAAATGCTTCAGGAAGCTTTCCAGGAGGACGCTATGAGTGCACTTAGGTTTTCGAGTGGTTTGGGCGCTTTAAACATGGTGAGATGTGTGTTGAATACCAAGCTCATTCTGGACACCTTTCAACATCATGAAATGAGAAGAACATTGAATAGGTCTGCCAAAAGATCAACGAGGATCGTCGCCAAGCAATTGACCAAATTTCAGCGGAGACAGGAATCAGTTGGAGCTCGTGCCAGCAGATTTTGAGTGAGGATTTGCACATGAGACGTGTTTCTGCTAAATTTGTTCCATGCCTTCTCACACAGGAGCAAAAAACCATCCGCATGAATGTGTGTCAGGACTTGAACAAAACCATTACAGGGGATGAGAGTTGGTGTTACGGGTATGACCGAGAAACCAAGCAAGCGTCAAGGCAGTGGAGGACTCCCAACTCTCCCAGACCAAAAAAGCAAGGCAAGTGAGGTCAAATGTGAGGACGATGATCATTGTCTTTTTTTTATATTCATGGAATTGTGCATCGGGAATTCGTACCCCCTGGCCAGACTGTTAACCAGCACTTTTATTTGGATGTTTTAAGGCGTCACTTTTACTTGGATGTTTTAAGGCGTCTGCGAGAGGATGTGAGGAGGAAACACCTAGAACTTTGGCGATCAGGTGACTGGTTTCTGCATCATGACAATGCTCCAGCACACACAGCCTTATGAGTGACTCACTATTTGGCATCTCAGAGGTGGTCTGTCGTTCCCCACGCTCCGTATTTGCCGGACCTAGCCCCGTGCGACTTTTTCCTATTTCCATGAATGAAAAAACTGTAAAAGGGGCGTGTTATGACGATGTGGAGGTGGTAAAAACAGCTTCGCAAAAGGCACTGGACAATATCAAACTTGAAGAGTTCCAAACATGCTTCCAACAGTGGGAAAAGAGACTTGACAAGTGCATCGCATGTAATGGAGAGTATTTTGAAGGTGACTGAAGTAATTTTGTAAAAATGTTCATCAATAAATTTTTTATGACAACAATCTGGTTTCTTTTGGGTCCCACTCGTTTGAGAGGAGGATCCTAATCCACAGAAAAACAAGATCTCAAATTGCTTCATACTTAGGAATTGCCTGTACCACACTATGTGCAGCCATCAGCAAAAGAAACAGTTTTTTGAATGGGTTTTTAAAATTGGGTGCAAAATCAACAAAATACAGCTGTCAGCAAGAAGGGAGATACGTAGATTTGGAAAAGGCACTTTTTATATGGTTACAGTGAACTTGAGGTGAAGCTCTACTTATCAGTGGTGACAACTTGAAAGCAAAGGCGATAGATTTAGCTAGAAGTTTGAACATCACTACTGATTTCATGGCTTCATCTAGATGATTACAAGGATTTAAAGATCATTGTAGAATCACAGGGAGTACAATTTCTGGCGAATCAAAACCTGCAGTGTATGTCATGATGCAACACTGAATTGATCGGGTTCTGCCAGGTATCTTAAGGGATTACCAACCTCAAAACATCTGCAGCCATGATGAGACTGGTCTATTTTATAGTCTTCTTCAAAGTAAAACAACATCTGAAAAGGGTGACTCATGCCGTGGAGGGAACAAAAGTAAAATCTGCATGACAGTTCCTCGTGCCACGAATGCAGATAGATCTGAGAAACGTCCCCCACTTGTGATAGGAAAATAGAATCTGAGGTGTTTCAAAGGTGTTAAGACAAAGCCTAGACAATACAAATCCAATAAAAATTCTTCCCCCCATGAACCATGGACCTTGCCATTGGTGGGGAGGCTTGCGTGCCTCAGCGATACAGATGGCCGTACCGTAGGTGCAACCACAACGGAGGGGTATCTGTTGAGAGGCCAGACAAACGTGTGGTTCCTGAAGAGGGGCAGCAGCCTTTTCAGTAGTTGCAGGGGCAACAGTCTGGATGATTGACTTATCTGGCCTTGTAACATTAACCAAAACGGCCTTGCTGTGCTGGTACTGCGAACGGCTGAAAGCAAGGGGAAACTACAGCCGTAATTTTTCCCGAGGACATGCAGCTTTACTGTATGATGAAATGATGATGGCGTCCTCTTGGCTAAAATATTCCAGAGGTAAAATAGTCCCCCATTCGGATCTTCGGGCGGGGACTACTCAAGAGGACGTTGTTATCAGGAGAAAGAAAACTGGCATTCTACGGATCGGAGCGTGGAATGTCAGATCCCTTAATCGGGCAGGTAGGTTAGAAAATTTAAAAAGGGAAATGGATAGGTTAAAGTTAGATATAGTGGGAATTAGTGAAGTTTGGTGGCAGGAGGAACAAGACTTTTGGTCAGGTGATTACAGGGTTATAAATACAAAATCAAATAGGGGTAATGCAGGAGTAGGTTTAATAATGAATAAACAAATAGGAGTGCCGGTTGGCTACCACAAACAGCATAGTGAACGCATTATTGTGGCCAAGATAGACACAAAGCCCATGCCTACTACAGTAGTACAAGTTTATATGCCAACTAGCTCTGCAGATGATGAAGAAATTGATGAAATGTATGACGAGATAAAAGAAATTATTCAGGTAGTGAAGGGAGACAAAAATTTAATAGTCATGGGTGACTGGAATTCGTCAATTTAAAAAGGGAAATGGATAGGTTAAAGTTAGATATAGTGGGAATTAGTGAAGTTTGGTGGCAGGAGGAACAAGACTTTTGGTCAGGTGATTACAGGGTTATAAATACAAAATCAAATAGGGGTAATGCAGGAGTAGGTTTAATAATGAATAAACAAATAGGAGTGCCGGTTGGCTACTACAAACAGCATAGTGAACGCATTATTGTGGCCAAGATAGACACAAAGCCCATGCCTACTACAGTAGTACAAGTTTATATGCCAACTAGCTCTGCAGATGATGAAGAAATTGATGAAATGTATGACGAGATAAAAGAAATTATTCAGGTAGTGAAGGGAGACAAAAATTTAATAGTCATGGGTGACTGGAATTCGTCAGTAGGAAAAGGGAGAAAAGGATACATAGTAGGTGAACATGGATTGGGGGGAAGAAATGAAAGAGGAAGCCGCCTTGTAGAATTTTGCACAGAGCATAACTTAATCATAGCTAACACTTGGTTCAAGAATCATAAACGAAGGTTGTATACCTGGAAGAATCCTGGAGATACTAAAAGGTATCAGATAGATTATATAATGATAAGACATAGGTTTAGGAACCAGGTTTTAAATTGTAAGACATTTCCAGGGGCAGATGTGGATTCTGACCACAATCTATTGGTTATGAACTGCAGATTGAAACTGAATAAACTGCAAAAAGGTGGGAATTTAAGGAGATGGGGCCTGGATAAACTGAAAGAACCAGAGGTTGTAGAGAGTTTCAGGGAGAGCATAAGGGAACAATTGACAGGAATGGGGGAAAGAAATACAGTAGAAGAAGAATGGGTAGCTCTGAGGGATGAAGTAGTGAAGGCAGCAGAGGATCAAGTAGGTAAAAAGACGAGGGCTAATAGAAATCCTTGGGTAACAGAAGAAATATTGAATTTAATTGATGAAAGGAGAAAATATAAAAATGCAGTAAATGAAGCAGGCAAAAAGGAATACAAACGTCTCAAAATGAGATCGACAGGAAGTGCAAAATGGCTAAGCAGGCATGGCTAGAGGACAAATGTAAGGATGTAGAGGCTTGTCTCACTAGGGGTAAGATAGATACTGCCTACAGGAAAATTAAGGAGACCTTTGGAGAGAAGAGAACCACTTGTATGAATATCAAGAGCTCAGATGGCAACCCAGTTCTAAGCAAAGGAGGGAAGGCAGAAAGATGGAAGGAGTATATAGAGGGTTTATACAAGGGCGATGTACTTGAGGACAATATTATGGAAATAGAAGAGGATGTAAATGAAGATGAAATGGGAGATAAGATACTGCGTGAAGAGTTTGACAGAGCACTGAAAGACCTGAGTCGAAACAAGGCCCCGGGAGTAGACAACATTCCATTAGAACTACTGATGGCCTTGGGAGAGCCAGTCCTGACAAAACTCCACCATCTGGTGAGCAAGATGTATGAGACAGGCGAAATACCCACAGACTTCAAGAAGAATATAATAATTCCAATCCCAAAGAAAGCAGGTGTTGACAGATGTGAAAATTACCGAACTATCAGTTTAATAAGTCACAGCTGCAAAATACTAACATGAATTCTTTACAGACAAATGGAAAAACTGGTAGAAGCGGACCTCGGGGAAGATCAGTTTGGATTCCGTAGAAATGTTGGAACACGTGAGGCAATACTAACCTTACGACTTATCTTAGAAGAAAGATTAAGAAAAGGCAAACCTACGTTTCTAGCATTTGTAGACTTAGAGAAAGCTTTTGACAACATTAACTGGAATACTCTCTTTCAAATTCTGAAGGTGGCAGGGGTAAAATACAAGGAGCGAAAGGCTATTTACAATTTGTATAGAAACCAGATGGAAGTTATAAGAGTCGAGTGGCATGAAAGGGAAGCAGTGGTTGGGAAAGGAGTCAGACAGGGTTGTAGCCTCTCCCCGATGTTATTCAATCTGTATATTGAGCAAGCAGTAAAGGAAACAAAAGAAAAATTCGGAGTAGGTATTAAAATTCATGGAGAAGAAGTAAAAACTTTGAGGTTCGCCGATGACATTGTAATTCTGTCGGAGACAGCAAAAGACTTGGAAGAGCAGTTGAACGGAATTGACAGTGTCTTGAAAGGAGGATATAAGATGAACATCAACAAAAGCAAAATGAGGATAATGGAATGTAGTCAAATTAAATCGGGTGATGGTGAGGGGATTAGATTAGGAAATGAGACACTTAAAGTAGTAAAGGAGTTTTGCTATTTAGGGAGCAAAATAACTGATGATGGTCAAAGTAGAGAGGATATAAAATGTAGACTGGCAATGGCAAGGAAATCGTTTCTGAAGAAGAGAAATTTGTTAACATCGAGTATCGATTTAAGTGTCAGGAAGTCGTTTCTGAAAGTATTTGTATGGAGTGTAGCCATGTATGGAAGTGAAACATGGACGATAACCAGTTTGGACAAGAAGAGAATAGAAGCTTTCGAAATGTGGTGCTACAGAAGAATGCTGAAGATAAGGTGGGTAGATCACGTAACTAATGAGGAGGTATTGAATAGGATTGGGGAGAAGAGAAGGTTGTGGCACAACTTGGCTATAAGAAGGGATCGGTTGGTAGGACATGTTTTGAGGCATCAAGGGATCACAAATTTAGCATTGGAGGGCAGCGTGGAGGGTAAAAATCGTAGAGGGAGACCAAGAGATCAATACACTAAGCAGATTCAGAAGGATGTAGGTAGCAGTAGGTACTGGGAGATGAAGAAGCTTGCACAGGATAGAGTAGCATGGAGAGCTGCATCAAACCAGTATTAGGACTGAAGACCACAACAACAACAACAAAAATTCTTGGGTGATTACGATTTTAATTGAACAATGATTAAAAAAACAGGACATTAGGGAAAAGGAGAGGGAGAGGATCCTTCTCCTTATGGACTGATGTCAGCACATCCACCCCAAGTAGTTTTGGAAAATGTTCACATGGAATTTTTCCTTCCAGACTGTACCAGTGTTCTATATCCACTTGATTTGGGCATTATTGCAATTTTCAAAGTGCATTATACAGGGTGGCACCGTTAAAAGTAGCCCGCCTCTCCTTTGAATGCAAATTCAATGCTACTACTTCTGAAATAGAGTAAACAACTACAACTGTGGACAGTTTCATGCAATAATCCCTTGTTAATATTCTTCTGTCAGCTTTTCCATTTATTTCATCAGTGAATTAGACATTTCTCTTTGCGGTCTGCAAAATGACTTTCTCGATGGAAGAAAGAAACAAAATTATGGAAGCATATATGAAAACAGCTTTGATTGAAGAACTCTTGAAATTTTTGGGATCAGGTATCCAGATAGAGGACTACCAGCAAAGAGAGCAATTAAGAGTCTGTATAAAAACTGGTGCACCTACAGATATGTGCAAAATGTAAAATGACAAAGAATTCCTTCAGTTCAAACACCAGAAGTTTTTGCAGACATTTCGCAGCTCAAAGAAGTGTACATGTAAATTGACTCAACAGGCACATGTAAGTATGATGAGTCGCCAGCAGATATTGAAAAATCTCCATTTGAAGCCATATTGTGTGATGATTGTGCAGCAATTACAGAAGGATGAAAATCAGAAACTCGAAAATTGCTGCACCTGGCTTTTGAATAATATCAGTGATGGTTTGCAAGATCCTTTCCATTACATCATAAGTGATGAAGCTTGGTTTCATATTCCTACTTATGTGAAGTCGCAGAACATGATACACCAGGCAATGGAAAACACTAACACTGTGTGTCAGCAACCACTCCTTGATGAAAAATTGGCATCTGGTGTAGTGGAACAGGAATGCGCATCATTGGACTGATATTTTTTGACACTACACTCCAATCGGTTACACATATGGAAATTTATGATACATTTTGCACTCAACTCACTGAATATGAAAGACAGTACTGCTTCTTCCAGCAAGGTGGGGCAACATGCCACACTTCTAATGTGTACCTGGAACAAGTCCATAATGTCTTCACTGTGGAATGAACTGTCAGCAAACATTTATAGTCACCACATTTGCCAGATCTAACAACGTATGAGCCGGCCGGGGTGGCCGAGCGGTTATAGGTGCTTCAGTCTGGAACCACGTGACTGCTACGGTCGCAGGTTCGAATCCTGCCTTGGGCATGGATGTGTGTGATGTCCTTACGTTAGTTAGGTTTAAGTAGTTCTAAGTTCTAGGGGATTGATGACCTTAAAAGTTAAGTCCCATAGTGCTCAGAGCCATTTGAACAATTTTTTTAACAACGTATGATTTTTTTCCTGTAGGGACATTTGAAGAGCAAGGTTTATTAAATAAATCCACATGCAGTAGAGAACTGAAAGACAACATCAGCCGTGAAATTGGTGCCATCAGTATCCGAACTTTATGCCGATTGTTTCTGCATATGCTTATATGTGCACAGCTGTGTATTTTTGTTGCAGGGGGTCACTTCCAGCATCTTCTGTAAATGTATTTTTCATTGTAAACAAATGTTAAACCCATGTCAGCTCATCATTTCTGTAATTTCACTGCGTTCCTTGTAGACTTACAAGGGCTACTTTTATCTACACCACACTGTAGGGAAAACTGGTTCAACGTTTGTTAGCACTAGCTAATGCAGGAATTGAAAATCTCTCCATTAATTTACTACAAGCCATGGAATTTATTTTGGCTGCCTTGCAACTGGAGTCATCCTCCAGAATCAACAACTGTTTCTTTAAAGCTGGTGCCTTACTGGGAGAGACTGCTGCTGATGATGAGGTAGTGGATTTAGCGAAGTCATGTCTTGTAATGTAAATGTAAATGTCATGTGACTGGGGCCTTCTGTCGAGCAGACCGTTCACCCAGCCAGGAATTGAACCCGGACCCTCAGGATTGATATACTGTCGCGCTGACCACTCAGCTACCAGGGGAGGACATGTTTGGTAATGAGCAAGCTCTTCTGGAGGGTAAAGATTTTGACAGTTTGTATATTTTGATGATAATATGGCCATGTGTGCAGAACTACAATATGAATATATAGAGGGAAACATTCCATGCGGGAAAAATATATCTAAAAACAAAGATGATGTGACTTACCATACGAAAGCGCTGGCAGGTCAATAGACACACAAACAAACACAAACATACACACAAAATTCAAGCTTTCGCAACCAACGGTTGCTTCATCAGGAAAGAGGGAAGGAGAGGGAAAGACGAAAGGATGTGGGTTTTGTAAAGGCAAATGTCTGCTTGTGTCTGTGTATGTGCAGATGGATATGTGTGTGTGTGTGCGAGTGTATACCTGTCCTTTTTTCCCCCTAAGGTAAGTCTTTCCACTCCCGGGATTGGAATGACTCCTTACCCTCTCCCTTAAAACCCACATCCTTTCGTCTTTCCCTCTCCTTCCCTCTTTCCTGATGAAGCAACCGTTGGTTGCGAAAGCTTGAATTTTGTGTGTATGTTTGTGTTTGTTTGTGTGTCTATCGACCTGCCAGCGCTTTCGTATGGTAAGTCACATCATCTTTGTTTTTAGAACTACAATATGAGATTATTGCTGATGTGTGTCAACAATGTGATGATGATCAAGAAGGTAGATCAGTTTCAAGTGACAGTGATTGAGACAGAGATGATGGCTTGAATCTTGAAAAACCTAAACAGAGTGAAGTGTTAGGTGCAATCGGTGTGTGCAGGCATTACACAAGTGCAAAAATGTGTTGTGAAAAAGGTCTGAATTCATTAATAAATTTGCAAAATAAGGTGTATATACTTAATGCGTGAAAAGTGAAACAAGCCAAATTATCTTATTTCTTTAAAGCAGAATCAAGTTCAAAATAATTTATTTTCTCCTTAATACTGTAACTTTGTTTGTACAGTGAAAAGTGCCAAATTACAATAAAGTATCTAATTTTGCTCTCTCTCTCTCTCTCTCTCTCTCTGTGAGAAGGATCATGAGGGGAAGGGGGTCACGAAAAATTTGATGTGTATTACTGTGCCTGTAGTTGACTTCTAGTTATTAGTTACAAGTAATTATTTTCTTTTTCTCTTGATATCAGGTCCAACTGTATTGCATTTAGAAGAAAAACATTAGGTGATGTTGAATTTAGAGGAAATAGAAATATTTTGCAATTTGAGAGGTGAAGGAATTGACATGTTAAGCATAAAGACAGAGGTGTCCAGTGGTCATTTCAGGACTCACCTTTAGGAATGGTATTGAGAAAAACAGGCTCCAACCTAATCTCCTTAGCAGTAATTGAGTTATAATGTTTCCAGTTTGTAATGTTTAACATAAGTAGTTAGAGCATTATAGAATGTGGATCTTATGCTACTAATTAGGATTCATTTGGTTGCCAAGGGTTGCATATGTGAGATGTTGCATCTGTGAATATTATGTTCAGTCACATTTCATTGGCTGCAAATACTGAAATGTAGGTGTAAGGTTATTTTTAGGTTTTGACATGATATACAGGTGTTCAAAGGTTTTTGTGCAGATAGTTGTGTGTTCGTTGCCCCTCATGCAAATGTAATAATATAGTACAATCTTTGGTAGATGATAGGCAGTTGACTTTCGTTAGTTAACAGAGCTTTGTGACTGTGTTAAGCATCACAACTAATTACAAATGCTACAGCTTGATAAGCATAATAGAAAGTATTATATGCCCGAGAGTGCATGTTTGCAGCTTGCTTATTATGTATGACCATGTCTAATGGTATAATAATTTACTGGTGTTGAGTTACAGATAGGCTTTCAGGGAAAGTCCTTCTTTAGAAGCAGAAAATTTACACACATATAATCACATGAGGCCTGACTGTGACAGCGTTTGATGTGAGCAGCAGTCTAGCTGCGGTGTGTAGTGAGGGTAATGAAGATGCATTGGGGGGGGGGGGGGGGGGAGTGATATCAAGGTAGGGATGTGGTAGGATGCTAGTTCTGTCTTTGAGAATGTGCAGGGATGTTGTGGAGACAAGATAGGACTGCTAGGTGCTGCATTGGTTCGGGAGGGAGGAGGGAAGAGGGGGGGGGGGGGGTAGAAGTAGAGAAGGAGAAAGGAGTATGTTGATGTTTTGACAGGATAGAAGGTGTTTGTAGTGCTAGAGTGGTAGCAGGGAACAGGATAGGCAGATGAAGGACACAGACTCTGGCAAGTACAGGCTAGGGTAGTTACAGGAAGGATGTAGTACGAGGGTGAGTCAAATGAAAACCTTAAATATTTTTTTAAACATTATTTATTGTGCAGAAGTGATACAAAGCTGTATCACTTTTCAACATACCCCCCCCCCTATTCCCCCCCCCCACCCCCCCACCCCACCACCACCACCATGCTCAGTGCAAGTCCTCCAGCTCTTACAAAGTGCATAAATTCCTTTAGAAAAAAATTATTTTGGTAGTCTGCACAACCACTCATGCACCGCGTGGCATACCTCTTGATCAGAATGGAACTTCTTACCTCCCATTGCATCTTTGAGTGTGCAAACATATGGAAATCACTTGGGGCAAGGTCTGGTGAGTATGGTGGATGAGGAAGACACTCAAAATGCAGGTATGTGATTGTTGCAACTGTTGTATGGGCAGTGTGGGTCCTTGCATTGTCATGTTGCAAAAGCACACCTGCTGACAGCAATCCATGTCGCTTTGATTTGATTGCAGGCTCCAGATGATTTTTTAGGAGATCTGTGTATGATGCACTGGTGACAGTGGTCCCTCTAGGCATGTAATGCCCCAAAATGATGCCTTTTTCATCCCAAAAGAGAGTCAGCGTAACCTTCCCTGCTGATGGTTCTGTTCGAAACTTCTTTGGTTTTGGTGATGAGGAATGGCGCCATTCCTTGCTTGCTCTCTTCTTTTCCAGTTGGTGGAAGTGAACCCAGGTTTTGTCCCTAGTAACGCTTCATGCAAGAAAGCCATCACCTTCTCATTCAAAGTGCCGAAGAAGTTTGTCACAACCATCAACACATTGTTCTCTCATTTCAGGAGTCAGCTGCCATGGCACCCATCTTGCAGACACTTTGTGAAATGGAGCACATCATGCACAAAGTGGTGTGCTGACCCATGACTAATCTGTAAACATGCTACAATGTCATTCAGTGTCACTCGTCGGTTTTCCTTCACTATGGCTTCAACTGCTGCAATGTTCTGTGGAGTCACAACTCGTTGTGCCTGACCTGGACGAGGAGCATCTTCAACTGAAGTCACACCAATTGCAAACTTCCTACTCCATTCGTAGACTTGCTGCTGTGACAAACATGCATCACCATACTGAACCTTCATTTATAGATGAATTTCAATAGGAAATGGTCAGGCAGATGTCCTGAAATCAGATATTGTATCGTAAGGCATACTCAGGAGCAGATATAGACTCAGATCACAATTTAGTAATGATGCAGTGCAGGGTGAACTTTAATAGTCAGTACTGAATAGCTCTGTAGGACGTTCAGTTGAAGAGGAGTGGAAATCTCAAAAAAGGGCAGTCACAGATGTTTGAGAGAAAAATGTAGGTACAAGGAAGGTAACTGTAAAGAAACTGCGGGTAACAGAAGAAATACTTCGGTTTCTTGACAAAAGAAGAGAGTACAAAAATGTTCAGGGAAATTCAAGAATACAGAAATACAAGTCACTTGGGAATGAAAGAAGTAGGAACTACAGGGAAGCTAAGGCAAAACGGCTACATGAAAAATATGATGAAATCGAAAAAGAAATGATTGTTGGAAGGAATGTCTGAGCATATATAAAAATTAAAACAACCTTCAGTGAAATTAAAGTAAGGGTAGTAATATCAATGGAGCAGTGGGTATTCCAATACTTATCAGAACCAAAATACATTAATGTAGGGGTTCCGCAAGGCAGCATATTGGGACCAATACTATTCCTGATATATATCGATGGCTTTCCCAATAGCGTTACTCATGGTGAAAAATTTCTCTTCACTGGTAACAGCAACATTATAACCACTGCAAAAACAAGAGAACTCCTTGCAGAGAAAGCAAATGAAACGCTGAAGGAAGTTTACGATTGGTCAATAAGCAATACAATCACATTCAATGTAAAGAAAACTAATGCCATGAACTTCAGTTTGAAGAGGGAAAATGACAATGTTAAATTAAATGCAGATGTCACCTCTATAGACTGTGTAACAAATGCAAAATTTCTAGGAATAAATATTGATTGTCAGTTGAAGTGGTGTGAACACACAAAGCTAATTGCAAACAGAATGTCATCAGCATTTTATGTCCGTAGAATCCTATCATTAGTGTGTAAAATGCAGTGTCTTGTAGTTACATACTATTCATATGTGCTCTCAGTTCTTAGTTGTTGTTGTTGTGGTCTTCAGTCCTGAGACTGGTTTAATGCAGCTCTCCATGCTACTCTATCCTGTGCAAGCTTCTTCATCTCCCAGTACTTACTGCAACCTACATCCTTCTGAATCTGCTTAGTGTATTGATCTCTTGGTCTCCCTCTATGATTTTTACCCTCCACGCTGCCCTCCAATGCTAAATTTGTGATCCCTTGATGCCTCAAAACATGTCCTACCAACCGATCCCTTCTTCTAGTCAAGTTGTGCCACAAACTTCTCTTCTCCCCAATCCTATTCAATACCTCCTCATTAGTTATGTGATCTACCCACCTTATCTCCAGCATTCTTCTGTAGCACCACATTTCGAAAGCTTCTATTCTCTTCTTGTCCAAACTGGTTATCGTCCATGTTTCACTTCCATACATGGCTACACTCCATACAAATACTTTCAGAAACGACTTCCTGACACTTAAATCTATACTAGATGTTAACAAATTTCTCTTCTTCAGAAACGATTTCCTTGCCATTGCCAGTCTACATTTTATATCCTCTCTACTTTGACCATCATCAGTTATTTTACTCCCTATATAGCAAAACTCCTTTACTACTTTAAGTGTCTCATTTCCTAATCTAATCCCCTCACCATCACCCGATTTAATTTGACTACATTCCATTATCCTCGTTTTGCTTTTGTTGTTGTTCATCTTATATCCTCCTTTCAAGACACTGTCAATTCCGTTCAACTGCTCTTCCAAGTCCTTTGCTGTCTCTGACAGAATTACAATGGCATCGGCGAACCTCAAAGTTTTTACTTCTTCTCCATGAATTTTAATACCTACTCCAAATTTTTCTTTTGTTTCCTTTACTGCTTGCTCAATATACAGATTGAATAACATTGGGGAGAGGCTACAACCCTGTCTCACTCCTTTCCCAACCACTGCTTCCCTTTCATGCCCGTCGACTCTTATAACTGCCATCTGGTTTCTGTACAAATTGTAAATAGCCTTTCGCTCCTTGTATTTTACCCCTGCTACCTTCAGAATTTGAAAGAAGGTATTCCAGTTAATGTTGTCAAAAGCTTTCTCTAAGTCTACAAATGCTAGAAACATAGGTTTGCCTTTTCTTAATCTTTCTTCTAAGATAAGTCGTAAGGTTAGTATTGCCTCACGTGTTCCAACATTTCTACGGAATCCAAACTGATCTTCCCCGAGGTCCGCTTCTACCAGTTTTTCCATTTGTCTGTAAAGAATTCGTGTTAGTATTTTGCAGCTGTGACTTATTAAACTGATAGTTCGGTAATTTTCACATCTGTCAACACCTGCTTTCTTTGGGATTGGAATTATTATATTCTTCTTGAAGTCTGTGGGTATTTCGCCTGTCTCATACATCATGCTCACCAGATGGTAGAGTTTTGTCATGACTGGCTCTCCCAAGGCCTTGTTTCGACTCAGGTCTTTCAGTGCTCTGTCAAACTCTTCACGCAGTATCTTATATCCCATTTCATCTTCATCTACATCCTCTTCCATTTCCATAATATTGTCCTCAAGTACATCGCCCTTGTATAAACCCTCTATATACTCCTTCCACCATTCTGCCTTCCCTCCTTTGCTTAGAACTGGGTTGCCATCTGAGCTCTTGATATTCATACAAGTGGTTCTCTTCTCTCCAAAGGTCTCTTTAATTTTCCTGTAGGCAGTATCTATCTTACCCCTAGTGAGACAAGCCTCTACATCCTTACATTTGTCCTCTAGCCATGCCTGCTTAGCCATTTTGCACTTCCTGTCAATCTCATTTTGAGACGTTTGTATTCCTTTTTGCCTGCTTCATTTACTGCATTTTTATATTTTCTCCTTTCATCAATTAAATTCAATATTTCTTCTGTTACCCAAGGATTTCTATTAGCCCTCGTCTTTTTACCTACTTGATCCTCTGCTGCCTTCACTACTTCATCCCTCAGAGCTACCCATTCTTCTTCTACTGTATTTCTTTCCCCCACTCCTGTCAATTGTTCCCTTATGCTCTCCCTGAAACTCTCTACAACCTCTGGTTCTTTCAGTTTATCCAGGTCCCATCTCCTTAAATTCCCACCTTTTTGCAGTTTATTCAGTTTCAATCTGCAGTTCATAACCAATAGATTGTGTTCAGAATCCACATCTGCCCCTGGAAATGTCTTACAATTTAAAACCTGGTTCCTAAATCTCTGTCTTACCGTTATATAATCTATCTGATACCTTTTAGTATCTCCAGGATTCTTCCAGGTATACAACCTTCGTTTATGATTCTTGAACCAAGTGTTAGCTATGATTAAGTTATGCTCTGTGCAAAATTCTACAAGGCGGCTTCCTCTTTCATTTCTTCCCCCCAATCCATATTCACCTACTATGTTTCCTTCTCTCCCTTTTCCTACTGACGAATTCCAGTCACCCATGACTATTAAATTTTGTCTCCCTTCACTACCTGAATAATTTCTTTTAACTCGTCGTACATTTCATTAATTTCTTCATCATCTGCAGAGCTAGTTGGCATATAAACTTGTACTACTGTAGTAGGCATGGGCTTTGTGTCTATCTTGGCCACAATAATGCGTTCACTATGCTGTTTGTAGTAGCTAACCGGCACTCCTATTTGTTTATTCATTATTAAACCTACTCCTGCATTACCCCTATTTGATTTTGTATTTATAACCCTGAAATCACCTGACCAAAAGTCTTGTTCCTCCTGCCACCAAACTTCACTAATTCCCACTATATCTAACTTTAACCTATCCATTTCCCTTTTTAAATTTTCTAACCTACCTGCCCAATTAAGGGATCTGACATTCCATGCTCCGATCCGTAGAATGCCAGTTTTCTTTCTCCTGATAACGACGTCCTCTTGAGTAGTCCCCGCCCGGAGATCCGAATGGGGGACTATTTTACCTCCGGAATATTTTAGCCAAGAGGACGCCATCATCATTTAATCATACAGTAAAGCTGCATGCCCTCGGGAAAAATTACGGCTGTAGTTTCCCCTTGCTTTCAGCCGTTCGCAGTACCAGCACAGCAAGGCCATTTTGGTTAATGTTACAAGGCCAGATCAATCAATCATCCAGACTCTTGCCCCTGCAACTACTGAAAAGGCTGCTGCCCCTCTTCAGGAACCATACGTTTGTCTGGCCTCTCAGCAGATACCCCTCCGTTGTGGTTGCACCTACGGTACGGCCATCTGTATCGCTTAGGCGCGCAAGCCTCCCCACCAACGGCAAGGTCCATGGTTCATGGGGGAAGAGTTCTTAGTTATGGCATTCATTTTTGGGGAACAAATGCACAAAACATGAAAACAATTTTCAAACTCCAGAAAAGAGCCATAAGAATAATAACCAAAAATAGTAATTGATCTCATTTTAAAGATCTGTTCAAAAAACTGGGGATTATAACTGCTCTGTGTGAAAAAATTTACCTGTCAGTTGTACACATCAGAAATAACATTAGTAATTACTGCAAAAACAGTGCTGTCCATGACCATGAAACATGAGCTAGACTGAACTTACATTTACCAAGAAAAAATAAACATAAAACTCAAAACAGCATTTTCTACCAAGGAATAAAACTGTACAATAAATTACCAAAAGAGAATAAAGAAATTGCAAAAATACACTTATTTAAAAAGGCAACTAAAAAGTGCCTGTTATGCAATACATTTTATACATTGAAGGATTACTTACATAAAATGGAGTAGGGGTGTGGTAAAAAAAATATTATACAAATAAACAATAATAATGATTATAAAACATCCAACATTCCACATAACACTTTCACACTAAGTTTTACTCCTTCTTTTATAGAAGAACTTAACCCCAAGCTATGCATAGCACAAAACTAACACCCCTTCTTCTTTCTCAGCTCAGCATCTCACTCATTATAGAAGGATGCTGACTTACTTTTTCAGGATAGCAAATGGGAAGTTGCGGTATAGAAAATGGCCGAGAGATCACCAATGTGTGTGTGTGTGTGTGTGTGTGTGTGTGTGTGTGTGTGTGTGTGTAGTGAGTAAAGTGTTATGAAACAATGTGTGTAGTGTATTGAGTGACTAATAGTGAGCAGTGTGGCGTTACATTATTTAATATGTTATTCACAAAAGAAGTATTGTATACCAGGAGCAAATCTAATGATTGTCTCTAACTAGAAGTCTGTAAATGTATGCGTATAGGAATTAGCTTATTTTAAACTAGTCTAAACTTCTAAATACTTTGAAATATTATATATCCTTGTAAAAAGAGATCTATAGCACAGACAGGTCGAAGGTGTGCATTAACAGCTTCTTTCAGGGGGAGGACTTTAAGCTGACAGTTTGATAGAAGAAGAAACACGAGTCGATAGGGAAGAGGTAGGAGATCCAATTTTACAATCAAAATTTAGAAAAGCTCTGGAAGACTTGAAGTGACATAAGGCAGAAGGAATGGATAACATCTCAACATAATTTCTAAAATCATCGGGGGAAGTTGCAACAAAACGATTGTTCACATTGGTGTATAGAACATATGAGACTGGTGATAAACCATCAGACTTCCAGAAAAACATCATGCACACAGTTCACAAGATTGCAAAAGCCAACAAGAGCAACAATTATCACACAATCAGCTGAACAGCTCATGCATCCAAGTTGCTGACAAGAATAATGTACAGAAGAATGGGAAAGAAAATTGAGGATATTTTAGATCACAGTCAGTTTGCCTGCAGGAAAAGTAAAGGTGCCAGAGAGGCTGTTCTGACATTGCAGTTAGTAATGGAAGGAAGACTGAAGAAAAATTAAGTGCATTCATAGGATTTGTCGACCTATAAAAAATGTTTGACAATGTAACATCGTGCAAGAAGTACAAAATCCTGAGAAAAATAGATAAGGGTAAGCTGTAGGGAAAGACACGTACTATACAATATGTTGAAGAATAAAGAGGGAACAATAAGAGTGGAAGACGAAGTATGAACTGAACTGATTAAAAAGGGTGAAAGACAGCTATGTAGTCTTTTGTCACTACTGTTCAATCTATTTGTCAAAGAAGTAATGATGGAAATAAAAGAAAGGTTCAAAAGTGGGATTAAAATTCAAGTTGCAAGGATGTCAATCTTAAGATTTACTGATATCATTGCTATCCACAGTGATGACGTTGCTACCCTCAGTGAAAGTGGAAAAGAATTGAGGTAGCAAAATAACCCATGCCAGACAGAGCAAGGAGGACTGAAAAAGCAGACCATCACTAGTAAAAAGAGCATTCCTGACCAAGAGAAGTCAGCTATTATCAAACACAGATCTTAATTTGAGGAATCAATTTCTGAGAATGTAAAATTGTAGCACAGAATTGTATGATAGTGAGATATGGAACATGGGAAATCTGGAACAGAGGAAAAGAGAAGCATTTGAGATGCTACAGAAGAATATTGAAAATTAGGTGGGCTGATAAGATAAGTAATAAGGAAGTTCGCCATAGAATCAGCAAGGAATGGACTGTATGGAAAACCCTGACAAGAAAAAAGGACAGGATGATAGGGCATCTGGTAAGAGATCAGGTAATGATTTTTATGAAACTAGAGGGAGCTGTAGAGAGTAAAAACTAAAGAGCAAGACAAAGATTGGAATACATCCATCAAATAATTGGGAATGTAGGCTGCTAGTGCTGCTGTGATACTACCTTACTGGTGCAGAGTGAAGGGAGAGGTAGCAATGTTTGTGGAGGACACACACCATATCTCACTTGTGTCCTGAATCACAATACTACAAGCAATAACTGTCATAGTCCATGCCCATAATCCATCTGGCCACAGATGCATCCATTCCTAAGTCATAAGAGGAATCTAGGATACAGTCTGTCCCTTGATGGGTCATGTGTTGTTCCTCACTCAAGCTATAGGCAGGCAGAATGAGATTTTCACTCTGCAGTGGAGTGTGCGCTGATATGAAACTTCCTGGCAGATTAAAACTGTGTGCCCAACCAAGACTCGAACTCGGGACATTTGCCTTTCGCGGGCAAGTGCTCTACCAACTGAGCTACCGAAGCACAACTCACGCCCGGTACTCACAGCTTTACTTCTGCCAGTATCTCGTCTCCTACCTTCCAAACTTGGTAGAGCACTTGCCCGCAAAAGGCAAAGGTCCCGAGTTCGAGTCTCGGTCGGGCACACAGTTTTAATCTGCCAGGAAGTTTCATATCAGCGCACACTCCGCTGCAGAGTGAATATCTCATTCTGGGAACATCCCCCAGGCTGTGGCTAAGCCATGTCTCTGCTTTATCCTTTCTTTCAGGAGTGTTAGTTCTGCCAGGTTTGCAGGAGAGCTTCTGTAAAGTTTGGAAGGTAGGAGACGAGATACTGGCAGAAGTAAAGCTGTGACTACCTGGCGTGAGTCGTGCTTTGGTAGCTCAGTTGGTAGAGCACTTGCCCGCGAAAGGCAAAGGTCCCGAGTTCAAGTCTCGGTCGGGCACACAGTTTTAACCTGCCAGGAAGTTTCATATAGGCAGGCAGCTAAGCAAAGGTTCAAGCAGTATCCCATGGTCAAAATTCTTGGGTGACGAGGCCAAAGGTGAGAAAAATAGTTAAAGAGAGTAAAAATAGGTCATAATGAGGGTTCCTGAACACCATCAGTATTTTAATCTCATACAACACACCATATTTTTGACATACATGTTGGCACTAAACTATCAGAATATGATATAGGAACATAAGAGATTCAATATGGGCCTTCTTAATAATTTTAATATATGTAGAGAAGTGGTTCCTGAACTCCATAAGTATTTTAATCTCATACAACACACCATATTTTTGACATACATGTTGGCACTAAACTGTCAGAATATGATATAGGAATATAAGAGATTCAATATGGGCCTTCTTAATAATTTTAGTATATGTAGAGAAGTGACATAAATATTGTCAGTTTCTTTATTGTATATAGAATTTTGGGTATCCATATGAATATTAGTGTTTCATTTTTGTTTTTATTAGGAAAATATGTGTTCATGTTTTATGTATTGTTTTCTGCAGATAAATGACAGCAAGCTTCATTTCTATTACAACCTCAATAGCCTTCAACCAGAAGAGAAAGATTTGTGGTTGAGTAATATTACAGTCAGTGATGGACAATGGCACACAGTAAAGGTAAGTTGTTCCATCAGAGATCTAAAGTCACAACCCTTTGTTTGGATATTCATAATGTGCTTTAACTGCAGAAAATGGAGTAGTAGTGCTTGCTTGGGTTAAATGAGTTTATTTTAAGTTTATGTGTATTCTGTTTATTGAAATGTGTTCTAATTACACAGTAATATACTTTTATTTGGTGATAACATGCTCTCATACTAACAGCTCACAAAACTTCATGACATCTGATAAAGTTAAGAAGATGCTATGACATAAAAGCCAGCTGAATGCTGAATAGCTTAAAATAATTACAGTACAACATGAACATTTAGAACAGATTCCTTCTAACTACTGTTATCCAGTAGATATACTAAAATCAGGAAGTCTGACTGCAACACAGGGATCTAAACTTGCTTGGCCATGGATGGGAAAGCATGGGATACACTTAGTTCTGTGTGAATATCTGTGGAATCAGAATTCATTGTAGCAGTGTGAGTTAAGTTCAGTCATGTGTGGAGCTATACTGACTGGTAATTGACTTGTAATTATTACACTACATTCATTTGATGTTCTTGGAAAAGAACACTGTATTCTATCCATAAACCTAAAGCTTTTCCCATTAGTTACTAGAGTCAGAATTTCAGTTAGCTATAACTTTTAATTAAATGAGCCTCCAGTGAGATTAATTATACCATTTGAATCAGGAAGATAAAAATAATTAACTGAACTATAAATTTAATTGAAACTTTGTGTAACTAACCTTGCAAATGTTTAGTACAACTGCAAGCATGAGTTACAAGAGTTAAAGTTGATTCCATGATTCCTACTGAGCATGCTGTCACATTAGACAGAGAGGCTGTTTCCATGCTGAATCAGCTTCTGACTGGGAACAAACTATAGTAATCTGCACATTACTACACCTCTGTCACTACTACTGTGTGCATGTCACACAATTGAGTAGCATGCTGTTCAGATGCTCCAGGCCTCCACCTCAATTGCTTGAGCCATAGCCAGCAGCCTCTGTTGGGCTAATGCTCCTTACATTGCTATGTACCACTTCCATCTGGCCGTCTTGTACAAGTTACTAAACTGTACTGTACTACTTATGTTATGCTGTCACACCATGACCTAATTAATAGTTGTTGGTTTCTATTTTCAAATGAATGAAAACAACAATGTGTATTCTATTGATTAGCTCAAAGTTTTTTCCCATTACTTTCTACAGTCAGAATTTCAGTTAGTTATAACTTTTAATTAACTGAGCCTCTAGTGAGATTAATTGTACCATTTGAATCAGGAAGATAAAAATAATTAACTGAACTATAAATTTAATTGAAACTATGTGTAACTAACCCTCAGGGACATTCGTGTACATACTGCATATTATGTGTGCAGCTGTCTTGAAGAAAGAAGGAAAAAAATTAATATTTGTGACAGTGGAAAACATAACATATGAGGAGTTTCCATCTTGCTGTGCTCCAAACTCTGCCCTTAGCCACATATGGTGGTTACCGTTCATTCAGGTGGACAGTTGGTCTGTAGTCATGCTCACATAAGATACCAGGCAGAAATTGCAGCAGAGATGGTATATAACATGGATGGTTTCACAGTTGGTCCTGTCTCCACTGGGGTACAATTAGCCTCTGACCTGACTGGAGTGGGATGTGCTGGGTGGATGAATTGCACATATTTTGTACCTAGTTCTTACACAGGATGGGCAAGGGGTTGGGAATGGGTTTGGCATAAGGATGGGGCAGAGTGTTATGTCTGGAGGGGAATACAATTTTATGAAGTGTGGGAAGGATTGTGAGTAGGATGCCTCTCATAAACGTGCACCATGATAGGAAGTAGAAGCCATGGCAAAGGACATGGTTCAGTTGCTCCAGTCCAGGATTATTTTGTGTGGGGGGCATTGCTGGTTCTTTGAGATGGTGGGAGAAGCAGTGGTGTGTGAGAATATGGTGTGGGAAATCTGCTTGTGGACTAGATTTGGGGGATAGTGATTCCGTGTAAAGGCATTATTGAGACCTTTGGCATAGCGCAGAAGGGACTTTACATCAGGCAACTGTGCTGTGCACTGGTGGCCAGATTATGTGGAGCAAGTCTTTGGTGTACAGAGATGGCAGCTGTAAAAATGCAGGTACTGTTGATTAGTGGGCTTGATATGGACAGAAGTATGGATGAAACTGTGTCCTGCAAGGTGACACAGGTGTGGTGAATGGAAGAAGACCAGGTGAGCTGAATGGAAGAGAAGGTAGAGGCTGTGGAGGCATGAGGATAGTATGTCTTGGCTCAGGGTCCATATTTTGAAGATGTCATCATTGATCCTGAACCAGACAAGGGCTTTTGGAAGACAAGGGATGGTTTTCCAGATGACCCATAATGTCGCTGGTATATAAGGGTGCTATGTGAGTGTCCATGTGGCTATATGATCCACAGACAGACTGCCACAGCAAGCCCATGAGTACAGGGAATTTAGTGCTGAGGAGTTGGTATCAACAGTGATGAGTAGGATTTCAGGTTATAATGGAGTGGGGATGGTTGGGAGTTGGTAAAAGTAGTGGTTCATATCTTTAAAATAAGAGACTAGACCATTGACAGTGGTTTTGAGGTATTGGTTGGTAAAAGTGGAGATTTTTTAGTGGGAGTACAGTAACAGACAATGATGGAGAATCCAGAACTTTTGGGTTTGTAAATGTTTGGAAGTATGTAGCAGGTGGGTCTGTGAGGACTGTTGAGATGAGGAGGAAGACTCTGGATGGGTTAAGTATTCAAGTAGGGATTGGAAGTTATGCTGGACTTCTGTGGGGGAAGGTTGGGGGAATCACTAAGGCAGAGCTTGCAGTTGGAGAACTGAGATCATTGGTAGATACATTGTGTCAGATAATTGCTATGTTTCATCACAACAGTGATAGAGCCTTTGTCTGCAGGGAGTCTTTATCTGCAGGGACGAACATTAAATAAGGGTTTGCCTTTGTGTGGCTGTTCTTTCTTCCATTGAGAGGTTTGTGTTCTTGGGAAATACATGGGCAAGGAAGGTGCGGCCAAGTTGGAGGTAAGTAACTGCTGGAATGTTATCACAGGGAGGTTTGGTGGAGGGGGAGAGAGGGATGGCTCATGGTTGGAAAATGTTATGAACTAGGAAAAGAAAGTTTCAGTGTTGGCTTCAGTTGGAGGGATCAGTAATAAATAAGCATTGTCACAGTAAGAAAGTGGAGAAAGATAGCTTATTATTGTCAGGAAGAGTGAGATGATATCACTAATAGTGTATGGAAATTGTTAAAATGAGACATAGGAAGTAATAAAGAAAATCCTGTTGACACTGTGTTGAAAATACATAATACAATGCAAAGTTCATGAATAGGATAATAACTCTGAAGTATTAGCTCCA
The DNA here is from genome assembly GCF_023898315.1 of Schistocerca nitens. Lineage (NCBI taxonomy): Eukaryota > Metazoa > Arthropoda > Insecta > Orthoptera > Acrididae > Schistocerca > Schistocerca nitens. Next base: position 361,515,991 of record NC_064619.1, read on the forward strand.
GCCATCATGCCATCATGTTTCTGTGAATTGTACTCAAACATACCACTCTATGTCTTGATAACTAATTTTTGCTACTTGAAGTTCTGAGATTGAGTTCATTTTCTCAGTTTTCCAACAGTTTACAGGCACTGCATGAGTACTTGTCAGTCATATGCCTGAGGTGCATTTTACCTGACCATGACTGGACCCTCTGTTTGCTGAGAAAAAGTGTCTGTACAGGAGATCTGAGGCTCCCAGTATAGGCAGACAGACACATCAGCTACAGTAACTAGATCATGTCCGGTAGTAATATATAACATTGAACACTGTATCTCAGTCTTTTGATATGTCAATCTCAACAGTCAATGGAAAAGTATGGACAAGAAAATACTACCATTGTAGTGAGTTAGTAGGTAACATACGGGAGATTAAGTAACTTGAACAACAATGAAAAAAACTTTTTAATTTTTAAATACAAGAAACGAATTTATTTTACTTAAAATACTTTATGTTACTGATGTAAGCAATATGAAGTTTATATCTTGAAAAGTCCTTCATGCTGAACTTAGTGAGAACTTCAATTTTGAATATGGTATTGTTGATATTTGAAATTATGAAATGTAGTGCATGATAACATAAAACAAGCAGAGGTATTTATTTATAGTCCATTTCTTATATGACTTGTGATGAAATCAAAGATTTCAGAACTCAGAAGTTTTTGTGTACAGCATCATCTTATAAATTGCCATATCAGTTTTACCAAGCACCAAAAACCACTTAAAAAGAAAGTAGAACATTAGATAATCATGCAGTATTAAACTTCAGCAACTTGGAAGTGTTCATCCAGTGCAGTTTTCTCTCCACATTCTTCATCGATGTCTCAATTGCAGTTACAAATTCATACACCATTCCATAAATTTCATGCTTGTTTATTTCCTGATAGCTACATCAAAGGCTGCTTCATACTTGTTGGGCACACATAAGGTTGAGCAGTGGGGTGGTGGAACCACACTAAATGTAACAAGGCTATCCCCAACCCTTCAGCTCAATATTTTACACCATATGTACTTCCCTATCACTGTCTGTTAAGCTGTTACAATAACTTATTTTCAATTGACATGTCTCTCCAGGGTATCTACTATAGAGTAAATTGTGCTGTCACATAATGTAATGGTTTGCTGATAAAACATGCTTTGCTTATCCGTGTACTGGTAAAGAAGTGAACATGTTTTGTGGAAATAGGAAGATGTGGTTCTATTTGGCCAGAGCAGAGAAGTAGCACAACAGCTGAAAATTAACTACTTTCTTGGGAGAGTGTTTCCCAGACTACAAGAACTTTGTAGTTGGGAAACTAACCATGAATGGATTTAATTGCAGTTTTAAACTAAGTGTAGACTGAGAAATCAAGTATTAATTAATGGAGCCTTTTGTGTGACCTGAAATGTAGATATAAAGCATTTTTTTTTTTATTGAAGAGAAGGTACAGCTCTCCTATTTAGTAATTATTCCAGAAGAAAAAGTGCCTGTTGTTGTTGCAAGTGTCCAGTGTATCAGAACAAAACTGTAGAATTTAGCCATCTTTGTAGACCAAATCAAACCCAATGCATCACTGTGTGCCTTAGTGAACACTGTCTAGTTGAGCAGGAATGTGATTATTATAGACATATAGACTATCTAGAAATGATAAGTGCATGGTATCATAAAACTGCTACGTGTGGTAAGCGTATGGTATCGTAAAACAGCTACTTATGGTGCAGTATCTGTTTATGCAAACAACAGTCTTAGTGTCGGGAACTTCACCTAAAAAAGTTTTGTGTTGAGCTGGATTTAGCGCTGACTGCATTAGGGCTGTGTGATGTAAATATTGTTGTCATGTCCATGTACCATGCTCCTGGTGGAGACTTTGATAATTTTCTCACCAAGATGGACAGCTATTTGTGCTGCCTAATGTGTATGAATTCAAAAATTATGTTGTTTGTTGTCCTCAACATCCATTTGGGAGAAGGCGGCAAAAAACTATCAAGTACTGGATAAGTAGCTGTGGGACATATGTAGCTTACCATGAACCAACAAGAGGAGAGGTTTGCCTTGACACTGTCATCATGAACCTAAGCACCTGGGACTACAGAATAAGTCTCTTGGATCCATTGATGGCAGATCATGATGCATTAGTTGTCTACCAAAATAGGCAAAGGAGCCTTCATAGAAAACTCAGTGCATGGTGTTCTGGCTATACCTTCAGTAAAAGAATTACAATGGAGGAAGGAATAGTCATCTTCAGAAATGTGCTTGTTAGGATTGATTGGCAGTCTGAAGTTGTATGACGGGGACCAAGTGATGCTTTTAAATGTATTTTCCAGTTCCTCAAAATAAATTTTGACAGTTGTTTCCCATCAGTAACCATAAAGAATCCTGTAGATAAACCAAAAAATAAAAGCAAAATAGGCAGAGAGACAGGTGTGATGCACTCCAAGCTGAAAAATATGAAGTGTGTTGTTTTGCTGCTAAATGACCAAATTAAAAAAGCAACAGATGCCAGGACCAAAGATATGTTTCATTGTTGTTATCTGAAACCTAAAAGAAGCTATAGGAAGGAATCTGCTAGAAGGCATATACTGTTAAGTTCATATCTGAAGGCCACAACCCATGCAAAGTGGCCTAGGAACTGGTTAATGAACACAGAAAAAGGCCCACTTCCCCATTAAATGTTTGCAGCCCTGATGATTTAAAAAAATATTTTATTGATGCTGTTGGGAATAATGTAGCTAATGTAGCAGATTTAGAAATTGATATTACAAGCAATATAAGCATTATCAATGGTTGCACCCTGATCAAGTGGAAGGAAGTACTTTCAGAGGACATTGTGAAAATTGTGAAAGATTTTGAGCGCTGTGTTAGCACAGATATAAATGGCATGTCGTGTGCTGTTCTTAAGGATACTGTATCTGATATTGCTGAACCTTTGACAGCCATCATCAACCAACGTGTTAAGGTTGGTACTTTTCCAAAGTTCTTAAAACTGCAAAGACAGTACCAGTGTATAAAAAAGGTCATCCTAACTGTCCATCCACCTACACCCCAATTTCTGTAACATCTATACTAGCAAAAGTGATTGAATCTATAATGAAGAACCAACTGTTAGGTTATTTCAAAGACAACAACATCTTCCTGGACAATCAACACCAATTTAGAAGAGATAAATTTTCATTTATTGTAATGCTTCGTGTAACAACAAAAATAATTGAAGCATTTAATGAAAAGAACTGCATGGCTTTAATTCTTTGTGATGTAATCAAGGTATTCAATTGCATCTCTCATAAGATACTGTTGGAAAAATTAAAATCTTATGGTATGGAGGGTCTTGTTTTTGAGACTCTGTCACTTTACTTAATAGACAGAGAAGGTGGCAGTGTGTTTGTATCCAGGGGGCGATGTTTCATGAAATAGCACTTGAACACCATGTACCGCAGGACTCTCTACAACATTAATGACCATGGGTACTGATACTATCAAACTCCTGGGAATCACAACTGATAATAAACTGACATGGACTGAACACATTGCACACGTGTGTGCTAAGCTCTCAAGAATAATTTATCTCCTCAGGAAGGTCAAATGTATGATAACGTATCGGTACTTAATCACAATATATTATGCACTGTGCCACAGCCACATCATTTATTGACTGCCGCTGTGGAGAAACTCTACTGGAAGTAAAAACATATTGCTCCTACAAAAGAATGCTTAAGAATAATATTTTCTAGTAAGAAATTTTACTACTGTAGGCCCATTTTTGAGCAGTTGGAAATAATGACAGTATTTAGTCAGTATGTTTCCAACTCCCTTGTCTATAAGAAAGAAAATCAAACACTATTTTGCATGAGGCAAGAGATTCACAACTATGTCACATGAAACAAGGCTGACATTGGTATTCCAAGCTGTCACCAAAGTAAGACACTGGACAGTTTTCCCACACCATCCCTGAAGATGTTCAAACACTTACCACCAGATGTTCAGACATTGCCACTGAGAATCTTCAGGGCTAGATTGATGCTTGTGCTCAAGCAACTGCCACTATATTCTGTAAATGAATTTTTTTCTACAGGTTGAATCGTAGGCTGGTCAACATGATACCTTACAGTGTGACACAACAAACTCGAAACTTTTAATTACTATAAAGTGCCGTTTACAGACATCTATGTTGATTAAAGCTTGTTGTCTATTATCATGGTTTTAATATATAATCACTAAGATGTAATGCAATGTGTCTGATCATGGCCAGCAAATGATGTTTTCTTAGTAATAGTAGTTATACTGAGTTGCAGATAAGTACAAAAAAAGACTGTCAGAATGTAAGCTTTTGGCCAACAAAACCTTCATCAGGGAGATGCAACTCGCTGGTCTCAGCAGCTAAAGACTGTGGTCATGCATGTGAGTTGCGTTTGCATGAGTGTGTGTGTGTGTTTGTTGTCTATTTCCGATGAAAGCCTTGTTGGCTGAAAGCTTACTTTTTTACAGTCTCTTTGTTGTGCTTATCTGTGTCTCAGCATCTTCTCTATATGTTGAGTAGCAACTATATATTTCATAATATTGTCATAATCCATCCTGGATTTTCCATTGGATAATAGTAGTAATAGCATTTGTAAATATGTGCAACACCTTGGTACACTGATGAAGTCTGGAGGCCTTGTAATAACAGTGACATTGACTGCATGATTCCTAGGAGTAATTTATAACTCAGTACTGATATGATTACATCAGACATCTAGTATCGCACAGAACTGAGCCTGTAAGAATCTCTGATGTACCTACATTAGAATAAGATGTGATCTTTTGACACTGAAGTGACATTGACTTAGTGTTCAGTAGTTTAGACAAAATACAGTACCATTATGATAGAATATGTATGGTGCTATGCCTTCATCATGGGCTATTGCTGTACACCTAGAAGTTATAGAAATACCTTCTTCAAAACCTGTTTTTGGCAAATAAATTTATTTTCAAAATGGTTGATTGTTGGTGCAATCACATAAAATTCCTAAAGGAAATTACCTGTTTTGGCCATCACTGGTCGTCTTCAGATCCTAGTTAGCAATAGTTCACTTGGAAACATACTGAGAAAACCACTGTGTCTGTGTTGATAGTGCAGTTTCGTCGATGTTCTTTGAAGTGAACTACTTATAACACTTGTGATCTGAAGATAACCTGTGACAGCAAACACTAGTAGTTTCATTTAGAAGTTTTATATGATTTTACTGGACAACAAAACATTTTAAAAATTATTAATGTATCCATCAAGAATGAAATGTTTCTTCCAGGATAAATTTATGCTACAGAGCATCAGTACTTTGGAGTACCACCGTAGTTCATAAATCAACTGAGTTACAGAAGCTTTGTCACACCGGTCATTATATGTATCTTAAAAAATTAAGTGTTCTTCTCATAGTAACTATAAGTTTACTAACAAGGAATACTTTCTCACTACCCTGTTCACTGGAATAACCAGTACTTTGAAATTTACTTTTCCTCAGTTACACACTTCATGCAACTATAACACAATCACAGCAGCCAGGGGAATGAATGTCCAAAATATTTTGTGCCATAATATATACATGGGGACACACAGTGATGAAAGTCTAGTACGTCCATCCCGTATTTCTCGTAACTGACTTGTAGCCATCTTGCTTACATTACATCTCATAGATGTGGGTGCAATTGGTTTCTTCTCTGTTGATTGCATACTTTAATGCTTGTATAACAAACAATACATAATAATGTGACAAATGGGTAGGTTTAAATGCCTGATAAGAATAATTAAACGTTAGGATAGAACTAATTTTGTTTACTTCACCAACTGCAAAATTAGTAAAACAATTTCTAGAGCCAATCTATCATTAATGTTTATAACAAGATTCCTATTCAGTAATCAAGCACTGCAAAGTCACAAAAATGCTTCACACAATTTTAGAATCAACATGAGATCACAAAAATATGTTTTCCAAGGCAACTTTATCAATTGCACTTCACACAGTAGTTCAGTTGTTGCCACCTCAAAAAATTATTGTAGACTGCCTAGTGAGCTATCTCAACAGTGTGATGCATGCCCTTCCAGGGTGCACTTGTAATTCGTTCATCCTTTCTATCAGCAAGCACTGACAGTAATGAATAGTTCTAATTAGCATTTCCTGATGAATTGAGTGATATTTAAATTGAGTGGTATTGAAATTACTATTTTTAAGTTCTCAGTGCAAGCAATGTCATCAGCACAGCGGAAGCTGTATATTAATATTTAAACAGTAAATATAAATAATAAAAGATTTGCTTATTAGTGCCCAGCATTCTTGGTGAATCTCCACTGTCCCTCTTTGTTCCAGTGCATTATGGCTCTTGGTCATTCGGCTGTTCTCATGCTATGTGGCCATCTGATGCATCGTTTGATGAATTTGCCTTATGATCCTACCTAGTTGCTAGCCTTCTATACCAAAATCTTCCTATACGTGTGTTAAAACATAGCAGCAAAAATGCAATAAATGCTGGTAGGAATGTGGCATGAACACCACACAATATCCACGTGCTCCCCAAAACTAAAATGTTGCATGTTAATAGCATTTTCACAATAACTTCACAAATGCACTGGTTAGATGCAATAAAAATACTCCCTCACAGGTCAAAAGTACCTGATCACTCATATGTATGTAGTGCTTTCTTCTTTCTTGATGCAAACAGAACAGACATACTCCCATACTCACGAAACATTAGTGTGTGCTAAGGCATTCATTTTATGCTTGTAATGCAGTGATATGGAACTTTGTCCCCCATAATCTAAAATCATTATTTTTGCTATCTGTTATCGTGTGGTATTGTGATGTACTATCAGCTGTTATGTGCTCTGTATTGTCTCAGACAAATTTGTTTTAATCCTTAGATGTATCACATGGCTAATAAATTGTTGGTTACATGAAAAGTACACCATTGTACATTAAACTACACAATGATGAGCGATAGCCTCTTCTCAGTTATGCTTTATTTCTCTTACATTGTTTTCTTTCTTCCAAAAATTTGGCAGGTGACTCGTTATGGATCAGTTTCTGTTTTGATACTTGATGATGGAGAAGGTTTACGATACAATGAAAGTTTCAAGTTCAGTGGCCATCAGCTTTTGGTTGTGGATAGACAGGAAGGTGTTTATGTTGGAGGAAAGGCTGAGTATACAGGTGTTCATACATTTGAAGTTCACAATGACTACCAGAAAGGTAAGTACATAATACCATATTACAATTAATATTATCAACATTATCATCATCATAACTATTATCATGCCCACAAAATGAGCACAATAACACGCAAATTTGTAATACAGCCCTGTGCACCAGCATGGCATCCTCCTACGCAGATCTCTTTATGGGCCACCTAAGGGAAACATGAGTCCGCCCGGTTGGCTGTGCGGTCTAATGCACGGCTTTCCAGGCAGGAAGGAGCGCCTCGTCCCTGGCATGAATCTGCCCTGTGGATTTGTGTCGAGGTCCAGTGAACTGGCCAGTCTGTGGATGGTTTTTAGGTGGTTTTCCATCTGCCTCGACGAATGTGGGCTGGTTCCCCTTATTCCGCCTCAGTTACACTATGTTGATTGCTGCACAAACAAGTTCTCCACATATGCGTACACCACTATTACTCTACCACATAAACATAGGGGTTACGTCCGGTGTGAGACGTTCCCTGGGGGGTCCACAGGGGTCAAACCACACAATAACCCTGGGTTCGGCGTAGGGCGGCGGAGGGATGAAGTGGACTGCGGTAGTCATCGTGGGGTTGTGGACCACTGCGGTTGCGGTGGGGATGGAGCCTCTCCATCTTTTCTACGTCCCTGGTTAACTTACAATACATTACATACAAAGGAAACATTCCTAGCCTCCCAATAACTCAAACCCTAGCTCTGGTTCAGGTTTATTGATGACATCTCTATTATCTGGACCAAAGATCAGGACACCTTATCCTCATTCCTCCTCAACCTCAACCCCTTCTCCCCCATCCACTTAACCTGGTCTTCCTCCACCCATTGTGCCACCTACCTAATGTCAATCTTCTCCTCCCAGATGGCTCCATCCACACTTCAGTCCACATCAGACCCACCAATCATCAACAGTACCTGAACATTGAGAGCTGCCACCTGTTCCACACCAAAAAAACTGTCGTATAGAGCCTAGTCACCAATGGTAAATGCATCTAAAGTGATGAGAAACTCCCTCACCCAGAATTGTGAAGGCCTCACAAAGGCCACCTGTGAAAGCAGCCATGTTATATACCAGCTCTGCTGCATCCACTGCGCAGCAATTTAAACTGGTATCACAACAAACCACCTGTCAACTAGAATTATTGGTTACCACCCAACGGTTGCTAAAAACAAGGTGGACCACCCAGTGGCACAACATGCAAGATTTCAATGGCTGCTCCCCTGCCACAGAACCCCCACCCAATTTGTGTTGCCACATTAGCTAGATGCATGCTGTTATCTCTCATCCTAGGCTACGAAATTAAGTTCCTGGCTGTCTGCCAACTCTCCTCTCTACCTGCACCAATTGCTAGCCCACAGTCTCCCCACTCTCCCACGACCTGCTAGACACTTCTTCCTAACCCCCTCCCTGCAGCTTGTCTCTCTCCCTCCCTTAGCCCACCCCACCCCACCCTACCCCACCTCATCCCACCCCAAACCGTCATCTCACCCCAGCAAACTCACCGTGGGCCAGAAAAGCATCTGAAGTCAACTGAGCACAATGTAGGGAACAGGTGTGTGCATGTGAGCCACTGTATGAGCATCTGTGTGCATGGTGTTCCTACAAACCTGAAAAAGGAAGTGCATTTTGAAAGCTGGTCAAGCTCTATACCTTTTTTTGTGTACCTATCAATGACACAGTGCTTCTGCCTTTCGGTGAGTCATCTCCTTTATTTCTATATTTTATGTTATCTTAAATTCAGCCTTGACCAGTTATCTTACTGCCAAAATAGCAAAACTATCTGTGACTTTAAGTGTCTCATTTCCTAATCTAATTCCCCCAGCATCAGCTGATTTGACTACATTCCATTACCTTTACAGAGTGATACTCTGAGGCATTTACATGAGTCGACCAATTCCAGCTGTGACTCAGTGATATTCATCCGCTATTTCAGAACGATTTTCTTCCTACTTGTATAAATAGCAATAGGTGTAATTTATTTTAGTATAGAAATGAATGGGGTCTTATGTTTTCCAAGAATGAACTATCAATAAAAATATTTTATTGTTGTCTGCAAAATTCGTTTCATTATAGTAAGTAAATTTAAAATTCTTGGTTTGTTTTTAAATGGGAACTGAGGTTACCTTTGCTTCCAAAAGACTGTACTTATTGTGGTTCATTTTGGTACCAGTATCCAAACTGTTGTACAGATGCAATAAATATAGTCTTTTATAATTTAAATAACTAAAGATTATTCCTGTAATCTTTTTTGATCAAGGTTGTATGGAGGACATCAAACTTGAAGGGAAACAATTACCTCTGCCACCTGCTGTTAATGGAACTCAGTGGGGACAAGCTACTATGTCAAAGAATTTGGGTTACAAATGCTTTTCAAATGGTCCTTGTATCAACATTGTATGCCCTGAGCCATTCGTATGTGTTGATCTCTGGAATGAGTATGAGTGTGCGTAAGTATTTGCCAGTGTCAGTAGCTTTACTACAAAGTTATTTGATATGAACAAGTCAAACAATGGAAAACCCAGGATGGAATGTAACAATATTTTGGAAGGAAAGTTGCTACTCACCATATAGTGGAGATGCTGAGCGCAGGTAGGCACAACAAAAAGACTCTCACAATTAAAGTTTTTGCCCATGGGCCTTTGTCAACAATAGACACACATGTGCACGTGCGCGCACACACCCACCCACACACACACACACACACACACACACACACACACAATCACACACACTCTCATGCAAAAGCAACTGACACACATGACAGCAGTCTCAGGTAACTGAAACCACAGAATGTGTGTGAATTGCATTTGAGTGTGTGTGTGTGCGTGTGTGTGTGCGCATATGTATGTCCGTTGTTGACAAAAGCCCATGGCCAAAAGCTGTAATTGTGAGAGTCTTTTTGTTGTGCCTATCTGCGACTCAGCATCTCTACTATATGGTAAGTAGCAACTTTCCATAATGTGGATATGAACAAGTATTGCACATAAATGTACTTACTGAAAATTGAGTCTGCCTCTCTCTCTCTCTCTCTCTCTCTCTCTCTCTCTCTCTCACACACACACACACACACACACACAGAGAGAGAGAGAGAGAGAGAGAGAGAGAGAGAGAGAGAGAGCATCATGTGGAGCAACATAATTAAGCAGACTTAGCTATTGCATGTGAAGAATAACATAAAGACAATTTGTCACTCAAAACCAATGTTTGGAACGAATTTCTCTTTACAGACAATAAGTAGAATGTTTCTATGTTCTACTGTTCTTCATTTGATCAATAATTCCTGGTAAGATAACAGCCAGACTCTTGTACTCCTACTCAGTTTACAGATGATGAAAATACTGAAAATAATAAATATGGCATGCTAAAATAGATTTTTCATAGAGTTATAGGAGACAAAATGTAATTGTGTTGGAGGAAGAGAAGGAATGATAATAAAACATGGACTGGGAGAAAATGAATGAAAGGGGTAACCATCTGGTAGAATTATGCAGTGGACAACTTAATAATTGCAAACATTTGCTTTAAAAATCATAAAATAAGGTTTTGTACGTGGATGAGACATGGAGACACCACAGTGTTACAGATAAATTATATAATCATAAGACAGGGATTTAGAAACCAAATTTTAGTCTGAGAAATATTTCCAAGAGTATTTGTGGATTCTGGCCACAAATTTTTGGTCATGAACTTTAGATTAGAGCTGAAGAAATTATAGAAACATAGTAAATTAAGGAGGTGCAAGTGGGATAAGGCAGCTATTGACTAGAACAGGGGAAAGGAACATGTTAGAAGATAAATGAGTACCTTTAGAGATCACATAATGAAGACAGCAGAGGAACTAATAGGGAAAGAGACAATGCCCCATAGTAATTAAATTTAAGTGACAAGAGGAGAAAATAAAAAAATGCAGCAAATGAATAAGCTGAAAGGGAATACAGATTTCTAAAAAGTGGGAATGACAAGTAGTGTAAAACTGCAAAGCAGAAATTGCTCGAACAGAAATGCAAAGTTGCAGGACATGCATGAGCATGAGCAAGATAAATGCCACATATAGGAAAACAGTGATACTGTTGGACAAAAGAGACACAGCTGCATGAATGTGAAGAGCTCAAGTGGCAAGCCAATGCTAAGAAAAGAAAGGGAAGCTGAAAACTGAAAGAAATCTATAAAAGTGCTACACAAAGGAAAGGAGTTAAAAGGAAATATTAGGAAAAAGGAAGAGACAGTAGATGAAAATGAGATGAGAGGTGTGATACTATAAAAAAAATCCCATAGAGTACCAAAAGACCTAGGTCAAAGAAAGGCATTTAGAGTGGAGGACTAACCTCAGCATCATTGAGTTCCTTGGGAGAATTTACCAAGAAAGAACTATTCCACCTTGTATGCAAGATATGTGAGACAGTCAAAATACCCTCAGGCCTCAAAAATAATATAATGAAACCATTTTCAATGAAAATAATTGCTGACAGGTGTGAATATTGCTGAACCTTCAGTTGAATACGGTAAGTCGTGGTTGTCAAATATTAACATGAGTTATCTACAAAAGAAAGGAAAGACTGGTAGAAGCCATTGTTGAGGAAGCTCAGTTTAGGCTCTACAGAAATGTTAGAAAATGTGAGGTTATGATATTAAGACTTTTTTTTAAGATAGATTGAAAAACAGAAAACTCCATTTATAGCATTAGATCTCTGGTCAGTCCTATTTGTTCTATCTGCCACTTATCATGTCTTTTACTAGTTGCAATGTTTTGTTAATGTAAAAATTGACAAATAGTGCCAGAGCCCGAAGTTAACATTAAACTGTAGATTCCCGTATAACTGAATGGCTAAGCTAGTTCAAAGTTTAGTGGAAGGCAGTTGTATACCACGACCTACAGGACAGTGCTTAGTAAAGCACTGTGGTGCTCAAACCAGTATTTAAACTGATGACAGCTTTACTTCTTAGATTTAAGGAAAGCTGATAACACTGTTGCCTAGAATACACTCTGACATTTTGATGGTAGCAGGAAATTGTAGGATTATTTTGAAATGGAAGCTGAGCTTACCTTTGCCGAGTTCAAACTGTCATTATCTTTAACAGTGGAATCTAAACTTGTTCCATAAATGCAATAAAATTCATTCTTATATCATTTAAATAGCAGAATATGAAGTGGAAGCAGTAGTTGGGAAGAGAGTGAGGCAGGGTTGTAGCATACCCCAGATGTTATTCAATCTGTTTGTTGATCAAGCAGTAAAGGAAAGTATTAAGAAGTTTGATAAGTTAATTAAAGTTCAGTGCAAAAAAATAAAAACTTCATGGTTTGCAATGACAGTATAATTCAATCAGAGATCAAAGGATTTGGTGATCAGTTGAATCATAATGGACAGTGCCTTGAAAAGAAATTACAAGATGAATGACAAAAAAAGAAGATAATGTAAAGTGGTTGAATTCAATCAATAGATGGGTTGTGATATTTGGGGAGGAAATTAACTGACAAGTAAAGAGAATAGAAAATGGAGACATGCAACAGTACCTTTTCTAAAAAAAAATTATGTGTTAACATTTACAATGAATGTAAGCATTAGGGAGACTTTTTAGAAAGTATTTATTGTGAGATGGCAGATAGCCTATACTAGCTACTCCTGGCAATTTGATGAGTGCATGTGTATGCCTTTGCCCCATGGGACAAAAATGGAACAACCTTCAGTAAGAGAATATATTCTTAGGCATCAAGTCTGTTGATGGAGGAAAGAGTGTGTGTTTGTAGGGGGAGTAGGGAGAGGAGGTAAAAATCCACTATTTGAACAAAGCTTAACTACAATTAGCAGCATCAAGGAGTTTCATGTTGTAATAGTCATGCAGAGATTGAAAGGTTACCATAGGATAGGGTTGCAAGGAGAGTTGCCTTTAATGAGTCTTCACACTGAAAAGGACAAAATCAGTATGATTAAACAGACTCAATTCTGAGCTTTATTTGCTCTGCATTTTGTCTTACTACAAGATTTAATGTTTGGCAAAAACATTGATTTAAATTATTTGAGATGTTTGTGACCTACATTTCTGAGCTTTATATGCTCTGCATTTTGTCTTATTACAAGATTTTATGTTTGGTAAAAACATTGATTAAAATTATTTAAAAATGTATCATTATTAAAACTTTTTGGAGTGGAATGAATACTTGCTTAACACAAACTGCTTTACACATGAGATACCACTTAGTGTAGCTGTTGGCATTATCTATGGATCATAATTGTGATGTCTGTGTGATGTGGAATGAGTCAATTTTAAAATTATACACACTTTCTCAGTGATAAGGTGTTATCTTGCTGCCATCACAGACACACACACACACACACACACACACACACACACACCCTAGACTGGTGACAGACTCCATAAGAGAGTAAATGTATGCCGAATTGTTTAAAGCACTTTCGACTTGGATATTACCATTATTGTTTTGATTCATTATTCAGGTGTTATATTGCATACTTAACAAACAAACAAATCTATAATTTACATGTTATGATTGCAAATCTATACTGGAATCTGAAAATAAAAATGTGAGTAGGAAGTGAGACTTTGAAAGACAATGAGAGGGGTCAACAGGTACGTTGTCGCTCACCAATCCTATCAAACATTTATTTGGAGGAAATAGTGAAAAGTTCTTTGGATGGGGAAAGAGACATCAGGATAGATGTACAGAAAATAGAATCCATAAGATATGTGCATGACATGGCGATCCTTGCAGAAAATCAAGACATAGATTCAAACGCTAAATGATCTCAATGAAACTTGTGTATCATATGGTATTAAAGTAAACAGAAAGAAAATCTAAGATGTGGTTGTACCTTAAAGAAAAGAAGAGTGAAATATAATAGTTTCACAAACCATAGAACTGATGGAAACATTCAAGTATTTGGGAAGCTGTATCAGGAAAGATAAGCACTGTGAACAGGATATCAAAGTCAGAAATATGCTGGAGACAAGAGGCATTTCAAAAGCAGAAAAGACTTGTAACTAGTGGTTTGAACACTGAACCTTCAGAGTGTCCTTGGTCCTCTCCTCTGGTTCTTGGGCAAGAAGATGGATGGCATGTGGTGTTTTTGCATCGAGTGCAGATAAGTGAACAAAACATTGAAGAACGATGTATATCTACTGTCACACGGTGATGACACGATAGACTGCTTGAAAGCAAACCAAGTGTTTATCAGCTATGGACATGCAGACAAGTTACTGGAAAACTGAGGTTTGAAAGGATGACTGGAGAAAGACTGCCTTCATGATTCCTCACTTCCTCTTTGAGTTTAAAGTTATGCCCTTTGGACAGTGTAACACTCCAGCCACCTTTGAAAGTATGAGGGACAACTTGATGTGACATGTTAAATGGACATGTCTTTGCTATCTGGATGACATTATCAATTTTTCTAAGACATAAGAACGTCTTAGCCAGCTAACAACTGTCTAGAAGTGTATTCAGACAGCAGTTCTTTGACTGAATCCAAAAAAAATGCTTCCTTGTCACCTTGGAAATAAAAATCTTGGGGCTTGTGGAGAATGACAATGGAGCCCATCCCCACCCAGAGAAAATTAGAGCAGTCATAGTTTTTCCAACTTCTTGCCATGTTCATAATGTGTGAAGTTTTCTCAGATGTTCTCTTACTATTGGTGATTCATGAAGATCTTCTGTACTAAGGCATGGCCTTTGCAAGAACTGCTGCAGAGAGATGCCTGATTTTCTTGGAACAATGGGCAAAAAAGATCTTTCCTTGACCTTAAGGAGGAGCTAACACCTCCAGATCTAGCACTGTATGACAAGAATGTGAGGCAGAGCTTTACATCAGTTCTACTTGTTTATGCTTCCATAGCACTGCTCTACAACTGAGAAAGAGTGCCTTGCAGTTGTTTGGGCCATCAACAAGATCCAGTTGGCAAACTATTCATCATTGTGACAAATCACCATTCTCTGTGCTGGCTGACTAGCCATCTAGTGAACTGGTTTGATGGGCACTGAGGGTTCAAGAGTAAATCTCCGTAGTATAAAAAAGGAATACAGCACACAAGGATGCTGACTGCCTTTTAAGGAATCCTTCAGCAAAACATAGTAGCATGGACAAAATCTCATTTCTACATTAAATGACATTGCTGCTGATTAGAGGGAAGATCCAGCATTGCTGAAAACCATAGAAGTTGTGAAGAATGAGGAGCTGACCAAAGGAGAATTCTATTTAATAAGCAGAATACTGTATGAGAGGAAATATAGTACAGTGAAGCAGAAATGGTTGTTCGTCATCCCAGCTCATCTGCAGGTGGCAATCCTGAATTGTTTGCACAATGCGGCAACATTCCTGAAGACTAGAGTCAAGTCAGATGCAGGTATAATTGGCCAGGTCTCTACTGATCTGCTAGAGACTATGTGAGCCTCTGTAAGGACTGCTAGCAATGAAATCATGTGCTGCAGTTACCTATGGGGCATCTGGTACCAATCCCACCTGGAGCACAACCATTCCACCAAACTGGCATTGACCTCTTGGGAACATTCCAAAAGTCAACAAATTGGAATCAGTGGATAATAGTCTGCACTGACTACCTCAGCTGCTATGCTGTCATGAAAGCTGTGCTGACTGTCAAAGCCCTGGTAATTGTGAAGTTCCATGTAAAAGACATTATCCTGAAGAGTGGAGCACCCCGTATGATGATCTCTGAGTGTGGAAAAGTTTCGCGGTCGAGACTAGTATGAAAGATAATTTCACATTGCTACATCACTCACAGGATGGCATGCACCTACCATCTTCAGGTAATTGACCCCACAAAATGTTTTAATAAAATGTTGGAAGATATACTCTATTATGTGCATTAGTACTGAAAAGGCAGATCGGGATACATTATATATAATACAGTGAAGCAACACAATACACCATTCTTTCTGCTCCATGGCCTTGAGGCTGTGGACTGTATCACATCCTCCAATTCTTGCTGATGTCATATATGAAATAGAGGATTATGACTCTTGATATGGAAGACAAAATTTTAGAGATGTTATCAGTGCCCTCTGTACGAAGCCATACTACAGTCCAGAGGTACAAATCAACAACGGGAGGTTCACGGAAAATGAGGGCCCTTGACGAACATGGAGTTTGTTGATGGGAGGGGCTACCTTCAATGCTGATCATACTGAAGAGGGTGTAAAAACATGATCAGACTGTAAGGATCCACCAGTGCCACCGCATGCAGGATAATTGTCAAGATGTGGAACCGGAGTGCTGTTGTTGGCTCTAATGAGAACTTCTGAAACAGTGGATTGCTGATTCTCCAGAAGCAGAAGCATCACTGCAAGCTGCAGTGCATGCAGTATGTCATTGTTATTAGCCTCACTGGATGGCATGTTGTGGGTTGTCACTTCAAACTCAATCACAAACAATTATTTGTTATTTAGTATTTATTTTTTCTGGGAGGTTTTTAGAAATATCTGACATTTGTAAATTTGTTTATTCTGGAATATCTATGTTTGTATATATACCAGCATTCTGGAATATTCAATGTTTGTGTAAATAGCTGCATTCTCCATCCAGGGAGTCAGTTCTCTTCTGGTTGTATGTTGTTGTCAATAATAAATATGTTTTCAATACTAATTGTTGAATTTCATTGGTAATACTGCCTCTGGATTTTGACTTGATTGTGATTTAGACATGACAATATGTATGATTCCTAGACTGGATGGACTTTTATTGTATTTGACACAACAGACTTAAACTTTGAAAGTCCTCTCTCGATAGTTGTAAGCAAGTTGTCTGTGTACTTAAAGAAAGGAATGACATATGATAACTGATCTGACCTAATTTTTAAGCTCTATGGCTGTGATGCTTAGTCACAGATCGATTCAACAGGAAAATTATAATCTTTCACAGCTACAGTTACCTCAATAACCTGAAAAATTGTGTTGATAGTATAACTGCTCAAAATCTTGTTGGTTTAGAGCGCATGGATTTTTGGGTAGTGAAACAAAACACAGCAAATAATTTTATGTAAGCGTAGGCTTCCGCGGCCATTGTCTTCTTCAATAAAATTCTTCAGGGTGTCAGACCGCATCGTCATAATTTAAAATGCGCCAACGTTTCGACCAGCGTTGCAGCTAGCCTGATGAAGGCTAGCTGCAACGCTGGTCAAAACGTTGGTGCATTTTAAATTATGACAATGCGGTCTGATACCCTGAAGAATTTTATTGAAGAAGCAAATAATTTTAGTTTAAAAGCCAAATTTCCCTCTGGTAATGGTAGTTTTATCAAGTTGTTGGTTGTGCATGATAAGTTACCTTCATGATGAAATGTGAAGTATTTTAGTGGTAAGTCATCTATAGTGATTCATTACTTAAGAACATGTTCCTGTAGTCTACATTACATCTTAATTTTCCACTTTTTCTATGCATTTTCTAATGGAGCAACTCTGTTCATGAGATCTTTTAATTGCAGTAAAAAGCCAAACGAGTAATTACTGACTCTTTGCATAAAGCTTTTAACCTCTGTTTGTTTACTAAGCAGAAATATCATGATGTGCATCTCCTCTCCCCCCCCCCCTTTCATACACACACACACTGTTTTAATTTATTTGAAGCAGAAGGTGCCAAAAGTAAAACATTACAGAAACATCAGTGGTTACAATATATAAAACAACAGAAATATTTACACCTCGTCCGATAGATTACCAAGACCAGTGAATGATTGTGAATTAATAGGGCATAAATTGTTTAATAACCTGCCACTAGTTGTACAAGATATTTCTAAACATGCATTTTAACACACAATATGCAGGGTGTACATGAGATGAGATGAGATGGGAGATACAATACTGTGAGAAGAATCTGACAGAGCTGAGAGTTGAAACAAGGTCTGCTGATCTCCTTGTAAGAGCCAGTCATGAGAAAACTCTTTTGTATGGTGTATGAGATACATAAGATGGGGAAAATACCCTCAGATGTGAAGAATAATGTAATAGTTCCAAATCCAAAGAAAGCCTGGGTGGACAGCTGTGAATACTATCGAACTGTTAATTTAATGAGTTATGGTTGTAAAATATTGATACAAATTATTTAGAGAAGAATGGAAAAACTGGTACAAGCCGACCTTGGGGAAGATCAATTTGAGTTCCAGAAAAGTGTTGGAACACACAAGGCAATACTGACCCTGTGATTTATCTTGAGAAGAGAGATTAAGGAAAGGCAAACCTATATTTAGAGCATTTGTAGAGTTGGAGAAAACTTTTGACAGTGTTGGCTGAAGTACACTCTGAAATTATGAAGGTAGGCGGTATAAAATACAGGGAGTGGAAAATTATTTACAAATAGTACATAAACCAGACTGCAGTTATAAGAGAAGGGCATGGCAGGAAACTGTAGTTGAGATGGAAGTGAGACAGGGCTGTAGCACTGAGTTAGCAGTAAAGGAAACCAAAGATAAATTTTGCAAGTAAATTCAAGTTCATGGTGAAAAAATAAAAACTTTAATATTTGTTTATAACATCGTGAAATGAAAAGTCATGTGGCTAGGGCCTCCTGTTGGGTAGACCAGTCACCTAGTGCAAGTCTTCTGAGTTGACACCGCTTTGGCAACTTGTGCGGTGATGGGGATGAGATGACAGACTGCAGAAAGCATAGAGGAAGTAGATGAGATGGGAGGTACAATACTTTAAGAAGAATCTGACAGATCTGAGAGTTGAAACAAGGTCTGCTGATCTCCTTGTAAGAGCCACTTTTTTTATGGAAGACAATGTCTGTATTAATAAAAGTAAATTACATAACAAATCTAACTTCTGTTATTTTTAATACATAGTATATTTATAATCATTATAGAAGACAATGACAAAAATTGGAATTGTACAGAAAAATTACTGTTAAGTATCTGAGTTTGCACTGACAAACACAATGCAGCAGAAAAAATAAGATTTGCGTATCACTGGCCAGATATGCTCCCCTTGCTGCAATTGTACAGCAAGTAAGTTTTATGGCTGCTTCAAAACTGATCACTCAACTTTTGAGGCAGACTATAATGTAATAATTCTGTCAGAGACACCAAAGAGTCAGAACAGAACAGAACAGAATGCATAGTGTCTTCAAAAGGGATTATAAGATGAACATTGATATAAGTAAAGTGAGGTTAATGGAGTGTAATTGATTTGAATCAGTTGATGCTGAGGGACTTAAATTAGGAAACGAGATGCTAAATGTAGTAGATTAGTGTTGCTGGTTGGGCAGAGAAATAATTGACAATGGCAAAATTAGAGAGGATGTAAAATGCAGATAGGCAAAGGCAAGGAAAGCATTTCTGGAAAAGAGGCACATGTTAACATCAAAATGAGTTTAAGGGTTAGAAAGTCTTTGCTAAGGTATTTGATAGGAGTTTAATCTTTTATGGAAGTGAAATGTTGACAATAACTAGTTCAGATAAGAAGAGAATAGGAGTTTTTGGAATGTGGTGGTACAGAAAAATGCTGAAGATTAAGTGGATATATTGAATAACTGAACTGGATTGGGGAGAAAGTAAGTTGTGGCACACCTTGATTGAAATAAAGGGGTGGTTCATAGGGCACATGCTGAGGCATGAAGGAGTTGTCAATTTGGTAACAGAAGAAAATGTGGTGGCTAAGGATTGTAGGGACAGACCAAGGCATGAATACAGTAACCATGTTCAGAGGGACGTACATTGTGGTATGTAGAAGGGCATTGTATAGGTTAGAATAGTATGGAAAGCTGTAACAAACTAATCTTCAGACTGAAGACCAGAGCAAAAACAGCTTTAGAGAAAGCTTTTGAAAATGTTGTAGGGACTATTCTCTGCAGTGGCTTGTTAGCTTAGAGGTTCCACACCTGTCATATGATGCAAGGATGGTGTGAGTTGTTAGTTCCAGTTGTGGTGAAGACCAGTGTTCTCAAGGTACTTATTTGAATTTAAACTGGAAAAGTATCTTTCTTCCTAAAACAATTTAGTTCAGCTTGATTTGTACTTCAAATCATTGCAAATATTAAGGAGAGTCAAATCAACAAGCTGATATATTTTGCATGGTTTCCTTCAATAATGTCTTATGGAATATTGTTCTAACTCGCTTTTAAGAAAGAAAGTCTTCATTGTTGAGAAAGTGCCGCAAGAATAATATGTGATGCTCACCAACAATCATCTTTGAATCTATCTAAGGAGTTAATACTGGTGACTACTGTCTCACAGTACATTTATTCCCTCATAATGTTTGTTGTAAATAACTCACTGCAGTTCAAAAGGAATGATTCATGGAACACGAAACTATTTTGAGGGTAGCGAGGGTAAAATATAGTAGTGAAAATTTGTTTACAACCTGGAATTATACAAGGTGAAGGTCATGAAAAGTAATGGTTGAGAAGGAAGTGACACAAGGTTTTTGCATCTTGCTGATGTTATTCCATGTGTAAATTGAGCAAGCAGTGATGGAATCCAAGGAGAAATTTGAAAAGGATGTTAAAGTTTAGGGAGAAGAAATAAGTACTTAAAGTTTTGCGTATGACATTGTGATTCTGCCAGAGGTGGCAAAGGACTTGGAAGAGCAATTGAATGGAATTTATACTCATAGTGCCTTGAGAAGGGGTTATAAGCTGAATATCAACAAAAGTGAAAGTAGTGTTATGAAATGTATTCAAATTAACTCAGGTGATGCTGAAGGAATTGGAATAGGAAATGAGACACTAAAACTTTAAGATGAGTTTTGCTGTTTGAGCAGTGAAATAACTGGCAATGGCCAAAGTAAAGAAGACATAAAAAGCAGACTGCTATAGCATGAAAAGTATTTCTGAATAAGATGAAGTTGTCAACATCTACTATAAATTTAAGTCAGGAAAATGGTTCTGGAAGTATTTGTCTGTCTTCATCTATCCTTGTTTGGAAGTGGAATGTGGATGTTAAGCAGTTCAGGCTAGATGGGAATAGAACCTGTTGATATATGGTGCTACAGAAAAATGCCAAGGACTAGTGGGTAGATCGAGGGACTAATGGAGACATACTGATTCAGACTGAGGAAAAAAGAACATTATGGCACTACTTGTCTACAAAAGAGGGATTAGTCAATAGAATGCATCCTCAGACACAACAGAATTATCAGTTTGGTAATGGAGAAAAGTATAGGGCTAAAAGTTATGGAGGGGACCAAGGTACGAAATACTGGTTCAGTCAAATGTAAGTTGCAGTAGTTCTTTGGAGATGAAGAGGCTTGCTCAAAATACAGTAATGCTGAGAGCTCCATCCATTCAGTTTTTGAACTGAAGACAACAACAACATATGACAAGTTAATTGCTTCTATGCCCCCCCCCCTCCTCACCTCACCCCATCCCCTTTCTGCCACCACCCTTTCTATGGCATAAAGGAATCCATTAATTTAATGTTGTAATTTCAGTAGCTAGTCCACCATCCCTTTGCGTTTATCAGTTTAACAAGTGTACTATGTATTTGACTTTGCCTGTTGCTGTATTGGTTTAATGAGAATGAAATTATTACTTTATTAATTATTATTACCACTATTATTACAAAATCATGAAAAAGACTGTTAGTTATCCTAAGTGTACTTTCTCCAGTGACAGATTGTAATTTGTCCATTTTAATTTTCTGAGAAGAATACTCTCTGGATTATCATTATTTTCATTACCTACATGTTGAAAGAACTCATCTGTAAACAATGTGAAACATGAGTTTCTACTGGCATATAAAATGTTCATATAAATTAGACGAATGCATCTGGATTATGTCTTTGACAGTTGTCAATATTTCAACTGGTGCACACCCCGTCATTTTTAAGGACAAATGCTGCAAAAGAAGTGCTACACAAGGAATTTAAAACCTTAGTTTGCAGAGCATCAAGCAACAGGCTGGATTAGCCAATTTCACGTGCCAACAGTTGGATTTTGTTTTCAAGGAGTTATTTTGGCTTCATTTATTGACTGCTCAAAAAACTTCACCATTTTCTTGGGGTTGGCTGGATGGTGCTTCATGGTCACAGTCTGACTATAAATTTCATTTTATAACTGTATGGCATTTCGTGAAATCTGAATGTTTCTGTAGCTCAGAGTCTATTATTATATTGACAATTGTCATAGGTGTTGCCTGGCTGCATTCCTGTATGTTATTTGAACATCTGTGAACACTAACCTAAGCATTTCCATAGCTTCATTGTGGTAATATGAATTTGCAAGTGTTCCTGTTTTGCAAATGGATGATACAGTATGTCATAATGGTTCCTTATTTCAGGTATTAGAGGATTGTCTATTACTGTCAGTCCTGGTTCATTCTCAGGGAAAAAATTTGTCATGACTGAGCTTTATCTGTGGTAGGGAAAGGTTTAGATTTTGCTCTGATGTCTGAGTGTTTACCAGTCACTGATTTTATAAGGTACATTGAACAGGCTGTTTTTGAAGTACCTTCTAATGCTGCAGAGGAGTTTAGGCAGGAAGCATGTTGTGTTGACTGGGGCACCTTCACCCAAGATTGATATAACAGCAGCTGAGAGGGGGCTGCTTTATGTTCACTTAGAGTGTATCAATGTGTTGCTATTTTACCCATGGACAAGGTCAGTGCTACAGTGGTGTTGGAAAAGCTGGATTATGTTTAAAAAGTGCAGCGCCTACTCTCTGATTCAGCTTATCATAGGCTCAGTGCTGACC
Source organism: Schistocerca nitens (assembly GCF_023898315.1). Lineage (NCBI taxonomy): Eukaryota > Metazoa > Arthropoda > Insecta > Orthoptera > Acrididae > Schistocerca > Schistocerca nitens. The sequence continues at coordinate 361,538,851 of NC_064619.1, forward strand.
CTACAAAAAGTGTTGAGAGAAAGACTATCAATCTCCTGAGGAAACTGTTTTGAAAGAAATTTCCACCATTTGACTGTTAATTGCTCATGTATTGTACACAATCATGATTTCAGCTTTCTAGCCATTCTCAGGTGCATGTTGAACCATCAAGATATGCCTGATGTACCTTAACAACCAAACAGCAGAAATTTCTTTCAAAAGAATTCTGTGTGGTTCTGGTCCCCCAGAAAGGAAAGATCATTCCGAAGAAAAGTTCCTTGTTGTAGGAGATTACGAAGAGTCTTAATTCTTACTGTGGGGTCCCCACTAGAGTATATGAGCACCCAAAGATCTACAACGGAGGCGTTTTTCTTAGGCCTGTTGTGAGAAACATTGTTGCTATGACATATCATATAGCAAAACTCACTTGAAACTCTGTTGAGCTCAATAGTAGGTCGATGTGAGTATCACATTAAGAACCCAACATATTTCTTACACCAATTAGAAGGATTGCATTTGAATGACTCGTATGTTTATTTGCATTCTCTGTCTGAATTGTTATGATTAATTGATGTTAGGCTTGACACTGAATTAACAGAACTATTTTAACCCCCCCCCTTTTTCAATATATTTAAAATACTTTTGCTGTTTGGCCTTGTGATAGCAAGAATTTAAATGGCATTTTAGAACATCTGGATTCAGTTCACCTGAATATTCGTTTCACAGTGAAGGTGGGAAAAATGGCTGCATTCTCTTTCTTGATGTGTTGGTCAGGAAAACGGCTGATTGTACATGGGAATATGCAGCTTATAGGTAACCAAATCACACCACTTTCTATTTAAAGGCTGATAGTTGTCACCAACTGGCTCAATGTGATGGGGTGTTTTATCCCTTGGTTCACAGGGGCCTGGTCATTTTAGACCTTAAAGTTAGTCGCATGAGTTAGGCCATCTCAGAGACATCTTTTGTCAGAATAGTTATACTGAAATAATGATAACATGTGCATTGCACTATTGATTGACAATGCATCAGGTGAATGATGATAATGCTGAGGTGGGACCAAAGTTTACAGCCTTTTTGCCTTATGCTGGAAGCACTCCCAACAGTATTTGTCATATTTTGCAGAAATATGATGTGAAATGTATTTTTTAGCCACCATATAAGATTAAGTCTCTTTCAGTTTGTCTAAGGTGGATATTGTATTCCCTGCAGTTGTGGCATATTACATTTTGTTTAGATCACCAGGACCAAGGAGAACCATTATACTGAGCATAGACATCACAAACTTTTCCAACAGCTGAGCAGTTGCCTCAGCAATGGTCATCCTTTGGAATATAACAACATGAAGATTCTGGAATGCACTCCCAGCTATTGGAATAGTGTTATTAAGGACACCATTGAAATTAAATTCTTCAAATTGAGGTTTTTCAGTTCCCTTGCACAGCACTTCCTTGCTGCATTCATGCCTTAAAAATGGTAGGATGTGCATATCTCGAAATATTGACAATTGTCATAGGTGTTGCCTGGCTGCATTCCTGTATGTTATTTGAACATCTGTGAACACTAACCTAAGCATTTCCATAGCTTCATTGTGGTAATATGAATTTGCAAGTGTTCCTGTTTTGCAAATGGATGATACAGTATGTCATAATGGTTCCTTATTTCAGGTATTAGAGGATTGTCTATTACTGTCAGTCCTGGTTCTTGAAATTCACAGAGTGCTTCAACATTGTTTTACACATTTCCCAGTTCTTCAAGGTCAAATATGTTTTATAAGATCTGCTTGCAACTACCATCATTATTTCCAGATGTCTGCAATCTGAGGATACATGCAGTTTTTTTTTGTTGTTGTTTGATGAAACATAATTACAGTTTCTAATGCAAAAAGGGTAATTTTCATCCTGGACCTTTTCTTACATTAGGAAGGTGCAATGTTGATTGTTTAACTGCCATTTAAAACAGTGCTATTGTAAGAGAGATAAAGAAAATGAAGCCAATCAAAATAAAATGTTGCCTGAGGTGCCCTCATTTGTGTATGTGAACATGACTGTAGCTAAAAAAGTAAATTGAATACTATTCAGCATTTAGATGTGGACACTGATACCAGCATGACCTCATGGCTCATTGTGAGATTAGTGTAAACTGCAACAAACTCATTTCCAGCAAGATAGGTAATGGTGTTAACTGAAAAGAGTTCTCATTTCTTACAGCCTTTATAAGTATCAGTGTCTTATGAATATTAAAGAACCAGTAGGTTACAAGCAACCTTATTGGATATAAATGTGGAAATGACAGCTTTTTACAAATTATCAGCTTTCCTGGTAATTTAATCATGATCCCTTTAGATTGAGCACAAATACCATGCAGACATTAATCTACATTTTGTCTCATTCCACTCTCCTGAATAATTACCCTAATGTTGGCATCAGTGCAGCATCATGAATGGTGAACCTCCTATGAGCGATTTTGTTCCTTCTTCTTCTTCTTCTTTTTCTTCTTCTTCTTCTTCTTCTTCTCTTTTTTTTCCTCTCTCTCTCTCTCTCTCTCTCTCCACACCTTCAATAGATCATCAGTGAAGGAACGTTTGCTATTTAAAACATAGTTATTTATTCTATTTTTATCACAACATTTAGCTGCTCCTTTTTCCCATCATCATTGGGCTGCTGCTTAGTGTATTTATCAGCAAATCTAAGTAAATTGCGTTAGTCACTAATTTGATCATTACTATATGCATTGGACTATTAATCAGAAAATATGCATGAGAATAATTGTGATTGACAGCACCACAAGTTTCAGACAATATCCTTGTACAATGTGTAATGAGTGACACCCGAAATATGTGCTTACAGTAACTTTCAGTCAACAGCAAAAATTAGATGATTTTGTCAGTATGAAAAGGTTTGACTTTGTCAGTGATATGCTAGTTTATCATGCTATATAGAAGAGCATATGTAGTTAGTGCACCTTATATTTTGAGTGAAGTCCCTTAGTTGTGCTTTATTACTTTGCTGTCAAAATAAATATCATCTTAAGATGATAATTGTTTACTTTGTTTTATGTACTTTCAAGCCCATGAAGTGCAAAGTTTCAAAACTTTATTAATCCTAGTCCCAAATTGTATTTGTTATGGAATACCAGAGTCTCTGGTAAGTAGTCAAATATTATGAGAGCTTTATTTTTCATTTGTGTAGCCTTGTAAAGTGTACTACGTTTTGAATAATTTTTTCTCTAATCTTTCAGATGTGGTGAAGGCAGAATATTGTCACATGATGGAAATGCTTGTATAGACCACAATGAATGTTTGAATATGCCTTGTCTGAATGGAGGTACTTGTATAAACCAGGAACCTGATCTCCGTTATAGTTGTGTGTGTCCAAAAAAATATGGTGGTGTAAACTGCGAGATGTTGCAAGAGGAACTAACAATAAAACTGGGCACAGATGCAGTTGTGGCCTTCTTTGTTTGTATTATTGTTATCTTATGTAAGTTACCATTTACGTATCTCGATATTGCTTAAGCTACCGATGAACTATGGCATTGAATGATACAGTATTTTATTTTAGTTTTTAAGATTGTCATGTAATCCAGTACTACAATTCCATCTATGAACATACTAATTTTCTGAGACTGATTGCATGTACTTCTCAGCTGTAACTACAGGACCATGCTATGTTTTTCTGTAGTCGATTTTTATACTTCATAGGTTTTAGTACAAATATGAAAATTAAGAGCTTTTGACAGCTGTTACGGTACTAACAAAATGTCTCTAGCATTTTGTCTTAGATTCAATATTATGTAATTTGTGTGACATTTTTTGAGGTCAGCATACCATAGCTCACTGATGAAAACCTTCTTACTTCCGTAGTGGTAGTTTTACTGCCACTACATTCACATTACAGATTTTCTTGGATTTGTAAAACTATGATTGCCAAAGTGGTTTCTGTAGTAACCAAGTAAAACATGAAACTGATACAGATAACACAAATATGACTTTATTATTTTTATTCATAAACCTCTGAACAGCAATGGAAATAAGCCTCTCTAGAAACCACATGTAACAAGACACAGAACAACTGATGTCAGCATTACAACTGGATGAACATAGAGTGAGACAGTTAGTGCTGAAGCAAGCACCCAGGTGATGGAGGAGCTGCCAGTGTCCTGACGAGAGACACATCCATTGTATGCAGAGCAGTGGCAGCCAGTGCCAATGGAAGGGGTGGAACAACGTGCTGGGCAGGCACCAAAGCATAGAGCCTCAATGCATGGGGATGTGGGTGCACCTGAGGGTGTTGGTCCCACGTGGTGCTTGATGGCAGCTCTGGAGAGGAGCATGACATTGCCATCTCTGCATCGATCATCAGCAGGCAGATCCCACTGTGGAGGGAACAGGGCTGGACCAACTGGTGATGCTGACTGAGGTAATGATGATGAGGGGCCCAGTGGAGGTGGCCTGACCAGAACAGATCTGAGGCTGGAGCCAGACCAGAGCCAAGAAGCTGGAACCCCACGGTGCCACATGTGGAGGAGACAGCCAATGTGACAGGGGCACCTCCACAGTGGACACCTCCACAGTGGGCACTGATGGGCAGGGGGCGGAAGGTAGAGTTGCGGTGACGGGGTCTGCACCCGTGAACTAATAGCTTCCGGCAGCAAGTGCATGTGCAACTGATGAAAGTAGCGTGCCATTAGCTCATCAACTGTAGAGACATCACAAAGATGGAATCCCCAGCAGCGGACAATAGTGGTTGGTTCCACTTGGGCGTGTGACCAAACCCTCATGCCTGCACCAGCAGTTCCGTCATGAAGCAGCTGGATGAACCTGACTGTGGCAGGTGTGGATTAGGCTGCAGAAGGTGGAAGAGTGTGCATGGCTGCTGGCTATGAAGCATCTCAGCTGGGCTCTGCTGCCTCATAGGCATGAAGTGATCCAAGTGTTCGGAAAATGGAGAAAGGCATCGTCCAGTGGAGAATCCACAAAAGACCTTATCATTTGAGACTTGAACATATGCAGGAGTCATTTTGAATTGTCATTTGACTGAGAGTGGAATGGTGGAGCTGTAACATGATGAATACCATGACAGGAACTAAACAATTGAAAGCTTAGAGAAACAAACTGGGGCCCATTATTGGAAACTAAGGTACAAGGCAATCCCTCAACAGAAAAGCTGTCAAAAATTGTATGAATTGTGACCTCAGTTGAGGTCAACGCATACTGCAGAATCTAAGGGAACCAGGAAAATGCACCCACAACCAAGAGACAATAGGAATTCAAGAAGGGACCCGCAAAGTCTACACAAATGCATTTGCATAGTTGGTGGGGAACAGGCCAGGGGGACAGTCCCACTCTGGGAGTTACCTGGCACACTGCTGACAAGCTGTGACAAAACCAGCAATTTCACCATCAATCCCTGGCCAAAAAACATGTCTTCTAGCTAACAGTTCAAATTGCCCTGGAGAAGGTGTAGAACCTCACGCAGTAATGCAGCAGAAATGACTGCTCTGGGAGCATAGAGACAACACTGTAAGGAAAAATAATTCCACAGAAGGTCTGCAGCCCAACCCCATGGTTTATCTGGCTAGCCCTATTCAACAGACCAAACCACCTAGTGGGGAACATGGTCAGCAGCAACTCCAGGCACTATGCTCGAGCTCGTTATTGGGAAACCCTCAACCACAGCCTGCTTTTCAGTGCCCAGATGGAAGCAAAGGATTTCTTCATGGTCAAAGTCAGGATCAGGACCCACAGGAAGGTGTGACAAGGCATCCATATTGGCATGTTTAGACGTAGGTTGAAAATGGGTTTCATAATTCTAGTGAGACGAGAGCAGCTTCCAGAATTTGAAGCAGTGTGCTGCCTTGTCAGGCAAGAAAGTGGGGGAGTTAAATAAGGAAACCAAGGGTTTATGGTCAGTAATAAGATGAAACTTTGAGCCATACAAAAAACATAAAATTTCAGAGAGCATAGCCTATGGCAAGAGCTTCTCTCTCCACCTGAGAGTAATGCTGCTGGGCCAAAGTGAGAGATTTAGAGGCAGAAGCAACAAGTAATTTAGGTACACAGAGAATGTAGCTAAACAAGAGGCAAAGAGTAGTTTGGATTTCAACATTTGAAAAAAATATTCACAATCCCAGCTCCAGCAGAAAGGTACATTCTTGCATAACAAGGCATGCAATGAGAGGGCCAATGTGGCCACCTCCAGCAGGAATTTATAGTAGTGGGCCATCTTACCTAGGAAGGTCGGAAGCTCCTTCATGGATTAGGGGCAGGGTGTAGACATAACAGTGAAGTGGTCTGGTAGAGGGCAAAAACCATCCTACAAGACCTCAAACACCAAATAAACAACAGAAGGTTGAAAAAAGCTGAGATTTTGTGAGGTTACACTGTAAACAGTTGCTCTAAAAATGATTGGAAAATAGCAGATACAATTCAGACATATCAATTTTAGAAAAACACTGGTGAACCAAACTTTTCACCAACAGTTCCTCCTGGGGTGGAAGAGGATATGTATCCACAACCAACTGCATGTTGACTGGTCCTGAAGTCGCCACAGAGACAAAGTTCCCCTGATGACCTCCAACCAGATGACCAGATGAGACCACCATTCACTAGCCATAACAGGTTGTACCACCCATAGAGATTGAAGTCTGCGCAATTCTTTTTTCACTTGATCTTTTAGGGCAATAGGAATGGAACATGCATGACAAAAGTGAGACTGAGCCATGGATTTCAAAGAAATATGAGCAGAAAATCTGTAAACATACCCTATACCTTCTGAAAACAAGTCTGAAAACTCCTAACACAGTATTTTATATTGAGAATATGGTACCTGATCAGACACAAGGTGAACTGCATCAGTGATAGAAAATCCAGCTCCCTGAAATGCATCCATCCCGAACAAGTTCCCAACACCATCAGCAACCACCAAAAATGTAATGGAATGAACCACTGTTTTGTAAAAGAAAGATGCCGTAAATTGTCCAAACAGCACAATGTTCTGTTTGTTACAACTGACCTCCTCCATGTGATCCGCTTCAACAGAAGTGAGCCTAAACTCACATAGGTTTGAGAATTCAATAACATTACTGCAGCACCTGTGTCAGCCTGTGGCTGGAGCACTTGGCAAACAACACGTAACTCAATAAACAACTTGGGAGTAGTCACAAGCATTCGAGCCACAAAGTTTATGCCCATATCCATATCCTGGGCAACCTTCAGCAAATGAAATGTGGACACTAAGTGGCCTTGCTTCTGGCAAGCATTACAAGTAGCCCAGCACTTAGGGCATGCAGAACATTCATGCTGGACCAAACAGAAAGGAGATGACAGTAACAGAGAATGCTGATGCTGGTGCTGTGGTGGTCAAGGCTGCTTGGGCCAGCCTTGGTCTGCTTGGTGCTGGGCCCACATGTTTACCACCACCACTGCCGCTTCCTTGTGCAAGCTATCAGTTGTCCTAGTGGGCACATCTTGTGACACTACTGCCATATTGCCCACATTTTAATTTGGTCCCCTGCTGCCTGAGAAACTTCAGAAGATTGTACTATTTGCAAGCCATCAGTTGTCCTAGTGGGCACATCTTGTGACACTACTGCCGTATTGCCCACATTTTAATTTGGTCCCCTGCTGCCTGAGAAACTTCAGAAGATTGTACTATTTGCAAAACCTTTGCCAACAGGGGTTGTCACTTAGTAAAGCATTCTGGCGCACTTCCTTGTCCAGAGTTAAACAGATAATCGTGTTGTGCACCATAGAATCTGCATAAGAATCATTACGGAAATCAGTAATGAGTTGACACCTATGAATGAGGCCGTGAAGTTTGGCTGCCCAGGTCCTGTATTACTTGTTTGATTTCTTGTGGCACCACTATGACATGCATTTGTTTGCAATGCTAGTTAGACAGTAAACTGTGCATGTGTCAAAAGTAAGAGTTCACAGTTCTTGTAAAGGGGCAGGCAGACACAGTAATTGATACATTTTAGAGACTCCATGAGAGCAAGAAGGTTTTGGACAAATTTGAGTCTGTCACACTGAAAGCAAACAATGCTGTCTGAGTCATTTTTTGGAAACTTCCCAATCTGTGGCTTACTCATCATGTGGAGGAAAAGTGGGTGGATGGACCAGTGGAATGGTACCCTCTCTGTTAAAGGAAGCTGACAAAGTGGTTCCTGCTGAATTAAGCAGTTGAGTGAGGGCCGGCAGCATGGTGTCCATATTGACTGGCTTTATGAAACTGCACTTAAAGACTACACATGCAGAAACCACCCCATCATCATCACCAGTCATGTAGCAACAAAGTAATACACAAAACAGATCCTAGTAACACAAATATGGCTTTATTCATAAACCTATGAACAATAATGGAAATAAGCCTTTTGTGAATCAACATGTAACAAGACAGGACAATTGATGTGAGCAGTACATTTGGATGAACATAGAAGGAGACAGTCAGAGCTGCTCTGCACATATGTATGTGCGAGTCAGTGGCAGAAAGTATGGCAGAGACATGCCATGTGCATGCATCCTACAGGCGACCTCTGGTGGTTGGACCACGCTGATAGTGTTTGGGGTCGATTCAAGCACACACATGTGGTGACATCACACTTGGTGCACTCACACTCACATGCACTAGAAACATGATGCAGCATTTTCATTGATAATGTGTGTTACTGGAGGGTTGTGTTACCCTATTTTTTATGTCATAAGTTCAGAAGCCGTCTGTTTTATACCACATGAAGAACCATCACAAACATAACACATTACCTCACAGTTGTTTCGAATCTGAAGCCCATAAATTTCTGTATTTCATGTTTCATTGTCTTCGGTAACAAAACATAAATGTTAATAATTTGAGCTCCTTACTATGTAGGAAGTGTGTGGTTCCATTTCTAGAAGGGAAGTGTAATACTCATATGTTCCACCTAAGGGCCGTTAGTGAAGTTCGGTGGCAGGAGGAACGAGACTTTTGGTCAGGTGAATACAGGGTTATAAATACAAAATAAAATACGGGTAATGCGGGAGTAGGTTTAATAAGCTACTACAAACAGCATAGTGAATGCATTATTGTGGCCAAGATAGACATGAAGCCCATGCCTACTACAGTAGTACAAGTTTATATGCCAACTAGCTCTGCAAATGATGAAGAAATTGATGAAATGTATGATGAGATAAAAGAAATTATTCAGGTAGTGAAGGGAGACGAAAATATAATAGTCATGGGTGACTGGAATTCAACACTAGGAGAAGGAAGAGAAGGAAACATAGTAGGTGAATATGGATTGGGGCTAAGAAATGAAAGAGGAAGCCGCCTGGTAGAATTTTGCACAGAGCATAACTTAATCATAGCTAACACTTGGTTCAAGAATCATGAAAGAAGGTTGTATACATGGAACAACCCTGGAGATACTAAAAGGTTTCAGATAGATTATATAATGGTAAGGCAGAGATTTTGGAACCAGGTTTTAAATTGTAAGACATTTCCAGGGGCAGATGTGGACTCTGACCACAATCTATTGGTTATGAACTGTAGATTAAAACTTGAAGAAACTGCAAAAAGGTGGGTTGGTTCAAATGGCTCTGAGCACTATGGGGCTCAACTGCTGAGGTCATTAGTCCCCTAGAACTTAGAACTAGTTAAACCTAACTAAGGACATCACACACATCCATGCCCGAGGCAGGATTTGAACCTGCGACCGTAGCGGTCTCGCGGTTCCAGACTGCAGTGCCAGAACCGCGTGGCCACTTTGGCCGGCCAAAAAGGTGGGAATTTAAGGAGATGGGACCTGGATAAACTGAAAGAACCAGAGGTTGTACAGAGTTTCAGGGAGAGCATAAGGGAACTATTGACAGGAATGGGGGAAAGAAATACAATAGAAGAAGAATGGGTAGCTTTGAGGAATGAAATAGTGAAGGCAGCAGAGGATCAAGTAGGTAAAAAGACGAGGGCTCGTAGAAATCCTTGGGTAACAGAAGAGATACTGAATTTAATTGATGAAAGGAGAAAATATAAAAATGCAGTAAATGAAACAGGCAAAAAGGAATACAAACGTCTCAAAAATGAAATCGACAGGAAGTGCAAAAGGCTAAGCAGGGATGGCTAGAGGACAAATGTAAGGATGTAGAGACTTATCTCACGAGGAGCAAGTTAGATACTGCCTACAGGAAAATTAAAGAGACCTTTGGAGAAAAGAGAACCACTTGCATGAATATCAAGAGCTCAGATGGAAACCCAGTTCTAAGTCAAGAAGGGAAAGCAGAAAGGTGGGAGGAGTATATAGAGGGTCTATACAGGGGCAATGTTCTTGAGGACAATATTATAGAAATGGAAGAGGAGGTAGATGAAGATGAAATGGGAGATATGATACTGCGTGAAGCGTTTGACAGAGAACTGAAAGACCTGAGTCGAAACAAGGCCCATGGAGTAGACAACATTCCATTAGAACTACTGATAGCCATGGAAGAGCCAGGCCTAACAAAACTCTACCATCTGGTGAGCAAGATGTATGAGACAGGTGAAAGTCCCTCAGACTTCAAGAAGAATATAATAATTCCAATCCCAAAGAAAGCAGGTATTGACAGATGTGAAAATTACCGAACTATCAGTTTAATAAGTCACAGCTGCAAAATACTAATGCGATTCTTTACCGACGAATGGTAAAACTGGTAGAAGCTGACCTCGGGGAAGATCAGTTTGGATTCCATAGAAATGTAGGAACACGTGAGGCAATACTGACCCTACGACTTATCTTAGAAAAAAGATTAAGGAAAGGCAAACCTACGATTCTAGCATTTGTAGACTTAGAGAAAGCTTTTGACAATGTTGATTGGAATACTCTCTTTCAAATTCTGAAGGTGGCAGGGGTAAAATACAGGGAGCGAAAGGCTATTTACAATTTGTACAGAAACCAGATGGCAGTTATAAGAGTCGAGGGGAACGAAAGGGAAGCAGTGATTGCGAAGGGAGTGAGACAGGGTTGTAGCCTCTCCCCGATGTTATTCAATCTGTATATTGAGCAGTGAAGGAAACAAAAGAAAAATTCGGAGTAGGTATTAAAATCCATGGAGAAGAAATAAAAACTTTGAGGTTCACCGATGACATTGTAATTCTGTCAGAGACAGCAAAGTACTTGGAAGAGCAGTTGAACGGAATGTATAGTGTCTTGAAAGGAGGATATAAGATGAACATCAACAAAAGCAAAACGAGGATAATGGAATGTAGTCGAATTAAGTCAGGTGATGCTGAGGGGATTAGATTAGGAAATGAGACACTTAAAATAGTAAAGGAGTTTTGCTATTTGGGGAGTAAAATAACTGATGATGGTCAAAGTAGAGAGGATATAAAATGTAGACTGGCAATGGCAAGGAAAGCGTTTCTGAGGAAGAGAAATTTGTTAACATTGAGTATAGATTTAAGTGTCAGGAAGTCGTTTCTGAAAGTATTTGTATGAAGTGTAGCCATGTATGGAAGTGAAACATGGATGATAAATAGTTTGGACAAGAAGAGAATAGAAGCTTTAGAAATGTGGTGCTGCAGAAGAATGCTGAAGATTAGATGGGTAGATCACATAACTAAAGAGGAGGTATTGAATAGAATTGGGGAGAAGAGGAGTTTGTTGCACAACTTGACTAGAAGAAGGGATTGGTTGGTAGGACATGTTCTGAGGCATCAAGGGATCACCAATTTGGTACTGGAGGGCAGCGTGGAGGGTAAAAATCATAGAGGGAGACCAAGAGATGAATACACTAAGCAGATTCGGAAGATGTAGGCTGCAGCAGGTACTGGGAGATGAAGAAGCTTGCACAGGATAGAGTAGCATGGAGAGCTGCATCAAACCAGTCTCAGGACTGAAGACCACAACAACAACAAAGGGCCACTAGATCTGCGTTTCATAAATATACAGAATAGTTCCATTTCATGTGGGCAGTCTTGTAGATCTGATCTTGTGAATCTGACAATAACCTATGTTGATGATGCACTATGAGGAAATGATGTTGAATGTACAGTGGGAGCTCACTAGCTTTAGTCAGCACAAACACTGGCTATGAGTTTGGTCTTGTATGGTTACAACCTCGTGATGTATTATATGTGACCTTAACATACAAAGTTTGTGCTGGACTGTGATCATTATTAATCCAACCAATGCCATATGACAGCATTGTAAAACTGGAATAGTTGCGTAATGTCTGCTTCCAAACACTTGTGACTATATGCTCAAATACATTCTGCACTTGTTTCCTTGCTTCCAGATCCCCTTCACACATAGTAAGTGATAAAGTGTGCCATCAGAAAGAAGGCCTCAAAATCTCACTGATTCTCTAGCACTTAGAGTAATGTCTTACATTTGCAATGCATGTTTGTAGTAAATGATCTGTAAAATATCCCAACATATCTTCCCTGAATCAATATCTAAGAATTTGGCACGACGCGAATAAGCAGACAAAGAAGAGACAATGAACTTGAAAGTTCCACTGAAGGAAATTTCTGAGACTAATATCCCTCACAATGGGGTCATTATCCTTTCAAACATTGAAAAATATGCTTTTATAGGAGAGCCTACTGTATAGATGTCACCAGGAATGTCAGGTTATCAGTGATGGAATGATATCTCCTCAACTAATTCTGGAACCAAACTAAGGAGCTCACCAGATTTGTGATCCCAGATAAGATGATAGCTTACTCGCTGCTCTGATATCTTTTCTATGTAGCTATTGAGAGCAACACCATGATAACCACTTGGATATTTACTGTTCTTATATGGTTTTATGGGAGACATGAATATTGCATTGTGTCACAAGTTGGAGAAGTGTCTTTGTTCTTGATCAAATTGAACAGGTTATGGAAGATTTTCATAGCATTCCATCATAGGTGCTGCAGCATGGTGTAGTACAACAACCAGGTGTCTTACTAAAAATTAGACGATACTGGCTCCAGATCATACATTGCAAAGGAACTGTTATAAAGTAGCTCAGTGCTTTAAACAGATATACAAACTGACTCTTCTCAGTGATGACTCTGTGGTGATGAAAGACTGTATCCTACTGCCATTAGTTGTCACTTGGTCTGTATGTTCTGTGTGCATTTTATCTCTTATGTTCTTATGGAGGCTACCATTTTACACTATACCTGAACACCTTACATCTGTCCCTTCTTCTGACTTTATAAAATGGCTTGTAATGTTCTGTCATTCATGACACGCAACATGAGGGTCTCAATAGTTAACCTGGCTCAGATTGCAGAGCCACTTTCCTCAGTTCACTAGAACTTAGGTTGTGTGCAGATTTTGGAATGACTACATTACCAGCTAGGTGAAAATAGTGACGAGGTTCAAGCACAGTAGTTATGCATACAGCATCTAGTTACCCTTTGTTTGTTTGGGCTCCTCTCAGTCTGCAGTCTGAATTCTTTAGGAATTTGTTACTGGAGAGCACATTGTCAGGTATACCCCGGAGACCAACATCTGCTGGGGAAGGAGAGCATATCAAGAGGTATGTTTGATACAATGCTCTCAACTGTTCCACTCCTAGGACATCTTGTGTAAGATTCCCTACCACATTGTGTGCATTAAAATTAACGTTCTGGAACATAAAATTATATTTTCTGATCGTCCACAAAAGCAAACTATCATAGTTCCTGATCAAAATTAATGTAAAACCAAGCATTACTGCACTGTTGTCCACATATGTTGCAATTTTAATACACACATAAAACGAAAGTTTTCCATCACCATGGTTCCGAGATGCCGGAACCTGTACAGAAAATTGGAAAAGAGATCAACATAAACATCATTTACACCCTTTTTATTGCTCATGGAAACCACACGGAGGTTGTACCACCATACAGTGAGACCTTCAGAGATGGTGGCCCAGATTGCTGTACACACTGGTACATCTAATACCCAGTAGCACATCCTCATGTACTGATGTATGCCTGTATTCGTCATGGCGTACTATCTACAAGTTCATCAAGGCACTGTTGGTCCAGATTGTCCCACTCCTCAACAGCGATTCGGCGTAGATCCCTCAGAGTGTTTGGTGGGTTACATCATCCATAAACAGCCCTTTTCAATCTATCCCAGGTATGTTCGATAGGGTTCATGTCTGGAAAACACCTGTTCACTCTAGCCGAATGATGGTTTTATCCTGAAGGAAGTCATTTACAAAATGTGCACTATGGGGGCGCATATTGTTGTCCATGAAGATGAATGTCTTGCCAATATGCTCCCGATATGGTTGCACTATCGGTCGGAGGATGGTAATCACTTATCATAGAGACGTTATGGCGCCTTCCATGACCACAAGCAGCATACAACGACCCCATGTAATGCCACCGCAAAACAGCAGAGAACCTCCACCTTGCTACACTCGCTGGGCAATGTGTCTAAGGTGTTCAGCCTGACCGGGTTGCCTCCAAACACATCTCTGATGATTGTCTGGTTGAATGCATATGCGACACTCATCGGTGAAGAGAATGTGATGCTAATCCTGAGCAGTCCATTTGGCATGTTGTTGGGCCCATCTGTACCGAGCTGCATGGTGTCTTGGTTGCAAAGATGGACCTCGCCATAGATGTCGGGAGTGAAGTTGCTCTGCACACATTTTGAGTTGTAATATGACATCTTGTGGCTGCACAAAAAGGATTATTGAAAATGGTGGATTTCCTGTCAAGGTTCCTCCAAGCCATAATCCATAGGTATCAGTCATCCACTGCAGTAATAGCCCTTGGGTGGCCTGAGAAAGGGATGTCATTGACAGTTCCTCTCTCTGTATCTCCTCCATGTCCGAACAACATCGCTTTGGTTCACTCCGAGATGCCTGGACACTTCCCTTTTTGAGAACCCTTCCTGGCACAAAGTAACAATGAAACTGCACTATTGACCATCTAGGCATGGTTGAACGACAGACAACATGAACCATGTACCTCCTTTCTGGTGGAAGTACTGGAACTGATCGTCTATTGGACCTCCTCAATCTAATAGGCGCTGCTTATGCATGGTTGTTTACATATTTGGATGGGTTTAGTGACATCTGTGAACAGTCAAAGGGACTGTGTCTGTGATACAATATCCACAGTCAATGTCTATCTTCAGCAGTTCTGGGAACCGGGGTGATGCAAAACCTTTTTTGATGTGTGTATTAAAACTTTCACCACCATGTGCATCATAGTTGATGCACATCAGTTTTTCCTTTTTCGCCATGTGCATCATATTTGATCACATGGGGGTTCTTAAGTATTTGCCTGTGATGCATATACAATCACACCTGCATTGAAATCAAATGAGTGTCACATTATACCGGGCAGTGGTAAATGTATTGTGATCTTGGTTTTGTAGTGGCAGGAATGCATGACAGGCAGTTGTTACCTGTTTATGATGTAACATCAGTACGTGTTCCTTGATGGCACAGATATTTTGTTTACGTATGTGGCATTGTGTAGTGCTTGTTTTCAGTAAGATTTTGTGGATGTTCGGTGAAAAATTGATTCACAAGAGAAGAGAATCCGAAAATGGTTGGAGGAATTGATTTATGTGATGAATCACTCTTTGGAAGCGGTAGTGATTGTGACTCAGATTACCATGATCATTCCCTGAACGAGAGTAGTAGTGAAGATGAAGTAGTGGTAATTCCTTTGAAGAAACAAAATGTACACGTGAAAGTTACAAATAATATGTCTAGAATTGGGAAAACAAAGTTTCGTTTTGCACCGATGAAGACAGTGAAAGTGAGCTGTCACCTGAAGAGATCTTTTGTGCTGATGGGCTCCCTACTTCCTGAATAAAACCTAAACTTTTTTTTATTTTTTACTGTGGAGTAAGGAATGCACTTTTGGACAATCTACCTGCAAATATCCATTCCATTAATGTTTACAATGTTTTACTTGTTGAAGAAATGTGCAACTTCATAGTGAATGAAGCAAACAGTTATACTGAGCAAAAGATTGTTAGTGAAATAGCTGCAGAAACATTATCACCATCATCCAGACTGACTTTGTGGATTGATATGCGCGTTGTTGACTCGAGAAAATTTATGGGGCTTATGTTGTGGATGGGGCCTGATTATAAGCCAAGACTGGAGGATTATTAGTACCAGAATCCACTTTACAAAAACCAGGTGTCTTCTGCTATGTCCCAAAATATGTTTTATTTGCTCCTCAGTTGCATACATTTTTGTGACAATGAAAACACAGATGAGTATGACAAGGTGTTCAAAATTAGGAAGCTTGTGAATTGTCTGTTTGTATTGATGAAACAATGGTTCTATTTTGCAGAAGGTTACGATTTCATCAGTATTTTCCTGGAAAATGTTTTAAATATGGAGGGAAATTATCCAAAGTGTGTGCTGTAGATGGATATACTTGGAATGTTAAAAGCGTATTGTGGAAAAGAAGTTAATGCTGTAGATGTAACAATGCTAGCTGTTTTAGAATTAATGGATTCACTTTCAAATTCTGGAAGGACCCTCTTTGTAGACAACTTTTACACTATTGTGAACTTGGCGCACATTCTTCTATGAACACAAATTCATCTGGGGGGAACACTCCATGCAAAAAGAAGGGGAGATCTGAAAACTATCATCATGAAAAAGTTGAAGAATGGGAAATGGTGGTTGTGGAAAGCAACTCAAAGGTTGTTGTTGGAAAGTGGTGTGATAAGAGTGATGTCATTTTTTTGACAACCAAACACAAACCTGAGCTTGTGGTAGTGAAAACAAGGAGAGGTGAAGCGAAAAAACCAAATGAAACTGTGAATTACAATGCAGCAAAACCCATCATTGATCTTTCAGATCAAAAGAAAACCTATCACTCATGCTTGTGGAAGCCAGTGGAAGTGGTATCACAAAGTGGCCTTTGAATTACTAATCAATACTACTCTTGTAAATGCTCATACTTTGTTTGTTCAAATTACAAAACAAAAAATGAGTATCATTGCTTTCCACGAGGCTATTGCAAGTGTGTTCCTTGGTGAGAACTTCAGAGGTGGTCAAGACTGCTGTACACACGTGTACCTGTAATAACCAGTAGCATGTCCACTTGCATTGATACATGCCTGTATTTGTCATGGCATACTATCCACAAGTTCATCAAGGCACTATTAATCCAGATTGTCCCACTCCTCAACGGCGATCTGGCGTAGATCCCTCAGAGTGTTTGGTGGGTTACGTCATCCATAAACAGCCCTTTTCAATTGATCCCAGGAATGTTCGATGGGGTTCATGTCTGGAGAACATGCTAGCCACTTCAGTCGAGCAATGTCGTTATCCTGAAGGAAGTCATTCACAAGATGTGCACAATGGGAGCACGAATTGTCATCCATGAAGATGAATGCCTCACCAATATGCTGCTTATATGGTTGCAGTATCAGTCAGAGGATGGCATTCACATATCGTACAACTGTTTTGGTGCCTTCCACGACCACCAGCGGCATACATCAGCCCCACATAATGCCAGTCGAAAACATCAGGGAACCTCCACCTTGCTGCACTTGCTGGACAGTGTGTCTAAGGTGTTCAGCCTGTTTTGGTTACCTCCAAACATGTCTCCGACGATAGTCTGGTTGAGGGAATATGCAACACTCATCGGTGAAGAGAACGTTATGCCAATCCTGAGCGGCATGTTGCTGGGCTCATCTGTATCATGCTGCATGGTGTTGTGGTTGCAGAGATGGATGTCGGGAGTGAAGTTGTACATCATGCAGCCTATTGCACACAGTTTGAGTCATAACATGACGTCTTGTGCCTGCACGAAAAGCATTATTCAACATGGTGGCATTGCTGTCAGAGTTCCTCTGAGCCATAACCTGTAGGTAGTGGTTGTCCACTGCAATAGTAGCCCTTGAAGGGCCTGAGTGAGGCATGTTATCGGAAGTTCCTGTCTCTCTGTAGCTCCTCTATGTCCGAATAACATCACTTTGATTCACTTCGAGGTGCCTGGACACTTCCCTTGTTGAGAGCTTTTCCTGGCACAAAGTAACAATGGAACTGTGATATTGACTGTCTAGGCATGGTAGAACTACAGACAACACAAGCTGAGTACCTTCTTTCTGGTGGAATGACTGGAACTCATCAGCTGTTGGACCCCCTCTGTCTAATAGGCGCTGCTCATGCATGGTTGTTTACATATTTGGGTGGGTATAGTGGCATCTCTGAACAGTCAAAGTGACTGTGTCTGTGATACAATATCCAAAGTGAATGTCTGTCTCCAGGAGCTCTGGGAACCGGGGTGAAGCAAAACATTTTTTTGATGTGTGTATTAAAAACATTGCTTACCATTTCTTCTGTTGCTGTGTGTATGTTGGGATTGATTGCAATACTAGTGTCATAAGCAGAAAGAACTAACTCTGCTTATTGCATGTTAAACGAAAGTCACTTACATTAATGAGAAACAATAATGGATCTAAGATTCTCAGTCAGAAGAATCTCCCCTACTTACATTGGTTGAATTATTAAGTAAAACTTTGAACTTCTTTTTGTTAAATATGCCATTATGCATAGGTTCACTATCCCATCAAATCCATGCTGTGGTTTACTGAAGATATTATAATTGCACAGGTGAAATATTGTTCCACAATATGTATCATTCTCAAACATTTCAGAACATGGTGTCGTGTGGTGAAATGTGTAAGCAGTTTTGACATCCCACCTGTCACCTTTTTGATAATAGGTTTTAAGAATCTCTGAGTTAGTGATGCATTACATATTTTAGAAAAGACAGCAAGTATTACACGGGAACAAGTCTTTAATACTCTGTTGAAAACGCCATAAAATCCAGATGTGGTTTTATTTTTGATAGAATGTATGATTTTCTTCATTTCAGAAGAAGTAAGTGAGACTTTTGTTTATTGACATACTTTTTCGACATACTGCTATATGATTATTAAACATATCTACTATCTGTGACTAATCATTTATTGCCCTTCCCTTTAAATGAGTAATGATGTTACCCTGTTCTGTGCACCTGTCGTCCCATCTTCCAGTTCACTACACTTTGCATAGATTTAATCTGTTATCGACATTACTGACTTCTGAAATAATGTACTTGATTTTTTTTTCCATAAGTTTTCTCAGTAATTCTGAATAGTTTTTGCAGTTCACTCCTACTGTAGGATCTTTACTTAATGTTGTCAATAGGTGTGTTTCCCTCTTCCTTTCACTAAATACTTTAATTCATCTAGTTATCCATGGATTTTTACATTGCTGTTTAATGTCTTTTCTGATTAGCTTATGTGGAAAACTATTTTCAAATAATAATAATATGAATTTCCATGGGATAAACTAAATTGTATGTCAGCATTCGGTTAATTATAAATTTGATCCCACTGTACTTAAGAATATTAGTCCTGGAGTCTTTAATAATTCTAAATGAAGAGCATCTATTCTGTAAGGCACTATATTATTTATCCTATCCAATTGTTCACCATGATCAGAGGACACATATGTTGCCGGGTATACAGTTATTATCTTCCTTTGATCTTCATCTAAGAAAAAATTATTGGTTATGGCCATACTGACTTTATCCACCTGTGTTGGAAAGTTAATTACTGAGAACTAATTTTAGGACCCGAATAAGGTTTCCAAAGGTAGATAGCATAGCAAGGAATCCAAACTCCTCATAAACAGTTCAAAGTATCCCAATGGGGGTCACCACAGGCAAGGCACATTAATGTGTCCACCACCTATGGTCGATGTCAATGTGCAATAAACATTCACAGATGGCAGGTGGTAGTGCTAGCAGGCTAGGGTATATATAAATCATGTTTGGGGGACATGGAAAGCAGTGGAGTCATCATAATAATGTGGGAATGGAGCAGTTTATCCGATGTCCAGTAAGGTATGATCATTGGCTTGTGGACCAAGTGTGGAATCAGTTCTAAAAGGCTAAGTTTTAAAAGTGTTCTCATGCCACCATGGTTAAAATATACTAAGTGTGGCGAAATGGCACTATCCAAAACTGAGGCCATGGCAACTGGGGTTCACCAAAGAACACAGATATATGGGTGAAAAAAAGGCTACAGAGATATGCATGGGCAATCAGACATACAACAGTTGAGCTACTGATCACCTAGATGAACCAAGGGGCTATCAACAGTGTCCACTCAATCACCATCCAGTAAACATTGCTGCATGTGAGCATCAGCAGCAGGCACCTGGTTCATGCAGCCATGCTGACTTCAGTTCATCAGCTGGATGTCCTCTGACTGGTGACAAGTGGCCTGTTCAGATGAAGTATGTTTTACATTCCATAGGACAGGTGGCATTTGATCTGTGTAGCCCTGCAAGAATTTTTGGAAGGATCCAGGTTGGAGAAGGGAACATTATGGTCTGGGGAATGTTTTTGTGGCATTCCCTGGGTGATCTCATCATTCTGGAAGGTACAGTGATGTAACACAAGTATGCATCTATCCTTGGGGACCATGTCCACCCCTACATGCACTTTGTTTTCCTTCACATGATGGTATCTACCAGCAGAACAATGCAAACATGTCACACATGGCCACCAAACATTAGCAAATTCTCTGGATCCTCTGTTACCTGGCTAAGGCTAGCACTTGGCTTCACAATAGTAGTGACCTGGTACCCTGAGCCTTTACCATCTGGCCTACAAACCTGCAATGCCTATTATGTAGCAGCAAGATGGTTTTCCTACTAATTTCTTTTGTTAATGATCTAGGGAATGGTCCACTAGAACATGTCAAAACCTCCCCTGGAACTTGTTATACAGGGAGAATACACAGAAAAAAAGAGAGAGCTGGAATTTAGTTGTCAAGACACACTCTAAATATTTTTTTTATTGTTGAAAATTGGCAAATTCATAGCTCATGTGGTGGGTGGAGACGGGCATATAGCCTTGGTAGATGCCATATTTGATTGAATTTGCAACTCATTTAATACCTTTAATAATTAGTAACTGCCTTTGTGGGTCTGCTAAGTATTAACAATGGAGACAAAACTGAATTAATTTTCTTTGTAATTTCTTTGTATAAGCGTGCTAATAGCATCTGTCTTTGTGCCAATTCCAGCATTTCACAGTAATGTGGAATCCAACTAATGTTTTCAACCTCACAAAGGTAAAATATGGAGAATGTGGTACGCAGTCAAAATCATCTACTTGTCCTGAAGACCTAGATGTGTATCATTTATTAGTTAATTTAGTGACTATTCATTTGAATGATGTTGCCATTTTGTTAATAACTGTGGAAACATTACAAGAGATGGGGAATAACTTGGACGATTCTGTGAATTGTGGGTTCAGCAATGATTGTTGTGCCAATTGAAGTCCATAACAAGAATAGACTAGCTTCCAAGCTCAAAGACAACATACAGTAATAGCTTTCGGTGACACAGAAAAATCTGTAAATTTTTTGGTTACTCATGGGAGAGAGGAAACAACACAATTTAAGCAGTGTGCAAAGCCAGTTTTGCTTCATAAAATCTGAACATGAATTGTATAAAAGGAAGAAAAATTTACACGAAGTACAAAACATGAGCCAAAATAAAGCTCGCAAAAGTATGAAAGAAAGACTATTTGAAAAATTTTGAACTGCATGTGATAATCAGAACACTGTTACTGAAGAAGATCTGTGATACTGGGCACTTTGAATTGCAAGTGAGATTAACATTACTTTTTTATGAGTTTCTTTGACCTTGTTAAACAGATTCAGGAAATTATATGGAAAGGAAGGTTGCAAAATTACAAAATTTGTCTCAAGTAAATGTGTAGAGGAGATTTGATTAATAGGTAACACTATAGAGAAATTCATAGCTAGTGTGATAGCTTCTTGCTATCCTCTAAAATCTTTATATAAAACCAATCAGAGAGAGAGATTCACTTGTACAATTGATGAATGCTATGACACATTTGTGTACAACAATGCCAGTGTTATGTGTCAATGGAATACTGATTCCACTGCTTCATATCTGCCCTCAATAACCTAAAGACAAATTAGAACCAAAATTAGAAAAAAAGGACTGTTTACTCACAAGAATCTTGGAATCAACTCAGAAAAAGCTGGAAAAAGGGGGAAATAATTTTCAATGTTACATCAAAACCTCTTCTTTCCATCTGCAGAAAGTAATTCATTGCTTTTGTTAGATTCTTTGGCTGGACATAATGACACCTCTGTCTTCAGGACGACAATGAAAAAACACTAATATGGTTGTGATTCCACCCAGAACTAATGGTGTGATTCAGCCTCTCAATAAAAATATATTTGAACAGTATAAAGCAGTATTCAGAAAATTGTCAGGCAGTATAATTTTTGATAGCTCTTTGTCAGCAGAATGGTACTGTTAAATTTTGGTCATTTCTACATTGTCAGTTTGCGTCACCACATTTTACAAATTTTATCAAGTATGGTAGGAATACAGTACATTATGCAGAACAATGCCCATGACAATTTCTTATTCCTTTCCAAAATGAAACTAAAAATGACTGGAAAGAGTCTGAATGCATTAATTTATCTTTTATCAAGGGTGTGGGGGTATAAGCAAAATGTTTGTTTTCATCATCCAGTGGTCACTTAGCATTTTTGTGATGACTACAAAGAACTGTTTCATTGTCAGTAAAATTATTATAAGAACTGTGCTACAGGAACAGTTATAAAATCTTTAATGTCAACAAATTAGTACTGACTGATGGAAGTCGCCTGTAATGTATCATCATACATTGCCTTGATTTTCTTTCTTCTGCCAGTTACTTGTTTAACATTTTTGGGTAGGTTTTGACATGTCAGATTGGACCCATACCTCATTAGTTTCTTTGCTAGAAGTCTGCTGCACCATACTGTGAACCATAACTGGATGAGGCTCTTCCCCTCATACTTCAGGTAACACTTCAGACTTATTGGATACTGTAAGTGAAAATGTAATTGAAGAAGTTGAAGAACTGTTCCCTTTATGCCCATAACTTGTTACCTTTAACAAGCAGCCATCATCCTCCATTTAACCTGTCTAGTTAAAATTTCATGTAAACTGATTTAGCCTAACGGGCACGAATCTTTGCTTCTTGTTCAGACATTATTTTATCTTTTATGCAGAACCCACAATTCCATGGGAGAGCCTTGTTGACATCCCCCTTGAGTTCCCCACTGAAATCTCCCCAATGGAACTTCTCATTTTTTGCTTTCTTCTTCTTCTTCTTCCTCTTCCTTGCCTGTTCCTGTTTTCTCCACAAGGCTGGTGCTGTTATACAGATTTTGGCAATGTTAGTGACAGATGGTGACTGAATGCCCTTCCTGACATCTCTACTCCCCCAGAGGTGGAATCTGTGTACTCAATCATTCTGCCTCTAGAGTAAACCGCACGTGCAAGTGTCAGAATATTCTCTAAATATTAGCACAGTGTGTGTCTGAGGTGGGACATGAGTACCAGGCTAGTCAGGCTAGTATCCATGTAGATGGACATGGGAAACCACCTATAAACCAGGCTGGCTAGCTCGCCAACCCTCATTGTTAATCCATGAGATATATTCAGTTTGGGGCATGCTCATTTCTCTAAATTCTGGAAGTGGCATATTAATTCACTCAGCTACCTGGACGAGTCACAATGGAACTCAACCCAGCAACCGTACCACTCCCTGCATGAATATCCTCCTTCAATGTTGATCCAACACTTAAAAATAAAACTAAATAACTTAACACCAATTTTTGTTATTTATGGGTGGCAAAATGTTGATCCAACACTTAAAAATAAAACTAAATAACTTAACACCAATTTTTGTTATTTATGGGTGGCAAAAATTTGGCATACAGGTTAATTTCTCAGGTGCATGATGTAACATAAAAAGGCAGTTATTCCCACTTAATGCATGAGCTAAGCACTCAACTAACCACAGTACATTTTAAGAAACTTCTTCACAATAACATATAACTCTTAACCATCACAGGTCATGGTTGTTATGTGATAATTTGACTAAGAGCAAAATATGGCATACTATGTATGATGGGATTTTATGTGATAATTTAAATACAAAACCTCAGGTCAAAAAACCATCAATTGACCATATAAATGAAATATAATGGAATGAGCTTACTTATTAAAGATGTTTTAAACAATCACTTTTCCATTAGAAAATAGTGTATTCTGCATGACTAACACTGATGCAGCTACTGAGGGGCACCTGTGCTGCCAACCAGCAGGTAGATAGTTTGAGAATGACCCGATGAAACAGATTTTCGAATGGATGTTTAGGGTAATGAGGAGTAGAATCTCACCCTCAAGAGTCAAGGCCATGAAGATGTCATCAATAAATCTGAAAACAGATGGGTTAAAGTATTGGGTCACTAGGAGGATTCATGTATTTATTTATATTACTTCAAGTTCCATTAATACCAATAGCATTATAGTCATTTTGACATGGGAATAGTAAGTGTTGTTTTCTATTTACAGTGTTGATTTTTAAAAATTTACAGTAATTGGTACATCAAGTTGCAATATAGTAAATTAATGGTAGTACTTATGAGCTAATGTTACACAATAATACATTAAAATAAATAGTGTGCATAATGCAATAAGACATCAGAATCAATATTTTCATATACAAGAATATTTTGAAAAGGATAAATTGCTGCTCACCATAAATTGCAGACAGGCACAGTGGAAAGACAGCTATACGGTTAGCCAAAGCCTTCTTCAGAAAAGAAAAGAAATAAAACACACACACACACACACACACACACACACACAAAAGCAAGCACACCTCATGCACACATGACTATTATCTCCCCACTTTTGGAGCTCTAAAGCATCTTACCAAGAGTAGTGCAAGCATGTGCAGTTTACTATAATATAGGTTATGTACAAATAAATATTTACAGTAAGAAATTTGTACTATGTGTATTTAGCATATATAGAACAACAAATAACTGCATGAACAGGACACAAAATTGAATACCACTGAAGATGCCTAACATAAATAAGTGAAACATGTCTGGTATTCAAGAATAAATTTTAGTTGCAAAAGATTGGAGTTTTCTTATCTTTATGATAAAACATAATTGAAGTTAGCAATGGAGGAAAATGGATGCAATTATTAATGATGATATTGCTCGTACTGAGATAGCTTGAAAACTGATGATACCTCGTTCAACAGTTCCACCTCTAAAACTTCAAAGAAACTGGGAATTAGAAAACTGTCAAGCAATGTGTTATTGTGCAATGCCTGTGTTTGTAGGAGGAAGGTTAATGAAGGAACTGTTTGAGATAAGAAACAGGATACTAAGTAGTTATATGTTCCATAGTCCATATGCACAATTTATTACAGACTACATCAATTTGCAGAGTATTAACATTACCAGTATTTGAATATAGTTTCATGCTAACATTTGCACATTAGTCTACAAAGTATAATTAAACAGCAGAAATAAAAATATGTTACGTATAAGCTAAACATAGATACAAATTTCTGAATAAAAATTATTATACGAAATATGAGGAGTTACCCAGAAGAATCTTTTCTTATTTACTTTCAAATTTAATTTCCTTTCTTTTAGGCATTTAGTGTAATTGAGTAAGTGATCAAAGATTCTGGTAGCAGCATTATTAGCCCCTATATCACCTCAATTAAATTTTAATTAAGAGAAATAAGGTATTTTTTTAGTTTTGTAATTATAGATTCATTATTTCTTTTGTACTCTTAATTTTTCTTTGTTTAATATAGTGTGTTTTGATCTCAGTAGTTAATGACAGATTAAAGTCATATGCTTCACAGATATTTGAAACCATATCAGTGACATTCTTTATCAAAACTGTGAACATGCTTAATTCACTGACACTTTTGTAAAACCCAAAACTCCATAAAAGAAGTGTAAGTTATTCATGATACACTTCCTTCTAATGATCTAACTTATAAGTTTATAGTTAAGCATAATTGAGTACACTTTTTTCTGAGTAATGTATTTCAGTAGGTATTTTGATATCTTTAACTGTCATGAATTTTTTTGCACCTTTTATCCTTTTTTTAACTTTTTAAAACTAAAGTTATAATAAAGTCATCTCTCTTACATTTTCCATAGGGTAAAATAAATGATATGAGTTGTTGGGAATGGAACACAGATGAAATCAGAAGTTGAAGAGATTCTGAAAGATAGAAGTAATTCATTGTAAATTACTAAATGATGAGAATTAAATATTGGGAGACCACATTTTAGATTAAACATCTGTTTTTACATTGTGTACAGTTTGTGGGCTACTTCATTGTTTAATGAATATTATTGCTTATTTCAGTGTTAATCTTGATTTTAATTGTGTATAATGCCATATGCAAAGAAGACACACAAAAGAAAAAAGAGGAAGATTGTGTTGGAGAAAACATCATAAAATATGATGATGAAGGTGGTGGAAAGGATTCTATGATGGAATCAGATGTGACAAATGTGCAACAGGATAGTAAAAAATCAATGGATGCATCAACAGAGACATTATCCAGTGAGTACATTTTGTTATCATTTAATTCTGGAATAGCACAGAAGATGCAGAACTCTTGATTACAACAGAGCATTTCCATAAAGGTGCATAAAAACCTGTTCTCTTGAGAGTAAAGATTATGAAGTGACAGATTGTCTGTTATTAAAGTTCCAAAATGAGGTTCTATTCTACATAAGGTAAGTTCACAACAACTAATCTTCTGACAGTTGTAAAAGGGAATAATAAACATATGTCACTTTACTCCATTTCTTTCATTTTTTTAATGGTAGAAAATACTTTATCCCTTTTTGAGTCACAAAAAGCTAAACAAATATGATAGGTGGGTGCTAGTAACATTTCTGACTGAAGATAAGTAAATATTTACTGGATGTTGAAACTAAAACAATTGGTGCAGTTATTACAAGACAGAAATTTTTAAGTTTTTAATTTTCAGAATTCCCTAAAATCCTTTCACCAAAAATGGGGAAAAGATAGAGCAAATTCACAGGAACTAGACGAAAGGGATATTAAGCCCTTTTTCAGGAGAGACAATTGCAGACATCAGGTCACTGCCTTGTAGTCACCAGAGTTCAGTTATTTTATGTCAGAGTCTTATGATTAAGCATACATACTACTGACACAGTTAAAAATTGGCCTTGTTTTCTTGAGAGCCTATGTACTGAGTGTCGTTACTGTGCGACATTCTTCAGACTCTGATTTTAGGCTTCGCTTCTCTCAGCTCAAGTGTCATGGAAGCAAATTCTTTCCCATTCTGTCAAACTGAGAGCATTTCTCTCATTGTATATTTACATCTGCTGGGAAGTGTTATTTGTTGTATACTCTAGTAACAGTCAGTGCAATGGCCAGTCAGGACTGGTTCAAGTAAGCAGTGACCAGTGGACATGGGATGGGATTCTCCATGACTGGCACATACATACATGAATGAGGCAGTCAGAGAAGGCACATTGTCAACTACAATAAACAAAATATGTGAAAGAGTTTGCGTTTTCAGGGATAATATGTTATAGACTTTAATCAAGATACAATAAAACCAAATATACCATAAAAATCACAATTCAGATCAGATTCTTTATTAGCCATTGACCACATGTAGTGAAATGGGCTTTATGTTGATATACAATAGCGATCTCTATATTAATTACTGTTCACATTGCATGTGCAAACAATTTCTCTTATATTAACCTGTTGTACAGAATTGTAATTCTGATCCTAAAACTCATTTTCGACACTACTAGTATTCCGCAATTCTTTCAAACTGGAGAATGGATTGTTTATTAACCATGTATAAAACTTACTTTTAAAATTATCAAAAGGTGTATTCATTGCAGAATGTGGCAATTTATTAAAAACAGTTATTTCAGACAGTTCACTTTGTGAGAGTTGCCTGTTTTTGTCACCCTATGTCTAGCAATGTCAATACTAATATTATTTCTAATGTCATGACAGCATTTGTTCTCTCTTGTGTCAATCTCTGCTATGTTTTTTTTTTTTTTTTTTTTTTTTTTTTTGTGCATATATCAATGATACATAGATGTAAAGATTTATCACAGGCCTCAGGCTTCCCTTGGACCAACCATACACATTATTCTTAGCACCTTCTTTCCCTCAGTAATACATCACTAACGTGACATGAGTGACCCCATAACAACAGCCCATGTTGTTGTTGTGGTCTTCAGTCCTGAGACTGGTTTGATGCAGCTCTCCATGCTACTCTATCCTGTGCAAGCTTCTTCATCTCCAAGTACCTACTGCAACCTACATCCTTCTGAATCTGTTTAGTGTATTCATCTTTTGGTCTCCCTCTACGATTTTTTCCCTCCACACTGCCCTCCAATACTAAATTGGTGATCCCTTGATGCCTCAGAACATGTCCTACCAACCGATCCCTTCTTCTAGTCAAGTTGTGCCACAAGCTCTTCTTCTCCCCAATCCTATTCAATACCTCCTCATTAGTCATGTGATCTACCCATCTAATCTTCAGCATTCTTGTGTAGCACCACATTTCTAAAGCTTCGATTCTCTTCTTGTCCAAACTAATTATCGTCCATGTTTCACTTCCATACATGGCTACGCTCCGTACAAATACTTTCAGAAACGACTTCCTGACACTTAAATCTATACTCAATGTTAACAAATTTCTCTTCTTCAGAAACGCTTTCCTTGCCATTGCCAGTCTACATTTGATATCCTCTCTACTTCGACCGTCATCAGTTATTTTGCTCCCCAAATATCAAAACTCCTTTACTACTTTAAGTGTCTCATTTCCTAATCTAATTCCCTCAGCATCACCTGACTTAATTCGAATACATTCCATTATCCTCATTTTGCTTTTGTTGATGTTCATCTTATACCCTCCTTTCATGACACTGTCCATTCCGTTCAACTGCTCTTCCAAGTTCTTTGATGCCTCTGACAGAATTACAATGTCATCGGTGAACCTCAAAGTTTTTATTTCTTCTCCATGGATTTTAATACCTACTCCGAATTTTTCTTTTGTTTCCTTCACTGCTCAATATACAGATTGAATAACATCGGGGAGAGGCTACAACCCTGTCTCACTCTTTTCGCAATCACTGCTTCTCTTTCGTGCCCCTTGACTCTTATAACTGCCATCTGGTTTCTGTACAAATTGTAAATAGCCTTTCACTCTCTGTATTTTACCCCTGCCACCTTCAGAATTTGAGAGAGAATATTCCAGTCGACATTGTCAAAATCTTTCTCTAAATCTACAAATGCTAGAAACGTAGGTTTGCCTTTCCTTAATCTAGCTTCTAAGATACGTTGTAGGATCGGTATTGCCTCACGTGTTCCAACGTTTCTACGGCATCCAAACTGATCTTCCCCGAGGTCTGCTTCTACCAGTTTTTCCATTTTTCTGTAAAGAATTCGTGTTAGTATTTTGCATCCGTGACTTATTAAACTGATAGTTCGGTAATTTTCACATCTGTCAGCACCAGCTTTCTTTGGGATTGGAATTATTATATTCTTCTTGAAGTCTGAGGGTATTTAGCCTGTCCTAAACATTTTGCTCGCCAGATGGTAGAGTTTTGTCAGGACTGGCTCTCCCAAGGCCATCAGTAGTTCTAATGGAATGTTGTCTACTCCCGGGGCCTTGTTTCGACTCAGGTCTTTCAGTGCTCTGTCAAACTCTTCACACAGTGTCGTATCTCCTATTTCATCTTCATCTACATCCTCTTTCATTTCCACAATATTGTCCTCAAGTACATCGCCCTTGTATAGACCCTCTATATACTCCTTCCACCTTTCTGCTTTCCCTTCTTTGCTTAGAACTGGGTTTCCATCTGAGCTCTTGATATTCATAGAAGTGGTTCTCTTTTCTTCAAAGGTCTCTTTAATTTTCCTGTAGGCAGTATCTATCTTACCCCTAGTGAGATAAACCTCTACATCCTTACATTTGTCCTCTAGCCATCCCTGCTTAGCCATTTTGCACTTCCTGTCGATCTCATTTTTGAGACATTTGTATTACTTTTTGCCTGCTTCATTTACTGCATTTTTATATCTTCTCCTTTCATCAATTAAATTCAATATTTCTTCTGTTACCCAAGGACTTCTACTAGCCCTTGTCTTTTTACCTACTAGATCCTCTGCTGCCTTCACTACTTCATCTCTCAAAGCTACCCATCCTTCTTCTACTGTATTTCTTTCCCCCATTCCTGTTACTTGTTCCCTTATGCTCTCCCTGAAACTTTGTACAACCTCTGGTATAGTCAGTTTATCCAGGTCCCATCTCCTTAAATTCCCACCTTTTTGCAGCTTCTTCAGTTTTAATCTACAGTTCATAACCAATATATTGTGGTCAGAATCCATATCTGCCCCTGGAAATGTCTTACAATTTAAAACCTGGTTCCTAAATCTCTGTCTTACCGTTATATAATCTATCTGAAACCTTTTAGTATCTCCAGGGTTCTTCCATGTATACAACCTTCTTTCATGATTCTTGAACCAAGAGTTAGCTATGATTAAGTTGTGCTCAGGCGGCTTCCTCTTTCATTTCTTAGCCCCAATCCATATTCACCTACTATGTTTCCTTCTCTCCCTTTTCCTACTACCGAATTCCAATCACCCATGACTATTAAATTTTCGTCTCCCTTCACTATCTGAATAATTTCTTTTATTTCATCATACATTTCTTCAATTTCTTCGTCATCTGCAGAGCTAGTTGGTATATAAACTTGTACTACTGTACTAGGCATGGGCTTCGTGTCTATCTTGGCCACAATAATGCATTCACTGTGCTGTTTGTAGTAGCTTACCTGCACTCCTATTTTTTTATTCATTATTAAACCAACTCCTGCATTACCCCTACTTGATTTTGTATTTATAACCCTGTATTCGCCTGACCAAAAGTCTTGTTCCTCCTGCCAGTGAACTTCACTAATTCCTACTATATCTAACTTTAATCTATCCATTTCCCTTTTTAAATTTTCTAACCTACCTGCTCGATTAAGGGATCTGACATTCCACGCTCCGATCCGTAGAATGCCAGTTTTCTTTCTCCTGATAACGATGTCCTCCTTAGTAGTCCCCGCCCGGAGATCCGAGTGGGGGACTATTTTACCTCCGGAATATCTTACCCAAGAGGACGCCATCATCATTTAACCATACAGTAAAGCTGCATGCCCTCGGGAAAAATTACGGCTGTAGTTTCCCCTTGCTTTCAGCCGTTCGCAGTACCAGCACAGCAAGGTCGTTTTGGTTAGTGTTACAAGGCCCAATCAGTCAATCATCCAGACTATTGGCCCTGCAACTACTTAAAAGGCTGCTGCCCCTCTTCAGGAACCACACGTTTGTCTGGCCTCTCAACAGATACCCCTCCGTTGTGGTAGCACCTACGGTACGGCTATCTGTATCGCTGAGGCACGCTAGCCTCCCCACCAACGGCAAGGTCCATGGTTCTTGATATCAGATAATTTCCATATGAGAGAGCACACCCTTGATATCATTCTGCAGACATGATTAATAGGGGTTTGCCACTTTAGTTTGAAATCAGTATGTATTCCAAGCAGTTTTACAGATTTTGCTTCTACGTCTTTATCTTGTTCCAGCAGCATGTGTTGAGTTTTCTCTAGATGCAGAGTAGTTTATTATAGTTTATTAGATGTGAACCAATTTAGTGTTAAGGAGAGTGTGTCCCGTGATTCTCGCATAACCGTAACCTATCTTGATCTGTGGTGAAGGCTATGTTTTTCAGAGTAGTTTCTAACTGGTATGTGAAAAATTACTTCAAATATTTTGAGAAAGATTGCAACAATAGATATATGCCTGTAGTTCTCCGGGAGATTCTTTCCCCCTTTTTGTGTATAGGCATTGCATTAGCTTTTGAAATATTGAGCTGGTCGGAGATAACTCCAAACTCCAGGCTTTTATTCATACTAAAAGCAAGTGGTTTGCAAATAAGGTGTATTGTCCTTTTCAATGTATAATTAGATAGCCAGTAACAGTTCATGCTTTTTGAGTTAGAAAAATTTCAAACAGCTTTTACTGTTGCTGCAAGATCCCAGTGGAATTCATTTACTCTAGGAAGATGATCAGCAAGTATGTCAGTTTCTGATGTGTCTGACTGGTTAATTTTAGGTCTTAATTCATTTACTATAATAATAAAGTATCTACTGAGCTCTTCTGGCTGAAGCAGAATGTTTTAATTTAGATAGAAGTGGATTCTTGTGTTATGATATCCCAAACACCTTTATATTTCTCAGAGCTGCTGCTATATAATTTCCTTCTATGTAATTTCTTCTATGTAATTTTCATAGGGAAATTGTTTGGCAAGTATAAGTTCAGCTTTATAATGTTTTTTATATTTCGGGCAGGCTTTATAAAAAATGTCATACTGCTCTGTGCAGTGTTTGCAATTATTTGTACACAACTCGTACAGTGAAAGCATGTTTTCCCAGATACTAGCAAGGTCGTAAGTGAACCATTTAAGTTTAGAACTGTTTGTTTTCTTTTTCCTTTTATTGTTTGGTTCAGACTGTTTCTTTTCAGTGGTGAACAAGAGTACCATAAATCAATATATGTCTTCAAGAAATTATTGCAGAAAGTTTCAGCAGTTAATTTATTTGCATCATATTCATAAACAAAGTCTCAATTTGTGTTTCTAAGGCAGTCTGTGAATAATTTAAAACATTCCTCTTTCTGACCTCTAACTCATGGCAAGCTTGGCAGTTGTTATCTGACTGTGCATGGTGGTGTGTGCGATGTAGTGGATCATGATTTGCAAAACATTCATATGCACTGTTTAGGTCTCTTGAAAAATTAACTATCATATTGTCAAAACAGGCATTTCCACATGTTGGGCTATTGTTAGTACAAATAAATTTAATGATCTGAGCATGTTTAAAAATGTTTTCGAGTTGCACTCACTTGAGCCAGACAGCTCTATGTTGAAATCACCACATACAGCAACATGAGTTTAGAGTTTTAAAATTTTTCTTAACATTTCTTCAAATTTCTCAAACAATAAATTAACATCATCATTTGGTGATTTATACAAATTGGATGATTTTGATATTCTATTCACTCAGTCTTATACAGCTAAATGTGCCACTTAATTCATTGGAGTATGATCTTATATCTATTTTTTTAAAAAAATATGTATTGTCTCAGAAATGCTGCAATCTGCCCTCCACGCCCCCTTTTTTCCCTATTTCTGCTCATTATAGCTGCCAGAGTGTGCTCTTAGGGTATGGCCAATGTTATGAGACGCACAATACATCACATTTTTTATCTTACAAAAATGTTCCAACTCTAATAATTTATTCCTATTGAAATGATCTCATTGCAGCTTTAAGCTTGGTTATATGATAAATATTAAGAACATTACAATTGCTTTTAATTGTGGTTATTTTTCTGGACAGTAAAAATTAACAACAGTTAGATCATTGAAGCTTTCCCACCATATGACATATCAAATTAAAGCTGACAATGTCAACACCACTACTGACCTTATGTCAAAGCTTGCATTTATATTTTAAATTACTAATTATTTTATAAAAATTATATATGAAAATATGCTACAGCCATAATCATTCACAAGCTACATGGGTTATGAAGACAGCATGAGTTATGTAGCTTCTCACCTTACCATCCTAGTTAATGCTTCATAGAATTAAGTATTACTTATACTTTATAGGGTTAAGTAAGTAAATGTCCATTAAGGAAAGTTATATTAAATCACTGTTGAAGTGCAAATAATAAAAAGTAAAACACAATACGTACAGGACAAGAGAATACTCTTTCTTTGGGATGGCTTCATGCATTTTATAATTTTGACTTAATTTTTTCATATTGTAAAACAAGGTGTAAACATGTTTATGAAATATATAGATACCTTACGTAATATTATATAGTTTGTGTAATTTTAGGTTGTAAAATGACTGTAATAATTGTGGGTTTATTCTAATAATGTGTACATATGTGAAAATAGTCTTTCTTTTGAATGATGGCCATTCTTTGAGTAATTAACATGGATTCAGTAATGCATGGTGTCACAAAACGTATTTAAGGGGAAGCAGAAGTGCGACAGCTGTCTTTTGTTGTTGGGGGCTGCATCTGTGGGTTTGCTTAGTGGTACCTGAGAGTGTCGAGGTGTCAAAGCAGCAGCTCTATATGAATGCTTTAAATTTATTCCATTTCCAATCACTGGACTTAAAATGATTTTGAAGTGTGCAGGCTCATATGTCTACTTTTCATTAGACTTGTATTACAATGGAGATAAGCAATTATTGATATAATGTAAATGGGAAAAAAAGAGCTGCTCCCCAAGTGGTGGCAGGGGACAATGCACACAAAAGGATTTAACATTTACAAGCTTTCAGAGCCAGTGGCTCCTTCTTCTGGTAGAACCCTTCAACTCTTCTGCCAGAAGAAGGAGCCACTGGCTCTGAAAATTGGCACACATTAAATCCTTTTGTGTGTGTGTTCCCCTGCTGTTGCTTGGTGAGTAGAGTTTTTATCTATCCACTTACATTATTTCATTAGACTTGAGTAGTTTTGGCTGATCACAGGCTCATAGTTTAACTTTTCAATGAACTTACAATAGTGGTTTCAGAGATTGAGTTTCAGTGCCCTTAATAACCTCAACTTTATTTGTGGAACTTGAGGCAGCTGAGAACTTTGAAAATGTTTTGTGGCAGTTAATATTGAGACTTACACGTGATGGACTTGTTTTCTTGTTTTTGCAGCTTTTTTAGGATAATAAACTTTAGTCTTATGTTATGATTAGCAGCAAGAGACTGTACTATTGGATGACAAGCATCAACTTTCAAATTTTGTAATTAAAAGTCTGCTCTTTAGTTAATGCATGGGCTTAAGAATGCTGGTGTACAGTTTCCCCCTTGTGTTTTTTTAAATTATTTTTTATCTTTTTTTAAATACATATGTTGTTGTGATCTGTTCTGTACATCAAGTGGTGTGCTTTAATTATATGTATATGTGCAGTTCATTAAAATTTATGATTTGTATGCACATATATGCATAGTAACAAACCGAATGACACTGCACACACTAAAGTGAGAACACAAATTATTTATCACAAGCAAATTACACAGTCTTTTGTTATTGTGGAAATATTTTTTTAAGGATTAATGCCTGCAATATGAAACATGTAAAGAGCGGTGTGAAGCACTGTACTGTCTGTTAACAAAATATCTCAGGCTATTTTTGCATTGCAATTTCATTGAAATTAATTCTGCTTTAATGTCATGGGTTCACGTAGAGAAATACTATTGTGTAGCGTATTGATCATTGATCATTTCAGAGTAAGTTGATTTCTGTTAATTTACATACCTGAAATAAAATATAGCCATTATGCGGCAGGCTCATGAACTTAATGAAAACTGCTATTAATCTTTACAGATAAACTAAAATGACACTGGAGTTAAATAGTATAATAAAAATGCAAACTTTGTAGGCTATTGCTGTAGCTTGGAGCCATTTAATATAGGCAGGAAGTAGCACCTGGTCACCGGCACGAATTCGCCCGGCAGATTTGTGTCGAGGTCCGGTGAACCGGCCAGTCTGTGGATGGTTTTTAGGCAGTTTTCCATTTGCCTCAGCGAATGCGGGCTGGTTCCCCTTATTCCGCCTCAGTTACACTATGTCGGCGATTGCTGCGCAAACAAGTTCTCTACATACACATACACCACCATTAATCTACCACGCAAACATAGGGGCTACACTCGTCTGGTGTGAGACGTCCCTGGAGAGTCCACCAGGGTCCGAACCGCACAATAACCCTGGGTTCAGTGTGGGGTGGTGGAGGGGTGAAGTGGACTACGGTGTTCATCATGGGGTTGTGGACCACTGTGGCTGCGGCGGGGACAGAACCTCTCCATTGTTTCTAGGTCCCCGGTTAACATACAATACAATACAATACAATATTGGCAATCTTCAAATAATACATTGCGGCTGTGCAAATGACCGGCAACAATCATTCGTAAGCTCACATATATTCTGAAAAATAAGTTATTAGTTTCCTATCATGTAGGAATGCTAAAGAAACATAAATAAAGGTTTTAAGAGCAAATAAACGGATATATTTAACCAGAATGCAATGTAAGTACGCTTACAATGTCTTTCAATCTAACCTCATCCAAGATCAAGGCCAGAGTAAGTAATTACATAAAATCATTCGACTGTTTTACAGATATTAATATTTTTAACATGGGACAAAGAATAATATACATAATAAATTGATATTATTTTAAATACAATTACATTGAATGATAAAGGATTTTCTGTTAATTTTTTGTAAGTCTTTCAAGACTCATAAAACTCTCAATTCATTCCACATCTGCAATTCCCTATGAATAAACAGTATTCTCCCCAGGGCAACCAGTAGATCCTACATCACTGAAGTGAGCTGAGCTTTAGTTTAGTTGTGCATTGCCCCCAGCAATAGCATATTTTAAATCTGGCTGTGCACTCATATTGCTCTGAAAGCTGTGTAAGTCAGTGGTAGTAACAAGTGAAGAAAATGCGTTGAAGTAATAAACTGTTCTTAAGTTTAGTTGTTATTGATAATGGAAATAAACTTTTCTCAACTTTCATTAATATTACTGAACTTGAAATGTAAATTTGGCTTTTCAAAGTTTTGTGTTACATTATTTTTCAGAGTATCCTTTAGATACTGAGCCACATGTTCCCCCATCCATTGAAGACCCTAATTACAGCAATAGTCAAATGGCCTCAGTAGATGATCTCCACAATTTTATTCATGAAGGAAGTGGCAGTGTTGCTGGATCATTGTCGTCACTGGCATCAGGTTAGTTGTTGAGTATTCCAACAGTTATCCCTCTTGTTCTGTTTTCCTAACTGCATTTATGAAGTAATTTTGATACGTGAAAGAAAACACAACCCCTTAATGATTTTATTTATTATCTAGTCAACAGAAGTAGGGAATGGCTAAGTAAAAAAAAAGTCAAACATTTTATTTTCACCATCATTATATTTGTTCATTAAATTAGAACAGCCATGATATTTCTGTTGGAATATGTTAGAGATTCATTTCCTATTGCTGGAGGCACACTTGATTTTTTGTCACTAGAAACTACCTGTGAAATAGGAAGCCTGTAATACGCGTTTTCCATTTCAGGATAATGTGATGTCACTTCCAAAATGTATTGTTTACTCAGAGAGACATACAATTTACTTCACAGTCACAAGTAGATGGGCAGAATATTCAGAATTCCCTGTGACTAATTGTAATCATATTAGGTTACAGAGTGCACTATGATCAAAACGTACAGTATAATGTTATTGTTTATGAACTAACAATCTTTGAAGGAACACTTGTGGAAACAAAGAGACAGAAAAGTTAAGATCTGAGGTGCAAGGACAGCTGTAGAAAACATTGTTCCCACACAGTATTTTGTATATTTGAAGCACTCTTTGATGAAAAGAATTCTGTGTACAGAACTCATGATATGTGAGTTTGTATTCAGAGCACGATGAGAGAGAGCAGATGATGATAGGTACTGCACTATTGTCCATGTATTTTCAGTTTAGTGTGCAGTGGGATTTTTATATTAGTACCATTGGAAAAGCATGTGAGTGACTAAGGTACTCCCAAGTCTAGTCAGTGGGTGTGTCATGAGTTTCTGTGATGTTCCCATAAAAGACTGTACTGAAAGAGGTGTGAGATCTTTGAAGATTGATTGAACCTCACAGTTATTGCATGCAGACCAAATGGTTTGGATTGTATTCTCATGCCTCTACATGTACAAATCATTCTGTAGTGATAGTGTGAAGATGACATCTTGGGACTACAGTATGGACCGCGTACACAACACTACTAATTTTACTTCTTTAATTATAATGATGACTGTAGATTTACATGTCCATAAACATTGTTTTTTGGATCGTTAATAAAAAATTCCAACAAAAATTTTTAAAAAACTTACAGTCACTTTAGTGTCCACCCTTACAATTACACTCAACAGGGTGACACAAAGTGATACCGACAAACTTCTCGTAGTTGTAGAGGGTGCCTGGAGGAACAAACTGAGGATAGCAATCCATATCTGGAAACATTATCCAATGATTCTGTGGAATATCAAAGTTATCTGCTGCTAGGCTACCCATGTGGCAGCAAACATGAGTTTTTATGTTGACATCTCTGCCACAATAATGACTGGCAGTCTTTATGTCATTCTTACGCCAGGCATGGACATCTTTGACACCATCTAATGTCATAAATGCTGTCAGTTCTACTTTGGGAAGTTCCACTTGTGTTCTGCCAGAATGTAAATGCATGTTTCCTGACAACAAAAGGGTGACATAGTGGAAGGTATTTTCCACTGTAATTTCAATGCTCTGGAACCTCACTGGCTATGTTTCTGGATGTGTGTTCTTATGCTCAGTTTGTTGTTCATGATACAACTACAAACTCTCAAAGTTAGTCAGTGAATTATACACTGAAGTGCCAAAGAAACTGGTACAGGTATTTGTATTCAAATACAGACTTATGTAAACAGGCAGAATATGGTGCTGCAGTCGGCAGTGCCTATATAGGACAACAAGTGTCTGGTGCAGCTGTTAAATCAGTTACTGCTGCTAATATGACAGGTTATCAAGACTTAAGTGATTTGAACGTGGTGTTATAGTCAGCACATGAGCAGTGGAACACAGGATCTCCAAGGTAACGATAAAGTGGGGATTTTTCTGTACGACCATTTCATATGTGCCCTGTGAATATCAGGAATCCAGTAAAATATCAAATTTGACATTGCTGTGGCAGAAAAATATCCTGCAAGAACAGGATCAATGATGACTGAAGAGACTCACTCAACATGACAGAAGTGCAACCCTTCTGGAAATTGCTGCAGATTTCAATGCTGGGCCATCAACAAGTGTCAGATCATGAACTGTTCAACAAAACATTATTGATATGGACTTTTGGAGCTGAAGGCCCACTCATGTACTGTTGATGACTGCATGACACAAAGCTTTACATCTCAACTAGGTCTGTCAACGTCGACATAGGACTGTTGATGACTGGAAACATGTTGCCTGGCCAAACGGGTCTCGTTTCAAATTATATCAAGTGGATGGACATGTACAGGTATGGAGACAACGTCATGAATCCATGGACCTCGCATGTCAGCAGGGGACTGATCAAGCTGGTGGAGGCTCTGTAATGGTGTGATGCATGTGCAGTTGGAGTGATATGGGACCCTGGAAACATCTAGATATGACTCTGACAGGTGACACATATATAAGCACTCTGTCCAATCACCTGCATCCATTCATGTCCATTGTGCATTCCGACAAACTTGCGCAATCCCAGCAGGAGAATGAGACACTCGACGCATCCATAATTGCTACGGACTGGCTCCAGGAAAGAGCTTAAACACTTCCGCTGGCCACCAAACTCCCCAGACATGAACATCATTGGGCTTATCTGGGATGCCTTGCAACATGCTGTTCAGGAGAGATCTCCACCCCCTTATACTCTTATGGATTTATGGACAGCCCTGCAGGATTCATTATGTCAATCCCCTCCAGCACTACTTGATACATTAGTTGAGTCCATGCCACATCTTGTTGTGGCACTTCTTCATGCTTGCAGAGGTCCTGCATAATATTAGGCAGATGTACCAGTTTCTTTGGCTCTTCAGTGTATGTACAGGGTGATTATAATTAAAGTTAAACTTTCAAATCGCTGTATAAATAACACCATTGGTCAGAATGACATCAAATTGCAACTGAATATTATCAGAGAAGAGGGATAATGTATAGCAGAAGAAAAACAAATAGTTACAAAATGTAGCAATAGATGGCGATGTAAGCATCATAATTTAATAGTGGTCGATTACAAATGACAAATCAATCATACAACAATGCCTAAGGTGTACATTTGACATTAAACATAGTGTACTACTCAGTGTGCATGGGTGTACAGGTGTAATACTGTTAGTTACATAAGCCCACCCATCGCGGCAAGGTCACATCACACTGGATGGGAAAAATCGGCTTTTGATTGTCCCGAGGTCAAAAACTACATAAAAATCATCATTCACATCAGTTTGTAATTGTCCTGAGGCCAAAATTCGCTAAAAAAGCATGAATCACATTGGTTTTTAACTATCCTGAGGCCAAAAACCGCATAAAAAGCATGAATCACATCGGTTTTTAGTTGTCTTGAGGCCAAAAATCGCATAAAAAGCATCAATCAAAATCAAATCGTATTATTAATTTCCATATGACTGGTGTAAAACATGTTCAATATTCCTCCCACATCGAACATCGTAGCACCTACTGCATCGGCATCCCACTTCACGTCCAGCCAACACAAAAATGGTTCAAATGGCTCTGAGCACTATGGGACTCAACATCTTAGGTCATAAGTCCCCTAGAACTTAGAACTACTTAAACCTAACTAACCTAAGGACATCACACACACCCATGCCCGAGGCAGGATTCGAACCTGCGACCGTAGCAGTCCCGCGGTTCCGGACTGCAGCGCCAGAACCGCTAGACCACCGCGGCCGGCCCAGCCAACACAGGATACCTGTATCATGGGGCATATACTCACCAGGAAAACCTACGTTGTCTGTGTTATTAAAGCAAATAATTACCAGCAACCACAACACAACACAACACTACACCAGGTCTCCATCAAAGGCCGCCAGGGACCGCTACCCATTCATGGAGCCTGCAGAACAGCTTCACCAGACGTCGCAGCTAGCCCAGGAACTACTTTGATATGGCAGTCACATGATCGCAAATAGTTCCCAGAGATACATCCACCAACGGGATTTAAAAGGTGGCACACTGCTGGCAAAAGGCAGTTCGACGCACCACTTGGAAGGATACAGAGCTGCCGCCCCAGCAGTCATGGCCAGATACCTCTCCTAGATGGCCAATCTCTTGTGGACGGACTTGGTATAGTTGACAAACCTCTTGACATTGTAGAATTGTTTATTGTGTTCGCTCCCCATGAAGAGT
This sequence comes from Schistocerca nitens, assembly GCF_023898315.1. NCBI lineage: Eukaryota > Metazoa > Arthropoda > Insecta > Orthoptera > Acrididae > Schistocerca > Schistocerca nitens. The sequence goes on from NC_064619.1 coordinate 361,579,715, forward strand.
TGGGTCTTTCTGTTATTATTATTGTTTGTTATTTGGTATTTCTGTTGATCCAAAGTTGGGATTGAGTAGGTTGTACTTTAGGAGATTGTATTAATGTTTAGTTTTGGTGATCGCAGTAAATTATTTTCGGACTTGTGTTTTCCGCATTTCTAATCTGCTAGTGCACATATTTCACTGGCCACTGTTGAAATCGAGAAAGAACATGTTCCACAACTGATCGAAGTGTTTCCGGGGTCATATTCAGAATGAGTTGCACAATGCATGCCTTCAATGCAGCTAAGTTTACAATCGGAACACTGAACACAATAGCTTTCAGATAGCCCCACAGCCAGAAGTCACACAGATTAAGATCAAGTGATGGGGACAGCCAGGCTGTAGGGAAATGGCAGCTGATAATTCTAGCATTTCTGAAATGGCACTTCAGTGGCTACTGAATTGGATTTGCAGTGTGCAGAGGTGTTCCATCTTGCATAAAAATGATCCCATCCACACATGCACTCTGTTGGAGAGCTGGAATGACATGGCTGTGCAAAAGACACTCATAGTACTTACCAGTGACAGTACAGGTAACAGGACTGGAAGCACCTGTCTCTTAGAAAAAATATGGCCCTATGATAAATGATGCCCTAAACCCACACCACACAGTGACCTTTTCAGGATGAAGTGGTACTGGTTGATTTGTGTGTGGACTTTTCATTGCCCATATTCAACAATTCCGTTTATTGACATATGCTGTCAGATAGAAATGGGCTTTGTCTGTCCACAAAATCTTCCACGGCAGATAATTGTCTGCTTCCATGCAAGCAAGAAATTCTAAAAGCAAAGATCTCTCTTGCTGTCAGGTCAACAGGAAGTCAACAGGAAGTAATATTGAATGGATAGCAAAGAGGGATATTTCATAGGATTTTACGCACCGTGATCATAGGTATGTCCAATGTTCGGGCAATTTTTCATGCATTACACATTTGCACACCACTACTCATCTCCTCCTGCACTTCTGTGGCCATTGTTTCCACTGACATCAAATCAATTCGTTTGCTCCCTCTACCAGGTTGCACACCAAAAGAACCTGTCTTTTTGAATATTTTCTCCAGACCTCGACAGTCATCCATTCAACACCTTTTTTAAACCCTTCAGTGTCTGGAACTTCTGCAGAGCGACATGTGCACAGTCATCACTTTTGTAATGTAGTTTTACAAGCAGAGCATGATCCTGCATTGAGACAGTCATGGTGAACTTTGTGGACGCGAAAGGAGGAAAAGCTGTGTACCCGGTGTGTTTATACCAACTTCTATGGGTCGTGCGCATGACAGGCATTTTCACTTACATATTATGACACATACAGAGCCTTCTATTGATCAATTTTGACACTATTTTTTCTCTTCTGCCATACATTTTCCCCCTTCTCCAATAATATTCATTGCAATTTGACATCATTCTGACTAGTGGTCTAATTTCTACATAATTTTGAAAGTTTAACTTAAATTACAACCACCCTGTGCATGCCATATATCTATGTTCCAGTGTAGTCTGGAAGAGGTAGAGAAATTTTAATGAAAATTGGTATTCTTATTGCTACTGCTACTGCTGTTGTGGTCATCAGTCCAAAGACTGGTTTGGTGCAGCCCTCCTTACTAGTGTGTCTTGTGGAAAACAGTTTATTTCTGGAAAACTACAGCCATTTCAATCTTCTAACTGTACTCAGATATTGGCCTCCCTTTATAGCTGTTACTACCTACAGTTACCACCATTATTAAATTAACAGTTCCCTATGCCTCCAACTGTGTCTTATCAACCTATCCCTTCCCTTGTCAGTTTGTGCAGTAAAGTGCTTTTCTCCCCTGTTTGATTCAGTAACTTTTCATTAGTTATGTCACATAGCCATCTAATCTTCATCATTCTTCTGCAGATTGTATCTAAAAAACTTTTGCACTCTTAGAGTCTCTGCTGTTTTTCATCCACATTTTGCTATAATTTAAAGCTACAATACAAACAAATGGTTTCATAAAAGACTTTTTTGCAATTAAATTGATATTCTACATAAATATATTTATCTTTTGCAGGAACTATTTCCTCAGTATTGTCAATCTAAATTTTGTATCATATTTGCTTCTGCTATCTTCAAATATATTGTTGCTCAAAGGTCTACTAAATTCAGCATCTCATTTCCTAATGTTATTCCCACAGACTTAACTAGATTGTACTTCATAACTCTTGTTTTACTTTTATTTGTGTTAATCATTTCAAAACACTGTCAATTCCTTTCTGCTGCTTTTCCAAGGCCTTTGCCATCTTTAACAGAATTGCAGAGTCACAGGCAAATCTTAAAATTTGTGATTTCTTCTCCTGATATTTAAGGGGAAATTTGGAAAGCTTGCTCAGTGTACAGACTGAATAACACGATGGATATGCTACAACTCTGTTTCATTCCCTTCTTTGCTATTGCATTCTATTTCTTCAATTCTTGGAACTGAAATTTGGCTTTTGCACAAGTAAAAATTTTTCTCCCTGTGTTTTATCCCTGATAAAAGTTTTGTATTTCACAACTCTGACTTATGAAATTCATGGTTGGGCAGTACTCACACTTATCAGCAACTGTTTTCTTCAGTATTGGGAATATCACATTCTTTTTTAGGTCTGAAGATATTTCACCCATGAATGACCCAATACCCCTTGGCTGGCTGCTGTGGCCTGCTAGAGACTGATGCCACAGTAACCATCATAGGTTTTGGAATTATTTAGTTCTTTCCTGAGGGAGGAGAGAGGGGTTGTTTGAGGAAGGTTTTAAAGGAAAGGCAGCTCACTGAGGCTCCAGGTTAAAAGGGACCCTCTCATTGTGGCAATAGGGGGACACAAAAGTAAAGCAGGAGATATCAGTGAGAGTTGGTGGTCAAAGTTGGTATCTTTTACCTTAGTCCTCACAACAGGTAGTTTTGTCTCATCCTGGGATCTGAATGATGTGCGTTTCATTTCTGACCTTACCAAACCTATCCCTCTTTTCTGCATGAGGGAGGAGTTCAGTTCTCAAAGTTAGGATAATATTTTGTGCTAAGAATTTCACCTGCTGGAGGTAAGTATTGGCCAGCCATTCAATCTTTTAATTTTATAATTTGCTCATGTGTATTTTCTCTTTTGATACTTTTGTGATGGCAGTCACAGAGTGCTTTAACAGTCATGGGGTGCTTTAACACATGCTCTCCATTGTTAGCCTTTTCTGTTAAGGCTACATAACTACCAATATCAGTTTCATTAAAATTCAAACTTTTATTCAGTTTGCAGTTTATAAAGTTGAACTTGTGGGTTTTGGTATGTAAATAACACAAGGTCCAAACAAAATTATTACTTCCGATTCTAGCCCAAACCAGGAGAGTTAATGGATATCTTAAACTAGGGTGTCCATTTCAGTTTTCTTAAAAAGACATAACAATATAGAACCTGGGACAATTAAGGGAGCAAATGGGACACAAACAGTATCAACAAAATTTAATGGAAATAAATGTTTACATCTGCACCATGCACTCAGATGATCCCAAAGGACTTTTTACAGTTATTCTCCTGCACTGTCATTGTACTTTTTACTTTTATGTATGGTACCAACAAGTGAATTTTCTTTTGACATTGTCTCTTAAAAGTGAACATGTGATGCCCAATTAAAACTTGTTTTGCCAGTGAGCAAGGTCTTCACTGTTTTAGCTTTCATTCATTCTGCTCTCTCTCTCTCTCTCTCTCTCTCTCTCTCATGCTCTTTCGCTTTTTCTTCTTCTTCTTCTTCTTCTCCCCTTCATCTGAGCACAAACTGTTCGCTAAGGAAACCCACATACATTTGACCCTTCTTCTTCCCCCCTTCATGTGAGCACAGACTGTTCACTAAGGAAATCCACATATACTTGACAGTTATAGCACTACTGGTGATAAAAGGAAACTCACATTTTAGATTGGTGTCAAAATACACTTTCATTTTGGCCTGATTGAAACACTGACTGCACAGATTTAAAATTGTCACATATCCACAACAGTGTCTTCAGACTGTTTACGACAACAGAAATGAAAGTTCTTATTACCTAAATCAACCATAAATACAACCCTATACAAACTGCTACTAACAATAGTGCAAAATATTAACAGTAAATAAACAAATATTGTAGATCAAATTGTACAAGTGACGCTTCGGGGCCTGTAAGCTTATGGAATGAGCTGCTAGCATAAAATACTTTACCCAAGCTGAATCACAAAAAAGCAGGACATTTTAGCATCACCAAAAAAAGCTTTTGTGATAATGGGACATTAAAGCAAGACACTGGAGTCTTCCCGATGAAACTTGTGGGACAGCGGAACATTTTAGAAAAATAGGGGACTATCCCAGGACAAATGGACACCATAACTTAGATGTAAAGTGCAATAACAAACACATGTAGATGATGTGCTGGATGCTGGATCAATGGCTTCCCGAGGACCATGTCATGAACTCAGTGTTACTGAAGTGAAGTTAACCGGAACTGGCTCCACTGTCAGAACTGCTCTCTTAGAGTCATGTTATCTTTTAAATACAAGTGGAGTGGATGAAAATGCGCCCCACTCACTTGTAGATATGAAACTGGCATATGAAAAATAGTGTGAGAGTTTTATTTTCACTGGTGGTGAACTTGGCACTGCCAGTCTTCTTCAAACAAGCCCACAAACATATTGTTATTTATGCTTTTGGTATATGCTGGATTATGCAACTTGATAGATCTGGCTGAACTGCAATAGGGCCTAAGCCCTAGGTTACAGCAGAGATATTTTACTTAATAATTTGTATGCTGTTCTTCTACTTGTAAAAATATAAATAACCTTGGCTTACAAAACTCTTATTTTGAACTTACAGGTCAACCAGCATGTATTCCTCAAGCAGTGAGCTTATTCTGTGCAAAACTGGTTTAGTTTTATGCTAGATATATTTGATTTTGAATTCTGATCAATAGAAGATTGCAATAAACAAGTAGTGGGGCAACTATGAGTAATCAATTTGTAGTGATAATTCGACAGTTAATTAAAAAATCTCATACCAAAATTTGTATGCAACAATCACTCAAGCTATTCATTCTGGTGGGTCCTATCGATGGAGAAGTAACCTATGCATTTTAGGATAGTGTGCTACTAGGAGCCTTACTGGAGTTATTTAATCTCCTTTCAGTGGCTCGAAAAAGTTACCTCTGGCCAGTTTGTTGTTCTTCAACAAATGTAGCCCTCCCTTGATCCTCTTATAGCAAGGTCCTTTGTCTCAAAAGGGAAGTGATAGAATGCTGTAGCACAGTTTGTCTCATGCAGGCATCATGGCAATTTTATCTGAGTTCTCAATACCAAAATGTCATAGTACGCATCAGAATGACACTTGCAGTTGGAAAAGGAAATTCAAAATTTTGTGGACTTTTAATCTGCTGTGTAAATAGATTCGACAATTAGAAGAACATTTATGGATTTAAAGGAGGTGAGGAGTTTCATAGCTCATTTGTATCTGATTCTGTTCTAATCCCATTAAGATCACATATAACTTTGCATCGTTAACTGAAAATTTATAATACCTAAAATGTAATAAAATATTCATTCAGAAACATAGTGAGTTGTTCCTATATCTCAGCAATTCTACAGCTAATTAGGTCCTCTTCAGTGACCAGGACAGTGACTTAATCCACCCTCATTTGAGCATTATGTCTCTGTGTCTCAGTTTGTGAGAACCCAATATGGCCTCATAGCTTGGGGTTGATTTGTAAAGATGTACTCCAGTGCTAGATGAGATTCCAGTTACTGTTGGTGATAAATAAAAGCCTGGCACAGCAAGGAGAGCTGTACTGGTTTACATATGGTGTCTCACCAGCCTGAGCATGTCTAGAACCGATTCCTGTCTAGGTCTGATCTTAAATGCAGCTATTGTCAGTCTGATCCCTTCATTGTGAATAAAGAAAATAATTTTTGAGTATGAAGTATTTGCTTTTCCATAAACCATGTGCCTATAATTGAGCCAGAATTACACAAAAGACTTGTACAAAGTGTGCAAATGTCAACTTCCCTTGAGATATGGCTAAGGAACTTTAGAAAATTAGTGTGTCTTTTGCCCTGTGGGTTTTCGATTTCCTATGCACAGTGATCATGTTAGCCTGTGAACTGATGAAGTCCCTACAATTTTAAAAAAAAAATCTGAATCCCGAAATTTTGCCTAATCCCCAATCACTTGATAGTGATTAAACCTCTTATTGCCCTAATAATAATTCTTAGAATAATAATTATTCAAATGAATGTTCTGGATTGAATACAGTATGACAGTTTTATTAATGGGGCAGTTTTTTGTCATGTTATTAGTGTTCTCAGTGTATTATACAACAAGTGCTGAAAATTGAATTCTTGTTTAATAATAAAGTGTAATAGTAGTTAATACTACTATAATCGTTATTAGGGTTGATATGTTATTTTCTATAACTGATCATATTACAATTCATTGTGATAGAAATCCAAGGAAGGGAGGTAATCTCCCAACTATGTCAGGTTAAGTGAATGCCAAAGAGAAACCAATCTAATGGTAAAAATGATGACAGACATGACTGATACAGTACTTGGAAAGATATTTACACTTGAAGGACTGAATGAATGTAAGACATTCTCCGTGAAACTTCTGTTTGTGGAGTTTTGATAGGATGTTATGCCTCCAAATAATATTGCATGCTTTTTCTATGTCAAAGAAAACATCAACCAGGTGTTTCATGGGTAAACAGGATGGCTGTGTGACAAGATCAACAGATGATACAATATCTCCAGTATTTTGTGCAGTTGGTAATTATAATTTCTTGGGTACGCATCAGATTTTAAAGGGGCATGAGAAATGTAAAAAATTCTCTTTGTGGCTGGTTTTGATTAAAAAGAATAGTCACATTCCTCTCAGCAGCTATAAAGTGTTGCAGTTTGATGTACTGAAGCTAATCACTAACATGAATAATGTCCAGATCTTAGACAGATCAAGCTGCAGATTCCATGAGGACCTGACCTGTCTAATATGCAGTATGACTACACATATTATGTGTTCGGAATGCAAAAACACAACAATATTCATTCACATTAAAAGGAACACAAAAGGCAGGGCAGAACATCAAAAATATTTATGTGCAATACTAAGGAAAACAGTGAGGAGTATACAAGTACAGCTACTCTACAGGGTGTCCCAGCTATCTTGTCCACCCAAAATATCTCTGGAACAATAACAGCTATTGGAAAACGGCTTTCACCGGTATCAATGTAGGGCTGGGGCCCATGAATGTACATATTTGGAAACATTCTAAAACGAAAGCATATGTGTTTTTTAACACAAACTTATGTTTTTTTTAAATGGACCACCTATATTTTTTCTTCAGCAATCCATAGCATGACAAAGCACATACACAATGGCGTTGATTGCATCGCAATATTCCCATTATATCCCGAGATATTGAGACGCAAAGTTGATGCTTGAAACACTCGACATGTGCTGCTAGCGCACGTCCTGAGGCTCAGGCGTGAACCCCTTGCTGCAGGATGGCTGCAGACCGTATTATTCATTTCGGACCTCTTGATAAGTATGGAAGTGTGATTACGCATGTCAATCACATTGCGATTACGGGCAGCATGGGGTTCATGCCTGAGCCTTAGGACGTGCGCTATCAGCGCGTGTCGGGTGTTTCAAGTGTCAACTTCGCGTCTTAATATCTCGGGATGTAATGGGAATATTGCGATGCAATCAACGCCATTGTGTATGTGCTTTGTCATGCTATGAATTGCTGAAGAAAAAAATATAGGAGGTCCATTTAAAAAAAAACATAAGTTTGTGTTAAAAAACACATATGCTTTCGTTTTAGAATGTTTCCAAATATGTACATTCATGGGCCCCAGCCCTACATTGACACCGGTGAAAGTCGTTTTGCAATAGCTGTTATTGTTCCAGAGATATTTTGGGTGGACAAGATAGCTGGGACACCCTGTATATGAATACTTGCTATGTAGACATATACTTATTAAGTGTAGCTGCTAAAAACCCCAATGGCGTTCACCATTGCCGAATAAGTAATGGAATACGCTGGGTAACAGCAGCTGAATGGTTAAACTTCTGTTTACTTACATGTTTTTCTTGTCATGTGAACTGTATTTCACTGAATATTATGATGTAAGTCTTACGAACTAGTCTATTTAAGGTGCTTTTCATTCCATTGACTGTTGTGATGTTAACAGACATATTTCTCCAATTTATGTAGCTACTCAGTTAACCTGTATTACTATCTGAAGAGTTTTCTTTAGTCAGTGATTCTCTTGCACCTTTTGAATCATTGCTAAATATCTAGTATTATTTAAATGTCTTGCCAACTGTTACACTGCTGATAATGGGTATTTTTAGTATACAGGGGACCTTTGTAACATATCATAACTAGTACAAGAGTAGCAATATCAGGTTTAAATAAGCTATGTCACATTGTAGAAGTAGTTCGGGAAAAAATCTTAAAAATGTTTGTAATTTTTTGCAGAAGACTTATTTTCCTAATTTTGTTACTTTAAATGGAAAATTTATGTATCCACATAGATAAAATATGTCTCATCCACTTGAAAGGGATTTTGAGTTGAGCAGACTTCAATCTGTTAGTAGGATACTAGTGAAATTCAGTCTACAAAAGAGATTGCTTACAAATCACTCGTGAGACCCATCCTAGAATACTGCTCAAGTGTGTGAGACCTGTAGCAAATAGGACTAAAGGGGTTATTTAACATACACCGAGAAGGATAGCATGGATGGTCTCAGGTTTATCCCATATATATTGTTCCCATAGGGATCATGAGGACAAGAATAGATTAAACATTAACTGCATAGAGTCATTTAAACAGTCTTTCTTCCCATGTTCCATATGTGAATGGAATGGGAAAAAGTGAGGTGTATCCTCTGCTATGTACTTCACAGTGGTTCACAGAGTATTGACATAGATGTAGACGAGAATTTGTGATTGTGGACAGTCTATTGTGCCGGGGAAAAGAAGAATGTGATGCTGTTGGAAAATATAGTAAAAAAAAAATAGAAGGTGAAAAAGATTTGAACTCAGAATGTATTCTCAAGACAGGCTGGGAGAAAGCTGAGACATTGCCTCCTGTGCAGCAATTTGATGTTATTCCTGACTTGACCTGTTTCAGCAGAATTAAGTGGCAACATAAGACACCTTGTTATAGGGACAGAGGAAGGAGACCAAGAATTTGATTTCCTGAGCAAGTGGGGGCCAAAGTTTCATAAATTGGCGCACTCATACAGACATAAATCCACAGAAAGTGAAGAAGAAGGTCAACAAGAAGTGTAAGTACATATGAAGACAATACATCTTGCTAACTGGAATGCTGTAATAGGTTTATGTTTCAATTGGTGACACCAATGACTGTTATGCTGTTCTGGCTTAATAATGTGCAGGGCCTATCAATTGCTGACCCAAATAATGAGCAGAACTTTATTACTGCCACTGTACTGCCACTTCATTTATATGTATCCCCAACTATATCCTCATCAACATCTATTCTCCATTCGTAAGATACATTTATAAATACTTACACAACCATTGACACTCACCTGGTAGCCTTCTATGGTTACTTGGTCACGGGCTTATTAGAAGAATTCTCCCAAGTCAACCAGAACCTTAAACCACTTCATTTGATTTAAATAAACAGATGATGCCTTTTGATCTACACCCAGAGGCAGGACACTTTACCCTCATTCCTTTGCAACTTCATGACATTTTCTTTGTTTCATATGTCTTCTTCTGTTCAGTAAGGCACATTTAATGTCATTAACTGTTATCTCACTGGTGGATCCAAAAGAATTTCTATCCATTTTAAGACAACTAACCACTGATAATACCTTCACTTTGATAGCTTCCACTGATTCCACATGAAAAATCTGCCTTGCAGTCTTGCTACTCATTCTCAGCAAATTTGCAGTAATGAGCTATTTGCCACACTTTACGTTTTAGGTCTTACCAAGCACTCCACTGTAAGATGCTACTCTAAAAACCTAATACATAAATAGACATGTCCTACCCTCCTATACTTTGAATGTACTTACCACACACCCCAGCCAGCAACAAAGGTGCACTCACCTCATTACAACTTACAGAACTGAATCACACAGTAAAATTCCCTTAAATGATTCCTACCACTCTGAAGCAGATATCCCACTTTCTCCACAACCTACCTTCTTATTCCCAGTGTCTGAGGCATGGGACATTTCTGTGTGATAGATCCCGTGTCACTAGTGGAAGTAACCAGGTAGTATAACAACTTCACTACTAGATGTTTACCTCTATGAATATGACTGTTCATGCTATCTTTATACTAAAGAAATTTCAGATGTCCAAATACTAAATGAATCTTATGAATACGATAAGTTTCTTGCAAATATGTTATCATAAAAGAGTGTCACTTGATCTGAGAAAGGTGACAACTTGCGCAGCAAATGAACTACTGAAGTCTGATATAAGTTGGGGTCCTTTACCAAGGTGGTAAAGTTCTGACACAAGCAGCAAACATTTGTGTCTTTCATCTCACTGAAGGACTAGAAAGATGGTAGGGACTGGGCTGCCAGAATTAAATACTGCTTCAGTTGTTGTGGTAGCTGAAAAAAATTGTCATTAATGTTACTCAGTTTGCTGCATACACTGTAAGCAATGCTGCAGTAGAATCCACAGAATAGTTTTTGATACATTGGTAACCAAAACAAGGGAGATACAAGTGAGATTGCCAAACCCAAAAGACCTAAATAGTGCATGAAGTTCATATCAGTGACACAAACTCTCAAATGGGATCCAAGTGTGATCCAGTTCCAGTTGCAGTGAGAGTCCAGATACTGAACTCATGCATGTATTGAAGGCCAGCATACTGTCCATTGCAAACTAAATCTAATAGCTCCAGGTCATATATGTACACAGTGCTGCAAGACTGGCTCTGTACAGATCCCTCAATGCCGACACTGAAGGCATGACTTTAATAGCAGATAGGTATGTTTAACTTCAGGAGTGCCAACACCATTGTAGTTTCAACTTTGAAACTAATTAAACATGTGCCCGACCAGGACTCGAACCTGGGACCTTGCCTTTGATGGGCAAGTGGTCTAACAATTGAGCTGTTTCAGCATGACTCACGACCTGTCCCCACAGCATTATGTTAGCCAGTACCTCATCTCCTACCTTCAAAACTTCATAGAAGTTCTCCTGCATACCTTGTGGGATAAACACTACTCGAAGAAAGGATATTACGGAGACATGGCATAGCCACAGCCTGTGGGCTGTTTCCAGAATGAATTTTCACTTGGCAGCAGCATGTACGCTGATGTGGAACTTACTGGTTGATTAAAACTGTGTGCTGTGCTAGGACTTGAACCTAGGACCTTTGCCTTTCACAGCAAAGTGCTCTACTAACTGAGTTGTCCAACCAGGACTCACAACCTTCCCTCACAGCTTTACTTCCACTGTTGCCTCATTCTTGTCTCTCATTGGAATACAAAAATTTAAAAGTGGACAAAAAGTTTCCTTTTCAAGATACATTAGATCTTTGTTGGCCCAGGTAATCATGAAATACACATATGGTACATTCTGATACATCATAAGTCAGTGTGTAACAAAATGTAATACTACAGAATTTAAATTTACATTAATTACACTATTTTACATTAAATGTGCATTAAATTATAGTGTACAGAATATATATTGTACAAGTGGAAAGAGAATACATTGTAAAAGCAGAAAGAGCATATACTGTACAGTTAAATTGATATTTGTATTACATTATCGTCTACATGGTAGATCATTATGGTACTTAAAGATACTAACACTTATATAATACATCACTAAAAGAACTCTTGCAGGCTATAGAAGCAGTGATGAATCAGATATGCCTTAGCAGCTGACCTGAACTTTGTCAAGTCATTTATTTACTTAATTTCTGGGGGAAGCTTATGCCAAATAACTTTACCGTAATGTGGAGTTTCTTTCTTATTTAAGTTGGTGTTCACTGGCACTGTATGAAAGTTTCCTTTTTGCCTTTGTTATGGGAGTGAACACTTTCATTTTCTGGCAAGAGAATGGGATTTTCCAGTAAACATTTTTCACAAAAACAGGAATATCATACACATCGATCCATGGAAGTGGGAGGATTTCCAGCTTTTTAAAGAGTGGTCTACAGGTTTTTCTCAATTTTATACCTTCCATTATTCTTGTAATACTTTCTTGTAGACTAACAGCTTTTAGCTGAGAGAAGAGTTACCCCAGAAAATAATTTTATAGTTCAGTTTTGAGTATATAGGGGGTGTCCCAGAAATGTTGTGACAAACTTCTAGAGAAGGTGGTGCGCATCATAAGGTTTGAGAATTGCACTGCAAGCCATGGCCAAAAATATCAGCTGTAAGCAATAGCAGAGGTCAAAGATTAGAAAGGAAACAAGAGACTGATTAATTTGAAACATTTATTGGATATAATGAATACAGCCCTAATGTTACAACAGATTCTTGCAATTTTCACCATCCAAGACCATGCATGCCTGACACTGATGGAGCATTGACAGCCTGGACATGCTTGAACAAACCAGGAGTTCCTTTGACTGGAGCGGCTGTGCAGACTATTCTCATGATGAGATCCATTTCAGACTCCACAGGATCATGATATGTGATAGATTTCATGGCTCCCCACAGAAAGAGACCGAGGCTTGATAAATCTGGTGAGCATGGGGGCCAGGGAACCAGTCCAATATACCAATTGTACAGCCAGTCCAAAATCAGCAGGTTGGAACCAATATGCTGTGCCTCACATTTTCTGTAAAATTTCAAGCAAGTCAAGAAGTACCTGCTCCAGAGAGGTCTGATAATTCATGGTATTCAAGTGGGATGATGAAAGTTATGGTCTGACTATGCAGCTGCCAACCATACCTGCTCACACATTAACTGTGGAACGATGTTGTGCCGCACACAATGGGGTTTTTCTGATGCCCAGAAATGCTTATTGTGGTGATAGAAAACACCATCGCTAGTGAATGTGGCCTCATCAGTGAACATCACATAAGATGGGAAATGCACATGTTGGCCACTTTGATGCAGAAACCACTGGTGCAAAACACACCCTTAGGAGATGAAAGGCTTTTAAAGATTTGGCATTCAAAGCACGTTGGGAACTGCTTCGAGTCATTCTTAAGTCCAATGCAATGACACATATGCTGGTACTTGGATTAGTCTGCACACCACCCAACACGCTTTCTTCCATAATGACCAAATGCACCAATCATGGCCTGCCCTCAGTAGCCCAGCAACTTCTTAATGACCCATATTCACACAAATTTTGATGCAGATGTGGAAACGAAGTGTGGTACAGTTATTGTTTCTCTGGGAAGTGTTCTTGATAAATGTATCCAGTGGCTCATCCATTGCACTCAGCTGCTCCACACACATTAAGTGAAAGTTTGCAACCTCACAGTTCGTATACCATTCCACGTACCTTGTGTACTGGCTGGCACTCAAATGAGGAAATCCTCATGTTCCCCTCCAGTACTCTTGTGTGCAGCACCACCTAGTGGTGTACAATGACATTTGCAGCCATAGGTTGCTATGCAGTTCTCAATCCTTTTGACGTGCCCCACTTCCCTTAGAAGTTTGTCGCTACATTTCTGGGACACACTGTGTAGACAAAGTATAAAGTTTTCAGACAATCTTGTTGCAGCATCCTTTGAATATCCTCATTAAGTAGCATGCAGTGCTTAATTTATCATACACTTTTTCAATATGTGCCTCCCTTTTATGATTATTTTGTAGCCTAAAACACAAGACTTTGCATTCTCTACACTCCGAAGTTCTTTATCAGATATCTGAATCTGAACAGTCTGCTCAGTGTTCTTCACATTGTAGAAATTTAGTGCCACTGTCTTACTTGGATGTATTACCACCATTTAGTGACTGAACCTTTTTGTTGGCTGAAGGTTCATCCTATTTGCACTGTTTCTATTCATTTAGTTAAGCTCAGTGTGCTGTGCATAGTGGTTGCTGAAACCTGAGTTGACATTTCTAGTTGTGTTGCTTACCAATACCATATCAATAGTGGTGTTGGATAGACTTGTGACTCTGGTGGGGGTATTTATAGTTGGGAGCAAGTTGTGTGTTGCAAATATCCAAAAGATCTTACTAATCTTTTGAAACTTTATTGAAGTCACTGTTAAAACCTCCACATACCATAACTATTTCGTTCAGGTTGCTGATATCGTCAAGACTACCTTAAAATTGTTAAGGGGACGCTGTATGTCCTTTGCCGCCAATGTAAAATTAATGAATTTTGTGACCCATTACCTTGGAAACATTTTAAGACACCAACTTACAATTTTCCATAATTATTGATTGAACCTTTGTAGATACACTGAACTAGAATTATTACTAAAATTGTATTATGGGGCATGTTATCTTTTCTTTTTCAAACACTCTATTTTTTGACAGAATTTTGTATATAAATGAACATAAAAACAGAACAACTCTGGATATTTTATTTATCCTAGTTCCATATGTTGAATCTCACACTCTGGCATGCTGTGAAAATTTCATGTCTCTACCATCAATACCTTTTTAGAAAACGGGTCATTTATTGCAAAAAATGTAGTCCAGAGATACTGAGGTTTAAAACTTTTTTATTAGAAACTCTTATACAGACTTACATTTCTGCATCTTTTATGCACTACAATTGCCCTGGCCCATAGTCTGTGCCTTCTTCAGTGTCACAACAACCCTCCTCCTTTTCTTTCTCACTTCTTTTGTCATTTTCTGAGCAGCTAGCTCTGCTTCACATACACGAAGCTCATCCAGTTCCCACAGTCCTTTAGCTGTGTTCTGTGCAAATCTTACCCCTAAGTTCTCCAGAACCTTAAGTCTTTCGTAGTTCCCACCATTAAAAGGTATTACAGCATCAGACACTGCTAACTTTAGAGTCATAAGGCCAACAAATACATTTTTAGGCACACGGCACCACACAACATTACTCAAGGCCTCATTCACATTCTGGGTTGGATTGGGTTGTTTGGGGGAGGAGACCAAACAGCGAGGTCATTGTTCTCATTGGATTAGGGAAGAATGGGGAAGGAAGTCGGCCGTGCCCTTCTTCTTGTCAGTGTTTTCCATACATTCCTTTCCTAACTGATTCTGCTGATAACCTTCTCATTCTTTACCTTATCAGTCAATCAAATTTTCAATATTCTTCTGATGCACCATACCCCAAATGCTTCTATTCTCTTCGTGTCTCACTGTCATAAATGCTGTGTTCCAACTGTATGTTTTCAGAAATTTCTTCCTCAAATTAGGATCTATGTTTGACACCAGTATAGACTTTTCTTGGCCAGGAGTAACTCTTAAATACCAAATCTAGTCTGGTTTTTATGTCTTCCTTGCCCCATCCGTCATGGGTTATTTTGCTGCCTAGGTTGCAGAATCCCTTAACTCCATCTGCTTCATGATCACCAATTACGATGTTAAGTTTCTCACTGTTCTCATTTCTGCTACTTCTCATAACTTTTGTCATTCTTCTGTTTACTCTCAATCCATACTCTGTACTTATTAGTCTGTTCATTCCATTCAACAGGTCCTGTAATTCTTCTTCTCTCTCTATGAGGATAGCAATGTCACCAGTGGATCTTATCACTGATATCCTTTCACCTTGAATTTTAATCCCACTCTGGAACCTTTCTTTTATTTAAAGACTACATCCCTGTCTTATACACTTTTTAATCCAAGCACATTGTTCATGGTCTTCCTCTCTTATTGTTCCCTCATGATTCTTGTACATATTGTATATTACCCACCTTTCCATATAGCTTACCCCTATTTTTCTCAGGACTTTGAACACCTTGCACCATTTTATATTGTTGAACACTTTTGACAGGTCTACAAATCCTATGTCTTGAGTTTTCTTCAGTCTTGCTCCCATTATCAACCACAATGTTAAAACTGACTGTCTGGTATCTTTACCTTTCCTAAAATCATACTGATCATCATCTAAGAGATCCTCAGTTTCCTTTTCCATTCTTCTTCACACACTTGTTGACCCATGCTATCTTGGGAATTGTGTGGATGATGTTTTTCCAAAGTTGATGGTATATATTGGAATTTGCACAGCTGAATAAGTATTAAGGAGAAAAAACGGACATTTTTCTAATAACTATATTTGCACATTCAAGAACAAAAAAAATTTACAGCGAACACAACTGGATAATTAGCGCACACAAAGAGTGTTAGACGGTGCCAAAGAGGTCTATTTTACACAGTGCACTTTGCGCCGACACACACGAAATATATTGTTCACACAATTCCAACACCCCTCCTTGAACTTATATTTTGTGTGTTGCTTCCACAAGATAAACCAAATAGTCCCACAATCTTCTCAAACTTCTCCCTTTCCAAGGGTTTGGTCAGAAGGTCAGCTAACATGTCTTCTGTGCGCAGATAGTCCACGGCAATGTTCTGTCGCTCTATGTGGTCCCGAATGAAATGGTGCCGTATATCAATATGCTTTGTCCTAGCAATAGTAACATCATTTTTAGCTAGGCTTATGGCTCCCTTATTGTCACAGAAGATGGTTGCAGGTTCCTCAATTAAATTGGGTTCTATTTTACTTATTAATGTTCATAGCCATAATGCTTCCTGTGTGGTGTAAGATAGTGCCATATACTCGGCCTCTGCGGTGCTCAATGCAACAGTTTTTTGTTTTTGACAGGACCATGATGTGAGGCCCCCCATTAATTTAAAACAGCAGCCAGTGGTGGAGTATCTGTCTCCCAATTCACTCCCCCAGTCCGCATCGCTATATCCCTCTAGTTTTGCGTTACCATCTCTATGGTATTTTAACTCATAGTTTGAGGTTCCTCTTAGGTATCAGAATATCCTCTTTACAGCTTTCCAGTGCTTTTCCTTTGGGTCTCTGCAATATCTGCTCACTGCCTTGGTGGCAAAAGCAATGTCGGGTCGTGACGTTTGAGACAAATATAACAGACTCCCTACTGCTTCTAAATAAGGAACATTCTTGTCACATTTCACATCAGTCTCATTTACACTTAACTTCACTCCTACTTCCATTGGAGTACTTATGGGTTTGCAATCACTCATGCCAAATTTCTTTAATATATTTTCCATGTATGATGATTGACTTATGCTCAATTCTTGTCTTTCTTCATCCTTAGTAATCTGCATACCTAAATAACGTTTGACTTCTCCCAAATCATGCACCTTAAACTTGGTTTGCAGCTGTTTCTTGAAAATTCTCATTTGGCCTTCACTTTCAGTCAGGATAAAGAAATCGTCCACCCATATTGCCATTATTATTATTTCTTCTTCTCTCCCTTTATAGTACATGCTGGGATCTGCCTTGGATTGCTTCATATTCATATTTATTAGAGTTTCATGTAGACATCGATTCCAGCAACGTCCACTTTGTTTAAGTCCATAAATACTTTTTCTCAAACGCCAAATCTTTTTACTTTCTGATCTGGTTTTTATGGCTTCCCTTGGTGGAATGACATATATGTCCTCCTCCAAATTCCCATTGAAATATGCCGTTTTAACATCCATATGATGAATTATTAAATTTCATTTTACTGCCAAGGCTAAAAGATATCTCAATGATGCATACTTGACTACAGGTGAAAAAGGTTCTTCGTAATCTACCCCTTGTTTTTGTGAATATCCTTTTACCAAAAGTCTTGCTTTGTATTTTGGTGATAAGCTTTCAGGGTTCTTCAAATTGAATACCTATCTTGCCTGCAGTGGTTTCTTATCTCCTGGCATATCTACCCATTCAAAGGTCTCGTTCTGATATAAAGATTCTAATTCTCTCTTCATCGCTTCTTTCCATTCTTGAGAGTTTGGGCCACTCATTGCTTCTTCTGCTGTTCTCGGCTCATCATTAAAAGACTGTGCTGTATACATCTCAAAATCCGGATATTCCTTTGGTTTTGGCACACGAGAAGAACGCCTTACATTGTTTTCTTCATTTTTTCATCCTCTAAGTCATTGTCATCATAAATTGTATCCATTTGTCCTTGGCTGTCGTCTTCCTCTTCTTCACTTTCTATTTCCTCACACAAGGTTTCACCTTCTGAACTAGGTGCAGTTGACTTAGTGGTTTTGCTCTCTTTTGAGTCCTTTCTATTTTCAAAGAATATTACATCTCTACTTGTGACAATCTTTTTAGTCAATGGATCCATTAATCGGCAGCCCTTTGAATTTTCACAATAGCCTACAAAAATATACTTTTTAGCTTTCGGATCCCATTTTCCTCTTAGCTGTTTTGGAATATGTGCCATTGCATCACAACCAAAAACCCTTATATTGCTTAGATCAGGTTTCTTTCCTATCCATATCTCATAAGGGGTTCTATTCTTTATAATGCTTTTGTAGGTCCTTCTCTCTGGGCTATCAGTAACATACCTCTTTTGCAGAGTGTCTGATCTTGGGCTTACTTTTTCTTTGCACTGAGACGCAATATGTCCCATCTTCTGACATTTATAGCACCTCTCCGGTTTCTGCTTTTTGTTTTTTGAGTAGAGAGCAGACGCACCTTCCTTCTCCAATGTACAACAGCTTGGAGCACTCTTTACGTCCTGCACGATTTTCACCTTAACACTGTCACCTGTGATTGGTATACCCGAGCTTTCAAGTCCCATAATCATAGGTGCATCCTTTCGGGCAGTCCTGCCAACAGCAATGTTCCTATCCATTCGTCAGCGATCTCGAATCTGATGTTTCTCAGTCGGTTCGGCATGGTTATTATTTTGTTAACATATTCGTCTACACTCTTACATTTGTCCAGACGAGTGGTAATTAACTCGCATAATAATCCTACTTTTCCCGTAAGACCACCATCCTCGAATGCAGTTCGTAAATTGTCCCAGACTTCTTTCGCTGTAGCAGCTTTTTTCACGTGAACATAATTCACCGAATCAATCAGTAATATCAATTTTGATGTTGCTTTCCTATCTTTATTTGAATAATTCTGATCTGTGGATTTCATTGTCCCATCTACCACGTCCCATAGGTCATCTAAACGTAAATACGCTTCTACTGCAAACTTCCAGGTTGCATAGTTTTCGCGACCTATAAGTCTTTCAATCTGTGGAATTTATGCTGCACTCATTCTTAACAGTAACTTGCTTTTTATTTCCGTAAAGAACACTGAAAAATAATGCCGAAAAAAAATTGCGATCATCTTGTAAGGCTAACTCGCACTTCATGTAAATTGGAACTTTTCCAATACTTTCTCCCTACTATTTTATTGATATACTTATTCCAAATGCAGCCTGGGCCCATAACCTATTGGAATTTGTGCAGCTGAATAAGTATTAAGGGAAAAAAAAGGACATTTTACTAATAATTATATTTGCACATTCAAGAACAAAAAAAAAAAAAAAATGTACAGTGAACACAACAGAATAATTAGTGCACACAAAGAGTGTTAGACAGTGCCAAAGAGGTCTATTTTACACAGTGCACTTTGCGCTGACACACACGAAATATATTGTCCACACAATTCCAACAGTATATCACCAGTTCCACACATTCTACAAACCAATGTGAACAGTCGCTTTGTTGCCCCCTGCCCCAGTGATTTTATAAGTTGTGGTGAAATATTATCTATCCCTTCTGTCATATTTAATGTTATGTCTTCCGAAGCTCTTCTAAATTCAGATTCTAATACTATATCCCCTATCTCTTCCCTATCAACTCCAGTTTCTTCTTCACTCTATCAGATAAGTCCTTCCCCTTACAGAGGTCCTCAATGTACTCTTTCCACCTGTCTGCCCTCTCCCCTGCATTTAACAATTGAATTCCCACTGCTCTGTTAATGTTACTACCCTTAGTTTTAATGTCACTGAAGTTTGTTTTAATTTTTCTGTGTGGTGAGCGAGTCCTTCCCGTAATAATTTCTTTTTTGATTTCTTCACATTTTTCATGTAGCCATATCGCCTTATCTTCCCTGCACTTCCTGTTTATTTCATTCATGTGATCTGTATTTCTGTATGCCTGAATTTCTCTGAACATTTTTGTACTTCCTTTTTTATTGGTCAACTGAGGTATTTCTTGTGTTACCCATGGTTTCCTTGTACTTACATTTTTCTCTCCAACTTCTTTCACTGCCCTTTTTATACATTTCCATTCTTCTCCAAATGAACTGCCTACTGAGCTATTTATTATCTCAGTGTCTATAGCCTCAGAGAAATTGAACAGCATCTCTTCATTTCTTAGTACTTCTGTGTTCCACTTCTTTGTGCATTTATTCTGGTTGACTGGTCCCTTAAGCTTCAGACTACTTAGTAACATGCTACAAAACATACGAGTGTAATGAACATTAAAAATATTTTTTTTGGATCATATTTTTTAAAGATATTTTACAGATCTTCTTTCCATTGGTTCACGGTTCCGCTATCAACACTTACACTTTCACTACACAGTGTTACGGCGAGTTTTAAATCAATCGGTCTGACCATTTGAAGCTGGGATGTTGGGCATCCTCATTTTTTGCAGCAAACTGAAGCACCTTTTCTGCCAGTATATTGCCATCAAGTCGAAGTCCACTCTGCAACAAGTTTATCCAAAAGAATCATATGCTGATGGCCTAATGTATGTATGCTTGTTTGCCAATGAACCAGATTGTCTCACATTGGCTTCAATTTTAGGCTGGTTTCTCACAATCACTTTCAGGATCAAAGGCGAAGTCCAAGTTCCTACACTAACTGAACTCCTCATCTAACATGCGAATCTACATGTTGTAAAATTGAAATTTTTTTTCTTCCACAGAAGTACATTTCCCATCTTTTCTGATCATTTCATTCGTAGGCACTGCTGCAAGCTAGTACAGAATGTGACTTTTACACTAGTGTTTGTCTGCTTATAATTACTGGTACAGTACTGTTTTTTCATGATCATTATTAGAATTGCAGCTCCCTTGTTGCATTCAAACGAACATTCACTATATGGAAAAGGTAGAATATAAATTATACTGACTACTTTTGGTGAAGTTTAATCTAGTGGCACATTTTATTTCAGAATTCCTGATTAAATGTGCAGTAATCATTTTTATTTTTTAATGACAAGAGGACTTTCTGCCTAGACCTTTTCATAACTTTTTGTGGCAAGTTGGCATGATTTGAAACATCTCCTGTTGACTGCCTTCTTTCTTCTGTTGTGACAACTGAAATTATCTGATGGGAAAGACTCCAGTAGCTGCCTTCATTCTGCTCATCGGATTGTGTTACAACAGCTTTAATTTAAGCCGTCTCTATAATGGGCTTTCACAAATTATTGTTACTTCTGTGTGAAACATGCTAATCCATATTAGCTGTGCAGTCTGACGTTGGTAGGACCTGATGTCAGATGTAAACAGTCCTCCTCAAGATGCTGTGCAATATGATGAGAATTTCTGCCCTCTTTTTCACCCAGGACATTCCTGAGCTGAGTGACGTCCTTTTCAGCAACAAGCTGCAGAGTTCGTGGCTGTTATTATCTGTTTATGAAGACAGCTAACTTAAGTATTTTAACCAATATATTACAACATGGATATCTTTTTAATGTGGTTTCAAAAAAGTCTTTTGTTTCCATATTTTATTTACACCATTGGACATGATTGGAACAAAGAAGGAAGCACACATTTGTGTGTTTTAGCACTCACCACTGCCTTCATGATAATCTCAAGGGCATTTGCACATGGGTTTCTCTCTTAGTTCCATCCTGTCCAATGGTCTAAATAAAACACGGAAGCAAAAGTCTTTCATGAAATCTTATTAAAAAGATATTTGTGTTCTAATGTGAAATTTGTTATTGATAATCATTATAAAATTATGGTAAATAAAACTTGTAACACAACATGGGTTAAAATATTAAAGTTGAGAGTCTTCTTAAACAGAGAAAAATAAGCATGAAATCTACAGCTTGTTCTTGACAAGGAGGTCACTCAGTTCAGGGTTCTCCTGGGTGAGAAATAGGGTGGAAACTGTTGTCATGTTACAGAGCATCTTGAGGAGGTATGTTTACATCTGACGTCAGGTGGTGCCACCCTAATACTGCATGTCTAGTGTGGATTAGCATATTTTATGAGGAAGTAACAATGATTTGTGGATGCTCATTATAGAGGCAGCTGTTTTTAAAAGCAATGTTTATTTGTACAAATGACTTTATAATTAAATTAAAGCTGTTGTAATACAATTCAATGAGCAGAAGGAAGGGTGCTAGTAAAGTCACTATTGTCAGATCGCAATTACCATTAGGGCAGTGATTCATCACAATTTCCCACCATCTCAAACACTGCAAACCTTTAATGCAGGTGGCCAGGATACCCTACATACTGTCAATGAAAATCTTTCTTACTACGCTAAACCAGTGCTGACTTTGAACAGGAATACAATGCACTTTTTCGAGCAGTCTGTATGAATTAGAGTTAAAGGTTGTGATAATGCCAGAGAAAACTTAAAATGTGGGATATGGTGTATCACAGAATCATTAATGATGGGAAAGCATCATTGTATTGAGATAATAGGACTTCTGTTGGAACTGACAAAAATAGGAATTGGGAAAACATAAGAAGTGGGAATGTGAAAACAAAGTTTTACTGTAATACTCTCTCCTTCCATCTTCCAGAAGAAACACTATACACATTCTTCAAATGGGTATTATGGCAAGAAATCCATAAAAACCTGGTATCACTTCAAAGAAAACACCTTGAAGACAGAAGTGGGATGGAATGACCGCTGATGACTGCTACTGTAGAAAATGAGTTTTGAGTCAAAACTGTGACTGAGTAGGATGCCTGCTGCAGCTATTATCATACTAAGGGCACTGCTGGGAATGAATCAGCAGATGTTCGTAAGATCCTGCATGAGAAGCTTTGAGTTAACAAGTTTTACAGAGATTCCATGTTACACCTTATAACTTGTTGAATTCTGCCTGCAAATCATAAAATAATTTAGAATCTGGATGTTGAAAAGGAATACCAGTATTTTATGTAATAAAGTTCTGATTATAATGAAACTGAGTGGTGAGTGTGTCTCTGGTTGTAACCAGAAATGGACTACCTGTCAAGAATAGAAGCAGTGCAGTGAGTGGAGAAAATAATTACAGTATTACCACATTCTTTGTGGGAAATGGTAAAACCAAATCTGTTTTGCATAAGATCTGTCTGCCATGAGATAATGAGTGATGAATAGACATAATGGTTCATTGAACATGAGATCATGAAGTGCTATAAAAATAATACGTTCTGATGAGATAACCTATTTTTAAAAGTAACTGTAGTTGCATTTGCTTTTATTGTCTTTTTACAGTATCACAAATATCTCATCTCCTTTTAAGTTAGCATACAAACAGAAAATATTAAACAAGGTTGGTAAGTTTATTGATATACATATTCATCAAAACTTAATCTGGAAAAAACTGTATAATAGATCTGTTAAAATATGTAGGTACAGCTTCTGTTTCCATAAGAATAATTGCCAACTTTGGAGACAGAAGTCATTAAGGTACATCTTTTGCATATTTTCATTCACTGATGATGTCTTATGGGATAATATTCTAGGGTAACTTCTCACTTATGCAAAAGGTGTTCAGTGCAAAAAAGAAAGTGAGGTCCACACACATAAATCTTGCAGGTATCTCTTTAAGCATCTCGGAGTAGTAATTACACCCTCACAGTATATTTATTCACTTACGAAATTTGTTATCAGCAACCCATTTGCATTTGAGAGTAACAGAAATTTTCACAAGTACAACACTAGAAGGGAAAGTGATGTGCATTATCCTTTAATGAATATAACTTTGGAACAGAAAGGAGTGAAATACGCTGCTATAAAACTCTTGGATGATCTGTGCATTGAAAGAAAGTGTCTGACAGATATCAGAAGTGTTTTGAAAAGTGCATTGAAGTTTTTTTTTTTCTTAAAAACTCCTTCTGTATCATAGAGTCACTTTTGAATAGAAATAATTTCTTGTTTTTATGGAAAAAGCCTATGCTCTGTTGAAATGTTTCACATCATAAAGTGTACAGAGAATATGATCTATGGAACAAATAACTAACTAACACAAATTCATTATTTTATTGCAGGTTTGTGGACTGTCAACAAAAATCGCTGAGTAATATTTCATACAACTCCTGACAGGCTATTGCAGTTCTGTAGAATTTTCTGATATCTTTACAAAAACACCACAGTGCCTTATCCATAACAAACTTACAAAAGTGAATGTGTGAGTTAATTTAATTGACTTTACCTTATGTTAACATGTACAATTTTGATCTGAAATGTCTTGCAACAATACCGAATTCACTGTTCCAACACAATTACTAAAAAAGAGTTCTCTCAAAACATTTATTAACATTAAGTTTAATGTGTCATTTGTGTACACTGTTTTTTGCACAAGCTGGATATCACTGCTATTGAAGAAATTTTTACACATGCATCAATGAAAACAAGATATGTTACATTAGTTGGTAAATGAGCTAATTGGAATATTAAAACAGTGACATTTCAGAATACAATATGTGAAGATATTTATTTGAGCTTTTCTCTAAAAATAATTCACACAAACTTTAAAGACTGATGTATTTATGTACTAATTTTTAAAATATAACCAAATAAAACCTGATTGTGAAAATGAACTTAACATAGTTATTTCTGTATGTTTACAAGATGTCAGGACACTATTTTAGAAGTATTTAATTTGTAAGGAAAAAAAGAGTCTAGTTTTAAAGGTGTGATATATTTCAACTTAATTTTTACCCAGAGACCATTTAGTTCCAAGTATGTGTTCTAGTTCTCCAAGCTATGGCTTCAAATAGTTACATTTATACGCCTTTATTGTGTTGGAACAATTTTAAAATGGCAGAAATTCCGAGTTTTAGTCATGTATGTTACATCTGTGATAGATTAATAGAACAGTTACTGTAGTGATGAAAAGGGTTGTGATGTTTTAACCATTTGACTGCTGTTGATGAGTTAACTCATCACCTCTGCAGCTCCCCAGGTGATGTTGACAAATTAAGCAGGGTCTTTGGATTTTATTTCAATGGTATACTCTGGCCTCCTTGTTGACTGATGAACACTAATAATGAGTACAGATATGCCATCCCACAGTTCTAGTTGTTGTGTTGAGATTCTTTGTCTGCTTTGATCTAATTCTTCTGCATTCAACTTTGCTTTATGTTTTATTGCTTATCAGGATTTGGCATCATTGTTTTTCCTCATCTGTTCTAGAAGGAAAATGACAAGGCATCATGGTTGTACTGAGGAAAAGTTCATGGAGATACTTGGGAATAATGATGGGGATGAGTTACTCAATACTGTCATAAGTGACGAGTCCTCTATAGATTCTGAAAACTACAGTTCTGAGCCAAGAGTGTCAGCAGATTAACACTACACTCTTCTGTTTCAGCAATAGATATAACTAGTCAGTTACCCATGGCTTCACCTGTGAATGTGTATGGCACATACATTGTTCACATCTCCTCATCCTGCCCCTCTCTCTGTCCATCTCCTCATCGCTCTCTCTTTCCATTTCCTTCTTCTCTGACCTCTCTGTCTATCTGTTTCTCCTATCTCCTTCCATCTTCTCCTCCCACTCTCTCTGTCCATTTACTCTTCCACCTCACTCTATTCATTCCTCATCCCCCCTCACTTTATCCTTTCCTCCTCCCACTCTCCCTGTCCATCTCCACTAGCTCTGTCCATCTCCTCCCCCCCCCCATCTCATTCCATCCTCTGCTGCCCCCTCTCACTATCCATCTCATTCTCCCCCTTCTCTGTGTCCATATCTGTTTCCATATTCTCCTCCTCCTGTCTCTGTTTTTCTCTCCCCCCCCCCCTTCCTCTCCACCTCCTTCATCCCCTTTCTCTCTGCCCATCCCCTCCTCCCCTTCTCCCTCTAATTTTCCTCCTCCTGCTCACTCTATCCATCTTCTCCTTCCCTGTCTCTCTGCCTGCCTCCTCCTCCGTATACCCCTGTCCATTTCTTGCAAACCCCCTCACTTTCCATCTCCTCCTCCCTCTTTCTCTCTGTCCTTCTCTCCCTACCCCACCTCTTTGTCCATTTCATCCTCACACCTCTACCTGTCCATTTTGCTCTCTCCTCTCTGTCTGTCCATCTCTTTCCCCACTCTTTCTCAGTGCACCTCATCTTCCCCTTCTCTGTGCTCGGCTGTGCCCATCCACATGTACAGCCTGTGAAATGAATTCCAGTAGTTCCTGCACAACATATGTCATGTAGGTCAGCATAGATGTCAGGGGTTACTGGTACTCCTAACCTCTATCCCCATCCATATGGGAGTTAGAACCAGCCGATCCTTCTCATCCCCTCCAGTAAGTCTGCCCTGACTCGGGGTTCTGGGTGACTTTTCTGAGCTCTCCCCATTTCCTAAGCCTCAGCAGCCTTTTTCCTTCACCACTCTTCTCTCGTCAACACTTCTGCTGTCTTCAGAAGCTGGCAGATTTAAATACCTTTATATGTGTGGATTTTAAAACCCACATCCTTTCATCTTTCCCTCTCCTTCCCTCTTTCCTGACAAAGCAACCGGGGGTTGCGAAAGCTCGAAATTTTGTGTGTGTGTTTGTGTGTTTTTTATTGTGCCTATCTACCAGCGCTTTCCCTTTTGGTAAGTCATGGAATCTCTGTTTTGAATCATAAATGAGTTTGAATTGGACAAAGGACTGTATAGATGGTACAGAAAAATGTAAAAAATATTAAAGTTCAGGGTGACAATACAAACTAACATTAAGGTAAAAATTCCAGCAGTGTCTTTCACAATGATGTTCAAAGTTCAAATATATACTCATTGTTGGAAAATTCTAAGTTAATTGTCATGGCATATGTTTCACAAAACAGTCAAATCTCCTGACTCCATATAATTTTTTTCAGCTCAAGATCATATTTCACTCAGCGAGACAAACATAATCACGATTCAGCATTTGCTAGCCATTTACTGAAGCTGCTTACCAGTATGTCACATACTTAACCTCTCAATAAGGCAAAACTACTTGCCATGTGTTATATGTCAGTGGGGTAGGTTTAAGAATGTGCAGGGCTCATAGCATTGATGAACTGTAGGACCCCTATTCAGCTGTATGTACTCATATGATTTTCAGTTTATTATTTCATTCCCATGTAACATTTGAAAGTAACATGTAATAAAATTTTATTTCACTATTTAAGTGTCAACAGATCCCATGTACTTGATTTTGTGAACCGTTCCTGAGAAACTTAATCAAAATAACATAAGACACTAAAACTCTTGACTTCAAAGTTGGCTTGTTGGCTTGTATTAAGAAGGGAGAAAAAACACTGTTTACACGTAGTGAGTCTCTAGTATTATAAACTTATAAAAGTTTGACCTCTGGGCCATGACAATTATAAACTTATAAAAGTTTGACCTCTGGGCCATGACAAATTCCATAACAGTATGGCACACAGTAAAATGTTGCAGCACACTGGCTGAGAAAGCGTAATCTACATTATGCTTAGTAGTATAAGTTGGAAATCAAATACTACAACATTTGGCAGGACAGAAAGAGCATGGGGGAATATCTGAATGGGTTAAGTGATAAACCATAGGTGGAAACTCCACAGAATTTAATTGAAGCATGGTAGACAAACATATTGTTCCTGACCTCAGGGCCATAGTTTGCAAAAGGCTACGGTACTAAATGAGCTAGAATGTCAATAACATTAATTCTGTTGAACAGTTGTCAACCTTTGAAAGAATTGTGATTGTTCTACAGTTTACTGAGCCAAGATGTTTGATGCAAGTGTACATTGATATACAATTTTAGGAGGTTTAGTTCACAATGTAAAGTCAACAAACTCTGCCACAATAATGTGGTGCAGGTTCATAGCAATACACAGCAGTGGAGTACAACATGTTAATTAAACTCTTATGCCAATTTGTAACAAGTAAACAGTCATTTAATAAAATAGAATTATTTTGAATGTATTCTTCTAATGCTCAAATGCACAACTGTGTGTCAGTGATATGTTATTTCCAATGATTAAAAAATGCTGCACAGTCTTGTGCACATAATTCTATACAGTGTTATTATTTGCTATTCAAAACTACTAATGGTCAATTCCCCCCTCCCCCTCCCCAATAAAACTGGTCGGTGTATTATGGGGCCCCTGAGAGTGTGAGGCCTGTGGTATGTACTACATGTGCTGTTTGGATAAGCTGCCTATGGGCACATTTTAACAAAAATAACAATAATCTTACTGACTCAATTAAAGTTTCATTTTAATGTTTATTTTTGTATTAAAATGAAACCTAATTGCTAAATACAAGTTTTGTGGCTATAAGCTAAGCTATAACATTGACAAAGCACTGTTCATACATTCATTGATTTGTTTTGTTCGTAAGTCATGTTCCATAAATCCTGTCCTTGGGGCTGTGGAATAAGTGAAGCTGTATATTAACAGCATGAAGCAGCAACTTCTGTAAATTGTCCTTATAATTCTAGATTACTTTATTTGAAAAACAGCTATTGCTTTTCATCTTAAACTTCTCAGCTACTACTATTTCTCTAATTCTTAAAACCAAGCTTTCATGTAATTTTACATAAACTCTGTCAGCTAGAGAAGCTGAAACTCTGTTTAATATGGACCTTAATGTTAGTTGAATGATCCCAAATGTTCTTATAAATTATAGCAATGGCTAATAATATGCTCTTTTACTTTGTTTTGGAATGTCCACAGGCAACCTTTTGCAACAGAGTAAAACTCATTACTGAAAGCTAGACATTGCCACAGTGTCTATATCAAAATTATATTTGCTTGCAGCATTGTGACTGTGAATTTCACTTTTCACCCTAAGTGCACATTTATTGTTAATTACAAGAATTAATGTTATTGACATTCTAGCTCATTTAGTACCGTAGCCTTTTGCAAACTATGGCCCTGAGGTCAGGAACAATATGTTTGTCTACCATGCTTCAATTAAATTCTGTGGAGTTTCCACCTATGGTTTATCACTTAACCCATTCAGGTATTCCCCCATGCTCTTTCTGTCCTGCCAAATGTTGTAGTATTTGATTTCCAACTTATACTACTAAGCATAATGTAGATTACGCTTTCTCAGCCAGTGTGCTGCAACATTTTACTGTGTGCCATACTGTTATGGAATTTTTAATCCCAAATTCTGTTGAACAGTTGTCAACCTTTTTTACATAATATGTTTATTGTGTGATGGTGTAGAATAAATACTTTGTGCACCTTGTCTCAGAGAGTTGTACCATAGAATGGTATAGAATGAAAGTATGTAAAGTTTGTCATCAATCTCACCTGTAGATCAACATAACCAGAGAGAAAGCAGACAGAACTCATCTTCAGATTAATTTATTTATATACTGATGCCACCTCAGTTTATTAGTCATTAGGATGCCTAGGAACTCCATGCAGCTTGTCTCCAATGATAACTACTTCTGGCACCTGTGAGCTGATTTGATTTTATGTAAAATGAGTCTTTGTAAGTTTAACGGTTTAACCGTTTCATGTGAACCAGTTATAAAACTGTTTTAGTGTTTTCCTGTCTGTGTTTATATGTGGATGCATTTGGTCTCTCTGATTTGATTTGACTTTTTATTTGGTCTTGTTGATTACATATTGTACAAGTAGTGTACTAGTAATTGTGACAAGTCAAATGAGACACTACAGTATTATATGTACATTTTATATATCACATATTACCATTTTACTTATATTCTAAAAACGTTTGGTTGCTTTTAATTAAAACATGCTATTTGTTGGCATAAGTTTAACTGAGTGGTTAAAATAGTAAAATGAATGAAAGTACACATTTTTATCCTAAAAGATATATATATATATAATCTAACATTTTCAAATTAAAATATAAATTTTCTCCTGAGAGTACATATTTTTATCCTAATGAGAGTTGCAGAGCTTTAATGGAAACTTTTAATCAGTCCTGTGTCCTGATTGTAAATGCCACAATTTTCCTGAAATGATGCCCTCTTGTTTGCTGCAACCATCATCAGTAAGTACATAAGCTCAACAGACAAAAAATTAGTCACCCCTAGATAAATCATTGCTTACATTATTTAACACTGTGTAGTTTTACCCTTTGACTTCATAACAGCATGGATTTGGTTAGAAAGTGAGTCCATGAGGTTGTGCAGGTACATCACATCCAAGTTAAGGCACTCATTGAGGATTTCATCATGCAATTTGACCAAATTGTGGGGATACTATTGGAGTTTTACTCACTGTTCCATCATTTCTCACAAATTTTCTTTTTTGGTTCAAGTCAGGCAATTTTGCAGGTCAGTGGTGATGAAGAGTGTGGGGAAGTGTTTGTGGAAACCAATCACAATGTTCAAGAAACCAATCCATATTCTTTCAGCCTGATAAACTTTGCTGTTGTTGTCTTGAGAATTAGGAGTATCAACAGCATACTTATCATGTAGATGTTTTCTGAAAGGCAACACCTTTAAATAAACATGCGGGTTCATGTTATTGGTCACCTTGGTGAGTTAGCCCAGTTTATGATAAGGAAAACATCATAGCCCAGCACCAGCTTGAACCTGACCTTGCACACAATCAGGACGACATGCTTCACTTGGCCTTTTGTGTACTCATTGATGTGCATCATTTTAATATAGGAAAAAACATGATTTGTCAAAATACATTCAGTAAAATATGGCGTTTCAGTCTTCGATCGCTAGTCTTTATTCTCAATAACCGGTTTCGGGCTAGCTGCCCATCTTCAGATCATATGTTGTAGTTACAGAGTAACTTGTCCGTACAGAACACACAGTTCACTGTCATAAGTAAAGTAAATTGGAAATTTACTTTACTTATGACAGTGAACTGTGTGTTCTGTACGGACAAGTTACTCTGTAACTACAACATATGATCTGAAGATGGGCAGCTAGCCCGAAACCGGTTATTGAGAATAAAGACTAGCGATCGAAGACTGAAACGCCATATTTTACTTAATGAACGATCGCGGACCTCCCAATGAGACAACCATGTCTTGTTTTGATAAAAATACATTCAGTTCTGCCAGTCAGCTACTGCCCACATTCGATGATATCTAGCACATTGAAGACACCCGGCTTTTTGTGTGAGTGTGAACAGTGGTGTCTCTTGAAGTGACTGACTACAAATGTTTGTTGGACACAGTTTCCATTGCAATGTTCTCTCATTAACAGGTTGGAATTGGCCTTCATTAACTTCCTGCAGTAACTCCTGTCAGATTTGGAACTGATTTTGATTCACAAGGCTTTTAATTCCCCTCCTGACCCCTGTCATGATCTGATAGAGGGACGTCACAATTCTGACGTCACGTTTTGTGGCCAGAAGTGTTACACTGCTTCTTGTAGATACATTGAATAGTCTGCCACTAAGCACCAGACACACTGAATAGTCTGCCACTAAGCACCAACAAATCCAACAACTTCACACGCTATATGGTCACGAGCATGGCCAGACACGATTGCCCTTTTTTGCCAATTGTCATATCATTACATTTACCCAAGCTTATGTACAGTTTTTGCTTGAAACTTCTACGTCTCACTGACTGCCACTTCCTTATGCTCATGTGGAGGCAGTGAGTGAGTGGTCGAGCAAGTGACTTGATTGCTGTGCCATCTGTAAAGGCTTAACAGTTCATCAGTGGGTGGCTTACTGCTTCTCTGGTGAGCTTATGTCAACTGGTAATAGTAAATATCCTAAGACACTTGATGTGAACCATACAGGATGTTCTGTTAAAGACCCCGTATATTAGTTCACTGCTCATTTCTGAAGTTTGAAGACTTTTTCAACTCCTGTAGCATATCCGTAGAACATTATAGTGTTCAAGAGTATGGAGCAAAAATATACAGAATATAACAGTATTATTTCTCTGTCAAGAAAGTGAGAAATTACTCTTAGTGTGAAGTACCTTGAGCAAGTTTCTTGACTATCTGATCAATTTGCTTTTTTGATCTTAGCTGACTGTCTATCAGGATTACTAGAAATTTTCTGTGTGTGATTTCATAAATTTTCTAATTGCTATCCAGTTCAGGAACATGAAATTTTTTATTTGGTATCTGAAGCTACATTATATTAAAATTTTGAAAAATTTAGGTTTAGGCCATTTGCTGCGAACAATTTGTGTACTTGTTTAGTGATGGTCAGGGTTGTATCCTGCAGTGTGTTGGGCCCTTTGATCAGAATACTTGTTTTATCAGCAAATATGACTAGTTTTTCTCTGTCATTGATTATAATTGGTAGATCATTAATGTAGATCAAGAAAATCAAGTGCAACATTGTGATGGAAATCAAACACAATAAGCCATAGAGGCCACAATAGAATCAGAAAGGTGTTCGTTAACAAACATTTATGTTCTGTATTGAAATTTATTCCTGTCTGTAGCAATTAAAGGTTTCTGCTATGGTGGGAAGAGAGCGGGAGCATTTTTTATTTTAGATGCTAACGCCAAATCTGAACTTCGATAGAGCCACTCAATAGAGATGCAGAACTACTGGATATCATTGTTGAATTCTATCTCCAAGAGCTAAACAAGCTATGTTAGACATCTGTGTAGCACAACAGAGCAAGAGCAGAAACAGACATAACCTAACTTTGCAAACCGTCATTCTATTAATGATGTGTCTTTGTGGCGTGTCATAAATAATATGACAACAAGCAACCACAACCTTACGCCCTTTCTCTTGTAGCCTGGAGATACAAAAACAAGTAAGCACTGCATGCAAAAACTGATTTGCAACTCAAGAAAATGAACTGGAACCTATTCAAAGCAAATTTCAATATGTAGATGCTTGAGAATATGGGTTGCAATGCAGACAAAAGCATCATTGAACTACAGAATGCTATTTCTGTCACCTAAGAAAAATCAGTACCCAAAGTCTAATGTCCTAGACAAAAGAGGACCTGGACCAGGATGCCAACTAGATTAAGATGAACAAGAATATCTTTGAGAGAACATGTGGTATGCTAGAATGAATCAGACACATTCAAACATACAGAGATTTGAAAAATTCTTACCAGGAG
Organism: Schistocerca nitens; assembly: GCF_023898315.1. Classification (NCBI taxonomy): domain Eukaryota; kingdom Metazoa; phylum Arthropoda; class Insecta; order Orthoptera; family Acrididae; genus Schistocerca; species Schistocerca nitens. Next base: position 361,612,786 of record NC_064619.1, read on the forward strand.
AAAAAAAAAAAAAAAACTGCAGACTACAGTCGCGCACTGGGACAGGCACAAGAATCAATGACCAAACAGAAGTACATGACGAGTACCAAATAAGGTTGTGACAGAAAAATAAAAGTCGCCTACTATGTTGTCAACAAATATAAATAGAAGATGATATATTGGCAAGATGTGAGGATTAATCCTAATACTTGCTGAGCTCTTTGTTGTCTGCAGATAATAACTAGGTGTAGCTCAGTGGCCAGGTGCAAGTCTTTCAGTTGGATCACACTAAAGGGACGTGCATGTCCCTGAACTATCGCTGTTATCTGACCAGGGGAAGGGTGGAAGCCAAACCATGTGTCATTCCTGTCGATTCCTCACATTGTGCAGAGGTGAAGGCTAGACTGAAGGCAGACTGAAAATTACTGTTGACTCCATCCAGCAACCTCTCAGTTTCCAGAAGTGCTATTTACCGTCGGACCACCAGACCTGACTTGCAAGCAGAAGAAGAGAAGAAAGATAACAGTTTAAGAAGGAAGATGAATGAGCTATACAATGATGGAATATTTTTCTCAGCAAAAAGTGTGTGTGGACATAATGAAACAAAGTAAATAGTCCAGGCAGATAAGGAAAAGTGGGGGGAAAATTTATAAAGTTTTGAAACTTTGGGAAAACACTCTTAGGGAATGAAGAAGTAAAAAACAGAAAAGTTCCCTCCCCTACAGGGGGCGCTTCCACCTGTTAATGTAATTTATTTTCCTTTTTTCCAAACTTGATGAAAAACAGTTATGTAACGAAGTTATCTGTATGACAGAAAATATTTCTAGTGAAATTCAACTCAGAGAAGGTTAAATGCATGATTAACCAAGGTAACGTCCACTCCCAGTAGCTGAGTGATCAGCACAACAGAATGTCAATCCTAAGGGCCTGGGTTCGATTCCCGGCTGGGTCGAAGATTTTCTCTGCTCAGGGATTGGGTGTTGTGGTGTCCTAATCATCATCATTTCATCCCCATTGATGCTCATGTCACCGAAGTGGTGTCAAATCGAAAGACTTGCACCCTGTGTACAGTCTACCTGACGGGAGGCCCTAGTCTCACGACGTTTACATTTTACCAAGGTAATTAGTTTATGAGTGCTAAAATTTGTAGGTAAAAAAAAGTGACCTATCTTTTAAAACAGACTTTTATTTATATGGAACAATTTTGCTTTATAGTCTTTTACTTTAGATTTATGCAACTTAAATTATTTAAATGAAAATTATTTTTCATGAAAATTAAGAATTACTGTAAAACTAATGAAAAATTACTTTTGTTGTAATATATTTACAATCATACATACTGCATGTAGACAATGAAAATACCATAATATCTATCAAACAAATAAATTCTTCTAAATATTTTTTTGCATAAAACCATTATTCAAATCTTCTGTCAAATCACTGTGAGGCACATTAGTGCAGCTTTTTCCACAACAGTTTTCACATTGTTGTGCAATGTAGGTCAGCCTTCCCACATCCGCACTTTCTTCCACAGCCTTGAGTGCAGCCGCATGAAATCAGTAGCAGTATTTTCTCTGGAGCCGGTAGTCATTTCATGTGAATCGGGGTTGTTCCCCAGCAATAGCTGGACTTGTAGGTAAACTCGGTAAGAGTGGAGGTGCCCTGCATCAGTAGTGAGTGACAAACAAGAGAATATATGACACCATTGTTTGCCTGACCCACAAGTACATTGAAACATTGAAATTGAATAGCATTTAAAGTTATCATCAGGACTCTCTACTGTTTTTGTGTTGAGAGAGAGTATAAATTTCTCTCCTGCTTTTGCAATGGTATCAGGAGAGGAAGCAGGATCGTTGAATATCTGTGGAATACTATGAATTTGGGGATTCCAGTTGAATAGTTGGAAAACTTGCAGCTTTCTGAACTGCTGTCACAACCACTTACTGCGTGAAGAAACAGTACTGAATTCTTGCATTCATGAATGAGTGAGGAGTGACATGTACCTTTAGAACCGTAAAACTTTGTTCTGATGCTACGTTTACCTTTCTTCATCAGAGCTATGTCTGTGTCATCTGGAGCGAGAGCGATAAGTAACACAATAAGATCTACATCATGACCCATTATAATCAATTGTTGGTAAAATTTTGAGGCATTTATAGCTTTAGCAACAATTTCAACATCTGCATCGTCATCCGCAATCCTGGTTTCAGTACCTAAACTGTCTAGTTTTTGCACAAGCTGTGTAATAAACATTTCCTTATTAATGAGGCTGCTAAGAAAGACAGATTGTTATTCAGTGCATAATGTCTCGTCTTTAAATAACATTTCTCATGAGGTCCGCTTCATTGTTCGCCTTCGGCGTTCAATAGTTTTTATGTTCCGAGAGCTGTCTGAATATCTGTCAAATACCACAGCAATATCATCTGTATAATGTTTCTGAAAATAGGTTATTAAGATTTTACGAATGTCACAAAAAGTTCTATTCTCAGGGCACACAACATGTTGGATAAGAAACCCTCTATCTATAACAAAGAACTTTGATTCATTATTGTCAATATTCCTTTAAGGTACTTGATCGAAAGGATTGTACAGTCATCCAATTCAGTTATATTTTTTTCATGCCTAATGGTTGCCTTGCACATTGTCCTAACCATGCTGGATTGCTTAAGCTTCAGAAGCCCAAATTTTGGTGAGACAGTAACTATTGTTCAAAGAGCTTCTTCACCAACAGACAAAGCTTTGTAGCAGTTTCTTTCCTGAGAAGCTACTTATCCAGATCCTAATGAATACAACTGATCCTTATAAGCAAATGGAGCGTGTTGTTGCAACCATATCTGAAATCTTCTGTAAATTTTCTCAGCAATTTCTATCCTCCCACTCCTCAGTTCATCATGTTGATCACTCGAAACCAAATGTAAATTCCAGAACTGTTCCATAGCTGCACATATGTGATGGGCTATTGGTATACCATAAATACATCGGTTCAACACACTATTGGTGAGACCTCTTCCATGTGAAACACCTCCAACACTCTTCAGGTTCTTCATAAGAGCTTGTTCTATCGTCATGTCAGTCCATACTCCACACCAATAGTTATCAGAGTGTCGAACCATGAAGAAGCTGTCCTTGGTGAATTTATTGAACTCTGCGAATTTCATGGTTTCTTTCAGTTTTTCTATGTCCTGGAGGTATAAATGACACGCCTTAGCGTAAGGAAAGTGTCCAGTTGCATGGAATATTGGGAGCATAGCGCTCACAAATTCTATATGGAGCTGCCAATTCCACATATGCTATGCTTGAATGAAATGCAGTGCCAAGATGACAAGCTGAATGTATCCTCTCCATAACTGGGAAGTTTTCCCTCCTTGCTTAATATCATCCACTGTGTTAACAAATTTATTTTGCAACTTGTCAATCACATGATCTTTTTCCAAATTGCCGAAAGATGCACCGTTTCCATTCATATCAGAAATGCAGTCTTTAATATGTTGCTTCTCCTCCTCCTTTCCTGCCATTTCCTCCAGTATTATGATGGAAAGAGCACACATGGGAAAGAGCACACATGAATGCAGAGTGAGCTTGAATTGCCCTCGTGTTTGCAAGAGCAGAAAGTATGTGGGAAAACAGAAGCTGCAGCATATACAGTCTCCAAAAGTTGAGTCCACTGTCTCTCATTAAGAATCCTATTGCTCCTAGGAAAGACATTATCAAGTGATAGCCTCCTAATCAAATAACTACATTAGCGAATAGCTCATTCCCTCCATTAGCCTCCATTGCAACTACATCTCTAGCTTTCATGTAGAGTAGTTTATCAAACGTCGTGATACATGTTTGCTGTGTGGTCTTCTCACTCTCCATGATGGCATAAGTTAAAACTGTTGATGAATGGAAGCACTAATACATTTGACTGGGTATAAGATTCTCCAGTTGTGATTTTCTCCATAAAACCTTGCCATGCAGGAATAGAAAGCTGTAAGAACTTTCCCATCATCCAAGTAAAATTGTGATTGGTGGGCACTGTTGCTTTAGTGAATGATTGTTGTGAGTAGACGTTTTGCAGGACAATTTCTTCAATTCCAACTCTTATTCTGCCTTCGGAATGTTAGCAGACTAAGTTTTTGGGCACTTGATGTTTCAGCAGAGCTCGGCATGACAGAGACTTTTGTTACTTTCTGAAGTTCTATCGCTCTCCTTGTATTCGCACACCTGATTACACCCATGTTGTCAGCATTATCGAAAACGAATTGTTAGAACGACTCATTTGAAATATTTGGTTTGCAGAACCAAACGGCAGAAGTCTCAAATAAGGCCGCAGTGCCATATGAAGAGCAGAAACCCATATTCGAGACAATTTCAACAGTTTTTTAATCCCACTTTACGAAACAAGTACACTGTAAGACCAAGTTGTAGTGGAGACATAAATGAATGAAGCCTGGAAGCTGACACAATCGCATGGGATATTGCTGTAATTTTTTTTTTTTTTTTCAAGAGGACTGTTCACTGACTCTTTTTTGACAAACCCACACCCTTCACAAATTCGTGTAAAGTGCCAGGAACCATAACTTCAGCATTCTCTGTCAAGTCATCGATATCTGGGTAATCGGCAGCACTGTAAGGAGTCATTATTATATTTTCACGAATGATAGCTGCTGCTGCTTCTACTATTCTCTTTCTCTCATCTTTTTCATTAATTGCTCGTTCATTGTACCATTGATTCAAAAGTTTGTGGTCACTGCCACGAAAACATACAACTGGGGGATTTTTTGGAATTGTGGCAAACAAGACCCCCATCACCAAAGTCTTCAGAAGGTCTGTTTTTCACAGTTTTTATAGTGAGTGTCTCTCCTTATGGGACACATTCACGAACTTTCTGCAACAAATCAAGCAGTGAAAATTGAAATTCCTCTGAACTATCTAAAAATTTGCATAATTCTTTAAAAGCAGCATCGAAGTTGGTATCCTGAGGGCAGCTTCTTTTTCGAACAGAGGAGGGCTTCGACACAAATTTAGCAGAGAAATCATGATGATAACGGGCTTCTGCAGCTACTAAACACAAAACACTGTTGACCTTTCTACCGATATCATCATCGAGGTTCTCAAGCATCGCATGTTTCACAGTTAAAGAGCGAACTTCAAACGCTCTGCGGCATTTGTGTAGTTTTTTTTTTTTTTTTTTTCCGCCTCTATGTAAGACTTTTCAGCACATATGAAACAGTCTTTTTTTAAACTGAATTGATAAGAGGAAGAGGATCTCAAACTTTTATCATTTGCTTGTGCAACATTCTGATTACTTAGTTTCCTTATACTACATTCCTTAATATATTCACGTCGGCATACCTTATGCATTTTAGTCAGTCCCGCATTCTGTAGAAGATTATGAGCCCAATCCTTCCTTTCCTTGCTGACGCGTATCAGAGTTTCCAAGTCCTTCGTCACTACTGATGCCTCTCCTTCCGAAACAGATGTACCACAAATAAAACGACGATTTCATTGTTGGTACCTACTCCTGATTGCAACAATACCGATCGCAAAAGAAATATCAAAATAGAATATTTAGGCTACGAAATATTTCTTTACACTTAATTACGCTTTTCATTTAAATACTTTGCAAAGCAACAGAAACTGCAAACTATTACATTAATAGAATTATATTCCAATTCTTATACCTCAAATACCATTCGTATAAATGAAAAGATGGGTACAAATTGACTTTAGGAGGGAATAAAAGTGGGACCCCCCTACGAAGGGGAACTTTTCTATTTCTTATTACAATACCCAATATGAAGTTTCAGAAGTTTATATATTTTTTTCCACCATTTGCTGATTTTCTTACTAAGTTGCCTGCACTAAAAGCACTACGGGACTTAATATCTGAGGTCATCAGTCCCCTACACTTAGAACTACTTAAACTTAACTAACCTAAGGACATCGCACACATGTGCCCGAGGCAGGATTCGAACCTGCGACCGCAGCAGCAGCGCGTTTCCACACTGAAGCGCGTTGAACCGCTCGGCCACAGAGGCCGGCATAAATTAAAAATTTCGAATGATTTTGGCCTTAAGTCTCAGTTTAAACATAGGGTCCCAGAAACCCCACCTCGTGGTGTACGTTACAGGAAAGTGAGTTGAGGGTTAACCCACCTAGTAATGCCATCTGTGTGTCTAGGAGAAATGTAGGACGTCCATTGCTTCCACAGGATGCCGTATGTAGCAGCAAACTACAAGTGAACATATCCATGTTTTGTACTAAATTCACTTGCTCATTTTCCTGCTCCACTCACCTCTTATGACAGATGCAGAAATTCTGAAGGCAGATCAGACGTTGCAGATCGTAGCTTATTTTGGTCGCCGTGATTTTTTCTTGTTTGGTGGTGAGTATTAATTACGATAAAAGCGCTTTTTTCATGCTAATGTACATGATCCCGGTGGACCGTTATCCCCATTTGAGGATCGGAATAAAATTTGAAATTTCTCGAAAAACGTTGCTACCATACTTAAAAATAGTTGTTTTCTTGCTATTAGGTGTCAATAAATATTAAAAAACGGTTGTTAATGGATTTAAGAAAAGGCGATGACAGTGCTCTCATAGCAGCTAAATCGTGCAGACCTCTTGCCTGCCGAACACTGAGCAAAATAAAGGAATAACTCTTCTGCACTCGGTTATTGACACACAGAGAGCAAGTAACCAAACACAGTATGTTTCCACGAGTGGAAAATCGATCAAGAACGCTGAAAATCAGGATATGGCAATCGTTGATGTTAGATGTGAGGAACACGTTGTAGCCAACATGATACAGTTCCCCAGAGCTTACGATAGTATTTAGTGGCGAGTTGTTTGCGAGTTTCAGACAGCTGCTGTTATCCAGATGTTCGTACAACTGCTTGAAAACCTACTGTCGCGGTAGAGTAGTAACATATAGAGCTGATTGGTTGGTTGGTTGATTTGGGGGAGGGACCAGACAGCGAGGTCATCGGTCCCTCGGATTAGGGAAAGAAGTCAGCGGTGGCCTTTCAAAGGAACCATCCCGGCATTTGCTTGAAGTGATGTAGGGAAATCACGGGAAACCTAAATCAGGATTGCCGGACGCGAGTTTGAACCGTCGGGTGGGACTCTAAGACGACAATCAAACGAGGAATAACAAATGGATGCCCTCACATGGAGAACTACACACACCAAAAAAAGTTTTGCATCACCCCAGTTCCCAGAACTCCTGAAGATAGACGTTGACTGTGGATATTGTATCACAGACACAGTCCCTTTGATTGTTCAGAGATGTCACTAAACCTGGCCAAAGATGTAAACAACCATGCATGAGCAGCGCCTATTAGACCGAGGGGTCCGACAGCCGATCAGTTCCAGTCAGTACACCAGGAAAGAGGTACACGGCGCGTGTTGTCTGTAGTTCAACCACGCCTAGACAGTCGGTACTGCGGTTCGATCGCATCCGCATTGTTACTTTGTGCCAGGAAGGGATCTCAGCAAGGGAAGTGTCCAGACGTCTCTGAGGGAACCAAGTGATGTTGTTCGGACATGGAGGAATACAGAGAGACAGGAACTGTGTCTCGCTCAAGCCGCCCAAGGGCTGCTACTGCAGTGGATGACTGCTAACTACGGATTATGGCTCGGAGGAACCCTGAGAGCAACACCACCGTGTTGAATAATGCTTTCTGGGCAGCCGCAGGACGTCGTGTTCTGTCTCAAACTGTGTGCAATAGGCTGCATGATGCGCAACTTCACTCTCGATGCCCATGACGAAGTCCATCTTTGCAACCACAACATCATGCAGCACGGTACAGTTGGGCCCAACAACATGCCGAATGGACCGCTCAGGTTGGGCATCACATTCTCTTCATCGATGAGTGTCGCATATGCCTTCAACCAGACAATCGTCGGAGACGTGTTTGGAGGCAACCCCGTCAGGCCGAACGACTTACACACGTTGTCCAGTGAGTGCAGCAAGGTGGAGGTTCCCTGCTGTTTTGGGGTGGCATTATGTGGGGCCGACGTACGCCGCTGGTGGTCATGGAAGGCGCCGAAATGGCTGTACGATATGTGAATGCCATCTTCCGACCGATAGTGCAACCATATCGGCAGCATACTAGCGAGGTCTTCGTCTTCATGGACGACAAATCGCACCCCCATTGTGCACATCTTGTGATTGACTTCCTTCAGGAAAACGACATCGCTCGACTAGAGTGGCCAGCATGTTCTCCAGACATGAACCCTATCGGAAATGCCTGGAATAGATTGAAAAGGGCTGTTTATGGACGACGTGACCTACCAACCACACTGAGGGATCTACGCCAAATCGCCGTCGAGGAGTGGAACAATCTGGACCAACAGTGCCTTGATGAACTTGTGGATAGTATGCCACGACGAATACAGGTATTCATCAATGCAAGAGGACATGCTACTGGGTAATAGAAGTACCGGTGTGTACAGAAATCTGTACCACCAGCTCTGAAGCTCTTGCTGTATGTTGGTACATCATGCAATGTGTGGTTTTCATGAGCAATAAAAAGGGCGGAAATAATGTTTATGTTGAACTCTATTCCAATTTTCTGTACAGGTTCCAGAACTCTCAGAAACGAGATGATGCAAAACATTTTTTGAAATGTGTATATCCTGAAGAAGAGAAATTTGTTAACATCTAGTATAGATTTAAGTGTCGGGAAGTCGTTTATGAAAGTATTTGTATGGAGTGTAGCCATGTATGGAAGTGAAACATGGACGATAAATAGTTTGGACAAGAAGAGAATAGAAGCTTTCGAAATGTGTTGTTACTGAAGAATGCTGAAGATTAGATGGGTAGATGAGATAACTAATGATGAAGTATTGAGTAGAATTGGGGAGAAGAGGAGTTTGTGGCACAACTTGACAAAAAGAAGGGACCGGTAAGTAGGACATGTTCTGAGGCATCAAGGGATCACAAATTTAGCATTGGAGGGCAGCGTGGAGGGTAAAAATCGTAGAGGGAGACCAAGAGATGAATACACTAAACAGATTCAGAAGGATATAGATTGCAGTAAGTACTGGGAAATGAAGAAGCTTGCACAGGATAGGGTAGCATGGAGAGCTGCATCAAACCAGTCTCAGGACTGAAGACCATAACAACAACAACATATCCTGGGATGTTGTAAGCGAGCCAATACTGGGAACGATAAGCGGAGAGTGTAGCGTTCCTCTATGTGGACGATATTCTCATAGTAATTAATGGATACTCTAGAGCTCAGATAGAGCACAAGTGTAATACAGCTCTTCACGGTTCAGCAGTGGTGCGAACAAAACAAACTGACTGAGGATTGCCCTGAGCAAGACAATGTATATGCTGCTGAATCAAATGTTGTCGATATCTGGGAATCTATGTACTGGAATGGATGATGTTCCGATTAGCAGGAAGTGGTAAACCGATATTTCTGTGTATATCTGGATAAGGGTGGGACATACAGTGTCCACAATTCTGAAGTCTGGAAAAAAAGGATCTAAGCCAGTGTTCATCAAATACCGTAAGGCGATATTTCGGACCACGGAAGCGTTCGGGCCGGGGGGGCAGTTAATGGAGGAGTGAAGTAGCCACTTAAAGGGACATTGCGTTTTCATCGCACCATGGTTACTGACAGAAGCTAACCACTTCAACATTTTGAATCTACACATTATAGTAAGGTATCACAAAATGTTTCTTACATAAAAAAGAAAATAACACATGTATTTTTGAAGACTTACATAGTGACAAATTTCCTATACAGAAGAGGATAATGTGGCCAGTCCCATAACAACAAGATAGCATGTTTGTTTTTCTCACTTTAGGACACATCTTCACGCCGTAGTATCTTTAAGGATGCGAGCAGCTGCAGCTGACAATTGTAGTCGATCTTTTGTATTAACCCAAATAGAACAGAGACGGTTTTAAATAATGTAAGAAAATCAATTCAGAATTGCCACCAAAGGGGTAGAATGGCGAATGATAATTCTGTATATGAAAGGATTTAGAAGTCAATTTCATCTGTTGTATTAAGCGTGTTCTTTTGAGGTAACTAACTCTTACTGGCGTTAACACCTTGGCCACTTTTTTCAATGGACAGTGTAGCGACTTCTCCCGAGCAGGCGCCATGTCGGCATTAGTGATCCACAGAAGATTCTTTCAAATTGAACCGAGTAACAAGGAACCACATAAGAAGGCCAAAAGACGTTGTTTATACATTGACGTACAAATGAGGTATAAACAAATATGGTAACAAGAATAATATACAATAAATGGCTTACCATACGTCAGACGATTCAAAATCAAAAACGTTTTTCATTAAGAAATGGAACAAGATTCCTCTGTCGATCTCATTGACAACAATGGTGACTCTTATTAGAACTAGTCTGAACATGTCTCAGCATACAGCAGGGCTGTTCAAGGCAGAAAATATACAATGGCCACTTCTTCGTCCTGGCGTTTAGTCACAGCTTCCCCTACCGATCTTATTATTAATTGGTAACCTACACAAATCAGTATGTTATAGGTCCATTAATTGATAACAGTAATTGCAATATGAGAAATGATCGCAAATGTTTACTGAATGTTTTGGATGTCATTTTTCTTGCACTCATTGTACTGGTTATTTTCACGACATTTTGGCATATGGAAATATATTTTGGGGAAATCAGTCACTTAAGCAAGAAATAGTTCGTGAGAGGCTTAGGTATGCAGTTGTGAAACCGCTGTATAAGAAGGGAGATAAGACGGATGCTGCTAACTCTTGGCCAATCTCACTAATGACCAGTTTTTCAAAGGTTTTAGAGAAACTAATGCATGCCAGGATAGTTAAGCATGTCAGGAATCAAAATATCCTCAGCGTAAGTCAGTTGGGATTTTAGATAGGTTTGTCAACAGAAGATGTAATATTTGCATTTGCTGGCAAGGTTTGGAATCTATCAACAATAAACTGAAGCTTGTTGGGATTCTTTGTGACCCAACAATAGCGTTTGACTGTGTCAGTCACGAGATTCTTTTACAAAAAACTGTATATCTCGGTATAAGTGGTTCATCAGGGGAATGGCTTGACTCGTACTTGAAAACAAGAAACGGAAAGTTGTAGTGGATAGCTAAAATGGAGTCCTATTATCTACAGAATGGGGTACCATCACTTGTGGAGTGCCTCAAGGCTCAGTTCTGGGCCCCCTACTTTTTATTATTTTTATAAATGATCTGCCTCTGGGTTCTGAATATTGTAGATTAAAAAGACGAGGGCTAGTAGAAATCCTTGGGTAACAGAAGAAATATTGAATTTAACTGATGAAAGGAGAATATATAAAAACGCAATAAATGAAGCAGGCAAAAGGGAATACAAACGTCTCAAAAATGAGATCGACAGGAAGTGCAAAATGGCTAAGCAGGGATGGCTAGAGGACAAATGTAAGGATGTAGAGGTTTATCTCACTAGGGGTAAGATAGATACTGCCTACAGGATAATTAAAGAGACCTTTGGAGCAAAGAGAGCCACTTGTATGAATATCAAGAGCTCAAATGGAAACCCAGTTCAAAGCAAAGAAGGGAAAGCAGAAAGGTGGAAGGAGTATATAGAGGGTCTATAGAAGGGCGATGTACTTGAGGACAATATTATGGAAATGGAAGAGGATGTAGATGAAGATGAAATGGGAGATACGATACTGCGATAAGAGTTTGACAGAGCACTGAAAGACCTGAGTCGAAACAAGGCCCCGGGAGTAGACAACATTCCATTAGAACTACTGACGGCCTTGGGAGAGCCAGTCCTGACAAAACTCTACCATCTGGTGAGCAAGATGTATGAGACAGGCGAAATACCCTCAGACTTCAAGAAGAATATAATAATTTCAATCCCAAAGAAAGCAGGTGTCGACAGATGTGAAAATTACCGAACTATCAGTTTAATAAGTCACAGCTGCAAAATACTAACACGAATTCTTTATAGACGAATAAAAAAACTGATAGAAGCCGACCTCGGCAAAGATCAGTTTGGATTCCACAGAAATGTTGGGACACGTGAGGCTAAACTGACCCTACGACTTATCTTAGAAAATAGATTAAGGAAAGGCAAACCTACATTTCTAGCATTTGTAGACTTAGAGAAAGCTTTTGACAACATTAACTGGAATACTTTATTTCAAATTCTGAAGGTGGCAGGGGTAAAATACAGAGAGTGAAAGGCTATTTACAATTTGTACAGAAACCAGATGGCAGTTATAAGAGTCAAGGGGCACGAAAGAGAAGCAGTGATTGCGAAGGGAGTGAGACAGGGTTGTAGCCTCTCCCCGATGTTATTCAATCTGTATATTGAGCAGTGAAGGAAACAAAAGAAAAATTCGGAGTAGGTATTAAAATCCATGGAGAAGAAATAAAAACTTTGAGGTTCACCGATGACATTGTAATTCTGTCAGAGGCATCAAAGAACTTGGAAGAGCAGTTGAACGGAATGGACAGTGTCTTGAAAGGAGGATATAAGATGAACATCAACAAAAGCAAAACGAGGATAATGGAATGTAGTCAAATTAAATCGGGTGATGCTGAGGGGATTAGATTAGGAAATGAGACACTTAAAGTAGTAAAGGAGTTTTGCTATCTAGGGAGCAAAATAACTGATGATGGTCGAAGTAGAGAGGATATAAAATGTAGACTGGCAATGGGAAGGAAAGCGTTTCCGAAGAAGAGAAATTTGTTAACATCGAGTATAGATTTAAGTTTCAGGAAGTCGTTTCTGAAAGTATTTGTATGGAGTGTAGCCATATATGGAAGTGAAACATGGACGATAAATAGTTTGGACAAGAAGAGAATAGAAGCTTTCGAAATGTGGTGCTACAGAAGAATGCTGAAAATTAGATGGGTAGATCACATAACTAATGAGGAGGTATTGAATAGAATTGGGGAGAAGAGGAGTTTGTGGCACAACTTGACAAGAAGAAGGGACAGGTTGGTAGGACATGTTCTGAGGCATCAAGGGATCACAAATTTAGCATTGGAGGGCAGCGTGGAGGGTAAAAATCTTAGAGGGACACCAAGAGATGAATACACTAAGCAGATTCAGAAGGATGTAGGTTGCAGTAAGTACTGGGAGATGAAAAAGCTTGCACAGGATATAGTAGCATGGAGAGCTGCATCAAACCAGCCTCAGGACTGAAGACAACAACAACTACAACAACCATATTCGCTGATGACACTACACTATTTATTCATAATTCAGCAGATAAACACGAGGAAACAGCAAATAAGGTTTTAAGTGAAACAGTGAACTGGTTTAACATTAATGGCCTTTCTTTAAATTACACTAAAACAAACTACGTGCAGTTCCACAAAGCATTCAGATGAACAAATAATAGTAAAAATAGGTGAGCAGGTGATAATCAGGGTGGATACCTCAAAATAGTTAGGCTTGCATATTGACAGCAAACTGAACTGGTCAAACCATATACTGGATCTATGCAAAAGATTGAGTTCAGCAACTTACGCATTATGCACGCCTACTATGGTTATTGTCACGTCGTTATATCATATGGAACTATATTTTGGGAAAATCAGTCACTGGCTAAAAACGTACTGTGTGCTCCACATGTGTGGAGCCTATCCTAGAGCCAAATGCAGGAATCTTTTTAAGAATCTTGGAATCCTTACATCCAATGCGCAATATATATTCTCTCTGATGTGCTTCATAAGGAAATAAAATTTCATTTTTAAACTGAATAATGAGTATCATAGTCATGAGACAAGAGGAAAACATGATATCCACCATGAACAGGCAAATCTAAGTATGGTATAGAAAGAAGTCCATTTCACTGGCTGTAAGATTTTTAACGCCCTCCCTTCGAGAATTACGTGTTTGGTAGAAGATGAGCCCTTTTTTAAAAAAAACTTTAAGGCAGTTCCTATTTCAAGGATCATTTTATACGTAGAAGAGTTCCTGAACTACAGTGTTTAACATTTCTTGTATTGTTAACTGCAAATATATGTCCAAATCTACATTTGTAAGCCTGACTATTATTTATTGTAAACATATTTTGCAATATTTATTTTCAGTAACTTTTTTTGTAATATTCATTTACCTCCCAAAATTGATTTTCTATAATAGAGCCAAAGTTACTGTTTACTGTAATATGAAATCATTTTGTTTTGTTTTTATGTGCTACCACAGATTTCTGACACGTTCCATATACTGCCATATTGTCACAACATGGATCACCGGAACAAGAAATAAATAAATAAATAAAATAAAAGTAACACAACAGTCTTAATTTGATTTCATATGACTAGGGTGACCAGACGGCCAGTTTTTAACGGGGCTGTTCTTTCTTTTCGGTCTGTGTCCCGTTGTCCCGCAAAATATTCAACGGGATGCTAAATGTCCCGTTTTTTCGTAATCAGAAAACACTTAACGTTTTGCTTCATTTTGTTTTTATTTATTTTTACATCAATTTAGTGTCATAGACGTAATTTTTTTTAACACTTTTGTGAGTGTTGGTTTGTCTTGAATGCTAAGATGGAATAAAGGCCATGGGAGGTGAGATGCAAACAAGATTTTCCGCTATCATGTTCAGTGCCAGGGACTTATGACTGATAAATTTGCAGTAGATACAACCGGCGCGGACTGTTGCAGACAACAATGAGAAGTAGGCGAAAGTTTCAACACTGAGTTCGGTAAGCTTGTTTAGTGCGCTCCAGTATCTGTTGTTTGCTGTGTGTGTAACTAACTCGTGCCCATTAATATGGGGAAAAGAAAGTGTTCTTTCTCCAAAACGAAGAACGAAGAGTTCCCTTTCCTAAAGGAAACCACGACAACGAAGGTAGAATGTACGTTGTGTCGTTCAGTTTTTTCCATTGAACGTGGAGGACGCGCTGATGTAACGCAGCAAATAAAAGAAAGAAGCACCTGGTGGCAGTTTCTGGGAGAACTTCCAGCAGCATAGCTTCTTTTGTGAGAATGAATAAACTAAAAACAGAGTAAGAAGAGCTGTTTGCGTTCCGCACGGCACAACACATCATTCTTTCCGTTCAAAGGACTGCCCGGCTCTGCTCATCACAGACCTGTTTCAGACAAAGTTTACATGTTCTAGGACAAAATGCGAATGGATTTTAGTGAATGCTTTCTCATCGCACGCAATGCATGAAGTTCAGTCAGAACTTAACAGATGCTAAGCATGTGTCTGTGATGGTTGATGCAGCAGACCACAAAAGTTTAAAGCCGATTCTAGCTAGATGTTTCATTATTACCAAAGGTGTTCAGTGCAAAGTAATCTGTCTTCAGGACATAAAAATGAAAAATAGGCGACATAAAAATGAAAAAGCTTGCATACTTTGCCTACTTTCATTCCATAATGTCATATGGTATAATATTTTGGGGTAACTCTTCAAGTCAAACAAAAGTTTTCCGAGTCCAAAAGCGTGTAATACGTATTATTTGTGGAGTAAATTCACGGACGTCCTGTAGAAACCTCTTCAAAGAACTGGGTATACTATCTACTGCCTCTCAGTATATTTACTCATAAATGAAATTTGTCCTAAATAATATATCTCTTTTTCCAACAAACAGCTCAGTTCATACATTCAATACCAGGAACTAAAATGATCTGCACAAGGACTTAAAAGCACTTACTTTAGTTCAAAAAGGGGTCCACTACTCAGGAACACTCATCTTCAATAATTTGCCAGTAAACATAAAAAATTTAGTTACAAATAAAGATCAGTTTAAAAGGAGCCTGAAAGACTTACTAGTGGCCAACTCGTACTCCATTGACGAATTTTTTAGTAGAAACAAATGATGTATTGTATATAATCATACTACTAGTATTGTTATTTCAGCTTAAAAAAATTGACATGTTCCACATCCACGAGGATCTCCTCAGCACGGATCTATGGAACGAAAACTAATCTAATCTAAGACACTGATCAAGACACGGCAAAATTTTAGCTAGCTGTATTCTGGTTATTTAAAAAAAAAAGCAAAATATAGTTGATGAGATTATCGCATTTTGTGGAGATAACTGCAATACCAACTTTGGTGAGTACAAGAGGACAGGAACATACATTGTTTATTCCAAACTGAACAGTGTTCTCAAGGTAAAAATTCAAAGCATCGGTTGTGCGACCCATGTAGTACACACACAAGTGCAGATATTCTTCCCATTGACATTGAACCAACAGTGAGCAACATTTTTCAGTACTTTCACATTTACACTGAGCGTGTGGAGGGACTGAAATCATTCTATGATTTCGTTGATACTGAATACATGCTAGTCCTAGGTAGTATTAAAACTAGATGGTTTTCATTGTTGCCAGGAATTACAAGTGTTATTGATATGTATGAACCTTTGAAATCTTGGTTTCTGTCAATGGATAGGTGTTATGCATTCCGGAAACAGGTTCCTGAGAACCCACAGTCACTTCTTTCGGTTCATTTCCCACAAAGTCAATTGAAAATGTTTTCAAATTCAATCCAAAGGTTGCAGAGAACCCCAATTTCAGCTACAGACTCAGGTGAGGAGTTGGAGTTGCTTAAAGGAAAAAAAAAGTAACAGAAAATTTAGTAAATTTCAGTTATTTCTTGACTTTTAATTAACTTGGAAAAAGAAGGTATGTTCACTCACTCAAAATACGAGATGATTACCATTTACTATTATGACAGTTTTGTGACTTATTTAGGAAAGTGGATTTCTCCACTTGAACCTCTGAAATCATTTCTTTGAATAACACAGAAAATTTTTGTTTCTTGGGCTGAACTTTTAGACTGTGTGAAAATTCTTAAGACAGTAGATTCAAGTGCAGAATTTCAGATGGCTGGAGATGTATTGTTTGATGAGATAGGATGCGTGAACAACATTGTATCTGAGCAATTTGAGGAAAGGGAAAAAGCCAAGTTGGAAACAGATAAGAGATGGTGTGCTGTATTCCACTTACCTGAAGGTACAAGTACTTCATGTAAAAATATAGAAACGCTTGTGAGTTTTGCTGTTGCTGTACCAGGCACAAATCCTGTTGTCGAAGGGTACTTTCAATAGTGAATTCCATTTGTATTGATGAGAAAAACCCTTTTACCACTTAAACTACCGAAGCAACTGTAATAGTTAAGACCTTATCTGCAAGGAGTTCTACAGCTTGTTATTAACCAGTTCAATGCTTTTGAAAGATATTTGGTATTCTGAAAAGTGCATAGTTAGTAGCAGTGTTCCTTAAGCAGAAGCTAAACGGTATACGGATATTTGCTAAAATGACTTCAAAACTAGTAAGAAATTGATTTGAACAGAAATTCTCTTGTGGTCTCCTGAAGACTGATGCAATTACTGTGAACGTATTTGCCCCACATTCTTGTGAAATGTTACGAAAAGAGTTTCAGTTAGTCAGTTATATTAAAGTGTTTACAGGTGCTTAATATCACAGGGAGAAAAAGATTTTTCCTGATTACGTTCTTTTTGCCGCTACAGGTTATCGGTGTCTGAATTTTGGAACTTGATGAACGTCCCACCGAAACAGCAGATATTGTTACCAATTACCTGACTGACGTGCTTTGTAAACAAATAGCGCAGAAAACAAAATAATTGCGTTCTGTGGTGATAGGTATTAGTAACTTCGGTGGGGCAGTATTTACAGGAAAAAGATACATCTTTCACAAACTTAAAATGGTATTGAATCGTGAATTCCTGGGGTTGGACAAGCAGCAAATATAGTGCACAACACAATTAAGACTGTTGCAGATTGTTTACTTGTTGATGTAGAAATTGTTGTTCACAAAAATTACCACCATTCGCACAGGTACACCGTACGTATATGTAGAATCGCTGTAGGAGTTCTGCAGCTTTGCTGAGACTGAGTACGGGATATTATTAGGTTATAGTAACACTAGATGGTCAGCATTAACACTTCTTGAAGGACTGAGGTCTTATTTTCTTAGTCACAAAAAAGTCCAGTGATAATAAAATCGCCGGCCGGAGTGGCCGTGCGGCTCTAGGCGCTGCAGTCTGGAGCCGAGCGACCGCTACGGTCGCAGGTTCGAATCCTGCCTCGGGCATGGATGTGTGTGATGTTCTTAGGCTAGTTAGGTTTAATTAGTTCTACGTTCTAGGCGACTGATGACCTCAGAAGTTAAGTCGCACAGTGCTCAGAGCCATTTGAACCATTTGATAATAAATTCCTTTTTTGAAAACCCTTTGGCAAAAAAAGTTGTTCTTTTTCTGCGCAGCCAAACCATAACTTTCCGCCAGTCAATTCTCCAGATAGGTGAGCATCAAACAGGTGTTGAAGTAACTACGGCTTTTTCCAAGTCGAAAGAAAATCTGACTGAGAGAAGGGAGAACAGTTTTATCCCGTATGTTGTAAAATGTGTTTTACATGAATTAGAACATCAAAGTGAGGTAAAAGAAGACTTTTCCCAACAATACCCGTGGTCTAGGATGCCGGCACGGTAGCCCAGCATGTGGGTGTCATTCCCGCTTCGCGCGACTAGTTCCGCCTCTACCGTAGCGCTGCGTGTTCTCCTCGTGTCTGTTTAGTGTCGTGTTGGTCTCCGCGCGCGTCGCATCGCTGGTTGTCGGCTAGTGTTTGGTGTTCGTTCCGCCCTTCCTGTCGCGGCGTAGTCTCGCGCCGTGATGTCCACCATGGTTCCCACGAAAATTCCGCGTACAGGTACTGTCAGCTTCACCTTTGACAAATGCACGCGCCACGTCCAGCCCACTTCTTTGGAGATACATGACTGTTTAGCCGATACAGTTAAAGTCACTACTGATCAGTTGCATACTGAATGTATTGATAGCGAATTATATGTGTTTTTTGTTAAGTTTCTAAGACCCGCTTCAGGTTGATAGAGTACTTTCTCTTCACGGTTCTCAGGTACCCTTTATGCATCGTGATGGTTCAAATGGTTCAAATGGCTCTGAGCACTATGGGACTCAACTGCTGTGGTCATCAGTCCCCTAGAACTTAGAACTACTTAAACCTAACTAACCTAAGGACATCACACACACCCATGCCCGAGGCAGGATTCGAACCTGCGACCGTAGCAGCAGCGCGGCTCCGGACTGGAGCGCCTAGAACCGCACGGCCACCGCGGCCGGCGTGATGGTTCCACTATTATGGTTCTCTTGGCAAATGCAGAAGGGATATATACGAATGTCCGGGTGTTTTAAACTTCCGACAGAGGTAGACAACTATTTTCTGAGGCCCGTTTTGCTTCCTTATGGGGAAATACGTCATATTCGAGAGGAACGCTGGTCTGCTCAGCACCGCTTACAAGTTTATAGTGCTATTCGGTCGGGTGGTCAAAAAACATATTCCTTCTCATCTATAGGTATGTGGTTATATGGTCCATATTACGTACAGTGGCCAAGAAGGAACATGTTATTATTGTAATCAAACCGGTCATTTCCGTCCTAATTGTCCGCGGCATGTATTAAAACCTACATACGAACAGCGTAAAAAATTGACTTCAGCTGATCTTCTCCCGCAGGGATCTCAGAGTGAATCGCTCACTGTTACTGAGGGACGCAGTGATCAGTTGGCCGCCAACACCCGTGATTTTCCCCCGCTTTCCTTGCGTCGGGCTGTTGATGCCGTTAGTTCCGATGTGCCCGCCATGATTTCTCACAACAAGCGTCGCCGCACACAGGATGGTGCGGCAGATGAACCTTCCCTATTGGCTCGCATTTTCTACGGGCCTCCAGTAAAGGACCCCCTTTCTCAGTCTGAAATCGTGGGTGAGGACGCCATAGGTGCTTTCACGCCTGTGCAAAAGATCCCTGACACCTTATCTGGCTTTGTTCCTGTTGTCGAGGCCGCCCCTTCGGAGACGCCCGTGAAGGAAACTGCTTCCGGTTCCCACGTGTCTTCTCTGGTTCTGTCGACACTTCTCCTGTCGACTCTGTTTCCCATCCCCGTTCTGCGACTTCTGTCGCCTCCTGTGGGTCACAGCCTTCTTCCATGAAACAACTGATTGATTCTCAAGAGCCAGTGGATCCCGTTGTTATACACCAACCGTTCCTCCCTGAACCGATGTCTGCGGACGAGTGGGATGTAGAGACCCCTCCGTCGCAATCTGAAACGGAATACCTACATGATGATCCCACGCGACCGAATGCGGCAGCGTTGGCGCCGCGGAGCCGCAGTAGAATTCGTAAACAGCCACAGAGAGCCGCGTCACGGCCGAAGAAAAAGCAGTGGGAAGAAGAGCGTTCTGTTTCCTAGTTCTTCTCTCTCTGGTTCAGCGACTGATTTTGGTATGGTTTCATGTATGTTACGCCGTCAACTGATGGATCTCTAGCGTTGTTTGTTGTTCTTTCTGGGTTGAATTTCTATGCAAGCATACACATTTCTTACTCTGAATATTAACAGAATACGTTCTGAGCTTCGGCTCGCCGCTTTGCGACAGTTTATATATCAGTCTGGGGCAGATGTTTTTTTTTACAGGAAGTCTAATTCGATCATTTTTCCATTCCTGGGTTCTCAACTTTTTTTAATGTAGCTTCCGAACTTTCTATGGGCACTGCCTTGTTTTATAGGGAAGGCATTCTGTTGATGGATTTCGAAGTACTCGCCGTTATATACTCGTGCTACTGGCTGTGACGTCACTGGTGCTGCCTCAGTCACCAAATATGGTAATATTCTCGTCCCGTTTCCACCATACTTGCTTCAACCTCGAGATGGCCGGGTTCCAGGCTGTACCGCCGTACAAACCCACCGTCCTTATTGATGATGTTTTTAGATATTTTTATTTCTATAGCTTCTTTTACAACGCTATCCCAGAATACCTCCATCCTCATAATGACAGATGTTTCATCAGATAGAATTCGGTGTCGATTTTTAAAGAGTGTTCCCCGACAGCTGATTTTTTTTTTTTTAGGATAGCATAGACATAAGTACCTCTCGAGCGTAGACATACGTACCTCTCGTGTTCCACCCGACATTGCTCCACAGTGCATACTGTCTGGCTGACGTAGTAGCAGCCACAGCGACACGGGCGTAAAAAACTGGGAGAATTATTAGAACCCCGAACAGCATTTACGACCGCATTTGGTTTGCGATCGAGGTATGGGCAGATGGTGCCTTGCCCTTCCTTAACGTCGTCGTTCGCCGAAAATCAGTGGGCACCTCAGCCACAGTGTCTACAGGAAACCTAATTCTATTCGACAATACATCTGTTGTTATAAGGACGAAGGGATTTTAGTATGTCGTTATAAAAGGAGCTATAGAAATGAAAATATCTAAAAGTACTATCAATAAGGTCGATGGTTCGCAGCTTAGCACAGCGTGGGACCCGACTATCGCAAGTCTGAAGCGAGCACAACAGAAGCAGGACGAAAACATTACCATATTTGGTGAGGAAGAAAGCACCAGTGACGCACAGCCAGCTGCGTAGTTATATAACGGCGAGGCCATGGCAACACGGTAGTCATTTACCACTTGATGGTGGCTGAGCAGACTCGGTCGAAAGCTCGTGGGATTTTAGAAGCTTGACGCTGGCGGAAGCCCAAGAAGATTTTATTAATTCATACCGCCGTGAGACCGTGCATTCATACAACTCTGAAAATATTACCTACTGCAGTGAACAAGTGCACCCTATAACCAGAGTGGCGAGCTCTGGGCACTGGCCATAACAGCCAATAACCTCGTGCCGACACAAGACCCCCAGCAACAGCGGGCCACTTCTGCACTTCGGGCTACTTCCATTAGGCAGTCAGTGGAATATCTGACACTGAAAACGCTTGGAGAAGCTTTGGCATGAAAGAGGAATGCGACAACACTTCTTCTTCCACATGATCAGCCTCCATACAGCCAAGGCTGTGCGCAACTCTGAACTCTGACGCAAACGTGGGCCTTTCCGCCAGGATCGAGCTGCCTACATACATTCTGCCATTAGAATTGAGGTCCCCCCAAGTCTGTGCCACTGGGCTCTGACGACACTAGACACTATCACCTCAGGCAACGATCCAGCTCCCAACAGCGTACATACACCACAGGGCCACCTGCTGCACCTGCTATACTGATACTGGGACATCACGAGTAGATGCCTCGCCCTGCCCAGGATAAGGGCATGCGCCTGTAGTTGTTCAAGCACCCTCAGTGGCAGGTGGGTAGCTTCGACATTTTAGCCTACTTCCGAAAGGCAATTTGTGGGAATGCAGACACTGAGCTTCCACGTGACATAAGAGTGCAGGAGTATTACATCTTCCCCATGATCGGCCTGCAACTGTAGAAATTATACCCACTGGGGCCAGAGAGTCATCAGACAGCTGGGCTATACCATGATGCCCAGCCTGTGTAGGCTGCTGTTGTGAAGCCAACCCTGCACTTATACGACGCAGCCCCACCATCGTCATCGGGTATTGAACCCATAATTGCTCCCTGACCTCTCAGGCTCCGGGCAGCCCTGCACACTGTCGCCATTGCAATTCTACTTATTGTCGAAACACTTTTGAGATGATTTTATGTATGATGTTTGCACTAAAAAAATTTCAATGAGAACACGTGCACCTCTCAAACTGCCCGTGTTTGATGTTGTGTCACAAAGTAATGTTTTAACATAGGACTGTAATCTCCATTTAGGGACAATTTGATACTCAGATGTAGCCAGCTCTTGTCTCGGTTTTAGCTATCATGATGCGAACTGTCTACCTGTCTCTGATCTTACATTTTTCAGAGGCGACTGCAGGCTTAGATGTCATTACTGCTGGATGTCCTCTTCTCTCTGCTAGTTTTAACAACGGAAGTTTTGCGACAGTGTTATTAGACGAGGCTGCCAGGAAATTTGGGCTAAACATAAACGAAGCCAAGACAGAGTATCTCGTTATGACGCGTGGTCATTGTCAGACTGCTGATCATCTACAATCACTGCAGGTTGGGGACCAGTCCTACAAGAGAGGGCAAGAATTCAAATACCTAGGGGCACTTTTCACTGAGAACTCGTCAGGTGAAGCAGAGATCAATGCCAGAATACAAGCAGGAAACCGATCTTACCACAGCCTAGCACAACTGCTTTCTGTCCAGATCTCTCTCCAGACAGTTCAAGATTCGACTGTACAAAACCCTGATCCAGCTGTTGTTCTATATGGCTGTGAGATGTGGAGTATCCGGAAACAGGACTTCCATAAGCTCCTGGTTTTTGAGAGAAAAGTGCTTCGGTAGATCTTCGGTCCGGTTCTGGATGCAGATACAGGGGAATGGAGGATCAGATGCAACCAAGAGCTTGAGAAACTATACCAGCAGCCCAACATAGTAGGAACTGTCAAAGCCAAACGAACGCAGTGGGCCGGCCATGTGGCCCAGATAGAGGATCACAGATGGCCTCGGAAGCTCCTGTATTTCAAACATACAGGAAAGAGACCGCCAGGGAGACCCAAGAAGGGTTGGAGGGATGGACTCCATGAAGATTTAAACCAAGTGTCAATAGATGTGAACGGATGCTGGATAGCAGCAAAGGACATAATACAGTGGAGGAGGAAACTTGTAGATGGGTGCGGTCCACTGGGCCTGATGACGTAGTAGTAGTAGTTGTTGTAGTAGTTATTATACTATGTTCCTGGAGCTTCCTCGAATTCAAGTAATTCTGATTCAACAGTACTTTTACTTCACGTGACCAGTTCGGCAAGTTGGTCTCAGAATAATAGGAAGAAAGATCTGAACGATAGGAAGTTAAACGAACGGAATACGAGTAAAGCTACCAGTATTGAATGGGTAGTGGGTTCTCTTCTGTTTATTTTCAAATGAATTTGTGTTATAAATTCACACATAAATGGCTTGATGAATTTCATGAAATGTATCCTCAGTTGCGAATACGAACAACGATCAGTTGTGTAAGGGAATGGCGTCTATGAAAATCTGCGCCAGACCGGGGATCGAAGCCGGATTTCCCGCTTTAAACGAGCTATCGCATTAACTGCTTTGGCCATCCGCGCTCGACTCACGGGCAGATCCAATCTGCAATCGTATGCACATTATGTAATTCTCGTACAGGGGAGGATATTTTTAATTGAAAGTCGCTGCCCGGTATCGGCGGATAATTACAAGTTTGTAGTGCCTCTGTTGTTAAGAAGGACGATGCAGTGTTCCTTCGGACACGTGTTACAGAATGTTTGAATTTCATATTCGCTTCGATCTTGCCTCATCTCGGCTGCCTCCGCTCGCTGCCACGTCCTCCTCTTTTTCTCAAGTAGCTGCTAATCGATTTCATGCATGAACCCTGACCGTCGTTTCAGTGATTGGTTGACCAAAAGAGAATTTATCTTCTTCAACAGCAGTGATAGTTAAAGATTTAGTATCTATGTTGACAGAATACTTATAATTTTCATGTGGAGTTTCTCCTCTCATGTGTGGCACCTTCAGCCATCAGATTTGCAAATTGCAACAGGAAATCTCCAAAGTATATACGACAGATATCGTTTTGCAATAACTTTTTTCATGAGAATAAAGCGCGAATAAAAACTGAAGACGAAGGATTTGTCCTTGTAACAACAGCTATCTAGCACTTGTGGAGTAGTCGGATCTAGGTAATAATTGGAAATGGTTCGTTTCACACAGTCTTCATTCTGCCAGTCCTCTGCCACTGACAACTACAGTTGCGAGATGTCTGGCTTCAGCCGAACATGTCCGGCAATTTACGCTCATGTTCGGTCAAATATATACAAGTTCGGTCTTTCCGGATTTTGTTAGACCTTTTAGCGATGAACGCACAACCAAAGTCCATTTCAAGTAAGTAACGTAAGCTCGAGGAATAAGTATGAGGAATAAGAAGACGTAACAGCTGCTTACGTCTGGTTGTGCGTTGAGTCATGACACGCTCACGCATGACCTAACCTGAGCAGGCATAAGCAGCGTTACGTCTCCTTGTCCTTCGTTATTCTGTGTCCTAGGTTTTTTTCGTTAGACCGAACGAGCCTAATACACAACTTCACTATCACTATAATTGTTTATTTTGTTTAATGAAGAACTTTTAGTTTATTTTTGCATAAGATTATTTTAAGAAGTACACTAAGCGATTAAGGAGACTGAGCACTTAGTTGTTATCATAACTGCCGAAATATAATGCAGTTTACTGCTAGTATTTTTTCTATTCTTAAAAAAAATTTAAGCACAGGTAAGTGCTATCATAAATGCCAAATTATAAGGCTTTTTAGTGATTGATTTTTTAATTTAAGCATGTGTAAGTTGACCTCACAAAACACTATTAATAAACTATTCAAAATAACCAAATGATACTATTTCTGTAGTCTGGCTCTTTGGGCAAAATGTCCAGCTAGATAAAATGCCAAGTCTTGATCTACTTTTAGACCACACAATCATACATCCAGCCAACTAAATCCCTGACATGAAAGGAGACTGAGGTAAACAAGCTGCCGATTTGTATGTAGAAATAATCACTCACGAAGTTGGTGGTTTTATTTTAATGGATTTTCCGATTTTAAATATCCTATTGAGCCTAAATTTCACACGGCTGATTTTTTCTTGGAGTGGAACCAACCCTTCTTTAGGAGGGGGGGGGGGGCAAGAGATCCCGGATAATGCGGTCTTTGTCTGGGGGCGGCAGATGACTTGCCGTTCCCTTCATTACACAGACTCCAGATGGCGCCTGTCAGCAGACCTGTGACTCAGGGCGGCAAACGTCCAATCTTCCAGATTTAATGCACAGCTTGCGTTGTACGTTTTGACCATGATTCAGTTGAACGCCTAACAGCAGCAACAACCCCATGTTGATCTGATTTGTTTGATCCCGGAAATGTTTATTTTTTCCTGTAGCTACAACCGCTGTGTTCTTTACGCCTTAAAAGTTCTGAAAATGGTAAGATGGCCAACACTTAAAGACTTCACACTCTTCCTTCTCGATCACGTATTTTTTAGTATTGTTTAAGCTGTTGAAGACGATGCACCTGACATCTGTTGAAAGCTCGAGAATTTCAGCTCAGCTGACGCATCTTAAAAACTGACAGGATTACATTCTTTGTAATTTGCTGTTACCGGCATGCCCTTGCTGTTTAGCACAATGTATTGATTCGTGTATTTCATTAAATGAAAATCAGATTTCGATGTTTTAAATTTTTAAATTGAAACTGAAAAGGGCAATATGGATGATAATGTGGTATTGTACTATCAAAGATACTTCTTCACTGATGTCCTTGAGCTCGTAGTAGCGTCGCCACCACAAAATGTTTAGGTCATGGATTTGTATCCCTTCTTGGATATTTTCCTGTCCAAATGCAAAAAAATTGCGAAATCTGCACGTGCGATGACTTAAATGAACTGGCAAGGAAATTCGTTGACATAAGTGACTATTACACAAAAACTGGGTGACTCAGTGGCCCAGTGGTTAACTGCCAGACTATGTCGGAAGGTCCCTGGTTTGTTTCCCTGTCGGTACTACGATTTTTATCCTTCACTTATCACTTGTTTCAACTCTGTAAATGTTTGGCAGTCTGAAAAATACCGAAGTTCGCCATGGTTCGGAACCTATGTGACGTGTGGCAGTGCTATGGAGTTTCACTGATCACACTCAGTTCAGAAAGAACAATAACATAGTATAGCAAGCATTGTAACAGAATAATTTGTCATCGAACATATCCTAAATATGAAACTTCCTGGCAAATTATAACTTTGTGCCAGACCAACACTCGAGCTCAGGACATTCGCTTTTCGTAGGTAAGTGCTCTACCAATGGAGCTACACAAACATGACTCCTGAGTTGTCCTCACAGTTACGCCAGTATCTCATCTATTAGTGCAAGCAGAATGCCGTGGACGGTATACACACAGATTGGATGGTACGCATGGGGGGAGCGGTAGTGGTGGGGGTTATGGGCAGGTGATGTAGGGGAAATGCTGAGCACTGGAGGGGAAGTGTGTTTCTAAAGTGAATCTTAAACTCACATTTTCTGTAAATATTATATGGGGCCCTCCATACCCACACCTGAATGGTGGCCATTCAAGGAAACCTAGTCACTTCCACTTGGTTAGTACGTATCTAAAAATAATTTCGCCGAAAATGCAGCGATTTATTTTCGCCTGGCTCGTTAACCATCTGTAACTTTCAGAGAAGCGTCATGAGTGACGAATTTTGGGTAAAATTTTCAGCTTTCTCTGGCTGCCATGTTAACATTTGTTTCTTTTGCCAAAACGCAGCGAAGTTTACAAAAAATGGTTCAAATGGCTCTGAGCACTATGGGACTTAACGTTTGAGGTCATCAGTCCCATAGAACTTAGAACTACTTATATCTAACTAACCTAAGGACACCACACACATCCATGCCCGAGGCAGGATTCGAACCTGCGACCGTAGCAGCAGCGCGGTTCCGGACTGAAGCGCCTAAAACCGCTCGGCTACAACGGCCGGCTATGAAAAAGCACACTCTCGGTACAACATAAACTGTTTAATGTCTTCACTTATATTGTCCCAAGATCCATAGCATTTTTCGTTTGCTTTTGATGGCCCTTAAAAATTACAATCTTTCATCGAAAAAGTCCGTCTTAGTGAAATAACACGATAGATAATAAAGTTTTGCATAATAACTATATGCCAAAATATTCTCCTCTTTGCGCGC
Organism: Schistocerca nitens; assembly: GCF_023898315.1. NCBI lineage: Eukaryota > Metazoa > Arthropoda > Insecta > Orthoptera > Acrididae > Schistocerca > Schistocerca nitens. The sequence goes on from NC_064619.1 coordinate 361,640,289, forward strand.
TATCATTTGCCGAAATCTCATTTCGATATCTCAAACCGTTTATGAAATATGAGGAATGTAGTGGGTATTTCACTCTGGCTTTATCGTTGGCGCGGCGCGATCGCATATGTGTGTGCTACGTCTGATCAATTTTCTTGAGACTGGTGACAGAGACCTCCACCCGAGTCTAAAGAAAAATTCAATATGTATCAGCTCAGTTTTAATACGCTGCAACGTTTTATGAAATATGCACCAAGCGCAAAATCATAGCGACCTCTGTTTTTCATTGCAAACTCCTTTGTATTTGACTCAGTGCCTTACTTCTACTTAAATTTTACGATAACTATGACCATTAACGAAATGATGGGCACATAATCATGAACTTGACATATAAAGCTATAACTAAAGCAAACATGAATTTTTTTACCGAATAGTTTCTGTGAAATCGTGCGAGAAACATTGCAGGGGGTGCGCCTAGATTCTGTCATCGCTGACCTGCCGAAAAGCTTCAGACACTGTCGGTCTCCCTTTCTGAACAAACGAATGAACACTCCCCCCCCACCCCCTAGCGCTTTGGACGCAAACTGTCCACTGCGCATTGGCCACCGCACACTGCACGGCCTGTACGTTCCAGACTTCACAGAAGCCCTCCTGCAGGAGAAAGGCAAAGGGCTCGAGTTCGAGTCTCGGTCCGCCACAAAGTTTTAATGTCTCAGGAAATTTCATATCAGAGCACACTCAGCTGAAGAGTCAAATTTTCGGTTCGTGGAGGTGCACGGCAGCCGGTTGCGGTCATTGTAATGCAAGTTGGGGCGGCGCGACAGGTGAAGACGCACGCGCTTCAGGTGGGGCGGAAGCGAGTGCGTCGGTGTTGTTCTCAAAGCTCGGAACGTGGATACTTTGGTGAGAAACTAGAAGTACTACTCAGTTTTTGTGGGGAAGCACTCCTTAGCAACAGCAGTTGGACTCGTCCCTGGCTGTGAAGGATGGGGGAAGCAAGAGTACTCCATCCAGAAAAATACGTTTTACAGAAGACAGAGCGACCGCAAAATTATGTTTTGCTTGTGAGGAACATGTGTGGAACGACATAATATCAAAATTATGATTTGTCTGAAAAGTGATGTAGCTGAAGTCGCAGTCGGCTAATATGTTACAAGCAGAGAGAGGAATTCTTTGTTCTAGCTAGATCACGATGGATGTTGACTGAGGACTAATCTGTAGCTAACGTCGCCTCAGTGATGCAATAATTTTTTAATAGCACGTCTGATACTTACAAAGTCGAGATATGGGCAGTTGTGTAAGAAGTGACTTTAAATAGTGTTTCAAAGCTATTTTTTGCTCAAATGAACAAACCTTATGTCACACTATTACGTCATCTCTCACACCGATGCTGGTAAGTAGGACAGTGCGTTTATATTGTTATGCACTTTCTCAGTACTATGTTAAATAGTCGCAGATGACCTTTTGGTCGCGATTTTGGGTCCCATTTTTTTATCATCTTGCAGAATATTGCGTGTTGAAAACAATACTGGCGTTTCGTTTATGCAGTAACGCGTGGCAGCAGACTCGTTATTTGATATCAGGCTGGGATCCCTAGAAATGCAAATTTACGGGAAACTAATATTACTAGGGATTAGTGGCTACAGCGCAAGCTCCGTGAATTCTGGTGCATTGCGCTTTTATCTTTGTGTCTGTATTGTTACTAATTTACACCAACCAATAGGGCCTCGACAGTGTAGTGTCAATATGTGATCCCTGTATTACCTATTTGGTGCTGTACAGACCTCCATGATTTGTTTTTGGTAATGCAAAAAGCACCCCAGTTGGAGTGCATCGTCAGAACGTATGCGGACTAGGTAAGGACAGACATGTTTTACTAATTGGGAGCAATTCATGGCGACAACCAGTAAACTGCACCAACAGATAGGTATCTGAAATCACTGGATGAAGCATGCCTGTTATTCCTCTGCTCACGGCTGCAGACACTCTTTGTGAACAATGTTGCAGGATTTTTGTTGCTGTTTTTGTTCCACCCATTTTAAATAGATGCAATAGTTATTAATGGGTATGGAGGAAAGGCTTATGTTAAACTGTAGATCCCGTCAGACAGGCTGAAACCTACCCTGTAATTTTTAGCTCGGAATGAATGCGTCGAAAGAAATGCACTGTTAAAATTTTGTCGCACGTAGAACGACTGCTAACAGCGGTTTGTACAGTCCTTCCTGCATAATGTGCGGATCAGCAAATAAGCAAATGCAGTCTTGACAAGAGAAGGTAGCGCCTTGTAGGCGCTAGTCCGAAGTGCACATACGACAAGTTTAAGCACTTAAACCACAACAAAAATGAACTAAATCGTCAGTTTTTTGAATAACTTGCAGTTCATTTCGACAACTAAACTGTTGCCGATGTAATTGTTACACAAGTGACTAACAGAAGAAACAATATCAAGGGAGTGTTCTCCAGCATTTTATAAGAATTCCTGTACACTGCACTTAAGATAATTTTTTAGTAATGTGTACATTAAAACAGTTCCTTGTTTGTTCCCTGTAGCCGTCGCAAAAATGCGAAATGCACAGCTGATAAAAGAAATACTAATGCAAGCGGGCAATTCACAGTAATTACTAGTTTTATTTACACTGAATTGAGAAGGAGTGTGAAATAGTCGTACCCGTTGCAAACTGGCAGCGCACAAATCACTGAAGTTTAACAACAGTGTTTCCCTGATCATATTGATACACAAGATGACTTTCCTAGTAGGCCACGTGCATCAAATTGATACACACATTCCAGACCGTTTGTGTAAATCGCATACGCAGCCATAGTGATTTCAAAAGTATGTTTAATTGCTGTGGCCTCCTGGAGAGGTCGTACACGTTTGGTTCCGAATTTTGTTGACGGATTGTGTGACACTCGACTCTTGTAGTGTGCCCTGCAGTCAACTGTTTATCTGCTTTTTGTGACTTGCGGTTACACTCGCAATGATGCGCTCGGCAAGATTGCTAGAGGTTATTTCTGTTGAACGTAGTGCTTCATTGAAGATTTGAGCTTGGTTTCTAGTGAGTTTGTGACAATATCCGACACAGAGTCTATTGTGGGCTGGTTGGACGAGGAAAGCGAATTCAGTTTGTTTGGCCACATATCTGACAATGACGATCCTGAATTCTCCCTGAGAGTTCCGATCATGATTGCGACGATTCCGATGCAGGCGGACCGAGAAGAAGAGCAACTGTTTGGGAATCAGCAGCTGTGTGTCAGAAAGACGTCTGCGAAGATACTTGGCACGATATAACTGGAAATATGATGATTTTACTACAACCTGTAATGAGGGAATTGCTGATTATGTGAAGACGAAAACGACTGGTAGATGCGATGAATTGGATTTTTACCGATTGTTTTTTGATGACCATGTTTTGGAAATGATTTTCATCGAGACAAATCGATATGCCGAGCAACGAATTATTGACAGTATTGTTAAAAAAATACAGAACGTAGCAGACTACAATAATGGGTAGTCATAAGTAACGAAGGAATCATACTTTTTTTTGGATTCGTTTTGTGGACTGGTTAGAATCGAAAGCCTACACTCCAGAAATATTGACCAAAGAATATAAAATACAAAAATGAAGTAAGTAAAGCTATAACCTGTAACAGGTTTGTTGCCCTTTTGAGTATGCTACACTTTCGGACAATTCCGGTACAAACAACAGTAAACTAAACAAAATTTCACCATTGATTGATCTACCAAACGATAAATTTCGCAGAATACATTGTCCTGGTGAGAAAGTGTGGACGGCTGAAACCATGGCGCCTTTTAGAGGAAGGCTGGGGTTTCGCGAATATATTCCGAGGAAACGTCATAAATTTGGTCTCAAGCTATTGAAACTGAGTGTTCATGGAGGCTATAGGTGGAATGTGAATGTGTGTGCTGGAAAGCAGATTTCCCCTGAAACGTCCCCTTTGAACAATTATACACGACTGTGCTTAAACTGACACACAATATTTTTTAGCGCAACGCAATCTGAATTTCAAAAATCCCTACAAAAGAATGGCCCTGACTAACATTAACCTATACCTTTCACAAATCACTTACCTCACAAAAATCTTCGTTACTCGAACTACTGCAATACAGCGAGCGCCACTACTGCCAGCTAAATAAAAGATTTAAACTACGGAAGGCACTAACTACTGATAGGCATAGTTAGCAAATGGAAGATTTTAATAGAGGACAAACAATGTATTTACCTTAATAGTCATAATATATATAGTAGTTCATGACATCCAGTCTTACAAATTTCAAAACTCCGCCATCTCTCTCCCCACATTCACCACTGCTGGTGGCTTACCTCCAACTGCGCAACGCTACGCGCTGTTCACATCCAGCTGCCGCTGCGCAACACTACAATGGCAGACAACAATGCAAACTAGCCACAGACTGCACACAGCACAGCCCGTGATTTTCATACAGAGCGCTACGTAACGTTGCCAATAAGAAAACATAAACAGCCTACTTACATAGCCCCCATGCTCCCCACAAAAAATTTTACAAATTGTTTTGGGCAGTGGCCAATAATGATTTGATAAAATTTTTCATAATTACAATAACAAAGAAATCAAATGCACACACTTATTGATACAACGTCGGTCAAAACCTAAAATTTTCTCACAGTCCATAAAGACAGTCCTGATCAATCATCACAATAAAATTGCAGTGTTTTTTTTTCAAAGTCTGAGCAGTAAAAGAAAATGCACATATGTTGGTCAAAAGCTGAAATTTTCTCACAGTCCATAAAGACAGTCCTGATCAATCATCACAGTAAAATTGCAGTGTTTTTTTCAAAGTCTGAGCAGTAAAAGAAAATGCACACAGAAGTAGTGGATTTCCATGCAGTCTTGAAGAAGTAGTGTTGTCCTTCCAATGGAAAGACAGAGCTGACTCTTGACATGCAGACAGGTAATGGGCCACAACAGAGCAAACCCACAGCAGATTCATTCGAAGTTTTGAAGAATACTGGTAGGTAGGTCATCACAGAGCAGACCCACTTTAGGCCTGGTAGATAGTATGGTACTGGTGGGCCACGAGAGGTGCAGACCCACTGTAGTCTTTGTAGAGATGGCTAGCAGCCATCTGTTGCGACTGTGCAGGTGCACAGTCACCATCGAAGAGTCTTGTGGACAATATAGCAAGTCCATAAACCACCACTTGTGTACTCACAAAACTTTTTGGAATGTCCTTAGAACCAGCAATGCTGTTATCCAGTCCCTTGCTGAATTATCAACACACGTGCAAACCCTAACAGTCCCTACTTCTCACATATTGTCCATATACTGTGACCAACAGAATCGTGTGCAGTGAACTGTAACTTACAAGTTACTTAATTTGATGAACTGGTGTCAATTACAATTTTATAACATAAGAATACAATAACAAAGGTGCAAAATACATCATTAAAGAACATAACAATACAGATAACATTTGTGGTAATGCAGGATTTACAAAAGAATAGAAATAAGCATGTACATCAGTGTTACAGGAATTATGACATAAGTTCATACATAAAAGATCAGAATAACTTTTGAAACATCAACTTCACAGATGAGCATTAAAACAAAACAGAATAAATAATGTCTAAACATCTTTACAAAGAAAATAACATATCAGATGAATTCTACAACATAACTCTTATTAGCTAAACACATTAATACAGGAAAAACAGAAATTCACATAGTGTAATAACACAAAAATACAGGATAGGGTTTGTTTTCAGTGTGACATTTGGTACTGCAGTCCAACCCAAAACTTCATTCCATAGATCTTTCGTCTTATTTCAACATTTGTTTCCACAAAAAAAATTTATATGGTCACATATTTCTTACCTCATTATTTATTTTCCAATATCTTACCTCATCATTTATTTCCAAGAAAATCCTACCTAAACCTGTTGTCCCTAAACCCTACTTTTTTGTTCATATCCTCTTTCAAAATACTTTTTTGGCCAAACCATTTTCTTGTAGCTTCTCAATGCATTGCTTCCAATTCATCACAACTCGTTCTCTTATATAGCCTACCCCATCTTAAGCTAACTTAAATCTACTGAGCTCAAATGCTAAACTAAGGGACGAGGCAATGCAGCAGCAAAAAACAATTAACACAAACAGCAATGATAAAAAATGCAAATTGGCAAAGCTAGCAGCAGTAAATCTAAATTTGAAGAGCAAATTCAACATTATCACTAATATGAGCCAATGTGCAGCAAAAAGAAAAATAAATCAGTAGTAAAACTGACTTCACAGAGTAATACAAAGTGAAATTTAGTAGCACTATGCCTGGCAAGCAGCAGCAGCAGATGCAATAACTTATACCTAAACATGACAAAGCTCAAGCAGAAAAAATAGTACATTAAAGACAACAATGCAGACAAGGGAAATGTATATTCTCATCTTAATGTCTATGTAATTGAAGTGGTGCACCACAAGAAGTTATTCTACCAAAAATATTACCAAGTAGTTGAAAAGAAAATTATGTATGCAGTAACTGTTATTAATCCCTTCTTATTGTTCTTTCCTTTCCAAGTGCTCCTTTTTCGAAGAATGTGGATCATAAAATAATTATTTAATAGATCTGTTGACAGAAAGTGTTCACATTAGCAAATGCATTTAATTTTATTTTATAAAACCAATGCTGCAACACAGCTGGAAACCAGATATCAAATGAAATTAGCAACTATGTTCAAAGTAAAGCATAAAATAATCATTCAGTAGTCATGAGGCATTTCATAAGTTAGTAGAAATCCTCTCAATTCTCATAGATAGACACTTGTCCTAATCAGGTGTGCAGATGTAAGAATGTTTCCAAGTAATGAGCGTGTCGTATTTGCGGTGCTTTCTACAAAGGAATGTCAATAGCGAGGTTAATGGCCTCCTTTTTTCTCCACCTGTGCCTCTGAAAGGCACACACTAATGGCTTTTTTCTAGGCAACTGTCGCGCGGCTGGGTGCTTACAGTGACCTACCTTCCTTACCGAAATATTTACGACATCAGTTTCCGCTACAGTGACAGTTTGATAGAAATAAGATTTCACAGGTCGAAATATTTGTGTTCCAAATCTGTAGAAACAAAATCCTTTAAATATAACAGTGTCCAAAAAATTTTCGCCAGCATTGTGATACATTCACGCATTTACACATATTTCATAACTCTTAAAGTACAATTCTTGGTTTCCAACATCCTTTTCATAAATCAGAGTCCCTAACCACTACTCCTTATTCCTTACCTTATTACACATGTACATATTCGTCGACACGTCAATCTTGTGACGACACTTCAATATTTCATCATAATAAATACATAGCATAATCAAATTCCTCATATAGCATCAGCTGTTGATCATAAACATACATCAAAAGCATAATACACATCGTCATCGTAATAATAACACCATAACACCTCAGCCAAATCTCAAAAACGTCGTAACTTTCTACAATAATTTCAAAACCTAAAAAAATTCTCTGCTCATTTCAATAGTGTCATCTACCTCAAACGTACTTCAAAAATCATGACCCCAAACAAAGTACATTATTCAAAGCTCTCGTAGTATCACAATGGTTCCAAAAAAATATGAACAGTTCACAAAGTACAGACAAAATACAATTTCGTCAGTGTGAAGTTATCCAACGGTGTAATTGCGTAAACATGTGTCACTGACGTAATAAAAATTTGTTTGTTTCTCTGTTAAATAATCAGATAGCTACGTGATTTTGTTTTGGAGAAATATGGTACTGATGTGTAAAGTTGTATAAGCAAATACCATATTAGCTAGGGCTCCTTGTGCTTGCCAAACACATGGTACACAAAGTAAGCATGTACCCCCCTGAGGATTAATGTAATTATACCCTCAGGTGTTACAGATTACAGCAATGGAATGAAATGTATCACGGAAAACCTTTGTATCATTGTACTTCAAATATCTTTAACAATAAATGATTTAAGTACAAAATTAATCACTCGAATACGTGTACTGTAGCGCTAAACTGTGCGTCTTGTTGGAAGATAATCTCTGTGGAAGTGTCGTAGTTATCGTCCTCCGAAAGCTAAGTTCTGCAGAAGCCAATGTACTTACCTCATGATAAACAAAAGTGAAATGCTTTGCGTATAGATATCTTACTTATTACGCTTATTGTTGTGATGAAGAAAGCACTGTGCTGTAACGTATTGTTGTGCTACGGAAAAGGCTGTCTCCTTGTAGGTATATCACAAAAGTTACTACTAAAACATGTTTTACTTCCCAGAATAATTCAGAAAAACTGTGCAGATATAAAACAGATACAGCGCAAAAGCAACATTGTAAATTGTCACTCATTAGTGGCGTCGTGATAAAATCGTGTAGCTGTCACATAAACTAACCACTGTGTCATCTGGTATCTCACAGAAAGTACTTTAAATCCAGAATGTATTTTCAAGTAAACCAAAATGTTGCATTAAAATCTCATTAGCAGTATATGTTCTAAGTATGTAAGCCTTATAGTCGTTATGTAATCGTGCAACTAACAAGCAAGAATGTACACACACAATAACACTGTGACGTCTGTTCACTATAACAATGCATTCGTAATTTCTGTTTAAATAAGTTCTCTTGGTTCTTGATTGGATATTTAACTTCAAACATTGTTGCACAGTAACAGTGTCTAAGTCTGACAATGCATACTAGAAATGTGAAGTTAAAAAGCAGATTATCTTTCAATAAACGGTTTTACATGTGAAATGTGGTGTAAACCTTTACTCTTCCTAGTACGCAGAGTTTCAGATTCAGTGGAATTATCATGTGGTATATGGTACATCGGTAAAGAATGCTAAAATTTTTCTCAAGGTTAGCGTCTATGTAATTTTTTCCTGAGCCAGCCGGCACACGTGGCTGCCTGCGGCGCGAGTCATTGTCTGTCTCTTTGTTGGCGTGCGTCGTTATTGGGATTTGGAGACCTAACTTCTATAAATTCACCTTGTCGAGAGTGCCCTGCTCTGTTTGAATCCCGCCAGTTCTGATGGAATTCAGGTCTGTCGTTTTGTCGGTAGTTTACATAGTTTCTTGTTTGTCGGTCATGTGGTGGAGAATTTCTCCCGGAATCGTAACTGCGCGCTGAACTGTTGCGTCTGAAGTTATTCTGTCTCCCTTGATATTAATTGTTTTTGCTCCCATATTGTCTGTTTCTATGGTAATCTCTGTCATATTCATTACTACGGAAATGCGATCTTTCTCTGTAACTATTATTACGCTGCCAGTGGTTGTCATATGGGTGGTGTCTGTTTTGGTCACGATTTGCGTTGTAAGAATAGACTTATCGTGTCCAGTTATTGTTTCTGTCGTCACGGAATTGTGACGGATGTGACCTATAGTGATTGATTTCCTGTTTTCGCATCCCGCGATTGTCAGCATCAATTTCCAATTCTTGTAACAGTCCCTGAAAAGCTTCAATGTCGTCTTTGCAACGTCCTGCTAAAATAATATGTCGTAAATGTTCAGGCAATTTGATTAAGCAAATGCGGATGAGTTCTGAGGGGCTGAATGGGTTTGAAAGATACTGATTCTTATGCAACATGTCTTCAAAATATTTCACAAGACTGGAAAATTCAGATTGTTCGAAATGTTTCATCATTATGATGCTATGTTTTACTCGGTCTTGTGTGGCTTGAGACCAATATGCTGAGAGGAAGGCATGGTAAAATTCTCCTTCACTGTGGCAATCGTGAATGACCGATCGCATTCTTACAGCTGGTTCATTCTCTAAGTAGCCACACATAAATTTTAATCTGTGCTCTAATGACCAGTTGGGCGGAAAACAATGAGAGAATTGATGGAGCCACGCTTGTGGATGAATGTCGTTGCCAGAATTATTAAATGTTTTGAATTTAAGTGTAGTAAAGAACAGCTTATAGTCAAAATCATCGTGTCGGCGAGTCGCATATCGGTCATCGTTACGTCGTGTCGGCGGTTCCATCTCAAAATTCGGTGCACATTGCCAATTTCTTTCCTAACTTCCGAAACGCCCTGTGTTATTATTTTGCGGCTTTTCCGTATTTCTAAGTCCCTCTTCCCGTGTTGGAGCGTGAGTGTCCTCTGAAATATGTAATTTTTGTATTACTTGTGCCAACTGATCTTGTACTTCCCGGATATCTCTTTTGTGTTGCGTAATAATTTGATTTTGATTTTGTTTGAATTTCTTAATTTGTTCATACTCTTCTGTGTCAGTGATGGCTACAGGTCTTGTGTCATTCAGATCATCATCTACCTTTGTAGATAAGTTAGTGAACTGATCCGAAAGTTCGGCTACTTTCTCCGATAGTGTACTTATTTCCTCAGTGTGTTTTTCTGAACCAAGTTTCAGAGTATCTACTGATCTACTGTGTCCTTTACGTTTTCCTGAGTTTTTGCAAGTTGCGTAACCGAATCGGTAGATGCAACTGAGTCAATTTTAGCTTGCAAGGTGTCGTGATTTTCATGAACAATGGTTTGCAGTTCTTTTATGGCTGCTTCGTGATTCTGTAATGCATTTTCATGCCGCGAAAAAATAGGTTGAAAATGCTCACAAATTTGTGTTATTACTTCATTACAGACTTTTTGACATTTCGATTCAATGTTATGTAACTCAGTAGTTAAATCTTCACGTGTTTGTTCAAGTGTGGTGTCTAACTTTTGAAGCTTTTGCTGTGTTTGTCCCATTTGTTGTATTAATTGTAATAACAATGCACTGGTGTCTGAAACATGTTCCTCAATGCTTTTCGGCAGTGAATTTGCACCGGCAACATTCACATTTTGACAAGCAGAAAATGTGTCTTGACTTATTTGAGAAAACGGTGAGGACCCAAAACCTGAATCTACAGTATTTGCGAGATTGTGTCCTGTCATTTCGGATTCCTGAGGCGAGCTATTGCCGACCGATCGATCGATAATGCTTCCCTGTTCACTAATTGTTTCACTGTCTACGCCATTATTTGCCGCCCGCTCCATTTCCCCATGCACAATTACCAAATCACTAGTTTGAACATTAGTTAATTCATTACACGGTTGCGCTAACACACTGCTTTCGTCTTCACTGTCATTTCTCAATTTACTTTGGAGCCTAGTATTACGTTTTTCACACGCCATTATTGTCACAATATTTTACACGACAACACAGAAAAGCACAATTTGAAGAGCAAAATAACAAAACACATTAACATAGCATTGAAAATAATATCTAGTTAATTGCAAGCGCAGTTGCGAAATACTTGGTGCAAATCTACATGCATGTCACAACAACACTGAAAGACTGCAACTACAAAGGAGATTCTCTCTACAATTACGCGCTAGCAATAAACAATAGCTACACTAATTACACAAACTACAAGAAAAAAATCAGAAGATTCCAGTGAGGTATCCTCGGCTAAGGGTCGACATATGAAACGTCCCCTTTGAACAATTATACACGACTGTGCTTAAACTGACACACAATATTTTTTAGCGCAACGCAATCTGACTTTAAAAAATGCATACAAAAGAATGGCCCTGACTAACATTAACCTATACCTTTCACAAATCACTTACGTCACAAAAATCTTCGTTACTCGAACTACTGCAATACAGCGAGCGCCACTACTGCCAGCTAAATAAAAGATTCAAACTACGGGAGGCACTAACTACTGATAGGCATAGTTAGCAAATGGAAGATTTTAATAGAGAACAAACAATGTATTTACGTTAATAGTCATAATATATATAGCAGTTCATGACATCCAGTCTTACAAATTTCAAAACTCCGCCATCTCTCTCCACACATCCACCACTGCTGGCGGCTCACCTCCAACTGCGCAACGCTACGCGCTGTTCACATCCAGCTGCCACTGCCCAACACTACAATGGCAGACAACAATGCAAACTAGCCACAGACTGCACACAGCACAGCCAGTGATTTTCATACAGAGCGCTACGTAACGTTGCCAATAAGAAAACATAAACAGCCTACTTACACCCCGTCGATCATGATATATCCTCCAGCGTAGTGATGGAGTTGATGGGTCCATTGTTGAATGCCGGACGCACTCTGTACGTCGACAATTACTATACTAGTATCGACTTAGCCCATAAGTTGAACGAACATTCAACCGACCTCGCTCGTACATTGTGGAATAACAGAAAGTATAATCCAACGACCTAAGTGAAAGGAAAGGTCAGAAAATTGAAATGTTATGCATGCAGAGTAACACAAATGTTACTATCGAAAAATAGAAGCATAAGAGAGATGTCTTGTTTCTGACCACTAAAAACATTCCAGAAATGGTAGCAACCACCTCAAGAGAAGAAGCAACCACAAAATAATCCACAATTTTGGAACATAATTATGTTATTCCGTCATAGACGTGTCAGATCAAACAACGTCTTATTCCTCCGCTTTACAAATATGAGCGAAAAGGTTCCATAAGAGCGTATTCGAGCAACTGTTGATGCTCGTGCTGTCTACAAGCAAGTAACTGACAAAGATGTGCACGTAACTGAATTTCGAGAGAAAGTGGCACTTGCACTGATCAACATTGGATACCCGAAAGATGTATCAGGATCACGAACTCATCTTTGGCAAAAAATGGCAGCAAGAGAAACAGGTGCACATCATTTTACCGACGATACTCTCACAAATTTCGACGTGCTGAAACTATGAAGAAATCAGATCAAGTCATCACACACTGTAAGGGTTGATCGAATGAGAAGTTCATGTGCTTTGTCTGTTTTTTGATTATTCACACATACAAAATCAAGCATACAGCCGATTAATTATTTCAAATACGTTGTTACATATGGTGTGATTTTATAAACCAAGTTGGTGAATTAATAAATATTCCGTATTTATATTAGTTTTGCTCTATTCTTCCACAAAGTAATTTTCATTCGTCTGAAATGCTGAAAGGAGTCTTGATTTGTTATTAACGGTTGCGCATAATTTCCATACACATGGCGTAGCAGGTATGATGTTGAAGAAATTAATTTCCAGGCCATGTATCTAAGAATTACACCCACCTGAAAAAGGCCTAGGTCTGTTGCATAACCTTGGGTGATTCAGGTCCGTCAGCCACAGTGTTAATCGACGTGACTGTGTCAAGCAGCACACTACCAATTGTGTAGTCGCACATTATGGGTTTGCTCTAACATACATTTTTCTACATTTAGGGCTGACTGCCATCCATCACATCAACTAGACATTTTGTCTAGGTCATCTTGCATCTTCCTGCAGCAGTTTTTCTAGATTTAGTTGCGCCAGTTAAAAGTTTTTTGCTAGTAAACAGTTCTTTTTTCTAATTTTGCTCTATTTTTGAAAACAGGTATGAAGCTGCGGAAACAGTAACCCATGGATACTTACACTGGCGCAGTTGTATAAGAACGTATCATAGCATTCATTGACTCTTTTTTCGCCATGTTGTGTGTGCGCTACAGCTGTGGCAGGGGTGTACATTTTTCCGGTCACCTGACAAGCTATGAATTTGGAAATTTTCAACATTTTTAGGAAATACTTGCAATGTGTCCTAACAGCTAAAATTTTGACGTTGCCTTTCTTTTGATGTTTTAATGAAAGTGTTACATTTATCTTAAGCAATATTAAAGTCTGTTTCTTATTCTGGATAACAGTTTAACCTACTGGGTCCTTTGGTACTATATATGTTACTGCATGCTTTTATTTTTTATTTCGTCACACGTTGACGTTGGCGAAATGAGCCGTTGATATCATATGCTATAGGTTACTTGCTTGCCATTTGTCACTTGTTTCACATTCTCAACGATCCCAGTAGGTGGCAGCTGGGTTCAGTAGTAGCGGATTTTGTATTGCAAGGACATGTGGAACAACAAAGGTAAATTAAGCAGTTTTATCAATCGTTATTACTTTGGGTGTATTTATATCTTGTTTTAAAATGTGTTCGAACTAACACCACGAAAACTCCAGAGCTTGAAAATGATATTACTATTACTTATGAACAATTTTCTGGATGGTATCACCGATGATACCATGGGACTCAGTTACGTTTGTCAGTCACATCATTTTATATGTGCACACTGAACTACTTACGTCTAAATATCATTAAAATTTTAAACGCATGTGTTTTATTATGTTGATAAAGTGCATAATTAAGGTTATATTGCCCGCTGGAGTGGCCGTGCGGTTCTAGGCGCTACAGTCTGGAGCCGAGCGACCGCTAAAGTCGCAAGTTCGAATCCTGACTGTGTGTGGATGTGTATGATGTCCTTAGGTTAGTTAGGTTTAATTAGTTCTAAGTTACAGGCGACTGATGACCTCAGAAGTTAAGTCGCATAGTGCTCAGAGCCATTTTGAGGTTATATTCATACCCTAACTGCCTTCACTCTTGTCTGAAAATGACATTGTGGAGCTTTTAAAGGTGACAGATCGAAATATGTCGGATGCAAAATGGTGTGAAGATGAAGACGATGAGGCAAAATGGACATCAAGGATAATACATCAAATGGTTCAAATGGCTCTGAGCACTATGGGACTCAACTGCTGAGGTTATTAGTCCCCTAGAACTTAGAACTAGTTAAACCTAACTAACCTAAGGACATCACAAACATCCATGCCCGAGGCAGGATTCGAACCTGCGACCGTAGCGGCCTTGCGGAATAATACATCATTTCGAGGACTTTGCCATAGCTGCTGTGCAGAAAGGGTGCTATCTACATTAATTGAACGAGAAAGGATATAATGCAGTATTGTGCATTTAAACGTGATATTGCTCAAAATATGATCTACCACAAGTGGACTGCTGAACAAAATGAGTGCAGCTCAGAAGAGGATGCTGGGCAGCAAGAATCCAAACGTCCGAGAGTATCTCAGGCGATGCCACCAGTTCAATCTAGTTCACCAAACGCTTTACACTTGCCAGAGATGAGAAATTCTCACCAGAATTGCAGATACAAATGTAGATTCATTGGGTGTAATGGTCTCACCTTCATTCGTTGTATAGAGCGCAAGGTAGTTTTTGCATGACAAGTGGACGCAACTATCCCGTAAAGTTTCACAGCGTGTAATCAGAAAAATACGTTAGTTGAAGTTGAAGCTTAAATTTACAAAATAAGAACACAATGTGTTTTTTCCCTTTCGTGTATATTATGTAGCAAGAGGCCACAGGTATGAAATATATCATCTGTAAAATTTTATTAAAAATAAAAATTAAAGAAACAAAAATATTTTGTGCTAAATTATGCTCACAGAAACCCAGAAATAAACTTCCATTAAAATAGGAGATTATATGTCCCTTCAGGGCGCAGGAGGTTAAATGTGTAGCTGGGAATCCCCTTGAAATGCCTAATAGGCCAGCAAAATCTTAGGGAGTGTAAATCAGTGTCCAGCGATTGGGGGGGGGGGGGGGCACAGTCATCTTCAAACGGAAAACACTGCCGCTAGAGCATGGGGAGGAGCAGCCAGGTAGGAGCTGAGACCAGTATATTGCGTGCGGCCCGAACTCCGCTGGAGAGGTGCCGTCCGTTTTTGCGTCGTAAGTGACAGAAAGGTACTTAATGTTTTTAACGTTGGAAGTCCACTGGCGCCAAGTAGACACATCGCGAGGCAGAAGTCATGGGAAGGGCACGAAGCCCATATTCTGGGAACCGCTAGGCCCAGGACGGTGTAAACATAAGGACTCTAAGGTGGAGTGGGAGATGAAGTAATGTGGCTCTATCGTGCTTAAGAACATGGCAGTTGCAACCGTAAGGCTGGCACCAAGCTATTTGAATTGGTGCTGATTCTGTTAGGAAACTGTAACACCAAATACCATTGGATAATATAAATAAATTCTGGAGTGGGAGAACCAAACTCGCTTATAT
The DNA here is from genome assembly GCF_023898315.1 of Schistocerca nitens. NCBI lineage: Eukaryota > Metazoa > Arthropoda > Insecta > Orthoptera > Acrididae > Schistocerca > Schistocerca nitens. Next base: position 361,656,118 of record NC_064619.1, read on the forward strand.
GTACGTGGAAAAGGTCTGGTTGGCTGATTGGAGTCAGATGTCTGTTTCTGAGTTCCAGCACTAAAACCCTTCACGGTTGGTTAATTATATTAAAATATATCCGGAAAGAAAGGAGCCATTGTGCACGGAGGAGGAAGAACACCCTTTCTGACAGATAACTGAACCCACTCCGTGGGATATTCCAGCAAACAACGCCATGTGACATTCACATTTTTTGTGTGTCTCAGTACCAAGCACACTACATTATTAGGTGTTAGTCTGGCGAGTTACTTCTAGGACTAACGGTTTGTTGACATGTGCACCTCATTATATCATTCTGTTTGGGGAAGTACAATGTAGAGCTAAAGAAACTGGTACGGTTGCCTAATATTGTGTGGGGCTCCCGCGAGCACATAGAAGCGCCACAGCACGACATGCCATGGACCCGACTAACGTGTAAAGTAGTGCTGGAGGGAAATGACACAATGAATCGTGCAGGGCTGTCCATAAATCCGTAAGAGTAATTGAGGGAATGGAGATCTCTTCTGAACAGCACGTTGCAAGACGTCCTAGATATACTCAATAATGTTCATGTCTGGGGAGTTTGGTGGCTAGCGGAAGTGTTTAAACTCAGAAGGCAATTCTGGACGTGTGGGTTGCCGCATTGTCCTGCTGGAATTGCCCTATTCCGTCAGAATGCACATTGGACGTGGATGGATGCACGTGATCAGACAGGACGCTTACGTACGTGTCACCTGTCAAAGTCCCATATCACTCCATCTGCACACGCCCCACACCATTACAGAGCCTCCACCGGCTTTGACAGTGCCCTGCCGATATGCAGGGTCCATTGATTCATGAGGTTGTCTCCATACCCATACAAGTCCATCTGCTCGATACAATTTGAAACGAGACTTGTCCGACCAGGCAACATGTTTACAGTCATCAACAGTCCAATGTCGGTGCTGACGGGTCCAGGGGAGGTGTAAAGCTTTACGTCGTGCAGCCATCAAGGGTACATGAGTGGGCCTTCGGTTCCGAAAGCCCATACCGATGATGTTTCGTTGAATGGTTCGCACGCTGACACTTGTTGATGGCCCAGCATTGAAATCTATAGCAGTTTGCGGAAGTGTTGCACTTCTGTCACGTTGAACAATTCTCTTCAGTCGTCGTTGGTCCCGTTCTTCCAGGATCTTTTACCGGCCGCAGTGATGTCGGAGATTTGATGTTTCACCGGAGTCCTTATGTGAAGGGCTTATTTCAATAGTGGTACAAGTCCATTTTTGTTCATTGTGAGATACAGTCCTGAAGTTAAATCATAGCTGAAAAATCTGGAGTTGAGATACTAGAAATATTCAAGCATATGGCTTCTTGCTAGAGATGAACCTTTATTTCTGTTTGTTTGGATAACTAATTTCAGAAGCATTATAGACAGAAAAGTGGAAGTAACGAACTTGTACCACTATTGAAATAAGCCCTTCATGTTCACGTACACTCGTGAAATGGTCGCACGGGAAAATCCCCACTTCCTCGCTACCTCGGATATGCTGTGTCCCATAGCTTGTGCGCCGACTATAACAGCAAGTTCAGACTCCCTTAAAACTTGATCAGCTGCCATTTTAGCAACAGTAACCGATCTAACAACTGCGTCAGACCCTTCTAGTATTATATACGCGTTGCCGACCGCAGCGCCGTAGTCTGCCTGTTTACATATCTCTGTATTTGAATAAGCATGTCTACCAGTTTCTTTGGCGCTTCAGTGTATCATCTAACGAATTAATATCGTGGATCCGCCAGGAGAGAAGTTATTCGCTTGTTACGTAGATCACACCCACGACAAACACACAGATACATTAAAATATCCATGTTCTTAATAATATTAATATGAGTAGTAATTGTGTTGAAACTTCCTGGCAGATTAAAACTGTTCGAGTCTTGGTCGGTCACACAGTTTTAATCTGCCAGGAAGTTTCATATCAGCGCACACTCCGCTGCAGAGTGAAAATCTCATTCTGGAGTAATCGTGTTGTCTAGTAGCCAGTCTAATCTGCCTAGTAATACCTAGAATAACCTTTCCCCGGGATATCCTTCCTCAATCAATAAATATTAGCCAGAAGTCCTTTCAGTAAAGCAACTAAATTGTAGCTGAAGTTAATTGGAAGTGTAATAATTATTAGTGATTTCCTTATTGGCAATCAGCGACTCTGTGTCATGTTCTCTGTGTTATATAACCCATGGTAATCTTATGCAGGGTTATATACCAGATCGTCTCTGAAGTCCGTAACGACTAACCGTGGGCAACCAATAATTACCAAATCACGTAAACGAGATGTCCCGATGATAAAATTAAAACTCGGAAAATCAAAATATTTTAAATTGTCTCACCCTGTATGGGGATGGCAATTTATTTTTCTTGATAATTATGAAATCATTTCACGTCGAAAATCGACGAATGAATAATAGAAGAAAGTAAAATCCTCTGGTTTGTTAGCACACAATTCTGCTGTGCCACTGACTTTACAGTATAATCTCTGCTGTATTAAAATTCTGTACCTTAATTCGCGATATATTGTAAAACACACACACATTATATATATATAACACACACATTATATATGTTTGTATGGCTATACACTGGCAACTTGCAGGTATATTCGTTTGAAAAGAAGTAATTTTATTTAACAGTTACTCTATGGTATACATAGAACTGTTACAGAGAAATAACTGTACTCTATAAACGAAAACACTTCTGCTGTCAGGCAGACATTTTATATACTTGGGTAGATTGTTAAAGAGTTTTATAGCTTCGTATTTTACCTTTTCTGTGGCAAAGTTAGGTTTACTATAGCTTAATGCAAAACATTTTACCTCTAGTGTCGTACTTGAGAATCTCTCTTTCACACCGAAACTCGAGTGGATTGTTTTTAATAAGTTTCATAAGCCAATAAAGGTACTGTGAAGCTGTGGTTGTTATTCCGAGCTGCTAAAAGACATGCCTAAGAGATGTACATCTTGAAGTCTTCCATACTTCATTTTTTCTGCAACGAGTGTGTTTTGCGCAAATGCTGAGTTACCCACAAAGCATCGGTGAATGAAAATGTACAAAATATGTTAAACTAGCCCATTTGTGCAAAACTGTCAGTAAAATTTACAAAAACTTCATTTTCTGTATTCTCTGTTGATACTTATTTGTTCTGCTTTTCAACTGTGCGCACGAGACTAATTATCGCTCCTAATACATATAAAATCACAAACAATTATCATACATCACAGTAGCGGACCAATTGTCAAAACCTGTGGGTGTTTCATTGTAATATCTCTTCACGCAGATGATGTAACGTTCTCTGTGTATTATTAGAACAGCCTAGGGTGACTTCTTGCAGTTTCTTAAATAAGAACTAAACCAGACATGTGCTGAACTACGTGTTCCATAAAAGCCTAACTTCTCTAACAGGCTGTTATGATAGGCAGAACCAAATGCTTTCTGAAAGCCATAGGAGATCCCAACTAGTGATATTTTGTCATTTAAAGGTTTTATTATGTGCTCGGTAAATGTACAAATAGGTGGCTCAGTTTGAAAACTGATAAGTACACACGTGCACGATAATCATTTAGTATATCAAATTCTCTAAAATTTTACGAAATGACACTGTGCGATAGTATGTGCGACTATGATTTTTACTATTCACCATAAACGTGCGTGATAGAAGGCACTCAATATTAGCTACTTACACCAATTGGAAACTTGAACGCTATTGGTTGTGAAGCAATGTGTGGAGTAAATGGAGGAGAGACCGTAGAAGAATAGGCTAGTAAAAAGCCGGCCACTGTGGCCGAGCGGTTCTAGACGCTTCAGTCTGGAACCGCGCGACCGCTACGGTCACAGGTTCAAATCCTGCCTCGGGCGTGGTTGTGTGTGATGTCCTAAGGTTGGTTAGGTTTAAGTGGTTCTAAGTTCTAGGGGACTGAAGACTCAGATGTTAAGTCCCATAGTGCTCAGAGCCAATAGGCCTAGTAAAATATTTGTATTTCTTCTATAGAATAGAGTAGACTCTACTTTACTGGGTCTATCCTACTTAATTACAAAAGCTGACACTGGAGAATGTACTGGGTAATTTATAATAAGCTTTCACTACTTAAGAGGGCCCCCAGGAAAAACGAGTGATTTGTGTAAACAATCGTAAGGACATGTGGAAGAGAAATAACGAATAAGACATTGAAAGAAATACGTTTTAACTTCCACATGAGAGGGTACCATTTGTTAGTTGCTTACGATCCAGGTTACAAACGCTGCCCAGTGTGATGACCAACTGTATCCACGGCAGCCTGGAACCTAACTGGAGACACCACTTCACAGTTGTTCGCAGCGCTTTTCGAACAGGGGACCATGGGATGTTCAGCTGTCGTGGCACAGCTCGTGTACAGTTCGCACATTGTGTGCAGAATTCTCAGCCATGGCAAAAATAACTTCTTCGACAATTTGTGGTGCAACTGGCCGTCGGCCTCTTCCAGAAGTATTCTCCAAATCGCCATTTAATTCGAGCTTCCGAAACATGTCCTTCAACCCCGGTGCCGACAGAGAACCCATCAGTATTCCTCTAAAGCGACGACACACGCGAAGAACAGCAGCACTGTTGCTGTCGTTTTAGTAAAACAGCTCAACGAGTAAATCCCTGCTCACCTTGTCCAGAACAATGGTGGCCGTCTGCAACCGTAACACACTTTGGCACTTGTATGACCTAAGTCGGAGTACTATTCACGGAACTTCATGCCAAGTTTGACTGACCCTACGACTTAACTTAGAAAATAGATTAAGGAAAGGCAAACCTACGTTTCTAGCATTTGTAGACTTAGAGATAGCTTTTAACAATGTTGACTGGAATACTCTCTTTCAAATTCTGAAGGTGGCAGGGGTAAAATACAGGGAGCGAAAGGCTATTTACAATTTGTACAGAAACCAGATGGCAGTTATAAGAGTCGAGGGGCACGAAAGGGAAGCAGTCATTGGGAAGGGAGTGAGACAGGGTTGTAGCCTATCCCCGATGTTATTCAATCTGTATATTGAGCAAGAAGTAAAGGAAACAAAAGAAAATTTCGGAGTAGGTATTAGAAATCCATGGAGAAGGAATAAAAACTCTGAGGTTCGGCGATGACATTGTAATTCTGTCAGGGACAGCAAAGGACTAGGAAGAACAGTTGAACGGAATGGACAGTGTCTTGAAAGGAGGATATAAGATGAACTTCAACAAAAGCAAAACGAGGATAATGGAATGTAGTCGAATTAAGTCGGGTGATGCTGAGGGAATAAGATTAGGAAAGGAGACACTTAAAGTAGTAACGGAGTTTTGGTATTTGGGGAGCAAAATAACTGACGATGGTCGAAGTAGAGAGGATATAAAATGAAGGCTGGCAATGGCAAGGAAAGCGTTTCTGAAGAAGAGAAATTTGTTAACATCGAGTGTAGATTTAAGTGTCAGGAAGTCGTTTCTGAAAGTATTTGTATGGAGTGTAGCCATGTATGGAAGTGAAACATAGACGAAGAGAATAGAAGCTTTCGAAATGTGGTGCTACAGAAGAATGCTGAAGATTAGATGGGTAGATCACATAACTAATGAGGGGGTATTGAACAGAATTGGGGAGGGGTTTGTGGCACAACTTGACAAGAAGAAGGGACTGGTTGGTTCATGTTCTCAGGCATCAACGAATCACAAATTTAGCATTGGAGGGCAGCGTGGATGGTAAAAATCGTATAGGGAGACCAAGAGATGAGTACATTAAGCAGATTCAGAAGGATGTAGATTGCAGTAAGTACTGGGAGATGAAGAAGCTTGCACAGGATAGGGTAGCATGGAGAGCTGCATCTAACCAGTCTCAGGACTGATGACAACAACAACAACAACAACAACAACAGTGCCAAGTTTTGACATCGATACTACAAACAAAGCAGGCCCTGCAGCGCACGGTGTGAATATCATTCCTATAATGTTGGTTATCCATACGATGAGTAGTTTTCCGTCTACACTGGCTCAAGTTGCGTAGACCACTCTGCATATGATTGAAGAAGCACAAACTTTCCAATAAACAATATCAAAGAGTGGTTACGAGCCCTGAAATATTGTCCTATTATTACAATGGATTGGAAAAGTGAACTTGTTAATTGAATTCGTGCCTAATCTAACGAAAAGACGCATGAACTATCTACACTAAGTGATCAAAAGTATCCCTACACCTGGCTGAAAATGAGTTACAAGTTCGTGGCACCCTCCATCGGTAATGCTGGAATTCAATATGATGTTGGCCCATCCTTAGCCTTGGGGAATGGCAGCCCTTTCTTCACAGAGTGCTTCACTGAGGAGAGGTATCGATGTCGGTCGGAGAGGCCCAGCATGATGTCGGCGTTCCAAAGGTGTTGTTTAGGTTTCAGGTCAGGACTATGTACAGGCCAGTCTATTACAGGGATTTTACTGTCGTGTAACCACTCCGCCACAGGCCGTGCATTATGAACAGGTGCTCGATCGTGCTGAAAGATGCAATCGCCATTCCCGATTTGCTATTCAACAGTTGAATGCAAGAAGCTGCTTAAAACAACAATGTAAGCCTGCACTGTGATAGTGACACACAAAACAACAAGGGGTGCAAGTCCCCTCCATGAGAAAGACGACCATATCATAATACCACCGCCTCCGAAATTTATTGTTGGCAGTTGACGTTCACTGGGCATTCGCCATACCCACACTCTGCCATCGGATCGCCACATTGTGTACCGTGATTCGTCACTCCACATAAGGTTTTACCACCGTTCAATCGTCCAATGTTTACGCCCCTTACACGAAGCGAGGCCTCTTTCGGCATTTACCGGCGTGATGTGTGGCAATTGAGAAGCCGTTCGACCATGAAATCCAAGTATTCTCAAAAAAAAAGTTCAAATGTCTGTGAAATCTCATGGGACATAAGGTCATCAGTCCCTAAGCTTACACACTACTTAACCTAAATTATCCTAAGGACAAACACACACACACCCATGCCCGAGGGAGGACTCGAACCTCCGCCCGGATATATTATACTTGCCTTTTCAGCTTGAACCTCCACCGGGACCAGCCGCACAGTCCAGGACTGCAGCCCCTTAGACGCTCGTCTAATCCCGCGTGGCCAAGTATTTTACCTTCCCGCCTGTCATAGTACTTGCATTGGATCTTGATGCAGTTTGGAATTCCTGTGTGATGGTCTGGATAAATGTCTGCCTATTACACATTACGACCCTCTTCAACTGTCGGCGGTCTCTGTCAGTCGACTGACGAGGTCGGCCTTTACGCTTTTGTGCTGTACGTGGTGTCCCTTCACGTTTCCACTTCGCTATCACATCGGAAACAGTGGACCTAGGGATGTTTGGGAGTGTTGAAATCTCGCGTACAGACGTATGACGCAAGTGACACCCAATCACCTGACCACGTTCGAAGTATGTGAGTTCCGCGGAGCGCCCAACTCTGCTCTCTCACAATGTCTAATGACTACTGTGGTCGCTGATATGGAGTACCTGGCATTAGTGGCAGCACACTGCATCTAATATGAAAAACGTATGTTTTTCAGGGTGCCCGGATACTTTTGATCTCATAGTGTACAGTCATGCTCAAAAGTATCCGAACGACCTGAATTGCATTTCGCCTGATTCTCATGCAACCCACATAACGCAGCTGTCTAGCAGGTCCTCTAATCGCTCCTTGGTACAGTCGTTTGACTATTGAAAATGGTTCCAACAAGTCACCACTAGAAAACACTGCTCTGTATCGCAATAACTCAAGATGTAAAGTATTACTACGATACTACAAATATCAGGTAACACCTTATCACAGGCAAGACTGTCCTTAACGCTTGTAAGCTCACATTTATTACAATAAATGACATACCTGAAATGTTGCCACTCTCATTATTACGTCAGATAGGTAATGCACGTAGTAAGTTCGTCATATTCATGATTTCCTCTTCAAAGTAACATACCTTACTTATTATTTAACACAAAATGACATTAAAAATTAAAGTTATTCACGAGCAGTTAGTTGAGAATATGTATGAACTTCAAATGACACGACGAACCGTCTGTCTGCATATGGATTCTAACCCAGGTCATGCAGACTAAGCAAAGATTTCGTGACTAACGGAAACTAACAGTCATTCCTGATTACGCATACAGAGAGTGATATACCTCGATTTTAGACATTATCAGTTAGCAAATACCAACTTTAAATTACATAACGTAAACATTTTTAACGGACGCGAATTCCTACCCAGTACCTATTGTCCCTGTTAACGAACTACGAGAGATGTTAAATATTGCTTCTTAACAAGTAACTTACTTGAAATGCCGTGAGGTAAAGCTTTGTGTTGGACAGGGATTCGAACCCAGAACCTAATCGGATAGTAAGCACTATCAACTGTGACATATCGGGGTTTCTCGGCAGTAGCTAGATGTTTTAACTGAAATGACGAGACGAAACATTAATTTTTTCGTTTCCTGGACTCCAACCCGGTACCTATCGCTGTTATATTCTAGAGAAAACGAACGTTAAATATGGGTTTGTTGCACCAGCAGCGACATGTGAGCATGTTTGAACTAGAAATAATGTGACGAAGAGTTCAGTGCTGACTGGGAATAGAGCTCCACACATATCGTTGTTGACTACACACAAAGAGACGTCAGCTACCGACTGTTTCTCCACCAGCAGCTCGGAATAACATCTTGAACTTACAGTGATCTCGCAAATAGTTCTGTTTCTCACTGGGAGTAAAAAACGTCAAATATCATTAGTGTTGCCAACGAATGAAAATACATTAAAAATCGAAATTATTATCCACCAGCAGATAGGTATTCTCATGCTAGAGCTTGATGATACATAATGAAATTTTTAGTGCCCGGCCAGGATTCGAACCCATTCACGCGCAATATGTGGAGATATTGAGGAATCTGCAGTTTTGAACAAACAACAAATTGTAGTCGAGCTGTATTGTCATGAAGGGATCATATTCCGCGTTAAGGGCCGTCTGAGCTGCATTCCCAGTTCAGAACAATTTTATCGACATACAGAAGCTCAGATAGAAGATGGAATAAATGTCCTGTGAGCCTACATAGCGTTTGTTTCGTCACTAGAAATAAATAACTAGTATAAGAAAGGTTACTGGTGATAGAGTTTCTACATGTCGCCACTCCAGACTTTATTGTGGCTCAATCTAACGTCTACTTGGTAGATGGTTCAAATGGCTCTGAGCACTATGGGACTCAACTGCTGAGGTCATTAGTCCCCTAGAACGTAGAACTAGTTAAACCTAACTAACCTAAGGACATCACAAATATCCATGCCCGAGGCAGGATTCGAACCTGCGACCGTAGCGGTCTTGCGGTTCCAGACTGCAGCGCCTTTAACCGCACTGCCACTTCGGCCGGCTACTTGGTAGAGAACGAATATCATTTTTAATGTGAATTTCAGACCACAATTCCATTATAGCTTCTTCACTTAGTGTAGCCAGAAGAGAATGGAATCTGTCTCCCCCTATCTAAAACCCAGACCATAGATATACGAACCTATCATCATCCCAACAGACCACCAAATCCGCTACTCGGTGGCTTATTTTTCTATGTAACGCCGTTGTGCCACACTGGCTTAGACATCTTTTAAGGGATCCGTGATCCCGCGAACATAGATGCAAGTATCCGGCGACCAGGTCGATAGTAGACAGGAGTCGATTGTCGAGCGCTGCAGGAGGAGTGAGGCTAATGTTGAGTGCGGAGTAGTACTGGAGTGTGTCGGGTGAGAAGTGTTGGAGAAACGGGCAAGAATGGTGGTCGCGTGAGTTGTAAACGGTAAAATTCACCGGAGTATGACGAGTGAGCCCGTCCCCCTGATCGTCGTGGGGTGACCCTCACTAATACCGATTCGCGAGTGATATGAAACAGAAAGTGACAAGTGCCAAATTACGTGTTTCGCGTCAACCGCGTCGGACAGCAACAACCATGGATTGCAGTGAGGATTGTTGTGAATGTTAACCATCAGCATTGCGCGTGACGAAGTGCAGAAAATCAACAACCAATAAAAAGATATAACTGTGATTAGACGTGTAAGGCGAACGTAGCAACTGCCTCAGAATTTGTGTGTTAGTAGGAAATATATATCAGTTTGTACATCGCAACCTTCGTGATCCTTAATAATAGACAAACTTTCAATCATTAGCTATTCCGTCTCAGAACAGCCGCATTCGGTTGAAATACTCCCGAAACAACAGCAGAACATCCGATAGCCTTTCATCCATTAAGCACACGGTCATATCATAATAATTAACTGTTTGGCGGCTTCGGTAAATTACCCAAAATCCAGTAAAGGAATTTAAACGGGGGTGTTTCAATCTGACACACAGGCTTCCTGTATGAATTTGCAGAATGTTCAGTAAATTCATTTACTTGGTTGACCGAATCACCATGAACTAGCTGCTCGGCTACCCAGTGCATACATTCAACTTTATTTTGTAACCACCAAAATAAAATCACGTAACTGCTACCAACACAGAACTGCCAAAAGTGTAGGATGCAGAAATTTAAATAGGAAGTGTTCCTTTCCATTGAGCTACTCTATTGCGCTATCTGTTTGTTGAAAACGTCATGCAGTGCAAAAGAAATTGTATAACTGTGCGTCTCTCACAAGTATTCACCTGGCCATATGCATTATCCCACAGTGCTGTTGAATGCAGAAGTTCTGGAGGAATTGTTCTTGACTTCTGGAGGTGTTGTAGCTACGTGTCAGATACACTCCTGGAAATTGAAATAAGAACACCGTGAATTCATTGTCCCCGGAAGGGGAAACTTTATTGACACATTCCTGGGGTCAGATACATCACATGATCACACTGACAGAACCACAGGCACATAGACACAGGCAACAGAGCATGCACAATGTCGGCACTAGTACAGTGTATATCCACCTTTCGCAGCAATGCAGGCTGCTATTCTCCCATGGAGACGATCGTAGAGATGCTGGATGTAGTCCTGTGGAACGGCTTGCCATGCCATTTCCACCTGGCGCCTCAGTTGGACTAGCGTTCGTGCTGGACGTGCAGACCGCGTGAGACGACGCTTCATCCAGTCCCAAACATGCTCAATGGGGGACAGATCCGGAGATCTTGCTGGCCAGGGTAGTTGACTTACACCTTCTAGAGCACGTTGGGTGGCACGGGATACATGCGGACGTGCATTGTCCTGTTGGAACAGCAAGTTCCCTTGCCGGTCTAGGAATGATAGAACGATGGGTTCGATGACGGTTTGGATGTACCGTGCACTATTCAGTGTCCCCTCGACGATCACCAGTGGTGTACGGCCAGTGTAGGAGATCGCTCCCCACACCATGATGCCGGGTGTTGGCCCTGTGTGCCTCGGTCGTATGCAGTCCTGATTGTGGCGCTCACCTGCACGGCGCCAAACACGCATACGACCATCATTGGCACCAAGGCAGAAGCGACTCTCATCGCTGAAGACGACACGTCTCCATTCGTCCCTCCATTCACGCCTGTCGCGACACCACTGGAGGCGGGCTGCACGATGTTGGGGGGTGAGCGGAAGACGGCCTAACGGTGTGCGGGACCGTAGCCCAGCTTCATGGAGACGGTTGCGAATGGTCCTCGCCGATACCCCAGGAGCAACAGTGTCCCTAATTTGCTGGGAAGTGGCGGTGCGGTCCCCTACGGCACTGCGTAGGATCCTACGGTCTTGGCGTGCATCCGTGCGTCGTTGCGGTCCGGTCCCAGGTCGACGGGCACGTGCACCTTCCGCCGACCATTGGCGACAACATCGATGTACTGTGGAGACCTCACGCCCCACGTGTTGAGCAATTCGGCGGTACGTCCACCCGGCCTCCCGCATGCCCACTATACGCCCTCGCTCAAAGTCCGTCAACTGCACATACGGTTCACGTCCACGCTGTCGCGGCATGCTACCAGTGTTAAAGACTGCGATGGAGCTCCGTATGCCACGGCAAACTGGCTGACACTGACGGCGGCGGTGCACAAATGCTGCGCAGCTAGCGCCATTCGACGGCCAACACCGCGGTTCCTGGTGTGTCCGCTGTGCCGTGCGTGTGATCATTGCTTGTATAGCCCTCTCGCAGTGTCCGGAGCAAGTATGGTGGGTCTGACACACCGGTGTCAATGTGTTCTTTTTTCCATTTCCAGGAGTGTAGTAGCCATATTTTTTAAAACGCAATTCTGCTGTCTGCTAAAGTTATTAATGTAATGGAACTTGTAACATAATTCCCTTCACTTCTCAACCCAAAATAGTCGCTTGTGGGAAAAGAGCTAACTTCTGCGACATTTTTTTCTTTTCAGGTTTAATAGACAACCAGGCAGCAGATGCATCTCGAAACTTTTGTATTATGTATGGGTAGAGCGCATCGTGCCAAATTACGTCGGAAAAGTATTTTCTACATTAGCTTGTCGTCTGATAGTGGCATTTTATTCTTCTTCAAACCTAGGTTGAATACGTAATGCGTCTGATTCGCGTTTCTGTAACTAGTTTTAGGGACTGGAGCGTAGTTACTAATAATACTCAGAACTGACTGCAAACTAAGCATCATAAATCAGTAACTCTCATAGTCGCTTTAATATTTCTTTCGTAAGTGTACTCAAAACTAAGAAACTCATTCACAGACGTTTTAGTGCCTCGCCGATAGTCGAATGTCTGTGTCTGTGTGTGTGTGTGTGTGTGTGTGTGTGTGTGTGACACAGAGAGAGAGAGAGAGAGAGAGAGAGAGATAAAAATCAAAAAGAATGAGAGAGAGAGAGAGAGTAAAAAATTGTAAAGAAATTGAATCATGGTATGTAAAGAAATCTTTCATTAAAATGACACGTTCCACATCATTACGAAATATCGTATTCACGATCTGTGAAACAAGAATTAATCAAATGGAATCTAATGTAGTCATATCATATTGATAACTAACCATGAAGAGACATGAAATACCAAAATTTTTGTCAATACCAGTAACCAAATCTAAACTTGAAAGTAAAGGACCACAATTTTTGTAATAAACCGGGACTTCTATCAAGATCCTTTCGTCCCTGTGAATTAACCACGAAAGATGTCTGATATACCTCTATTCTGAAGTAACAAAGTGTGCATGCATTTAAAGATGCAGTGCATGATGTGAAATTCTGTGACGGAGATACGAACCCAACACGGTTCTTTCCCTGTCAACGGAATCCTTTTCATGGCTCAAATGGTTCAAATGGCTCTGAGCACTATGGGACTCAACTGCTGTGGTCATAAGTCCCCTAGAACTTAGAACTACTTAAACCTAACTAACCTAATGACAGCACACAACACCCAGCCATCACGAGGCAGAGAAAATCCCTGACCCCGCCGGGAATCGAACCCGGGAACCCGGGCGTGGGAAGCGAGAACGCTACCGCACGACCACGAGGAATCCTTTTCATGTTAAACATCAACTATCAGCAATTACTCGTAGATTATATTAAAGCTAAAGTAACTGATGAAGACGTTAACGTTACTTGATAAGAAAAACGCGCTGCCTTTATTCATTTTCTTGTGCCTAGAAATGGCTATCGAGTACTGCCAAAGCAAAAGGCAAGAGCTCTGACTGCCTTCCGATACACGTCGCTGTCAGTTCTTCCATATGATTTGATCGACATGACCTGTTTCAAGTTGTGTATGAAAGACAATGTTTTAGAAAATCAACTGTTTTCCTTTGCAGTAAACAGAAAGATTTTTATTCTAAGCTATCCAAGTACAAAATTTTCTCAATATTAGTTCAAATTTAATATTCGCTTCTATAATGTAGGAAAGTAGTTCACAGTTGCAAAACTCGCATCCGACTGATTGACCTTACACTTAGTCGCTGACCATAAATTCTAGCTCAGGGTGACACGAGATTAAGTAACCTAATGTAGCGAAGACTGTTTGACAGTGCTCTTTCTCACCGGAAAATACACAGTTCACTCATTTGGCTCCATAAGTACATTGTAACAGTAATTTCTGAGTGTATGCAATGCATACTCATTGTAGAATTTAGTGGTGGTCTCTCTTCCACTTCTGTATACAATATGCCTGACCTAAACGGGCCCTTTACCATTACAGGCCCTGGGCACTGCAACATCATACTGACAGCAGTAATGTGCTTATACTGACAACCTCACAGTTTGTTTTTACTTGATTTTTTAATCATTTAAATAAAACAACATGACCTTCCAGTGGGAGACATTTCGTCCCTCTTTTCCTTCTGTGAAATTTGTCAGTAAGCTTTTTGCCTTCCAGCCAGCGAAATGCGGCAGAGTACGGCCGGTAAACGATTCACAAACCACAATTTAGTGCCGTTTAGACGATTTCATTGTCGTTGTTGTTGTGGTCCTCAGTCCTGAGTCTGGTTTGATGCAGCTCTCCATGCTACTCTATCCTGTGCAAGCTTCTTCATCTACCAGTACCTACTGCAACCTACATCCTTCTGAATCTGCTTAGTGTATTCATCTCTTTGTCTCCCTCTACGATTTTTACCCTCCACGCTGCCCTCCAATACTAAATTGGTGATCCCTCGATGTCTCAGAACATGTCCTACCAACCGATCCCTTCTTCTAGTCAAGTTGTGCCACAAGCTCCTCTTCTCCCCAATTCTATTCAATACCTGCTCATTAGTTATGTGATCTACCCATCTAATTTTCAGCATTCTTCTGTAGCACCACATTTCGAAAGCTTCTATTCTCTTCTTGTCTAAACTATTTATCGTCCATGTTTCACATCCATACATGGCTACACTCCATACAAATACTTTCAGAAACGACTTCCTGACAATTAAATCTATACTCGATGTTAACAAATTTTTCTTCTTCAGAAATTCTTTCCTTGCCATTGCCAGTCTACATTTTATATCCTCTCTACTTCGACCATCATCAGTTATTTTGCTCCCCAAATAGCAAAACTCCATAACTACTTTACGTGTCTCATTTCCTAACCTAATTCCCTCAGCATCACCCGACTTAATTCGATTACATTCCATTATCCTCGTTTAGCTTTTGTTGATGTTCATCTTATACCCTCCTTTCAAGACACTGTTCATTTCGTTCAACTGCTCTTACAAGTCCTTTGCTGTCTCTGACGGAATTACAATGTCATCGCCGAACCTCAGAGTTTTTATTCCGTCTTCATGGATTTTAATACCTACTCCGAATTTTTCTTTTATTTCCTTTATTGCTTGCTCAATATACAAATTGCATAACATCGGGGAGATGCTAAAACCCTGTTTCACTCCCTTCCCAACCACTGCTTCCCTTTCATACCCCTCGACTCTTATAACTGCCATCTGCTTTCTGTACAAATTGTAAATACCCTTTCGCTCCCTGTATTTTACCCCTGCCACCTTCAGAATTTGAAAGAGAGTATTCCAATCAACATTGTCAAAAGCTTTCTCTAAGTCTACAAATGCTAGAAACATTGTTGTAGCTGAAGGAATTTGGTTTCGTCTTAAATCGTCTCAAGCAGCAACGTTCATAGGCATTTCAGATAGGAAAAAGCTCATTATCCATGTACGAAGGCTGTAAAACAAACTTCCCAGTTTGTGTCAGGTTGATCTTTTCGTCTGATAGCACTGCGTAAGTATTTTGTCTATGAGGTATCACATGTAGTGTTCCTGTAACTGTGGGAATCATTGGTTGAAAACGAGTTTAACACCAGTGGGTACAGCACTGCTAAATATTTAAAATGGTTATCAACCTAAGTCTGAGTTCATCCGAAAACTGAAGCGAATTTATAATATTGAAGCTAGACTGTGTATCCTTGTCTTCTTTGGGTGGGAATTGGAAGGCGTTTACACACACGTATACAATACTATGAATACTTCGAACGCTATGGTTAACGTTGCTCTCATAAACTACTTTTGTTTTTTTAACTCTGTTAGGTCTTTAGCGTGCAATATTGTTGTAGATACAGTCTTAGAGCAAAAAATTGACCGCCGAGTCGTTCACGTAAAGTGGGCAATACAGTCGTGCTCCTCTCAATCCTATGTCCGGCAATATGCTCGATCTGGCAAGATTGTAGACTGCGGCACTTCCCAGAGGAAGTCTTGACTTCAGTCTTAGTACATTATTCCTGACTACGACCGTAGTCTTGAGGTAAAACGCGAGACTAACTAATACGACGTCTAGTAACTAAAAGCACACGTTGACAAAGTTTTTATCGCCCCTTTCCTCTCGGTGCTGAAGCTATGAGTGTAATTCAAGCGAATCTAATAGATTTCGTTTTCTGTCACACTGATAATAATAGTTTGGTCCAATAATGTTTTAGCGAAAGATTTCTTTCCCGGCCATCTGCCTCTGAACACCGCATGCGTCTGAGTTTTCTGGGACCCGTTTACTGCCTACCGGCGGGGGCTGAGGCACTGCATTGTCTCGCCTTCTGCCGACAACGTCTACCCCACTCCGCACTCTCGACCATGTAAAATGCTTTAATGTTGTTGAGTGGTGACCCATAAAATCTGTCTACGATTTTTGTTTCACTCTTGATAGCAAAGGAGGCACAAAACCGTTTTTATTTGATGATTATTTTATTACTCTAGAATGCAATACATCAATGTGGCACAGAATTAATTTCATTGTTTCTGATCCAGTGCGCTACAATTAAAGCGTCACATTCTGTTCTTTTTCCTTTCACGGGAGGTTCTTCAAATAATTCATTATTGTCATGGATTCATATGTGTTAGTCAATGTACAGAGATAAATACAACATAATGTGTTTGGCTTCTTTCTTTGATTCTCTGTGGTAAACGGATGGAAAAGATTGTGTCAATACCTATCAGGACCTGCTCTATAGCTACTCAGGCAAATTGCTTGTTTTGAGGTCTATACCTTAATTAATGGAAAAGTGAATGCTGTTCACAAGTGATATTTAAAATATTCAATTGGATTTAAGGCGTCAAAATTACCCATATTTGAAGCTACCCAGAGAAAAGTTGCTAGAGCCGCTGTTAGAAAATGTCTGCAGGGAGTTCCTAATTGCTACTGTGGAAATTTAGCATAGAGGCCCTATAGTAATCAAGAGGTTCATTTCATTCATACTTATCACCCTGGCATGTGAGTCTTAAGTGAAGAACAGTATTGAAATTCGTATCGCTGATGGTCGATTCGAATTTCTTCAGAGACGCTGGTATTGCGAAGCAGCTTGGCAGTCAGAAAGCCAAGATCTATGACCATTAACACAACTTACTGAGACGAGCTACCAAGAGGATTTGATGTGTAAAGGTTTTCTTCCGATTTCGATGTAGAATTTTTCCTGAAATTCGCAGCTCCACAAAATATACCAGAAAAAAAGGCTCGCACACGCTGGCCCCTACCACGGTTAGAACTGACGGCTGATTGGGCCGTTCTGACACGAGACACGGGCGGTACCACCGGGCTACAGACACACTGCTGCATGTACGCCACTCTCATCATGGTATTGGTCGCTCAGCCTCATAATGCATCGTGAAAGATAATAAAAGTTGTCACTTATGTGAAGAATAGTATTTCTTTAGGCAAAAATTTGAATTTTCTGTCGCAGTTTACATGAGGATTATATAGCACGACTCATTCAAATGGAAAGGGAATATCAAGTGAATTTAGCTAGTCAATTCAGTACCACACGCGGAAGTGATTGCACTGTCACAGTGTTGCCTTATGTTTGTGACGATGTTGCCAGTTCTTAGCTGTGCTAGGAACAGCTCTGTAGCGGTATGCGAGGAGAATCCCATGCTCGTGTCACAGGAGGACATGGAGAGGAGGCGCGAGGTTTGGTTAATATGCAGCGTTTTCTCCTACCAGTTGTGTCAAACATTCAGGTGTATAATCTTCCATCACGATTACAGTTCCTTACAAAATATATACGACTAAAACACTTCCCTTGTTACTTTGTGACAAAAGACTATTTCAGTACAATAAAAAGTCTGTGGAAATCACTTATGCCCACCTGTCACAAAAGTAAGATAACAAACACTTTGCATCTCGAAATCGATTGCACCTGTGTGCAATCTTGTGACGTTTAAATAAATCGTCTTAACGGCACTAATTTGTGGTTTTATTTAAATTATTACAAAATCAGGTGAAACGAACAGTCCGGTTGTCAGTATAAGCACATTACTGTTGTCAGTATGATGTTGCACTACCCAGGACTGTAATGATAAAGGGCACGTTTAGGTCAGGCATATTGTATACAGAAGTGGAAGAGAGAGCACCACTAAATTCTAATCCGTTTGCATTGCATACACACAGAAATTACTGTTACAGTGTGCTTACGGAGCCAAATGAGTGAACTGCGTATTTTCCTGTGAGAAAGAGCACTGTCAAACAGTCTTCGCTACATTCGGTTACTTAATGTCATGTCACTCTGAGCTAGAATTTATGGTCAGCGACTAAGTGTAACGACAATGAGTCGGATGCGGGTTTTGCAACTGTGAACCACTTTCCTACATTATAGAAGCGAATATTAAATTTGAACTAATATTGCGAAAATTTTGTACTTGGATAGCTTAGAATGAAAATCTTTCTGTTTATTGCAAAGGAAAACAGTTGATTTTCTAAAACATTGTCTGTCATACACAACTTGAAACAGGTCATGTCGACCAAATCGCATGGAAGAACTGACAGCGACGTGTATCGGAAGGCAGTGAGATCTCTTGCCTTTTGCTTTGGCAGTATTCGATAGCCATATCTAGGCGCAAGTAAATGAAGAAAGGCAGCGCGTTATTGTTATCAAGTAACGTCTTCATCAATTGCTCTAGTTTTAATGTAATCTACGAGTATTTACTGATGTTTGATATTAACATGATAAGGATTCCGTAGGCAGGCAAAGAACCTGTTCTTGGGAAACTACTTCTATAATGACCAAAAGGCATCAAATGATCTTCAAGTACAATGTTCCAGCAGCGGTATGAAGAAAATGATAGTAATAATGACGGTAATAATCGAATTATTCGGTAACTTCATACTTCCCAGTGGATTTTCTCGAACAAAGAAATTTGCAGAATTTGTGAAAATTTCAAAATGGCTTCACGTCGAGCCTATGATGCCTGGAAGAGTCTTTACATCCTGCTGACATGAGAATAGCATAATCTCCGCTTCAGAAGCTTGCTTCTACCGAACCATTTAATAGATTCGCGTTTTTTCCACCATGACTAATTTTGTAAGTTAAGCACGTCACCTGTTACAGCACACTCTTGGGGCTGAGAAATGTGGCCACAATGGTCTGGCGGGACGAACTATCATAGGTGCAATGCGTGGGTTCAGGCATTTACTTTTAAGAGGCACACACAGATTTACTATACCCCTGGTAACATCAATAGAAAGACGTTATAGTCCAGAATCGGCATTAAACATCACGTTCCTTCATTACCAACTGGGCAGAGCCGGTTTACGTTGGGAAATGACATAGCGGAAGTCATGGTAAACAGAAATACAGTCGCCAGTAAACTTACTTACATTAGAAAATTTTATTTTCCAGAATGAGATTTTCACTCTGCAGCGGAGTGTGCGCTGATATGAAACTTCCTGGCAGATTAAAACTGTGTGCCCGACCGAGACTCGAACTAGGGACCTTTGCCTTTCGCGGGCAAGCTTCTGTAAAGTTTGGAAGGTAGGAGACGAGGTACTGGCGGAAGTAAAGCTGTGAGGACGGGGCGTGAGTCGTGCTTCGGTAGCTCAGTTGGTAGAGCACTTGCCCGCGAAAGGCGAAGGTCCCGAGTTCGAGGCTCGGTCGGGCACACAGTTTTAATCTGCCAGGAAGTTTCAAATTTTATTTTATTTCATGAACCGATAGCCATTTAAAGGAACAATGCTCTTACATTACTTGTACGTGAAAGAAATAGAGACGTTGAAAAATTTGGTGCTGGACTGTGATTCGAATTCGTATCTCCTCTTTCGAGGATCTGAATCTCTCGGAGCACAATAGTTCAGTCATTTCATTCCTTTTCTCAAGACTGCAATCTTCTCTAGGTCTCCTCCAAAGGCAAACATGTGGGTTCGAATCCTGATACAGTACAAAAATATTCATAATTTTATTTCAAGCCCTATCACGTGCACAACGGCCTGTTAGTGAAAATTAACGTGTATTTTTAATTTCTGTTCATGTGCTGCCAACAATCATAATGGGTGCCGTTAATTCTGGTCAAACACGAACACATCTTACTATTGGTGAGTAAGCAACTGATACTTAAGCTATATTCGTTGATGCACGGTAGGTGTGCAGTTCGACTGTCGCTAAGGCACAAACGTTTGTATCCTTATTTTAGATTCAAACACCTAGCAGCTGGTAAGAAAAACCGATACGTAACATTTGATTTTACTTAGTTAACAATCCGATTACCTGTTGGGTTCCTATCTCCGTCACAGAACTTCACATCATGCACTTCATCTTTAAATGCATGTACACTTTGTTACTTCAGAATAGAGGTATATCAGACATCTTTCGTGGTTAATTCACAGGGACGAAAGGGTCTTGATAGAAGTCCCGGTTTATTACAAAAACTGTGGTCTTTTATTTTCAAGTTTAGATTTAGTTACTGGTATTGGCAAAAATTTCGGTAATTCATGACTCTTCATGGCTAGTCATCAATATGATATGACTAGATTAGATTACATTAGATTAATTCTTTTTTCATAGATCATGAATACGATATTTCGTAATGATGTGGAACGTGTCATTTTAATGAAAGATTTCTTTACATACCATGATTCAATTTCTTTACAATTTTTTACTCTCTCTCTCTCTCTCTCTCTCTCATTCTTTTTGATTTTTATCTCTCTCTCTCTCTCTCTCTCTCTCTCTCTCTCTCTCTGTCACACACACACACACACACAAACACATTCGACTATCGGCGAGGCACAAAAACGTCTGTGAATGAGTTTCTTAGTTTTGAGTACACTTACGAAAGAAATATTAAAACAACTATGAGAGTTACAGATTTATGATGCTTAGTTTGCAGTCAGTTCTGAGTATTATTAGTAACTACGCTCCAGTCCCTAAACCTAGTTACAGAAATGCGAAATCAGACGCATTACGTATTCCATGCCGTAGCAGCCGCGAGTTGGAGACTTCCCAGTCCGCTGTAGGATCACATCGGTTCGTCTTCTTCCTGCTGGTATTGTAACTGAGATTTGGCAACAAGGCAATGTATGTTTGGCAACTCTGTGATCGACGAGTTACTTCCTGTTGTGCACGGAATTAAGCCTCAATGTTCACTTGATTTTACCTGTCATTTCCATTGACTAATCTGAATTATTATCGCTTGAGATGTAACAAAAGGTTGTAAATTTACGGTTTTCAGCCCAGGAAAGTCGTTGCACGTGGAAATCGCAACTAATCTCGACCTTCAAATAGCGGTTTACGAGTTCTAGCAACTATTGGTCTCGTAAGAGGAAGTGGAGACACATACTTCTTCGCCAGCACCGTGGTAACGTGCTGACCTATGAAAAAGTGTCTGTTATGGTTCGCAGTTCCAGCCTCACTGAGTGTAGAGTTTTTATCCCTTCTGTGAAAGAACTACAAACAGTCAGATCAAACATCGATAAGGAAATTGCAAGAAAATACTTTCGGCTCATAGTGCAACGGTGAAAAACGTACAATGCTGCACAACAGGTAACGCCTAGTTCCGCTGCTGACAATCAAATTTTGGGTTTCTAGGAATACATAACTTTATTTATGAAATGCCACATTTGCATACCTCTTGAGTATGACACAGCATACCAATTAAACACAGATCCCAGCAAAATCTAAGTGAGTAGTATTTTACCAATTCGTGTCAATAGGGGCACGCTTGTGTACAGATAGTTTTATTACAACAGACTTTCGTCGTAAGGCTATTGTGGCTAGTTTTATTACATTTCTTATAATACAGCTCACAATTTTCGTAAGGTTTGCTTTAGTGTTGTTAAAACAATAGTAAACGTGTGAGAGAAATTAATCATCAACGATATATGCGAATTCTCTGATGTTATCTATAACAGTCTGAAAATGCACATGCGGTTTATTGATTACATGCATGTAGAAAACTTGTTCTGAGTTAAAGCTGTCAACCAAGGTTTGAAGAAGAATAAAAAGCCACTATCAGACGACAAGCTAATGTAGAAAATACTTTTCCGACGTAATGTGGCACGATGCGCCCTACCCATACATAATACAAAAGTTTCGAGATGCATCTGCAACCTGGCCATCTATTAAACTTGAAAAGAACAAAATGTCGCAGAAGTTAGTCCTTTTTCCACAAGCAACTATTTTGAGTTGAGAAGTGAAGGGAATGATGTTCAAAGTTTCATTATATGGATAACTTCAGCAGACAGCAGTATTACGTTTTAAAAAATGTAGCAGTGAATGTACCAACTTGCGACGTCTTATCAACAGAGTGCGACGCTTACCATTACGCTACTAGCTGACACATAACTACAACACCTCCAGAAGTCAACAACAATTCCTCCAGAAATTCAGTATTGCACAGTGTCGTGAGATAATGCATGTTGCCGGATCTAGATTTCTGAGAGACAGACAGTTACAGCTTTTATTTTGCACTGCACGACGTTTTCAACAAACAGATAGCGCAATAGAGTAGCTCAAGTCGAAAGGAACACTTCCTATTTAAATTTCTGCATCCTACACTGTTGGCAGTTCTGTGTAGGTGTCAGTACGTGATTTTATTTCGGTGATTACAAAATAGAGTCGAATGTATGTACTGGGTAGCCGAGGCAGCTAGTTCATGGCGATTCGGTCAACCAAGTAAATGAATGTACTGAACATGCTGCAAACCACTACAGGGAGCCTGTGTGTCCGAATTCTCATCCAGTGTGGCGCAGCATTGCTATAGAAAAATGAGTGATGGGGAAGAGAATTTGGTGATCTATTAGGTTGATGGTAGTTTCATATTCTTATGGTCTGGATTCGATTCTAACTTCTGCTGATGATTTTTGATAAGGAGAGACAGATTGTTTTCTCTTCTGGATACACCAAGTGAAGAAGGTATAATGGCACTGAGGTCTGACATTCGCGTTAAACATGACATTCCTTCTCTACCAAGTAGAGATCAGGTTGAACCACAATTACGTGAGGAGTCGCGACACGTAGAAACTCTGTCAGCAGTAACCTTTCTTATACTAGTTATTTATTTCTAGTGACGAAACAAACGCTATGTAGGGTCACAGGACACTTACTCCATCTTTTATTTGAGCTTCAGTATGCCGATAATATTGGTTCTGAACTGGGAATGCAACTCAGACTGCCCTTAACGCGGAATTTGATCCTTTCGTGACAATACAGCTCGACTGCAATTTGTTGTTTGTTCAAAACTGCAGATTCCTCAATATCTCCACATACTGCACGTGAATGGGTTCGAATCCTGGCCGGGCACTGAAGCTTTCATTATGTATTATCAAGCTCCAACATGAGAACACCTATCTGCTGGTGGATAATAATTTCTTTTTTAATGTATTTTCATTCGTTGGCAACACTAATGATATTTGACGTTTTTGACTCCCAGTGAGAAACAGAACTATTTGCGAGCTCACTGTAAGTTCAAGATGTTATTCCGAGCTGCTGGTGGAGAAAAATGCGGTAGCTGACGGCTCTTTGTGTGTAGTCAACAACGATATGTGTGGAGCTCTATTCCCAGTCAGCACTCACCTCCGTCATATTATTTCTAGTTCAAACATGCTCACATGTCGCTGCTGGTGTAACAAACTCATTTTTAAAGTTCGTTTTCTCTAGAATATAACAGCAGTAGGTGCCAGGTTGGAGTCCTGGGAAAGATAAAATTAATGTTTCGTCTTGTCATTTCAGTTAAAACATCTAGCTAATGCGGAGAAAATGTGATATATCACAGTTGATTGTGCTTCGATGGCAATCCATTTAGGGTCTGGGTTCGAATTCCTGTCCAACACAAAGCCTTACCACACGCCATTCAAGTAAGTTACTTGTGCAGAAGCAATATTTAACATCTCTCGTAGTTCTTTAACAAGGACAAAAGATGCTGAGTAGGAATTCGCGTCCGTTAAAAATGTTTACGTTATGTAATTTAAAGATGATATTTGCTAACATACTGTCTAAAATCGAGGTATATCACTCTCTGTATGCCTGGTCAGGAATGACTGTTAGTTTCCGTCAGTTACGAAGTCTTTGCTTAGTCTGCATGATCTGGGTTTGAATCCATATGCAGACAGACGGTTCGTCGTGTCATTTGAAGTTCATACATATTCTCAACTAACTGCTCGTGAATAACTTTAATTTTTAATGCCATTTTGTGTTAAACAATAAGTATGGTATGTTAGTTTGAAGAGGAAGTCATGAATACGACGAACGTAGTACTCGAATTACCTATCTGGCATAATAGCGAGAGTGGTAACATTTCAGGTATGTCATTTATTGTAATAAATGTGAGCTTACAAGCTTTATGGACCGTCTTCACTGTGATAAGATGTTCCCTGATATTTGTAGTACCTTGGTATTACTTTACATCTTGAGTTATTGCGATACAGAGCAGTGTTTTCTAGTGGTGACTTGTTGGAACCATTTTCAATAGTCAAACGACTGTACCGAGGGGCAATTAGAGGACCTGCTAGACAGCTGTGTTATGTGGGTTGCATGAGAATCAGGCGAAATGCAATTCAGGTCGTTCGGATACTTTTGAGCACGACTGTACATCATACACTGTGACTAGTGTATTTACCAACATCACGGGTAGCGATTTCAACAATGCCATTAAAAAGAAAGTTTGAGTACATCGCTAGCTATGTTTGCAGAAGAATGGGGCTTATCGAAGAATTTCGTACGAGGACGATTGAACTGAATGAGAGCTATATTTATTCTTCAATAATATATGTGTGATCTTTAAACTTATTGAAGCCACGTTTGTTCGAAACATTCACTTTCAAGACGCATATTTTTTTGTTAGGTATCCCGAGTCATCAATCTGCTTCGTTAAGCAGCTTCAGCTTTAGTACCTTAAAGACGTAACGACATGTAGAAAGAATGAGATAAGTGCTCCGTAACTTCTCTTCATGACTAACGAGTTTCTTTGTGGCTGAGTCAACAAGCGTGCAATGGTGATGAACTCGAATTAATGCCTCGACCACACAACTGCATTGACGACTTATCTTCGTCAGGTCCCAGAGGCAACTTCTTACGTCATTGGAACTGTGCAATGACCAATGCTTTTTACGCTTACTTTCTCGATAAAATGGTGTTATTACAGATTCGTTGGCGTCCGTTGTCGCCCTATTAAAGCGAGAATTGTTATGTCTGTATCTAGGCGGGGTGTTTTTGATTTGTGTTATGAACAGTTTTTCTGAGAATATTATTTGTGTCATCAGATTCAAAGGTTAATTACAGAATGTACTTGTAGCTACCTCGGCTGCATAAAATTGTTGTCAAATTGAACATGGTTTCGACAGCTCTAAGGCAGTCTTCATCAGAATAAAAATTACGAAGGATTACCTAGAAAATATAATGACATGGCTCAAGAATACACTATAATTTATAGGATTACTTCCATATCCTGGCTAAACAGTGTACTTACATGTAATCACACCATAGGTGAAAAACATCTGAACAAAAATGTTCTTGTCAGCTTGAAATAATCACAAGAATAAAAAATTAAACTGTTAAAATATAGCATGTTTGTCAATTGGAATAAAATGTTCCATCGAAGTACAATGGCAGTCACGAGGTCGCTTAGAGCCAAACAACTGCATCAAACCGTCGCTACCGTCAGACTAGACGGATAACAGTCCAAGGCAGCCACGAGTTGGGCACGAAAACAGAATCAAGCCATCTAGCGAGAAGTGATCGAATTACAGACAAGAGCAAATGAGGCACTGTATAGATAATTTAACATTACAGGCTATAACAGGAATCAGTACCTGAAAATTACAAACATACTGTAACGGTCTTATTTTATAAATGAAATATAGTTCAGATGTACATAAAAATTGTAAAACTGGAAGGGAAAAAGATGTTTAAGAGTCTACATTGAGGAGAGCATCGCCATTCAGACCATTTTTAGTTAGCGGCTCTATACCTTGAAAAAAGTTTTTATTGCGTAATTGCAACTGTTCGTTCAGAATGAGACCGTCCTTCAGAGATAGGTGTTTAAAAATCTCTAGCTCTTCTAAGATGTTAAACCCAAAGCCTTTTTCCTCCAAGTGCAAGATCTGGACGTCTTTTACGTCTTTAGGATTATGTCCTGTGATTAATAAATGGTCAACGAAACTTGAATTGTGAACATTGGTGCCTTTTTTGCCGAGAAAGTGTTCCTTAAATCTGGTAGAAATAGCTCGGCCTGTTTGGCCTATGTAATAGGCAGGAGAACTGCCGCAAATAATTTTATAGACACCAGAATTATGCAGAGGGAAACGCGTAGGTTTCAAGTTATGTGTGATGTTACTTTTTAAAGAATTATTAGTGGAAAAGGCTACTATACAGTTATATTTATTTTGAAGTAAACGGTGTATCCTATAAGAAATTGGACCCAGAAATGGTATAGAGAAAATTTTTCCTTTAATTAGGTTCTTTATCAGAAAGACCTAAAATGGTGACACTCTTCTTGGTTTTCCTACCAGATATACTATCTACTATAGGAGGGTCGTAGCCAAACTGATTTCAGAATTTAGATTTTCAGAAGAAAGCGATGTGGAGGTGGCTCTATGAATAGCTGAATGAAAAGAGCTAGAGATTATTTAATTTTTAAACACCTATCTCTGAAGGACGGTCTCATTCTGAACGAACAATTGCAATTCTTGTGATTATTTCAATTTGACAAGAGCATTTTTGCTCAGATGTTTTTCACCTATGGTGTGATTACATGTAAGTACACTGTTTAGCCAGAATATGGAAATTATCCTATTAATTATATGTATTTTTGAGCCATGTCATTATACACTCCTGGAAATTGAAATAAGAACACCGTGAATTCATCGTCCCCGGAAGGGGAAACTTTATTGACACATTCCTGGGGTCAGATACATCACATGATCACACTGACAGAACCACAGGCACATAGACACAGGCAACAGAGCATGCACAATGTCGGCACTAGTACAGTGTGTATCCACCTTTCGCAGCAATGCAGGCTGCTATTCTCCCATGGAGACGATCGTAGAGATGCTGGATGTAGTCCTGTGGAACGGCTTGCCATGCCATTTCCACCTGGCGCCTCAGTTGGACCAGCGTTCGTGCTGGACGTGCAGACCGCGTGAGACGACGCTTCATCCAGTCCCAAACATGCTCAATGGGGGACAGATCCGGAGATCTTGCTGGCCAGGGTAGTTGACTTACACCTTCTAGAGCACGTTGGGTGGCACGGGATACATGCGGACGTGCATTGTCCTGTTGGAACAGCAAGTTCCCTTGCCGGTCTAGGAATGGTAGAACGATGGGTTCGATGACGGCTTGGATGTACCGTGCACTATTCAGTGTCCCCTCGACGATCACCAGTGGTGTACGGCCAGTGTAGGAGGTCGCTCTCCACACCATGATGCCGGGTGTTGGCCCTGTGTGCCTCGGTCGTATGCAGTCCTGATTGTGGCGCTCACCTGCACGGCGCCAAACACGCATACGAACATCATTGGCACCAAGGCAGAAGCGACTCTCATCGCTGAAGACGACACGTCTCCATTCGTCCCTCCATTCACGCCTGTCGCGACACCACTGGAGGCGGGCTGCACGATGTTGGGGCGTGAGCGGAAGACGGCCTAACGGTGTGCGGGACCGTAGCCCAGCTTCATGGAGACGGTTGCGAATGGTCCTCGCCGATACCCCAGGAGCAACAGTGTCCCTAATTTGCTGGGAAGTGGCGGTGCGGTCCCCTACGGAACTGCGTAGGATCCTACGGTCTTGGCGTGCATCCGTGCGTCGTTGCAGTCCGGTCCCAGGTCGACGGGCACGTGCACCTTCCGCCGACCACTGGCGACAACATCGATGTACTGTGGAGACCTCACGCCCCACGTGTTGAGCAATTCGGCGGTACGTCCACCCGGCCTCCCGCATGCCCACTATACGCCCTCGCTCAAAGTCCGTCAACTGCACATACGGTTCACGTCCACGCTGTCGCGGCATGCTACCAGTGTTAAAGACTGCGATGGAGCTCCGTATGCCACGGCAAACTGGCTGACACTGACGGCGGCGGTGCACAAATGCTGCGCAGCTAGCGCCATTCGACGGCCAACACCGCGGTTCCTGGTGTGTCCGCTGTGCCGTGCGTGTGATCATTGCTTGTACAGCCCTCTCGCAGTGTCCGGAGCAAGTATGGTGGGTCTGACACACCGGTGTCAATGTATTCTTTTTTCCATTTCCAGGAGTGTATTTTCGAGATACTCCTATGTAATTTTTATGCTGATGAAGACCGCCTTAGAGTTGTCGAAACCATGTTCAGTTTGACAACAGTTTTATGCACCCGAGGCGGCTATACGTACATTCTGTAATTAAGTTAACGCACGGTTGCAGGACTTCAGCCTATAACAAAGTTTAAAAATTCACGATTCAAAGGTTTTAATTTTGTTATCCCATCCATGTTACGTCCTTGGTACACAAAACGGGTCAGAACACTCTGCAGAAACAACGAAAAAGCATGCCAAATTTAAACAGACGCAAAATATCCAAGATTGGCGATCTTTTACAGAAGCTCGAAATTCAGCGCACTTGAATGCGGCATGCCTATAATAGTATCCACAACGAATATTTGTCTCGAAACCTGGCATAAAATCTAAAGAGATTCGTTCGTATGTGAAGTATGTTAGCGGCAAGACACAATCAATGCCTTCTCTCCGGGATAGCAATGGAAATACTATCGAAGACAGTGCTGCCAAAGACTGTGTTAGTAAACACAGCCTTCCGAAATGCCTTCACAAAAGGAGAATCAAGAACAGCAGCCAACATGAGTAACGTAGTAGATATCCTCGTAGTAGTGTAGCAACTTCAATCACTTAATAATGGCTTCAGGTCCAGACCGTATACCAATTACGTTCCTTTCAGAGTATGCTGATGCTATATCTCCAGACTTAACAGTCATATACAACCCTTCGCTCTACGAAAGATCCGTACCCAGGGACTGTAAAGTTGCACAAGTCACACCAATATTCAAGGAAGATAGTAAGAGTAATTCTCTGCATTACAGGCCCATATCGTTAACGTCGATATGCAGCAAGATTTGGAACATATATTGTGTTCGAACATTGTGAATTACCTCGAAGAAAACGGTCTATTGACACAAGTTAACACGGATTTAGAAAACATCAATTTGTGAAACACAACTAGCTCTTTACTCGCATGAAGCGTTGAGGGCTATTGACAAGGGATTTCAAATGGATTTCGTATTCCTGGATTTCCACAAAATCAGCTTGTTGTGAAATTGCGTGCATATGGAATATCGCCTCAGTTATGATATTGGATTCGTGATTTACTGTCAGAGAGGTCACAGTTCGTAGTAAATGACGGGAAGTCTTCGAATAAGACAGAAGTGAATTCTGGCGTTCTCCAAGGTGGTGTTGTAAACCCTTTGCTGTTTCTTATCTATATGAACTATTTGGGAGACAATCTGAGCAGCCGTCTTCGGTTGTTTGCAGATGACGCTGTCGTTTATCGACTAGTAAAGTCATCCGAAGATCAAAACAAATTGCAAAACGATTTAGAAAACTTATCTGTATGGTACGAAAATTGGCAACTGACCATAAATAACGAAAAGTGTGAGGTCATCCACATTAGTGCTAAAAGGAATCCGTTAAACTTCGGTTGCACGATAAATCAAATTTAAAGGCCGTAAATTCAACTAAACACCTAGGAATTTCAATTACGAACAACTTAAATTGGAAGGAACACACAGAAAATGTTGTGGGGGAAGGCTAACCAAAGACTGTGTTTTATTGGCAGGACACTTAGAAAATGTAACAGATCTACTAAGGAGACTGCCGACACTACGTTCGTCCGTCGTCTATTAGAAAACTGCCGCGCGGTGTGGGATTTTTACCATATAGGATTGTCAGAATGCATCGAAAAAGTTCAAAGAAGGGCAGCACGTTTTGCATTATCGCGAAATAGAGGAGAGAGTGTCACTGATATGATACAGGATTTGGGCTGGACATCGTTAAAAGAAAGGCGTTTTTCGTTGCGATGGAATCTTCTCACGAAATTCCAATCACCAACTTTCTCCTCCGAATGCGAAAATATTTTGTTGACGTCAACCTACACGGGGAGAAACGATCACAATATTAAAATAAGAGAAATCAGAACTCGTACGGAAAGATATAGGTGTTCGTGTTCTTTCCGCGCGCTATACGAGATTGTAATAATAGAGAATTGTGAAGGTGGTTCGATGAAGCCTCTGCCAGACACTTTAATGTCACTTGCAGAGAATCCATGTAGATGCAGATGTAAATGTAGACGTTATTGTGGCTAAGGAAAGGTAATTTGTTATATGTTCGCGCTTGGAACCGCCTCTCCCCCCTCCCAAACCCAATTACATGGAAACGCTGCGCTACAGTTTCCAGGAAGTACTGAGCAGAACAGATAATAGGCAATAAAACTAGTAGTTAGTCATCAACAGCGGATGCTACAAGAAACGTTTGAATATTCGTATAGACCGTCGCTAAAATTTGAAATCTCTTGAATGCCAAAAGTGCTAACACACTTTGTTCATCGTTTTCATTTCAAAAAATATCTTGGAAAAATATGGAGAAATCTACGAATCAAATAAATTTCTCTTATACAATGAGGCGAGACAAAATATTTACTGACACGAAGTGCACGTGACTGTCGTGGGCGGAGAACAAAAATTATCAACATTACTTCGCTGTAGTCTGAACTTCCGTTAGATGTCCTGCTCTAAGCAGCTAGAAAATTTCGCCCATATTACGTGGGAATTATTCACTTAGTGACACGTAGATAAGGCATAAATTTATCAGCCAGTCACTCAGAATGTCTAGACTGCAGCATAATTCCACATTGCTCCTTTTCTGGTAAGGTAAAAATTTTAAAAATTAAATCCGGTATATTTGGTTTTCATCTGTAGAAAACAAAATTGTAGTAAGAAATAGACAGTTGCAGTATCCTAAATAACGCTTTTCGTGAAACGAACAAGATTAAAACGGCAGTGACATTTTAACCAGGCGGTGTAGTCAAGAGTGAGCGTAACAGATACTCTCATTACCTGCAAACAAACCTATTACGCAAAAAATTTAGCTCGTTAATGAAAATGTCGTTAACCGCTTGTGATTTTTATCATGTAACTCTTGTGGTAGCTCTCCTGACTTTATCTCATTAGTGTATCATTATTATTTGTAACGATATTAATGGTTCAAATGGCTCTGAGCACTATGGGACTCAACTGCTGAGGTCATTAGTCCCCTAGAACTTAGAACTAGTTAAACCTAACTAACCTAAGGACATCACAAACATACATGCCCGAGGCAGGATTCGAACCTGCGACCGTAGCGGTCTTGCGGTTCCAGACTGCAGCGCCTTTAACCGCAGGGCCACTTCGGCCGGCTTGTAACGATATTAAAACAGACAGTTGTAATAAGTAACACTATCTTTTGGTATTATCGGCACACATTCATTTATATAAATATAAAAGGACCTAACGTATGGTTTGTGTGGTGAGTGATATGAACTGTATTTGCTTGTATGTTAGTGTGTTAATGTTGGACAAGACAACATGAGTGCAGACATTTCATATCGACTTGCAGGCGTTAAGAGGTCAATAAGTGAAATTCAAAAATTAAACCGTTATCTGTCATTTTAATCGTCCATTCTGTTTATTGGCTCGACATCTGAAATACAGTTACAGTTTTACACAATTATTACCCTGAAAGATATAGAAAAAGGTGTTAGATTGAGTTTCATACTCTCTAAAGAAAATGTTCGTGCCTGATTCGTGATAGTGAAGTGGAACAGTAAATTTTCATTCAGAGTGATATATTTCTCCTTCACGTATCAGTTTTGTACAAATTATTGCCGATGTGTCCAAGGGAAGAGAGTTTTTTGGAAGGCGAAGAGCTCATGATTACGAGTTGTGAGCAAACTATGCCGTAATTCATTGGATATGTAAAGAATTTCACTGCCTGTATGGCAGATGGATTTTATAGTGCTACACTAGTTTTGTCCGTGCACTGTTTTAGAAGTGACAGTAGAGGGTCCGGTGGTGTGATGTGCGTCACCGATTGTAGGGCCGTCGTTAGAGGCAGCACAGAAGGAACATTTGTGGAACTCGTGGTGCGGCCGCCTGCGTCCTGTCTGGATACGTCTCAGGCCCTCCGGCGCCGCCAGGCTGCTGCCGACTGGTCCTGCAGGGGGGCCGCTAGAGGGCGGCGGGCCGCCATCACAGGTAGTGCGGCCGGCTGCAGAGGCAGCAGAGGGAGCCCACCTTGCTGTAGAGGCCCGCCGAGCCCGGAGGCGCCTTCAGCGTCCACTGGTCGGCGGCGCGGCTGGTGCCTGCGCTGCCGCGGCCGTCCACCGCCTGCTGCAGCGCCGAGCTGCGCTCTGCAACAACCACAAGCCACTCACAAAACCTAAGAGATGCATCCGGTACAACAACAGTCCGTCTAGACTTGTTCCACAGAGTAGCAAAGGGAAGAAATTAAAATTTCTCTTAACTTCGTGCTAGCACAGCTACAGGCCACACCAGGCAGAGGTGATGTCATGGCTACGCAGCAGAAAGAAACAGTCAATCCTGTCCGTCGGTCGCGGATATCACCACACTTTGCTATATCTGCACCAATCGCCAGGTACAAGTTACATACTGAGCAGAACGTCCACTGAGAGGACAGAGATATGTTTGTTCACTCCCGTTAAGTGGAGGAACAAACTATAATTTGGATGCAATAATACGTATCAGAGAGTTGATACTGTAGTTAATATATAGTAACAAATTGTTAAGCAAACACAGCGGGACGAGGACCACAGGTCACTAGTAAAGAAGCAGACCACATTCGATCATAATGAATAGATTCTCACGTTATTACCTCCTGTCTTCATAAATACCGCGGTTATCTAGCTCCGATTTCAGTAGGTGATTGGGATCGATTGCATTCCTACCAAAGTGCTCGACTCAGTGATTATTATCATTTAGTGACATCTATGTATTAGATGTCCACAGCTCTTCGTCTAGTGGCTAGCGTTGCTGCCTCTGGATCATGGGGTCCCAGGTGCGATTACCGGCCGGGTTGAGGATTTTCTCTCCCCGAAGAATGGGTGTATGGGTGTTTGTGTTGTCCTCATCATTTCATCATCACTCGTGACAGTGGATAGATTGGACTGTGTAAAAATTTGGACTATGTAAAAACTGGTATTTTGTAAGGGCGCTGGTGTCCGCGCAGTTGAGCGCCCCACAAAATAAACATCATCATCATCCATGTATTAGATGTTCCAGCTCTTTTGATGAACACGCTGCTTGCCATATCCGAGGTGACAACATCCAAGTGACCATAACCTGCCGCACATGATACTTGCACTGACCGCCTGCCACACTGTTAAGGGGGAGGCTGAGGGTCTTTCGCCACTAGTACACCCCGTGGTAGTTTTCACACTGACATTATTATCACTGCTGGGTGAGAGGACGATCATCGCTAGAGGTACTTCTTGGTGGCAGGGGCTTCCCTGTCTGGTGGGGCTCAGCCGACTACAGAACTTCTGAGAGTGCTATCAAAGAAATGTGCAAATGTGTGTGAATTCCTAAGGGACCAAACTGTTTAGGTCATCGGTCCCTAGACTTACTCACTACTTGAACTAACTTAACGCGAAGGACAACACTCACACCCATGCCCGAGGGAGAACTCGAAACTCCGGCGGGAGGGGGGCGCACTATTGGTGCGTGAAGCAACTGTGAACCAACTGAATCTCTTCACGCCTGATTGTTTCCCCGACGGCGATGTCATCTTTCAGAAGTATAATTGCCCTTGTCTCTGACCCAGAACCGTGCTACAGTGGTTTGAGGAGCATTATAGTGAACTCACGTTAATATCTCGGCGACCAAATGCGTCTGGTGTAATTCCTATGGAACCCATCTGGGTCGCTATCGGGCGCCATCACTGCGTCCGCAAATCAGCGGCCCGTTATTTACGCGAATTTCATGACCTGTCCGTACATGTCTAATGGCACATACCTCCACAAACCTACAAACAGACCCTCGGATCCCTGATACGCAGAATTAGAAATGTATTTCGTTCCAAAGTCGTAGGAACAAACTATTAAGCAGGTGGTCATTATGTTTTCCCTCATCGGTATATACAGGCTGTTTCAATATCCTTGCATAAAAACTCTAGCAATGACAGATCATGTCTTTTGTTAGAGAATAAAGGTTCACTGGCGCTTTCTGACGATGATAGGCGTCCGTAGAAGCAACCGGGCGTAGTTACTCTGCAGCATGAATAGGCCTTGTTCTAAAAATGGCTCTGAGCGCTATGGGACTTAACATCTGAGGTCATCAGTCCCCTAGAACTTAGAACTACTTAAACCTAACTAACCTAAGGACATCACACACATCCATGCCCGAGGCAGGATTCGAACCTGCGACCGTAGCGGTCGCGCGGCTCCAGACGAAAGCGCCTAGAACCGCTCGGCCACACCGGCCGGCGCCTTGTTCTGTTGCCTATAATACAGTCATCTGCTTTTTGTGAAGCGGTGTACACCCAGCAAAATTAAAGTTCCTGATTCATTACTTAACATCTTTCTCAGTTTAGAGATGCTCTTTCTTGAGGCTTTTTTTTTTTTTTTTTTTTTTTTTGGAAAATCGCCTTAACAGTTTATTGAAGTAGGTAGTAAGCAGCACATCTAGTTAGTTGACGCTGCTAGTTCGGTGAAATTTCTTCGTCTCAGGACCGGCGAATACTAACAGACGTTTTGCGTAGCCAGCAAGCGTCTGCGAAAATTTTATCCCCCAACAAAAGTTATTACCGATGACGTGATCTATTACACTACTACATGTCTGATGCAAAGAAGTCAGTGCATTAAAAAAGTTTTTCATATTTTGAGAGCAGGTAGTATGGATCAAAACAAGGAAAATGTCGATTAAACATGGACTCTAAAATGCTTATCTTGAGAGCGATGAGCACTTGTTTGTCAACGCTATTGAAAATCGCATCTCCATCTCATCTACAGCAACCTCTTTGCTATTACGAAAGTCCTAGAGAACCAGTAAACATATGTTAGTGTTGTTACTCGAAACCGTTTCGTAATACCAAAGAACTTGCACGCCGACAACGAGGTCATTATAGGCGGAGCACAAGCTCGGATTAGGGAAGGATAGGGAAGGAAATCAGTCGTGTCCTTATAAAGGAACCATCCCGGCATTTGCCTGAAGCGATTTAGGGAAATCACGGAAAACCTAAATCAGGATTGCCGGACGCGGGTTTGAACCGTCGTTCTCCCGAATGCGAGTCCAGAGTGCTAGCCACTGCGCCATCTCGCTTGGTAGTCACATAAGAGTGGCGTTATTAGTGCCACTGTCAGAATGCCAATCAGGTTTGCTTTAAATACAAGCTGTAATGGTCGTGAGCGTTAGTTACCTTTGAGACTGGACACAGGGAATCGATGTTAATCAAGCATGCCTCTAAGGCAGGCTGTTCCAACCGAGCTCCAGGGAGCCGGAGCGCTCCGGAGCGCTCACTGCGGCAGCTCGGAGCCTGCGTGGAGGGGGAAAGCGAACTCACTGCCCCCTGGCCGCATGCAGCCGCAACTGACAGAATAATCCGTGTTCAATGACAGCTATGATTAGCCGCGAGAGCCCTGTACCTCTATTGGAGGATACCTTTCTATTCATTGAGAGGGATGGTCGTCCACAGTGTCTTGTTCAATATACAACGACATTATACACGTCTTCACGCAGCGCACTACGATCAGGTAGAAGGCTTAAGATCGTCATACCAGGAGGCGTAAGTTTAAAAACGGTTTCGTAATACGGATGGTATGAAAACATGCAACATAGTTCGTGTTCTGTAATGCGTTTATAATTTTCAGGTGAACGAGAGCGGAGAAAACACTACTGAATCTGCAATTCGAGAAAGCTACAGGATCGCTCATATCATTGCGACGAGTCGCAAGCCGTTTTCACTGGGACCACTCGTAAATTCCTGCATGGTAGCAGTTGCAGAATGTTTGTTGCCAAGGGAGGTGCAGGCAATTGAAGGGGTTTGCCTGTCGAAGTAAACAATGTCTCGTCGAATCCTGGACATGGCAGCGGATTTACAGGCACAGCTCAGGCGGAGAGCTTTGTTGCATTTTCGCTAGCGCTTGACGATAGCACCGACATATCGGACTGTGCTCAGCTTGCAGTCTTTGTGTGTGGTATCGACATGGAGCTGCAAGTAACTGAAGAACTCTTGGATGTGGTACCACTCGGCTACACCGCAACAGGACGTGGCATTTTTGAAGTTGTTTGTGAATCAGTGGAAATATGAATTTGCCGTGGGATAAGCTCCATTCTGTAGCGACAGACGGTCCACCACAAATGATCGGGCGTCACCAAGGTTTTGCTTCTCGTTTGAAAAATAAACTCAGGGAAAGACATCTTGACTCTTCATTGTTTTATTCACCAAGAGGCACTGTGTGCTGAAACACTAGAGCTAGGTGGCGTAATGAAGATGTCATGAAGTGTGAGAATTTTGTGCGGCGTCACGGTATGAACCATAGCCAATTCAAAGGATTCCTGAAAGATATGGAAGCGGAGTGTGGGGATATACCTTACCACAGTAGAGTCCGTTGGCTGAGTGGGGGAAAAGTTCTTGACGTTTCCTTTGCCCTTTTTCTCAAAATGAAAGGGGAAGAAATGCTTTGTCTGAAAGATATAAAATGGATATCAGACCTGGCGTTCCTAGCTGGCATAACTATGCATCTGAGTAACTTAAATCTGTCATTGCAAGGCAAAGGGCAGCTAATCGTTGACATGCACTACCAGATCAAAGTGTTCATGGAAAAGTTACGTTTATATGAGAGGCAGATGAGTAATTTAACGTTCTTCATTCGTCTTGCTTCTTTAAAACTACCTGAAGGTACCACTTTCGGCGATTACCAAGCAAAGTTAAAGCAGCTCATCATGTCGTTTGAAACACGATTCCGAGACCTCACTAGTTTGGAAGTGGAACTTAAGCTGTTCAGCACTCCTTTTTCAGTTTCTCCCGATTACTTGTCATCGTCACTTCAATTGAAGATTACTGATCTGCAAAATTCAACTCTGTTGAAGGAAAGGTACTACAAGACGTTGAATTTGTCGCCATGGTATCGTTCATTACAGCAAAAAACATTTCCCAAGCTTCACAACAATGCCACTCAGATGATGTGCATGTTAGGATCTACGTATTGTTGTGAGCAGCTTTTCTCGGCAATGAAAAGAGTAAAAAGTAAGGAACGAGCGTTTCTTCAGGATGCAACAATGAACGCCATCCTCCGCATTAATGCTGCGAACATTTTGACGCCTGATATTTCCGATCTTGTTCAAAATGGCTCTGAGCACTATGGGACTCAACTGCTGAGGTCATTAGTCCCCTAGAACTTAGAACTAGTTAAACCTAACTAACCTAAGGACATCACAAACAACCATGCCCGAGGCAGGATTCGAACCTGCGACCGTAGCGGTCTTGCGGTTTCAGACTGCAGCGCCTTTAACCGCACGGCCACTTCGGCCGGCTCCGATCTTGTAATGAAAAGAAAATGTCAAGCTACAGAGGCCCAATAAATTTAGTATGCAATTTCTTGTAAAACAGTTGTTTCTTATTTATTTCCTGAGCATCGTATATCGTGGTGTAGCATGTCACCACGTCTTAGCAGCGAAGAGTATGAGGTTGTCGATATTGTAAGACGCAGCTGGCACGTCAAAACGCTTGCCTAGCCGCCTGCCAGCGACACGGCCCCCTGGAGCAGGGTGCGCTCCGCGGCTCACAACGGAGCCGAGGAGCTGGAACAGCCTGCTCTAAGGTGACAAATACACTATTGTCAGCACCTCACTGGGTTAGAAAGAGGTCGTCTAATAGGGCTACGAGAAACTGGATATTTCTTCTCTAATACTGCAGAAAGCCTTGGCGGGATGTAACCACTGTAAGTGATTTCTGGTAGCGGTGGTCACGAGAATGTACAGGTGCAAGATGACTGGGGTCTGGACGGACACGTGGCACTACCGAGAGGGAAGACCATCGTGTTCGGCGTGGGACTCTGGAGCATCGTTCTGCGTCTGCAGTAGCAAACTGAGCATCAGTTGGCACCGCAGTGACACAGCGGACTGTTACAAATCAGTTACTTCAAGGACAGCTCCGAGCCAGATGCCATGCAACGTGCATTCCACCTCAAATCACTGCCATTTACTACTTCAGTGGTGTCAAGTTAGAGTTCATTGGATGGCTGGGTGGAGATCTGGTGTGTTTTCTGAATGGTACATCTTTTTCAAAAATTTATCGCTAACTATCCCCACCTGACCACACCACTGAATCAATTGGCAGAGAAGGTGAAAACTTTCAGTGGACTGACACTGGTGCCTTGGAAATGTCCTTGGCTATCACAACTGTCTTAACTGTTCCTGATTTCAACTGCAAATTTATTTTGCATACCGATGTTTCTAATTCGGTGATAGCAGCCATGTTACACCAAGAACACGAGAGTGAGTGTATGCCGGTTGTCTGCGCTTCGAGGTCCCTGTCTCCCGCGAAAGTACCTGGTGTATGAGGTGGAGTCCTTGGCTGTTCTGTTCGGACTCGAGAAATTTAAAGAAAAAGAACTGTCACG
The DNA here is from genome assembly GCF_023898315.1 of Schistocerca nitens. Taxonomy (NCBI): domain Eukaryota; kingdom Metazoa; phylum Arthropoda; class Insecta; order Orthoptera; family Acrididae; genus Schistocerca; species Schistocerca nitens. The sequence continues at coordinate 361,694,843 of NC_064619.1, forward strand.
TTTTCACCAACATCTGAAGCCACAACATCCAGTTTACGGTGGAAATAGAGAAGGATGGTTGCTTTCCTATTTGGACGTCATGGTTAGTACGAAAGGGGATGGGTCATTAGGGCACTCCGGCTACCAGAAGCCCACACATACGAACCTCTATCTGCAACCGTCGAGCTGCCACCACCCTTCACAAACTACCGGCGTCCTTAGAACATTGGTGCAACGGGCACATGTTGTTTCTGATGGAGGCAGCCTTACAAAGCAGCTAGAACATCTACAGTAGGTGTTCAAAGATAATGGTTACCCTCCACTTCAGATTAGTGCAGCGCTCAGAAAAAAGGAACGTGATCACCCACAACATCACGAAGATAATGAGCTGTTCAGGTCCAGGGCGTTCCTTTCATACGTCAGCAACATTTCGTCTAAAGTAGACAGGGTGCTAAGGAAATATCAAGTAATCTTCCGGCTATCGGTGAAGGTTAGTGCTTTTCTCGGTTCGGTAAAGAACGATCTGGGACTGAGGAAGGCCGGAATCTTTAAAATTCCTTGCCATTGTGGCAAAGCTTACATAGGTCATGCGATACGCACAGTATATGAACGGTGCATTGAACAAGAGTTCACACTCGCTTTTCGCAGCCCTGTAAGTCGGCCGTAGCTGAGCATTGTATTACCACAGGCCACTCTATGGATTATTCTGCCACAAAAATCTTGGCCCCGGATAGATACTTTTGGGACTCAGTAATTAAATATTCTGTGGAAATACGTCTAGGACAAGATCTTACAGATCGTGACGACAGCTTTCAACTGGGCAAGTCTTGATGCCCTGTGATTTCTTTAATTTCTTCTAAGATAAAAATATTTTATTCATAGTGACACATCTGGCGACAATTGACGTTTATTTTTAGCTCTGGGAACGAGCCTTTCGACAGACGGGGGACAAGTACAGTGTGTAAACTTTTAGATGGCAGACCTCTCCCTAGTCCTAAATCGGTAGAAGTCGGTAAATGTCGGGAGGCTTCGGTAGGCACGCAGTTTCGACTGCTGCCAACATTATGTAGCTTACTGTGTTGTACAAGGTAGCCATTGTCGTCTGCTTCGTTATTGTTTTGCGCTGTACTATTCTGCGTGTTTTTATTGTGCAGTTGCGCTGAACATTATCAAAATGAGTGAAGAGGCAGTTGCTGGCCCAACTCGGGAGTCGCCAACAACCCCTACCGGTAGGCCTACGGTTAGAAGGATACCAGTATTACGTAGCGATGCTCGCAAAATTATCGGATGAATGGTGTGTGAGCGCATAGTAGACAAACATACATACATTCATTTTTGTATATATAGATTTTAATGTACATGACGATTTCAGTTTCGTTTACGAACAACATTTAAAGCGAGTTTTACTTCCAGGCCTTTCGTCTGCTTTCGTGTAAGCATGACGCGCAATTTGTAGTGCCAGCACTGCAACTGGTACGCGTGCCTTGTCCCCCCCCCCCCCCCCCCCCAAGGCTCCTCTCCCCTCGCCATCCAATGCTTGCTTCCTCCTCTCCCCGCACTCCCCTCATAACTCTGCCGTCTTACAGTTAACACACTCTAGTCTCACCTTTACGCATGCGGCTGCGCGCCACAGATGGAACAGTATTTGCAGAGGGCGCGGATTTCGATAGAGAACGCTCTTGTGACTGCCCAGCACTGCCTCCAATGCTCATGCGTCACCGCGCCAGTTTTTGCTATGGAGGCGACACCGTGAACTAGTAGCCTCTAGTGGCGGACACTCACCTGAAGATGCCTGAATGCTTGCCATCCGAAATACTGCGGCAAGAAGTCAACGTGATCCGGCTACAATCCAGAAACCTCTTGCAATATTCAGTACGCCTGGAAAACTTCAAAAACTACAGTATTAGTTTTGTCAATAAATATTGCTGCAATTAATTTTATTTGTTCCAGACGTGTTTCGCATTAATTTTAATGCATCTTCTGTGGCATCTAGAGTAATACAGTTTTGTTTTGATATGCGATATTTGTACACTGTAAAATAGTTCACGTCTTGTTTTTTTACGTAATTAAGAGATTACTTACAGTTATTTGAATTTTGAGCTGACATTTGCGTTTCGGCTCATTTGGTCACATGCTGTACGTCACAATATAACGTAAGAAACTTAGAATATTTTCATGTTACGAACTCTTTTCTTCACAATTTTCATGTTCTTTTCACTAACTGTTGTGGAGCACTGTTAGTCTTCTGTCACTAGTTCTAGATATTTTATCGAAAACTATGTTTTAAAGTCGTAACTACTATGTGTTCACACTGAACATATAATTTTCACAAAAATAGTAGCAAATGAAAACAACGTATTATATTGGTTCAATTATATTGATGACATCCACTGCTAAATAGATGAGCCAAAAACAGAATTTAAAAAATTACATACTGACAACAAATTACATAAAAATATAAAGTTCACAATCCGAAGAGAACAGAATAACCAAATTAACTATCAAAAAACGAAACAATCAGCATATGTTTGAAATTTATAATGAACCCACAGTAACTGGCATTATTATTCCCCAATCTTTGAACCAACTACACTCACAAAAGAAAGCAGAACTTCGACACATGCCCTACAGACTCAACCGAGTGGCACTCAACAATTAAAATTATTAAAAAGAGCTTGACGTAATAATACGTATAACCAAAAATAATGGGTACAATAGTAACATAGTCACAAAACTAAGCAACAGAATTAAAAGAAAAGAAAAACAAACCACAAAACCACAGAGAACAACACAAAAGAATCAAATACAATCGCAAACGATCAGTACCATAGTAACTGCACAGAATGGCCAGGAAAATATAAAAGAAGACACAATATGATACACAATCATATACAAACCGACATTGCAAAAGACAGGGCATAAACATAGCGTACACAACAGACAATTCTACCCAAAAAAGCACTCCAAAACTGGCAAACGACATAGACGTATACCAGAAGCAGGTATATATCAGTTACAGTGTAACACTTGTGATGACAAATACATAGGACAAACATGAAGAACATTTGATGTCAGATATAAACAACACACGAGAGCCTGGAAGAATGGGAAAAACCACTCCACATTTGCAGAACATGTAAGAAAACACAATCACAAACAAACCTCTACAGAAGAAGAAACAAAAATAATTAGAATCAACAATAAAATGCACCTCTTAACCCTGCAAGAAAATTACCGCATACAAAAAAACAAAGACAGAAAAGAACACCCTGTTGAAAGATCAAATACACATAACAAACAACTCACTGTTTACATAATAGACAAAATAATAGATTAACGCTCCAATAGAGGATTAGCATAATAATAGCACCCAACCCCTTTCTACTCTCTCGTCCATTAACCCTTCACAAAAATTTAAACCAAAACTTTAATCAGGTGAGCACGCAGCTTTCAATCACAGTCTGATGGCTACTACATTCATATTCAACTTCGTACAACTCGTCCTGAATAACCATCGACACACCCACACACAAAAAAAACCCTTACATATAAAGTCCCTCTCTGTTACACACACACACACACACACACACACACACACACACGCACACACACACACACACACGCACACACGCACACACACACACACACACACACACACACACACACACATACACACACACACACACACACACACAGAGAGAGAGAGAGAGAGAGAGAGAGAGAGAGAGAGAGAAGAAGAAGAAGAACAAACGAACTGACATTGGTTTTTAGCATATACCTCGTTACGTTGCCAACATGTACGCAAACAAATCCAACAAGAAGACACATGAAATCAACACACAGTAATTGAAGTATTTAAGTCACAGTTTTCGGTAAAATATCTAGAACTAGTGACCGAAGACTAATAGTGCTCCACAGAATTAGTGGAAATAAATGTAAATTGCGAAGATGAAGCTTCATCATCATACTCCTTCACAGAGCGTAGGGGAACGATGCGGGAGACCCGCACCGCCGTACTAGGCAAGGTTCTAGTGGACGTGGTTTGCCATTGCCTTCCTCCGACCGTAATGGGGATGAATGATGATGATGATGATGATGATGAATTCGACACAACAACACCTAGTCATCTCGAGGCAGGTGAAAATCCCTGACCCCCCCCCCCCCCCCCCGGGAATCGAACCCGGGACCCAGTGCTCCGGAAGCGAGAACGCTACCGCGAGACCACAAGATAGTAGTTGGTAATATGAAACTGTGCTTTTGTTTCTTAAGTGAAGTTATAGTACGACGTCCAGAACGTGACCAGATGAAAGGAAACGCAGATGCCGACCAAACACTCAAGTAACTTTAAGTAATCACTGATTTACGTAAGAAACAAGACGTGAACTGTTTCGCAATGAACAAATATCGCATATCAAAACAAAACTGTATCATTGTCGATTCCACTGAAGATTATCACTCAGCACCTGGCCAAAATATTTTCAGTGCTTGGAGGACATAAGGTTTTAGGAAGTGATAATGCACTTTTCATCTCAGGAATCAGGTATTGTTTTAATAGTGCTAGTTCCCACATTATGACCGTTCCCTATTACCTCCTACCATCATGCGAGGAACGAGTTAATCGTAACCTGAAGTCAACCCTGATTATTTTTCATTTTTAGTTTCAGGTCTAGCGGGCTCAGTCCATCGGCTGACTTAATTTCTCTTTTAACACAGCCGTGCACAAAACCCAGAAGTCTACACTTGCCAAGCTGATATTTTCATTGCAGGTTAACTCGTTGATATGAAATATGTGGTCAATAAACGACTTCCATCCTGAGGGTTTTAATTCGAAGGTCATCAAGAAAACTACTTGGAAAAATATTCACCTTGCATACCGGAGGAAGGCTGCCTGGTGTAACAGGGGTAGTCACCCTGCCTCGCTAAAGTTGGTTTAAGTAGCTTTTCCAAAAAAATAAAATTTTATTTTTTTATTTAATTGCTTGTTTCGCTGTGAAAGATGTGGTGCAGTTAGCGATGAGCCAATCGTGCAGCTTCAAATAACTTTCAGTATGCTGCACAACTACAGGTGGCAACTTATGCTAGGTCTCTTTGAGGTTGTTCTTGTGGCCGTTCCTGACAAGCAGTGGAGTCGTTGGCGGCTGCCGGTTCTTCAGTTTCAAGGGCGCTGAACGACGTCTTCGTAGAAAACTCTGTCGAAGCCAAAAACGTCCTGGATTTCGCCGCGTCTTCTTAGGTGGCTTCTTAAAACCATCATCTTCAGGCACTGTTGACTGCTGGTGGTCACTAGAAGTGCAAAAGTCGGCGATCGGCCGAGTCCGGTGCGACTGAGGCGGCAATCTCGGGCGCGCGCATTGTAAACAGGTCCTCATATTGCTACATCGCGCACTCGAATACTGACTATAAACCGTTTTCTGACACAAGGTGAAATCGGGGCATAGCATGTTCCACAACCGATCTAGGTGTCTCGGGGATCACGTTCAAAATGCACTGCGCAATTCATGCCTTCGTTTCAGCTACTTTCGTAACTGCAGCACTGAATACACTTCTTCCAGATATCTCCAAAGCCATAAGTCATACGAATTAACATTAGGTGACCTTGATGGGTTGTAGGGAAATGACAACTAATAATTCCAGCATTTCCGAAATGCCTCTGCAGCAGCCGCTTCGCTGGCTATGCAGTGTGCGGAGGAGCACCGTCTTGCATAAAAGTCCACGCTGTTCAAGGACCGGGATGTCTTTGGAGCGCAAAACATTCTCATAGCGATTACCAGTGGCGGTGTAGGTAGCAGAACCCACAGGCTCATCTCCTGGGAAAAAAAATATGGCCCTATGATAAACCATGCTGTCAACTCCACAGCGCGCCATTACTTTTGCAGAAGGAAGTGGTACCGGTTCATGTGCGTGCCGATTTTCCGTTGCTCATACCCTGAAATTATGAGTATTGATATGTCCTTGGAAATGAAAATGGACTTGATCTGTCCACGGAACGTTCCTCGCACATTCATTGTCCACTTTCATGGGAGCAAGAAACTCCAGAGCGAACGTTTGTCTTGCTGACACATCGGCAGGAAGCAACTCCTGACCCATGGGTGATTTTGTATGGATAGCAACGCAGGATGTTTCATAGGATTTTATGCGCCGTCCTTGCAAGCATGTTCGACGTTGGGACAATTCCCCGCACTCCATGCTTGCAGACCACCGCTCTACACCTTCTGCAATGCTATGGCGACATCTTTCCTCCATTTGCCACATTGCACTTCATACGAACCTGTCTTATTCAATTTTGTAATCACTTTCTCTAGACCCTTAGCAGACATCGCATCAACGCCTTTTTTCATATCCTTAGGTGTCCGGAACGTCTGCATGGCTATTGGTTCAAATGGCTCTAAGCACTATGGGACTTAACATTTGAGGTCATCAGTCCCCTAGACTTAGAACTGCTTAAACCTAACTAACCTAAGGACATCACACACATCCATGCCCGAGGCAGGATTCGAACCTGCGACCGTAGCAGCAGCGCGGTTCCGGACTGAAGCGCCTAGAACCGCTCGGCCACGACGGCCGGCTGCATGGCTATTGGCACACAATCATTGTTCTTGTAAAAGCAGCGTGCGATCCTTCAAGGAGACAGTGACGTTGGGCGTCTCGGATGCAAACTGGAGGAACAGCCGTGTCCCTCGCGTCTGCTTGTATGCACATTACGACACTTACAGCACTATCTATTAGTCAGATTATCCTTATTTTTTTATTCTATGACGTTTCCCCCTGCGTCAATAACAGAAAACTGAAGCACAGATCATTTTTATACATACCCTCCCTGAACGTCAACTTCGGCCAACGTTTCAAACGTATCTTGATTCCGCCGCAAAAATGATTTTTGGTTGCACTTTTAATCATTCTTGCACGGCATCAATGACTTCTGCAGAGGTTGCAAATTTTTTCCCGCTGAACGCTCCATTCAATGGTCCAAACAAAGGGAAATAGCTTGGAGCCAGGTCTGGACTTTATGGCGAAGGTTAAAGCCGTTCGAATCCCAACTCCTTCATTGTTTCGGCCGTTCGTTTGGCAGAATGTGGCAGAGCGTTATCTTGCTGCAGGATGACACCTCTTCGCAGTTTTCCGCGACGTTTCTATCTATCTATATCTATATATGTACTCCGTTAGCTAGGGAAAAACGACTGTCTGAACGCCTCAGTACGAGCTCTAATTTCCCTTATCTTTAAATGGTGATCATTGCGAGATTTGAAAGTTGGTGGTAATAATATATGCTCTACATCCTCGTCAAAGATCGGATTTCGGAATTTAGTGAGCAACCCCTTCCGTTTAGCGCGTCGTCTGTCTGCAAGTGTGTCCCACTCCAAACTTTCTATGAGATTTGTAACGCTCTCGCGATGGCTAAATGTATGTCACGAATGTTGCCGCTCTTCTTTGGACCTTCTCAATCTCTTGAATCAGACCCAACTGCTAAGGATCCCATACAGACGAACAATACTCTAAGACTGGACGAACTAATGTTTTGTAAGCAATTTCCTTTGTAGAAGGACTGCTTCGCTTCAAGATTTTACCAATAAACCGCAATCAAGATTTCGCCTTGCCCGTTACTCGTGTAATCTGATCATTCCATTTGAGATCATTTCGAATAGTCACACCCAGGTACTTGACGGATGTTACCGCGTCCAAAGACTGGGCACTGGGCATTTATTTTGTACTCGTACATTAATGGGGATTTTCGCCTTGCTATACGCAATAGGTTACACTTACTAATATTGAGAGATAACTCCCAATCATTACACCACGCATTTATTTTCTGCAGATCCTCGTTGATTTGTTGACAACTTTCATGTAATACTACTTTCCTTTAGACTATAGCATCATCGTCAAACAGTCTAATGGCGCTGTCAGTACCATCAACCAGATCATTTATGTAAATCGTAAAAAGCAGAGGACCTATTACGCTGCCCTGGGGCACACCTGAAGTTACGCTTGTTTCTGTTGAAGTTACCCCATTCAGGACGACATAGTGCTCTCTGTCTGTTAGAAAGCATACTCTCCAACTGCATATGTCATCGGATAGACGGTAAGCAAGCACTTTTTGGAAGCAAGTGACAGTGTGGAATTGAGTCGAACGCCTTTGGAAAGTCGAGAAATATGGCATCAACCTTGGAGCCAATATCTAGAGCCTGTTGTATATAATGCACAAAGAGGGCCAACTGTGTCTCGCATGGCCACTGTTTCCTAAAACCGTGCTACTTTCTGCAGATGAACTTCTCAGAGTCTAGAAAGGTCATTACGTCTGAACACAAAATATGTTCCATGATTCTACAACAAATCGATGTCAGTGAAATTGGCCGGTAATTATGTGCATCCGATTTTCTACCCTTTTTATAGATTTATATGACCTGGGCCTTCTTCCAATCCAGTGGAACTTTCCGCTGTTCCAATGATCTCTGATAGACGATGGATAAGAATGGTGCTATATTTGTAGCATAATCAACATATAATCTTACTGGGATACCGTCTGGGCCAGATGCCTTCCTGGCGTCTAAGGATCTTAACTGTTTTACAATCCCAGATACACCAAACACTATGTCAGCCATCCTTGAGTTTGGATCTGATTGCAGATTTCAATTTAGTTCGCAACTCTCCACAACAGTTCTCACTGTTCACAGTTTCGTCTCTTGGGGTGAGATGAACGGCTACTACACCTTCAACGATCAATAATAGTGTTAAAAGAACCTTAACAGCTGAAGGCTGAGTAAATTTCTTGACTTCTGGTGATCATGGGTGTTTTCAAACAATGCTTTCAGCCTTACTTTCCGGTTCGTGAAGATGCAGCCACGTTTCGTCTACAGTAACGATTTGCTGTAAAAATCCATCTCCCTCGCGATGATAATGGGTCAAATGTATATGAGAGATGTCCATCCTTTGCGCCTAATGATACGCTGACGTTTCTTTGGTGCCCAACTTGCACACACTTTTCTCACAAAAACTGAGAAGCGGGCGCGTTTGTTAGTCCCTGTGGCAGCTATGACTTATGACACCTCTATTTTCGCCGGACTGCAACAACGGCAGCGAGAAGCTGATAGGTTCGCAACTGGGGGAGTTGACTGTGGTGCTCCACAGACACGACACACTCTCGACTTTGAAGAGGACGTCTTTCGTCACACAGAAGTGAACCCGCCGACTGGCCATGGACCCCTGTAGAGCATACACATCAGAGCTCATTGTCTCTACAGTGTGCGTACCGTGAAGTGGGAGATTTGAAAATGATCCGATCCTCAAACATATTTTACATTCTCAGTAGAGGACCTCAGGGACTACAAAGAACTCATATCACAAGTTATCAGAAAACAAACTTTATCATTTTGTGTTCCTCAGTGATTCATGTAAATGTTAACAAAAACCACCACTGCTATATTTAAGGTAGGTTTATCGTGCCAAAACTGGTTTCGTTCTAATAAACGTCACCAAGTGACGCTAAATATACTTTCTACAAACCCTCAAAGAATTGTGCAAATATCATAACTTAAGAAGTCTAATCGTTCCACATGACGTTAAAGGCAAGTCCTGGAACATGACGAGCACACACGAGCTCTGCTAGTGCCAGGTGGTCTTTGGAGTATTTCTGTGCTTCTCATAGGAATGAGCCTTCAACATTATGTAGGTTTGCACATTAAATGCAACTGTAGAGGTTTTTATTAACATTAATCAGCAAGCACTACAAATCAGGATCGCTGAAGCATTTCAAGTCAGTAGCTGTAGAAAGTTTCATCACTAAGGTAACAGTTACTATATGAGGTCAAAGGTGGTTCTGTGCGATTCGTTATCGAATGATCGTTTCGGAATCAGTTGCATTGCTTCGCATCGGTGTTTAGAGATAGGGAACAGTGCTGCACGCAAAAGGCTTTTCTACTCTAAAGCCCAAAGTAAAACAGGCTCCAGCTGGAGAAATAACGAAAACAGTGGACGATGTTAACGTGTCAGAAGAATTGAAAGGTAACTCCGGTGGGACTATTTAAATTGATTGGGAATGTAAGCAAGATTTAGTGTACTAACAACATGTATTTTTTCAAACCAGACATAAATTATTCTAAACAAGTAATAGATTGAATACCCTAAACAACTAACAGGTTATTTACTACTCCACTGGGTGGATCCTGGACGGCAAGGCAAGGCAGTTTAACTAGGTGGTCAGTGAGTCAAGTACTCTGATCCTAAAAGTGTGGATAGCGAAAACTGATTTGATCTGACGCTGAGCAGACTTTGATTGATCAAATCTACTGACGTTTCTCTACATAGGTGCAGCTGAGAGGAAGTGGCGATTGACATCTGTACGCCCTCACAGTGCCGGGGCGGCAGTACGTTACCCTGTGTATTTCGTGCGGCGATGTGACTTGCAGCTGGCGAGATGTGTGCGGCGGAGGTGAGACATGGAGGCGGCACCTGTTAATCGACTGCGGCCACCAAAGGAATGTAAAAATCTAACGGTCTAGCGATCAGGCACACGGATCGCAATTTGCTCTCTACCAGAGCCCTGAAATCACTGTAGATTTCAGTGTGTAACACACCCATTCGCTGGGCGTACCAAGGCCCAATTTGGCTCACGTGTACGCGCAGAGCGCACAAGGATACCAAACGTCTATACTAGTAAACCAAAAAACGAACAAGTGTGCCCTCGGTAAACGAGTCCTCCGAGATGTTTGAAGTCACAATGTCAGTAGAGTAAGAACTTCACCACAGGCTCCCCAGTCTAAAATATTTGCAAGTGAAGTCAGTCTCAGGACAGGTCCCAGGTACCAATCACACATGCAAGAGCTTCGACGAGAAGTGCTTACCAGACCAAAGTCCCTCACAAGAGTGCTTCGCACCTCTCAAGAAAAGAGATTCAGTTTTCCTCCAAAGTGCACAAATGACACCACCTTCACACTGTCTTGAGCCAATCACAGGGCTCTAGAGGCGCTTAATCTCCCCTCCACACGACAGCAGAAACTCATGTCGAACCAAGGCAAGAGTTAAGAAACCTGCGTCTCTGAAAAAAAAGAAACCGCCTATTACTAGCTTTTTTAAGTTTTCACATAGGGGGGAGAGACGATTTTCTCTGAAGTCGTGTCACTTCCCACGGTAACAAGTGAACAGATACAATCTCAAAGATCTTTATCTAAACTGCCCATGCCTCGGAGCTTATTAGTCCTAGCTATGAGGTGTAATAAAGATTCTATCTCTAACCGTTTCTCAGACGCCGGAGTTTCTTATACAACTGAGGCGGCTGAGTGAAGTGGATCACTGGTTTATTTGCACTATCGGCGAACACGAAAACATGTGAATTTTTATTACTCGTGGCTCTGCACACAATGCCTGTTTTACCAGGCTTCTACTGGCGCCATGGCAGATAGTGCGGCATTGTTTTGCTGGAGTCCTGTCTCGTCAAGGGGGCTGCCCTGTACGGCTGTGGGTCTGTCCGGTAAAATTTACTAAGGAATGGGCTCGCCACCAATTGCTTTCAACTCCCAACAAGCTGCTTCTTTGATCTAAGAATGATAAAAATACCTCACGCTTTTAGCGCCCTACCAGGATCCATCAACGTCTGCTCAGGCTGTTAACTTTCTAGAGTCTCGCTCAAGCTGCGTCAGGTTCTAATAAAATTTTTAATAATTTTTCGTATGCGACATATAGAGAGTAACTTGTCCTCTCTCAGAATCGCATTTTTGCCGTCACATAACATACGCAGCACAATCTTCATGGTAGATCTGAAGTCTCCTTCCACGAAAACAACTTGCAAAAAGTAGTGTATTTGGAGGACCGTTTACCATATGATGAGGATGTTTCAAATACGCAAAAATTGTATTTTAGATTGAGATGAAAGGTGCCTGAACCAAACAAATATATCGACCCCAGATGTTACCATTTGTTGTTATCTTAATGAGGACTGTAACATTACTAGATCTATATTCCCAAGATGATGGTTAATGGTCCTAACTGTATAAGACTCTGGCTCTTTCGCTTGGAGAATCACTCATTTGCGTTGGTCGAAAAAGTATCTAAATTTGCAATAGACCCCATGCCATCCAGAGTATCAGCTGATACAGTAATAGGTCATAGGCAGGCAGCTGGTATATTTTGTGATCTGTCAAAGGCATTTGACTGTGTAAATCACAATATCCTTTTAAATAAATTAGAATATTATAGCGTAACAGGAAATGCTGCAAAATGGTTCAAATCTTATATCTCTGGCAGAAAACAAAGGATATTATTAGGAAAGAGACATGTATCAAGCTATCAGGCATCATCCAACTGGGAACTAATTACATGTGGCGTCCCACAAGGTTCCATTTTGGGGCCCTTACTTTTTCTTGTATATATCAATGACCTTGCATCAGTAACATTACCAGATGCCAAGTTCGTTTTGTTTGCCGATGATACAAACATTGCAATAAATAGCAAATCAAGTGCAGTCTTAGAAAGATCAGCTAATAAAATATTTGTGAACATTAATCACTGGTTCCTAGACAATTATTTGTCACTAAACTTTGAAAAAACACACTACATGCAGTTCAGAACTTGTAAGGCGTGTCCCACGAGTATATGCCTAACATATGATGACAAGCAGATAGAAGAAGTGGACAGTGTTAAATTTTAGCGATTACAACTTGATAATAAATTCAGCTGGTAGGAGCACACCACAGAACTGCTGAAGCATCTTAACAAATCTCTATTTGCAATGCGAATTGTAACAGACATAGGGGATATAAAAATGAAAAAGTTGGCATACTATGCTTACTTTCATTCCATAATGTCATATGGGATTATTTTTTGGGGTAATTCATCAAGCCAAGCTAACGTTTTCCGGGAACAAAAACGTGCAGTAAGAGTTATATGTGGTGTGAACTCAAGAACATCCTGCAGAAGCCTGTTTAGGGAACTAGGGATACTAACTACTGCTTCCCAATATATTTATTCCGTAATGAAATTTGTCATTAAAAATATACCACTTTTTCAAACCAACAGCTGATTTCATGGAATCAATACTAGAAATAAGAATAATCTTCACAAGGATTTGAAGTCACTTAGTCTTGTACAAAAAGGTATGCATTACTCAGGAACACACATTTTCAATAACTTGCCAGCAGCCATAAAAAGCTTAACAACCGATGAAATTCAGTTTAAGAGAAGCCTAAAGGATTTATTGGTGGCCAACTCCTTCTACTCCATTGATGAATTTCTCAATAAAACCAAATGATTTGTATACTTCTGCACAATTTCAGCGCAGTAATGTGTTCATTGTAAATAAGTATTATAGTAGTTGTATGACATGTTTATTAACTTATAAATAAATAAAAAACTTTTTTATTTTAAATTCAGTGCATTAGTAATTGTAAAATGACTCTTTCATATAGTGTTAATTAAAAACTGACGATCATTCCACTTGGAGCCTGTGGAATGGTACATTAGCTTATTTGTTTTAGTTGTAAATATTTATCATGTATTGTTGTTTTTCTGACATGTTCTACATCCTGGAGGACCTCCTCACTACGGATCAAATGGAATGAAAGTAAATGTAATCTAATCTAATAGCAGTAATCAAGCCTTTTTGGTTGTATCTTTTAAAGGAACGTTGACAGAGTCTTTTCCAGTGTGCTCAGTACGTCTATTGGAGTGAACAAACACACGAGAAAGAAACTACTGTTAAGGACGCTTCAGCATCAGAGGAATGTGTTAAAAACGGATTAAAGTCGTTTGTATCATTACCGGTGCCTGCTTCCAACTTAGGGAGATATTCTTGCATGTCCTGCAGTAGCTTCAGAACATCCTGCGAGTCCTTTGCTATACTGCACAGCTCTTCCTGGTTGAAGTCAGGTGTGATGGTTTTACACAGGAGGAGCTGACTTATAACATTCCCAAGATTGGACGGTCCTGGTCGGTTTTCTGAAAAGAAATAAAAATTTCTTTCATTGAACAACACATATTATAGGACTCTCTCTCTTTCACACACATACACACACACGCGCGCACACACACACACACACACACACACACACACACAGGCACAAACACACGCGCACACATGTGGACTTCTAGGCAAAGTAGCTTCCGATTCCATGACATTTACTGTTAAATATGTAAGTTTCTAGAAACAGCAATAATCTGTAGAGTCATGGACTGACGAGTTGTGTCTTTGTTTCAGAAAGTACGAGTAAGAGTGTTAAGAAGCTACTGTGTTATGGCTACATCTCGGCTAAACGTATTTTGATCAGTTTTAATCAGTGAAAGGTACCTTTTGTTTGACGGAAAGCAATGTTTCTGAACAGTATTTATTACGTAGAAGATGTCTGGAAAGATCAACAGAATTCAGTGTGAGGTTAGCTGAGTTTGTTTACTAGTACTTCTCCGCGTGCTTGTGTTTGGTTGTGTGCGTGCGTACGTGCAGTGGAATAGGTCCGAAAAGGTTGCCAACTTATCATTACTTGGACGCTCGTTACAACCTTATTGGACTCCGCGTGATCTTCACGGTTCAGTATATATTCCTCCGGTTTTCCTACCGCTGAAATCCAGAAATATTGAGTCTTCACTGTTTGGATACCAGAAAGATATCACAATGGTGTGATATATGCCAAAGAAATTAAATGTGTTGTTTTGCTTACCAGCGTGCACAGTGAAGGCACAATTGATGAAGGAACCAATGAGCCACACATCATCATGGACGACAACATGACAAAGCGAGCGTTCACACAGATTACTAGACGTGCAGTAACTACTCTGTGGCTCGTGTAAATAGATGAACAATGGCAATACGGTTTGCTTTGCTAAACATCTCTGGGATTAGTGCCCAAATATTTTTTCAGTCCAACGCGGAAAATCCAATAAACCCAAGAAGGAAATTTTTGAAACAGCTGTTTCAACAACTTTTGAAAGCTCATTTAGGTACAAGACCCCATATTGTTACGTTTCCAGATGACCTCAAAAATATTTTTGGCACCTCGTAAATTGGAAGATCCTCGACAACTGGAAGAGCCACCAAACAAACAGAAGAGTCGCTGCATTATGTGTGGCGGAAAAAGAATATTGTTACCACAGTTCATTATCAGTGTAAGATGTCTGTGTTGCATTGTCTGTGAGAAGTGGCCATGTAACACTGTGGATGAGCTGGACAAACAGGATGAGTAATATACATAAGAACAATAACAACACATCTAATAAACAGCCGGAATATGATACAATAAGTGCTGTATAAGTAATATGCACTGCGAAATAAATGTAGTTCGAACAGAAGTGAGATTACTATGTGTCCTAGAATTTTTTTGTTAAAAGACTAGCATACTTTTATTAGATTTTGCAACTACCTGCCCGTATTGCGAAGAAATAAATTTCAAACATTAAAATATATGTTTATGTATGCAAAAGGTAAAATAAAGTTAATATTATTTAATACTACACTTAATAAATCAGTATTTCTCGACCTCTAAAGAACACAATGGCTGGTTGACAGTCAGCCACGCGAACACTGATTTTACAAAAACTGACGCGATCCGTCAAGTGTTAAAAGTTAATTCAGCAGTTACTGAAGTCAAGTGTTGCTAAATTATTTACCAGGAATATGTTCTCCTGCATACAACCTTTACTTAGTTGCATTAAATGTATTCGCAGTTGCGAATATGGACAACCATCATGTGTGCAGTGCAATGATGACAGTGAAAATTTGTGCCGGGCCGGGCCCTAACACGGATTTCCCGCTTATCGCGAGCTGTCACCTCAAAATTTGGCTATCAGTGCACGACTCGCGTCAAGGCCCAAACTTTCATACGTCGTCAACCATGTGTCGACAACTTGTATTCGTACTTTATGTATATTTCCGTACAGGCGCGACGTATTACCTGGAAGTCGCTTGCCCGGTATCGGCGGATAAATTAAATACGATATTGCAGTGCCTATGTTATGCCATAACGGCTAGTCAGTTTCGTGGATGAAAAATAAAGTGGTCAGCGAACGACAAAGACGACAGGGACCATTGTTGTACATTCAGCATTTTGTAATATTTATTGTTCTTAGCATGACTGTGGACTCCGTTTCCGTGTTCACTCTGAATCATTTAGTGTTCCGTACGGTAGGCGAAAAAGGAACCGAAATGGGATGACTCTGCTGTCTGTCTGACTCTCACTCCGAATGTTCAAGACCCTTTTCCTCAGGAACAGGTAGACATAGCTAGTTGAAATTTATATCATATATTAAGGTCTGCGGTCCCTTGGTGATGAGAAAGTTGAAGCTTCTGAGACAATGGAACCAAAGCTAGGCCATTTATGCCATATTCTGATACTTGCAAACTCATTCATTAAAGACCCTAGGGTTCTTCCCAAAGAAAAAATCAAAAAATTTTTATTTTCTAATTATACCACACGAAAAAATATTTCTATTGTTGTCATTTGTTGTACGCATTCAGACTTGAAACATTCTAGAGAGTCTTGGACTCCCTGGCCCTATGTATTGCCAGTATCAATGTCGATAACATCGAGATCATCGAATGGATGAACTGTCTGTACACACAACAAAATTTTTGCTGAACCCTCAATGCGCCAGTCCTACTCACACAGATCGATTCGTTTTAAATGACTGTTGTTCTTATTGCAGCGAGCAGTGTCAGTTAGCAGTACTCCTGGCTGGCTCATGTACCCACCGATCTCTTATTATCGAACATCCAGATGTGGATTACTCCGACAAAATAACGACCGACCGGTCTTCCCAGAACAAAGTAATATATTTGAAATTCAGAGCTCTCAGGTGACAGATACAAACCGACGAATTTTTTGGAATTGTTAATCAGCAGGTGGCTTACAAGTGGTATTGAGGGTAAAATACTTTGCTCCGGCCTCCATAAATTAGGCTTCTGTAGCTTCTACAAACATGACCACAGGTTCTAACCTATGACCAGCGTGGGAAAAGGCCACTAGGAGTGGTGAGCGGACGCCAGGGAGGGAAAAGAGATGTTGACGGAAAGTATGTATAGCAAGAATTTTTGTAATAGCTCCCACTATACTTGGAGAGGTTCCCATAAGGTTATGAATGAACGCGAACTCTGTTTTCCACAGGACGTCACAGTTCGAGAAAAATGTTATACGAAAAGACTCTGCATTTGGAGAATTGTACCAAGTGTTGTGACGTGAAATACCGTCCATTACATTTCTTGATTAATATTGGCACGTTTTAGAAAGGAGAAAACAGTTAAAACTCACAAAAAGTTTCAGGGGTCCATTGTTACGTAGTTGAAGGTTGACTGAAGTACCTACATTTGCAAGAAGGTAATACTCGTACACCACTGACTATGCATCGTTCAACAGGCACTTGTGCAGTTAGTTCGTATGAAAAGTTGCATAATTTTCTCACTTCAGCAGAGTTTTGGAATTTTTTGAAACCAGGTATGAAAATTTGCTGCCGTTGCCTTTTCGACATATCGTGGCATATAAAAGGTGATACGCCGCATCAAGTGAGTACCTTAAAAGTTGCAAAGATATCTCTGGGTTGTTAAGGTAACGGCCTGGTATTTTAATAGTTGCAAAATATAACTTGATTCTTTGTTATAGGTCGAATAATTTTTAGAACAATGTTGACAGATTTTGAAAGTTTAATAAAATTACATCCCCTCTACGTTAGTGATGACTACATTACAAATTTGTATCATGTTAATATAAAGCATGAACAATCCACAATTAATAAATAGGTCAGTTTCGTGGTACTTACAGACAAATTCTAGAAGGGGATTGTACTACAACCCACTATGAACATGTTTTCAGTTGGTGACACGCAATAAATGCGGAGAAAATTTCTCGTGTTCGCAACTATCGGAGTTCGAAGTTTTTCGGAATGTCTCTTCTCATCTTCTGGCAAACAGCAGATGCGTCCGTGTCGCTCTCCTTTAACGCGCATCGGTGGTGAACGACTCTTCCCTAATACCAGAGCCGGCCTTCCTAAAACAGTCCGACCTGCTGCCCAGCCTTCCTCGCGTGGCCGACACCGCTGGCGCAGCGTAACGTCGTTACCGCGTGATGGCTTCCAGGGCGCGCTGCCAGCCTAGGCTCACAGCAAATTCTTCACCCCGTGTCCTTAGGGATGATACCACACCGCCCCAAAAATCACTGGAAGGACAGACAACATACTCTCTTTATGTGGATCTTCCAACTCTCTCGCCATGGTACAGCAACCTTAGTGATATTCTTCAGTAAGAAAAACAGTCTAGGTTGCTATGACAAATGGCTCTAAGCACTATGGGACTTAACATCTAAGGTCATAGTCCCCTAGACTTACAGTTACTTAAACCTAAGTAACCTGAGGACATCACACACATCCATGCCCGAGGCAGGATTCGAACCTGCGATCGTAACAGCAGCGCGGTTCCGGACTGAAGCGCCTAGAAACACTCGGCCAGAGCGGTCGGCGGTTTCTATGACAATTGAGGCTTTATTGACGAGTTGCACCTTGTTGAAGCATCTTCAGAATTTCTACATCGGACAAGTACATAGAAATAGATTAGCAGTACGGTCTTACTCAGCACGAGAAAGCGGTAATCTTTTTAAAAATACTATATAAAAACCAGAGTGAAGGGGGGCTTATCGTTTAGGAAATGCGGATAACGCGTTAATCATAAATAGCCAGAATCTAGAACGCATAAGTAAAACATTTCAGAAGACGTTGCCCTAGCAACGCAAAGCCAAACTCGTACTGGAACCGAGAGGGGATTGAACCGTGGCGGCTTGGTTTGCTGGCCTGACTACCTCTGGCACTAGTATCGATAGTTACCTCCTTTGTGACTTATCTTTGGTTTTCCTGGTCTAGGTGTGGAGGCTCGGCACTGCGGGTGAGTTGTGAGCCGCACGTCGCGGAAGGAGGAGGGTTGGAGCAGCAATGCCTGGCGGGGAGGTTTGGTTGGGCAGTTTGGGATGGACAACGCATGTACCCAACAGTATCGCCGAGCGACTTGTCGAATGCTGGGCAGCCGCTAAAGAAGGTGACGAAGGTCGTACTCTGGAGCTCTGGTGACGGGGGCCTCCTTCTGTTATTTGAGGAGGAGTTAAAAGGATAATTCACAGTGGGGAGACTGCACCGTAACTTACTGCCTATGTACACTCTGGCCCTGTCCTTTTATTGTTTAAAGGAAAATTGGCGCATTATTACTGTGTAGTGTTGAGTGAATAATATGTATTTTTTTGATATGCAGTGTGTCTTGGCTTGAGAGTGGCCAATGGTTGTTAGTGAGCCTTCTTTCTGTTAATTGATAAACCGCTTGTGTGCACCCGCTTGGGGTACTATGTTATGAACTGAAGTGCTGTTCAAATGCCACAGAAGTTCTTTATCCTACGTGGAGACGATAACAGTGCTGGTGCGGCCCACGGTTCCAATATGCCGGGTTTAACAGGACAAGTAAATGATGGAAAGAAGCGTATATAGCTCATTATGTAGTCTGCGATGGATCTTTTGAATGTAGTTGGAAACAGGAGCACATTTACCAAGGGGCACGTTTACGCAGAGCACTTTTCTCGTAAACTATTCATGCTAAGGAGTTGCTGACAATGGAAGACAAATGAGAGCGCTCATAAACTTCACTGGACCAGTTGAGTAGCCGGGCGGGGTGGCCGATCGGTTCTAGGCGCTACAGTCTGGAACCGCGCGACCGCTACGGCCGCAGGTTCGAATCCTGCCTCGGGCATGGATGTGTTTGATGTCCTAAAGGTTAGTTAGGTTCAAGTAGTTCTAAGTTCTAGGTGACTGATGACCTCAGAAGTTAAGTCCTATAGTGCTTAGAGCCATTTGAACCATTTTGAACCAGTTGTTAAATGTCATAATGCGAAGAATATATACGTATTTTGTACAACAAGAGTGAATTTTTTACTCAATTATCGCATTTCGTAGGAAACATACTGTTTAGTACTGATAATAGGTAAATATCTTTATTTCACGTCTATGATCACATAATTATTATGTTCTCAGACTACAAGTTTCGGTTAGCAATGATCACCTTCAGATCGGTTTTAATAACATGTGCTAATATAATGGACAAGTTTTTAAGTCATATGTCATTCACTACAGTTTTTACCTCCTATTGCTCCCTCTAGTACCATGGAAGTTACTACCTGAACGGAGAGTGCAAGAGACTCTGCTGCCTCAGAATTTTCCGAACCTGGTTGTTAAACCATGATGGGTCTTTTCCCTCCTCAATCCACTTACTAGGCACATAATGCTCCAGACCACGATTGACAATTTGTTCAGACTTTGCCCATAATTCTTCTACGTCCATCTTCCTGGACCTGAGTGATGTCAGTTTCACTGTCTAAGTGACATGCTGACAATTGCTCATCTGCTCTTTCTAGCAGAAACACTCTCCTAGTTTTCTTAACTGATTTATTTACTTTCGTAGCCATAGTTGCTATAATGGCGTCATGATAGCTAATCTCCGCTTCTATACTGACATTGTCGATAAGGTCCGGTCTATATGTAGCTACAAGTTCTAAGATATTTTCATTGCATGTGGGCTGCCGAACTAGCTTCTGAAGACAGTTTTCAGAAAATGTGTCCAAAAGTATTTCACACTACTGTCTGCCTGTAGTCCCCGCAATGAATCCATAGATATCGCAGTCTGTACTCGTTGGCTTAAAGTCCCTTCGAACTAGTAATGCATGTACTGGGTATTTACGCACTACTGAGCACAGAAGTTTTTGAATGACTATAGAACTGTCACAGCGGAATCGGGTGGGCGGTAGAAACAATCCAACAATTAACTCGGTTTCCCCAAGACCTATTATAAGTGACCTCAACAAAGACAATATTTTTTTTACTGCAACTTTCTTAAGAATACTTCGACAATTTACTGATACAATTTTGTTTTGACAGTCACAGTGTCTTTATGAAACTTCCTGGCAGATTAAAACTGTGTACCGGACCGAGACTCGAACTCGAGACCTTTGCCTTTCGCGGGCAAGTGCTCTACCAACTGAGCTACCCAAGCACGACTCACGCCAGTACCTCGTCTCCTACCTTCCAAACTTTACAGAAGCTCTCCTGGTAGAGCACTTGCCTGCGAAATGCAAAAATCCCGAGTTCGAGTCTCGGTCCGGCACACAGTTTTAATCTGCCAGGAAGTTTCATATCAGCGCACACTCCGCTGCAGAGTGAAAATCTCATTCTGGAAACGTCCCCTAGGCTGTGGCTAAGCCATGTCTCCGCAATATCCTTTCTTTCAGGAGTGCTAGTCCTGCATGGTTCGCAGGAGAGCTTCTGTAAAGTTTGGAAGGTAGGAGACGAGGTACTGGCGGAAGTAAAGCTGTGAGGAAGGAGCGTGAGTCGTGCTTGGGTAGCTCAGTTGGTAGAGCACTTGCCCGCGAAAGGCAAATGTCGCGAGTTCGAGTCTCGGTCCGGCACACAGTTTTAATCTGCCAGGAAGTTTCATATCAACAGACGCTTCATTGCAGAGTGAGAATCTCATTCTGAAAGTGTCTTTACTGTGAATGTGGTCTGATTTTCCTTTCTGTGCAGCAACTGGCAAGCATTCATCAGAGTACCTCAAACCACCGCCTATCGGAGCATTCCAGAAGTACTCTGTTACCCAAGTAACTGCTTCCTTTGACTAGTGCGCCAGAGGGTCGATGGAATCTTTGGTTGCGACCCTCCCCTCGGCTCCAAATCAAAGGATCCCTATAAACTCTGGGAGCAATGCAGCAAATTTCGAGCCCTGCTTGCACCCCCTCGTGTGAAGCCAAAAGCCTTCTCCATTTCGCCAGCCAACTGAGGATGGCCTCAGAACCCTTGTGACGGGCGTCGTTGGTGTCGATGTGAGACACAACGTAGAGACGACTGCACCCTCCACGTTCGATAGCCGCAAGCAACGTCGTCTCCACATCTCGGCTGAGGCCCTCCGAAGACATATCGAATGCACAATGGTTTTCTTTCCAGCTCTGAATGCTATCTGCCTATGCCCCCCCTCCCCCTACCGTTTCCCTTCTCGAACACCACTGAAGGAGCGGCCACCTGACCTCTCACAGGGTGAACAGGCGAGGCCATACATTGGCCTTCCACACCAAACGATGCGAACGCATTACCACCCGCCACTCACTGTGCTGTGAGGAGAGATACATTGTCGGGTACGCTTGGAGATGTCTCGGTAGCGCGGAGCCTGTAGGCAAAACGAGCGACACCTGAAGTGTCCCATGTGATACGAAAGGTTCTCCGCCACCGCTACCCCCCTGGGCACCAACTTGAAGATGACTGACCGTAGCCATAAACGCATTCCGCTGTTCTCGAACTGACGCTAGTTCTTCCTGCGTCTGCACACAGTATGCACACATCCTAACCATCTCAGCAAGACCAGCTGAAGAAGTAAACTATAAAAGCAGACAGAATCCCAGATATGCAACTTGCTACCCTCTTGATGTGTCACCAATTGACGCTGATGCCTCGGTGAGCAATGTAGAGGCATGTTCAAAAAGAAATGAAAACTGCGCTACAGATCGCCAGGATTTACACTTGCAAAATGCGAGCTTACATCTCTTAAATGGAAACACGCACGAAGTTTCAGAAATATACTATATACTACGAGGAAAAGATCGGAAAATATAAACAGTTAACTTGCCACTCTGTACATGTGAGTAAGCCGAGAGCTGGAGGCTGACTTAGCAAAGCTTAGCAGAGTACACGAGAAAATTCTGGTCCTATGTAAAATCGAAAATGAGGTCTAAAGCTTCCATGAAGTCACTTGTTGACCAGTCTGCTGCGGCAGTGGAAGATAGCAAAACGAAAGCCGGAGTTTCAAATTTCATGTTCAAGAAATCGTTCATGCAGGAGAATCATAAAAACATACCGTCGTTTGACTATCAAACCGACATCCCGTATGGACGACGTAGTAATAAGCATTCCTGGCGTAGAACAACAAGTGAAGGAGTTGAAAACAATTTAGTCGCCCTGACTGGACGGAATACCAATTCGGTTTTTGAAAGAGTGCTCTACGGCACTGGCTCCTTACCTAGCTTGCTATTATTGCGAGTCTTTCGCCCAGCGCAAAGTCCCAAGCGACTGGAACAAAGGGCAGGTGTCTCCTGAGTGTAAGAAGGGCAAAAGAACGGAAAAATTACCGATCAGTATTACTAACATCGGTTTGCTGCATAATTCTTGAAAATATTCTCAGTTCGAATATAATAAATTTTCTTGAGACCAAGAAGCTTATGTCTTCGAAAGAGCAGCGTTTAAAAACTACCGTTGGTGCGAAACTCAGCTTGCCCTTTTCTCACATGATGTACTGCGAACTATGGATGAAGGACAACCGGCAGATTCCATATTTCTAGATTTCCGGAAAGCGTTTGACACGGTGCCCCATTGCAGGCTACGGAATAGGTTCACAGGTATGTGAGTCGCTCGAAGACTTCTTAAGTTATTGAACGCGGTATATTGTCCTCGTCGGCGGGTGCTCATCAGAGACAAGGGTATCGTCAAGAATGCCCCAGGCAACTGTGCTAGGGCCGGTGCTATCTTCTATGTACACAGATGATTTGGCAGGCAGGATGGGCATCAATCTGCGTTGTTTGCTGATGACGCTGTGGTTTTGGCAAGGTGTCGAAGTTCAGTGACTGCAGGAGGATACAAGATGACTTGCACAAAATTTTTAGTTTGTGAGATGATTGGCAGCTAGCTTCAAATGCAGAAAAAATGGAAGTTAATGAGGATGAGTCGGAAAACCAAACCCGCAACATTCGGATACAGAATTAATAGTGTCCTGCTTGGCACATTCACGTAGTATAAATATCAGAGAGTAGCGCTGAAAACCGATATGAAATGGAAGAAGCATGTGAGGATTGTGCTAGCTAAGGCGAGTGGTCGACTTCGGTTTATGGGGAGAATTCTAGGAAAGTGTGGTTCATTTATAAAGGAGACCGCCTATAGGATGCAAATGCGCCTATTCTTGAGCACTGCTCGAATGTTTGAGATCCTTACCAAGTCGCATTTAAGGAAGACATACACTGCGCGCAAGGATCACGAAGATATGGTACAAGAAATAAGGGCTCATACGGAGGCATATAGACAGTCACATATAGATAGTCGTTTTTCCCTCGTCGAACAGGAAAGGAAATGACTAGTAGTAGTACGGGGTACATTGCACCACGCGCCGTATGGAGATTGCGGAATATAGAATAGATGTACATTTAGAATGTCCTAAACATGACCTACCATCTAATCCCTTCTTCTTGTCAATGTTTTCTATACGCATCTGTCCTCGCAAATTCTGCGGAGAACCTTCTCATTTCTTATCTTATTAGCGTATCTATATTTCAACAACTTTCTATAGTGCAACGTTTCAACCGCTTCTATTCTTCTCTTTTCCTACAGTCCACGATTAACTTCCACACAACACTGTGCTCCAGAAGTACATTCTCAGAAATTTCGTCCTCAAATTGAGTGTGAAATTTGATATTACACTGAAGCGCCAAAGAAACTGGTTTAGGTTTGCATATTCAAATACGAAAAAATGGTTCAAATGGCTCTGAGCACTATGGGACTCAACTGCTGTGGTCATTAGTCCCTTAGAACTTAGAACTACTTAAACCTAACTAACCTAAGGACATCACAAACATCCATGCCCGAGGCAGGATTCGAACCTGCGACCGTAGCAGTCGCACGGTTCCGGACTGCGCGCCTAGAACCGCGAGACCACCGCGGCCGGCAATATTCAAATACGGAGATATGTAAACAGACAGAATACTGAGCTGCGTAACACAAGTGTTTGGCGCAGTTGTTAGATCGGTTACAGCATCTACAATGGCAGGTTATCAAGATTTAAGGGCGTTTGAATGTGGTGTTATATATTCCGCGCACGACCGATGGGACACAGCATCTTCGAGATAGCGATGAAGTTAGGATTTTCCCGTACGACAACTTATTGAGTGTACTGTGAATATCAGGAATCCGGTAAAACATCAAATCTCCTACATCGCTGTGGCCGGAAAAAGGTCCTGCAAGAACGACACCAATGACGACTGAACAGAATCGTTCAGCGTGACAGAAGTGCAACTCTTCCGGAGATTGCTGCAGATTTCATTGCTGGGCCATCAACAAGTGTCAGCGTGCGAACGATTCAACGAAACATCATCGGGATGGGCTTTCGGAGCCGAAGGCCCACTCGTGTACCCTTGATGACTGCGTGACACAAAGCTTTACGCCTCGCCTGGTCTAGTCAATATTGACATTGGACTGTTGACTGGAAACATGTTGCCTGGTCGGACGAGTCTCGTTTCAAATTGTATCAAGCGGGTAAGAAGACAACATCATGAATCCCTTCATGTCAGCACCCCTGCCGACAGCAGAGTCCATCGATTCATGATCTCTGCAAGGTGGTGGAGGATCTGTAATGGTGTGAGGCATGTGCAGTTGGAGTGATATGTAACCCCTGAAACGTCTAGATACGACTCTGGCAGGTGACACGAAAGTAAGCATCCTGTTTGATCACCTGCATCCATTAATGTCTATTGCGCATTCTGACGGACTTGGGCAATTCCAGCAGCACAATGCAACATCCCACACGCCCAGAATTGCTACAGAGTGGCACCGAGAACATTCTGAGTAAAAAGCACTTCCGCTGGTCGTCAAACTCCCCAGACATGAACATTATCGAGCATATCTGGGATGCACAGCAACCTGCTGTTTCGTACTTTCATGGATTTATGGGCAGCCGTGAAGGATTCCTGGTGTTAATTCGCGCCAGCACTACTTCAGACATTAGTCGGGTCCCTGCCACGTCGTGTTGCGCCACTTCTGCGTGCTCGCGGGGGCCCTATTATATATTAGGCAGGTTTACCAGTTTCTTTGGCTCTTCAGCGTAGTAGACTTGTTTTGGCCAGGTATGCCATCTTTGCCTGTGGAAGGCTAGGTTTTATGTCTTCCTTTCGCTGTGCACCATGCCTTATTTTAGTTCCATGACAGCATAATTCCTTCTCTTCCACAGTTTTGGTGGTAAGTTTATCGGAAATCTCATTTCTGCTACTCAAGATTATTTTTGTCTTTCTTTGTTTTACACTCAGACCATATTCCGTGCTCTGTAGCTTGTTTATTCCATTCATTATGTCATGTAATTGCCCATATCGTTCATTGAGGACGGCAACCTCATCCACGAATCGTTCGATTGATGTCGATTCCCCAGAAATTTTAACCCTTTCTTTTATTTCTGTCATTGTTTCTTCTGTGAACAGACTGACCAATAGGGAAGAGAGGCTGCATCTCCGTCTTGCACAGTTTTTAATTCAAGCAGTGTGTTCTTCGTCTTGCAATGTAATTTTTCCCTCTTGATTCTTATACATGTTATATATTAAACGTTTTTTCCCTATAGAGTGCAACTATTTTCTGCGAATGTCGAATTTTTTACGTATTTTACATTGTCTAACACTTCTTTTAGATCCTTAAACTTTGCAAGGGTAGCGTAAGAAGTGTCGCTCAACTGCCTTTACCTTTCTAGTCCAAATTGGTCGTCCTCTAACACATCATTAATTTTCTTATATTTTATTATGTACGTTATTCTTGTCAGCAACTTGGATGCATGAACTTTTAAGCTGATTGTGCAACAGTTGTTAGTCGTATCTGGCGTTGCTATCATAGGAATGGTGTGGGTGATAAAATTTTTTAGAACTTCTGATGGTAAGTCCCCAGATTTACAGATTGTACATGCCGAATAGTCGTTTAATTGCACTTTATCCAATAATTATTCCTCCAATAATTTTAGAATTTTCGGAGAAATTTTATTTGTGCCGTCCACCTTCTTTGAGCCCAAGTCTTCAATGTTCTGTTAATGTTAAAAAATGGTTCAAATGGCTCTGAGCACTATGGGACTTAACATCTGAGGTCACCAGTCCCGTAGAACTTAGAACTACTAAAACATAACTAATATAAGGACATTACACACATCCATGCCCGAGACAGTATTCGAATCTGCGACCGTAGTGGTCGCGCGGTTCCAGACTGAAGCGCCTAGAACCGCTCGGCCACACGGCCGTTGCCTGTTAATGTCAGACTTTAATATTAGATCCCCTGTGTCTTCCACATAAACTCCCTTTTTTTTTCTTCAATCATATCATCACACAGACCTTCCTTAGGGATCTTCATTGCATTTTTCCACCTATATCCACGAGCCAGCGCTTATGACGCGACATCCATCTTGGTAGAGCACAGCCTGGGGCCGCAGTATTTCAGTGACGGTGCCAGTGAATACCTCGCCTGTTTCTTTTCTCACTACGCACGACAGTGATGAGTAGTTGACAACAATACAATTTGCATCAGCGAGGTGTACAGTTCTAAAATAAGGACAAGAGCTATATAGTTCTGACCCCTCTGGGCTTCCCAAGTGCTGCTCAGTAATTCTGACAACCGGCTGGTTTGCAATCATTTTAAACTTAGGGTGAGTGGATTTTGAATTACTCGATATTTTTAAACTTAGGACAAGGGAATTTTGCGAAATTCCCTCCATTTTAAACTCACCTGGGGAGTGAGTTGCTGGGTTTGGAACTTATGATAGCTGGTGGCAGGTTAAATTTTTTAAACTATGATGTCAAGTGGTGAAGGGGAATCGTATAAAATTCAACATCAGAGGGAAATTGTTTAAACATAGCACCATTGGGCACATGATAAGTTAGACTCAAATGTAGGGCGACAGTTGTTTAAACCGTGGTGCCGGAGGGGAACTGTTTAAACTTAGCAACAGTGGACTTAAATTTTATTCTGTAAATGACCTGTTTGTATAAATAGCCATGCACATCATAGCTCGACGGAAACAAGTAGGTAAGCATTCAAGTCCTGACAGATAACTTCTTGCCAGGTGAAAAAACATGTTTACGAATTCACAGGCTGGAAGGAGAAAACATCAGGGCAGTTGGCCTATGTCAGAGGGGGGAGGGGGGAGGGGGAGAGGCTGATGATGATGATGATGTTTGGTTTGTGGGGAGCTCAACTGCGCGGTCATCAGCGCTCGTACAAAGTTCCAATTTATACACAGTCCAATGTTTACACAATCCAATCTAGGCACTGTCACAAATGATGATGATGATAATGATGAAATGAGGAGGACAACATAAACACTCAGTCCTGGGCAGAGAAATTCCCCAATCCAGCCAGGAATCGAACCTGGGACCCCGTGATCCAGAGGCATCAACTCTAGCTACTAGACCACGAGCTGTGGATAGGGGGAGAGGAAAGGAGGAAATATGGAAACAGCATATAATGTCATACATTATGACGTATGTATGTGCTCTGTTCCACAGCTGTCAGTGTCTGTGCACTATGTATTGTGTTTAAGCCACTTTTTACTTGTGACAGCGAATCCTAGAACTCAGTAAATATTTTTGTGCGTTGGAACTTTGAAGACAGTCATCATCTCTTCCATATAATTAGTTTTGTGTAGAAACACGACTGATGGCCCCCGGTCAGCAAGAAGTATGATTACCTTTGTTTGCTCACGATGTTTCCTCTGGGACACCCACGTAAACTGGTCCTATCGATTTGTTGGTTTATTTTTGAGCTGGTCTTAAAGAAGTGTCAACAAATGCAAATTAAAGGAAAAGATTGTGTTCGCACCCGTATTTCACCATAAAATGGTAAGAGAGATTTCTCACTAAACATGATATTACTTATATTTTGCGAATGACGCAGTTGGATATAGGATATACAATAAGATTCGTTAAGAGAAGTCGCCACAAAATCTGGTTCTATACACGCTTTTTTGGACTGCAGTCAAGGTTTCTGATGAAGCGAAACGGCATGGAAAGCTTGATATCAATTGTGAAGGAGTGGATTATAGTACGAGTGTCTTTTCTTCTAATCTTCAATAGCACGGCAAGAACGCCCGACAAGCGGCAGGCGGGTGGTTTACGCAGCAGGTGACCGTTCATCTCCAGAACCATTCACACTCACTGCTAATTTCAAGACGTCAGTCCGTGCTCAGCTGCTGTCACATACACGTGGCCGCCTCAATTGATTATCACGACAAGCGCCAATGTCGAAGTGTTATTCGTTTCCTGCAAGCAGAAGGGAATAGCGGGGCAGAAATTGTTCGAAGAATGGGTCGAGCGTATGGAGAACCATTCAAAACAAAAGAAAAGTCATGTTGAACTTGTTCCGATGGTGAAAATACCTGTCCTCATAGTGCTAGCGAAACCCAGTGATTCCTTTAGAAACTTCAATGAAATGCTTTCGATCACCTGCGACTTCAGTTTTTCCTTGAAACTCAAGAAGTGGCTAGGAGGGAAGCAGTACTAAAGTAATGAGGAGCTTCGAAGCAACATCAGGACTCATTTCAAATCGTTGACGGCAACATTTAATGAAGAGAGTATTGGTATTCATTTCCACAGATACGACAAGTGCCTCAATAATTACCTGGATTATGTCGAAAAGTAACCACACGTTTTTGTTACTTTTAGTAATAAAATAACTCTGTGTCCATGCTTGTCTTTTACTTATGGCCTATCAGAGTTTATAAAAAGAGACTTGACTTACGAACAGTTAAAGAATATTGTATGTGTGAAAGAGACCGGGAGACATTGTAAGGTTTCTGAATGATAATATGGTAATAAGTGACAGGTTTCAGAACCAGGTTTTAAACTGTAAGTCATTTCCAGGGGCAGACCTGGACTCTGACGACAGTTTATTGGTTATGAACTGTAAATTAAGACTGAAGGAATTGAGAACGTAGTAAAAAAGGAGATGACATTTCAGAGAGATTATTAGGCAACGATTGACTGAAACAAGCGAAAAGAATACAGCAGAAGACGAAGAGGTAGCTTTGAGAGATGAAATAGTGAAGGCAATGGAGGATCAAATAGGAGCAGAAAGATAAGACGTGGCAGAGGTACTTGGATATCACAGGAGATACTGAATATAATAGAGCAAACGAGTTAATATAAACATGCAGCAAATGAAGCAGGCGAAGAAGAATAAAAATGTTTAAAAAATGAGATTGATGGGAAGTGTAAAATGGCTAAGCAGGAATGTCTGGCGGACAAATGTATTTATATAGACGCATATATAACTAGGGGAAAGATAGATACCGCCTATAGGGAGTTCAAAGAGACGTATGGCGAAAAGAAACAGCAGTTGTATGAATATCAAGAGCTCAGTAGGAAAACCAGTACCAAGCGAAGAAGGGAAAGTTGAAAAGGGGAAGAAAATGTAGATGGGCTATGCAATGGAAATGAAATTTAAAGCATTATTATAGAATGTTAAAGGGATCTAGGTAAGATGAGACAGGAGCTATGACACTGCGAGAAGAATTTGACTGGCCACAGGAAAACCCAATTCGAAACAAAAAAATAGTTCAAATGGCTCTGAGCACTATGGGACTTAATATCTGAGGTCATCAGTCCCCTAGAACTCAGAACTACTTAAACCTAACTAACCTAAGGACATCAGACACATCCATGCCCGAGGCAGGATTCGAACCTGCGACCGTAGCGATCGCGCGGTTCCAGACTGAAGCGCCTAGAACCGCTAGGCTACACCGGCCGGCAATTCGAAACAAGGCCCCTGGAATAGACGACATTCCAACTACTGATAGCCCTGGATGAGTCAGCCATGATGAAACTATTCTACCTGTTGTGAAAGATGGATTAAGCAGGCAAAATAGCCTGAGACTTCAAGAAGAATGTAATACTTTAAATTCCAAAGAAATCATATGCTGACAGGTTTGCATATTACCGAACTGCCAGTTCAGAGAAATAAGTTACGGCTGCAAAATATGAACAATAATTGTTTACAGAAGAATGGAGGAGATGATAGAAGCCGACGTCGGGGAAGTTGAGTTTTGATTTCGGAGAAACATGCTTGGCAATATTGACCTTACGACTCATCTTAGAAGATAGTCAAGGAAAGGAAAACCTACGTTTATACCTTCCTTAGATTTGGGGAGAGTTTTTGACGATTTTAATGGGTATACACGGAAATTCTAAACGTATCGGAACTAAAATGGAAGGAGTGAAAGGTTATACAGGTTATGCAAAGTCCAAGTGGGATTTAGAAGATTCGAGGTGCTTGGAAGGGGAGCACTGCGTGAGAAGGGAGTGAGACATATTTGTAGCTTATCCCCGATATTATTAAACGTGAACATTGGGCAAGCAGTAAAGGAAAAATTTGGTAAATGAGAGGAGAGGGAGAAGAAATAAGATCTTTAGGGTTTTTCGATGGCATTTTAAGTTTGTCACAGACAGCAAAGGATCTGGAAGAGCATTTGAACGGAATGGACAGTGTCTAGAAATGAGGATGTAAGATGAACATAAACAAAAGGAAAACAAGGATAATGGAATGCAGACGAATTAAAACAGGCGATGCTGAGGGATTTAGATCAGGAAACGGACTCTAAGAGCAGTAGATGAATTTTGCTATTTGGGCCGAAGTATAGTGGACATAAAATGTAGACTGGCAGTGCCAAGAAAAAGAGTTCCTGAAGAAGAGAAATCTATTAACATCGAATACTGATTTAACTTGTAGTTACTTGGCACATTACGTGAGGAGATAGCGATCTGTTATTTCAATGAATATGGTTTTTTTGTAAAATCCTTACAGGCCAAGATTGCTTACAGGAAAACAGTAATTGGTTTAGAGCGTTTCCATTCATCTTCAGACCACAATACAAAAAGCCATGTCTAGGATAAGAGGACCCTCACACATTGGCATGTGCACATATATTTATCAGCTGGTAGCAGTATGTGGTTAGAAAATAAGAAAGATAGCTGTTTAATGCTTTTTCCGATGATAAATCAGTCATTACAGACGGTACATAAATTCGGATCGGCAAAGGACAGCGAAGATAATCGTCCATGCCTTCTTTTATGGACCTATTCAGGAGATTCCCCTATGAAATTTAGACAGACCCAGGTAAACGCAAATGTAGGTATCGGGAAGGGAACGACATTCCTTTTGTATGCAGTGGGAAATAGTGTATGCTTGATATGAGAAGAATAGGAAAATTTGTCGCCGTTTGCTGAACTATACAGAAAGCTAGTTCATTCGCACATGCTCATTTGCTCTTCTGTATTACAGCACCACGCATATGTCACAAAAAATGGAATGGAGGAACTCTTTGTGTTCCAGAGAGTTGGTTGTATCGTGAAAGGTCGAACGTATTTTTCCGTAGTCATCCGTTCATTCTCTCGGTGAACTCACCATACAGACTGGACATATCCATGGGCACCACTTGCACGAGCCGTCGGCACTTGTCGAGCTCTCTCAGCAGCAGCTGCGAGATGAAGAACAGCAGGACCAGGTGCGGGTTGTCTGCGGGGATGCCCTCCGCCACAGCGCTGAAACGGAAAACCCATGACACTGTCTGCGAATTTAGAAACAACAAAAATAACTACACTGGCTCTGTTGGTAAACCTTACGACGGCAAGATTCATTCACCAAAAAAAGTTGTCGGGTTGCTATCCAACATAACACACAGTTACGTACTAGGAAGATAGTCTCATCTACGGAAACTCTTTCAGAGTGGCACTGTCTCACATCAACGAGGGTTGCCCAATATAGCTGAGGGCTAGTTTGATTGGACTGCAAAAGGATGGATCAGCACATTTCTCTCCGCCTATGCCTCACAGAGAAGACTATATTAGAACCATTGGATGTGTGAATGGACAGACACCTCAGGGTGTCTAACGTATCTGATGACAATCTGAAACGGATGAAATTATTTGACATACATTCGAAAACCGGTACAAAATCGTAGTACTTACACCATTTACAAACGCTTGCAGGAAAGTCATTTTTTTATGACGGGCGTTAAAAGACCTACCCACAGATTCTTTCTTTTACAGAGAAGTCGCAGAAGGTTACGCTAGACTGGCACTGACTAAAACCAAACAGTCTAGGATTCCTACAGGTTGTGTTCGTCCACTGATGTTAGACGAGCACTTCTTCGAATACCCTGCGGTTAGCATCTCTATCCAGAAATCGCTGTGGCGCGACGCACCACCCCCACTACTAGTGTGTTGATCAATATCTTAATAATTTAAGTGCGTGCTTTCACACCAAGCAATGCGCTAGCGCTATGTATAGAACCTTCTGCGGCCACATGTCCTACGTGTTATGAAAGAGAAATATTGCAGTAACACAACAAGGGGCCGCACACAGTACCGATTCCACTAAGTAAATCTGCAAAAATATATTACTGTCAAGACCCATCAGAGAGGTCGAATGCCTATGATTATTAAATTTCTGGTGTTCTAAAGAACGCTTAACTGTAGAGCACGTGTAGAACCGCAACATATAGTATACCGAATACACCATCAAGACTTTCAAATGCAGGGATTATGAGCCACGTAGTTTGAATTTACCACCTATCTCAACAGTATAAAAACAGCCATAACTCTCATAGATGTGATACCTATAACATACGCAGTCACATTTCAACATGGAGCGATATGAAGGTACGCACGTCTATATTAAGAAATTCTTTATCCAAGTCATGTCTTTCACAGACTGAGAGCTGATAATGGACTGCCTTCTCACCATCTATCACTGTGTCGGATGAACTGTGGAATCTTTGTGCATATGCTGGTGTGCCTGCAGCAAAGACCCTGCTTGTGTAAAATGTGGGTACTTGAAATGACAATGGTCCCGTCACGTACATATCACCTCAACAGTCCACATCTGTTTCGAAAAAGTGCTGATTGTGGATAAGGTCACTGTCCGGTAGTTTTAGAAGGGAAGGCCATTTTATTTTATATGTAAGCGAATGTGGAATGTCAGGAGTAATTGTCGTCTAAAGTGAATGTAGGCCACTTCCGTCCAGGCCACCTGCCATGCCAACTCACAACGCCTGGTTGGTGAAAGACCACCGAGCCACAGCTACCGCTTTCAATAGCGCCCCCCCCCCGTCACCGCGGTTATAAAATACAATAATAAAGCTGAACAAAACACTGTCTGAAAACGTTCTGAGTGACTCAAACCCGTGAAGACCTGTTCAATTTAAGTGACACTCTTCAAATGCATTTTTGATAATTTTGTTGTAAGTTTCCTCTTTAATCTCCTTACGAAGTTTGTTTTTCAGTATTGCTTCTTTGTAGAAAATATTGGCATGAATTTATCGTCTATATTTCTTGGTAACGTAAGTAAGGTGTGACTCACGCTACATCGTCATTGACAGAACTACTAGTGCAACAGTTAATAATATTTTTACCCTGCAAAATATATGTGTACGATGTATGGTCTTGCAGAGATATGAATTAATAAAATCATGTCGAGGTTTCAGCCATGAGAAGTGATTAAACTTTCAACCCATCATCTGCCGGTAATTATCAACTGGTCGCTGCCATGTGATCAATGGTCGCAGCGTAATACATGGAACCGGCTATGACGTCCTTGGCCATAATGAGAACCCTTTTGTCCCATTCATAGCTACTTGTGACAGGTCTGAAAATATTCGAGTTCCGGCACTATCAAACTGCTATTGTGGGTAGTGAAATAGAAAAATGAGGCTGCAACGTTCATCGTCAAATAAGGCAGTCGACCATACCATCTTCACACTCGCAAGCCATGGTCTAAAACTAAGATATTTCATGTGATTTTAATCCCAATCTCTTCATTTTTTACACTTTCCCAGAATCTGTCCAATCATGATGTTCGGAAATTCCCGTTACAAACTTCTAGAACATGTAGATGGAGTAATTACATAATATTTTCAATAGGAACCCATGTATATACATATCGTTTCCGTTCTACGACGGTTTCAATTAAGATGTGTAGTGTCTGCTTCCACTCAAGCTAGCTGGTCCTGCATACCTGATCTGCCTACAAAACGTACTGTACACGTTCTTGAAAGCTGTGCCACTGAAAGGCGTCAGAGAATGTAGTTTCACATGTGGCTGCACCAGCTCACTTTTCATGTGCGGTTCGGAGACATCTCAACATACGATATGCTGGAAGATGGATAGGCCGAAGTGGTTCAACCTCAGAGCCGCCGTGATCACCGAATTGAACTCCTATGGACTAATTCTTGTGGGGTCGTATGCAAAGTTTAATTTACAAGACTCCTGTAGCGACAGAGGAAGATCTAATGACTCAAGTTATGGCCACTGGACTAGAAACTGAAGAGACGCCAGATGGTATGGAGAGTGTGTACCAGAACGTGCTTCGTAGGTACAATGTCTGTAACAACGTTGGTGCCCGCCACATCGAGCCACTGTTGTAATGAATCAGTACTGTTCTACTCGTGCATCGTGTTGGGTTCTCTTTTGTTTTGGAATAATGTAAACACATAACGTTTAAGTGTTAATACAAACAAATATGCTTAAATGGTAAATGGATCTTTCGCTGTGTTCCCTTCCGAATTGTTACCTAATAATTGTATTGCGTGACGGCTAACTCAGTTGCTCAAGCATAAGTGGATAAGTCAAACATCTGCATCGAAACCGTCGTAGAACAGAAATGGTACGTTCCCGGATATGGATTTCTATTCAAGATATTATGTGCTCACTCAACTCTTCAACTCTAGAAGTTTATAACGGGAAATTCCGAACACACTGTAGAATAATTCAGGTTGACTTGATTGCAATGTTAAAAGTCAAAAATCAGGCAACGAATGTCTTTCTTGCTCACACAGGGTTACAATTACTAAACTACATGAAAAAAAATGTAAATCAGTTACACTTACACTTTATTCAACATGTAAACGTCACTACAGCTATTCAGATTTAGGTTATGATCTGTTCGATACGTCTACCATCATTAGCGATGATGTGGTGCAGACGAATAGCGAAATTCTGCATGTCGGAAAACGATTCTGTCGATGACCTCCTGACCGACTATTTCCAGCTCAGCAGTGGTTTTGGGTATATTGCTGCACACCTTGTCTTTAATATAGCCCCACAAAAAGGGGTCTCATGTTTTCATATCCGGGAATGTGACCAATCGAGGCCCACGCCAGTAGCCTCTGGGTACCCCAGAGCCACAATGCGGCCCCCAAAGTGCTCCTCCAGGACATCAAACACTCTCCTGTTTCGATAGGATCGAGCTCCGTCTTACATGAACACCTCTTATCGAAATCAGGGATATTTTGGATAATGAGGATGAAATCATCTTCCAAATCTTCAAATACCAAGCACAGTTCGATTGTCACCATGCCATCAAGGAATATCCCACCCATTATTCCTTGATTGGACATTGCACACCACAGTCACCCGTTGACGGTGAAGAGACTTCTCGATCGCTAAGTACGGGTAGCCGGCCGGGGTGGTCGAGCGGTTCTAGGCGCTACAGTCTGGAACCGCGCGACCGCTACGGTCGCAGGTTCGAATCCTGCCTCGGGCATGGTTGTGTGATGTCCTTAGGTTAGTTAGGTTTAAGTAGTTCTAAGTTCTAGGGGACTGATGACCACAGCAGTTGAGTCCCATAGTGCTCAGAGCCATTTGAACCATTTTTGAAGTACGGTTTCTCAGTCGCCTAAACGCGCCAGTTTTGCTTATTGACAAACCCTCCAAATGAAACTGGGCTTCGTTGCTTAACCTAACCATACAGCACATACTAACTCCCATCATGCCCCGCGGCCAACCGTACTGTTTGAACACGTTACGTTAGCAGTTCAGAATTCACGATGATTTTATTTCATGTAGTTCAATAATTGTCACCCTGTATGATGATTTTCTGAATTTATTCGTTTTCACATTTCCAGGAGCGATTGCTACACGTAGATCAGGCGTTTCGAGTTGTATATGAAACAAACATTCGCACACTTTTTGTTTAACAATGAACTTGAATCGCCATGTTTACATGCATCAATCGATCCTGGATATCTAAGCCGGCCGGAGTGGCCGTGCGGTTCTAGGCGCTACAGTCTGGAACCGAGCTACCGCTACGGTCGCAGGTTCGAATCCTGCCTCGGGCATTGATGTGTGTGATGTCCTTAGGTTAGTTAGGTTTAATTAGTTCTAAGTTCTAGGCGACTGATGACCTCAGAAGTTAAGTCATATAGTGCTCAGAGCCATTTGAACCATTTTTGGATATCTAATTATGGATAAATTTCTAAACGCATCATATTAACACTGAAGTCATTCATTGCCTGATATCTGTCTTCTTCCATTTAGTTCCAGTCAGCCTGAATGCAAAATTTCTGATTATTATAATAATGGTTGCCTGCCTCCTGCATAATTTGGTCTCATGTATGTGATGTTATGGAATCGTTAGAATATGCTCTGATCCATGTCATGGCAGGGTTTGCCGAATCCAGTTACGTGTCCGTTCCAATTTCCCAATTTCTTGGGACGGTGTAGGCCCAAAAACCTGCCGTGATTCGTAGGCATTGATGGTCTATAGTGCGCACAGCCTGCTGTTACCATCACCACACTCGTAGGTCTTATACACTGGGCGTTCGAGTTCTATATTATTTTACAAGGCCATCATGAGTTTCCGTATTTTTGCTGGGGACAGCCCTTCAGGTGTAACACGTTTAACCAGTCAGCAACAAACATAAGCTTAATTTTTTGTTCTCTTCGGCGGTGATTTGCTCGCACGATAGCCTTAAACTGGCCTGTAAAACCTGGAGGTGGTTTTAAGCATTTTCGTGGTGGCTCAGTTCCACTGGAAAAATTTTAGGCTTCTGAAGCAGCTTAGTTCGATGCTCTATGTTCCTAACAACAGTGCACTTCAGTGCCAGATGAGGGAGTTTTCAATGTATGGGGGAGTTACGTGTAATGGGGTGCTCCAAGAACTCCTGCAGATATTGATGCCCATGGCCAAGATAAGTACTCTTCGTCAGCGTAACAATGAGAGCAGTGTGGTTTTCTGACATCCGTTTCTAACACGATGTGCTCAGAGTCATCCGTTAATAGGTAGAGGTATACTATGTATGGAGCTAACGGGCTCCCCCTTTCAACACTCTCAATCTAGTTTTTATGCTTAATAATGCTTTGACGAATGGCAGAGGTAGAGTTGTTCCCACCCCTTCAGTATATCATTAAAATGGGTCACATTTGTTACACCCACACCTCTATTCCTTAACCTGAAAACTGTGTCTCTATTGAGTGTCTGTAATCCACGAAAATTGTTCCATAGGATTTACGTAAGATACGGTACTTACAAACAGATAAGAGGACAAGGTGTATAATGTACTGAAGGTACTCACTAAACCAGTGTATCTGTTGGGCTCTGAGCACTATGGGACTTAACATCGGTGGTCATCAGTCCCCTAGAACTTAGAACTAATTAAACCTAACTAACCTAAGGACATCACACACATCCATGCCCGAGGCAGGATTCGAACCTGCGACCGTAGCAGTCGCGCGGTTCCGGACTGAGCGCCTAGAACCGCTCGGCCACCGTGGCAGGCCCCGTTCTGTTTCATCTCTAACCTTTATCCCTCACTAATGCTTTTGCGTTTGCTGTCTAATTTACGAAATCATGCTCTACACTCATTTTGACAGTATTTCTTTCTTTAAGCTGTTATTATTTCTGTTTCTTTATGTTCAATGAAAGGTTATTACCCACTGACCAGTTTCATTGGCGTCTTCATTTGCTTTCCCTGCTCAGTATTCTGAAGTTGTGTCTGCGACCTCACTGTTGCTACTACCAGAAAAGGAAATATTTTTATGCCTGTGAAACACTGCATAGAATGTCAGTGACGAGTACTTAGAACAACGTTGGTCCTGAGATGCTACCCTGAGTATTTCCTTTACCTGACAAATATCCAAATTTCACTTCTTTTGAATGCTGATCTATGTCCTTTGCACTCTGTTTGCAAGGTATCGGCAGAAACAGTTATAGAGCGCTCGTCTTATTCATACTGGTTCTAGTTTCTTTTTTGAATAGTAGGATCAGGGTGGTCAAAGTTTTTCAATAGTTCCCAAATATGCTTGTGACGAAGCACTCTTTAATTTAGTTCACCAAATACATTTCAGAACTCCATTATGCCTGATTCTGCACTTCTGGTATTTCGAATACCAAGCTGTAATTATCTCAGATAATTAATTTGTTTGAAAGTACACCTTTTACAGATGCACCACTTAGACGATTATTGAAGCTTATTAATCACCTTATTTGTACAGTTGACCGAGGCTGACATGTTCAGCGTAAAACATATTACTGTTGCCATATATGATGTTTCTGTTTGTGCTTACATCTGCGATTTAATAATATTATTTTTAACATTGAAAATTCGAACACAAATTCAGTTAATTTATTTAAATCACAAAAGTTTGTTTACCATCTCCGCTCTATTGTTACGAATACAGAATGAATACCATTTTGTAGTAAATGTCTATTTATCTGTGTACAATAGGTGACACTGCAAACTGGTTATGAATAGTAAGATAGGAAAAGCGCGAGTCTAAAATTTTTTTCTTTTTCTTATGTAAATCCAGAAAGTATTTAAATGTTTTAGCGACGATTCTGACCGAGAAGAAGCGTAGGCTACTACAAGATCAACGAAAAAGTAGCACTTTACAGAGATAATTGGCCTTAGCTACACGACAAAGTCCGATTACTGGTTCAATACAGCCTCTACGCACTGAAGACGATAAATTCGCAGAGATTAAACATCAGCTCGTAAATGCATTTTTAAGTTTCTCGTTGTTTCGGTAAACCTCTTAAGCCGAATTCCGGAACAAATTCTTTGATCGAGAAGGCGTGGTCAGATTACTATCCAACTCGGTAGTCAGTTACTTACTAGGCACATGACCTCAACGAGAGTTCCCAAATTAACTGAGAGCTAGTCTGAATTGACTACAAAGGGATGTACCAGCCATTTACCTTGAACTATGCCGCTTGGAGAAGACTTAGTTGGAACCAATGGATGTGTTTATGCACAGACACCAGAAGACTTCGAACGTGTTCAACGACAAGCTGAAACGTATGAAAGTACTTCTTACAGATTGATGATTTCCGCGCCATTCTTCTCCTCATCCTTTTGGAGCTTATGCCCTGCCTCTAATGACCTCGTCTTCAACATGACGGCAAACATTAAATTTCCCTTTTTATTCCTCAGAAGCTGAATTTTTCCATCAAACTGTACGTCATAGGTTTAGTGCAGATGGTCAGTATGGCAGGCGTCCGGCAGTGTGTATCCTGCTAATGGCAGTGTAGATAAATATTCATTTACTTTGGAGTCCGTAATTACATCACGATTGAATGGATAAATGTACGGCCGGCCGGGGTGGCCGTGTTCCAGGCGCTACTGTCTGGAACCGCCTGACCGCTACGGTCGCAGGTTCGAATCCTGCCTCGGGCATGGATGTGTGCGCTGGCCTTAGGTTAGTTAGGTTTAAGTAGTTCTAAGTTCTAAGGGACTGATGACCTCAGAAGCTAAGTCCCATAGTGCTCAGAGCCATTTTTTGATCAATGTACTCTTACATATAACCCAAGGTAAAATTACATAAAAAATCGAGTCGCACATTCATCTGGAGGCACAGTAGTTGTCAGTGTATTAAGGGGAGTAAAGCAGAAAGAGGCCGACCACATTTGTGATGGTGCTGCCCTGGTAAAGTGATGCATTTTATTAATGCTCAGAGATGAAGAACTGTAACAACATACACAGGTCGTCGGAGGTGCAGTTGGTCCACCACTTCACGTACGATAATGCCAGTCGGTATCCTGCTGGTAGATGAAACCTTTTAGGTAAACATATCCACGATATCAACTGAACAACGAACCTAAATTCTATGGGGTGCGGCTGCACGTAATGAGAAGACGAAAGTTAGTTCGTCAGCTTCCACCGAGGACATTCCCCGACCTCTGTACAGCTCTGTCTTAGTAACGGCAACGGGTTCTAATATGGCTGCCTGTTTTATCCATAAGGGATTATCAAAAAGTAAGTTACACTTTATTGTAGCTGGTCAATTAACTTTTATTGAGTGATGAACTACACTTCAAATTGACACAGATACACCAAACTACTTTTCGTCAGTCGACGGGTCTCTGTAAAGAGCGGCTGGAACGTTATACCAGTTGGACAGTTCCACAAGGACAGAAATCAGTTCCTTGGTCAGATAGCAGTTCGAAAAGCTTTGTGTGAAAATCGTCATCGTTGGATAATCTCTTTCCCCCTTATGTTCTTTCAGCTTGCCGAAATGATGATAATCGCATGTTACAAGACCTGCACTTCTCAGTCAGTGACAGCCGCTTCTATGCGGCCTTGGTCGAACGGTTGGCACCATTTCACCACCGCTCGACGTGACATTTTATTCGGTCGATATACTTCCAGAATTTACCTGTGACACTGTTTGTAATTTACACGTCTGGCATTCAATAATCGTTCTATGCCTCAAATTTTAACTCTGGAGTGGGTTTCCAGTTGCCATTTCTAACGCACACTGTGAAGCAAAAACTCCGTACGCAGGTCTCTTCTGACAATGTGCCACTCTTGCTGCACAGTGCTCTTAAAAAGGAGCAACGAGTGTAATCTTAATTCCGAGGTCATTACGTGTATCGATTAAATGAAATGGTTGGTATGCTCCATCGTCAGTTCAGATTTCGTATGTGTTGTTAAATAAAAGTTTTTTACTTATTATTATGTTGTTTCACCTAGAGGCAGGTGGTAAAGTATTGTGGAAAGATACCGGTGTGTATCATCTGTTCTTCCATTCACTTATTTCGTCGATAATGGAATGTGTGTCCGAAGTCGAACATGTATGTCGTATGAATAGTCAACATCAATAAAGTGCGGTCTGAGCTAATCTGTAATCTTTCACATAATAAATAATTGTTTGATTTCATGATTATGATTAGCTCTTCAACATAAGAGTAAATTTAGGTAAAGAGGTATACGAGGTATTTTAGTAATATATTCTTCTTCAGTAACAGGAAATCAGCATCAAAAATT
This sequence comes from Schistocerca nitens, assembly GCF_023898315.1. Lineage (NCBI taxonomy): Eukaryota > Metazoa > Arthropoda > Insecta > Orthoptera > Acrididae > Schistocerca > Schistocerca nitens. Next base: position 361,736,619 of record NC_064619.1, read on the forward strand.
CTTTGTGCGTTATGGTGTGCATATACGGTGGTATTTGTTCGCGAAATGACATCTTATTTCGATTATGATGACTTAATAACGTTGTGGAAAACATGTGAAGGTATTTATAAATACTGCGGTTAGTATCAAAGAAACCTTTCTTGTATGATCAGCTAGGTCTAAGGATGCAGTGAGATTCAGTGGTCAAAATAAATGTTGAATATTGCAGCATGTTGGAATGTTGAACGGTCAGCAACTTGTGACGCTATTTCAGTACGACCAACAGCCAAATTTGCAGCTTTGGTTGTTCGTCACATTGAAGCAGCAGATTGCCTCATTGTCAATACCGGACATAACAGGGAACAAAGCTGATTTTGTTCTGTCACATACAGTTATAAGAAAGCAAATACGAAGAAGATCAACAAATTTCCACTTACTTTTGAATACATTGTGGGAGCAAACAGTGATCAAAAGTCATTACTAATATTTACTATCAAAAACAGTCTTGATCACAAATTATTTATTCCGGTCACCGGTTTCGACCACAACTGTGGTCATCTTCAGACCAATGAGCAAGACCTTCTTCTGGTGGTAAATCACTACTCAGTGATTTACCACCAGAAGAAGGTTCTTGCTCATTGGTCTGAAGATGACCACAGTTGTGGTCGAAACCGGTCACTGGAATAAATAATTTGTGATCAAGACTGTTTTTGATAGTAAACATTTCCACTCGATTTGCACAAACAAAAAACAAAGTCTAACAAAAGATTACACTGCAAACACTATAGCTTAGTCTCACTGACATCTTGCAAACCACATTGTTTATCAATCAAGTCTTGTAACTGGACACACTTTTGAGTTGGGTGAGGCATACATGTTACCGAATAGTCCAGATAAGACTGTGGGCTGCTGCCCCATTCCTCCACAGTGGCCTCTATGATTCTCTGTGAGGTCTCTGGTGGTACAGGGCGATTGCAAACCGCTCGTTTTAGCATGGCGCATGCATTCTAAATGCAGATCAGATCTGGAGAATGTGGACTCCATTCTGTCCGACTGGTTCTCTGCTCCACTACGAAAGAGTTCACAAGACTATGACGATAACGGCGTGCACTGTCGTCCGTTAACACGAATCCCGCTCTAATATGCTCACCAAATGAAGTCAAAATGTGTGCAAGGACGTCGTCCCGATACTTCGAGTCTTCCTCCCATGTGTTGGCACAAGGGGTGTCCTGCGGTCGCACATAATTCCAGCTCAAAACATGACTGAACCGCCAGGACAGTTGTGGCGATCAACGATACAGTTAGTACGTAAACGTTGTCCTCTTTGCCTCTACACACGAATGGGAGTATTGTCAGCGTGGATTCTGACAGGGGTCTGATCAGAAAAGAACGTTATATACCACTGTTGTCTAGTGCACAGAGAGTGGCTTGGTGCTTGTATGACGCGAACCATTCTCCGAATACGATGTAAAGGTGGACCCTTAAATGGTTTTCCGGCACGAAATCTCTGATCATGGAGCCTATTTCGTATTGTTTGTGTTTACATGTGCACTCTAGTAGCCGTTTGGAACTGCCGCCGTAGACGTGTAGTACTGGTGCTGAGATATTGGTTTCGCGCGACTGTTGTTTTCCTTCTGCGTGACGATCCTCAACTGATCCTGTTGCTAGAAACTTGTTCCATATAATAGGTCCAACTCAACAGGAACACATCGTACAACTAGAATTTTTGAAGGTATGTAAACGTACAGTTACATTTGCGTTTCATGTAATACTAAACTAGAACTGTGATCTCAAATATTGCGTCATAATTCATGAAATGAGATATATTTCACGTATGTTACATACGAGAAGATTAGGGCAAAGCCTGTCGAAACCGGTTGTTTGTAAATAAATAAATATTTATTAGATCTTTTTAACTAAAGACATCATCTTGACTATAAGCGACATACGCTGACACGTCCATTTGTCTCGTTCTCTTCTCAATTAGAGTGACTCTACGGAACTTCTGATCGTACGTTCTTGGTGTCCGAAGTATCCTGAAGGAACATAAGTCTCGTAATGACACACAGCAGGAATACTGCAATGTCCACAGGTGACATAGTTGCCGTAGACTGTAAATACTGCCCTCTTACGGTAGGAATATGAATTGTTACCGCTACGATTATATTACAGACAAACCGATGTGTATATATCATATTTCTCGAGCACAACGTTCAGTATAAAAGTTTCGACAATGTGCAACATTTATTTTCACCACTATACAAACAAGTAAAATTATTTTTGTTGAGAAGATTAATGGTAATCCAGGTGTCGAACGCGGTTGTTGATATACGTAAGTGACTAAGATCTGCCATTTTTACATTCGCAAGGTATTCGCAGTACATGACGTTCCGTAAGGGCCTCGTACTCCCCGCTAGCCAGGTGGGCCGCCTCCACCGGTAGCGAGGGTGTGGCAGCTCGACGGGGCGCCGTAACAGGCCCCGCCGTGTCAACACCAGCGCCGCTAATGCCGACCACAACACTAGCCGCCCATTAATGAGGCGACCGGCGCCATATTAATGCACACACGGCACGGCACGGCACGGCAGGCACCGCACGCCGCCGGACCAGCCTCTCCTCTGTGCTTGTGTGTGTGTGCCGACTGGAGTACTCTCCCCAGAGCAGCAGCCGGGGCCACTACATATCCTCCCCACCATAACAGTGGCGCCTGAGAGGTCAGAGCTTATCTGGCGTTACCACTGCATGCAAGGGCACTGCTGTCGGCTGCAGTACACGATTTTCGGCAAAAAAGGTGAAGAATGTAATGTAATAATTACACAGCGTTTGAAATGGGCAATATATGCTAAGAACGCCGGAAAATTTGTCTAGAGCCACGAAAGTGGTAGTCCACTTCAAAAGTTTCTTCAGGTATGCCGAATCCTGCTGAAACCAGCCAGTGATAAGTGGATCCCAAACAGCTACCGAATGAAGCGAATCTTTATTTTTCACCCGGTGTTGCACGTACTTCGTGTAAGGATCGCCCACTGCCGAGCTGGAAATGCCTACTGTTATGTAGGATCCAGACCGAGGACCTGTGTGGCGTCAGTAGACGCAAGAAGAATATTCCATTTATTACTGAGATTACAAGTCGTTGCCATGTCTTTTGCGATGGCTGGTAACTACATAATCCGGAGAGGAATCCACTGATTCCAGCAGAGGACTAACGGCTGCCGAGGACGCTCCATCAACTCGAAGTCGGTGACATCCTGGTGTGACGGTTTGCGTCCCTCTGGCGAGACAGACACGCCCTGTCGGGAGCCCTATTTTGAGATTGTGGCGACAGGGACGAACGTCTGTGATTCACGCATCGCTTCAGGGAGTACTCAGTCCCTCCCAGATAACTGCCCGCGTTGGACCATTATGTTGTATGTCATGCTGAATGCTGAAGCTGGTCCACCAGCAGGATAGGCCGTCAGATGTGCGACGCAGGAGTTTTAGGGCAACCATGTTGGTAGACCACTGAGTACCCTTCAGTGTTGGCTGCAGCGCTGATGTCGGTACTGGACGCTGGACTCCATCAGCTAATGACTTTGGATCGCTGATCTCGTGAGGTAGAAAGTGTAAGACCAACACTAGAACAGTCTCACACATAAAATGTTACCACATCATAATCAGAGAATCGAGTGCGAACGACAAAAACGCAATCGACACTGTTGATCGAGTGCTCTAAGTTGGTGGGGATGGAGTAATTACGTCTCCGAAGAGAGGCTCCACTCTACGCCATTCGTAACGACCAAAACGGTTCTGCTCTTCTCCTGTTGTCAGCATCATTTGCTTAACGCATTTGTTACAGTATCTTTACGGCTTAGTCAAACTCCTGTTAGGTGATGTTACGTCTTACCTAGTGTCTCTTATAAAACGCTACGAGATTAACGAAGGCAGTTTGGTCTGTGCTCCTCTAACGATTTTCTGCTAGGCTCACTCGCAGTATCGCTTAAGAAAGGAGCCGTTTCTGCATTCCTGACAGAGTAACGGTATTGAAGTGCTTACGCTTCCCGCCTCGCGGCTGTTGTACCTACGCGTGATTGAGTAACGCCGGCTGTTCGAGCTTACAAGATATTTCTCTCCCGTTTCGTTACTATCTTGTAGCGTAATAATCAAGATATTTTCTCTGAGATTAAGATCTTCTGCTTCGGTGGGCCTATCAAGGTGCTGTAGGACGCCTGAGCGTAATGTACATGCGCAACCCTGTCAAAACGGCTTTTATCATCTTCGAAGACCAAGAAAGGTGGCGAAGTGGTCAAAACGGCTTTTGTCGTCTTCGAAGACCAAGCAAGGTGGGAGGCTGATGGTTCAAACCAGCGTCCGGCTAACCAGATTTGGGTTTTCGTGATTTCCCTAAATCGTTCCAGGCAAAAACCGGGATGGTTGCTCTGAAACGACACAGCAGATTTCCTTCGTCGGCCTTGACACAATTCGAGCTTGTGATCCGTCTGTCATGACCTCGATGTCTACGGGCCGTTAAACCTAAATCCTTTCTTTCTTCCTTCATCTTCGAAGATGGGAGAGTCAGAAGCATAATCGCCATGAAGATGTGGAAGAAAGTGCAACATTTTCTCACCGAGAATTCTGAAATATTTTTGAATGTTGGGCTCCATAAGGTTCCCTTTCTGTGCAGGGACCGTGGAATATGTAATTATACAGAATGTAGCAACAGTCACGGAAACATAATTTATCTATCTTGTTGCAAATCGATTTCGACTCATATCAGTCATCATCGGTGCATTTGCGTAACCGATACATGCCATAAGTAGAAGTACTGTCCTTGGCAGATTTTAATCACGATAAAAATGGTTCAAATGGCTCTGAGAACTATGGGACTTAACTTCTGAGGTCATTAGTCCCCTAGAACATAGAACTACTTAAACCTAACTAACCTAAGGACATCACACACATCCATGCCCGAGGCAGGATTCGAACCTGCGACCCTAGCAGTCGCGCGGTTCCGGACTGAAGCGCCTAGAACCGCTCGTCCACCGCGGCCGGCTCTATCATGACAGAAATCTGCCAAATACAGTACTTCTACTTATGGTATGTCTCGGTTAGAAAAATGCACCGATGATGACTGATATCAGCGAAATCGATTTGCAACAAGATAAATAAATTATGTTTCCGCGTCTGGTTGCTACATTCTTTATAATTCGGAAATAAACATTGTGGTTCATATTCACGGTAATCTGAATGAGTGAGCCTAGATCATGGTATTAATACAGTAAAAAATCACGGAACTCCCTTCGGCCTGAACTATGTCCTTTAGATGTTGCATAATTCTAGAATAGACCAAATCACGACTCGTCGAACCACACTAAAAGCGTTCACCCTACTGTTCAGTTTCTGTGTTTTATTGGTGCAGTGAAGATCTTTAAGTGCGGTTATGAATGTCAGAGCTTTGCTAGGTACCCGGCAGCAGATATCCATTTGACGCAATTCTCCACGCAGCGTTCACTGGAAAATTGGCTGAGATGGACTTGCATACTCTAACAAGAAATTCCTATCAGCTTTGAAACTGAATGACAATGACATGGCGTGACACACGACTCTGGTTCTGTCGGCTAGAATCTTTTTGTGACCACCGTTCTTAAACTAAGCTACGTGGCTGCGAATCATACACACTGAAGAGCCAAGGAAACTGATAAACCTGCCTAATATTGTGTAGAGCCCCCGCGAGCACGCACAACTGCCGCAACACGACGTGGCATGGACTCGACTAATGACTAAAATAGTTCTGGAGAGAGATGACACCATGAATCCTGCAGAGCTGACCATAAATCGGTAAGAGTACGAGGGGGTGCTCTGAACAGCACGTAGCAAGGAACCCCATAAATGCTCAATAATGTTCATGTCTGGTGAGTTTGGTGGCCAGTGGAAGTGTTTAAACTCAGAAGAGTGTTCCTGGAGCCACTCTGTAGCAATTCTGGACGTTTGGAGTGTCACAAGTCCATCGGAATGCACAACGAACATGAATGGATGCAGGTGATCAGACAGGATGCTTACATACGGTCAGAGTTGTATCTAGACGTGTCAGGGGCCCCATATCACTGGATCTGCACACACCCTACACGATTACATAGCCTTCACCAGCTCGAATAGTCCCCTGCTGACATGTAGGGTCCATGGATTCGTGAGGTTTTCTCCACACACGTACACGTCCATCCACTCGATACAATTTGAAACGAGACTCGTCCGACCAGGCAACATGTTTACAGTCATCAACAGTCCAATGTCGGTGTTGACGGGTCCAGGTGAGGTTTAAAGCTTTGTGTTGTGCAGTGATCAAGGGTACACGAGGGGGCCTTCGGCTCCGAAAGTCCAAATGGATAATGTTCCGTTGAATGGTTTGCATGCTGACACTTATTGGTGGCCCAGCACTGAAATCTGCAGAAATCTGCGGAAGGGTTGCACTTCTGTCACGTTGAACGATTCTCTTCAGTTGTCGGTCGTATCGTTCTTTCAGGATCTTTTTCCGGCCGCAATGATGTCGGACATTTGATGTTTTACCGGATTCCTGAGATGCACGGTACACTCGTGAAATGGTCATACGGGAAAATCCCCACTGCATCGGTACCTCGGGGATACTGTGTCCAATCATTAGTGCGCCGACTATAACACCATGTTCAAACTCAATGAAATCTTGACAACCTACAGCAGCACTAACCGACCTAACTGCGCCAGACACTTGTTGGCCGCGCGGGATTAGCCGAGCGGTCTATGGCGCTGCAGTCTTGGACTGTGCGGCTGGTCCCGGCGGAGGTTCGAGTCCTCCGTCGGGCATGGGTGTGTGTGTTTGTCCTTAGGATAATTTAGGTTAAGTAGTGTGTAAGCTTAGGGACTGATGACCTTAGCAGTTAAGCCCATAAGATTAAAAAGAGAGAAAAAAAACGCTTGTTGTCTTATGTAGCCGTTGCCGACCGCAGCGCCGTATTCTGCCTGTTTACGTATGACCGTATTTGAATACACATGCCTGTATCAGCTTCTTAGGCGCTTCATTGTAAACAGATGGAGGTCTGCACTGATTAGAAAAAATGACGGTATGGTCTTAGGAATGTCTCAAACACGATAGCTCCTTTGTGTCATAGTTACGTCCCCACATTGATCCATTGTACTCAGCTGATTCCATACAACCTTCTCGCATGTACTGACATATGACTACCTGTTGCCTCTTTTAGGAGGAGTGACTAATACACGGTCCAGTCACATAATTGTGACCACCAGCTATGTTCGACGTCAGCGTGTAATAACGACTCACAGGTGGTTGGTATCAGTGGAGGGTATAAAAAGCGTGTCCACGGCGAACGCAGAAAGAAGTACAGTTGTTGTTTTTAATGCGAAATCGGAGCGACTAAATGAGTCCAAATCCACACGATCATTAGCTTGCGGGTCAAGGGTTGAAGTATTTCCGAAACGGTTAGGTTTTTAAACTGCTCCAGTGCCCCCGTGGTTAAAGTATACCGAGCATAGCAAAATGGCTCTACCAAAATCGCCGCCAAGGCAACTGTGGTGCACCACGGACTACGGCCACGGAGACGTTTACGAGCGAATAGACGTGCATTTGTTAAGGAGCTAACGACCCAGACGTACCAAGGGCCTATCAATAGTGTCTCCTCAAAGACCATTCAGTGAATGCTGCTGCATACACCCATGCAACTTCTGCTTTTCGGCGACGAGGGCTGGAATTTTCATGCCAATACCGAAGGAAAATGGATGTCCCACTCAGCGGCGACAGATGACCTTCTGAGCTGAATCACGTTCCATGCTCCATCGACGTGAAATGGCTAAACGCTAACCACTTGCAACAATCGTAGGAAGTTTCCAGGCTGGAGAAGGGGACGTTATGGTTTGGGGAACATTTTCTTGGCATTATCTGGCTGTTTTCGACATTCTGGAAGGCATCTATGCTTCGGGACTGTGTCCACCACTACATACAGGTTGTTTTTCCTCTGCATCGGTTTGAAAAGTCTGAAAGCAAAGCACATGCAATAATCGCAGGAAGTTTCCAGTCCGGAGGAGGGAGTGTTATGGTTTGGGGAATATTTTCGTAATATTCCCTCGGTGATGTACACATTCTGTAAGGCGCTATGGATGAACTCAAGTATAAATCTATCCTTGGGGACTATCTCCATCTCTACATAAAGTTTGATTATCTTTAGCACAACGACATCTACCAGCAGGAAAATACAACGTGTCACACAGTTCGCAATGCACGTGGGTGGTTCGTGCCCTGCTCACCAAACTCGTCGGATTTAAACCCAGTCGCGAATCTCTGGGACCACCTTGATCATGGTGCTCGCATCATGGATCTTCAGCTGAGAAACCTAACGCAGCTGGCCTCGGCATTGGAGTCGGCATAGCTCCGTATCCATGCCGGCACTTTCCAGAACCTCACTGACTCACCTGCACGTCTCGCAATGGGAGCCACATTAATGTGACTGGACAGCGTATTTTTCCCAGTGAGCTTATCGCTGAAAGTTAGTATAGAATAATATTCAATTTGCGGATTGTATTACGGTTATGAACATTTCTTCCTTTTGCGAGAACTCAGAGAAGTTACCGTTGGATCGACAGGTAGCATTTCGGGATGTCTTTAGGAAGAGATCGGCTACACTTAGCTTCTTCTGTAATGACTTATTTACTAATGTTGATCTCCATCTCACGAGCGGTTCTCACACTCGACACTGTTCCTGCGAAACATTGAGATGCTTTCAGTTAAAATTCGTAAGATATCAAGCTGATTCTGTCCTGAGACAGTTCAGGGAAAATCTCTTGTTCCACTTCAGCTAATTCAAGCATCTTTCAGTAATGATCTTGATATTTTCAAGAAATTGCTATCCCATAAGGTCTGTGAGTCCTCTTACACTCTGCGAGCGGTCTACATCTGCTCCACGTTTATTATGAATGTTGTGGTGATATTATTTACTACGGAAGAATGAAGCAGAGACGTAACACGAATGGCTTTGATTGGGAGCCGACAGTCAGAGACTCAGCCCAACAGTTCTGACATCCAGTGAAACTACCATTGAGAAAAAACCTTATTAACGCTTGGATTTCTCTTCTGTAGATTATTTCGTGCTGAAGATAGGCGATCAATCGTGTGTCACATGTTTCGGAGTGTACCGCATAACTATACTAAGTACGCCTGTCTCCTTCGGGGTCTCCGCGAGGGCGCGTTCCTTGCCATTTTATGCTGGAAACAGCGTTAACTAAACTTGCCTGTGCGGGACTTGGTGCTACTGGAGTTGGCTGCAGTCATTCCTCCTTTGACGTAGTGATCACCCCGCTAGTAGTTCCTTGCTCACCTTGCCTAAAAGACTGCTGGGCTATCAACTCATATGAGTTGATGTCTCCTGTGCTTACAGCAGAGATAGAGCCTCAATGTGTCCAGCAGAGGATCCAACTTCTATGGCGGCAGCTATTCACAGCAACTCTTGCTCCGACTTCGCGAATTTCCAGGGGTAAATGTGCACTTTCTGAGACCTTCAGGGTGAGCGTCTGCATTTTTGGTATTTGCCCATCAGTATCAGATAGGTTTCTGGTTTCGCCCCTCGGCTTCTCCTACATTAACGCTGGCGGTTGTTGCCATAAGCCGCGGCAGTGGTACTCCAGGAAAAGTTTTCAGTGCGTTTCTGCGTTATTCTTTAAGAACGCATCCCAAGTAATCCCTCGTGGTGGCGCCCATGTTTTGAGGGGCTTACCTGCGGACTGCGGGAAGCAGCAGCTGACTCGTGTGGCGGCACGTCTCCACGCAGGTCCTGCGCTGCTTGCGGATGCGCTCTCTCAGGTCTGGGCAGTCCTTGGGCTGTCCGACGTGGATCAGCAGGTCGCGGAACAGAGCCACCTGGGCATTGAACTCCACAACCATCTGCAACAGGAAACACAGGGAACTCCTCTAGTTGGCTGGAAACGTCTGCTGTCGACGAATTCCACAGAAAAGTTTTCATGCCTCGGGCATGGATGTCTGTGATGTCCTTAGGGTAGTTAGGTTTAAGTAGTTCTAAGTTCTAGGGGACTGATAATCTCAGATGTTAAGTCCCATAGTGCTCAGAGCCATTTGAACCATTTTGTCTTCAGCGAAAATGACTCTCCTGCTATAGACGTTTCGTACTGGTGATGTCACGCTACCATCAAGTTACAGATATAGAAAATTTTTTTGGGGGAAAAATGTTGTCACATGTAGCTCTAGCTTTTGAGATATTGAGGCAATGATTGGTTGCAAAGCGCACACTTCTATATAGTGTGGACTACCGATATAAGACATTTCGATGGTAATTGTCGCATAGCAAGGGACAAAGTGTTAGTTGAGGGGCATCAGGATCGTGACAGCATCACAGTTTTACGTTCCCTTTCGGTGATAACGTCACGAGAGATGTGGTGCAGTGAACACTGGACTCTGCGTTGGACAGTAGTCTAAAACATGACCAGCCATCTGTATTTATTATGCAAATTGGAGGGGGAAGAAAGGAAAGGGAAAGGAAGCAACTAATGACATCAGCTGAATCGGGACTTCATGCTGAATCGACGGTTGTGTATGATAATATGGGCCAGACAGGCACTCGAACCCGCGACCTTTTGCTTACTTGGCAGTTGCGTTAACCACTGCGCCACCGGGCCACAACATCTATCGCACTGGAACCCTGAGGAAGAACATAGACTACTTTAGAGAGTACATCAGTGAACAAAAATCTTGTTGAAAACTATAAAATGTGCCACATACTGTACACGTACAGCGTGTAGCTACTCGAGTAGCACGATACACACATACGCTTTCCTGTCTACGACCCTCCACACGCACGCTCGCCAGCGACGCTGCTGGTGTCGCCGCGTCGTGCGTGAAGGCTGTTTGGGGAGGGCGCATAGCACGAGCTATGCTTAGCCGAACAGCCAGAAGGCAGAGAGCAGCGGACCTTATTGCACGTGCAATAGCTTAGTTACTCAGCATCATAACAAACCTATAGATACGCATGCGCTGCGACAGGTTAGGTAGTACATTATGGAAACAAAAATGTCTTCAATTTTGAATACTACAGTCATTTTGGTCTGTGGTCAACGTCAACTTGCCCAGGTACTGCGGTAAGATGACAGGTTTGAATGAAATCTTTAAATTGGCAAAATAGCTGCACTGAAATAAAAATTTATACAACTTCGTACATTGCACTAAAAGGCCAGTTTTAATACGTCTAAAGAAAAACAAACCAACTCCGTATATGAATTTATTATTATCCAATAAAATGATCGATTTGTCCAATTGTGACCTACAGTTCTTCAAAACAGTGTCTTCATTAACGCGTATTGTTGCTACGTATGTGAGAGACACTGGAACCTCAAAACTGGTCTATCCTAAGGATAGTCAAATCACTGTACAACTCCAGAAATAAAGATATCTTTGATTTTTATAATTTTATCCTTAGAAAATGGTATATACGTTAGGAATTCCACTGTTACATTTTAAAACGAATAAATGATGAGAGAAATTTACCCTAAAATTACAAGCCTGTAGCAATGCTACCAACAAAATCGAAAATTATTGAAGCTATAGTGAAAGGCCAATTAAACAATTTTTTTGAGTGTAACGTCCTGGTGAACAACGCACAGTATGAATTCCGAAACGGACTGTCAACAATTAAGGCATTTCAAGAAATTTTATTATCAGTACTCCACGGCTTTTAAAGCAGAGAGGACACTTACGGTACTCAATTAGATCTAACCAAGATCTTTGGCAATGTTCCACATAATATTTTAAATAAGAAACTTGAAAGCAGTGAATTACTAAATCAGGACCAGCACTACTAATGATATCTGACAAACAGAAAGCATACCGTAGTTGTTAATTCAAACAAAATTTATCTGGATTCCCCCCCAAAGCTGTGTGTTGGCACATTTCTTATTTATTGCGTGTGTTAATAATCTGACAAATTTATATAAATGCGTGATTTAGGATGATGACAATTTTCACTGCATCACATAATTATGTGAATGATATCAGGCAATTGAACAACATCATCATGGAAAAGGCAGCTAAATGTTATCAGGAAAAAAGGCTGAAACTAAGTAACAATAAAACTGAACAAATTGTATTTTTTTAGCAGTATTCATGATGGAGAAAATGAACGAAAGTGCTCTGCAATTTTGTTAGGCATTTACCTAGATAGTAAATTTTGCTGCAGTATCCACAAATATTCAAAAATCCCAACATCCATATCCTTGATTCAGTGTGAAAGGGACTGGGCGGTTTTTTAGGTTAGAGGGTCTCAGGGAACCACAGAAGTCGCGTCCGTTTAAAAGTGGGCAGGTAAAACACAGTAAGATAGTTGTAGAAACGACTGGTATTGTAGTTGTAAATTGTCGTAGCTGTGTTGGGAAAGAACCAGAGCTCCAAGCTCTAATAGAAAGCACTGAAGCTCAAATAGTTGTAGGTACAGCCGGAAATAAGTTCACGAAATTTTTTCAAACGATCTAACAGTGTTCAGGAAGGATAGATTAAATACAGTTGGTGGTGGAGTATTTAAGGCTGTCAGAGGTAGTTTGCCTTGTAGCGAAATTGAAGTAGATAGTTCGTGTGAAATAGTATGGGTAGAGGTTATACCTGATAATCGGACTAAACTATTAATTGGATCGTTTTACCGACCCTCCGACTCAGAAGAAATAGTTGTACTGAATGCTTTCTCAGACAATTATTTTGAACAATTAGTTCATGAGGCCACTCGAAGCGTAAATGGTTGCGAAAGTATACCTGACCTTTTAGCAACAGATAATCCTGGACAAATAGTGAGTATTGTGACGAATACAGGGGTAAGCGACCACAAGGCAGCTGCTGCTAGGCTGAATACCGTAACACCTACGACCATCAAAAAGAAACGCAAAATATATCTATTTAAGAAGCTGATAAAAATGCTCTTAACGCCATTTTAAGGGGCTACGGAAAGGCTCAAAATCATGAAAAGTTCAATTTTTACTTTTTTGCGTTTTCTGAATCTGCAGACTATTACCTTTTAATAGATATATAATTTATTCAATTCCGAAGACTACAACTATTTTTAAATTTTTTTTGAAATGTGTTCTACATGGGCGTGACCCACTGTGGCGCTGTTAAACTGCTGTCAAATGGTGTTATTATTAACGTCCGTGTTCATCAGGTACATTTTAGTGATGTGAGATAAAGTATGTGTTGTGGCTAACCTGTGATGGTTCAATATATATCGCTGGTGTGATTGTCGATTGTTCCATTTTTATTTACTCTGTCGTTATCTCGAAAATATTCGTAATTAACTCTGTTTCTTGAGTCTCTGTTTTGTTGAAGTATAATAATGAGTAAAAGTAAAGTTATTAGAAATCCTCTGAAGGCTTTTAAGAATAGGAGAAATGTTGGAAAGCCAAAGGTATGTGCTATTACTGTAAACAATAAAGACGATAACCAAGTGGGTGAACCTAACCTCTCAAGTACACCTGCCCATAGCAGTCAAAGTGGGAAAGAAAATACTTCACAGAAGAAGCTTGGTTCAATGAGTGAAAACTATGAATGTTTTATGGGCGAATCGGATGTGAATGAAATATTTGATATGTCGGTTCTCAAAGGAATTTTTTCAAACTGTGTAAGATGTATTCATTGTAGTGAAGTTGGTCTGGAACACTCCATAATAAAGCACGTAGGACTTGCTAATGAAATACAACTGAAATGTGATAAGTGTTCATACATGACCACCTTTTGGAACAGTGTTGCAGTAACTGCAACTGAAGGAAATGGTAGCAAAATCTACGAACACAACATTAGATTTGTTTATTCCTTGCGTTCAGTTGGTAAGGGTGCTACTGCAGGTGCAATTTTCTGTGGCATCATGAATCTTCCAAATCCCCCAACCAAGTTTACGGCCTATAATAAATTAATAGGGTCTAAAGTAGAAGATGTCTGTATAGAATCTTTGAAGAACGCTGTGGAAGAGGCAGTAATGGAAAATAATGGTAACAGAGATTTGACTGCAGCGTTCGATGGTACCTGGCATAAACGGGGACACACATCTCTTCATGGTGTAGTATCTGCCACCAGTATGTATACAGGGAAAGTTTTAGATGTAGCAGTAATATCAATGTATTGTAGATGTCCACAAAAATATAAAGGTACACATGAAAATAATTGCAAAGCTAACTATAGTGGCAGTAGTGGAGGAATGGAAGTGGCTGGTGTTGCCAGTATATTCCAGCGTTCTGAGGCGTGTGATAAAGTGCGATATGTTAATTACCTTGGTGACGGTGATTCTAAAAGTTTCAAACATGTTCAAGGACTGAAGCCCTATGGTGATGATGTTGTAGTGCAGAAATTTGAGTGTATTGGACACGTACAGAAGCGAATGGGAACAAGACTTCGGCGACTGAAAGCTTCGTACAAAAAACAAAAACTCAGTGATGGTAAAGGGTTGGATGGGAAGGGAAGGTTAACTGACAGTGTAATTGACAAAATACAGAACTATTATGGAATGGCTATTAGGCAAAATACACAAAGTGTCGACGAAATGAAGAAGGCTGTTTGGGCTCTTTTTTTTCATACTTCTTCAACCGATGAAAATCCCCAACATAGCTTGTGTCCCAAAGAAGAAGACAGTTGGTGTAAATATAACAAAGGATTGCTAACTGGTGAAGTGTACACTCATAAGCATAGTCTGCCTCATGCAATAATGGAGGTGATAAAACCTATTTTCAGAGACTTAGCAGCACCTGAACAGTTGAAAAAGTGTATTCACGGAAAAACTCAAAACCCCAATGAAAGTGTAAATAGTGTTATATGGTCGAGAATCCCCAAGACTGTATTTGTTGGAATAGAAACACTTCACTTTGGTGTGTATGATGCTGTTGCGACTTTCAATGATGGCAATATTGTAAGGTGCAAGGTATTTAGAAATATGGGAATGAAGATAGGTTCTAACATGGTACGAGCGATGCTTGCTTTAGACAAGGAACGCCTTCGGGCTGCAGACAGGGCTGTAAAGAGTCTAGAAATACAAGCAAGAGTAAACTGGAGGAGGAACAAGAGGAAGCTGGAGGAGGAGGAGTTTGCAGAGAATGAAGATAATCCATCCTATGGACCTGGAATGCACTAAAAAGTTAATCCAATCTTTGTCGCTCGATTCCCAAAACTTTTATTTTCTCATACTAATTACATGTTTTCTAAGAATCTTCCAAACATATTTGTTTCAAACTTTCAGTAAATGTTACACAATACCTTCTGCATAATTTAACACAGCCTTTTTCCAAAAAACTGTATATTTTTGAATATATAAATAAAAAATTGCAAAAAAATGTTGTGAATTTTCATTACAATTGAAAAAAAATCATCTTTAATAACTGAACTAAAATTTTGTAAAATACCTATGTTAAGTTGTAGCCCATATTCCAATAAATAATCTGTAAAAAGTTCAACTTCCTACCTCAAATACTTTGTGAGGAAAGATGTAATTTATAAGCGTTATTTTAACATTGCAAGCATAGGGCGTTCCGGAGCCCCTTAAGAGACTGTTTTCGCTACTTCCGACCTGATCATGTAAGTGCAGGAAAGTTGTGGAATGTTTTCAAAGAGATAGTATCAACAGCAATTGAGAGATATATACCACATAAACTAATAAGTGATGGTACTGATCCCCCATGGTACACAAAACGGGTCAGATCGTTGTTGCAACGAAAAAAGCATACCAAATTTAAAAGAACGCAAAATCCCCAAGATTGGCAAAGTTTTACAGAAGTTCGAAATATAGCGCGTACTTCAATGCGAGATGCTTTCAATACTTTCCATAACGAAATTCTGTCTCGAAATCTGGCAGAAAACCCAAAGAGATTCTGGTCATACATAAAGAACACCAGTGGTAAGACGCAATCAATACCTTCACTGCGCGATAACAACGATGAAGTCACTGATGACAGTGCCCCTAAAGCACAGTTATTAAAATCGGCTTTCCGAAACTCCTTCACCAAAGAAGACGAAGTAAATATTCCTGAATTCCATTCAAGAATAACTGCCAAGATGAGAAACATAGAAGTAGATATCCTCGGTGTAACAAAGCAGCTTAAATCATTTAATAAAGGCAAGGCCTCCGGTCCAGATTGTATACCAGTCAGATTCCTTTCAGAATATGCTGATAAAACAGCTCCATATTTAGCAATTATACACAACCACTCGCTCACAGAAAGATCCGTACCTAAAGACTAGAAAATTGCTCAAGGCACACCAATACCGCCGCGCGGGATTAGCCGAGCGGCCTAAGGCACTGCAGTAATGGGCTATGCTGCTGGTCCCGGCGGAGGTTCGAGTCCTCCCTCGTGCATGGGTGTGTGTGTTTGTCCTTATGATAATTTAGGTGCAATAGTGTGGAAGCTTAGGGACTGATGACCTTAGCAGTTAAGTCCCATAAGATTTCACACACATTTGAACATTTTGAATACACCAATACCCAAAAAGGGAAGTAGGAGTAATCCGCTGAATTACGGGCCTATATCACTAACGTCGATTTGCAGTAGGGTTTTAGAACACATACTGTATTCGAACATTATGAAGTACCTCGAAGAAAACGATTTATTGACACATAGCACGGATTCATAAAATATTGTTCTTGGGGAAACACAACTAGCTCTTTATACTCATGAAGTAATGAGTGCTATCGACAGGGGATGTCAAATTGATTCCACATTTTTAGTCGATCTGAGTAGCCGTCTTAGATTGTTTGCAGATGATGCTGTCGTTTACCGTCTTGTAAAGTCATCAGGTGATCAAAACGAATTGCAAAATGATTTATATAAGATATCTCTATGGTGCGAAAAGTGGCAATTGACCCTGAATAAAGAAAAGTGTGAAGTTATTCACATGAGTACTAAAAGAAATCAGCTAAATTTCGATTACGCGGTAAGTCACACAAATCTGAAGGCTTTAAATTCAGCTAAACACTTAGGGATTACAATTACAAATAACCTAAATTGCAACGATCACATAGATAATATTGTGGGTAGAGCAAACCGTAGATTGCGATTCATTTGCAGAACACTTAGAAGGTGCAATAGGTCTACTAAAGAGACTGTTCACACCACGCTTCTCCACCCTGTTCTGGATCATTGCTGTGCGGTGTGGGATCCGCATCAGGTGGGACTGACGGATGACATCGAAAAAGTACAAAGAAGGGCAGCTCGTTTTGTATTATCGCGAAATGGGGGAGATAGTGTCACAGACATGATACGTGAGTTGGAGTGACAGTGATTAAAACAAAGGCGTTTTTCGTTGCGACGGGATCTTCTCATGAAATTTCAATCACCAGTTTTCTGCTCAGATTGCGACAACATTCTGTTGGCCTCCCACCTACATAGGGAGAAATGATCATCACAATAAAATAAGAGAAATCAGGGCTCACACAGAAAATTTTAAGTGCTCGTTTTTCCCGCGTTGCGTTCGAGAGTGGAACGGTAGAGAGACAGCTTGAAGGTGGTTCATTGAACCCTCTGCCAGGTACTTTACTGTGAAAAGCAGAGTAATCACGTAGATGTAGATGTAGATATTACCCTGTTGCCACAATGTAAGGACTAAACCGTCTGAATTACACTTTAAGACTTCGGCGCACGATACTTTTACAAAAAGAAAAAAATCGTTAATAAAAGACATTTATCGAAACAAGGTTGTTTAAAGACAATTGCAGTTAAAAGACGTATTGTGCAGGCTCGACATGGCGTATAGTGGAGATAAATCCTCGACAAATGAGTGATGTGGAGGCTGCACACACCACTTAAAAACTGATGGATTGCTCTACCACTATAATGCGACGATAGACTCCAAAAAATGTTAATAAAAGAGAATTTCCAAAACAGGTCAATCCACGTTTATGATTTCAGTAGGAATGTGTAGGTACTGCACAATATCAATGTTTACAGCGTATTCACTACATTAACTGACATTAATATTTTTGTCTGAGTTTTGAAATCTTTACTGCAGACTAAGGAACTAAACGTTGTAATTGTTTCCGAATATATTTACTTGGAATTAACAAGTCGCGTTTCTTTTCCTAGGTATCGAAGGACTTACGGCGGTAGTAGCACGTTGTTGTTAGAAGACGGCACATTTGTCTTCTGGAACCATCACCCATATCTGCGCACTCCTTCCATTCCTCTTAAATGCAGAATGACGATCCGTAGCCAAAGTGTTGATCGTTTGCCAGGGCTTGTTAGTGTGAACCGTTGCTTTGATGGATCTGTTCCCGGAGCGTTGCGTTCAGCCTGTGCGACTGGTACATAGAGAGTCAATTTTTGATCATCGGGACTAACACAGCTATAGGGAGAGAACTACAACTGTTTACACTCCGCTAGATCATCACTTGTTTTACCTGCTATGATTTTTTTTTTTTGTAAGAAAAGTTGCTTGAGCATGTTTTCAAACAAACTTTACAGTTTTAGAGAAACACTCAAGATGACGTCTATTAGGTCAAACTTGTAACTTTCACCTATTTTTTGTATCTATGACTATCGATGACTTCTGGTGATTATTAGTCTTGAGATGGTAAGGGATGATGATAAAACACTGAATAAAATTTCGTCCTTATGAGCACAGAAGAAAGCCTTTGCTATGTGTGAAGAATAGTGTGAGTGCACGATGGCTATTGGGGGCGACTGCGTGTAACTTTCCTGCATTTTTCGGGCAGAAATCACAACACACGCGCCTGGAGGGCGCGCACTTGTATCTGAAGGCTATGTTCCGTCATTCAGAATGATCGAACCCCTGGAATTGGCGCTTTAGTATTTACAGATCGCACCTACAGGGTGCTTGAAGTGAAATGATTGCTGAAGCAGTGATGAGTAGATCAATCCAGGGCAATAGTGGGGCAAGAATGGTAAACAAGGATCATCGTAGAACGACAGCACCATAAAACGATCGTAGGCTTGTTCGACTATCTCTAACGAACAGGCGGATGACGACAACTGAAACCCGAGTGTCACCACGAAACGCGGAGAAAACATCACTGAAAGATGGGTTGAGATCCCGTATTGTCACTCGCCGTTTACCGCTGAGACCATTACCACAGACAACAGAGACTTCCACGGTATGAGTCAACTGGGAAACTGAATGGCATTCTGTGCTGTTCAGCGATGAGTGTGGCTTCCGTTTGTGGAGTTCAGATAGAAGATAACGTTTTTGTAGGCTATCTGGGAAAGGTCAAAAGAAGCAGCAATTTTCGAAACCCATTCCTCTTCAACTCTTTGAGTCATCTGAAGAGCTATAAGATGTAGCTACAAGACTGTCTTGACAACTATGGAAGAGGGGTTTGTGATGCAGTGAGTTCGTCAAGCACATAGTGCATGTGGCGAGGTCATATCGTCTGTCCAGACAGTACACACCACAAAGGGACTGAGAATAATAAAATTAATTCTTTAATTCTGGTCACAGATTCCATCTCCCACTAAGATTCCGAGTTAATCGATACTAAATAAAGACCGGTCGTTCAATTAATTAATAAGTCGTCAATCTGAACTGCTAAACTAGTTTTCTCAAGGCACTACCTACGTAGAGGATCATCTGCTGGAGGGCGCAGGATAATTTTGGCATTCCCTGTTTATGTCACGTAGAAAACACTGAAGGTGGAGAAATCTAGCTTGGTTCCTTGGCGTAATTTCGAATCATCACTGAAGCCACGCGGTGTGGGAGACATACAAGGTCTCCTTCATTCTGGCAATTTGCGCAAGTTCGGGCCAGCCAACTCTAAAGCAAGAACTTGGCCGTTCCAGTCGGTCAGAACGGCAGGAACCGTTTCACGTCCAGTTTCTGCTAGGTTGGCTACGAAGACCTTTTCGTATACCGCCGAAGTGCACTGCAGTTCTTCGACAGAATTTTTGAATAGTCCGGGAAGCAGTTGTCCATCCCATTCGGTTTGCAGCCACTAATGGCGTCGACATCGCGAGCTTCATCTTGCGGTAGTTACCGACTTTTTGAGGCAAGTGTTGTCTTCTAATATGTTGGGAGTAGCCTTGTATTAACCATCCGTGAGTTGCTAGTGATGTTTCCAATTAAGAATCACACTACAACAACGGTGGCTGCGGCTTATACTCGTATTTGTACTGCGAGATAGCGGCACTGTAAATCGATATATATAGTGTGGTCAAGTTTATTGTCCAACCCCTGTTACTGTGAGCACATTCTTGACCCATGACTAGATTCTTTGTTATGGTGATTCCCCTTAATACATTTTGGGCTTTCTTTAGGGACTGGTCGTTATTCTGAAGACATTTTTGGTTGTGTGAATTTTTTTGCCTTTTGACTTGTCCTACTGCAAGTCCATTGATCGTCTAACGGCTGCTTTATTGTAAGTGATACGTGCCATGTATGGAAGCGAAACGTGGACGAAAAATGGTTTAGACAAGAAGAGAATAGACGCTTTCGAAATGTGGTGCTACATAAGAACGCTGAAGATTAAATGGGTAGATCACGTAACTAATCAGGAAGTTTGAATAGAATTGGGGAGAAGAGGAGCTTGTGGCACAACTTGACTAGAAGAAGGGATCGTTTGGTAGGACATGTTCTGAGGCATCAAGGGATCACCAGTTTAGTATTGGAGGGCAGCGTGGAGGGTAAAAGTCGTAGAGGGAGACCAAGAGATGAATACACTAAGCAGATTCAGAAGGATGTAGGCTGCAGTAGGTACTGGGAGATGAAGAGGCTTGCACAGGATAGAGTAGCATGGAGAGCTGCATCAAACCAGTCTGAGGACTGAAGACCACAACAACAACAACACGTTAGGAGACTTATGACATGGCTACCTTCCTGTGTCATTTCTGAATAGATGCACTGTCAGTCCTTGGTGACTCTCATTGGTCTATAGCTTACCTGCTGTCCCTTTAATCAGTTCTTTACTAGGATACGAAACAGCTGCTGTAGGAAACGATGTCGGACGCCTGGAACAGATCAGCAGGGCAGTGATCTACTAGGGAACAATGGTAGCTGGTACAATTAATTCAGCCTCTCGAGAGGAGAGATCACAGAGACCCCAGCAATAGGTACAGCTATTGTCCCAACCAACACACACGCTAAGGCGGAATGGTAAACCCTGATGCCATATCCTTCATGAGCAGGCATATTCCAGCAGGACATTGCAAAACCCCTGATTGCAGTATAGTACACAAAGGCCTTGATAAACGCACGGGTTTTTGATTGGCCTTCCTGGTTCCCTGATTTATCTTCCACAGAGCATGTCTGGGATGTCTGCCTCCAGCCAGCAATATTCATGGAATGACATAGCATTTGTTTCATTCGTGGCAGAACGTGTCAAGATGATAAGGGAAAGCTATTTGCTTCCATGCCACAAAGAAAGAAAAGAAAAATATGTTCATGTCTGTTGGGGTCACTCCTAAAATTGACGTTGAGGCTGAACATCAGTTCCGAATGAAATGAAAGATTAATTCTTTAAAACCTGTGATATGATGTAAATTTCAACAAAATTTGATAATAATGGATTGGTGCTATATGGTGTAAGTCTTACAACTTCCATCAATGTAGAAATAACACGTGAGGATCTAGCAGTGAGGCCATTCGATATCAGCGGCAGGACACGTTTCACGCCTCCCGCTTTCACACACACACACACACACACACACACACACACACACACATACACTCAGATTACATCGACTCGTCCGATTTCATTTGCTCAGCGGTATCGAGGCAGCTGGTGTAAAGTTATCCGGCACCGACACGTCTACGTAACACGACGCAAAGCTCTAGGGGAGTGTGGGTAGCTAGTGACGTTAGGGAGTGCGGAAAACATCAAAGACAGCTCAGCGGCACAGGGACACGACGGATGGGCTAGCGCCACGCCTGCCAGAAGATTACACCTCACGAAGGAGGGGGGGGGGGGGGGGCGGAAACAGTGGACACTGAGCATGCGTAAGTGCTGCTGTTGTATATGCATCTGTTCCTTAGGGAACTGTATTACCTTTTAAGAGGATTAAGTTCGAGGTAAAT
This sequence comes from Schistocerca nitens, assembly GCF_023898315.1. Classification (NCBI taxonomy): domain Eukaryota; kingdom Metazoa; phylum Arthropoda; class Insecta; order Orthoptera; family Acrididae; genus Schistocerca; species Schistocerca nitens. Next base: position 361,758,601 of record NC_064619.1, read on the forward strand.
TGTGTACTGGACTCATATTCAATGAATTTTATTAACGTCAGAGTAACTAGATGCAGAAATTCATCGAATGCTAGGTTTCACTTTTCTTTGTATTTGTGGTACAGGTATTGAATATATACTCATGAACCAAAAATTTATGACCGCATGTTTAACAGCGTGTTGGTTCTCCTTTCCAACGCAATACAGCAGCGATGGTTCACATCTACATCATACTCCGCAAGCTACCTAATGGTGTGTGGCGGAGAGTACTTTCGGTAACACTATCTGATCCCTCCAACCCTGTTCCAGTCGTGAGCACTGCGTGGGAGGAATGATTGTCTGTAAGTCTCTGCATTGGCTCTAATTTCTCGAATTTTCTCCTCGTGGTCAACACGCGAGACGTATGTGGGGTAAGTTATATGTTGTCTGACTCCTCGTGACAAGTGTTGTCCCGAAATTTCAATAGTAACTCTCTACGTGATGCACAACGCCTCTCCTGTAACGTCTGCAGGTGGAGTTTGTTTAGAAATTCCATAACGCTCTCTCGCCAGCTAAACGATCCCGTGACGAAACGCGCCGCTCTTCGTTGGATCTTCTCTATCTCCTCTATCGGTCCTACCTGGTAGGGATCCCAAGTAGATGAACAATACCCAAGAATCGGGCATACAAACGCCTTCTAAGCCACTTCTTTCGTGAATGAGTTACATTTCCTTAAGATTCATCCGAGGAATCTCAGTCTGGTGTCTGCTTTTCCCACTATCTGTTTTATATGTCCATTGCACTTAAGGTCGCTCTAGATAATTACGCCTAGATATTTTACGGCAGTCGCTGTCTCCAACTGTTTGTCATCAGTAGTGTAGCAGTGCAGTAGTGGGTTTGTTTTCCTTTGTACGTGCAATACGTTACATTTATTTACATTCAGGGTCAACTGTCAGAGATTGCACCAATCATCAGTTCTCTGCAGGTCGTTCTGCAAATTCTTACTATCTTCTGGCGTTGCTACGTTGGTATACACATCATCTGTGAGTAGCCTTAAAGAGTATCCGACACTTTCTACTAGATCATTTATGCGCCATGTGATCAAAAGTATCCGGATACGTGGCAGAAAACGGCTTACAAGTTTATGGAGCCCACCATCGGTAATGTTGGAAATCAGTATGGTGTTGACCCACGTTTAGCCTTGATGACAGCTCCCACTCTCGCAGACATAAGTTCAATCAGATGCTGGAAGGTTTCCTGGTGAATAGCAGCTCATTCTTCACGGAGTGCTGCACTGAGGAGAAATATCGATGTCGATCGGTGAGGCCTAGCACGATGACGGCGTTCCAAAACATCCCAAAGGTATTCTGTAGGATTCAGTCAGGACTCTGTGCAGGCCAGTCCATTACAGGGATGTTATTGTTGCCGGTCTCGGCGGCCGTGCGGTTCTAGGCGCTGCAGTCCGGAACCGCAGGACTGCTACGGTCGCAGGTTCGCATCCTGCCTCGGGCATGGATGTGTTTGATGTCCTTAGGTTAGTTAGGGTTAAGTAGTTCTAAGTTCTAGGAGACTGATGACCTAAGATGTTAACTCCCATAGTGCTCAAAGTCATTTGAACCATTTGATGTTATTGTCGTGTAACCACTCCGCCAAAAGCCGTGCGCTATGAAGAGGTGTTCGATCGTGTTGAAAGATGCAATCGCCATCTCCGAATTGCTCTTCAACAGTGGGAAGCAAGAAGGTGCTTAAAACGTCAATGCAGGACTGTGCTGTGATAGTGCCGTGCAAAACAACAAGGGGTGGAAGCCCCATCTATGAACAACACCGTAGTACCACCGCTGCAGAATTTTACTGTTGGCACTACACACGCTGGCAGATGTCTTTCACCGGGCATTCGCCATACCCTCATTCTGCCATCGAATAGCCACATTGTGAGTCCACACAACGTTTTTCCACTATTCAATCGCCCAGTGTTTACGCTCCTTACACCAAGCGAGGCGTCGTTTGACATTTACTGGCGTGATGTGTGGCTTATGAGCAGCCGCTCGACCATGAAATCCAAGTTCTCTCAACTCCCTCCTAACTGTCATAGTGGATCCCGATGCACGTTGAAATTCCTGTATTATGTTCTGGATAGATGTCTGTCTGTTACACATTATGACCCTCTTCAACTGTCAGAGGTCTCTGTCAGTCAGCAGACGAGGTCGGCCTTTACGCATTTGTGCTGTACGTATTCCTTCACGTTTCCACTTCACTATCACATCGGGAACAGTGGGGCTAGGGATGTTTAGGAGTGTGGAAATCACGCATACAAACGTATGACGCAAGTGACACTCAGTCACCTGACCACGTTAGTAGTTCGTGAGTTATGCGTAGCGCCCCATTCTGCTCTCTCACGATGTCTAATATCTACTGTGGTCACTGATATGGAGTACCTGACAGTAGGTGGCACCACAATGCACCTAGTATGAAAATCCTAGGTTTTAGGGGGTGCTCGGATACTTTTGATCACATAGTGTATATATACTGTAAACAGAAACGGTGCTATCACACTTCCCTGTGGTACTCCTGATATTATCTTTACATCTGTCGATTTTCTTCCTTTAAGAGCGATGTGTTGAGATCTATCTGCAAGAAAGTCTTGAATCCAATCGCAAAACTGAACGATTTTTTTTTCATTAACTAGCAATGCGGAACGGTGTCAAATGCCTTACTGAAATCAAGGAACACGGTATCTACCTGAGCGCCGATGTCCACTGCGCTGTGGACCTCATGGAGGAACAGGGCGAGCTGAGTTTCGCAAGATCTCTATATGTGGAATCCATGTTGATTTTTATGGAAGAGATGTTCATTTTCCAAAAACGTCATAATTCTTGAGCATAAAACATATTCCATAATTCTACAACAGATTGACGTGAACGATATAGGTCTATAATTGTGTGGATCTGTCTTACGGCCTTTCTTAAAAACGGGAATGACCTGTTCTGTTTTGAAGTCGTCAGCTACCTTTCGATGCTCAAGCGAGCTACAATAAATTACGACTGGAAGGGGAGCAAATTCTTTCGCATAATCTTGATAGAATCTAATAGGTATCTCCTCCGGTCCTGGCGCCTTTCCATTACTAGGCGATTGTAGGTACTTTGCAGTTACGCGATCGGTTACCTCAATATCTGCCATTTCGACGTTCCCACGACGATTGGAAGGAGGGACAGTGGTGAAACAACTTCGGAAGACTGAATTCAGTATTTCGGCCTTCTCTCTATTATCTCCCGTTTCGGTACCGGTGTGGTCGCTGAGAGAATGAATAGATGATTTTGACCCACTTATTGATTTTACATACGTCCAAAATCTCTTGGCGTTTTTACTCAGGTCGGTTGACATCGTCTTTCTTTCAAAATCATTGAAGGCATCTCTCATTGCTGACCTTTTTGCTTCGTTCAGTTTTTGTTTCTCAGCTATGTTTTTACTTCTCTTGAATCTGCGAAGTACATATTTTCTGTTTCTTGATTTTGACTAAAACCTCAGTCCATTTTCAAACCATCCGTGCTATAATGTGAAAAGTACATGCGATAGTCCATGTACAGAAACTGCCCTTGCATTACTCAAAGCGGTATACGGCCGACTTAACTACAGAAAAACACACCGCAAAGGAGGGACATTAGAGAACTCTCTAGAGTCCGTCTTATGTGGTGTATTCTGCTGTTGTACAGTTGCCAAAGGCTGTTAAGAACGTCGTCCTTTTGTTCATTGCACTACGAACTGTCGTTTTAGACCGCGAAATGTGTGGAAATCAATGTCCCAGGGAAAGGGATGGCTTCACCGAAGTCCTTCTTGCAAACCCCTGATGCCTTTTCTTGCAGATTCTGAGCGGCGTTGTATCTGAACTGTTTTCCTCGGCGTATTTCAACGCTGGGCGTCGTGACTCTGACCTGCATCGCAGAGGGGTCAGAAGACGGGGTGAAACGTGTGTAAGAGGCGCTGTGAAGACCTTCCGATCATATGACGCGCCCACGGCGGCATGGGCAGAATTGTGGTGAAATTTGGTGCTAGTGTGACGTCATTTACTTTATTTACACGTCACATGCACTGCTGCACTCTGGTCATTTCTCCGCCTGTATTAGCACCTTGCTGTTCGAAGCGTCGTCGAGCGCGAGGCTTACGTTGCAAGGCGCCACGCTTTTGCACCTTTACAGAGGGAGGTTGTAGGCAACTTTGAGCGAAATTTAAAACTTATACGTTGGAATCGGAGACAATTACGGCATTTCGAAAAAGTGACCCTTTAATTGTATTGCGCAGAAACAAACCTATAAAAATAATAAAAAAGCAGCTGAATTTCCACGCATTACTTATTTATAACGGTAACTATGTAAACGTGTAATATCGCTGAACTGCTGTCATCTAAGTTGTCAGAAAAACAGCGTACATGGAAACCAAGTAAAATCAGGTATACATCTCCACTTTACACCTAAGCAGAAAATAGTAATTCTAAAAGAGACAGGATATGACGGCAACGGTATTAGATGTAAGGTAAAATCACTCCAAGATGTATTATAATCTTTCTGATCGTGTTACACACCATTAAATTAAGACCATCGCTTTTTAATGTATGTATTGAACCCCTGATGATGGCAATATGCTGAAATGAGCTCATTGTGAATGATCTGTAAAATATGAAATAAAAACAACTTACAGAGCAGTGTAGCTGGTTGATATTCATAATAATCATGTCATAAAAAGACATATTTTCACTGCGGACCCCAAAGAACAAAAGTATTTAATTCTGTTGGACAGTGTAATTCAATACGATGAAAACCTCTTTTCGAGTTCATCGTATTCCCATGAATGTTTATTTTGCGTACTTCAGCGTCTTGCGCAACAGCAATATCACGCGACGTAGATATTAAATTAAATATAGTTTATATATTCTTGGAGTACCGATTGACATTAATATGTATTAAGACGTAGTGAGCTAAATTACAAAACACATATGCAGATAAATACCAGAAATTCAGCTAAGTGAAACAACATCATCGAAGATTTTTTTATGGAGGCTACGTACTGTGGTAAAACCGGAACGGAAGAGAATATAACCATTTGCGATGTGGTGCTACATAAGAACAAAGTGAACTGATAAGTAATAAGGAGGTTCCACGTAGAATCGGCGAGGAAAGGAATACATGGAAAACACTGCCAAGAAGAAGGGGTGGGGTGCTAGGACATGTGGTAAGATATCAGGGAATAAATTCCAAGGTACTAGAGCGTAAGAACTGTAGGGGAAGACAGAGATTAGAATACATCCAGAAAATAATTGGGGACGCCGACTACAAGCGGAGAGGAATTCATGCGTGCCGCATCAAACCAGTCAGAAGGGTGTTTCTTAGGATTCCGTATCTCGATCGGCAAGAAATGGAATCCATACAGGATCACTTAACTGTTCATTTGTATGCCAGTCACGAGCACCTTACCTCACAAACGGTAGAGGTAACACGTTGAAATTTATGTTAAGTATTCAACTGTATGTCCATTGGTGTTAAAACATTTAAGCTTCTGAGTCAATTCAATCAAAAGATACGGGCATTGATATTCGCAAGCACTTTCATCAAAACCTAAAGAACACCCCCGTTGACCGAGAATCATGAAATTTGGCAAGAAGCAAAGTTTCACAATACAGCTAATGGAAAAAATCCGAGAATTGTTAGTTTGTAATTATATCACACGAAAAAATATTTTTTGACATTTGCTATTCGTTCGTCTGTCTCTCCGCTTGTTAACACCTTGTTTCTTCAGGAACTGGTAGACATTTCAAGTTCATATTTGTATTACATACTAAGATCTACGATCCATTGGCGGTGTAATTAATCATTTTCGAATTTCTTTCTACCTACACTTGTACTTTGAAACCTTGAGTTTTTTCTAAATTTTATGATTCTAGGGCAACGCAAAGTTCCTATAGGTGTTCACGAGTGAGTTTGTGAGACATAAATGCAACAGGCAGTTAGCATAGCAAAGTAAACTAATAAAATAAATGAAAAATTACAATGTTAAATGCGATATTACACAAAGCACACAGTTAAAAGTTAAAACTAAACAATTCTTGGAAGTCTTGGAATACCTGGGGTCCATATCGCACCTTCATCGATATTGATAACAAGTAAAAATTGTCAAGATTTTCGAATGCCGGGTTGGATGAACCATCTACACACATAACTGTGTACGGAATCCTCGGTGCACGAGTGCTACTCGCGCTTATCCGTATTTAAAAAAAAAAAAAATTGGTAACTCGTAATTTACGCAACTATTGACGAGGTCCTTTTAATATCTGGTCTTGTTCTCTTAGCAATTTTTTGTGCCATGGGATGAAAAATACAGCAGTTTGGTGCATTGTGTATTATTGAAAATGCATAAACGACATTTATACCTTAAACTAGCAGTTGATTAGTAATTTGAACGTAGCTATGTTCTGGATAACAATTTCTTTGATAACCGTAGGAGGCGAATACTACTTGAGGTTGAGGATTTTAATCATCTCCTCAACTGACATGGAATTGTCAGTATCGAATAGGTCGAGAGTGGAAACATGTTTCCTAAAAGAAAGAGCATTTCTACACAACTATTGACAGAGTCCTTTAGGCCTCGTTTTATTCTTTCATGTGTTATCTGTGTAATGGGACGAAACTTGGAATACCGCCGATGTACGTCCGATGTTTGCGCTGCTGAAGGGGAGAGATTAAGAGAATACTGATGAGGCTGATGTATGTTTTGTGAGTGACAGTTCATGTGTTGTGAAGCAGTAGTTCCGAAGGGGGCTCCATGGCAAGAAATAAAGATATTAGTGAAGTGACTACTAATTAGGAACGTCACACAACAGTAGAGAATAAAGTTACCTAACTTCAGAATTCCGAAGCAAGAATTCCGAACAGTGTACCAAAGAATAGTTTCCCTTTGCTTGTTCTGGATTGTCCCTCGTAGATGAGTTTCTCGAATTGTCTGTCCCACTCGCTGAACAAGGTGATCGGTTGACAATCACTTCCTTCCCTGATCACTTGCACCATGAACGTTTGTACATCCTTATTCGAAGTCCTTGCATCATTGCTGCAATTTGCTGTCACATATGACAGATACATTACGTGGGGTGCATGAAATCAAGTGGAACCCCTCAGCATGAAGAAATCGAATGACAGCATGCACTTCACACTTTGTGGGAGACTGTTGTTCTAGGCATCTTTATGTGTCCGCTGCGCTCTCAGAACTGAATAATGCGACGTGATGCGATCGACGGCATACTAGAGAGACTGCGCAACATATCTGGCAATAGTTCATCTGATTTTCACTGTGGTTTTAATTTCACGGCCAATAGGGTGTCAAAGAATAGTCCTCATATAAATCTTAACAATATAATTTTCAGAAAAACTGAGTAATTAGATCGCTTTCACCACACCATATTATTCCGCAGGAAATGAGTTCTTTGCTTGTTTGTAGAATGTAATAAAGTTTTAGTATTAATGTGTCATTTCTCTGTGTATGTCAAAGATACGCAAACGACGAGAACACGGCAAGTACCATAACCCGATTTCGCAGAAACTTCGCCCAGCTGCAGAGGGGTCAAAATAATCGAAAACGTGTTTCGGCTTATCAATAGATACTCGACCGTTTCTAAAAAACGACGGTCAAAGCTTTCAAGGTGCTCTACGGGTCTTTTAAGAACTAATAAGACTGAAGCGGTACACAGGGGTTAGCGTGGCGCATTCATACTTACCGCCCCATGTTCAAAATCCGGTTATTACATTTATTTTGGTTTTTCATTTATATACCCATGTGCCCAGAAGAAAACTACATGAATGTTTTCCAATGTATATTGACAAAGCGGTGTTCTTATTCGTCTTCTAATTGTATGTCTGAGGAATGAATTTGAGAAAACAATAAATGAATGAAGAAGTTATTTGAAATTGATTCCGATAGTGTATCTTGATTCATAATCAATTGCAAGCGCTAGTTTTCGGAAAAGTGAACCGTTGTGTGTGATTTGCCGCGAAATTATTGCCAACGCGTGAAATCTGCAGCAATGTTAACGATGTTTCTTTCCGGCGTGGGATTCATACGAAAAATGTCACTCTGGCTAACCTGCCTTCCCGCGATGCACGTGGTGTTTGAAATTTCTGTGTTTCGAATGTTACTTCGATCGGTATCATCCAAGGGAATGCACTAACTCTTCCTGAAGAATTGACATAAGATTAGAACATAAGAAGTAATATAAGCATGAAAGATAAGAATATGAGAATTTATAAAGATTGTAACCCTAGGGAATACCATTCAAACATATATAATAAATATATGCCACTTGCTGTGAGATCCAATTGTAGTTTTACATTTAATATAACACCCTTGTAGCCCCCACCTGAAAAAGAAACATTCGTGTAGTAACTTTCTACGGATATGGGTAGACAAATGAAAAAATAAAAATAAAATAAATAAAGCAATATCAAAAAGCTGGGCAATGGCGGATAGTTCCAAATGAAGTGGTATACAGAGAACTGGAGCCCATCACTGATACTATACGAAAGAAAAGGATCTCTTTTTGTGGTCACATTCTGAGGACACCAGAAACCAGATTATCAAGGAAAATTATTGAGAAACTCTGGAAGTTGAAACAACAAGGAGGATGGCTTAAGGAAATAAGAGAGGATATGGAAGAACTGGAAATAACCCTGGATGATTTGCAGAACAAAACGCCAAATTTAAAGAAGTTGAGGGACACAGAAATAAGATTTAAACCAAAAATTGACAAACGACATACAATGAAAAGGGTATTTACAGATGAGGAACGACGAAAAGCATCGGAACGAATGAAGAGATACTGGGCCACTCGGAAGGGGAAAATACCAAAGAAGAGGACCAGAAATGATTGACTGAAGTGGTCCAATGAGGCCGTAAAAGCAGAAGAAGAAGAAGAAGAAGAAAGCAATAATCGGATTACGAATACCGAGTACAGAAACGAAAATTCGCTAAGCTACCCACTGTCCTGCCATTTCAGATGAAGTTTTTGCGCTCTTAAAGGCACGTACAGTACCTCGAAAACTCTGACCGTCGTTTTTTCAGAAACAGTCGAATATCTACGGATAATCCGAGGCACGTATTCGCCTATTCCGACTCCACTTACACCGAACAAATTTTCTAAGAAATTGCGCTATGGCACGTGTCATGTTCTCCTCGTAAGTATAGACTATGCTCTAAATGGTCCTAACCTGTGAGTGACTGCACAGAGTCCATTTGACATTCAGGTAGAAAGAAAATGAAGTCGTTTGGAACTGAAAGTAGGAAGAAATGATTCTACGCTCCAAAACGCATCACAGAGTTAACATTGTCTGAAATTTGATGCCTGAATGATCTGTTACGATAGATTGGGTATTTCAATCTCCGTCGCAGTTATTGATTAAACATTTACTATTGAACGGATCGATTACGCAAACTGAACAGATGGACAGAGTTGAATGTTCTACCGTCTGTATATACAGACTGATCTCATGAACTGTCATGAGCTGTGGTAATGTGTTTTATAGCAAATACTGACTGGAGCGTCTGGGACATACGAAACGGTGTTTCACACGGTGTTTCAAAAATACTTTTACAAAGTCTTGGTACAGATTCCGTAGACTGAGACAAGAAAAAAGTTCATATAAACATTCGTCGGAAAATAATTCCTTTCCGAGCTATTGAAGAAAGTTGTCGTTCACCGCCTTTCCATGTACAACCCAACAATTTCACATATCTATGCACCTATTTGAGTCATTGTTTTATAGATGGCGTTTTGTTGCCAAGGAGACTTGTTTACGTACTTCATTCGTGTGTTTTCAAATTGTACATTGGGTATTTGTACCACAGATATTTGTACTACAGATAGTGAATTAAGGCCGAAATTGCAGTAGTGGAAGTAAAAAGTTTAACAGTCACTGGCGTAAATATGATGTTCAAAAATGGCTCTGAGCGCTATGGGACTTAACATCTGAGGTCATCAGTCTCCTAGAACTTAGAACTACTTAAACCTAACTAACCTAAGGACATCACACACATCCATGCCCGAGGCAGGATTCGAACCTGCGACCGTAGCAGTCGCGCGGTTCCAGACTGTAGCGCGTAGAGCTGCTCGGCCACTCCGGCAGGCATAAACATGATGTCTTTCAAAACATTTTACATGACTGTGAATCCCAGTTATGAAAAGTTAACTAACTGTACTCCTTTCAAACGTGGTAGAAAATTCATTTCGTGAGCAGGCAGTGATGATTTGTATGTACGGCCATGCGAATGGCAATGGCCACGAGGCTACACAGCTGTATCAGTTGGCGTTTCCAGACCGAAAACAGCCGAGTCATCCAACCGCTGGTGCTGTGTATGTCACAATGACATGACAGGATCCGTAGCATCACAGCCTTTTGACCGAGCAAGATCACGTGTTGTTCATAAGCCTGACCAGGAAGAGCACATTCTATGGGCCATCGAAGAAGGTACAAGTATCAGCACGAGACAAATGCCCCCAGTATGTCGTAAATGTCCAAGTTCAGTATGGAGGATACGTCACGAGCGTCGTGCATGCATATCATCTTCAGGGTGTGCAGGGCCTTATGTCTTCCAGCCACCCACTAAACGGCAACTTTTGCTGATGGATTGTTGCAAAAACTACCACTCCGTCGTTTGTCTATTCAGTTTTGTTTAGAGGCAGACAACGATTGGAAAAGATGGAATAATAAATTTCCGCAACCAGTACGTAAGGGCCGATCGCAATCCTCGTGCTGTATTGCAGGCCAGACAAAAGCATTAGTTTAAGATGAAGGTGGGGGCCGGCATTGTATGTGACTGCTGGGGTCACACGTTTTTCCTGGACGTGGTATAGGTGATTTCTACAGGAGATTTATTCAGAACACCCTCCAAGACCTAACAGAAAACGTGCCCCTGTAAATAAGGAGAAACATGTTATTTATGCATGATGGAGCTCCAGCACATGTCAGTCACAATGTTAGAGATGCAATGGCTGATATCTACCTTAATAGAGGAGGACCAGTTCTTTGGCCTGAGCATTCCCCTTACTTAAATCAGTCAGATCATCCATGGATGCACCTTAAAAATTGGTCTATGCAGCAAAGCACCCGGATGTAGAAACTCTTCATCGACGTGTCCTGGAAGCCTGCAAAACCACTCGAAACCGTCAGAAAGTATTTGAATGGGTGTGACAGTCCATGATTCGACGAGTGCATGTGTTCAGTAGAAGCGGAGAGCATTTATTATGAGCTTATGTGTTGATGTGCTCCAATTACCTGAATTGTACACTTTCTTTAATAACTCTAAAACTAAGGGGGGTTGGGTTGATTTGGGGGGAGGAGGCCAAACTGCGTGGTCATCGGTCTCAGCGGATAGGGAGGGATGGGGAAGGAAGTCGGCCGTGAACTTTCAAAAGAACCATCACGGCATTTGCCTGAGGCGATTTACGGAAATCACGGAAAACATAAATCAGGACGACCGGACGCGGAATTGAACCGTCGTCCTCCCGAATGCGAGTCCAGTGTGTCAACCATTGCGCCACCTCGCTCGGTGAAAATGAAGGATTTTAAGACATATTATATGAGATCTTTTTTTTTCTTGTTTTCCTGCAAGGTACCTGTCTCCGAAGCTTTTAACAATGTTATTGAAGCACTCTGTATATTTTAACGAACAGTGTTTCTCTCATAGGTGGTCAACAGTAAAATACTTGAACAATAGAAATGAAGTTGATAATTCTGTAACTAACATTCGTTATTATATAGTTGTAGTTATGGTTATGTATTTTTTTTGTCGTTAGTCTTCTGACTGGTTTGATGCTGCCCGCCACGAATTCCTCTCCTGTGCTAACCTCTTCATCTCAGAGTAGCACTTGCAACCTACGTCCTCAATTATTTGTTGGATGTATTCCAATCTTTGTCTTTCTCTTCAGTTTTTACCCTCTACATCTCCCTCCCTCTAGTACCATGGAAGTTATTCCCTCATGTATTAACAGATGTCCTATCATCCTGTCACTTCTCCTTATGAGTGTTTTTCTCATATTCTTTCCTCTCCGATTCTGAGCAGGACCTCCTCATTCCTTACCTTATGAGTCCACCTAATTTTCAACATTCGTCTGTAGCACCACATCTCAAATGCTTCGATTCTCTTCTGTTCCAGTTTTTTCACAGTCCATGTTTCACTACCATACAATGCTGTACTCAAGACGTACATTCTCGTAAATTTCTTCCTCAAACTAAGGCCGATATCTGATATTAGTAGACTTCTCTTGGCTTGGAATGCCCTTTTTGCCATAGCTAGCCTGGTTTTGATGTCCTCCTTGCTCCGTCCGTCATTGGTTATTTTACTGCCTAGTTAGCAGAATTCCTTAACTTGATCTACTTTGTGACCATCAATCCTGATGTTAAGTTTCTCACTGTTCTCATTCCTACTACTTCTCATTACCTTCGTCTTTCTTCGATTTACTCTCAATCCATACTCTGTACTCATTAGGCTGTTCATTCCGTTCAGCAGATCATGTAGCTCTTCTTCACTTTCACTCACAAGTCAGTATAGCAATGTCATGTCCGCAGCTCGTGGGGGTCGCGGAAGCGTTTTCGCTTCCCGAGCACGGGGTCCCGGGTTCGATCCCCGGCGGGGTCGGGGATTTTTCCTACCTCGAGATGACTGGGTGTTGTTGTGTCGTCTTCATCATCATCATTCACCCCCATTGCGGTCGGAAGAAGGCAATGGCAAACCACTTCCACTAGGACCTTGCCTAGTAAGGCGGCGCGGGCGGGGGTCTCCCGCGTCGCTCCCCTACGCTCTGTAAATAAGTATGGGACTCATCATCATCATCAGCAATGTCATCAGCGAATCGTATCATTGATATCCTTTCACGTTGAATTTTAATTCCACTCCTGAACCTTTCTTTTATTTCCATCATTGCTTCCCCGATGTACAGACTGAACAGTAGGGGTGAAAGGCTACATCCCTGTCTTACACCCTTTTCAAGACGAGCACTTCGTTCTTTGTTGTCCACTCTTATTATTCCCTCTTGGCTGTTGTACTTATTGTATATGACCCGTCTCTCCCTGTAGCTTACTCCTACTTTTTTTCAGTATTTCGAACATCTTGCACCATTTTACATTATCGAACGCTTTTTTCTGATCGACAATTCCTATGAACGTGTCATGATTTTTCTTTAGTCTTGCTTCCATTGTTAACCGCAACGTCAGAATTGTCTCTCTCGTGCCTTTACCTTTCCCAAAGCGAAACTCATCGTCATCTAGCGCATCGTCAATTTTCTTTTCCATTCTTCTGTATATTAGTCTTGTAAGCAATTTGAATGCTTGAGCTGTTGCCGCGCGTGGTAGCTGCGCGGTCTAGGGCGCTTTGTCGCAGTCCGCGCGGCTCCCCTAGTCGGAGGTTCGAGTCCTCCCTCAGGCATCAGTGTGTGTGTTGTCCTTAGGGTAAGTTAGTTTAAGTTAGGTTTAATAGTTTGTAAGCTTAGGGACCAATGACCTCAGCAGTTTGGTCCCACAGGATCTTACCAAACATGAGCTGTTAAGCTGATTCTACGATAATTCTCGCACTTGTTAACTACTGCCGTCTTCGGAATTGTGTGGATGATGCTTTTCCGTAAGTCAGATTGTGTGTTACCAGAGTCGCACATTCTACACGTCAATGTGAATAGTCGATTTGATGCCACTTCCCCCAATGATTTTACAAATTCTGATGAGATGTTGTGTATCCCTTCTGCCTTATTTGATCTTAAGTCCTCCAAAGCTCTCTTAAATTCTGATTCTAATACTGTATCCCCCATCCCTTCGAAATCGACTCCTGTTTCTTCTTCTATCACATCAGACTAATTTTCCCCCTCATAGAGGCTTTCAATGTATTCTTTCCACCTATCCGCTCTCTCCTCTGCATTTAACAGTGGAATTCCCGTTGCACACTTAATGTTATCACCCTTGCTTTTAATGGCACCGAAGGTTGTTTTGACTTTCCTGTATGCTGAGTCTGTCCTTCCGAGATTCATTTCTTTTTCGGTGGCCTCAAATTTTTCCTTCAGCCATTTTGTCTTAGCTTCCCTGCACTTCCTATTTACTTCATTCCTCACCTTCGTCCCATAGTTGGGCATAGCAGGCCAAACGAGGCGGAGGGCGGTGGGGAACAGGGAATGTAACAGTCTCCAAAATCGCGGGCAGCTACGCAGCGCAGGACGCGACGCGTCGGCGGGCGGCGACCGGGCACAGCGTGGTCGACTCCCAGCTGAGCGACCTTGATGATGGAGCAGTGGCGTTGGCGTACCAGCAGTTGCTGAACCGGCTGGACTCGCGGAACAGTGGGCGGGCGGCGCGCTGGAATTATGCATCTGTAAACTAGCTGAATAAAGGAATACCTCCGAATACCGCTGTATCACTCTGCACTGCCCCTTGACGCTATTGAACTTGGTCGGGCTCCTGACGAAATACGGCTTGGTGGGCCCTGGCTTCAGCTCTTCCATCTGGAGTCCCGGGTTCGATCATCGACACCCCACAACAGTGGTGTCAGAAGTGGTGCGGGTTACAACGCTGGTACCGGATTTCCACTCCCACATCTGATGTCGAGCAAGTAGTATTGAGGTGTGCCTGTGTAGACGGGTAGTTGAGGTGTTTGGCTGCGTTCATGACAGGTGGTCATACACTTCTTGTTATGTCTTGTCGTTTGGGAAGTGTTCGTCCATACCAGTATAGGGAGGAAAGAGGACTGTCATCACCTGTGCACGAGCTCGATGGGAATGGGTGAGTGACGTTTGATTTATTGTTTAAGTGTCATTCTTTTGTGTTTTAAGGGGTTAAGTGTAAATTAGGATAGACGTTTTGAAGGTGTCTTTTGTAAGGCCGGAGGAGCCTGTAGATTTCTCTGAATTCAGGGGAAATGGGGGACATGACGACATAGCACATAAGCAATGTAATTTTTGTAACCTGTCAGGTCACGGATTACCGTGTACAAAGTGGTTACCAAAGAGTTGTTTTATTTGTAACAGATTTGGACATTTTGCACGCAATTTTTCAGAATGTAGATGGGCGATGATGCGTCGCAAGAACTAAGTTTTAGGAGCAGCACAGTGGGATTAATAGTAACAGTAGCGCTATAATCAAGAATGGTGGAAACACGGCAAGCAGCGGAGGCTGTGGCAGTGACTACAGTGGAAGCTGTAGCCGCTCTAACTGAGCAAATTCGGATATTGTCGGAGGTAAGGATCAGGGACAAAGAAAAATATGAAGAATTAGCAGAGAGATTAGAGGCATTGCAAGTAGGGGAAGGGACGTTGGGTGAAAGTAAATTGCGGGTCGGGGAGTGTCATAGGCTGTTTGACCCGGCAGTCGCGGAATTGATTAACCCCTTTTCGGGTAAAACAACGGAGGATGTGTCGGTATTCCTTAATGACATGGTCACAAGGGCTGAGGCCAATGGGTGGTCGGATGTTGTAATGTTGAGAGTGGCGAAGTTACGTCTGACAGGGGATGCCAAGTCGTACTTACTGTACCATGAAATGTTGAACAATGTGGTGACGTTTGCACCCCGGCTTGACGCTGGGTTATGCCAAAGGTACCAAAAACATAATAGTACCAGGTGTTTTCGGGAAAAATTAAGTGCGTTAGTTATGAGAAGAAATGAGACTGTGGAGGTTTTCTCAGACAGGATTCGAAAGCTGAATGCACAAACTTTCGAACTGTCAGCCAATGAGGAGACGAATAGAGTGCTGTTACAGGAGGCCGAGAACAGGGCGTTAGATGTATTTTTGCAAGGAGTATCGCCGGAGATGTCACGTCGGGTGAGAATGGAGAATCCCAGTGGTCTTGTGGCGGCTCTAAGGATGCCACACACTTAGACGAGGTAGATTATGTGACGAAGCAAAGAGTGGAGCATAAAGTTCTGGCAGCGGAAATTAAGTGTTTTGGTTGTGGTCAGGTAGGGCTTACTAGGAGACAGTGTCAACGTCAGTTGCGGTGTTACTCATGTGGCAAAATGAGTCACCGTGCAGTGAACTGCAGGAGTAAAAGTAGGGGAGAACCTCGGCGACAGCAGCCGTTAAACGAGAACGGGACTGCTTCAACCGTCGGAGGGCGGTCCCAGTGAAATTAGGTAATGCGCTTGTAGGTGCAAAGACGGAATGATGCTTGTTAGGCTTGGTGAACGGAACAGAGGTTTCTGGTTCACACAGGGAACACGTGTCTGTTATTAGTCTAGACCTGGTTAGCAGGAGAAGGCTTGAGCCACCACGTTGTAGGTTACGTGGGTTGGGGGAGAATAAAGCGGAGTCATTGGGTACGATGGTACTTCAATTCATAATCGCAGGAACTAAGTTTAGTGAGAAGGTAGAGGTGTTACCATGTGTGGGTGAGGGGTATTCGGTGTTATCGGACTGGAGTTCCTTGACAAACATAGTGTGAAGATAGATCTTTGGCAACAAATAGTGGAACTCAGTGGAACAATGTTTCGCATGGGGGAAACTATTGCAAATGGACGAATGTCGCACGGCGCACTTAGCGCGAAGGTGACGCCAGCTAAACTGCGAACGGATTCATTAAGGGTCGATCAGCAGGATAACATACCGGCAGGTACAGGAAGGTAGTGTGGGTTTCGATAAAAGCGGACTTACCAAAGGGGACGTTGTACGTGGTGGAGACACTCTCGAGTAATGGGTAGATGGATAATGCACACTGTTTTGTGCGGAGGAGTTTAGCTCACGCAAATTATGTGTAAGGAGATTATAGGGTTCCTGTCAGTATAGATAACTTCGGCAGAGCGAATTTTAGCTTGTCAAAAGGGTTGTTATTGGCCACATTGGGGTTTTTGATGAAGATGACCTCGACAGGGAAGATTTAGAGGGGAACCATAAGCAAAACGTCGATGCAGCGCAATTGAAGGGAAAACTACAGCATTTGCAGGAAGACGACAGGGTCGCGTTGGAGGAATTGTTATTGACATTTAGCGATTTATTCAAAACAGTGGGTAGGTTACCGACAACACCGATTACGAAGCATCACATACCAACGGAGGATAATACACCAGTGTTTAGGAAACCATATAGGGTAGCACGTCATATGCAACCGCTACTAGAGGAGTTTATAGAACAACTAAGGGATGGATTCATAGAGCATAGTGATAGTCCGTAATCAAGCAATGTAGTTCTCGTGCCTAAGAAGTCGGTGAATGGTACGAGGTAATATAGGTTTTGTTGTGATTATAGGTTTCTGAATGCGAAAACCATTTCGGTCGCATATCCGATTCCGAATATAAGCCGAGACAATGTAAGTATTTTACGACGATGGATTTACGGAGTGGATACCACCAGTTGGAAGTAGCGCCAGAGGATGGGGCAAAGACAGTTTTACTGTTTCTGGGAGACACTGTCAGTATATACGTATGCCGTTCAGGTTGAAGAATGCACCTGCCACTTTTCAGCGATTATTAGATGGGATTTTATGGGGATTGAAACCAAAGACATGTATGGTTTACCTAGATGACATTATAGCATTTTCTAAGGAAATACGAGAACATGTCTCGCGTTTAAGAGAAGTCCTTAGAAAATTGCGGTCGGCACGGTTGACATTAAATTTAGAAAAATGTAACTTTGCGCAGAAGCAGGTCAGATATTTAGGTCATGTAATCAGTGAACAAGGGTTTCAAACCGATCCTCGGTTAACAGAGGCAGTTCAAAATTTTCCGACACCACGTACAATGAAGCAATTACAATCGTATATTGGGTTATGTTCATATTATCGTAAATTTGTAAAGGATTTTGCTAAAATAGTCGAGTCGTTAACAAAGCTCTTAAAGAAAGGGGTTAAATTTCAATGGATGGAGGAATGCCATCAAGCTTTCGATGAATTAAGAATGAGATTAGCTTCTGGTCCGGTGTTGGTGTTTCCGAATTTTGAAGAAGACTTCATATTATCATGTGACGCTTCAAATGGCGCAGTAGGATGTGTTTTGGGGCAAATGGTAAAGGGACAGGAGCATCTGGTGGCGTATGCTTCCAGACGGTTAAATAGGGCAGAGTGGGATTATTTCACAACGTAAAAGGAGATGTTGGCTGTAATATACGGAGTAACGTATTTTCGTTGTTACCTTAATGGTAGGAAGTTTAAGGTTGTAACAGATCATGCAGCGTTGAGATGATTACTGGGACTCAAGGATCCTTCTAGTCGGTTGACACGGTAGGCTCTAAAATTAAGTGAGTTTGACTCTGAAGTAATTCATAAGCCAGGGAAGAAACACGGGAATGCAGATGCATTAAGTCGCAAGTAATGGGTAAGAGTGTCACGGCATGGCAAAGGGTACAAGCAGATGATGAGGAGTGCCAGGGTTTTAGAACCACATTTCAATGTAGAGGGAAATTTGTTGTGTAGAGTTACCAGGTGTGGATCACAGGTAGTGGTACCAAAGAGTTTGAGACAGAAAGTCTTAAAGCAGGCCCATGATCATGTGCTTTCAGGGCATGGGGGTCGTCGAGCAACATAAGGACGAGTAGCAGAACAATTTTGGTGTCGCACTCGGAGAAGGGATGTGGAACAATACGTAGCAAATTGTGTACCGTGTGCGCAGTTAGCGGATGTGACGCGCACAAGAATTCTATTGCAACGGTTACCAGAGGCTTCGAAGCCTTTCAAGTTTATCGGGCTAGATATCTGAGGGCCATATAACAAAACACCGGCACGGAATCGTTACTTTTAACTATAATTGATCACTTTTCGCGGTTTTTAGCCATGGTCGAATACCAGACCAACAGGCAAGTATGGTAGTCCAAGCTTTAGTCAGAAACTGGTTATTGAAGTTTGGGGTGCCTGATACCATAATTCCGGATCAGAGAACGAACTTCATGTCCTAATTAATGACACAGTTGTGTCGGTTATTGAGAATTAGAAAATTACGGACCAGTCCATTTCATCTGCAGGTGAATGGGAGAACGGAGCGACTACATAAGACAATTTCAAAAATGCTAAGTTATTCTGTAAATGGAAACCATGATAACTGAGATGTTTATCTTCCATACATGGTATCGAGTTATAACAACAAAATACATTTGGTGTTAGGAATGTCACCGTTTGAGGTGGTCTATGGAAGAAAGATGCCATCACCGTTTGACGTTCTATGTCCGAAATCTGGAGCTACAGGGGACGCTGTGAGGAAATCTGCATGGAGAATACGGGAAGTCTGGAAGAGGGTACAGAATGCCAATATGAAAGTTTTGGAAAGGCAGGAAGAACAGAATAAGCGGTTGGGACCTTTACCACAATACAGAGTACGTCAAAGGGTTCTGATCACGAATCCATATACACCTAAGGGAAAGACGACACAATTCTTGACGAAGTACCACGGATCATACCAGGTCGTGGAGATGACTTCGAGTGTTAATGTTAAAGTGCAGCTGCCAACAAAAACATCCGTTACCCACGTAAGTAGAGTAAAGCCTTTTAAAGAAATGGTGGACGGCTTACCTCAGTTACAAGGAAGTGACCCAACTGCAGAGGCTAGGCAAAGCAAGCGGAAGAAGAAGGTCGCGGCAGAGGGACAACAGCGGGCGCATAATGTTCCGTATGCGTTACGGTCAGGAAGGGAGTAAATTATTATATGTGTAATATTGTATGGCAT
Organism: Schistocerca nitens; assembly: GCF_023898315.1. Taxonomy (NCBI): domain Eukaryota; kingdom Metazoa; phylum Arthropoda; class Insecta; order Orthoptera; family Acrididae; genus Schistocerca; species Schistocerca nitens. The sequence goes on from NC_064619.1 coordinate 361,778,212, forward strand.
GTGTACATTTTGTGTTTTTGTATCAAGGGATAATTTGTGATTTTTTTTTTTTTTGTGTTTTGGTGGGTCAAAGAATAGTTGCCTTTTTCTTGTTTGTTGTTTCAGTTTTTTGTCATTGCATGGGGGAGACTTTTTTTTTGTTCAGAGAATTCTATAGGGGCATAGTGAACTATTGGGAATCTTTGAGGATGTGATACGATGTTGTAGTAACTTTTAGTGGGAAGGAGTTCTGGAAGTATTACCAACGCAGAATCTGACATATTTAAACTCCACATTAAATCCAGAGTTTTTGGAAACGTTGCATTCCTTTATTAATGCACAGGAAGGATCTATCACAGGTAATAAAGTATTGGAACACTTTCGAACATTACAACAAAACCGGAGCAACAGGATAATGACAGTGAGCATTTCAGCCACAGGGTGTGCCGTTTTTCTATTTTTCTTGAGTATAGCTTTGTGGAGAGTGTAGAAACGTTCACCAGTAGAGGAGGTGCCAACACATCAATTGCCTACGGCATGGGTAATCAGTGTAAACAGTGTATAAGAGTAGCGTTAATGTTTTTATGTTTTCGTTAGTTTTAGTCTGTAGCATGTAAGTTTTGTGAACAAGGTATGTTTACGCAGCCTCAGGCCACGGCTGTTATATTTCGATTCGGGACGAATCTTGTTGAAAGGAGGGAGATGTGCTGCGCTAGTATTAGTCGTAGGAAAGAGGAATTTTGTTAATAATTCAGTAAAGGCGCTGTTGGGCGATCAAGTCTGGGGCGGTTGGCAGTGTGTGGTAATAGTTGGCAGCCAGTAGGCCATGAAGAGTAAACAAGGTGTGGAGATGCAGCGGCATATTGCACGTATGATTGTTTGCAGTGGTGAAACAGCGAGGCAGGGAACTGCAGTGTTGCTTTAAGTTATAAGGCGAGGCAGTAGGCCAGAGCCGGGAGTAGCAATGTGTAAGTGGCTGACGTATGGGAATTTACCCCCGCCATAGTTTCTGTCTCTCTCTGACACTACGTCAGAAAAGCAGGTCAGTAGAGAGTCGGGTCAGACCTGTGCCGGTCTACACTTATTGGAGTCAGTCTGGCAGCGATGTTGTGAATAATCTGTGTGAATCTGTACTTTATTTCTATGTACTTGTTTGGGCTGTATTCCGCCTCCAGGGACACAGCACTGGGGCAGGACGGAAAGGCAGCTGGGTATTTGGAGATTGCACAGTCTGCCTGATGGAGGGCAGTGACAGTGGTCTGCAGCAGGTCCACGTTCGCTTCCCACCTGGCATACCGGGGTCCGGGCGAGGCGTACGCTGCAGGAGGTTCAGCATCTCTGGAGGCGGCGGCGGGTGTTGCCATCCAGCAAGCACCACTAGCGGCAAGTTGCGGTACCACATCCAGGAGGGAATGGGTTTGAGTCCGGACCTGTCCTGGGAGCAGCAGCAGCCGAGGGCCATGGGTGGCCAGTACAACCACCTTCGTCCCACTGTTGGACAGAGCAGGCCAAACGAGACGGAAGGTGGTGGGGAACAGGGACTGTAACCAAAATCGCGGGCAGCTACGCAGCACAAGACGCAACGCCTCGGCGGGCGGCGACCGGGCAGAGCGCGGCCGACTCCCAAATGGTTCAAATGGCTCTGAGCACTATGGGACGTAACATCTTAGGTCATCAGTCCCATAGAACTACTTAAACCTAACTAACCTAAGGACATCAGACACATCCATGCCCGAGGCAGGATTCGAACCTGCGACCGTAGCAGTCCCGCGGTTCCGGACTGCAGCGCCGACTCCCAGCTGAGCGGCCTTGGCAATGGAGTAATCGGCATACCAGGAGTTGCTGAGCCGGCTGGACTTGCAGAACAGCGCGTGGGCGCTGCGCCGGCATTACACTTCTGTCAACTAGCTGAATAAAGGAATACTTCCGAATACCGCTGTATCACTCTGCACTGCCCCTTGACGCTACTGAACTTGCTCGGCCTCCTGAAGAAACACGATGTGGTGTGTCCCGGCCTCAGTTCTGCCATCTGGAGTCTTGGGTTCGACCATCGACAGTCCGTAACAGTAATGTTCGATTTACGAGATGCCCTATAAGGCGTGACTGGCGTTGCAGCGAAAGTCGACATAAGAAGAGTGTAGTGGTTAGACGCCATAGGATAGGGAAGTTGTTCGACGAAGAAAACGAAGTAAGTGACTCCGAAAACAGAGTCAAACAGACAGGCGATGGTCTCTGTCCAGATAATGGAAGTAGTGTGGGAGATCCATCATTGAGGAGGATGAGATGAAACTCGTTTAGAATCTCAAGGATCCTGTCACCCAACATATCACTATAGATACAGCCCCACAGTCTGTTGTGCACGTTAAATTCCCCACAAAATACGAATGGAGGTTACAGCTGAAGAACCAGTGTGTATCACTCTTCAAGGGAAATATAGGACTTTGGCCACATGTAAATAGCCATGATGGTTAGGTGGCCGATTGGAATAGCGAGCCTGACTGCTATCTCTTGAGAGCTGTCGACAGTCTCGTGGGATATCTGTACTGGGGTATGATTTAGGCCATTATTGACGAAGAGCGACACCTCCTCGACCATCTTCTCTGTCTTACCGATAAATCTGGCCTCCTCCAAAGCAAACAGAACCCAGTTGAAATCGAGTCTCTGAGATGGCAGCCACAGCTATCTTCCGCGTCAAAAGTTCATGTTGGAGGACTTCTTTAGTGTCAATATCAAATCGTGCATCCCATTTGAGGATTATGAAGACTACCACAGCTGCTAAGGGTAGTTACAGTCGTTAATGGTTATCTTACTGTCTGTATCTGTCAAGTTCCAGGTGGTTGTGTGCCTTTAAAGAGGTGCATGATAAAGGAGAGAACCTTTTCGATAACATATTCGTTGTTATTACAAAGTGGCGGCTGTTGTTGAGTTTGGTGGTAGCGGGGCTTTGGGGAGATGATGAGAGACAGAATATTCGTGTCCAATGTCTTAGAATCCCTGTAGCTAGACTGGCCTAGCAGCACACCATTTCGATGGACCTCTCGTGCCAGAGACGGAATCCTGAGGGAGACAGCCTAACTGGAGTGACACCGGCGCTGGCGTTGGTCGCGTGGAAGAATCTGCTGATGCGACTGTTGGTTCCAGAGAATCCCTTGGAGGTAGGGGCGGGAAATCCAGGGGATTTTTGGGGTTAGGAGCTGGAGAACAACATTGGAGTATAAGAGCTGTGGGCTACCATTTACCTTCTCCGACGTGGCGTAGGCTTTTACACATTGGAGCTCCACATCCAGTAGTAGTTTCTGTCTCTGGGTGCGGACGAGAGCAATTTAAACACGTCGGAAAGGCGGGTTGTGCACCACCACACTTGCTACAACGAGTCTGATTTCTGCATTTGCTTGCTCTATGATGAAATCACCAGAATTTCCTACACTGAATGACGGAAGCGACGGACGGTTCCATTAGACAACGCGTCCCCAGAGTAGCAACATGTGATGGCAGAGTATGGGAGCGAGAACACCACTAGACAGACGGGAATCGGCACTGTTTGTTGAGGATGTATCGTTTGATAGTTGCGACAGGATATATGCTCTCCATTGCGCTCTTTATCTGTCAGGCTGATGTCAACATCACGAATATTGCCGTATGTATGGAGCAGGAAGTTGGGATTATAGACATCAAACTGACGATATTTGAAAATAGGGACTTCTGTCAAAGCGTTGGCAGCCTCAGTAGTTTTCAGTTGTATCCTAACTCTGTTTCTGCCTGACGGACTAATGTCAACAACGTCATGCATGAGATCACAATTACAGGAAAATAACAACTTGGCTACAGACGAAGGGAGGAATTTGCCTACGTTTTTATCTAAGCTATTCATAAAGACAATATAGGGAGCTATTGTTGTCACTTGGCCATACGACCGCAGCAGTGGAAGGAGACGGTTGTCTCTAAGAGCGTTCTGAGTTTGTATCATTACTAGATGGGGCATCCAAAGTCGGTAACTCAAGCATATCACAGTCTGGGACGGGAGATGAGTCGACACACAGCCGTTTACTAAGGGGATCACTTTCCTGCAGCTGACTTGCATGTGCATTGACTTCAAGAGCGAAGCTGGAAGGGTCGCCGTAAGCTTAGTGACAACAGTGCATCCCAATTTAAGTTATACAATATAGCACTGAAGATGGTCACTCAGTGACAGAAAATCGATTTTGCAATACTAAAAAATATACGACCAATGCTGTCTCTTTTTTTCAAGTAAACCTGTTATCTGGTCGTGGTGCACAGGACAACATGGAGTCGCCAATCAATATTGTTTGGTGTATTTACATGACTGTACCGTTTCTACATATGTTGATTCGGTGTGATTAGGAAATTGTGTGCACTCATAGTGAAGATGTAATTACTGACCGATGTTAATGACATAGTAAAACATTTTTTATTCGTAACTGAATGAAAAACATACAAACGTCTACCTGTTACATCACTCAGTCTGTGTAGTAGTCTGATAAACATAGTGTCTATCGTAAATGAGTAAATTTGTCACATTCACAGGAAAAAAAAAACTTATGTAAAAAATTGGCAGTCACCTAAACCTCCATTGTCACATTTGTTCACCCCTACTGCAAAACGTAGTGAATAAAATACTAAAACTATTCATTGATCTACCATACTTTAAAACTGTTACGCACATACGAGAAAAAATGAAATCGTAGGAGCCTAACGCTTCTTTTAAAATGCCATCGCCAAAATAGAGCAAAAACAATACGAGCCTTTTACCTACACGTTAATGCACGTTGAAAACCAAAAGATTTGTTGTATAACTTGTGCTACAATATACGTCTACAGGCGTATATAATTCTACTAACTGAATTCATAAACATTCAAATAATTATCTGCTCCAAAGGATGTCTATTAGTACAATATTTCCCATTCTTGTACTACAGTAGACATCTGGAAGATCGAATTCTTTAACTCAGTCCATGGAATTGTACCCTATTCCATTCTTTCTCAAATTCGCCCCACTTGGACACTTAGTTGTTGATGTAGAGGTGCATCAATCGATGTCCATCAGCCGCTTATCATGCATCATATAATTCACATTCCATTTCTCCTCTTTTTTTTCTCAATCATCACATGAGTCACAGTGTCCTAAAACAGTCCTTCTCACCTGTAACGTTTTCAGCATTGTAATTACATAGTGTTTTGATGCACAAAGCAGGAAGTGTTTTATTCTTAACCTACATCTATGTACCATTATTTTTTAATATTTCCTTAACGCAATATTGGATTTTGTAGATGATTAGTAATGAGATTACTCACTGTGCAGGAAAGTAAAACCCCTTGGAAACATTCCAAAAAATATTTTATTCCATAGTTAATGATCACCATAATCAAAAGACACACATCAAGACCTATTTGTTAATAAAAGCCGGCCGGAGTGGCCAAGCGATTCTAGGCGCTACAGTCTGGAACCGCGCGACCGCTACGGTCGCAGGTTCGAACCCTGCCTCGGGCATGGATGTGTGTGATGTCCTTAGGCTAGTTAGGTTTACGTAGTTCTAAGTTCTAGGGGACTGATGACCTCAGCAGTTAAGTCCCATTGTGCTCAGAGCCATTTGAATAATTTTTTGTTAATAAAACATGAGGAAAATGTGCATAAATTTTTAAATACATTTCATTTTACCACATTTTACGTCTTTGCATCCTTTCTTTATACAGTTTCAGACCAACTGTATTAAATATCCCAAATGGCAAGTGTTGGTGTGTGGTGCACCGAATACTTCGAAAAGTCTTCGAAAAACGTATTTGAACTTCAAGATTTCATTATTCAGTTCACTCGGTTTTTCGTGTGTCTTAAAGAGAACGAGGTCCCCATTTTTACGATTCACACGTTTCATCTTTGCATTGTCGCGAAGTATTCTCACCTCAGCTGCGTTTTCCACTTGTTCTCTTAAACTAACTTACACTAAGGACAACACACAATGTCATGTCCTGGTGGAAAGATACCACTACTTCCTCTAAAATTTTCGATATTTTGTTTAGAGTGGTATCTTCGTGAGTAAACTCTCAGGCTACATGAACTTACAAGTGTACTGTCATATCGCTGGCTTAGTTGTGGAGTATCTTTGCGGGCAGCCGCGTCTGTCGAATCGAGCGCGAGACACGGAACTGTTAAGTTGTATAGTGTGTAGCTCTGTATATGAGAGGCATTGTTAGTATGGAAGTTGAAGTGTTGCTACAAGTGCTATTACAGTAAAGCGATAAAATAAGCACATGATTCAGAGGGAAGTGCGCCAAGAAGTAATTTAAGAATGAGCAGTGCTGTTGATAACGTATTTGTGTATCCTCTCGTTGCGTGTCGTACCGTACTGTATCAATCATCCGCGCCGTGTTCGCTCTCCCAGAATGAACTAATGTAATAAAAAAAATTAGTTACCATAAAAGAGTGCAAAACTTATTACTAATGTCGAGGAGGACTGGTACCAAATATCTGTGTATGTGTGACGAGCGTAAGAACTTTCGTGCGATCATTCGGCTATCGCATCATCAACAATCACCCGCGTCGTGTCGGTTACGCGTACGCTCATCTGAGTGACATTGTGGACTGGTAATCATCCATTAGTTGGGATAAACACTTATGAATTAGAATGTAAACAGTTCAACCTGCGACTTTCTTTTATCGTCTCAGAATATAGTTGTTCATATCAGACGTAGAACAGTATTGTGTTTTGACGTTGAGTGGTTCCCCTAACTCGCTTGCGTATTTCGATAGATAACTTCATTCAAGCCAACAGCAGTGTGGAGCAGAACAGTACGACCGCCGCGGGATTATCACGTACGTGGTGTGGACAGGGCCCACGGTCAAGCAACCGTCCAGAAGTACTCTTGGGCATGTTACTAAAGCTTTTAGTATATTCACTAACTTAGATACTTATTTGCCCCATATGCTGTGGTTACGATGACAATAGCTTCTAAAGGACCTGCGTTGCTCACGTATATAGTGTTCCTTATCCTCCGAAACCGGTCTTGTTCTAACACCAATTCACTCCACGAGAGACCTTGCAGTTTGCTATATCCCTTCATATCGACTGGTTTTTATGTTCCTTCCTTTGCAGATACTTTAGTACCTTTGTCGTGATGCCGTATCAAATGGTTCCGAGCACTGTAGGACTTAACTGCTGAGGTCATCAGTCCCCTAGAACTTAGAGCTACTGAAACCTAACTAACCTAAGGATATCACACAAATCCATACCCGAGGCAGGATTCGAACCTGCGACCGTAGCGGTCGCGTGGTTCCAGACTGTAGTGCCTAGAACTGCTCTGCCACCTCGGCCGGCCTGTATCAAATGTCTATCTTTATTGGGGGTTTCTTCCACCATTTTATCCTTTAATGGATTTTGCACTTTGTTTACGTTTCGCATATGCCTAATATTTCGTAACTGAGCCGTTGTATTCTCATCTGACTCATCATTACCAATCCATTTAAAGTCAATTTTTATGGCGCCGGAGCGGCAGCCACCGTCGGAATGGGTGCGTGTGTCGTCCTTAGTATAAGTTAGTTTGAATTAGATTAAATAGTGTCTAAGCTTAGGGACCGATGACCTCAGCAGTTTGGTCCCGTAAGACCTTACTACAAATTTCCAAATTTCTATGGTTCCGTACCTGAATCGGTAAGAAAAGAAATCCGTATAGGGGCACTTTGTTTTTCGTCTGTCTGCCCGCCTGCTAAGGTACCTTTCTCTCAGGAACAGATAGAGGTATCAATTTGAAACCTTTATCAACACTGGCACTAGGGTCTACTGTCCGTCGGCGCTGTAAAACATTTAAGTTTCTAAGTCACTACAATCAAAAGATACAGCTATTTATGTTACGTATACTGATAGACGCAAAGTCACTCACGAAATCCTATACGTGAACTACCTATATACACAAATTAAGTCTTTTTTGGAATACTGAGAGTGCGAGTCCTACTTGTCCGATTTTTTACTTCAAAGACAACATAATATGTGTGTTTCTCAGTGATTAGTACCATCGTCAATTTCGCCTTCCTTCTCCTCCACTGCGCTGTCCTTACTTTAAAATGTACTTCTGTTAATCGGCCGGCACGATTTGGCTATGTCAACAATGTACAGAGCTGCCCGCATTTGCTGCAAGGCGCACTCCTCCCTAAACTTTCATCCAGCTATGGTAGCGTTGTTCTATGATTACTCCTCCCATAAGGTTTCCTACTCTCCTGTCAGTCACACCACATACAAACGACCAATACATCGAATTTGCCAATTCGTTATCCTACTTAAAGAATGATTTTCCGTTACCGGCTTTTGTATTCCAAAACATTTTTTTTCTACTGGGCTATTTTCTCTGGTGTTATCTTTAACTACAACCGAATTTTGACCTTCAACCTGGTGCTACTTTATCCTCATGTACGCAGGCTTAGTCTCGTCTGCGAATGTCACGTTTGAATTCTTGTTTCGCTTTGTGGAACTCGCGTGTCTTCATGTTCTTTAGTTAAACTGCGTAGCAGTTACCTGGCAGCTGTTGCCGCCAGTCAGACGGACCATATATTTAAAGCTTTTTCTTGAGCTGAAAACATCTCCCGTGTCCGCTTGATCCATAGCTAAGCTGCTACAGATTTCCCACTCTTCCCATAGAAGCATCGCTTCTGTTATCTCTTTCTCCTTGAGGAGATGTATCATTCCTACTGTAGTTGCTCAGTATATTTACATGGTACTTCTTTCATACGTTCCTACTGTGATCCCTGTTTCTATCTTGACCAAATGTTCAAATGTGTGTGAATTCCTTAGGGAGCAAACTGCTAAGGTCATCGGTCCCTAGACTTACACACTCCTTAAAGTAAATTACACTAAGGACAAAACACACACACCCATGCCCGAGGGAGGACTCGAGACTCTGGCGGGAGCGGCTTCGCAATCCGTGACATAGCGCCTCAAACCGCACGGCCACTGCGTGCGGGTATCTTGATCACAATCATTACCTTATGATCATCCTGATCCTGGAACTCAGTTATTTCTTCAACAGCTGCCTGATTCCCTTGCCAGTTATCTTCACTTTAAACACTTTCGAAAATGGAGCAAGTAATCTGTGATTGCTGACTATAATCGGTCTGGAGTCGTCTGGCAGTTTTTTCTGGAACTCTCAAATAGACTGTAACTCTGATCGGTCTCACAAGTACTCCAATTTGTGAAACCAACCTTCCCAACATCCCTTTCGGTCATCGTAGCGTTTACATAACTCCGCAACAACAAATTCACGTGAGTCATTTTCCTGTTGTTGTTTTGAGCAGAATTCTTTTAACAATTGATCCTTGAATTCATCACACGTATTGCCATTCGCGGGTCAATTTAGTCCCCGCCTTTTTGCAGATCCTGCCAACGCATCAATTACAACATATGATCATTTCACTATAAGTAAAACACGTACCCAAACCTTTTTGAAATCCAGTGTATGTATAAAATCCTCTTTTTCGCCCTTTAATTAGGCCGTTCAAGTAATCTTCCTTCCATAGTAGCCAGTTTTTTACTGAGTTCAGATAAGGTAGTTGTTAACATTTCTCATAATTCACCTTTCTATCTGCATGAACATGTGTGTTTGCTGACTTCAGCTTTTAGTCCTGCAGTGTTCGTACTTAAATTTGAGATCTCTACCCCGTTAACTTAGTTAATTACACTTTCTACTGCCAACAACAGGGCTGGCCATTGCGCTCCAAACTTCACACGTGCAGGGTGTACGGACGGCGTGCGGGCCAAGGCACGGCCTGTCTCGGCTTTGATCGGTCTTTCTTGCAGATACCCGGAAAAGCGCGACATTTAATTGAGTGTTATTTAAATTGAAGATGGATGAGCGGGGGGGGGGGGGAAGAGCAAGTAAAGAAAAAGGAAGGAACTAATGATATCAGTTGCGTCGGTAAGTTATGCGGAATCAGAAGCGAAAAGTGAAAATATGGGCCGGACCGGGTTTCGAAGCCAGGATCTCCCCCTGATTAGGCAGTTGCTTTAACCACTGCGCCGCCCAGATGCCATGCTTATCGTAAAAGCGAGGACTATCTCGTCAGGGACCGCTGGGGTGGCCGAGCGGTTCTAGGCGCTACAGTCAGGAACCGCGCGACCGCTACGGTCGCAGGTTCGAATCCTGCCTCGTGCATGGATGTATGTGATGTCCTTAGGTTAGTTAGGTTTAAGTAGTTCTAAGTCTAGGGGACCGATGACCTCAGAAGTTAAGTCCCACAGTGCTCAGAGCCATTTGAAACATTTATCTCGGCAGGCTCCCCGGCCGACTCTCACTCCCATCTAATCCCGGTATAACACACATTTTTCCTCATCGCATGAAGTACCGATGCAGCCCGATATCATTAGTTCCTTCCCTTTCCTTTCTCCCCCAACCACCTTCAATGTACATAATATGTATGACAGATGCGAATTTTGCGTGATATCTGTTCTTTTGGACATGCCTGAATGAACAGTCACCTCGCTTCCAAGTAATTTTATGTAATATTCATCATTTGCTTTAGGTCTCTGCCCACTTCAACGCGGGGGCGGTCTTGTTACTACGGATATGGTGATTTTAGTGTCGGTGGACGCCCATATATCCTTCCTGTCACCACCCTGTACCCCCGGGATGAAATTAGTGTGCCCCAGCTGTGTGTGCCTAATGTAAGCCATGAAATAGTGCGAACGTCTGCGAGTCGTGTAACTGAGGCGGGAAATGGGGTCCAGTCCTATATTCACCTAGTGGGATGTGGAAAACCGCCTAAAAACCACATCCAGGCTGGCCGGCACAGCGGCCCTCGTCGTTAATCCGCCGGGCGGATTCGATCCGGGGCCAGCGCGCCTACCGGAATCCAGGAAGCAGCGCATTAGCGCCCTCAGGTAACCTGGCCGATTATAATTTCATCGAGTATTGCGATGTGTCATTTTACGGTCGGCACAGCGCTATTCAGTTCGGCGGAATCGTCGTTTCTGCGCTGTTTACGCTAGGCCATTTGTTTGTGGTATGAAGAACCTTCACAGCCACGTGGAGTGGCCGCGCGGTTAGAGGCGCGATGGCACGGACTGTGCGGCCCTTCCTGCCGGAGGTTCGAGTCCTCCGTAGGGCTTGTGTGTGTGTGTGTGTGTGTGTGTGTGTGTGTGTGTTTTGTTCTTAGCACAAGTTAGTTTACGTTAACTTAACCAGTCTGTAAGTCTAGGGACCGATGATCTCAGCAGTTTGGTCCTTAGGAATTCACACACATTTTGAACTTTCAGTGTCAGTACCTGCTGCACAAAAAGAGGAAGTCAAGCGCTCTATCGCCACAAGCCGTTAAAAATTCATGGGAATGACATAAGAGGTAGATCAGAATTCTTAATATACAGGGTGATTCAAAAAGAATACCACAACTTTAAAAATGTGTATTTAATGAAAGAAACATAATATAACCTTCTGTTATACATCATTACAAAGAGCATTTAAAAAGGTTTTTTTTTCACTCAAAAACAAGTTCAGAGATGTTCAATATGGCCCCCTCCAGACACTCGAGCAATATCAACCCTATACTCCAACTCGTTCCACACTCTCTGTAGCATATCAGGCGTAACAGTTTGGATAGCTGCTGTTATTTCTCGTTTCAAATCATCAATGGTGGCTGGTAGAGGTGGCCGAAACACCATATCCTTAACATACCCCCATAAGAAAAAATCGCAGGGGGTAAGATCAGGGCTTCTTGGAGGCCAGTGATGAAGTGCTCTGTCACGGGCTGCCTGGCGGCCGATCCATCGCCTCGGGTAGTTGACGTTCAGGTAGCTACGGACAGATAAGTACCAATGTGGTGGCGCTCCATCCTGCTGAAATATGAATTGTTGTGCTTCTTGTTCGAGCTGAGGGAACAGCCAATTCTCTAACATCTCCAGATACTGTAGTCCAGTTACTTTCTGTTGAGCGGTCGCCATCTTAGCATCAACTGACGCTGACGCCTAGTCAACAGCGCCTCAAGCTAACAAATGTACAACTAAATGAAACTTTATAGCTCCCTTAATTCGCCGACAGACAGTGCTTAGCTCTGCCTTTTGTCGTTGCAGAGTTTTAAATTCCTAAAGTTGTGGTATTCCTTTGGACACTTCACATAATACAGCAAAGTATGTTGGTTAAGTCAAGAGTCATGCCTGCAACGATATTTTTGAAAATACAAAGGAAGAATTAGGGAAGGAACGATAGTGAAAACGCTCTGAATGGATGCTTTGCAGACCTTGCATTTTAAGAGAACTTAACTGCACACTGACCCCAGTAAGCAGATTCAAGGCGAGAAATAACTTCTTTCTGATTTGACGGGACGCATTAAAAAAATCGCGTTGTAGATGAAGGCATTATGATAAACACAGTCCAATTCCCTAAGCTCATTGACGTCAAAGAAAACGCGATGCTTGAAGAATTCATTGTGGGATTCAAAGAGTTACAAGGATAGTATGCTAAAGCTTTTGAGGACGCTGCCAGTCTTCCACCTCTTTCTTCGGGACTCTTCGCCGCACATGTTAAAAGCGCCCCTGTGAAAGTGTAGATGTAATTGGTTGGTCTGTAAGGCAATTCCCATTTTAAAGACCAATCCGTTTAACATTAAAACTGCCCAGAACGTCTACATTTCTTTCCTCTGATAGCGTTTCCACGTGTCCGTAATAAGGTTGAAAAAGTGCTACAATATTTCAGCCGCGCTGTTTGAGGAGTCATGTGACGGGGTGTGCGACCCTCCCGCCGGAGGTTCGAGTCCTCCCTCGGGCATGGGAGTGTGTGTTGTTCTTAGCATAAGTTAGTTTAAGTAGTGTGTAAGTCTAGGGACCGATCACCTAAGCAGTATGGTCCATTAGAAATTCACACACATTTGAACATTTGAGCTACATTATTTCCACTAACGTATGCGTGTGATGAATGTTTTTTATATTATAAAACAAAATAAGGCATTATCACGTGGCAACCTGAGTGCGAAAACCTATGACGCTGGTTGCGCCTGTCCGTATACCGGCAGTGTGTACTACATAAAACAATTTTAAGTCTTAAGCGCATCAAAAATAACTAAATAATACAGAAAATCTGTTTCCTGTCTGAGGTATGGTTGATGAGGAATGCGAAATGTAAAACAAAGTTGTATGCAGTGGAACTGCACTACCGTGGGGTGGGGTGTGGGGGGGTGGGGGGTGGGGGGATGCCAGCCAGGCTGAGCGCGGTGGTTTTCCAGCCAGGGCACGGATCGTAAGCCGAATTCTTGGCCACACCTGGCCAAAACCTATTCCTGTACTTGAGTAAGTAATCCAGGAACAGAAATTCCTATAATAGGATTTTTACTCTCCCACAATTTTTCTACTTCTTAATCGAACTGACTATCTCTTCGATGTTTGCCTGGCATATGGAGACATCTAGTTTTAAAATACTTATTTCAGTATTTCTTGTTTCAATGGTATTATTTATAGTATCAACATCATTATCTAAGGTATTTAGCTTGCCATTCAATCCTGATGCTTGTAGTTTAATTAGCGATTTTATTATAGATGCCTGTGTATACATCTATGATCTCTGACACAAAGGAATATAAGACATTAGCTGCCAGAGGGCTTTGATTTGTATCAAGGGGCAAGCTGAAAATCTGTGCCGGAACGGGGCTCGAACCTGTGTCTCCTGCTTAATAGGCAGAGTGCTGACCACTACGCCATCTGGACACAGTGGCCACCACAACTGCACGGACCGCCCTATCACGCCTCCTGTCAGACCAAATTCTCAACTTATACCATCCACTACTGATGTAGTGCCCCTGATCTTTAGCCTAATTACTCGCGGAATCTCGCCGATTCCCATAAGAGTTCAAGCTGAGTGTGCATCGACACTGAAGGAATCAATGGCTGTCATCGTCTTAATTATATATGTGGAAAGAAGAGACACCACATACAAGCGATCTTATTCTCGGTGCCTTTACATTCATTTTGCTAGAGAAATTTATTAATCAAAGGTTTGGGTTCTGATCTAGATCTGAATTTAGATTGTATTTCATCAAACTCCGGTTTTGCCTTTAATGTGTGTGTGCCATACTCAGCACCTTCTACATACGGTCCATTCCGATGTCACTGTAGTTTACTTCGTAATATTGAGCAGAGCTGACTTTTCCAGTTCTAACAAAAGTCTTTGCTCCCTCCAGTGAGTTCTCAATAACGGTTTCAGTTTCGCAGTGGCGTCTGCTATTCAGTTCGCGTGTGACTGAACGGTTATTTCTTTGTCGTACAATTTTGTCCTCGTAATGTTTGTACACTTCGGGCTGCGAGACACACCAGTTTCTGATATGTTTTATCACGTGAAGCTTTATGTAATGTCCATCACACTCTGATTGGTCGAACCGCTTCACAATGTGGTGGTGTACCTAAGGATTTAGGAAGCAAGGTTATTGGTTCTAAATCTGCCGAATGGGAAATGATATACAATTCGCTGATGAGAAAGGCAGTGACACCTCACTCAACTACCAAATTTTTGATATGGAATTATTAACGAATAAGTTGCATAAAGTTGGTACTGGTCTTCAACAGAAATGACCACTTACACTAGCTAAATTATTTAGTTGCTTGAAATGAAATAAGGTTATTTTTAAATAATATGGTCGCCTGTTCAAATGGAAAAACATCACTGCAAAGTCAACTAATGGTTCAAATGGCTCTCAGCACTATGGGACTCAACATCTGTGGTCATCAGTCCCCTAGAACTTAGAACTACTTAAACCTAACTAACCTAAGGACATCACACACATCCATGCCCGAGGCAGGAATCGAACCTGCGACCGTAGCGGTCACGCGGTTCCAGACTGACGCGCCTAGAACCACACGGCCACACCGGCCGGCGCAAAGTCAACTGATTACAGCAGTGGCTCACGTAATCTACGACTGTGAGTACCACTGGATTAAATAATTTTGTACCGTGTCTGATGATGCATATATTAACTGTGATCACTAAATTTATCATGTTTGAACCACACAATAACTTTATCAGAACATTCTTAATATGAAAAAAACTTACTGTAATTTCTGTGACATTGAAAGGACCTTGATCATGGCATTTCATAGTTGTCACAGCAGTCTAACACTAATTTTCAGAAATTTATTTTTTAGATAAATTAATCCAGTCAGAACACAAATACGTTCAAACTACTGAAACGCATTATCAAATATCACCTGTTGAAACGAAGGAAAAATACTGCACACCAGGCGATCATCCCAGTAATTATACAGAAGTATGAGTAAATTTCTTTCAACGTTCGTTTACTTCCAGCATTCTAAATACAGTTACTATTTTCAAATGAAGGAATACTAGGCTTTATGGTTGTTACTAAACAGAAAGGAACTGAATCTGATATAATTTTATTATATTCTGTTACATATTTATGATACGTGGTAATGCCAATAGTAACCTATGGCAAGTAATAACGGCACACACACACACACACACACACACACACACACACACACACACACACACAACACACACACACACACACACACACACACACACACACACACAAAATCTACACTGGTACACAGCAGGGAGAATTAATATTTTCAGAATCTACAGTTTAAATTACTGATCACTTTGAGCGTCAATCGTAGTGCGATGGCATAAACTGCTTCCATCAAAGCCATTCTTAGAAAGACGCACCAGTTTTAATCTTCACTATTTTCTTTGCTCAGTTATATTCCACACACCATATCCTACTTCTACTTCTTTCTTGTATTTTCCCGTTTTCTTTTACTGGATTCGCGTTGTACAAGTGTACGGTTTTGGCAGTGTTTGTAACATAGTGTGCTTCCTGACGCCAACATCCACCCCGGGACGCAGTCTGTGTACACCACATGCCTCCATCTGGAATGCAGGTTGGTTACAATTAAATTTTTGCTACGTGAGTCAGTGTATACGGAAAACTGTTTACCGTATGAGTGCTCAGCTTTATAGGGATGATGTTCTGACTGTGCGCTCCAGGACTTTCATTTTTAATAGTGTTCGTGTCATGACTCGGCGTTAGGCGCCGGTACTGTTCGGTGACGTAGGATTGAAACACAAACATCAGTGTGAATTTCAGTCGCAGACAGCCAGCATGGGTCTGGGCAAGGAATGCAGGGTTATACTCGCAAGCCTGTTTTATTAAAACAGCAGTTCTGCTGCTCCTCGCGAGTATGGACGCTTTAAAGGAATACGGAAAGGTCCTCTTTCTGCACAGGAGTTGAACACGAGTCGGAAACTTGAATTTGGTGGCGTTTTGGGAACTGCTCCTGGGAGAGGCTGGCGGCCAACTGCATCACAAATTGATGAGGAAGTTACTGCTGTCATGGCTGAGAATTCTGGACACGATGAGATCTATTAGCGCACGAGTTGTATCAAGTTAAACGTTCCATGGTCAACCGTTCGAATAGAGCTGCGAACAGTTGTGAAATGGTGTCTCCGATGCGATTCCAGGCTGTCGTGGATACATATGGTTGTCATATTGAGCAACGTTTGTAGGGTGCAACGAAAAAATGGTACCGAATTAACAAAAGTTACCCTGCCATGTCGAAATCAATTTTTATAATTATCTTCTTCATTATTTTTCTTTCGCATGTCTTTAGAAATATTGCCACATAGTTTCATTGTCCTACGATCACTCGGCTTTCATGGAGGACTTGTCAAGCAGTAAAGGTTTAATTATAAGCTCTCTGTATACCTCTCTTTCAAGTGTGAGGATGTTTTGTAACTGTTTGCGTAACGTGTATATGTGGGGGGACATGGGAACCAGCCTGGTCTTACCTAGCTGGATGTGAGAAACAGCTTGAAAACCACACCCAAGTTGCCTGACTCACCATCTCACTTCGTTAATCCGCGTCCCAGATTCGATCAGTGGCAGTCTGCCTCCCCCCCCCCCCCCCCCCCCACCCCCACCCCCCCACCCCACCACACCCGGGTCCCGGAAGCGACGCATTAACGCGGGAGCTCATGAACATTACAAGCTTGGATTTTTAAGTGAAATACGTTTCATGAAAAATTGACAGGTAAAGAAAAATCTATATTACTTGATATTTGAAAAATGAAAACATTGTTCATAAATGATACTGTGCTTAGGCGTTACGCAAGCACACAGTCGAACGATGAGAAGAAGTCATAAAACCCGTTTATCACACGCATTAGCAATTGTCGCCTAGGACTTCCTGACAAATCGGCCGCGGCGGAACATGTTCTACGAAATGAGAAACTAAGAAATAAAATTCATTAAGACAAGCGTTCCCATGTACGGAGGATCCATAGATCAGCAGCCTGGACAAAAAACTTGAGTACGTTCATTTCTGTTGTGGAAGGCGTGTGGACACAAACCCAGAGAAACACACATAACTTATACATTTAATCAACAATAAATTACCAACAAATAACACTCTAAGAAGTTAACAGAATTTTCAAATGAGAGTGACGTTGACACACAAATAACGGCATAGCCTAAAAAAAGTCTCTGGTGCTGCTCGTGCTTAAGCTGCACGGCACCTTTAAAGGCGCCGTCCTGATAGGAATGTTTTTGTCGCCTAGAGCACCGCCTTCGGGAAACCGGCAGTCATCCTCCATATGTAATGGACAAATGTCGTCCAAGGACTAAACGTACTCCGCGAACAGAGGACACGATCCTTGAAACCGTTCACCAGTCATCTCGGCAAAGTTCTCGTAATATTGCAAGCCTGTTCCAGATATCTCAAAGATTTTGAAGGAAATGATATGCAGCAAAGTGAAAAAGTCTGATTATGCTGCCAACAGTGGCAGATCGTGCAAGGGTGCATGGATTGTTATTAATGGGAAATTTATCGCTGTTTCTTAGTGTTTACTCCGAACGTCATTTCACGATCGTTAAAGGAAATATAGAAAGGTAAAAGAAAGGTAACATTACAACATCTAGTCGAAAACGATGTCATTAAGAGACGAAGCTCGAATTGGGGAAGGACGAGCAAGGAAATCATTGATTCTCTTTCAAAGGAATCATCCTGGCATTCGTCTTAATAGTATTACGAAAAATTTAAATCTGGAAGTCATGTGGGAATTCAACCGACTTCTCCTGAATATGAGTCCACCGTCTTACCATAATGGACACTGGCTCGACCTTATAAAAGATTAATTCAGTGGTACACTACAACTATTTTAAATAGACCTAAGGTATTTTAATAACTATATTACAAATGCAAAGAGTTCCTAGATGGTTCTGAGTAAAAATTAAGTGCATGAGGAACTTAAAACATCTGGTTCTAAAGGGCAGAGGAGCAGGTAAGCTCGTCCTAATACGCTGGGACATGTCCCACAGTCCTGTCGCTCCTAGTAAGGACTTCAATAAACGAATTTTCGTAACATCCTTATTTTTAAAGCATTGCACATCATAAACCACTATGCTACTCTTGTCTGCTTACTGCAATGATTCTCAGAAAAAAATGTTTCTATCCATAGTGTATAAACCTCGATAATGTTGTGTCCTTTTGTAGCCTGTACTGCGGAGAGTGGGTCAATGGGTGAAAAATTCCCAACTGCATCTGTGATTAATTCCGTATTTGGGTCAATAGAAACAGGACTGACGAGTATAAAAAGAAATGGATTCTTTCACGAAGTCATTCTCAGCAGCTTCCTTGCTCCTCCTGTTAAGTTTTCAGAATGAAGGGTCTCTGCATGAGTCTGTTCACCATTTTTCCATACCACAAAGCTTAATTTCTTTGCTTCTGGCACCTCAGTTGTTGGTGCAAATGGTCTGTTGCCCTAGATGTAAAGAAGAAAATGGAGAAGACTGATCAGCTGAGTGCGTTTGTGGTGGCCGCAGTATACTACCCATATTTCGTTTTAACATTTCATTAGGTTATTGGTACTTGTCGGAGCGCCACATGCATGTTTGATATATTTAAGTGCCATATTTCAAAGTAAAAATTACCAAATATGCAGCAACCAGTCGCAAAATCATGTTTTATTTATTCACTTTTGCAAATCGATTTCAACTGATTGACAGCCATCATCGGTGCTTTCAACCAATATGTGCCCTGAGTAGTAATACTGTCTTAAGCAGAGGTCGACTTGTGGTTGAAAGTACCGATGATGGCTGTTAATCAGTTGAAATCGATTTGCAAAAGTGAATAACTGAAACATAATTTTGCGACTGGTTGCTGCATATTTGGTAATTTTATTGTTTACGGTCGCTGCACGACTTGGGAACCACATGGGGCCCACCATTCATATTTCAATGTATCTTTTCTATCCTCTTCATACGAGACTGTGCAACGATTTCATTGTGTAGATCCGTGGGCGTGCCGTAGTCTGCCACTGTGTCAGAACAGCCAACTGTAAGAAACACGTACCAGGTAGCAGAGAGGTTTCTGTTTGCCTTGGACGAACCATTTGTATAGGTTGGCACCACATAGGGGTTCCTCTGACCACTTCCGTAGGTACGGGGAGCTGTTTTTGTTGGAGAGCGAATGCTCACGGAGTGTTCCGTGGACGCGAGACGGTTGAGTCCTACTGGCGGTAAGTGTGCCTTTTCCATGAGAAGTCAATGTCGTGTTTTATGTAAGTATTTCTTAGTCAAAGTAAGTGATTCCTTTCATCGTTCATAGTTTAGTATCGTGAGTGACAAATATTTATTACTTGTTAATTCGCGAGCGTTAAAATCCAGGGACGGTGTAGGCTATTGCTCAGTTGAACAGTTAATCAAACACGTGGAGCCGTGTTGAGTTTGTGATTCAGTTCATTTTGTTTAGCATCCCTTTCCTCAGAGCATATATATTGCGTATTATTTCCGTGGTTTTATGACTGAATTTTGTGCAATTCGTCTCACTTGATAACTTTCTTTGTGCACACTTTTGTTTGTGAGAACCACGTGGTCGTGATCTAATGAGGAAGTTTACGGCGCCAAGGCCACGGTGATTTTCTGCTGTAGAATATTTGAATTAATTATGATTCTTAAATATGCTACATTTTCATAGCAATTCACCTCAAATAGAAATTTTATTTATTTATCCCGCATGTTGAAACCAAGGGAACAGGCCCGCCTGCTACCCACGCGTGCTGTGGTGAAGGTTTACAGTTCTTTTCCTTCCTGTTAGACTCTCAAGCGCGTATGATTGGAAGTGTTCGTGATTAAACCACCCTTTGATCATTCCTCTTCCATAGATCATAAACCTTGCAAGAGACTCCGAAGTAAAGTTCTAGGGAAAATTAATATACGACTTAATACATTGCAGGCAACAGCAACCATCATATTACTCGCTATAAACCTTCCCGTGTGCAATTACATTTACCGATCTAATAAATGTTCTTTTGCAAGAATTTTTTTGTACGATCTCACTGCTAAAATTCCACTCCATGCTTTATCGAGCTCTGATGTACGGCACATCCTACTGCATTCCGTTTGCGCGACAGTTGTACTGAGGCCACACTTTACCCCCCTCCCCCTTTCCCGAATTCAGGTTAATTGTGAAGATATCCCTTAATTGTAAGGATATCTTTCAACAAGTTAAGCTAACAATCGTTCAAAAACTTTCGTTTAATATCTTTGCAGTTCATTTGGCATGGTCGTGTGGTATGCTCTGAAATTTGACAAACTTCTTACACAGCCACTGATATAGTAATCTATAATATCACAAAGAATGTATACGTCGGAGGAGCTTTGTATTTCGAAATGCAAGTAGCAGTACTAAAGGAAATAACCAGTTATGGATGTAAGATAATTGCTCAGACCTAACTAAGACTTCCCTACCAATGGATTATTTTTCACTGTCGATGTTTCCTTTTCAGGATATATATATATATATATATATATATATATATATATATATATATATATATATATATATATATATATATCGGGGCGGTTAGTAGACCCGCAACCGAGCGCCTCCCCAGGTGGCGGATAGGGGAATGCCTCCTAGATATAGGTGGTACCGAGAAAATGAAATACTCGGGGCGGACCAAAACTACTAGTAGCGTCTGTTCCCACAGTGGGCGGCTACAAAAGGCGTCTGCTCCACATGTCAGTGGCGGCCTCAACCAACCTCCTGATCTGGAAAGTCAGGTTGTAGTCGGCAGCATGCCATACATCCAACTACTAAACATCATGATGGTACAACGAGAAAAATCTCATTACCCCGGGCCCCAGTCAATAGACTGGGATCGTCGTGAGCATCGGATTCCGGGGGCTCACGGACATCATGAGAAGAATCGGAGCTTCTCAAACTCCCTCAAGACCAAACGCAAACACTACATCGGCACACTCAACGTGAACACACTGATGAAGACAGGAAAGATGAAACAACTGACAGACACTCTCGAAAAATTTCAAATCAAAATATGTGCACTGCAAGAAACACGATTCACAGACGAAGACCATTTCAACACGGAGAATTTCAGAATATACAAAGGAAAACCATCGAGACAACTGAAAAACCTAAGGCTTTTTGGCACAGGATTTGCAGTACACAGGTCCATCACGGACAGCATAATCGACTTTTCGTCACCAAACGAAAGAATCAGCACCATCACAGTGAAATCAGCCAATAAATCCTACACAATAATCAACGCACATGCACCGACTAATGACTACAACAGGAAAAACCCGGACGAAATTGATGACTTCTGGACGAGAATGGAAGAAACTATCAGAAAAATTCCTGCACATAGAGTCAAAATAATACTGGGAGACGTCAACGCTAAACTCGGAAAAGAAAAGATATACAGACATATCACAGGAAAACATACTCCACACAAGGACACCAACAAAAACGGAAAACATCTGATAAACTTTTGCAAAAGCCACGACCTTACCATTATGTCAACAAAATTCAAGAAACCAACACGAAAACTTACCACATGGAAATTCCCCAGCGGAAAGCAAGAACTACAAATCGACCACGTAATAGTCCAGAAAGACTCACAAAAAGAAATTTTGAACATAGACACCCGTAAAGGCTACTTCGACTCAGACCACCACCTACTACAGATCAGGATTCGCCTTTTGCCCAAGGAAAAGATCCAGAAGAACAAAATTGTTAGACCAGATCCAGAATACGTTACTTTAAACCAGACACAAATATTACACAAAATTAAAATGGAGAAAACGACAGACTGGACACAACTTTCACGAAGAATCCGAGAGGCCATAAAACTAGCAAAAGCACCACGCACACGGAAACACCGTTGGTGGAACCACACATGTGACCAAGCTATTGACCAACGAATCAGTGCATGGAAAAAATTTAGTAGCCATAAATCCCAAGAGAATTGGATGAACTTCTTGAAAACACAGAAGCAATCTAGCAAAATCATTCGCAGTGAAAAACGACAGTATGACAAACGGCGACTGACACAGATCGAATCGGAGTTCATGAGGAACAATACAAGAAACTTCTACAGAACGTTCAGAGAAAATATGACTGGATATCAACCACCCAACTTGTGCTTCAGAAGGCCGGATGGAACCCTAGAAACCAATACCAAAAGCAATTGTGACATTCTGGCAAAGTACTTTGAAAAACTGCTCAACACGGACCCCTCTATGGAAGAAATAATGACAGAAACGAGCACATACAATCCAGATAGTGAACCTCCAACTCTAGAAGAAGTTAAAGAAATAATTAAATCACTCAAGAATCGTAGAGCACCAGGAGAAGATGGCATCATCGCGGAAATCTGGAAGTTACAAGATCCAGAACTCACCAAAGACATCCACAGGATCTTGGAAGACATCTGGAAGACCATGAAAATTCCTGACGACTAGAAAACTGCCCTGATACACCCACTACACAAAAAAGGTGACAAGACTGACCCGAACAACTACAGAGGAATATCCCTACTACCGGTCACATAAAAGATCCTCTCTAAAGCTTTACTGAATAGACTAGAATGCCAGACCGACCACTTGATTGGGGAATACCAAGCAGGCTTCCGTAAAGGGCGGTCTTGTGCGGAACAAATTTGGAACCTGAAAATGATTTTACAACACAAACAGAACCTGATCATTACCTTTGTTGACTTTAAAAGGCGTACGACTCTATCGACCGGAAAACTCTCTTCAAAATTCTAGCAGAATACAAAGTAGACAACAGAACACGGGCTATCATAGAGCAAACTTTAACCAACACGACCTCCAAAGTAAAGTTCTGTGGGGAACTATCAGAACCCTTTGAAATTCGCACAGGTGTCCGACAAGGGATGGCCTCTCACCTCTCCTTTTCAATCTGGTGTTAGATAAGGTCATAAAAGAATGGGAAAAATCACAACAGGGGATAACCTTAGGAAACCTACAGATTAAATGCCTGGCTTTTTCAGACGATTTGGCGAGTGTCACGAAAGGTACAAAGGAAACAAAAGACGCTATTGGAAAACTGCACGAAATCGCTTCCAAAACTGGACTACAGATCTCTTACGAAAAGACACAGTTTATGAGCATAAAGAAACTCTCATCTCTGAACACAAAGTATGGCACGATTTACAAAACGGCAAACTTCAAATACCTCGGTGAAACACTACCAATGAGTGGACATAACAGAGACTCAAACGAAGAAAGAAAGACTAAACTGGACAAGGCATACAAAGTAGTGTGGAATCATTACAACAAGAAGTCTATCTCACAAAAAGCCAAATTACGCCATTACGACACGGTGGTGCTCCCCGAGGCACTATATGCAGCAGAGACCACACTAATCCTAGGGCATACACGTATCAGACAATTAGAAAAAGTAGAACGGAAAATACTTAGGAAAATATTTGGCGCAACTAACAACAATGGAATATGGATCAAGAAACCTACAGAGGAACTGTACAAACATACGGAGACAATCACAGAAAAGATTAGAAAACGCAGACTACAATTCTATGGACACCTATACAGAATACCATCACACATGCTGACCAAACAGATCTTTGACTGGGTAACCACTAGAAACAACAAATGGGTGGCAGAGGTAGAAAACGACCTGAACCAACTCAACATAACAGCAGACACAATAAACGACAGAATAAAATTCAGAAACATCATTAAGAAAGCTAAACTACATGAGATACAATGTGACAAACGAACAGGCATAAAATGGACCGAAGAACGCAAGCAAGATCATAGCCAGAAGATGAAAGAAATATGGGCAACCAAAAAGGCAATCAAGATGAAGCCGAAGACACAAAGCCGACCAAAAGCATGGACAGAGGACCGGAAACAGAAACACAGCGAGCGAATGAGGGAAGTTTGGGCAGCAAGGAAGGCAGCAAAAGGAACTGGCCATGTAGTTTAGTCCAAATGCGTTCTTTAAGGGCAAAACACCAATAATATATATATATATATATATATATATATATATATATATATATATATATATATGTATAATAAATGCTGGAGATATTCCCAGAATGAGATTTTCACTCTGCAGCGGAGTGTGCGCTGATGTGAAACTTCCTGGCAGATTAAAACTGTGTGCCCGACCGAGACTCGAACTCGGGACCTTTGCCTTTCGCGGGCAAGTGCTCTACCATCTGAGCTACCGAAGCACGACTCACGCCCGGTACTCACAGCTTTACTTCTGCCAGTATCTCGTCTCCTACCTTCCAAACTTTACAGAAGCTCTCCTGCGAACCTTGCAGAACTAGCACTCCTGAAAGAAAGGATATAGCGGAGACATGGCTTAGCCACAGCCTGGGGGATGTTTCCAGAATGAGATTTTCACTCTGCAGCGGAGTGTGCGCTGGTATGAAACTTCCTGGCAGATTAAAACTGTGTGCCCGACCGACACTCAAACTCGGGACCTTTGCCTTTCGCGGGCAAGTGCTCTACCATCTGAGCTACCGAAGCACGACTCACGCCCGGTACTCACATCTTTACTTCTGCCAGTATCTCGTCTCCTACCTTCCAAACTTTACAGAAGCTCTCCTGCGAACCTTGCAGAACTAGCACTCCTGAAAGAAAGGATATAGCGGAGACATGGCTTAGCCACAGCCTGGGGGATGTTTCCAGAATGAGATTTTCACTCTGCAGCGGAGTGTGCGCTGATATGAAACTTCCTGGCAGATTAAAACTGTGTGCCCGACCGAGACTCGAACTCGGGACCTTTGCCTTTCGCGGGCAAGTGCTCTACCATCTGAGCTACCGAAGCACGACTCACGCCCGGTACTCACAGCTTTACTTCTGCCAGTATCTCGTCTCCTACCTTCCAAACTTTACAGAAGCTCTCCTGCGAACCTTGCAGAACTAGCACTCCTGAAAGAAAGGATATAGCGGAGACATGGCTTAGCCACAGCCTGGGGGATGTTTCCAGAATGAGATTTTCACTCTGCAGCGGAGTGTGCGCTGATATGAAACTTCCTGGCAGATTAAAACTGTGTGCCCGACCGAGACTCGAACTCGGGACCTTTGCCTTTCGCGGGCAAATGCTCTACCATCTGAGCTACCGAAGCACGACTCACGCCCGGTACTCACATCTTTACTTCTGCCAGTATCTCGTCTCCTACCTTCCAAACTTTACAGAAGCTCTCCTGCGAACCTTGCAGAACTAGCACTCCTGAAAGAAAGGATATAGCGGAGACATGGCTTAGCCACAGCCTGGGGGATGTTTCCAGAATGAGATTTTCACTCTGCAGCGGAGTGTGCGCTGATATGAAACTTCCTGGCAGATTAAAACTGTGTGCCCGACCGAGACTCGAACTCGGGACCTTTGCCTTTCGCGGGCAAGTGCTCTACCATCTGAGCTACCGAAGCACGACTCACGCCCGGTACTCACAGCTTTACTTCTGCCAGTATCTCGTCTCCTACCTTCCAAACTTTACAGAAGCTCTCCTGCGAACCTTGCAGAACTAGCACTCCTGAAAGAAAGGATATAGCGGAGACATGGCTTAGCCACAGCCTGGGGGATGTTTCCAGAATGGGATTTTCACTCTGCAGCGGAGTGTGCGCTGATAGGAAACTTCCTGGCAGATTAAAACTGTGTGCCCGACCGAGACTCGAACTCGGGACCTTTGCCTTTCGCGGGCAAGTGCTCTACCATCTGAGCTACCGAAGCACGACTCACGCCCGGTACTCACAGCTTTACTTCTGCCAGTATCTCGTCTCCTACCTTCCAAACTTTACAGAAGCTCTCCTGCGAACCTTGCAGAACTAGCACTCCTGAAAGAAAGGATATAGCGGAGACATGGCTTAGCCACAGCCTGGGGGATGTTTCCAGAATGAGATTTTCACTCTGCAGCGGAGTGTGCGCTGATATGAAACTTCCTGGCAGATTAAAACTGTGTGCCCGACCGAGACTCGAACTCGGGACCTTTGCCTTTCGCGGGCAAGTGCTCTACCATCTGAGCTACCGAAGCACGAGTGTTAGTTCTGCAAGGTTCGCAGGAGAGCTTCTGTAAAGTTTGGAAGGTAGGAGACGAGATACTGGCAGAAGTAAAGCTGTGAGTACCGGGCGTGAGTCGTGCTTCGGTAGCTCAGATGGTAGAGCACTTGCCCGCGAAAGGCAAAGGTCCCGAGTTCGAGTCTCGGTCGGGCACACAGTTTTAAGCTGGAGATATTAGTCGCGGATATTGCGGCAGATTTCACGTAGCAACAACTGGAGATGAGTACTATGCCGCCTTCTGAGAATCTAAGTTTTCTCCTATAGCTTTCGACGTATTATTACTTCATTATCTACTAACGAGTTCCTTTGTCAAGTGAGACCATTCAAGGAGATACGGCTGACATGGACGCGTACAAAGAACTGCGTTAAGACATCAAACAACGACACTAATGACAATTGGTGCTGTGGTAAACTGAGGCAGCCTTCCGTAACAATTTCATGTTGCGTAGTTTTTCATTGAGAGAGAGAGAGAGAGAGAGAGAGAGAGAGAGAGAGAGAGAGAGAGATGCACGTAAAAGCATATATCGTCACACTGATTTCATAGAGAATGATTATCTACATCTAAATCTATAAACATACTCCGGAAACCATTATACCTTGCATGGCGCACGGTATCTTGTACCACTGCTAATCATTCCCTTTCCTGTTCCAATCGCAAGTGGAAGGAAGGAAAAACGAGTTTATGTGTGCTTCCGTACAAGCTCGGATTTCTCTTGTCTTGTTTTCGCGGTCCATACGCGAGGTGTAAATTGGAGGCAAACAAATCATCGTGCAGTCCGTTGCAAATGGCGGTTGTCTAAAATTTCTCATTGGTATTTCGCGGAAAGGACTTCGCGTCCCTCTAAGGATTCCCATCTCTGTAATACGCGTGTGTTGATCGAACCTACCGATACCATATATAGCAGCATGTCTCTGAATGGCCCACACGCCTCCTTTAATGGAAAGCATGGTCCTGCTGGAAATCGCAAAAACGCGAGCAGTGTTCAAGAATGGGTTGCACTAGTATTCTACAGGCGACTTCCCTTATGTTTTTCTAGAATTGTCCCAAACCCGTCTACGATTTGCCTTCCCTAAAAAATCGGTCACACCTGCTAATATAGCTTTCTAGCGTTAGATCTACTAGATATTTGCTCCACGTTACTGTCAAGCAGCACACCACCGATGCACTATTCTTCCTACTCATCTGTATAAAGATACGTTTTTCTACATTTAGAGCAAGCTTTCATTCACCAAATTAAAATTTTATCTAAGTCATGCTGTATTCTTCCACAGTCGCTTAGTGAGAATACTTAGATGTATACTACAGCTGACATGTCTGAGAACCTGTCTTGTATGCTTGGACTTGCAGTGTGGCACTTCGTCAAACGGCTGTATGGAAGAATGGCTAGAAAAAGTACGTTTTATATTATGTTGCGAGCTCCGTGGCGACCACGGTGCCCTGCTACTGTATGTGAAGGCTGCTATTTACTGTGAGGTCCTGCCCACTCGTCTCTTATAGGGTGCCTAAAGGATGCTGCTTTCTGGGATAGCTACACCACAATTCGAGCAGTTTACATTAATGGTTTTTATTACCATAAAATAGATTGACAATACTTAACTTTGATTTACAAGAACGTGTCGCAAGCAATGGGCGATATGCAAACAGCCAGTGTCCTTTGCTATATACAATGTCCACGCCTGTAATGGATATGGGTCAAACGTCTCTGCTATTGTAGTGCTCTCCTAGGGTCCGTCATCTGCTGTCCCCGGAGCTGTGAGGAGCGGCTCTTACATTCTCTACGTATAGAGGCCGCTCCTATCGTGGTGCGGTCCTAGTCAGCAGGCTAGTTCTATCCACCACGGCGAGGTCGTATCACATGGGATGGGAAAAATTTACTTTTAATTGTCTTGCGATCAAAAACCGCATAAAAAGCAAAATGAAATCGATGTTTAGATGTTCAGGGGCCAAAAACCGCATAACAAACAAAGTGTCATTGGATTTTTATTGTAGTAGACTGGCGCAAGACTTGTCGATAGCTTTCTGTCAAAAGTCGGAATCCAGCAATAGCATGTTTCATAACAGGTCGGAGTGTCTCTGGGGTCACGTTCAGAATACGTTGCGCAATGTGCCTTCACTCAAGCTACGTTCATAACTGGAGCACTGTACGTAACATCTTTTAGATAATCTCACAGCCAGACGACACATGGATTAAGTTCAGGTTATCTAGATGGCCGGGATGTAAGAAAATGACGGTTGATAATTCTAGCATTTCCGAAACGCCGCTGCAGCAGCCGCTTCCATGACTGTGCAGTGTGCGGAGGAGCACCATCTTGCACGAAAATGATCCTACCCGGACATCCACTCTGTTGAAGGAAATTGGTGCGTTAAAGACTCTCACAGCGTTTACCAGTGACGGTACAAGTAATATGACGCGCAGGACTCATTTCCTCGAAAAATACCTCCCTACATCGAAACAATATGGCTCTAGGATTCCGCCAAGTAGCACCACACAGTCATCTTTGCGGAATAAGTGGTTGATGGGTCTATGGATTTTCCGTTGCTCATATTCTGAAACCTGATTATGACATGTCCTAGTAGACAGAAATGGGCTTCGCCTCTCCATATTATGTTCCCTGGCGAGCAAGAAATTCCAGAGCGATCGTTTGTCTTCCTGGCCGGTCATCAGGAAACAACTCTTGAACATGGGTGATTTTGTATAGATATTAATGCTGTATGTTATGCACTGTGCTCGATGGCAGGCCCACCTTTCGGACTCCCGTGCGCTGTAGTTTGCACATCACCGCTCCAAACCTCCTGCCAATGCTGTGGCCACATCTTCGACAGACGTCGGGTCAACTACTTTTCTCCCTCTGCCACATTGCACTTCAAAACAACCTGCCTTTTCGAATTTTGTAATCATTGTCTCCAGACCCTTAGCAGACATCGGACCAATGCCTGTTCTCATATCCTTGAGTGTTTGGAATTTCTTCAGGGCTACTGGCGCACAATCACCGTTCTTGTAAAAAATATTTAGAAGCAGCGCGCCATCTTTCGTGGAGACACTTGTGCTGAGCGTCTGCGACGCCAATTGAGGTACAGCCGTGTGCCGCGTGTCTTGTGGTGTGCATATTTAGACGCCTACAGCGCCACATATTCGTCACATTTTCGTTATTTTTTTTGTTCCACGACCTTTCCCCTGCGTCAATAATATGATTCTCAAATTTGACGTCATTTTGAGCAGTTGTTCTCATTCTACAGAGTTTTGAAAGTAGACATTTCATTAAAGAGGCCCTGTATTTTCGAAAGGATCCTCCCCACTGATTTCCGACAGAATGATCCTACGTTTTGAATGTCACCCAGTGTAATCGCCTTCAAGATTCTTGGACGTCGTCTTTGATTCTCGGTTTTCATAGGTCTCTCTTAAAAACCATGTAAAAGTAACTGAGTTTCATTGACATTGTGCAAAGCCTTAAATCGATGAAGACTATGGTAATGTGGCGTTCCATAATGGGCGAAAGGAAAACCGGAGGAAATTGGACAGATTTCACTTTAGAGGATGTATTCGACAGTGCTTAGGCGCTACGGGCTCCGCGCGTCCATCAACTTCTTAACTGAAGCCATTGAAGTGCCTTTAGGTCCGTTTCACACTGGGACACTGGTGACGGTCAACAGTGACGGTCACCAGTAATTGTGATGAACACTCCTGGATCACCGGTGTCCGACGCCGCAGTCATTGCCAACTGATTAGTTAGGGAAATGGACTCGAGCGAGGAGGAACTTTTGTTAGTACATCTAAACAAGAGGCGGAGAATGAAGACAAAACTTGCATTATAATTACATCCACTGCTACGTGGTCGGCTGGAGAAAATATTATTTTATACTCTTTATGTTGATCTGAGGGAAGATAAGTTTGTTTGGTATTTTCGAATGTCGAAAACTACATCTGATGAACTGCTAGGAGAAGTGAAAGAAGAAATCACAGGAATAGACAATAATATTTTAGCTGTATTTTTCGGACCATAAGGCGGAGCGCCTTAAAAGGACGATAAGACACACACTTAATTTTGTTATGAAAATTTTGAAATATAAGTTTGGTTTTTTTTTTTTTTTTTTTTTTTTTTATTTTTTTTTAGATATCGTCTTCATCCGCCCTGTAAGGGTGAGTTCATGAGTTCATGGTTTCCATGCTCATTTGTCCCTTCTTTTCGCACTAAGACTGACTGCGTAAAGATACACTTAACACTGGTAATAGCGAAGGAGAAGGGGTGAGGGATGCAAATGTGCTTGTTGAAGGTTACTATCCTCTTAGCCTTTACAGGCGTAGCAACTAAATTTCGCTACTCTTTTATGGTCCGAAAAATAAGGTATTAAATTTGAAAAACATCATGCAACTTACCAATTTTGTTTTTTTCGTCCATGCTCTTCTCATTGAAATCAAGCACAAACTTCGTTATAATTTCTTGCCAAGCATTCGTTTTCACCACTTTGTAGCTATAGTCATCGCTTTTGGCTTCCCACATAGCAGGACGACTTTCTACGTCGCTTATAAAGTCTTCCGTGTTAATCAAATCTAAACTCGTGGCTACAATGTTCACAGTATAGTGGATAATGAATATCTCGCGTCACTCTGTCAAAAAATGAGTGTCGGTCTGTTGGCAAATCTGCAGCGCTGTGCCAGTGGTCTGTCTCCCAGTGCGAACACTCCAGTTCAAAGTAATGCATGTCGGGCGGTGACTGCTGTGAACACAGCGACGGTGTCCGTCACGTGCAGCCAGGGTGAGTCACTGCTGGGTCACAGTGGCTCGGTGATGCTGTGCAGTGTCCCGGTGTGAATGCTCCAGTTCAAACGAATGTATCTCTGTCGGTGACCGTCGCTGGTGACCGTCACCAGTGTTCCAGTGTGAAACGGGCCTAACATGTCAGAAGGCATATTTGTACTCAATAGTATGTCCTTTTTAAATCCTACTTTGGATTCCAAGCTGAAGGTCCTCGACTTTGTGTACCGGAATGCTCTCCATAGCACCTCCCCTGTACTAGCCATTAGCCGCAGAACATGGGGACACCTGTCAACAAAAATCCTCAGCACAATGTCTCTCTGCCTATTAGCACAAGAACTCAGTCCTGTCCCATGAAGTGCGTATGCGTTTAGACGGCACGTCAATAACAAAAAATCCACTTATCTATCATGAGATAATATGTTTTGCATACTGTAAATGGACTTACTTTTTGTAGCTTCAAATTAAGAGAGAGAGTAAATGTGAGCTGCACCTTCCTCTACCCATAAATACAAGTCTCAAACATGTTTCGACTGCCTAAGGAAACATCGATTTTTTCTGCGGAAGCTGTAGCCATACTAGAATATTAAAAATATGTCAGCTACCTTTGTGTTTCCAATGTTCTCTTTTTATCTGGTACTATGTCGGTTTTACAATCTCTAAGGCTTGAGAAGTGGAATTCAATAACCAGTAACCTCATCTTGGCAGTTCATTTGGCAATGCATCCAATGTGAAATGTAAAGGCAGAGGATAAAATTCTTGTGGATTAAATCTCACTGCGGCATAATTCATAATGAAGAAGTCGATATTTTCTGATAAAGAAGCAAGAAAATCCGGAACTTGCATCAACCTGAAACTTTCGCTGTCTGACGTGTACCGTCTGACCACACAGGATGTCTTTCAATAATTGCAAGAGGACTGGAACGTATCTCTCATCCAGGGGAAGATATTACGCCTGCGTTCAGCAGGTTATCCCTGCCTTTAGACCCTGGTTTCGCGATTTCGCTTACCCCGATCGCTAGTATCTACTGTCAGCCATATGTAATTCAACCACGGAAGCTTTCCGATACATCTCCAGTGCATTAGAATTACTCCAACCCCTGTCTGTGACCGTAATAAGACTGCAAAAGATGACATCAATCACATCCTCTTTGCAAGTGCGACATGAGAGAGGCACAGATAATCTTTTTTACACCAATTCCGTTGTGAGACCTGAGTTTCTCCTGGCGTTTACAACTTTCAAATAACTTCCGGGAATTCAGCCAGGTAACACTTTCAGCGACCGCCAAAGTGTTACCTGGCTGAATTCCCGGAAGTTTTTTGAAACCAATTCCGTAGAGTTTCCTACGAGTGGCACCATTCTACTTTCTTTGAATAATGTTGTCTATTCCAAAGACCTTTTTACATTTTTACAAGCTGCTAATAACTCATCACTGGGAACCAAGTTAATTGTCATGTTGCTATGTTTTCTGTATGTATAGTTATATCAGTTTAGGCTCTGAATAATTGTATTTCTAGTGCTCCTGTTTTATCTGTTAACATCTGGAGCCGTGTAAAATTGATACACAGCTTGGTCAACACCTTTGTTAAATGTATACATGTATATTTATTTATATTTGTATCACTAAAGCTATATTAACGGTTAATGTTGTTATACTTGTGTCACTGTTATGTTGCCAATTTAGGGCTTGTTCTACACGTATCTTACTCACCTTTCAGCTCGATAAATGGCTGTTAGCTGCCGGAGGCCAAATGAATAAATGGTAGCTAACGAGACATCTTTGACCAACACGATAGCAATAATGTGCGCGAGAAACAAAGAACTCTTTACGAGAAATGGAAATTTCTCTCTGTGCTCGCGATGCCAAATAGATATGCGACATGGTATGCAATTATGAAAACGAGCACGGATAATAAAACTCATCATAAAAACCTCTGATTATCTGCTGCTATTGAATCAGCCTCTGATCGTAGTAAGTTTTCACCCTCATAGGTGCTTGGGCAGTACCGCCTAGCGATACCGCTCAATCCTGTTTTAATAATATACGCTGAATTTTGGAGGCTCTGTATGGTTCCGAAGCCAACGCTACTTGGTTTATGGAGTCGTTACCCGGCACGTCACTTGGCGTGAATAAGTTCAGTGTCCTAAAGTGGAACAGACAGCGTATACAAAAATAAAACACGCTACAGTCTCACCTTCAAGTAGATTCTTGAAATGAATATAAATAGTGCAGACGGAACACACCCAAAACCGTGTATATATATTCCTTCATGTGAATCTGTATGCTGTCTGCCTCAGGTAAAATCGATCGTACGCATACTACCATGTATGACATGGCTGTGACATTTAGTGAGTTTCCGACAACTGTGTAATTAAATAATAACGGACTATTCTTTCTACTTACGAGCAATACCTTACAGTTGCTTATATCGAAGCTTAACTCCAAGTCCTCGTAAAATGCGTCGACAGTGGTAACATATTGAAATGCAAATTAATAGAGACGAGAACAGTATAAGTCTACCAGTAATTTCTTTCTGACGTATCACTTAAAGTGTAAGGGACTATTGTCAAACACCGTTGCTCAAATCCAACTAGGACCTTCTGAAGAAACTGTAGTGTCGCGATTGCAGTTCTTTTTCCTGTGAAGCGGCACCGGTGTGCTTGGCCCACATTGATTGTTCGCGTTGCACGCAACACGGGATTGAGTTACGTGTCACGGACTGGCCTGTGTTTTAGCGAGTGCGGCACCGGCCGTTTCGCCGGCACTTGTCGATAATTTATGTAATAACCCTGCTATCAATAACTGAGGGCTGTATCTGTAACGGAGGGGATCCACTCAAATGACTCCTCCACACACAGGAAATCAACTTTATTTACCAGAATTTTTCACTCCAAGCTCCAGCAAATCTTCGTGGGCATTTAATGTGTGAGTTAGTCTCAGACAAGGTCGTTGCCTTTCGGATGACATGCTGTCGCTGAGTGAGCAATTCGACCTGCATCAGGGCGACTAAACATGGACGATAAATAGTTTAGACAAGAAGAGAATAGAAGCTTTCGAAATGTGGTGTTACAGAAGAATGCTGAAGATTAGATGGGTAGATCACATAACTAATGAGGAGGTATTGAATAGAATTGGGAAGAAGAGGTGTTTGTGGCACAACTTGACTAGAAGAAGGGATCGGTTGGTAGGACATGTTCTGAGGCATCAAGGGATCGCCAATTTAGTATTGGAGGGCAGCGTGGAGGGTAAAAATCGTAGACGGAGACCAAGAGATGAATACACTAAGCAGATTCAGAAGGATGTAGGCTGCAGTAGGTACTGGGAGATGAAGAAGCTTGCACAGGATAGATTAGCATGGAGAGCTGCATCAAACCAGTCTCAGGACTGAAGATCACAACAACAACATCAGGACGACTAGAAGGCAAGACATCCTTCTTCTTCTTCTTCTTCTTCTTCCTCCTCTTTTTCTTCTGCTTTCTTCGTTGTTACCTGTGAAGTAACTCTGCAATCTGTTGTTGGCTTCTGTTTGATCTGTCCTTCTCTTTCTTGGTCTGCCTACTGATCCTTTCCCTGCTGTAGTGTGGTCTTCAGACTGAAGACTAGACTGATGCAGCTCTCCATTGCAACCTGTACAATCCTCTTCACCTTCAAATAACTACTGCAACGTAAATTTATTCGAAACTGCTTACTGTTTGTCTCCCACTACAGCGTTTACTCCCTGTAAATCTTTATATACTATGCATTAATTAGAAATGTGATATGTTCTGAAGCCAGTATGAATTATTTTATATTATAATGCATTATTATATGTTAATGTCGTTAGAAGAGGTTAGCAAAAGTATTACCGTTGGCAGGGAGAGTAAAGACTTGTGTAAGTGCGTTGGATGCGAGTGTGACGTCAGAGCAGAGCGCGTCTGAGACTTACTTGGTAGTGAGACGTAAGACTCAACGGACGCAGGTGCCGTGCTATGTCGGACCTATATGAAGCGCAGATGTTACAAGGTAGGCACCAAGAGCACGACGGGTGTGGGTAGATGTAAGAGGCTCCAACAACAACAAGATTCTGCCTCGTAATTGGTCACTGTGAATCAAGGTGTGCCGGCAATATTACATGGAGCAATGTGGGCACTTCAGATAACAACGAAAACGACGGCTTAACACCTGCGACGAACTGTATGGTTGTCTCAATTTCGTTCATGTTATAGTCTTTTTGAGGCATTGCACAGTGGCATTCTCAGTGAAATTTTATTTCAGTAATAAATGTTGTACGTAGAAACTGTAGGTACCTGATCTTGTCATTTTCCTCAGTCATTGTCATCTACTTAGTATCCCATTCCTTTGCAGTCATTGAATACCACCCAAATATCGTTGTTTAAGTAGCTGAAAGAAAAGTATTAAAAGATTATCACTGCCAGTTTAGTTCGTTTTTTAGAAAGATATTTGAAAGTAATTAATAATGAAGTCTCAATAATTTAACGGTCTTGTTCAGTAATATATAGAGGCCATGTCTTTCTTGCTAATTGGATGAAAACAAAGAAAAGTAACGTCACTTAAAATTACAATAATTCTGGCAATTTCAAATCCAAGAAAAGGGTAAACTGAGTTCATGTATGTCTACGCTATTGCGTACTGGCACGTTTCATATTTCGGCGATGTCTGCCTATTGAAAGTCAACAGTTGCTTATTTGATCTAGTAAATGTTCATAGTAATTACATTCTACTGAAAGTACATAGTTTGCCTCGTCTAGGAATCTAGTGCACGTAAGTAAGCTTTAATCTGAGGTTAGGTAGATTATTGTCGTAACAAAAGAGCAGTCTCTAGAGTAAATCACTAACTTTTCAACGACAAGCTTAAAATATCTGTTGCAGATTAACGTATCTGACTCATAACCATTGCTATCTTTCATCATTATTATTTCGTAACGTGTTGTGTTGTCAGAAATATGTGTCAACCTTGTGTTGCCACATGTACAGCCAAACAGTTACATATTCGTTGCATCCGCATTATTGAACATATACTGAACTCATATTACTCAGTTTCGCTGGCGACCGTGTTAATTAATTATTCTATTATTTCAATTAGTTTTGTTGTGGACCGTTTGAGTCATGTAGTACTCCTTTTCGTTTCACAGTTTATGTCAGTGATGGCGCTGTTGTAAGTATTAAATAAAATTCAAATAAATACTGGACTCGAATAGAACAGATTGTTCTGTAGAACGACTAGTTGTACACTTCTTTTCATTATCTGGTAAAAGTTTCCTCAGAGACGACAGCCTTATCCAAAATCAGAGTCATGAAGCATATGCGATCACGGTCATATTACCACATTAACCGATCAGTAAGGGGGAACGTTACTAACCACCTTATACACGGAGCACGTCCATATCTCACCACTGACTTCTAGTATCAGTATTGCCTGTTGAGCAATTTTTGAATACCCATTAGCCTAAAATTGTAAGTCAGGATAAATTGCTTTACACGTGGTCCTCATCCTGTTGAAAGTAATAACTGCCACATTTGATTTTAAGAAAAAGTAGTTTTCTAGATGACACGGGTTATTTTCTAAATCTTTGTGATGGCGCACAGAGAGAGATAATGCTTACGATTAGGTTATTTACGTCTTTTAAAAATTTGGCGAAATTGCTGACTGGCCAGAAGGCGGATTTGAGAACTGCCAAGGAGGTAGAACCTTGGTATGAGATGCACTGTCTTGATATTTGATTAAATGACCTCTGACCTTTTTTTCAAATTTAATCTCAGTAGCCAGCCGTTGTGGCCGAGTGGTCCTGGGCGCTTCAGTCTGGAACCGTGCGACCGTAACGGTCGCAGGTTCGAATCCTGCCTCGGACATGGATGTGTGTGATGTCCTTAGGTTAGTTAGGTTTAAGTAGTTCTAAGTTCTAGGGGACTGATGATCTCAGATGTTAAGTCCCATAGTGCTCAGAGCCATTTTTTTTTTTTTTTTTGAACTCAATCGATCGTTTCACCCTGTGCCTGTCCTATGGCCCTATAATACGCTCCACGAGACAATACAGGGTGATTCAAAAAGAATACCACAACTTTAAAAATGTGTATTTAATGAAAGAAACCTAATATAACCTTCTGTTATACATCATTACAAAGAGTATTTAAAAAGGTTTTTTTTCACTCAAAAACAAGTTCAGAGATGTTCAATATGGCCGCCTCCAGACACACGAGCAATATCAACCCGATACTCCAACTCGTTCCACACTCTCTGTAGCATATCAGGCGTAACAGTTTGGATAGCTGCTGCTGATTGAGCAGGGGTAAAGTGTTAGATTGGTTCTTTAATTTGAGAGACGAAATTAGCAGTATTCATGAGTAATTGAAATCAGCCTGTTCCATAGATGCAAGAAAAAACCTGGATATGTGACTTAACTTTCTATGCTGATCGTGGTGGCTGGGAGAGGTGGCCGAAACACCATATCCTTAACATATCCCCATAAGAAAAAATCGCAGGGGGTAAGATCAGGGCTTCTTGGAGGCCAGTGATGAAGTGCTCTCTCACGGGCTGCCTGGCGGCCGATCCATCGCCTCGCGTAGTTGACATTCAGGTTTCATAACTAACCTTTTTCGTAGGACTCTCCATACAGTTGATTGTGGAATTTGCAGCTCTCTGCTAGCTCTGCGAGTCGATTTTCCTGGGCAGCATTTTCATCACTCGTTCTCGGCCGTCCAGAACTTTTCCCTTTGCACAAACACCCATTCTCTGTAAACTGTTTATACCAACGTTTAATACACCACCTATCACGAGGTTTAACACCATACTTCGTTCGAAATGCACGCTGAACAACTGTCGTCGATTCACTTCTGCCGTACTCAATAACACAAAAAGCTTTCTGTTGAGCGGTCGCCATATTAGCATCAACTGACGCTGACGCCTAGTCAACAGCGCCTCAAGCGAACAAATGTACAACTAAATGAAACTTTATAGCTCCCTTAATTCGCCGACAGATAGTGCTTAGCTCTGCCTTTTGTCGTTGCAGAGTTTTAAATTCCTAAAGTTGTGGTATTCTTTTTGAATCACCCTGTAGTGAGTCGGGTACCCATTATGCTGGTACTACATGTACATATTTGAAGTGACTCTTTCTCCAGGGGACCCAATAGCATTTCGGTAAGAAACTGAGCGTGTCTTTTTCACGTAAAGGTTTCTTGAATGAAGTAACGACCAATCACATAGTCTCCAATAATACCATAAGAATAGTTAACATTCAGTTATCTCTGACCTTTAATATTCGTCAATCAAGGCGGATTCTCAGCAGTCTGATAATGTGTATTTCTTAGATGTAATTTTCCATGATGTGGCTTCAATAGTAAAGATAATTCTTTGAAAAAAGAACTGTCGTATTGGCACTAGAATACAGACAGAAATCTACATATCTTCTGCTATCCTGGTGGTTGGTCTGCTAATGAAATGGCACGTTACATTGATGAAAGCTGTATGCGCGAGAATAAGAATAACGCTGAACTAACCTATTCCAGCGACAATAGGAATTCCGCTGGAAGTAAAATGCGGATTACGAGCAACAGCCGACAGAAATCTATTTCCTTCGCTTAATCGCTGCAGGCTTGCCCCTCCGTGTTGCATTCCATAGCAATTTCAACGACAATTCTTCTCATATTCGCTCCATTATCAATCTTGGTTCTGGCAAGATAGATACCTTCATACTTACAAGTTTACTGTTCTCTTTGCATTCCTTCGACATTGTTTGCAGAAAGGTAGAGGGTCTAAAGTCTCTCAGGACGTCGAAGACAGATTTTTTTTAAACTAATCAGAAGTCGATACACAGAGCTATTTAACGAACTTTCGCAGTAGGAAACATTCGTTTTGATGTTCAAAATGGGAAGAAAACATCAGTTTTGTATATTGCAGTTTCTCCAAAACTACTTATTCAATATCGGATACTAAAATGTGGTTGAATTTGTCTCTTTGAAATCTACGATATTAGTAGCAGAAATTACTAGAGTTACATTGAAAAAATGGAAGTTGATACCGATATCTCTGTAGTTAATATAGTCATGACAAAAGTTAATTCGTCTTTTAATGAGGACTTTCTTACAACTGATCTGCGTAAGATGGATGCTTGAATTAGGCTCCTCAGATCAATCATCCTGCATTACATGTATTTAAAGAACGGTAAGCTTCCAAAACGCTGAACTCCTGGTTTCTATTTTGATCACCAGTATGTGTCCCACCTCAAATTATACTTCTAATAAAAGCGACACACAGGTCACAAAGAACTTAAATATTTGTTTACCCCTAATTGTAAATATCATTGATATCCAGAAACTAGACTTATTGTCTCATTTCACTCGTATTCTTGATGGGTGGATTTTTCCTGTTTTTCCACGAGAGTTCAACAAAATGGTACTGATAGCACCTTGGTATGTGATAGTCTGAACATGATCTCTCCAGTTTAATCTAAGGCAAAGGAGTGCGACTTCAGGCGATATGACGTGTCGGAACGGAGAGTAAGCATGTCAGTTCGTGTGACGTTGGGCGACAGCTGCGTAATGCAATATTGCCCAGCGAACCGGCGCTGTGAGTGCGGAACTGGAGGGTTCAGTCAGCTGTAGCGCTCTCGAAGACAATGTGTGGTGAACAAAAGTAAAACGGAGCAGCTTGTTTTTCTGTCTGGATGGGAATATCGTTTTGTGCGAGGCCGTGAAGGTGCAAAGTGTCTGGTATGTAGCAGTGAAGTACGGAGTATTAAGAAATATAATTTACAACGTCAGTATTCTGTGTGCCATGCAAATGAATACGAGAAATACTAAGGCGAACAACGCGACACCGTAATTTCGGAACCAAAGGAACGTGTCGATGTGGAGGACTATCAAACTAACGAAGCGGTAGTCCATCTGAGCTACAGGGTAGATCTTCATGTAGCCAAGAACGTAAGGCCGTTTGCTGAAGGAGACTTTGCGAAAGAAGTGATTGTGATGGCCGCCGAAGAAATGTCCACAATTTGTACAATTTGTAAAAGACTTTGAAAGGGTAACTTTGTCTGCTGAAACTATTATGCGACGTATTCAGGAAATGGGTGCGGGTATATGAGGACCTGGCCATTGTGGGACGTAAGTTTGTGCGTTATTCCTTAGCTGTCTATGAGAGTATTAACATATCTTCATTAGGGGCGTTGATGGAAAATTGTACATAACAGAGCAAATGTTGGATTTAATTTATCTGAAGAGCATCACCACGGGGCTGAACGTTTTCAGAGGTACTGAAAGAAATGTTGAAAACGCTGGCGTGAGTTATAGTAAGCTTACTTCTCTCTATGGCAGGAGTTACGGTAGGAGTAAATGTTGGATTAAGAACACGGATGAATGAACATATGAAAGGTGTTTCGTTGGCCAAAACATCATCTCACTGCAATTCATTGCATTCATCATCAAGAGAAACTTAGTGTCAAGCCTATCGAAGCTAAAAATATTGCGGATAGCGTGGTACAACTTACAAATTCCATCCAGTCAAGATGTCTTAGACATAGTTAAAAACTTTACTTGAAAAATGTGGCAATCGGTATAATTTAATCCTTATTACTGCAGTATGAGCTGATTGAGCAGGGGTAAAGTGTTAGATTGGTTCTTTAATTTGAGAGACGAAATTAGCAGTATTCATGAGTAATTGAAATCAGCCTGTTCCATAGATGCAAGAAAAAACCTGGATATGTGACTTAACTTTCTATGCTGATTTGACAGTCACTTAAACGATTTAAATATCTCACTGCAAATCAAGGGCTTCATCGTAACACATATGTAATGGGGACCGGGGTGAGTTGTCACATTAGGGGCTAGTTGGAACACAGCTTCTATTTCCTGCCATCGTGGAGCTCGAGTGCTGTCATCGTGATAGTGAGTGTACAATCTACCAAAACTTCAGGCTGCTTGGAAGCACCAAGAAGAAGAGACTCCTGTTTATAACTGCTGAGTAAATATTTTCATCATATTTTTTTTTTGTTCTGGTGAGCCTGTAGATCGAATTGAGACGCTACTGATGGCCATTTTGGCCGGCCGCGGTGGTCTCGCGGTTCTAGGCGCGCAGTCCGGAACTGTGCGACTGCTACGGTCGCAGGTTCGAATCCTGCTTCGGGCATGGATGTGTGTGATGTCCTTAGGTTAGTTAGGTTTAAGTAGTTCTAAGTTCTAGGGGACTGATAACCACAGCAGTTGAGTCCCATAGTGCTCAGAGCCATTTGAACCATGGCCATTTTGGAAATAATGGTTAACTGTGGCTGCATGCACGAGTCATAATCTCCTGTGATCGATGTTCGAAACTGTGTGGTATCCATTTCGTTTTTGATAACTGTTCATTAAGAAATAAACCATTTCTGTAAAAAGGAATGTAATCACATCATCCAAGAAGAAATTCACCTTTTACCCAAAGCTGGGTAACGACAGCAATCCAACCGTGACAATAAAAGGTTTACTGTTATTCTAAAAGACAGTACCATCAAATATAGAATCGCTGCTGAAAGGGCCTTGTACAGTCAGGAAGGGCGACGTGACTAAGGTTGATAAGTAGAAGAAGAAAAAAATTCGAAGAAAACTTCGATCTGAACTTTCTTCTACGAATTCTGATGATGATGTGTTAGACGTTAGCTATCCCGAAAGGAACGACAGGAAGACCTTACTTAATAACAGTTCAGAGACTGAAGAACCTCTCCTCGGCGAAGAGTTTTCATCCTCTCTCTCTCTTGCGGAGAGGATGGTGATGGTCCTCATTCGACAGTTCCCACGAATACTGGAGTCCCTGAAAGCAGGTCACAATGAACAAGACCAACAACGAATCTCCCACAGCCTCAAGGGCTTACTGATCATACTGAATTCCATGTAAATATCTTGGTGAAGTATCATCGTCGCCAGTACCAAGGGAAGATTGTCGAAACCGATGGCAACGAGATTCGCGTATCTACCATGGCCAGGAAGAGGAAAAACTAGAGATGGCCAGACGAGGACTATACAGTTCCGCACGAACAAAGTAAACTTGTGCGGATTTTGAACCCACCTATTCAAACAAGAGCGCCCAACTCCCACATTCGTAGTTGATTTAAAACATTAACCTT
The DNA here is from genome assembly GCF_023898315.1 of Schistocerca nitens. Taxonomy (NCBI): domain Eukaryota; kingdom Metazoa; phylum Arthropoda; class Insecta; order Orthoptera; family Acrididae; genus Schistocerca; species Schistocerca nitens. Next base: position 361,820,392 of record NC_064619.1, read on the forward strand.
ATTCTATATGAATAACTGTGCGTAGCTACAGTAATGCGCAGAATTTATTTTTCTTGAGCAATTCTTTGTTTGTTCATACATTTACATTCATACAGTTGTTTATACACTGAAGCAGAACACACTTTTGTTGAAGTGTTTTTTCATGAGGAAATTATTTTCTGAAGAATTTATTCTTCGAATAGGAAGTTACGTATAGTTTTGACAGATTTAAATGTTTTTCTCGAAAATTGCTGTTTTGCGCCTAAGTATCCCTGTTCATGTCAATTTATGCCAACTCACCCCTAGCAGTATGCACCGCACCTGGGGCTAATTGGTACCTGCGAGATTTTTGGAAAAGGGATTTGGTCTGATCAAAAGAAGCATTTAATTTGCTGGTCTCACATAATTTTGCACTCAAAAACTTAATCTGTGCGCCGCATTCACCAAATTCTGTCCAAGTATTACACAAAAAATAGAAAAATCGAAAACCAATATACATCTCAATTAGCCCCGATCTCCCAGAGTCAAAGCCTTCAAAATGGCACTAGATCTGTAGATGGATCAACACCTTTCTGAAAACATTGCGCATTTTCCAAAGCTGTCACACTTGCATACTCCAGGCATTAGTCTCTCGGAAGAATATGTAAACATCCTGCAAAATCTTCGTAACCAGTTCGAGTCTGGGTTTCAAGATGTAGAAACATTGTCTACTGTGATTCAACTCTTTGGAACACAGTATTCAGTGGTTGTCGAGAATGGTCCTACCACGTAAAAAATGGAACAGTTTAATTTACAATATGACGATTTGTTGAAGGAAAAAGTATAGCCCCCGGGAAGAACTAGCTGATTGTTGGAAGATGGTTCCCAGAACCACATTTACTAGGTTGTACGTATTTGCTCCACGGCTGTTATGAATATTCGCATCGACATTCTTTTCTGTTATGAAATTAGCAAAATCCAAGTCCAGAAGCACCTAGTCAGATAACGCCCTAACACGCAGTCTACGATTGCCCATTGTATTGTCATTGGCTGTGTAGCATTCGAGAGTATTAGGTGCATTAAGTGAGAGAGCCTGAGGTTGGTCACGCTACTGGCTCGTCACGGAATGACTAGCAGGGCACAGAAGTGAAGACGCAGGAGATGTTGGTTTTCGTGTGTACGAGTTTGTAAAGATTGATTTTAGGAGTGTGAAGATATTCAGGTGTTGTCGCTGCGTTGATGAGTTCTGAAAGGCAAATTTTCAGTATGATTATTCTTTATTGATTGGGGTCTTTTAATTTGGTTGTCGAGACATCATTAGACAAAATTATATGGTCACATGGTTCGGACTCTTTCACCATTTTAATAACGAATCACATGGCAGAGTTATATTTTTCCCGTTGTTGTTGTGGTCTTCAGTCCTGAGATTGGTTTGATGCAGCTCTCCATGCTACTTTATCCTGTGCAAGCTTCTTGATCTCCCAGCACGTACTGCAGCCTACATCCTTCTGAATCCCTAAGACGTTAATTATTTAAAGATTGCTATAATAGTTATAATAGTTCATAAATCACACAGTAAGTTCAGTTTCTTTTTCCGACCCCTTGCTAGCTTCGTAATCGTGTGTCACCGCCGTGATCTTAGTGGAACACAGTTGCTCCAGCTTAAAGTACGATGTGTTTAGCAGAACTGCTTTTCCTTGCGTTGCACTTGGGAAATGTTTCCTTTAGCTGCTTTGGTGCTGCTCTGAATTTTAACAATCACCACTTTCGAGCGGAACCGAGTTTCCATTGCCGCAAGGTAAGTTACGAAAGTTTGTCAGGACCAGTGTAACATCATTGTTAGGGCATGATAAGATTATTTACTGTCAATCAGACTCAAGGGTGTGTTCAGTTGTAGCTTCATTTCTATGTTAGATATTCTTACTCATACTGTCCAGTGTTACATGTGCGCTATGAATCATTCAGGGTTCGGAATTTTAATTGGTCAGTTTTGGTACGTAAATTTGTAGTTCATTTTAACAGAAGCATTCTGTGTATTTGTCTTTCAAACTCCAGTTTGTATTTTTATGTAGAGTTTTTGCACTGTTAATTCTCTGTGTTAGAGAAGTCACATGTTGCAGCACTGTTCACTACACTGTCCAATACAGAATTTCACAGGGTAGCTTCTTTAGGATATAGTTTTAAGTTTTGTAATTATTTTTAGTAAAAGTTAATTGGTATCCAGCAAACAGTTTCAGATGGACTTGGAGACTATTTTCATCAGATAGCGTTTGTTCAAAAATGGTTCAAATGGCTCTGAGCACTATGGGACTTAACATCTTAGGTCATCAGTCCCCTAGAACTTAGAACTACTTAAACCTAACTAACCTAAGGACATCACACACATCCATGCCCGAGGCAGGATTCGAACCTGCGACCGTAGCAGTCCCGCGGTTCCGGACTGAAGCGCCTAGAACCGCACGGCCACGGGGACCGGCATAGCGTTTGTGTAAGCACACCAGTTGGCATGTTTAGTTGAGAGAATGTTCACATTACAGTACAAACACACTTACAGAATGAAACAAACAAAACTGTTACACACTGATAAACCAGTTATGGAAAAAAGAAATAGAAAATATTGGAGACGATTGAACATGTGCCAAAAATGCCAGAGTATATCATATGGAATTGCGTGCTATGAAAGCATTACCGTGAAATGTCTTTGAAATACAAAAGTGTGGCTTTTTAATCAGTATGTGGTCGATTTGGCTCCATCTACTGGAAAGTAAAAGTCTTTTGAAGAGATCCGTCAGGTCGAGCACGCTAAGTAATTGCTTTGTGCGGATACTCTGTATTATCATCGACAAGGCGATAGTGGTATTTTTTTGGTATCCATAGAGATAAATATTCTAATAGGAGTACCGATTCACTAGCTCAGGAAGCCATAGAAGGTAGCTAATTGCGACAAGGGTATGGCAAAATTGTTGGTAGAGTAACGCAATGAGACGAACAGAAATTACACTTTCAGTCTCTGCGATTCACGACGGTCCCATGGACATTCCAAACAGCCGGACATGGTTCTTTAACAGTGTGATCACCATTGACAGCAGTGCATGTTCTTCAACGTGCTCCCAAGGTGGCCAAAAGTCAGTAATGAAATCTTGTAATAGCGCGTTCCTTTCTTCCACCAATACGGTAGACAATTGTTGAATGGTCATTCATGCATGTGGACGTGAAACAATACGTCTCCCAGACTTATCCCATATCTGCTGAATGGGACTTAAGTCGGGGGAACGTGCGGGTCAGTGCAGCCGCCGAATATCCTATGGGTCCAACAGCTCCTCCATCTGCGCTGTTGGATACAGTGGTGCGTTGTCATCCATGTCCCATTCAAGACACGTGGAATGCGTTGGGAGACGTACTGCATACGTCCACATGGGCCAACGACCATTCAGCAGTTGTCAACTAAACTGGTGGAGGAAAGGAACTCTCCCCCCCGCCCCCCCCCTTACTAACCATGTGGCTAACATGGGACCGCCGCGCAGAGCATGAAATGACGTTCATGGTGATCACACATTCTATTAAGAACCATGTCCTCCGTTTGTAATGGCCAGGGTACCATAATCAATCACGGTACTGCAGTGTAATTACTGTCTTTCAATAAAAGTGTCATTTCTGTTTGTCATGTTGCGTATTTTTTTTATTTATCTTCTGTACTATACCGTGGCTGTTATGTCTATGTGTGGTCCAAGTTTCATCGAGCGATATTACTTGACAGTGACAAATCGTGCCAAAAATACTTTCGTCTTTAAGTTTTGGACACCAGTATATTACAATGTCAGTGTAAATTTATGATTACTGTAAGGTCTTCTTGTTAAAAGTGTCAAAATGAAAACTAATGTAGCGACGCCTAGATCTTAGAAGGCGAGTAAGTGATTCAGTCGAGATGGTTACGAATTCAGTATCACCTGGTCCTACTTTGGACGCTTTACGTTATCGATTCACTATTGTGAAGGTTACACACACTTCAGATATACACTAAAGGTAAAAATGGAATGTGGTTTGTGGAGGAAGAAGTATTTATTATATCAACTCGCCTGGTTAGCGGAGCGGTCTAACGCACTGCTTTCCGGAGCAGGAAGGAGCGCCTGGTCCCAGGCACGAATCCGCCCAGCGGACTTATGTCGAGGTCCGGTGAGCCGGCCAGTCTGTGGATGGTTTTTAGGCGGTTCTCCATCTGCCTCAGCGAATGCAGGCTGGTTCCCTTATTCCGCCTCAGCTACACTATGTCGGCGATTGCTGCGAAAACAAGTTCTCCACGTACGCGTACACCACCATTACTCTATCACGCAAACATAGGGGTTACACTCGTCTGGTGTGAGACGTTCCCTGGGGGGTCCATCGGGGGCCGAACCGCCCAATAACCCTGGGTTCGGTGAGGGGTGGCGGAGGGGTGAAGTGGACTGCGGCAGTCGTCGTGGGGTTGTGGACCACTGCGTCTGCGGCGGGGATTGAGCCTCTCCGTCGTTTCTAGGACCCCGGTTAAAATACAACTTTTATTGTATCTCGACTACATGAAACATCCGAAACTCTGTCAAATGCCACGAGTCTTGAGGCATTGTGGAAAATGCAACACACAGAAAGAACGATATTCATGTAAGGGTTGCAGCCGAATCATACAGTTACCTGGACAATATATCAGCAGGCCGTCACGGACTTAAAATCCTATTCCCCCGATTGTTATTGCATTTCTTCTTGTTATTCCCCTCCTTTGATTTGTCTTCTTTGTAATCCATTGTTTGGAATCTTCGGGTGCTATCTGGCATCGCTGTGTCCAAGCGCTCGTATTGTCGGGTTTTGCGTAGGCGGTGTTTTCCTATAGAAAGAACAAGCAATCTAGAGGGAGCATTGACGTAGTCGTGGACATGCTTTTCGGCAGCGTTGCCCCACACTATCACAGCTAAGCAGGTACTCAGGTACTCAAGTGCGTACAGGGTGCCGCAGTGCCTTGTACATTATCACGCGAATGTGTGGAGACAAAGACGAATTTGAGTCTTCCGTTAGCGTTTCTCCTGACGTCAACGTCGTACTGGCGCCTTGTTAGAGGCCTGACCAGCCAGGCGCGAAGGTAACGTGCTGCGTCGCCCTAGCGAGCTGCACTGGCGGCGACGGCGATATGTTGCAGGTCGGCTGAAACGCGTTGGCGGAAGACCAACGGCGCGGTGCACCAGAAATCGTTACTGCTACCCCCTCGAGTAAATAAAGGTGCAGCTCCTCACTGATAAAGCTAGCAGAAACGATGAATCGCTTTCGAGTAACTCTGTCAAAATATTCTGCTGGCCGTGTCATAGACGGTTGATTTTTTGTTGGATGAAACAGTATTTCAGATTTTACTTAAAAAAATAGTCATCGCCTCTGTTTACATTATTGCCTGTCTGGTTTAATTTCGACTGATTCCTTTAAGACAGTTCTAATAACGAGACGGCAACCATCTACAAGTGTCCCTCGATTGAACAGTGCTCCATCACCGCAGATTTACACTCATAGCATTCTACACATACGTCGTGGACAGTGCGAATTGTATAACCGAAAACTTAAGTTTATTTTCTCACAATGGAAAGGGATTTTCTAAACGTCGGATTTACTGATGCCCAAATAACATTTCACCGACCAAGAAGCGCTCTAATCTTGGCTAGCGGACGAAACATGCTTCCAGTACATTCTTATTGTCTTAAAATACGAGGGTCGTTCAACAAGTAACGCCCCACATTTCTTTCTCAGAATATATTTATTGTTAAGAGTCAGAATTTGGTGACAATATACATCAACATATCTTGTCCATGTCATATTTTTCTGCGTAGTCTCCATCACGTCCAATGGGCGTACGCCAACGTTGTGGAAGACCAAGTATTCCCTGCTACTAACAGCTTCATGACTGACACTGTAGTCATCTTCAAAGTGTGTTCCCCGTAGAGAATCTTTAAGCGGCCTTCAAGAGATGGAAGTCCGAGGATGCCAGGTCTGGACTGTAGTGTTGATGAGGCAATGATGTCCAACCCAATTTGGCGATGTGTTCCCGGTTTCTCAATCTTGTGTGTGGTCGTGCATTATCGTGTTGGAGCAAGATTTATGCCGGATTATTGTCCGATCGAACACATCGGAAACGGTTCTTGAGTTTATTCGGAGTCTTCACATACGCCTCTGAATTGTCTGTTAACCCTCTTGGCATGAAATCCACGAGAAAGACGCCTTCACAAACTAAGAAGACTGTCACCATGACTATTGCGGCAGAGAGGATTGTCTTGAATTTCTTCTTTTGTAATGAATGAGGATGCCATTTTGTTCCCGGCGCGGAGTGGTGTACTCGTCTTTCGTCCCCCGTAACGGTCCGTGACGGAAAGACCTCTCCGTTGGTCTCGAAACGCTCCAACAATTCAGATGAAATAGCTTTCTTTGTGGTCCGCTGTGAGCATTCGTGGAACACGTCGTGAGCACCTCTTCGATTAGCCGAGAGTCTCGATCATTGCAGACGCACTTCCAATGCTGACGGACAACTGTAAAGCCAATTTTCGAGTTGCGATCAGCCGGTCAGCACGAATAATGGCATCCGCACGATTCAGTGTATCCGGAGCAGTGGCTGCGACAGGACATCCCGAGCGTGGCTGATCTTGGAGCTCTATTCTGCATTTCTTGAGGCTGTAACTTTCTTTACCCATCTCCCAACTGTACTCCTATCAACTGCAGCATCGCCATACACTGCACACAAACGTTTGTGGATGTTCACCACAATTTCTTTTTCTGCACACAAGAATTCAATAACAGCACGCTGCTTGTCACGTGAGTCGTATGTAGACGCCAATTTGACTCTGTACTACGACTCTGCCATCTGCCAAAACGGTTAGAAACTTCACCGGCCCACAGAACAAACATCAAATGTGAAGCACCAACAAGGACGTTTGTCTATGTATATTAACTTTTTTTTTTTTTTTTTTTTTTTTTTTTTTAGGTGGGGATTTACTTATTGAACGGCCCTCGTACACATCCACAACAACTGGTACGAAAACAGTCGATCTTCGATCTACATATGGCTTCTACTAATACCGGTGAAAGTCCAGATTCCAAAGCACGGCGGGTCAATTGTCAGTGTAGCGATTCTGCTTGAAAACGACTGACGTTCTTCTAATGTGTTCCGGCTTCGGAAGAGATGGCGTAAGCTGTGGTCCAGAGTACTATTTTCCTTTTGAAGGCGAGTAAGTCCAGAAACGAAAGCATACCATCCATTTCGATACGGGGATGAACACAAAATAATCCAAGAAACGGCTCAAGTAGTCTTGCTTATGTGATAGTACCGTAAACGTATCACTGACGGACATCCAGAAGCAGGTAGGTTTTTAAAGCGCCGTTTCCAGCGCTGTGTTTTCAAGTTCTTCCACTAATAAACTGGTGACTGTCGGGGATAATGAACATTAAAATTTGCATAGCACCAATAATGTCCTCCGGAGTGGCAGAAAAGAGTCTTTCCTGATGGGCCGTACCTGTAACGGTTTCACCGACCAACTCATTGCCATTCCGGAGCACATTGTTGGTGCTATCTACTTTTAATTACTCTGTTTTATGTAATGTGGCGCCTGTATATTATAAATGGAGTGTGCTCTCGTTATGGTTGTACGATTCATGTATAGTAATATGATCTCCAGACGATCCAAAGATGACAACTAGATCTGTCGAAACCGGACATTGAGGAAATAAAAATAGTTCGTCATGCGATCTTGGCTGCAAAATTCCTAATTGTCACTAAAGATCACATCGTACCCGCAAGTGTGCAACTTATGTCAAGCAGTTTTATATTGTAACCGAAAGTATATGTATACATTGCGTATTGAAATACAAGAAAAGTATTTGATATCTGTACTGTCCTTTCTGGTTACTCATATTAGTCAAATAATGCTATCATATTTTACAGTAGATACCAAATGAGTTTGGCATAACAGTACGAGTAAATATTCGTTGTAAATAGATATTTTTATATTAACCTAACATTGATCAGAAAATGGTTCAAATGGCTCTGAGCACTATGGGACTTAACATCTATGGTCATCAGTCCCCTAGAAATTAGAACTACGCAAACCTAACTAACCTAAGGACATCACACACATCCATGCCCGAGGCAGGATTCGAACCTGCTACCGTAGCGGTCACACGGTTCCAGACTGAAGCGCCTAGAACCGCACGGCCACACCGGCCGGCTTAACATTGATCAACCATAACATTATGACCGCTGCCCACCGCGACGTTGGATGCAGTCTGGTGGCGTTGAGGGCACGTGACGCGGTAACAAAAATATACAAGAAGAGCAGACACGGACGGCGGATTACCCAATCGAAGATATCGGCTGCAAACGGGGCAATGCATTGCGATAAACAACTTTGACAAAAGGCGGATTATTATTATGCAGAGCCTGTGAACGAGTATGTCGAAAACTGCGAAGTGGTCGAATGTTCACGCACTTTCGTCGTGAGCATCTATGGAAAGAGGTAAAAGGACAGTGAAACTATCCCTAGGCGCTAAGTGGTTGGACGTCTACGACACTTTACAGAGAGTGAGGCTCGGAGGCTTGTCTGCTCTGTAAAGTAGGCTAGATGGTGATCTGTTGCATCTCTGCCGAAAGAACACACTGCTGGTGCATTCGCGTGTTTCGGAGCACAGCGTTTATCGTACGTTCTTGAAGATCGAGCTCCGCAGTGGACCATCCATACGTGTTCACATGTTTACCCAACGACACCGTCAATTACGACTGTAGTGGACACGAGACCATTAGGATTCTACCGTCGATCAATAGAAACGTGTCGACTTCTCAGATGAATCACATTTTTGCTACACTATGTCTACGGTCGTCTTCAGAAACGCCGTCATCGAGGTGAACGGCGGTTCGAAACATGCAGCGCGCCACGGTCGCAGGCTGGTTGGAGCAACATTACGCTATGGGAGACAGTCTGTTACGCTTGCATGGGACCTATCATAGTAATCGAAGACACGCTGACAGCTGCGAACCACTTGCATCTGTTTATGCTTGATGTCTTCCCTCATGGCGATGTCATCTTTCAGCAGGTTAGTTGTCCGTGCCTCATAGCCAGAACCGAGCTACAGTGGTTTGAGAAGCATCATAATAGAGTCTCGGCAACCAGATTCGCCTGATGTAAACCCTATGGAACCCTTCTCGGTCGCTATAAGGCGCCATCACCGCGTACGCAAATCGTCGACCCATTATTTACACGAATTACATGACCTGTGTCTAGACATCTAATGCCACATCTACAACTACATCTGCATCTACATGGATGCTCTGTAAATAGAATTTATGTGCGTGACAGAGGGTTCATCGAACAACCTTCACAATTCTCTATTATTCCAAACGCGTATAGCACGCAGAAAGAACGAACGCCAGTATCTTTCCGTACGAGATCTGATTTCCTTTACTTTATCCTGGTGATCATTTCTCCCTATATAAGTCGGCGTCAACAAAATACTTTCGCATTAGAACATATGTCCACATACCTACTAACGAAGTGTCGGGTCCCTTATACGCATAATCAGTGTTGTACTTCGTTTCGAAGACAAACAGGTTATTAAGCAGGTGTTCATAATATTTTGGCTCATCAGTGTATATGACTACTGGAAAATGTTTGTATAAAATACGGTATGGCGTGTTCATTGACGTACCTCGTAAAATAAACCTTTTCTGTTTGGTAAATGAGATATATCTGTCCACGTTGTAGTCTGTTTGATGCTTTTATCTATATTCCACATTATAATTAAATTATTTTCGTCCAGAATCCCTAAAGGAGTTGCCAATGTTACGCAGAGTATGAAGACATTATGTTGACTGTTTTTGGGAAGCAGGAAATCAAATAATTTTTTCAGTGGGCCCTGCAACAATAGTTAAAAATACATAATACAGCACAAAGGAGCCTCAACCATGCACTTTTCCGCTTGCTTCGTGATGATATACTATCAGCACGAAGTAGTAATATACGTTTACGATTTTTCGCAGTCACAGGGCATAGTGAATTTGTCGGAATGATTGTGAGATGCAGATAACACTCCAAATCAAACTTTGGCTTATATGTTGTGTCAGAAAGCATAAACCAAGTTTCTGATGTCCCAGATTTAAATAATTCATCTCTTGGACAATCAACGCTTCTTCAAATACAACTAGAAGTGCACTATGAGATCCATGCTACATATTTGCCCGCGCCATTTGTTCCGATTGTATGCCAGCAAACAAGAGGATGGATATGAAGGGCAGTGCGCACGATATAAATTCCAGTACGTCGCGCGGGCTATCTGTGCTTCTAAACTTACCGCTGCGCACGAAATGTCGCGTTCCGATGTCAGCTTCAGTGCGTAACGAGAATTTTTTATATGCTTGGGCAGGTACATAGATTAACCTGACATTTGAAAAAAAAAGCAAGAAAAAAGAATCGCGTGTGAATGTTGCAGCGAGTGTGGTAAGTCTGAGAATTATTTATCAGTGTAAGAGCTGATAAACGCCTCGTGCAGCTTTGCGTGGGAACAAAGACCGTGATCTATGGTCACGATACGGCAAGCTGCTGCACCACAACGCTGCTTTCCACTTCAGCGATATGCACTGTGTAGCTGCAGCCATGCTACTGCGTTCAGATCATTTTCTGGCATTTGTATTGTGTATGATTTTTGTTGCATCAAACTTACCTATTTAGCAGTTTTGTACGTATACACGATAGAACGGTCCGTTAGAATGGAGGTCGTTAGAAACACTGATTTAGCTGGCCATGAACAATCAATGTAATCAAGCATGGAGTAGCTCAAGAACATAAAATTATGGCAACACCTAGAGAATTTTGAGAAACCATGGAAAAGTTAAGTTGAACCAATGGGATTTACAGTCTTTCTCACAATACGAGTTCATACGAAGGCGTTCTGAAAAGTAATGCCTCTGAATTTTATTTTCTATTCTCGCCACCCTCCCAGCCAACGGCCTTGGTCTAACGGTAACACCGGTTCCCGTCAGATCACCGAAGTCGGGCTGGGCTAGCACGTGGATGGGCGACCATCCTGTCTGCCGAGCGCTGTTGGCTCGCGGGGCCCACTCAGCCCTTATGAGGCAAACTTTGGAGCTACTTGATTGAGAAGTATTGGTTCCAGTCTCGGAAACTGACATAAGGCTGGGGGAGCGGTGTGCTCACCACATGCCCCTCCAAACCGCATCCATTGACGCCTATGGGCTGAGGCTGACACGGCAGCCCGTCGGTACCTGTGTGCCTTCATGGCATGTTCAGGAGGAGGTGCCACCTTCCCAATTCACTTATACACGCTGCAACCCTCTTCCGGTAGAGGGCTCCTAAGTGCAGCGTGTAAAGTGGCGGTGTGTAACTTAAACTATGTTGGTGCTGGAGAGACTCTCAGAAAATAGAGAGCACGAATTCGAAGATTTCCTTCACACATGGAACATTCCCTTCTTCACCATAACAATTACATACTACACATGGGCGCTGCATCTTTAAGAATCCGACGCCCTGGGTTCCCTGTTAGTGATCATTCAGTCCCGATTTGGCCCACCCGAGTTTCATCTGGTTCCGAGACTTAAAAACACGTTGGAGGACCTCACTTTGATAGTGAGGGAGTGGAGCAAGCAGAAGTGACGTTATGGGTCTGTCAACAATATCAAACGTGCCACTCCAACGGTATCAACAAACTGATCTCTCGTTGAGAGAAACGTGTTCGTTGCCAGGGTGACTACCTTGAGAAGAATGAAGATGTAGAATGTTAGTAACCATGGGATTATTTTAAAAGTTTTAAGGTTTTTCACATAAAAAAGTCGGAGGAATTTACTTCTCAGCAAGCTTCGTAGATTTTAGTCACTTATCAACGTATTCGTTTGGTAAGTGTTCGTATGCACAAAATACATGGGTCTTGCTTTAGATAGGGGTCGGTCGAACTGCAGTTATCATATTCCTCTAATTTCAAATGCCATGGTAAAAAATAACAAATTGATTTTATTGTATCGCACGTCTATCGCGCAGTTTCACATACGCTATTGTGTACTGAAATTATTTGAATATAGCAGTTTATGCATTATCATCTTCTATAATTAACGGAATATGTATGTTACTACACAGGGTGTTTGCTTTAACTTGAGACAAGTATTTGAATATAGGTATTTATGCATTCTCATTTCCTATAATCAACGGAATATGTATGTTACTATACAGGTTATCTGTTTTAATTTGAGACAACTAAATATCGTCAAAACGACGCATTGTCCGAAAAAAATGATCTACGTCAAAAGTTGATACTAGTACAGGAGACATTAGTCTGTGCCACAGCTGGCTACCTCCTAACCACCATGCCTAAAAAACCATACAGCTTACTCAAACTATTGCTATACATTCGTGGTAGATGGTGGTGCAATTGAGAAATATCAAATGTGCCTGTTTTTGCAGTGAAGAACCGATGCATCTCAGTGTTCATTTCTTTTACCATGCTAATGTAACGGTTGATGTTTATGTTCGAAATTTACTTTAGTGTTGCAAAATTTATCGTACAGTACAGTTGTTGTCGTTGTGGTCTTCAGTCCTGAGACTGGTTTGATGCAGCTCTCCATGCTACTCTATCCTGTGCAAGCTTCATCATCTCCCAGTACCTACTGCAGCCTACATCCTTCTGAATCTGCTTAGTGTATTCATCTCTTGGTCTCCTTCTACGATTTTTACCCTCAGCGCTACCCTCCAGTACTAAATTGGTGATCCGTTGATGCCTCAGAACATGTCCTACCAACCGATCCCTTTTTCTAGTCAAGTTGTGCCACAAACTCCTCTTCTCCTCAATTCTATTCAGTACCTCCTCATTAGTTATGTGATCTACCCATCTAATCTTCAGCATTCTTCTGTAGCACCAAAATTCGAAAGCCTCTGTTCTCTTCTTGTCCAAACTATTTATCGTCCATGTTTCACTTCCATACATGGAAACGCTCTATACAAATACACTCCTGGAAATTGAAATACGAACACCGTGAATTCATTGTCCCAGGAAGGGGAAACTTTATTGACACATTCCTGGGGTCAGATACATCACATGATCACACTGACAGAACCACAGGCACATAGACACAGGCAACAGAGCATGCACAATGTCGGCACTAGTACAGTGTATATCCACCTTTCGCAGCAATGCAGGCTGCTATTCTCCCATGGAGACGATCGTAGAGATGCTGGATGTAGTCCTGTGGAACGGCTTGCCATGCCATTTCCACCTGGCGCCTCAGTTGGACCAGCGTTCGTGCTGGACGTGCAGACCGCGTGAGACGACGCTTCATCCAGTCCCAAACATGCTCAATGGGGGACAGATCCGGAGATCTCGCTGGCCATGGTAGTTGACTTACACCTTCTAGAGCACGTTGGGTGGCACGGGATACATGCGGACGTGCATTGTCCTGTTGGAACAGTAAGTTTCCTTGCCGGTCTAGGAATGGTAGAACGATGGGTTCGATGACGGTTTGGATGTACCGTGCACTATTCAGTGTCCCCTCGACGATCACCAGTGGTGTACGGCCAGTGTAGGAGATCGCTCCCCACACCATGATGCCGGGTGTTGGCCCTGTGTGCCTCGGTCGTATGCAGTCCTGATTGTGGCGCTCACCTGCACGGCGCCAAACACGCATACGACCATCATTGGCACCAAGGCAGAAGCGACTCTCATCGCTGAAGACGACACGTCTCCATTCGTCCCTCCATTCACGCCTGTCGCGACACCACTGGAGGTGGGCTGCACGATGTTGGGGCGTGAGCGGAAGACGGCCTAACGGTGTGCGGGACCGTAGCCCAGCTTCATGGAGACGGTTGCGAATGGTCGTCGCCGATACCCCAGGAGCAACAGTGTCCCTAATTTGCTGGGAAGTGGCGGTGCGGTCCCCTACGGCACTGCGTAGGATCCTACGGTCTTGGCGTGCATCCGTGCGTCGCTGCGGTCCGGTCCCAGGTCGACGGGCACGTGCACCTTCCGCCGACCACTGGCGACAACATCGATGTACTGTGGAGACCTCACGCCCCACGTGTTGAGCAATTCGGCGGTACGTCCACCCGGCCTCCCGCATGCCCACTATACGCCCTCGCTCAAAGTCCGTCAACTGCACATACGGTTCACGTCCACGCTGTCGCGGCATGCTACCAGTTTTAAAGACTGCGATGGAGCTCCGTATGCCACGGCAAACTGGCTGACACTGACGGCGGCGGTGCACAAATGCTGCGCAGCTAGCGCCATTCGACGGCCAACACCGCGGTTCCTGGTGTGTCCGCTGTGCCGTGCGTGTGATCATTGCTTGTACAGCCCTCTCGCAGTGTCCGGAGCAAGTATGGTGGGTCTGACACACCGGTGTCAATGTGTTCCTTTTTCCATTTCCAGGAGTGTAGTTTGAGAAACGAGTTCCTGACACTTAAATCAATACTCGATGTTAACAAACTTCTCTTCTTCAGAAACGCTTTCCTTGCCATTGCCAGTCTATATTTTATATCCTCTCTACTTCGACCATCATCAGTTATTGTGCTCCCCAAATAGCAAAACTCCTTTACTACTTCCAGTGTCTCATTTCCTAATCTAATTCCCTCAGCATCACCCGACTTAATTCGACTACATTCCATTATCCTCGTTTTGCTTTTGTTGATGTTCATCTTATATCCTCCTTTCAAGACACTGTCCATTCAGTTCAACTGCTCTTCCAAGCCCGTTGCTGTCTCTGACGGAATTACAATGTCATCGGCGAACCTCAAAGTTTTTACTTCCTCTCTATGGATTTTAATACCTACTCCGAACTTTTCTTTTGTTTCCTTTCCTGCTTGCTCAATATACAGATTGAATAGCATCGGAGAGAGGCTACAACCCTGTCTCATACTCTCTTCCTAACCACTGCTTCCCTTTCATGTCCCTCGACTCTTATAACTGCCATCTGCCTTCTGTACAAATTGTAAATAGCCTTTCGCTCCCTGTATTTTACCCCTGTCACCTTCAGAATTTGAAAGAGAGTATTCCAGTCAACATTGTCAAAAGCTTTCTCTAAGTCTACAAATGCTAGAAACGTAGGTTTGCCTTTCCTTAATCTTACAGTACAGCATGGCTAGCAGTTTCAGGGGTTAGAAACTACGTTTAGCGTGATCGAGGAACATCGACCTGGATATAATAGCTTTATGTTCCGAATGGGATGTTTGATTTCGGTGAGTCCCCTTGCTTCTCGCCAATGGGTCGCTTGGTTTTGGTGTGTCCATGGCAAATGTGCCTGTCACTGTCACTTCATGGACATTTTACCTTATTATGATGGTTGTGGTTTGTGTTCCGCCGGTAGCATTATGGCGGCGAGTGCGAGATTTACGGCGGAAATACACACGGAAAGCAGTTACTCTGATTGGAAGGTTAGATGGCAGAAATCAACCATACAGATGGTTTGGGGACTCGCCACAATCAACCCCGTAGGGCACAGCAAACTACGTTACCATACAAGTAATTTATTTGGCAGAAATATCAATGTCTAGCCATATTACTTGTAATGTACAATCACATTTCCAACACTCAAATAACGTCTGAACACCAATGTCAATCAACCTTTAGAGCACAAAGGTTTACATTTACATCGTAAATGGAATGTAGAGTCAAATGCAGCGATTCTTAATTGCAGAAACAGGCACATTTGATACTTGCTGATTACAGCGCCATCTACCACGAATGGGAAACAATGATTTGAGCAACCGTATGTAGTTTTTGGTGTAGAATCAGAATACGCAATAAAAATTGGAGATTCCTATTTGAAAATACCTTGCGCAGGTGAGGCAGTTAGGAGGTGGCCAGGCGTAGCACGGACGCATGTTCTCTTTACTTATATTAACCTTCATCAGGAATATTTTTTTTTAATACGATGCGTCGTTTTCGAGTCATATAGTTGTCTCAGGTTAAAATAAGCACGTAGTACACGTACACTCAACACTAAAGAACACACTTTTTTCCAGTTTCACACAGTTTATCGTTCACACAATAAAATACATCGATACCAGTACATTCATTAACAACTCATACCATTCAGCACTGGTCGATTCTTCTAGAAAACACATAGGAAAGGATTACATGTGAGGAATCTTTCCTACAGGACGTCAGCCGTCACAGCATGTACTACACACGAGTAAACACTTCATTTGAGCAAAAATATAAACTGCTCCTTTTGCAATTATAAAATCGGTAGCCTGTCTGCTGCAGCCCCTCAACTGTGTTTGTAAATACCGAGTGTCGCAACTTTGTATATGAAAGTGGCAAAATGTTATTCACATCTTGGCTGCCATGAGTCGCAGTCTTTGATGTAGTAACAACATGATTTCCCTTGTTCCTAAGATTTAACGGAAATATATAAGTACAGTGTAATGCCAGGGGTGTGCCACCTAGTACACAGAGGCACAAATAGAGACTTCAAGAAAATAGCCATAGGAGGACCTCAAAGCGTCATTCTGTTACACAGGTGGAAACGAGAAGTGGACATTACGCATGTTTTTGGGCTGAATGAAAAGCTATATTTCCACAATAAAGCCTTTACCCAGAAGCCTGACGAATAAGCGAATCGATGAGACTCGGAGCGTGTAGACACCACAGAAACTACACGACTGTGATGGTGATTGTTCATATTCCTGCAGTTAGTGCACAGAATCCGTTTATTTATTGTTAATGATAATGTCGCTACGTATTCTAAACATAAGAATTTTTAGTAATAACTGTGACTGACGTTAATTCATTATCAAGTAAAAGCCTTAAACGAAATCTCACAAAAGTCATTGGATTAATGGACGGTATCACATGCGTATATATCGTCACTAGTCAGTTACTGGCAATTAACTAGCGGAATTATCATGAAACACTCAACTGTTAAACAAATGTACCCATTGTAGAGTACATTACATGATAAGTATACAGTCCAGTTATGAGCTTTTGGGCTAAATAATAATGTTTATATGCGGACCTACTTTTGGATTTAGAAATACCATCCGTTGTAACTACGAGCTGGGTAGCTGGATAGTAGTATTCTGCTGCTAGCTGGCGCCACAGTCAGCGCACTGCATTCGCTGGTGGTGGGCGGAAACACAAAACTCTAAGATGGCGGAACGCAGGAAGCTTGAAAATTCAAGATGGTAGTGGTGGATGTTTAAAACTGCGAGATGACAGAACTAGCCCATTGTGCTTTGTACCCAACTCCCATTTCCCCGTATCCTTTCTTCCCTACAGCGATTATCAGTGTAGGTTAACAAAAAATGGTTCAAATGGCTCTGAGCACTATGGGACTCAACTGCTGAGGTCATTAGTCCCCTAGAACTTAGAACTAGTTAAACCTAACTAACCTAAGGACATCACAAACATCCATGCCCGAGGCAGGATTCGAACCTGCGACCGTAGCGGTCTTGCGGTTCCAGACTGCAGCGCCTTTAACCGCACGGCCACTTCGGCCGGCTGTAGGTTAACAGTCAGTTTCATTCATCCTAATCGATGAAACCTGAAATACGTCAACCAAGATTTAATTAGCCATAATAATTTAATTAACAATTAAATAATTGATGTAATTGTAATTATGAATAATTTAAATAAGTCACAGATCACTATTTTAGTGGGCCACAAAATGTAATCACACTGTAGCTTTAGAGAAGGCATCTTGGTTAAGCTCAAAAGTATCTGAATAATATGAAGTTTTGTTCTGTGTATGAAAATATCCCAACGACCTTAATTATCTGTCAAAATTTATGTTTGCAGTATTTCCACATCTAAAATACGTCAAAACACGCACGCACGCACGCACGCGCACACACACACACACACACACACACACACACACACACACACACACAAAATGTGTTGGATTAGTGAAATACGAATTGAATGGTGGATCTATTACAGGATTTGTCGGTCTACGAACAAATTTTGCAAGACCTTGAAACCAAGTCACACAATACGCAGAGAGAAGGTATGAATATGTTAACCGTTGATGTGTGTCAGATTCGGAAGTACAAATAGCTATTCAGTATATAATTCAATATTGTTCATACTATTAAACAAAACAAATTGGCTTCATCTGTACAGGACGATAAATGTCATATACGTGTACATAAGGTAAAAACATTGGCTTGCTCCCTCCTAATCTGACACCATAAGTGTGTCTCATAAAAATCTAAGGAGGTACCGGGAGTCTGAACGGGGTGCTTCCGTGCCAAAGATGGCAACGCAGACCATTCAACTATGAAGATGGTAGGTTTTTTTTGTGTAGGTAAAAACATAAAACATGATGGCGCTGATGTTGGTGTACCAACATTGCAATGTATTATACAGCGAATGTAAGATATACAGTTCTCACCAGCAGCTGGCATCACCTCTCTGATTCATACACCACTGTAAATTACCAGGCAACAACATTATAGTAATGCTTTGCAACAACTAAATAAGTACTGAAACTGAATATACTTTCTAGTTTCCTTTTGCCCCCTCACTCACTTTCAATCTCCTTCATTCCCTCTCTTTGTCTATTTCCTCCTTCTCCTCTTTCTGTATCAGTCACCTCCTCCACCCTCTCTCTGTTCATCTCCTCCTGCTCCATATCTCTCTCCATCTCCCTAACAGCTGACATCATCTCTCTAATTTATATACCTCTGTAAATTGACAAGCACCATCGAGCAGTTTAGTTGTGGAAAGTAATTAATTTGAGGGTCTGTTGTGCCTTACACCATGGGTGGTGTGCAGATAGAAATATGAAAGCAGCCATCTATTGGTGACGACAAGGTACAAAGCAACAGACACATAAATCAATTTTGATATTTTTATTTCGCATTTTGAAGTTCTGGGAAAAATATATCAAGTAAATCTAATCGTCAGCAACTACATTTTTCTGTTCATTAATTACACTGCATACGAAAATGTTAGTTTTTAACTATTTATCGAGGATGTCTCTTGCACACATGCTCATATCCCACAGGAATTTAGCACAATACATTTAAGCTACATGTATTCATGCATGGGAAAAGAGTCGGAGCGCGCACTTCAGCGTTAGATCATTTTTTAGAAACCAATTTCACGCATGTGTACGTGAGTGGTAAATATTGTGATACTGGATGCAAACATTGCACTCCTTTGCTTTGCTGAAGCATTTTTGCAGACTTTTAAACATTGACGTATTATTGTGACACTTTACAAGTATCATAGACCAATTAAGATGTGGAAAACAATTAATTTGAGTTTCTGTTGTGCCTTGCACCAATCGTGGTACGCAGATCGAAGCATGGATGCTGCAGTCTATTGGTGACAGCACTGGAATAAGAGAACAAGCCAATACATAGGCTCCATAAGTAGTTAAAAACCTATCTTTGCTTAGGCAGTGTTACTAACAGATTAGAAATGTTATGGTTAAACTTCAAAATAAGAAATAAAATAAATTTGTGCTTCATGCTGCTGTTGCTTCTTGTCACTAACAGATGGCAGCATGTACAGCTCGATCTGTGTACCATGCTTTGTGTAAGGCACAACGGCTCTCTAAGTAATTAGTTTTAACATCCAAAGCAAAAACGTGCCATGTTTACATTACAACGACATTTATCATTAACACACACACACACACACACACACACACACACACACACACACACACATCTGCCAAATTAGTATCTAAAAGTTTATTCTGAACGGTGAAGTATGCGCCTCAATGCTGTGTTCGTGCGTAAACAGATGTGGTTGCAAAATAACATGCTTAACTTCTTACGGAATATGAGAATGAGCATAAAATACACTCTCCATAAATGGTTAAAAACTAACATTTTCTTATCTAGGGTAGTTTTCGTATAGAAATATGAACGCTGAAGATAAGTTTTGTTTCATATGTTGTTCAACAAGAAAAACTTCAAACTCTAATGGCTGGTTTATACTCCTGTTGCGTTGTCGCAGTACATGGAAAGCATTCATCCTTTGATCTGCGTACCACTCTAGGTGTAAGGCACAAAAGACGCTCAAATTACTTATTTTCGACATCTTAATTGTTCTGTGATTCTTGTCAAGAGTCATAATGATTTTACCATGTCTAAAATGTCTGCGAAAATACGTCATCAACGCAATGAAGTCCAATAATTGTGTAATGTATCACTTATCATTAGACACATATATCTGTCAAACTGGTGCCTAAAACACGATCGCGTACTTTAAAGTAAGTAACTCAGTCTGTTTCCATTCCTAAATAGTTACAAATAATGTCCTAGGGTGACAAGTTTGGCCTTAAAGATCAAAGCCGACCAGACCAGGCAGAAAGAAAATGTCGCTAGAATACTACAGTAAGCTCGCAAACAGACCAATAAATATGAATTACTGGGAGAAAGTAGTTAATAGCATTACATATGGCTACTGGTGTAGGTCACAGTGTATCCTCAAATTGCATATTGCTACATGGTTTGTTCTATAAGTGTTACACAGGTTTCTAAATACGTAGTTTTTAACATTTCAGTTTGATTCTGTTTCATAGTATGAACGGTGATTATCATAACTTTTTGTAAGTTTGTCAGCATATTTTGCCACAATTTTGGGGGGAAAGAAGACAATTCACCCCTAAAAAATACAATAGCATTATTAACATCTCATTTTTCTGTCCATAGTAGAGTTTAAATACATAACAAACTTTTGACGAACGCTGCAATATTTACCAATCGGAACTACGGTGCTAGTGCTCTCTACTACGATGTTTCCCATAATCAGCTAGTAAATAACACTAACATCGAATGAAAACATGGAGTGTAGAATCGCCAGATTCACACACAAACCCAATACTACCAAAAGACAAAGAAACACGATATTCGGAAGGAAAGAAAAAACATTTTATTATGATGTATCACTTAAACTGCATATATTCGCAATACTCCAGTAAACGACCATAAGTCACTCTGTACCACGCGTTAAATTCCTTTTAAATACATAAAAAAATTCTACAAAACACTCATGAGGAGGAAAACTGCTGATCAAACTTACAGCCTAAAGTGCACTTCTTGGTGTAAATTAGCAAAATAAACAGTGTTATTCCCACACCAGAAATTCGTCTGGTATGAAAGTCAGTCAAACGCAACAGTGACCTCATTCTAGGGTACTAACTTCATATTGTAGTTCAAATGTTGTCATCTTCTGCTGTTACACATTGGAAGCTTGATGGGAAAACAGTATTACTTTCCTCCTCTTAGTAACACTATAATGCTGACTCATATAAGGGAGAATTTCACTCTTTCATTCACTGTGTAATATATTATAATGTTGCTGTCTGGTAATTTACAAAAAAAAAAAAAATTGCTCTGAGCACTATGGGACTCAACATCTTAGGTCATAAGTCCCCTAGAACTTAGAACTAGTTAAACCTAACTAACCTAAGGACATCACACACACCCATGCCCGAGGCAGGATTAGAACCTGCGACCGTAGCAGTCCCACGGTTCCGGACTGCAGCGCCAGGACCGCTAGACCACCGCGGCCGGCTGGTAATTTACAGAGATGTGTAAATATATGAGATGTCAACGGTTGGGGAAACTGTATTACTTTCGTTCATTGTGTAATAGAAAGGGCGATCGAAAAGTTTCGATCTGAGGTCCTTGCTGCAGCGTACATGCAACGCAGCACGACACGGATGCGGGGATATCGGCACCGACATTTAGTTTAGGATTCGTGTGGCCTGCATGCGGTAAATGCGAAAACATAAATTATGACGACGTTATTACCAAATGCATCCAAACAGGACCAACGTGCTGTTATTGTTTTCGTGGCTGCCGAAGGACAAACACCGTTAGGCAGCCATCAGAGAATAAACAATGTTTATGTACCAGAAAGTCTGTCGAAAATCACCGTGTGGAATGGTGCGACAAGTTCCGTTTGCTGAATCGTAATAACGCCAGTTCCTATACCGTAAATATTATAACGCAGAAGTTACACCAACTTAAATTAGAGACAATCGCGCTCCCACTGTATACTCCTGAACGCTAAACATGCAGTTATCACTCCTTCGGTCACTTAGAAAAGCCTTGAAAGGTCAACGATTCCTGTCGGACAGGGATGGCAGCTGGCATTGATGGACGTCTTCACTGAGCAGGGGACAACGTTTTACCAAAAAGGTGTTTTCAGACTGCTGCGTCGGTGGATGATTGACTCAGTGCTTACGCTGAATTTTCCTGGCTGGAATATCCGTTCTGGGCTGTAGGCTTTCAAATGGAACTTTTTGATCACCTCTAATATATTTTAATGACATTTCCTGGAAATTTATAGAGGTGTAAAATCTGAGAGATGATATCAGCTATTGGGGGAAACTCATTCCTGTCATTTTCTCTGTAATATATTATAATATCGGTACCTCATCATCATCATCAAAATCATATTTTCACATTTTTACATATACCTAAAACAACTGATCATCTCCATAGCTAAATGGTTGGTGTAACTACCTTCAGAGCAGAAGAGCGCGGTTTCGATTCCCGGTACCTCCTCAGAGTTTCTGAGATAGGGAGGTCTTGAAAGGGGTTTACACTCATCTTTACGGGATCAACGGAGGAGGACGCAAGCCATGTAATTATATTATCCATAGCTATAGGACAATTATCGTCCTGTGCAAATGAAGCCAGTTTGTGTTGTTTACCAGTACAAACAACATAATGCTTAGATTGAATTGTATACTGCACAGGTGTTTATGCTTCTGAATCTAACACACATCAATGGTTAACGAATTAACAGAAGCTCTGTGTATTATGCAACCAGATTTCAAGAGCATACAGACACAGGATTCCAAACTTTCTTTGACTCACTAGGGGAGTATTGTATCTACGGTACTGCAGTGCCCGGGCTGCTCAGAATTATTATGCTATGTACCTTAGGACACGCAAGCATGTCCGAAGAAACATTATATCGTCCTCCTGAACAACAATGGCACTATAAAATCGTATTTACCAGCTGATATCGAGCAACCAACTTTCAATTAAAATGTCTCCCCAGTACTGGAATATCCATAATGAATGTGCGAGTGCACGTTGTGGACTCATGGTTGACGACATATGGAAGTTTGGATCTGGCCGTGAAGCGTGTTCGAATAGCCTAATGGTAAGGCGACAGCTCACGATAAGAGGGTTCGAGTCACTGGCCCGCCAGAAATTTACATTGTAGTCAGTCCGTCATACAGTTGATGACAGCCCATATTCGCAACTGCGAATACATTTCGAATATTGTGTCTGACTTTTACAACGAAACGCCAAGTATCAACCTACGTATGGTAATCACTCTGGATATTCTCATGAAGTGATAAATTAAGTTACTGGCTTCTGTGTAACATATTTTTGGATGGTTTATTTGTCTTCATTTTGTTCTTTTTCTTGTCCCTTTGTCCGACATCGAAGCAGGTTCGGTTTCGTTGCTAACGGATTTCGCGTAATTAGTTTAACGGGTGACCAGATGGCCTTCCTTTCGTCACCCCGTTACCACAACTATCTGCTTGTAATATTATCATGTGAAAGTGGACGAAATACTTCAAAATGTTTGTGATTCGTGTAACTGAGTACGTTGTTCGCACCTATTATTATACAAAAATACTCCCGATCACATCAGAGGCAAGCTTACGACCACCAGACTCTGCAAAAATAACAATATTGCGAAGGGTTTAAAATTTTTCTTAACAAATGAATTCCTACCACTTTTCGTTACATTATTAATTTCAATAATCATTTCATAATTGAATCGAGAAAGTAACATAGTAAACAGTTCAGGATTGCGTAATTAATAATAGAAATATTAAGTGTGCAAATAATTCGTAATTCCAAATGGTTCTAAAGAAATAATTTTAACTGTACATTCAGAAATTTTACTTAACGATTACAACATCGAAACTAAAATATTTTATAAAGTAATTCCTTTTCATAAATTTTAGGTTGAAATACACTACTGGCCATTAAAATTGCTACACCAAGAAGAAATGCAGATGATAAACGGGTATTCATTGGACAAATATATTATACTAGAACTGACATGTGATTACATTGTGCCGGCCGGGGTGGCCGAGCGGTTCTAGGCGCTACAGTCTGGAACCGAGCGACCGCTACGGTCGCAGGTTAGAATCCTGCGTCGGGCATGGACGTGTGTGATGTCCTTAGGTTAGTTAGGTTTAAGTAGTTCTAAGTTCTAGGGGACTGATGACCTCAGAAGTTAAGACTCATAGTGCTCAGAGCCATTTGATTACATTTTCATGGAATTTGGGTACATAGATCCTGGGAAATCAGTACCCAGAACAACCACCTCTGGCCGTAATAACGGCCTTGATACGCCTGGGCATTGAGTCAAACAGAGCTTGGATGGCGTGCACAGGTACAGCTGCCCATGCAGCTTCAACACGATACCACAGTTCATCAAGAGTAGCGACTGGCGTATTGTGACGAGTCAGTTGTTTGGCCACCATTGACCACACGATTTCAGTTGGTGACAGATCTGGAGAATGTACTGGCCAGGGCAGCAGTCGAACATTTACTATATCCAGAAAGGCCCATACAGGACCTGCAACATGCGGTCTTGCATTATCCTCCTGAAATATAGGGTTTTGCAGGGATCGAATAAAGGGTAGAGCCACGGGTCGTAACACATCTGAAATGTAACGTCCACTGTTCAAAGTGCCGTCAATGCGATCAAGAGGTGACCGAGCCGTGTAACCAATTGCACCCCTTACCATCACGCCGGGTGATACGCCAGTATGGCGATGACGAATACACGCTTCCAATGTGCGTTCACCGCGATGTCGCCAAACACGGATGCGACCGTCATGATGCTGTAAACAGAACCTTGATTCATCCGAAAAATGACGTTTTGTCATTCGTCCACCCAGGTTCGTCGTTGAGTACACCATCGCAGTCGCTCCTGTCTGTGATGCAGCGTCAAGGGTAACCGCAGCTATTGTCTCCGAGCTGATAGTCCATGCTACTGCAGACGTCGTCGAACTGTACGTGCACATGGTTGCTGTCTTGCAAACGTCCCCACCTGTTGACTCAGGGATCGAGTCCTGGCTGCACGTTCCGTTACAGCCATGCGGGTAAGATGCCTGTCATCTCGACTGCTAGTGATACGAGGCCATTGGGAATCCGCACGGCGTTCCGTATTACCCTCCTGAACCCACCGATTCCATATTCTGCCAACAGTCATTGGATCTCGACCAACGCGAGAAGAAATGTCGCGATACGATAAACCGCAATCGCGATAGGCTACAATCCGACCTTTATCAAAGTCGGAAACGTGATGGTACGCATTTCTCCTCCTTACACGAGGCTTCACAACAACGTTTCACCAGGCAACGCCGGTCAACTGCTGTTTGTGTATGAGAAATCGGTTGGAAACTTTCCTCATGTCATCACGTTGTAGGTGTCGCCACCGGCGCCAACCTTGTGTGAATCCTCTGGAAAGCTAATCATTTACATATCACAGCATCTGCTCCCTGTCGGTTAAACTTCGCGTCTGTAGCACGTCATCTTCGTGGTGCAGCAATTTTAACGGCCAGTAGCGTATAACCTACTGTGTGTAAAATTATGTGAAAGTTTTCGGAAAATCAACTGAGATAATACTGACCTAGCCAAAATTCGACAAGTAATACTGGTGTCAACATCTACTGTTGAGCAAAAGTAAGGCTAGAGGAGGATTCCCCATTACAAACTGTTCACAGTAACATGCCCTCTGCCCTACCTTCCTATTCATAACGAATCCTATTCCCGTTATACCATTTTCTGCTCTTTCTGATATTACCCTATATTGATCTGATCACAAATTCTTGTCTTCTTTGCATTTCACTTCACTGACCCCTACTGTATCTAGATTGAGCCTTTCCATTTCCCTTTTCAGATTTTCTAGCTTCCTACCACGTTCAAGCTTCTGAAATTCTGAGTTCCGACTCGCAGGACATTATCCTTCCGTTGGTTATTCATTCTTTTTGCCATGGTCACATCCCCACTTGGCAGTCCCCTCCTAGAGATCCGAATGGGGGACTATTCCGGAATCTTTTGCTAGTGGAGAGATCACCATGACAGTTTTCCAATTACAGGCCACATGTCCTATGGATACACGTTACTTGCCTTTAACGCAGTGGCTTCCATTGCCTACTGCAATCTCATGACGTTGATCATTGCTGATTCTTCCGACTTTAGGGGCAGTTTCCCACCCCAAGGATGAGAGAGTGCCCTGAACCTCTGTCCGCTACTCCACCCTCTCGGATATGTCAGTCGGCAGAATGAGGGTGACTTCTTAAGCCGGAAGTCTTCGGTAGCGAGTGCTGTTTTTAAGGAGTGGTGGGTTTCGAACCCGGGGCCGAGGATGGTTTGATTACTACTAGAGCTACTTATACAGACGTCCATAATTGCGAAAGTATTGCTGGTGCAGGATTTTGTGCACGAGCCGATCTCTCGATTATGTCCCATGTCGGGCAAACTGTCTAGAATGTTCATCGAATCAATGGTGAACAATTGTGGCCCGCTGACATGTCGCATTATCATCCGTAAGTATTCCATCGTTGTTTAGGAAGATGTAATATATGAATTGCTTCAAATGGTCTCCAAGTAACCGAGAAATAACTGTTTCCTATAATGGGTATCGGTTCATACGGACCAGAGGACCCAGCCTATTCCATGTCAGCCCATACCAATATGGAAGCACCATCAGCTTACACACTACCTTGTTGGTAATCTGGTCCATAGCTTCGAGAGGTATTCTCCACATTCGAACCGTACCATCGGCTCCACCCACTGAAATTGGGACACATGTGACCAGGTCACAGTTTTTCAGTCGTCCAGAGTCCAACCGACATGATCACGACCACAGGAGAGGCGCGGCAGGCGATGCCGTGCTATTAGCAAAGGCACTCGCGCCGGTCGTCAGCTGCCATAGCCCATTAACGACAGTTTTCGCCACAGTGTTCTCACCGATACTTTCGTTGTGTGTCCCCCCTTGATTTCTGCAGCTATTTAGCGCTGTGTTGCTTGCTTGTTAGCACTGACGACTCTACGCAAATGTCTCTCCTCTCTATCGTTAATTGAAGTTTGTCGGTCACTGCGTTGTCCGTGGTGAGAGGTAATACCTGAAATGTTATATTCTCTGGACATTCTTGGTACTGTGGATCTCGGAATATTCAATTCCTAATGATTTCCGAAACTGAATGTACCATGCACTTAGCTCCAACTACCATTCCGCGTTCAAAGCCTGTTAATTCCCTTCGTGCTGCCATAATAACATTGGAAACGTTTTCACATGCCTCACCTGAGTGCAAGTGCCAGCTCCGCCACTGCATTGCAATTTTATACCATGTTACGTGAAGCTACCGCTATTTGTACTTGTGCATATCGCTATTCCATGAGTTTCGTCACCTGAGTGCATTCCACTGTCCGAAGCGCTTAGCCTTCCCCTCAAAGTTTTCCAACATGCAACATTTTCAGTCGGTCTGTACGCGCAGGGAAGGTGCCCTCCATTCAAGCAGTTGCGTGACCGTAAATCAAGCGCGGCCGAAATGTACCTAGCCAAAGCGTATAGTCTTTACAACCAGCTGCAAATCATACAGATATTATGTCGAATTCGTGTTATTATAAAATGAAGCAGCTTTCAGGTGCCCTGTCTGACACCAACTACAAGGAAGAAACAAATAAAAGCGGAAGACGAAAACCGTGATTTTAAAATGAAACAGATCACACTTCGCGTTTATTGAAAACTGAAATGACCTTCCGCCCTGTCTTGTTTGTCCGAAAAAATTGGCTCATAACAAGAAATCAGATGCGGAGAGACACTTTTAACTACACACTTATTGTTGAGTACTCAGTATCTTGTAGATGATGCAGATATCAGATTTGGAGAGAGACTTTACAACTACACACATGTCATTCAGTATTCAGTATCTTGACGGTGACGCAAGGAAGAGAGCAGTTGAGAAACTTCAGACGAGTGCAGAAAAATCAAGTTCAGTGTGTATTTACTCGTTGCAGTTTCCCATCAATGTTAATAATACAAATTTGGCGTTAGTCAAGTGATTGCGAAGAGAAGAAAACCGTATACAGACGGCGAGCATCTGCGAGAGGACTTCCGTAAGTAAGTTACGCATGTGGTCCTACGCTAAGACTGTTACACAGCAAGAGAGGCGCACTGTCAGAAGAGGGAGCATGTCGGGATTTCCTGTAAATGCAAATCTGCACAGAGCGGAGTGAAATGGTATGGCAGCTGGCTACGAACTCCACAGTTGAAGTCCGCGGTACAGCATGATTCTTGTGAGCAGAACGTCTAAATTACACACAGCTTCGTTACGAATTTCCGGCGGTATACAGAGCAAATGCAGTTCCACGCCCAACCGTAGTGAAATGGTGCGAAAAAGTTGCACCGAGACTGCACAAACGTGAGTGTTGCGGATGGGGACGGAAGGTCATCGTCATCCACTACAGACGACGATGTCCGGGCAATCAAGGAACTGATTCGCAGAAATCGCAAAGGTTCGTACAGTGAAGACAATCACACAGAGTTCTCAAACCGTTTCGTGACCAAGGAGAGGATTTTTATCGTCTAGGAATCGAACGATTGGTAGAATGTTCCGACTTATTTACAGAGACTTGGTGACTAACTTGAAAAATAGTGTCATGTTGTCATGTATTTGTATCGTTCTGAAGTGTACTGCAGCATTCAATAAAAATGACGTGACCTGCCATAATAATGTGTAACTTAGTTTCTGAAGCTCGCTCGTGAACATTTGTTTTACAAATGCATCCGAAGATATATTTCGGGATTTTAAGAATAAAGCAGATATTCTAAAAAAATTAGAGTTGCCAGTTTCTGCTAAAACAGAGAAAAAGGAACAGTCAGAATATATTCGAATACAGCCAAACAACAAGTCGAAGACCTTACATTGGTTTCAAATTTATTACTAATCTTTTGATATAAATGAAACAGCGCAAGTTTCACTTTTTGTTAGATTTATTTCATCTACTGATCCTAAAGAACATCTTTTGGGATTACTGCCACTCGTTGGTCAAACATGTAGAGAGGATGTAGCAAATTATGTAACTGAGGGGATTCTAAAACAGCATACTCCACTCGATACAATTGTCTTAAGGCGCTGCAGTCATGGACTGTATGGCTGGTCCCGGCGGAGGTTCGAGTCGTCCCTCGGGCATGGATGTGAGTGTTTGTCCTTCGGATAATTTAGGTTAAGTAGTGTGTAAGCTTAGGGACTGCTGAGCTTAGCAGTTAAGTCGCATAAGATTTCACACACATTTGAACCATTTTTGAACAACTGCCTTAATTTCAACAAAAGGGGTGGAAAGTACCGCCAGAGTAAGAAACTGGTTTGTCTGCTATTTTCAAAGAAACAAAATTGATAACGAGATACTTACTTTCGATTGCATATTCATAAAGGCGCGCTTCGTGCACAGAAATTTCCAGTGCAAATTTGCAAAAGTTATGAAACAGGCGAGAAATACGATCAACTCCATTATAGCCAAAGCTCTTGATCATTGCCAGTTTGAAGTATTTTTAATTGAACTGGAGAGTGAGTACGCAGATTTTCTACTGCATAACGAGGTACATTGGATAACAAGAGGAAACGCTTTGAAACGTATAATTTCCTTATTAACACAAATTAAGGCATTTATGCTTTAAATGAGTGTTCAATATTCACAAGTAATGAACGATCAGTGGTTCCGATAATTTTATTTCATGGTAAATGTTACGTTTTATCTAAATCAGTTTATTCGTGAACAACAGAGAAAAAACGAAAAAGTTATTTTATTCGAAAAAAGATTATCTCTTTTGGCTCAAGACTTTGAACGTAAAAACCCTGATGTACTTTCCAAGCCCGCTGAAACATAGCTAAGAAAATGATTCTTATACGTGGTGGCGCTAAACGCAGCCTTCAAAATGGCGTCTGTAACAGAGGTGCGTCCCAAGCAGAGAGCCGTCATTGAGTTTATTTCGGAGGAAAACCAGAGCATCACAGATATTCAGAGGCGCTTGCAAACTGACGGTGGAAGGAGACCTAGGAGTGAACAAAAGTACGGTGAGTCGTTGGGTGGGGCGTCTATCATCATCGCAAGAACGTGGCGCAAGCGAGTCCGAGCGTCCGCGTACGGGCCGGTCTCACACAGCTGTGACTCCTGCAGTGTTGGAACGAGTGAGGTGACTGACAGATCACAATTAAACACCTCGAAGCACAACTGCGCGTCTCTGTTGGTAGTGGGATCTGTGCCTGCTGGTTTCCTCGCTGTCTAACAGAAGGCCATAAAGATCAGTGGAGGACCATGTGTGCGGAATTGTCTGCACGTTACGAAAATAATCGTGATGGTTTTTTATTAGACATTGTCACGGGTGATGAAATATGGGTTAATCACTTCGCAATGGAGACAAAACGGAAATACACGGAGCGGCGCTACACTATCTTTTCTCCGTAGAAAACCGCATCCTCAGCCGATATTGTCAAGGCGAAGGTCTTTTGGAGCTCTGAAGGGGTTATTCTGTTTGAGGTCCTTCCTCATGATGCATCTCCTCATGAAACTGAAGAAACGAAGTCAGCGTGTTCGTAATCACAGTACTGCAAACTAACTTTTCTTTTTCCATGACAACGCAATGCCTCACAAGTCTGTATACTCGAGACGAGCTCATGAAACTTCATTGGACCAACCTTTCTTATCCACCCTACAACCCGGAGCTCGCTCCTTCCGATTTCCGTCTGTTTGACCCAGTGAAGATGCACTCCGCGGGAAGCAGTACGTGGAATTCGCCCGAGGTTATTGATGCAGCAGGACATTACCATGCGGGCATACAGGTCCCCCTAGTAAGGTGGCGTAAAGCCGTCGCGTTCAACAGAGATTAAGTTTAAAAATAGCGTTTTCTAGCCAAAAGAGTAAGGAACAGTGTGAAGCATTGAAATCCCGAATAAAACCAACCTGCTTTCAGAAAAAAGTGTTGCATTATTTGCTGGACACCTCTCATAACTAGAAAGCTCTTTTTCAGTTCCAGGCCGGCCGGAGTGGTCGTGCGGTTCTAGGCGCTACAGTCTGGAGCCGAGCGACCGCTACGGTTGCAGGTTCGAATCCTGCCTCGGGCATGGATGTGTGTGATGTCGTTAGGTTAGTTAGGTTTAATTGGTTCTGAGTTCTAGGCGACTGATGACCTCAGACGTTGAGTCGCATAATGCTCAGAGCCATTTGAACCATTTTCAGTTCCTGCAGTTCCAGCAATCAATCGAATCCTCAACCTACGGGCAGATCGAATCAGATAACTATTTTTTTCGATATTTTAATCCGTTTTTGATGTTGATGTTGAAGGGTGTCCTGAGAGTGAGACATTTTCACCGGCTGTCGGTCATCTTTGGAACGCTTGAACCACTCAAAAATTCGCGTACGTGACAAACAATGTGAAGTGATCGATACAGAAATAATCGTCGGGAGGAGTGATGCAGAATATAAAAGTCAAAAAACTTCCGTGAAATTGAAGCACGAATCTTAACATTAAGAGTGCAGTAGCAATTCGAATGTTAAGCGCTGGGAAGAGAGGGGATAGGTGGAAAGAGTGGAATGGAGCTTCTATGAGTGGAAGCACTTGTATGATGACGTGATGCAAGGAGGAACTGGAGTCGATAGGGAGACATAGAGGAAAAAGTGTTAGAATATAAAAGAAATCTGGAAAAGTTGAGTTTTGAATAGTCAGAAGGGATAGCTAACATTTTTGAAATCATTTCGGTAAGTGGCAAACGAACGACTGTTCAGGTTGGTGTGTAGAATCTGTGACACAGGCGAAGTATCATCAGACTTTCGGAAAAATATCATCCATACAATTTCGAAGACAGCAAGAGCAAATAAGTGTGAGAACTATTGTACAATCAGCTTATGAGCACACGTATTCAAGCTCCTGACAGCAATAATTTACAGAAGAGTGGAAAAGAAAATTGAGGATCTGGAGACGACAATCACTTTTCTTTAGCAACGGTAAAGATACCAAAGAGGCTGTTCTCACGTTGCCCCTGATAATGGAAGCAAGACTGACGAAAAATCAAGACACGCACATAGGACTTTCACCCTAGAAAAAGCGTTCACAGTAAAAAATGGTGCAAGACGTTCAAAATTCAGAGAAAAGTGAGAGTAAGCCATCAGGAAACGCAGGTAATATAAAATATCTAATAGAATCAAGAGGGAACAATAAGATTCGAAAACCAAGAACGAACTGCACTGATCAAAAACGGTGTAAGACAG
Organism: Schistocerca nitens; assembly: GCF_023898315.1. Lineage (NCBI taxonomy): Eukaryota > Metazoa > Arthropoda > Insecta > Orthoptera > Acrididae > Schistocerca > Schistocerca nitens. The sequence goes on from NC_064619.1 coordinate 361,852,620, forward strand.
GGATGTCTTTCATCCCTACTGTTCAGTATATACCTGTACACCGAAGAATCAATGACGGAAATAAATGAAGTTTCAAGAGTAGGTTCAAAATTGTGGGTGGAAGGATATCATTGGTCAGATTCGCTCATGACATTGGTATCCTTGGTGAAAGTGAAAAAGAATTACACTATGTGTTGAATCGAATGAATGGTCTAATGAGTATAGAACATGGATGAGAATAAATCGGATATAGCCGGCCGAAGTGGCCGTGCGGTTAAAGGCGCTGCAGTCTGGAACCGCAAGACCGCTATGGTCGCAGGTTCGAATCCTGCCTCGGTCATGGATGTTTGTGATGTCCTTAGGTTAGTTAGGTTTAACTAGTTCTAAGTTCTAGGGGACTAATGACCTCAGCAGTTGAGTCCCATAGTGCTCAGAGCCATTTGAACCAATAAATCGGATAAAGGCAAAAGTAGTGATGAGCAGCGGAAATGTGAACAGCGAGAAACTTAACACAAAACTTTGTGATCACGAAGTAAAGAAGTCCAGCGGGAGCAAAATAATTCAGGAAGCAAGGAGGAGTTAAAAGGAAGACTAGCACTGGCAAAGATTGAGTTCCTGACCAAGAGAAGTTTATTGGTATCAAGTACAGGCCTTGATTTGAAGAAAAAATTCAAAAAATGTACGTTTATAGCAAAGCTTAGTAGCGAACCATGAACTGTAGGAAAATTGGAACAGAAGAGAATGGAAGCGTTTGAGATATGGTGCTACAGAATAATGTTGAAACTTAAGTGGACTGATGAGATAAGGAATGAGGAGGCGCTCCCCAGAATTGGCGAAGAAAGGGACATACGGAAAATACTGACAACAAGGAGGGCAGGTTGAAAGGGCATGTGTTAAGATTTCAGGGAATAATCTCCTTGGTACTAGAGGGAGCCTAGAGGGTTAAAACTGTAGGGGCGACAGAGATTCGAACACATCGAACATCCAAGGTAGTTTGGAAGTGCTTCTCTGGCATGTAGAGATTAGCGTAGGATAGGAATTCATGGTGGGCTGCATCAAATCAGACGGAAGAATAGTAACTAATATATGGCGTGAACAGTTGTTAGATGGCAGCTACTGAAAGTGTCAGCTACTGGGTGTTTGTTTCATAACCTCTATAACATAAAATGTTGTTGCTTCATTAAACTAATCATTACAGAGAGATGGAGATATTTATTGATTATGGTGATGAAGAAGATGTGGAAATAGTGTATGTAATTTTTTCGTAAAGTTGGCACGGATGTGAGATGTAATTTAATGACGAAACAGTGCAGTAGATTATTCAGATGTAGAAATACCAGATAACAATTACCATGCACAGAGGGTGGAGAATGACGGTCAGTAGAGGAAAGTGGTTAGTGGAGAATCATGGTCAATGTACGTAATTGCTTGCTATTGTGGGCACACAAGTGAGATGAAATTCATTTAGGATGTAGCAAAATAGATGAGACAGATGTGGAAATATCTACTATAATCCTCCATACTATTGGGTGGAGAAAGATAGTCTGTGGAGAATGATTACCAGTGGAGAAGGATTTTCAGTGAAGAATGATGGCCAGTGGGGAAAGATATTCTCAGCAGGAACTTAATAAACTGTCTTGAGGCTGAGAAGCTTATGTCCACGAATCGGCATGGTTTTAGAAGGCGTCGCTCGTGCCTAACTCAGCTTGCCCTTTTTCACACGATATACTGCGAACTACGTATGAAGGGCAACAGGATAGTCTCTAGTTTTCATGAAACCATTTGACACAGTTGTCCATTTCAGGCTGTTAACGAAGGTACGAGCATATGGAATAAGTTCACAGACATTTGAATGGCTCGAAGTCTTTTTAAGTAATAGAACCTAGTATGCTGTCCTCGACGGCGAGTGTTCATCGGAGACAAGGGTATCGTCAGGAGTGCCCCAGGAAAGTGTGATAGGACCACTGTTACAGTGCTTCAGTGAGGAAAAATGGCTGAGCACGTAATATTACAGCATGAATTGTCATTGAAAACCGTATTTCAGGTGATAGAGGATGGAAACAAGTGCAGGAGCAGGTCGCAGCGAACAAAGTTTTATAGTCCTTTGTTTAAATTGTCTCTTTTGTTACCACATTTTTCTTTTGAATTTTTCGGTGTCAGTTTTGTCGGCAACAACGCGTTAGGGGATACTGCGGAAGGATTCGGTATGATGAAACACTTATACGATTATTTCTGTTTCTTTATTTATTTCAATTCGACAAGATCGTTTTCCGTGTTAAAATACGGCAACTTGAAGAGCCCAGAAAAGTAGTCATCCTTGCTTGTTACATCATCCTCACTCACAGTCGTTAGCGTGTCTGGCTGCTTTGCGGAGGACTTTGGTTCGGTCCCGGTAATGCCAGGGATTTTTCCTAGGTGAGAGGACTGAAACTCACCTCCGCGATGCCAGTTGAGGATCTACTTGAATAAGATGTAGCAACTCCAATGTAAAAAGATGAAGATCGTCAGCATGAGTACCAGAAAAAAAGGCACTGGGAGCATTTTCTTTTTTAGTCATCTTTCTTCTGACTGGTTTGATGCGGCCCGTCCCGAATTGCTCCCTGTGACAAACATTTCATGTCACAGTAGCAATTGAAATAATACATCAGATATAAAATGTTAGTGGACAGATAAAGAACCAAATGAAGATGAGAGACAGCAGTAAGGAAATGGTGCGAAAAGAAATCTGAGCTAGTCACACGGATTAGACAGATTCCCTAACAGGAACGCAGTGACCGTTGTGTAACGAAATCCTTTTACTGTATTTATTAGTCTCGGGTCGCACAAATAGTAAGAGGAGCGGTTATGAATTATTAGTGAGACATCAAGAGAGAGTAGGTTACGCAGTAACCCTTCAAGTGAACAGGTCAGGTAAATATGAGAACTCATATAGGATATAAACTAAGATAATCGCCGTGTTCTTGGCGGATTACGATTATAAAAACAAATAAACCTCAGTTAGCTCTTCTTTCTTTTTTGGGCTTTAATCTATTAAATCATACAAATCTGCGCAAACATAGCATTGCAATATGAAACATAGCAACTACTGGATACGGGAATCTAATCTGTGTATACGAAAAAAAAGTCTGTATGACAAAGCCATTGCATTTTTTACTCGTGATGTACGGTTATTCGGTAGTACAGCTTTGATGCCGAAATTAGTCCAGAATGTGGGAACGTGTGTGAACGGTGAGAACAATCGTGTATGTCGGGACAGAGGACCAGAGTGTTGGAACAAGAGTCGATCACGGATTCAGCTTGTTGCTTGCCCCCGTGTTTGCAGAGTCGGGATCAAACCGTCCAGCTTCAATGGGCACAAGTTCTGTCGTGTTCTGTACAGTGTAAGCCGGCTCGGTAGCTCAGCGAGCTCGGTCAGAGGACTGGCTGCCCTCTGTAATAACAAAACTGAGTGAAATATTCAACGAACAGCTTGAAGAGGTATCATGCGACGACCGCCTGTACGAAATGAATAAAACAGAGACAAAATAAAAAGAAAAGAAAACCAGCACGACGAGAATATAGGGAGCTAGAGGTAGGTTAGAAATACACACATGCAGTGAAAGTACGAGAACTGTACATTTTAAAAAATGCGTATTAGGACAGTGAGAGCAATAGAAGGGAGTTACTTAACTGATTACTATGGCTTAATAGTTTGCTCTGAGCACTATGGGACTTAACATCTGAGGTCATCAGTCCCCTATAACTTAGAACTACTTAAACCTAATAACCTAAGGACATCACACACATCCATGCCCGAGGCACGGTTCGGGACTGCAGCGCCTAGAACCGCGTGGCCACCGCGGTCGGATGGCTTAATAGTGCTTCACATCTTGCGAACACAAACAACGAGGTTGTAATGTGGGTATTCTGTAATATCTTTTCATTGTTCACCTCATCCATGACACATGGCCGAAAACACTGCCGTAAAAAACTGTGTCTTAAGAACTTTATTGGGTTTAGTTAAAGAGATACAGGCTGATGCTAAGTGGGAGTAATCATTCCTGCTGGTGTCCCATTTCCTCACTGTTTGACGAGGATCCATATTACGAGTACTCTAGTACATTTGTAAATATGGTTAACACCTTCTGTACTCATATTATCACTGTTCCATTCTATTCTTAGAAGTCCCTTAATTCTCACCGTCCTCATAAAATCACGTAGTGGAGCCATATTTGTTGTTGTAGGTAAGTCTAAGTCAGTCGAATATAAGATTTACATCCAGTGCGGTTGCAAAAATTAAATTCTTTCCGCAAATTATGGCAATGTTGACTGTTACAGAATAAATAATTTATGCATCTTTTTTTATTGAACCATATGTCGTACGAGGGAGTGCTGAAATGCAATGCCCCCGAACTTTTCACGTGAAAAATCCTAAAGCTTACTAAAAGAACAAACGTTATTACCTTTCTACATCTTTGTTCTTCATTTCTACATATTTATTTTTCAATATAGTTGCCCTGGTGACGAACACATCTCTCCCAACGAGAGATGTGTTTGTTGATACCGTCACTGTAGTATGTTTGGCTCTTTTTGGCACTACTTCACCACTATGAATGTCAAGTCTTCGAAAGTGCTCTTTAAATTCTGGAAACAGATGAACGTCGGATGGGGCCAAGTATGGATTGTATGGAGGATGATCGAAGATATTGAACGCAAGGCGTCGGTTTATGGGAGATGTCGCAGTCCTCGTGTGTGGTCTGCCACTGTAGCTCTGAAGAAGATGATGCTTCATGTGTGGACGAACCTTTAGAATTCGAAACTCGGTTGCAGGACGCTGTTTCTCACGCGCTGACACAGTTACGTTACACTCCGCCGCGTTACACGATACAGTTCGGTAACTTCTACAGGTAGATGACCTAAAATATGTAGATATGAAGAATAAAGTTGTAGAATGGTAATAACATTTGTATTAATCGAAAAAAGCTTTAAGAGTTTCCACATACAAAATTTCGAAGCATTACTTTTCAGCACGTCCTCGTAAAACCACATTGCATTTTTTCAGTATTATATTTTGTTCAAAAATTATTGTAGCACACGCGTCTTTGGCACGAGTCTGTGATTTGATTTTTAGTCCGTAGACTGTTATGATGCAGCTCTCCATGATAGTCTATCCTGTGCAAGCGTCTTCACGTCTGCCGAGCAACTGAAACTCACTTCCATTCGTACCTGCTTACTGTTTAAAGCTTTGGTGTCTCTCTACAGTTTCCACAACCCACACCTCCACCATTACCAAACTGACGATTCCTTGATGGCGCAGGATGTGTCCTACCTACAGATTCTTTTCCTCAGTGAAGTTGTGCCATAAGTTTGTTTTTCCATACTTTAAACGCCACCTCATTATCTTTACGGTCTACCAGTTTACTCTCCAGCATTCTCCTGTAGCACCATATCCCGAAAGCCTCTATTCTAATCTTTTCTGAATTGTTTATAGTTGTCGTCTCACTTCTGTGGGATTTTACACTCCAGACAGATACCCTCAAAAAACACTTCTCAATACTGAAATCTGTATTCGATGTTAACAAACTTTTTTTTCTAAAAATGCTTTTCTTTTTATTGCCAATCTGCATTTTATATCTACATCTACAGTTTGTACCACTTCTTGTCATTTCTTTGTCTGTTCCACTCGCAAAAAGAGCGAGGCAGAAAGGATTTTCTATATGCTTCCGCACGAGCCGCAAACCTCTAGCCTTCATGGTCCTTATGCGAAACGTACGTTGACGGCAGTACAGTCTTTCTGCAATCAGCCTCAAATGTCAGTTCTCTGACTTTCTCAGTAGAGTTCCTCGAAAAGAACCTCGTCTTCCCTCTACGTGATTCCCATATGAATTCTCGCAACATCTCGGTAATACTTGCGTGTTGCTCGACCTTACCCGTAACAAATTTTGCAGCGTGCCTCTGAACTGGTTTTACGCCTTGCTTCGATCCTACTTGGTGTAGATCCCAAACACTCGGACAGTACTCAACAATGGATCGCACTCGTGTCCTGTATGTGATCTTTACAGTTGAACCATACTTCCCTAAAATCTCGCAATAAATCAGACTCGACCATTCGCTTTCCCTACTACAATCCTTACATGCTCAGTTTCACATTGCTTTTCAACGTCACGCCTAGATATTTGACGTGACTGTGTCAAGAACCACACTACTAATACTGTATTCGAACATTATGGGCTCCTTTTCCCTACTCATCGGTGTTAACTTATATTTTTCTACATTTACAGCCAGCTGCCATTCATCACACAAGCTAGAAATTTTGTCTTTGTTATCTTGTATGAACCTTCAGCCACTCATTTTCGACATCTTCCTGTACACCATAGCATCATCAGGAAACAACCAAAGATTGCAGCCCACACTGTCCACGGATTGTTTATGTGTATAGAAAATAACAGTGGTCCTACCACACTTTTATTACCACTCCTGATAGTAAATTTGTTCTGACGATGAGTTATATCACTGAAGAAGTCTTCGAGCCACTCATATGACAGGGAACCTATTCCGTATGCGCGGGAACAGTCTGAAGCGGTTTACTGTGTCAAATGGTTTCTGAACTGTTCGAATATGGAACCTGAATGTTGCCCTCCATCTGTATCCATCGGGTATACAGGAAATTTATTGTATTTTAACTCGGAATATTTTGTATATATCTGCAGCAAACGGATTTTAAGGAAGTCTGAATTGAATCAGAGCTTTTTCTTGTGCTGGGAACAGGGTGCCACGTTACCAGGGCCAGCTGAATAGTTCAGCTTGTGGCTTTACTGGTTATAGTTATTATAGTGGTTTGCTATGAGTGCAAGGCAAATGACTGAACTAATAGTCTCCTCCCATTATTCTACTCCGCTACCAGCTCGCCTGGGAAGTGGATGAAAAGAAACGCGGTTTTATAACGGGCCGTTATTCTTAGATTACAAGCTTGCCGAACAATCAGAGAAAGCACTCCCATCCATTAAATATCTCTGAGTACGCGTACGGAGCGATTTAAAGTGGAACGACCACATGAAAATAATGGTAAGAAAGGCAGCTGCCAGACTTCCTCAGCTGCTCAAGACAGTTTTCGGAAAACGTGTTCAACAGAACTTCGCAAGACTCTCTGTCTGCACCCCCTGTAGTGAATCTGTAGATGTCACAGTCTGAACTCGTTAGGTTAAAGTCACCTCCAAATATACAAGTTGCATGATCTGGGTATTTTCGCACTGACCGTACAGCTTCTCTCAATGACTAAAACCGTCTCGGCAGAATCGGCTGGCGGGTAGAAATTTCCAATTATCTTGTTCTACGCGACCAGAGAACATCACTTTCACACTAAAGTTGACAATATTTTTGACAATAGTAGAAACAATATTTTTGTCAACTGTGGTGAGCACACACCATTCTATTACGTCTAATCTGTCTTTTCGATGTACGTTCCATGAATCGCTGAAAATCTCCGAGCTCTCTACATCGGATTTCAGCCAGTTCTCGGTCCCGAGAATAGTTTGAATTCGAGAAGTTTTCTGAAGGACATTAAATTCGGGAAATTTGTTACGAATACTTCGACAGTTTATTGATAAAATTTTTATAGTCGAAGTGCCTTTACTTTGAACGCGGTCTGATTTTGCCGTCTGAGAGTCATATGTCGAATAGCAATTCAAATGGTTGAAATGGCTCTGAGCACTATGGGACTTAACAGCTGAGGTCATCAGTCCCCTACAACTTAGAATTACTTAAACCTAAGTAACCTAAGGACATCACACACATCCATGCGCGATGCAGGATTCGAACCTGTGACCGTAGCGGTTGCGCGGTTCCAGACTGAAGTGCCTAGAACCGCTCGGCCACTACGGCCGGCTCGAATATCAGTGATAGAACCTTTATATATCACCTAGCCTAAAAAAACCCTATGTGTAAGTATTCTGTTGCCCGAGTAGCTGCTTCCTTTGTGTATATCCTCTCTGCTTCGGCCATCATCAGTTATTTTGCTGCACAAATAGCAATACTCATCTAATTCTTTAAAGGGCTCGTATCCTAGTTCGTTTCCGTAACGGAATATACAGCGAGGATGACTGCCAGAGAGGCAACTCTGACGTTACGGTTGATAATGGAAACAAGGCTCAAGAACAATCAAGACACGTCCCTAGCATTTGCCCACATGGAAAAAGAGTTCGACGTCGTCAAATGGTGCAAGATGGTCGAAATTCATATAAAAATAGGGATGAGCTGCAGGGAACGACGGGTAATATGCATTATCTACAAGAACCGAGACAGAGCAATGAGACTGGGAAGACCAAAAACGAAGTACTTGTATTAAACAGTGTTTAAGAAAGGGATATAATCTGTCACTCCTACTGTTCATTCTCCACGTCGAAGAAGCAATGAAGGAAACAAAAGGAAGTTTCAAGAGTGGAATTAAAATTCCAGAAAACGGACTGAGAGTAAAACGAAGAAAGACGAAAGTAATGAGAAGAAATAAGAAGAGCGAGAAACTTAACATCAGAATTGGGATCACGAAGTAGATGAGGTTAAGGAGATCTGATACTCAGGCAGCAAAATAATCCGTGATAGACGGCGCAAGGAGGACTAGCACTAGTAAAAAGCACATTCCTGATCAAGAGAAGTCTAGTAGTATCAAACATAGGCCTTAATTTGAGGAAAAAATTTCTGACAATGTACGTTTGGAGCACAACATTGTATGGTAGTGAAACATGGACTGTGGAAAAACTGGAACAGAGGTGATAGAAGCATGATGTGGTGCTACAGTCGAATGCTGAAAATTAGGTGGACTGATAGGGTAAGGAATGAGGAGGTGCCGGGCACAATCGGAGAGGACAGAAATATGTGGAAGACACTGACAACGAGAAGGGACAGGATGATAGGATATATATTAAGACATCAGGGAGCTGTAGAGTGCAGAAATTGTAGAGGAAGACAGAGACTGGAATATATGCAGAAAATACTCGTAATTGAGGACGTAGGATGCAAGTTCTACTCTGAGATAAAGAAAAGCACAATTTCTGTCCCAGGTACAGATCACAACTGCCCTCGGATGATAGGTGCACTCATAAGATCACTCCTTTGTAGATAGTAATTTTATTCGGTAGTGCCTTCTTGCCGTATAGGATAAAGTGCTGTGTCGTCTGCTGTGTTGTTGACAACACGTGCTGAAGTAGCAGTACTGTAGTCAGCAGCAGAACAGTAGTTTCACCCGTCGGCGAGTGGGTCGGTGAGGGACGAGGCGGCGCTGATCTGCGGGTCTGATCCTCCGGAGGGCCGCCGCCCCCGCCGCCTCCGCTCCGCCCCTCTTCTGGATCCGGACGGCAGGCGGGGCCACCCACCCCGCCTCACCGCGCCTCACAGCCTCAATACAGCAGAGTAATAACTGGCAGGCCTGCGTCAATACCCGCTACTACTAAGGACGGATCCGCCGGCACAATGTGCGGGCCAGCCGCCTGCTCGCGACGGGCCGGGAAGGAAAAGATATATAAGCGCACTCTCCGCCCGGCGTCTGCGGCCCTCGGCCGTGACAATGGCGCCGGTCCGCGCGGGATTACCGGTTACCGCTCGCGGTCCAGTCGATCCCTCACAAAGTGCTACATGATTTTTTAAGTACAGAGCTTGAAGCTGTACAGGTTATTCACAGGTACTTCTGGGATTTCAGAAGACGACTGCCCGAATACTACAAGACGTAGAGAAAAATAACTCTTATATTTAGATAGAGCATCTCTCCTAATTTTTATGCGTAATACGCCCTGTAGCGTTGTTGCAGATAATCCCAGTAATGGGCAAGCGTGTCAGAATACGTACAGAAATCATCCGTCATGGGTTGTAGCATCGAATTCATTCGCGCCTGGAGATAGGCAGCCCAATAAACAGGCTTCCAAACAGGCCTGCTGATGGTATACCTTTCCTGATAGCTGAAGCGTATATTTGTGTGACTTGTGCCCAATTGTTGACGTTGGCTACTTGAAATAAATTGAAAACACGCTGAAAACATTGAGAGAAGCTCTATCAACGAATTTGTGTCAATTTTTCCAATGTCTCACAGTTTTCATATTGTCGTCTTCCGGAACCGCAAGCATACTAATGAGTACCCTGTATTACTCTTCCAATGTACAGGGGGCGAACAAAAATAATGAAATCTCATGAATACGTCTTACCAGGTGTAGTACGGCGTAGAACTGCCGTTGTCATTCTAAATAGTTCCTAGTCGTCTAGGAATGGATAAATACTCATCCTCTATGGCTTACAAGGGAATCGTATACCACTTCTTCCTCAAAAATAGTCGTAACTTCAGGTAACGATAATGGAGGTAGATAGCGATCAAGCACCTTCCTTTCCAAAGTACACCACAATGGCTCAATAATATTGAGATATGGTAACTGTGATGGCCAGAAGAGGTGTGACAAGCGTCCTCGTGCTCTGGAAACCAGTCGTGGAGGACGTGCGACAAGTGAACAGAGGTGCTGTCGTCTTGGAACGCAGCATCACCAGTGGGAAACAAAGATTGCTCCATGGAATGGACCTGATCGGCCATAATTGTCTCATAGTCCTTGACAGTAATGTGACCCTCCAGAGAAACCATTGGCCCTGTGGAGTACCACGTTATGGTTGCCAACATCACCACCTAAATCCCACCAGGTTTTACCCTTTGGACGTAAAATTGGTCAGAAGTTGGAAAGAGTGAGCTAAAGAGTCACCTGACCAAATAACTTTCTTCCATTGTTCCACAATGACTTCGGCACCATGCAATCTTGCAACGGTAATTCGCCTTACCGATGATTCTGGAGCTTCTTGCGTGTTCTTTTCGTGCTGAATGGGTTCATGAGTTGGACATTGAGTTTTGCAGTGGCTTTTACAGCTGTCATCCTCTGACTTTTCCTCACAATCTTTAGTGACCGTCGAGCCTGATCACGCAACACACACTTCCGTCGCGTTGTTACTTAGTAGATAGTGCTGTCCACTTTCCCTGTATGCACTATAAATCTACGACTTGGTGCCTCGCGGAACACCAAACACTTCGGTTCTCTTGGTTACAGAAACACCAAAGGAGCATCAACCTATTGCATTGTCAATTCTACAGAACACTGTTCTGAACGCGACAGACACATGCAATGTATTGAGGACGTTGCACATTTGCCGTTCGTGGTCAAGTATAACAGCGCAACCCGCAGGCTTTGCTAGCATCTTTATTTCTATGTTGAAGCATACACTTCTGGCGGTGTAGCCATATTTTTATCCGACCCCTGTACGTGCAGCAATCAAATGATTAGTCAATCCCAGGAGACATGACGCAATAAAACACTTTAACAGCATTTTAGGCCTTAATAACGGCATTAGCTCTGGGAGGAGCAGAACCGATAAGTTTCACGTGATGCCCAGCAGAAGCTTTCATTGACCATTAGATCTCTCAGAGGTACCAAGTTGAAGAGATACTGATTGCTGCGTTTCGCCTGCTGTTCCAAATAGTCCCAGGTATTTTCGGATGGTTTAAGACCGGATGATCCAGCAGGCAAATTGAAGCGAAGCACGACAGAGTGTCTCTATGATCGCCCATCTAGATTCATACACTACGCGCCGGTAATCAAATCTCTGTAAAACTGGAGCAAATATGTTCTGCCTGCTCTACATAAATTATACCCATCACATTCTACAATATTTAGACGTTGTAGGGACCGTGCTTACATGTTCCTCAGATGTCGCCAACTTATAAGCTTAAAATGGTCTAGATGCCCAGAAACATTACTGTTTCTTTAATATGACGAACAATGTCTCTCATTCCCCTAGTTCATAAAAGTTGAAAAGAGAACATTAGCGTTTTAAAAAGGACGCACACATATTTCACTCTCTTTAAAAATCAAACCTTCCTTCTCGCCCCATTCTTCCAGTCTTCGGTCAGCTGCAACTGACGGAGAAGTCGCTTAGAAACAAAGAACACTTGTTATGATTCGTAATGTCGACGTTGTACTGTTTATAGTTATGGCAAAGATAATCTCGAGAGACAGCGTTGTCTTGCTCAGGGCGGTCAGAGATGATGTCGCCAACTGACTATTTAAAATAAGGTGAGGAGAGGAAAGAAATTATAATGACGAGAAGAAGTTCTCGGAAGCCAAATTCATGGAGCTCTTCGAGGATTTACTGCCTCCTTTTAGTACCATTTGCATTTTCATTGCCAAAAAATGTACCTATTAGGTGACGTCTGCACAGGTGAACCTGTTGTATAGTAGTTCCTATTAGGGCCAGGATATGAACGTCCAGTGTTTCTTCCTGAAACCACAATGAAAGAGTCTAAAGAGATTTCTAGATTCTAAGGTTCAGACATAGCGGTGGCTGACCATCTGCTCAAAATCTTTCGTACTCTATTCCTGAGGGTAACATTACGATAACTACTAGAAAAAACATCTTTCTTCCCAGGTTTTAAGAACGAAATTAGCATTGACACAAGTCGAGAAATTTTCCAGATATCCAGATGAACTTAGAAAGCGCGATAAATAGCTCTCTGCTTCCCCCTATCAGGCGATGAAACACCCACACGCACGCTGTAATGGCCTCATCATTATTAGGTGAAGTGTCACTAGCCGCAGATAATACCCAGCTCGACTCACGGATGGAAAAGGCAGTTGCATTCTGTGTCATTACTAGAATTTAAGTCCCAACTATCTCTCTCAGCGGCAATTCTGTGGCACCTGAGTGCTCGATTCTGACTGGACCTGGTGGTAACTGGCGAAATGTTCCGCCATGGTCGAGGCAGTGCCTCAGAATGTTTACTCTGGGCACATCCAATCTCTCCCTAAAATCGTCTTGATACTTTACCACGGGATCGTAAATTGTTCTGCAACATTTGATGGTGTTAAAGAACTGTTACGAATATCTTTCTTCTTCATAATAATTCGATCATCATTCACGCTACCCGAAAAGCTGCGAGGTTCGGTGCAACTGATCAACACTTGAGCCTGTCATCAGCTGAAAAATGATTATGGAGGTGCTTTCGTCATCCAGTTTTGGAAAAGCTTCCGAACTGGCCTGAGGACTGTGTAGTGTATGCCTCTGCGGCATCGAGGATTTATAGAGATCGCTCGCTTACATAAACGTCAGGCGGGTCCCCAACTACCGCTTCAGATTACACAATCAATTGAAATCGTTATGTCAGAGAACACTGCCTGCCCGATTTACGGACAAACGGCGCGCAAGAATTCCTCCCTTAGGTTAAAGGAAAAATTTGGTGGCAGAAATATATACACAACGTTGTAAATCATAAGAATTAATAAAAAGTGAAGGCTGTGGCCACGGTACGACGCTCGGAAAAAACAGAAGAACAAATCTGCCAATGTTATTCGTGTGCAGAGAACGAAATAAATGTTTTCTTTCGCTTGAAGTATACACTTTTATTCTGTGACTTTAACGTTACTCTTACATTCAAGAAATCTGGAAATAAACTGCTTGTGTTCATTCCCATGTACATTAACATTAGTTTATTTCTAACTTCTTCAGGGTTGTATCGATGAGACTACAACAAGATCGTGCCCTGTCGAAGACAGCTTCTACTACATTTCTTAGTATCTCGTTGTTGATGACACTTCCTTCAGTTTGTTGGACAACGGGGTCCGTAAAAGAAAAATGTGGACGTATTATGCAATCTTTCCTCACCAGAAGACCACACCGATCACAGACACTTTTGGCCGCAGAGATAGTAATAAGGTTAGTTGTTCCGCTTCTCGCCGCAATCAAGTTGAATAAACCGTAAAGGTTAAACTCTGACATTGTGGCGGAAGGGGTGGAATGTAAAGGAAGTAACACTAGTACAACCGGCGAGAGTGAGACTGAAAGCTCGAGCCGAAGCCACAGTAGAATGTGGGATTCACCGCCCCTCTCCTCAGCCCGCCTTCTGCGCTCCCCAATACCCGCAGCTGGAGGTTGCGGTGGGAGGGGGCAGGAGGGGGGCGGGGCAGCCGGAATACCAGCATCTCCTATGCTGCCACTAAGCAGCCGAGCGTTACTCGTGTTGTTTCGCTTTGGTACGAAGCTCTCTGCCACTTAATACCTTAAACTGCTGCGGGAAAGGTAGAAAGTGAATTTGTATCACATACAGTAACATTACTACACTGTAACCAAACTCGAAGTAGTGTTGCACCAAATTGCAATAGTGTTACTATCAGTATTTATGCACGAAAAATCTAATCACCTTGTGTAGTAATAAATATGTAACGGAACATTCGAAACAGTCTCCTAAAAATAAGAATTTCTTGAGTCGTGCTTTCAAGAATGTTTCTGACGCATCCTGATGGCAAACATTTTGTACAAATGTAGTTGAAGCTAAAGGTAAGGTCTGGATGTACACTTAGGCGCCTGTGTATTTTTTCTGTTTAAAAATGCAGGAAAGTAAGGGCTATGATACAGTAGGGTGCTTGGACGTCAGTGAACATATGACAGATCCTTATGTATGGCGACAAGTCAGTCCATACGTCATAGTGAAGCTCTCAGTATGTAATATGCACATTGGATGGAATTTTCATCTGCTTACATGCATCGCGTCTCACACAATAAGGTCGAATAACTTCGTAGAGTCTCCTATATTGAATTCTTTTAGTAGTGGAAACCGAAGATGTTTATTGAAAATAGCGGAAGCACAATTCGACGTTCTAGCAATATGCTGTTGTTATCTCAATCCGACTTACATCGTCGAAGTTTTTTTTTTATCTGTGGCTGGTAAACCTGATGCCTCCTTCCAGATCTATCCACACATAACAGACTCCGTGAACTATCACAGATACCTGCCATATACATCGGCAGATTCACCGGACTTAATCGTGTGCTATGTTTCAATTTTCTTTCACTTAAACGACTTTACTACATCAAACTGGATAAGTGATTTAAAGTTGGTTCAGTATCAACAGACCTGACTGTAGTATTAGGCCATCTGATGTTAGGTGTACTGTCTTAGAATAATTTATATAATTTACGATAAACTCTCGGAATACTATCTGCAAGTTGAATAACTGTATACTTTCTTGTTGAAATATTGTGGGTTGATGGGCAACAAGTTATTGCTTCTCTCCACAATACATGTGCTCATTAGAAATGAAAACAACAGCCTTAGAGGAGGACGTGAAGAAACTGCAGGCCTGTAATTGATTCCATGATATTTGCTGATGACTCTCCAAATTATCTGATACAACAGTCAGGAACATAAGAAAGAAACTTCGAGATTTGTAGTCTGAGCTTACGACACGTGATTAATAATTAACATCAGTTCAGTGTATTGACCTCGTGGAATCTCACAACTGAGACATGCTTCTCGGTTTGGATGTTCAGAGGTGCAAGGAAGGTCGATATTAGTTATGAAAGTGTAATGCGTAATGGAAAATTTCAAATCAAAGTTTGCTTATTTAGACAATGTAGATTTTCCTAGTGAAGTACATTTGTTTCCCACCCAGTTACGCGGTAGTTTCTTTTAGTACCTGCAGCTTATGTCTTGCTCATTTATAAGAACCATATACGGTTGTAATTACCTTACAGATCATACATAAAGAAGGCATGAATTTGGGTTGTAAAATAATGGGGAGCGTATCGTGGAACAGCACTTGAACATGATAAAAGATGTTACGTTTGGAATGTAAAAAAGGAGTCGACTGGATAGGATAGCCGATCGATTGAATTCTTACGTCCCCCTCCCCCCCCCCCCCCCACTGTCTGTGGGACAGTATGAGTAGAGATGATAATGAAATTCACCAGCCGATTTTTATTGATTGAAATTCACAGTATAAATGAAAAAAATTGACGTTCCTAGTACTCTTAAACGGCCTAAATTCGCCCATCAAGCTGAAAAGACAAGTTAAGTAAAATAGAATGCACATAATCAATTAACATGCAAGCATACAGCATTACAACACCTTAATATTAACTATAAAACTTATTTCCAAATGTGTCCAGTAGTATTATTTACGTTCTTTTTAATATAGTTTTGTGTACTGGCAAAGGAAAATGAATACAATTTTCATTATTTTATTTTTTAAGTGAAATTTTTAGGAAACATGTCTGTCTTATTAATTAAAATTTTTGGTGTAATTTCTCTGTCTATATTTTTTATTTTCCCAGTTAGATCTTACCTCTTTGTTTCACCATACTGATAAGTTTATCACCTTTCTAGGCAACTAATGGATCTAAGAAGCAAGAATTCAGGTGAACATAACATTCATGGACAGAAAACCTACACAGTTTGATTCAGCTGTCTCTACAGCTATGTTTTATGCAACCTGCAACGCCTTCAAATACTAGGAGCAAGATTCTCACATTCTCCCGCTCAGTTTGAGGAAACTACCTACATCAAAAATAGTTTTGCATCAGTCCAGTTCCCACAAATCCAAAAGATAGACGTTGACTGTGAATACTGTATCACAGACACAGTCACTTCGACTGTTCAGAGATGTCACTAACCCCCCCCCCCCCCCAAAGATGTAAACAACCATGCATGAGCACCGCCTATTATATGGAGGGTGTCCGACAGCTGGTCAGTTCCAGTCGTTTGACCAGGAAGGAGGTACACAGCTCGTGTTGCCTAGACGGTCAATACCGCGGTTCGATCGCGTCCGCAGTTACTTTGTGCCAGGAAGGGCCCTCAACAAGGGAAGTGTCCAGGCGTCCCAGAGTGAATCAAAGCGATGTTGTTCAGACATGGAGGAGATACAGAGAGAGGAATTGTCGATGAAATGTCTCGCCCAATCCGCCCAAGAGCTACTACTGCAGTGGATGACCGATACCTACGGATTATGGATCGGAGCAACCCTGACAGTAACACCACCATGTTGAATAATGCTTTTCGTGAAGCCACAAAACGTCGTGTTACGACTCAAACTGTGCGCATTAGGCTTCATGATGCGCAGCTTCACTCCCGACGTCCATGGTGAGGTACATCTTTGCAACCACGACACCATGCAGCTCGGTACAGATGGGCCCAACAACATGCCAAATGGACTGTTCAGGATTGGCATCACTTTCTCTTCACCGATGATTGTCGCATATGCCTTCGACCAGACAATCGTCAGAGACATGTTTACAGGCAACCTGATCGCCTGTCCAGCGAGCGCAGCAAGGGAGAGGTTCCCTGCTGTTTTGCGGTGGCATTATGTGGGGCCGACGTACGCTGCTGGTGGTCATGGAAGGCACCGTAACGGCTGTACGATACGTGAATGCCATCCTCCGACCGATAGTGCAACCATATCGGCAGCATATTGGCGAGGCATTCGTCTTCATGGACGACAGTTCGCGTCCCCATCGTGCACATCTTGTGAATGACTTACTTCAGGATAACGACATCGCTAGACTAGAGTGGCCAGCATGTTCTCCAGACATGAACCCTATCGAACATTCCTGGGATAGATTGACAAGGACTGTTTATGGATGACGTGACCCACCAACCACTCTGAGGGATCCACGCCGAATCGCCTTGAGGTGTTGGACAATCTGGACCAACAGTGCCTTGATGAGCTTGTGGGTAGTATGCCACGATGAATACAGGCTTGCATAATTGCTACTGGGTATTAGAGGTACCGGCGTGTACAGCAATCTGAACAATCTTCTCTGAAGGTCTCGCTGTATTGTGGTGCAACATACAATGTGTGGTTTTCACGAGCAATAAAAAGGGCGGAAAAGATGTTTATGTTGATCTCTAATCCAATTTTCTGTACATGTTCCGGAACTCTCAGAACGGAGGCGATGCAAAACTTTATTTGATGAGTGTATAGGTCCTACATAAAAATGAACAGGACATTTTTGTAAGAAATTTAATGTAGTAAAATTTAGTACTTGGATACGTTTTCGCTAGAGGCCGCAGTTTTCGAATTATTCAAGAAAAAGCGTTTTTCTTGAGCAGCTCCAAAACTGTGCTCTCCAACGAAAACGTATCTCACTACAAAATTTAGCTACTTTAAATTTCGTACGAAAAGGTTCAGTTAATTTTTTGCTGAGGACTAATCGTTTGCTTGAAGGTAGCAAGAGAATATGAAAATATTGGACACGGTATCTGAAGGAGCTGTGGGTTGCTGAAAACCCAATGGTAGTGGTCAGCTGAACCACCTTTTATAATTTATGCTTGCTTCGCAAGCTTAAATTTGCCATCGTCTACACATGGAACCATGTCTCGCATGATACAGATATAATCATGCATCTTTCATAATACATCAACCAGGGTTCCTCAGCGATCACTGTGTGGACGTGTGATATATGGCAGATCTCTTAACAGAGCTCCACCACAACACTGACTTGACACTGCTCCAATCCCTCAGAATCCGGTAGGATATAATTTTTATCCTGTTGTACTATTCTTGATTTATGATTTTGATGACAATTGATTCTTCATAAATGTTCCATCATTAGGTGTCACAAGCCTTCGGCAATTCGAAAGATCACGGGAATACGAATGGGTCATTCCAGCGCTGCAACATGATGACGCTGTTAAACCGGGGCCAACGAGATATACTGGACGTTTGGCGGACGTCACAACACGTGACACTGCAACTCTTAAGAGTGTAGCGACCGTCTGGGGCGGGAAGCGACTTGTTACACTATCCAAAATAATTTGGAGGACACGTGTATCAATGTCCGGTTTGTTGAATCTATTTTGATGCAGGAGTTACCTGTGGTCTTATTGCATAGCTTGAGACCTTCGCACTAAGTGTAGACAACAATTAAAATCATTCTTCATCTATTGGTTTGGCGGCCGGAGTGGCCGTGCGGTTCTGGGCGCTACAGTCTGGAACCGAGCGACCGCTACGGTCGCAGGTTCGAATCCTGCCTCGGGCATGGATGTGTGTGATGTCCTTCGGTTAGTTAGGTTTAATTAGTTCTAAGTTCTAGGCGACTAATGACCTCAGAAGTTGAGTCGCATAGTGCTCAGAGCCATCCATTGGTTGTGTATTTCATTAGTGTCAGACGACCCATGAGAAGGAAATGAGTATTGGTAACCCATTGTGGTACACAGTTGGCAGTTGGGGTCAACCAAGCACATGCAGTGAAAGTTGCGAGGACGCCTGTTTGATCGAGAAAGGGTGGACTTTCACACAGTTCAACAACTGTTACCCTGTAATTGTTCACTCACAGCCCTGCCGTTCCCACTAACGCCAGTACAATCTGAGTTTTTTGCATTACTACCATTTTGCAGTGATGACACACTATAATTTGTTATACGTCATCATTATGATTTTCAGTTTTAGACTATGATCTTCAACTAATATGTTTTGGTGCCTCTCATTTCCCTCGAAACTATGGTGAATCATTTGTTCTATTACATCAATGTTGATCTTTTAAGTTAATTGCGAGTGCTTTTTATTCCCATGTGCTTGATGTGCTATAGATATCTCTGGATTTCTTCCCTCTCGATTACATTGGCGTCAGCTATAGCATTCGCTTATACGACGAATCTGCATCATTAGTTTCATTAGAAATAATCACTCTTCTGCGTAGCTCGTGATCTTCACCACTGTCCTTTGGAGTCTGGCACTGAATTTCCTTGTGTAATCTTCTTAACACTCAAGGCAACGTTCACAGATAGAGCCAGTATCGCCGGCCGGAGTGGCCGAGCGGTTCTAGGCGCTACAGTCTGGAACCGCGCGACCGCTACGGTCGCAGGTTCGAATCCTGCCTCGGGCATGGATGTGTGTGATGTCCTTAGGTCAGTTAGGTTTAAGTAGTTTTAAGTTCTAGGGGACTGAAGACCACAGATGTTAAGTCCCATAGTGGTCAGAGCCATTTGAACCAGATCCAGTATCACAAGGTATGTTGCTACACCTCTTGCTGTTAACAGTTCCTCATACTTCATTAGACTGAGTTCACTCCCTATTTTTAACACTCCCACTGGCAAAGCTGTAGCTTTCATCACGTCCGAAATTGCTGCAAGGGTCACTGTCATTTCTAAACATATTGTACATTTTAATCAATGTTAACTGAAGCTTTAGGATCTGGATGATCACTATTAAAACTTTCTACTTGAATAACGAAACCAGCTGTACGTTAGACTCATGAAATTAATAAATATGAAATAGAATAAATTGTGCCATATTAGGAGTAGTTTCTCTGTTTTAATGCGCCGGGTAAACTAATTTGCCTCGTGGTACAGTGGTAATATCTTTGGCTAGTAATCAGAAACGTCATGGGTCCCAAGTTCTAACCCAGGCACTACTTGCATCCTGAATAAAATCCATGTGCAGTGCTGGCCGAAGACTTAGGTTATAAGGAGTCATCCTCGTTGTGACAAATTTCTGTCAAAGGGGAAAGGAGCGCGAGCAGTTTCAGTTCACCTTCTTGCTTTTGGGATGGGAAACTACCACTAAAAGGCGGAAGACTCAGCAATCAACGGCATGAGGACGCAGGAGGCAATGGAGGCCACAGCATTAAAGACATAACGGTTTCCACAGGATATATGGCCCGTTACTGAAAATGTGTGATGATGATCTCTCTGCTGGTAAACGACATGGTATTAGTCCCGATTTTGGATTCTGGGAGTGGACTACCTAGTGGGAGGCAAAAACGAGAAAAAAGATGAAATAAACAATGAAAAGGTAACATTCTACAAGTCACAGGGTGAATTTCCATAAGTCTGAATGTGGCAGAGAAGCTAGAAAATCTGCGTATGAAAACTGGAAGGCTCAATATTGTAGGAGTCAAACGATAAGAAATTAAGGATTTATGGTCAGACGAATATGAGATATCATCAACAACGGCAGAAAATGTCATACTGTGGTTGTTATCAGTATCAACAGCAAACCAAAGCCAACAACAACAGTTCAGATGGACACTGTGTGATCATAAGTATTCAGTATGACTGCCTGAACTCTGCTGAGGACATTTTCAGTGATGTGTCTGACTGTTTGTAGAGGAATCGCAGGCGGTTTTTACTCAAGAGCTGAAACCAGACAAGGTAGTGCTATATCACGCTCGGGTCCGGAGAGAAGTCAACGTTTTAACTAATCCGTTAGGTGTTCCACTGGGTGCAGTTCAGGTCTCTGGACAGGATTGTTAATTTTAGAAAAGTTAACGTTTACGAACTATTGCCTCAAAGAGGCTGTTTTGTCAAAGGTGCACTGTCATGCTGATACAATCATCGTGTTGTAACTGTCCTATTGTGCGCAGTGCACGAGGCTGGAAAATGTGTTCATGTCTATCTGCATGTAGCGTCTCTTTAGTGCATAAGGGAACCACAGCCTAAACGCGATAAACACCCCCACACATTAACGCCACCGTACTTCACCGTTGTCACTACACACGATGGCAAGTCACTTTCTCCAGGCATCCGCCACACCCAAACCCCTTCCATCGAGTTGCCACAGGACGTAACGTGATTCGTCACACCAAATCACTCGTTTGTAGTTTTCCATCGTCCAGCGGCGTTGCTCTTTACAAAGTCGCAGGCGGCGAAATGCATTGACTACAGAAATGCGTGGCTTTTGAGGGTATGCTCGACCTTACTAGCACATTCATTGTGACTCTCTACGCACAGTCAATGTGATAGCCGGAGTTTTGGTAGCACTTTAAGACTCACGAGTCATTCTTGACATCACGCGATATTCTGCAAGCATCCTACACGATGCTTGAAGATCTCTGTCCGTCAGTATATGAGGCCTGTCTTGGTTTAGCTATGGTTATTCCTTCGCGTTTCCACTTCACAATCACATCACCAACAGTCGACTTGAGCACTTACGGAAGGGTTGGAATTGTTACTCAGGTCAAAATGCTCCCCGCCTCGTTTCACACTGGCGGGTCCCTCGCTAGTGGCAGCTAAGTGTCATGTCCTCATTAAATAACAGTGTCCGGGTACTTTTCATCTCATAGTATATATGCTGACGCTACAATCAGAAGCCGAAGATACAGAGAATGTATATTAAAATACTAAATGGGTAAGTACATAAAGGCGGATGAAAATCTAATAGTCGCTGGGGATGGGGATGCAATAGCAGGGTAGAGAATAGAAGATCGAGTAGCTGGAGAATGTAGTAGAAACGAGAGAGGAAAAAAACTGAGTTCTACAATAAATGTCAGTTAGAAATACGTCACAATACGACCAAATATACTTGAAAAGACAGTGAAACATGTGAATATTCTAGCCAGATTATATTATAGTCAGAGACAGATTCTGAACTCAAGTGTTGGGCTGCAAGACGTGGCCAGGAGCAGATAAAGATTCGTGTCACAATTTAGTAATGATGAAGAGTGGGCTGAAATTTAAGAGACTCGTCAGGAAAAATCAATGTGCAATGGGCAATGGGCAACTCATTCAGGAGTGAAATAAACTGGAAATACATGGAAGTCAAGGGGAAACTTCTGAAATAGAAATTTGAAGAAATCGATACAGACACGGTCGTTAGAATGGTTTATTCAATATATAGCAAAGTCTAACTTACCTTCGGTGAAATTAAAAACAAGAACGTCAACGTTAAGAGTGCAGTCGAATTTCCACTGTTAAACGCTGAGCAGAGTGCGTTTAGGTGGAAAGAGTACACTGAAGGCCTCTACATGGGCAGGATTTGTCTGATGACATGACAGAAGAAGAAGTTAATGTAAATATGAAAGACATTAGGAATCCAGTATTAGAGACGGTATTTGATAGAGCTTTGGAAGACATGCAAGCACATAAGGGATATATAACATTCCTTCGGAATGTCTAAAATCATTGGCGGGAATGGGAACAAAATGATTATTCAGCTGTTGAAGTCAATGTGTAGAATCTATGACACCGGAGACATACCAACAGACTTCAGGAAAAATATAATTATGAAGACAGCAGGGGCAGATAAGTGTGAGAACCATTGCACAATAAGTTTAACGTCTCATCGAAGCTGCTGACATGAGTAATATACAGAAGACGGAAAAGAAGATGGAGCTGTGACACTGACTATGAGTTTGGCTTTAGGAGAAGTAAAGGCACGAGAGAGGCAATTCCGACGTTGGGACGTTGGACTTCGTAGTAGAAGCAAGACTTGAGAAAAATCAAGACGTGTTAATTGGATTTGTCAAACTAGATGAAGCGTTAGACACTGTAAAATGGTGCAAAGTAGTAATTTTTAAAAAGAAAGTAAGCTGTAGGAAAACACGGGTATTATACAATAATGTGTAGAAGGACTTAGGTGGAACAGTAAGACTGGAAGACCAAGAACGAAGCACTCGTATTAAAAACATTGAGAGACAGCGTTGCAGTCTTTCGCCGCTGGAAGAAGAAACAAGCAGCGGCGACTTCTGTGTAAGAGCACATGAGCACCCAAACTTTTGACACCTTGCGGATTTATTGGCTATTTTTTTTAAGCTGTTAAACGTAACACAGATGCAGTAATCTGAAATACACGGCACTTAAATCTACCGCGCTGTGTCGCATTGTTACCCATCCAGACTCCGTGAAACTTGGCATCAGGCACACTAGCACACCATCAGTTGTGCACGTTTTAAGGAGATTCTACGCAAGCGCGACTGATGTGACGTAATTGTCTTATGGGACAAATACATGCGGATCAGATAAACAGTGTGAACGGGTTGAGGGGTGCACAGCTAGGCCTTACCACTCAACTACAAATCTACGTCAGTGCCACTAGATGGTAGTACACTCCATTAGCTTGACAATTGGCGTGAATCCCATTACGTGGTAGCAAACTCGTCAGATATGCCAGTTCACTCGACATACAGTAAAAGTAAATCGGAAGGAATAAACATATACAGACAAAAAATCTATTTTGTGGGCATCTGAATGAGTTACAGTATATTAAGTTTTGGATTTTATCGTACATTAATCCCGTTATATTCCTAATAGGAGGGTGCACCAGTTTAGGTGGTTTAATTTACCTGCAGTCAGGTGGCTATGTTGCTAGACAGTAAGGCGTTACTGCCTGAATCTAATCATATCCTTGAACGGCACATTGTGTTGTAATTGGTTGGTTACTGCGTGGATGACAGTACGGACAGGAAACAATGAATTGGCTTTTGTATGTAGTTTCAGGATGAACTGTCTTGAATAGATTTTAACTAAGTCAGCAGGACAAGTTAGGGCCCTCCAGACCAGATCTGTTGATTGAGAATGTTACAAAATCAAATAAGCGTGACTACAAGCGAACATTCAACAAATAAGTGTACAATAAGGATAAGTGATTGTATGGTGGACTAATATTGGTGTTACGGGTCTTCCACATTTGTCTGAAAAAATAAAAAAAGCACGAAAACTCCCACCTCCCCAAAAATGCGAACGTTTAACTCTCAATGCTTGGTAAAGTGAACTTCAGTACTCAGCTTGACAGCGTATACAGAAAGCAAGTGGACAGGAACAGACATCCTCTCCAGGTTAATATGCGGGGCATTTGCGTTAGCTCTACGTGGCCACGATGAAAAGGAAGATCCAGAAAACCCAGGAGTGTTTCGTGGGCTTGTGAATTTAATAAGTGCTATTGACGGCTCAATGAAGGACGACTTAGAAACTGCAACTGTGTTTAAAGGTACATCCAAAACAGTTCAAAATAAACTTCTGGATCGTATGCTAAGTGTATGCAGGGAAGTAACAACGCAAGGAATTTTAAGTGTCCTCTATTTGGCTATAATGGCGGAGGAAACAACAGATGTGTCTGCCACGCAACAATTGGTGATTGTATATTGATACGAACTTCATGGCTCTGCTTGGAGAGATTTTGGGGCTTCATTAACCCTGACGCACATGATGCTGGGACATTATTTCAGGCGATAAATTATGACCTGTGAAATCATGCATATGGACAGACGGAAAAGATGATCAGACACTACTATGGTGGTGCTGCTCTTATGAGCGGAGGCATTAACAGTGTTCAGGCAAAGATTAAGCTGGTATCTCCTAAGATTTATTATGTTTCATGCTACGCTCATCAGTTTAATCTGCTACTGCAAAAAGCTAATTCTATAAACAAATCTTCTAGAGTATTTTTTTCTAATGTCTTCGCTTTCCCAGCTTTCTCCTCCCAGTCGTCACGCAGAATAAGTGTGCTAGACAGAGTCTAGAATACCACGGAAAGAGGCTACAGGATGCGTATTTTAACATTGGACAGTCGACACAGTTGAAGACAACAAGGAAAGTCTGATCGAGTATTTAGAAGAAATTACTATCTCTGATCATGACGATTATAAAACCAGACGTGAAACTTATGTCGTCTCCAATCTGAAAGACAGTGAGTTCTTATTTTGGCTAGAATTTTTTCATAGGATCATGCCACATGCAGACATACCTTTCTAGAAACTACATCGAAATCTTCAAGCGGTAACCGGTAGACTTTATTTATTACAGTTTGAAGATGTAATTACAGGAATAAGAAATACTGCCATTGAAGAAATTTCGTCACCTTGTGAAAAACAAATTGAGAAGAAAAGAAAATCAGAAAATAAAGAAGAAGATGCGAGGGAAGTTTGTGATGCCACAATAAGTCATATGAATGAAATATTTTCATTCAGGAATCACCTTGTGGCATCAGAATTGTTACATGCGACCTCATTCTCTCATTTCTTGACATTACTGTTGAAACGTACGCTTGGTTATCGAAGGCGCAACTCGCAACTGAGAACAAAGCTAGAAGTACTCTACAGCAGAAAAGACTTTCAACGTGCAGATGGCGCTCTTGCAATGCTGCAATTTCTACTAGACAACATATTGGGATACAGATACATTTCTGCAGTTATGTGAACTAATGAGGATAACTATAACAACTTCTCTTACAACAGTTGAACCTGAACGTTGTTTCTCAACAATGAAAAGGATAAAAACCTTTCTTCGAAACACAATGACAGAGAACAGGCTTTCGGAATTGGCAATGCTTGTAATTGAGAAAAAGTTTGCGGATCATGGACTTCAGTCATAGAGTGATCGAGACATCTGCGCGATTGAAAAACAGACGCATGGACTTTCTTTATAAATAGGCAATGTCAGTCATGTTACTGTATAGTTTTTTCTGTTTAATGTATACCTACAGTGCAATGTAACGTGTATTAATATTAATTTATGTGCGAACTATACGGAAGGACAGGACTTTTCAAAAGAAGAGATTAAGCCGTTTTCCTACTTCAGAAACTGAGACCTGGTGAGTGATAAAACTTTGGTAATGCTAATATTTGGATGATGAGACGGAGAGTAGTGAAAGCTTATACATTATTTCGTTCCTGCCCTAAACTCTACATAATTGTGTACAAAACAACAAAATTTAAAAAAAGCGAGTCTTTCTTTCGTCAGACATGTTATGCATATGATAATAATAATAATGTATTATTAATAATTACTATTACTGTTATTATTATTATTGACAGTGGCTGCAGTTTTATAAATTTGTTCATAATCATAACTTTTATACAGATGATACTATTTCACATATACAGATTGATCTGAGTCTAAAAACTTGTGAGCATCCAAAATGCATACTCACGAGTCGCCACCGGAAACAAAAGAGTGCTATTAACATTCAGACTAAAAGTTTATTAGTAATAAGTTTCGCTGACATTGTTAGCCACAGTAGAGGGGAGAAGAATTAATGCACTTGTTGAATGGAATGAACAGTCTAATGAGTACAAAATATGGACCGAAAGAAGCTGAAGAAAGTTGAACCTAATGCGGAGCAGAAAAAATGACATAGGCAATGAACCTGAGATCAAATTTGGTGGTCAGGAAGTAGTCGAAGCTAAGGTGTTCTGTTACCTTGGAAGCAACATAACGCGTGCTAGACGATGAAAGGAGAACAAAAAAGCAGGCTAGCATAGGCAAGAGGGAATTTCTGACCAAGTAAATTTGGAGCACAGTACTGTATGGCAGTGATTCAAAGACCAGGAAAATCGGAACAGAAGGGACTCGAAGCATATGTGTTGTGGTGCTACGGAAGGAGCTTAAAATTTGGTGAACTGTTACTGCAACAAACGAGGAAGTGATCTGCAGAATTAGTAAATTTGCGAATATGGAAAACTCTGACAGGAAGATTGAACATGATGATAGAGCAAATGTTAAGGCATCAAGGAATAATTTCCGTGGTACTGGCGGAGGCTGCAGATGGTAAAAGCTGCAGAGGAAGACAGAGGCACCCGACAAATAATTGGCGACACAGAGTGCAAGATGCAATCTGAAATAAATAAATTGGTTACAGTGCTGTTCTTAGTGGGCCCGATCAAGCCAGGCAACAGACTGACGACTTAAAAAAGAATTATTGTTAATTTAACATAAATAATACTGTCAGAAACATGAGAGTGATTTTGACTGTAATCCAGCTGGGCAGGAGCAGCACCGTCTCTGTTTGTCGATTTTCACCAGCGTGCACCCTGAGCGGCAGCATTGTTAGACTCTTAAAATAGCTCCTATTGTTAACAGCAGTACGGCTTTCGCTGCGGCGCTGCTGCCTGCGCAATGTTAACAGGCGTACAATGGTAAGGAAATAATAAAACCACAAAAAATGCTGTTTTGAGCACGGTACGCTTACACACGTCAGGAAATGTTTTCTCTGAACGTACATTAAACTTAGTTGTATATTACGTAGCTACGGTAATACGATAAGCCGTTCACTTTGCTGGAGCTATCATTTTATACCGTCCGTTCTTGTTTCTGTAGTTGACAATGACATTTCCCTTTTGTTGCTATTACCCATGCAGGAAAAGAAATAATACTCTCGACTATACATAGTGTAAAGTATCAGAAATAGGAAAGTCGGCGTCGTATTAGTACGTGATGCACATCATGCACATAAACAGGATTTTGTCAAAGGGAGGGGGGTCTGATTAGTTGAAGAGGACCCTAAAATCCTCATGTTTTCATTTATTCTGAAAACTTCCATAAACAACGATAAACCATTTTATTCGAAAATTTCTCGATGTTTTCACCAACTAGAGATATAAACTCGCTACCTAAGTATTTGTATGGAGTGTAGCCATGTATGGAAGTGAAACATGCACGATAAATAGTTTGGACAAAAAGAGAATAGAAGCTTTCGAAATCTGGTGCTACAGAGGAATGCTGAAGATTAGATGGGTAGATCACATAACTAATGAGGAGGTATTGAATAGGATTGGGGAGAAGAGAAGTTGTGGCACAACTTGACTAGAAGAGGGGATCGATTGGTAGGACATGTTCTGAGGCATCAAGGGATCACCAATTTAGCATTGGACGGCAGTGTGGAGGGTAAAAATCTCAGAGGGAGACCAAGAGATGAATACACCAAGCAGATTCAGAAGGATGTAGGTTGCAGTAGGTACTGGGAGATGATGAAGCTTGCACAGGATAGAGTAGCATGGAGAGCTGCATCAAACCAGCCTCAGGACTGAAGACCACAACAACAACAACAACAACAACCTAGGCGTAGGATATTCTGGCAAACTACTAACAAGCACTCATGCCCCAACCTCCCTTCACCTTCTACGGTCATTTCACGCTTTTCTCCTTTCAGTTTGAATTTGAACTGAGAAGTGAACAGGAATGCATGTGTCCAAATTTGTTGGGACACCGTCATTATTACTGACGGGCCTTTTAGAATAAAGATATCTCTGTTCGACAGAGAAGCTAGAATAATTATAGGTGGCGAAAATGCAAAGGATCACGAATTATTCAACCTTACACTTTCCGAAATGCCCTCATTTAAGGATGCGCCTTCCACTCCCTGTAATGCAAGAAAGATTATTTCCTGCATTAAAGATTGTTCCTACAGAAAAATGTATGAGCATAAGTGGAGAATTTGGAATATTATTTATTTAACATTTGGCTGTCAGTGCCGGGAGTCTCTGAAGGGACGCTTGACTCGCCTCTTTTCATGAGACCGGCTGCATGTTTAAGGTAACTGGACTCTGTATTCGGAAGGAGTTGGTTGTGGCCAACACCAAGACACCAACCCGGCATTTGCCTAGACTGAAAGTGAGAAACTACAGAAAGCCATTTTCAATGTTGCTGACGGATGGATTTAAACCACTTCCCCTCCCCAGTCTAGGGATTGCTAGCTCAGCAACTCAGCACACAGAGCTATCCAAAGTCGGTACAGAATTTGGAAGAACTGGTCCTTGTTCTTTGTTTTAAAATAAAATAAAATTCATCATAACAAAAGATTTACTTCTGACACTACGTGTTTTTCCCTTGTGCATGTTTAGTCACTTGATAGTGCATGAATGCATGCACACGTGAAGATGTATTTGTGCATGGAATTTCTGGTTTCATTTATTATAGCATAACAACTGCATTTGGACGGAAGGAGGGGGGGGGGGGGGAGAGGGATGCAAGGCGCAGTCGATTCGGACGAATTCAAGTGGCCCGCTGAAAAAATCTTTTAGAAACGATCTAACCACTGGATGTTCTGTCATCATTTATCCCTTTCGCTCTCTATCGTTTCGTATTGGAATTGATTTTCGTTACTGATTGCCGTGCGGGTGACCAGATTGGGCGATATTCTGCCATTTGGGCTACAAATGACAGGATATTGAACAATTTTTTAAAGAAATGCAACCATCGTCATTTGGGCGATAATTTTATAGATCAACGTGATTTTTGGGTTCCACAGACAAATATAAGTGCATTTTTAGGCACTGATTTTAATGTGATGTTACTTGTGAAATAGTGAAATCCCAACCCGAAAGCTCTACCAGCCTCCACATAACAACTCCAGTCTAACCTTAAACAGCTATAGATAGGTAATTAGGCTATTCAGTATACTTTTGTTTTACTCACCAGAACGCTAACAGCCGAATCACAATCGGTTTTTCTCTTCTTTGTTATAAACTCATCCATAACGAGAAACTATCACAACAGCACAGAGTGCAAATACAATAAACGGCAACACTTACATTAAATTCAACTGCAAGAAAGAACTGAAGAGATGAACAAAACAAATGAGTTTAAGTATGGCCAACAACTGGTCTTGTCTAAAATACGGTGGGCGATAGCCGATACTGCTATGGATGAGTGGACCGTTTAAAACTATCGTTGCTCTTTCTATCGATTGCACAAATCCCTTTTTTGACATATGAATGAAAATCAAAATATTTTTCTATTTCACTACACGGAAACGAGATTGTGCGTAATTTCATTTATGTGACGGGGGGAGGGGCTGTCCCATTCATTGGATATGTCCTTGAGTACGTGGCGCAATTACTGGTCTGATCTCATCACAAAATGTCAATTTGTTTATCCCATTGTTTCATTTCATTCTAGACATTTTACATGCACATCGTACTCTCTAACTGCTCTCTTACTCCTAGTACTCCGCCCTCGGTTGTCCACGTCTCCCCCTGCTGGCGGCACAAAATGACGGCACATTCCGTCATTTCCTCTCCATAACGCTATGCTTCTTATAGCCCAAAGCAGATATGCCCAGTAGTAGAATATTTGTTTCATGCAGTTGCTTCAGCTACGCACAGATAATAATTTTTGTACATATTAATGTGACGTTTGCCGTACTGTTTGTGCCTAATAATTAACACGTCGATTGAGTATTTCTGCATAAAAATCGCAGTTTTTGCGCGCGTTGATAATGATGAAGCCTTTTAATGTATAGAGGCATCTAAAAGTAAGGTCTCTTTAAAATTTTTCTAAACTGCATAACCTTTGTAAAAATCCAAGAATTCGTTACAATTTTGACAAGCTTACTAACTGTTTTTCCCTATGTATTAAACAGTTAATTCAGATTTCCAGTTATAATATCAATTTTCAGTTTGTTCCAAAGTTTTGACAAACCATTTCGAAATTCTTTCGTGAAATTTATTGCTTTTTCTCTACTGTTGAAGTTTCCTCTATTCACGTGTTCATGTGCTACCACATAATCAGTACCATATATCACATATTCGCTAGTCTATTGGGTCCTAAAAATGTTTTTGAAGTCCTCGTTCCACGTGTTCTGTATGGGGTAAAATAATTCGTTCTTATGAATCTACCAAATTCCAAACTTGCAAGATTTGACAGACAAGTTTTTCGAAGGATGCAGTTTACGTAACTACGACTTTGCTGATTAGCTTCGTAAAAACATTCCTGTCTGTCCTGTTTGCTCTCGCCTTTCTACTTTGATTTTGATCCTAAAGTGATGCTGAGCATGCGTTAATAAAATCAAAAGAAGTTGCAGAACAATTTCATACATAGATTCTTTCTCTCACTCTGTTTTCGAACGGAAGTAAATA
This sequence comes from Schistocerca nitens, assembly GCF_023898315.1. Classification (NCBI taxonomy): domain Eukaryota; kingdom Metazoa; phylum Arthropoda; class Insecta; order Orthoptera; family Acrididae; genus Schistocerca; species Schistocerca nitens. Next base: position 361,883,718 of record NC_064619.1, read on the forward strand.
GTTTCTCGATGTGGCACAAATTTGTAAGGACCACACCGCAGTATGTGATAATACGGACCAATTAAAACGTGTCATCAGTCCTTAAGACCATCCATCTGAAATACGACCCAAAACCACGACAACGTACGAAAACACGGAAAAAGTGCTCTGTATAATTTTTCGACGATTGGCGATTACAAGGGTATTGAATAGATGGCGCCACTTACGTACATGTGAAAAATTTCTGTTGAATTTCTGTAATCGGTTAGCTTTATGTAATTTATGTTCAGCATATTTTGAATGCTGCCAAAAATCAAATGCGAAAATGAATGTTTGAATCGCTTCAAATGTGTCTCACGTGACTTTGTACATCGAATTCTTGTGAAGAAGAGAGTCCAGCACTTCAGATCATAATAGTTCATCTCAAATAGTTTAAACAGTGACTACGAGTACTGCACAAACTGGATAAAAAAGTCAGATCTGCAAAAGAAAATCCTTCACTCAGGTAGTCTTTTTACCAAACAAGTGCACTGGAATTAAGCCGAATTGTTCGAACATGCACACTGTTCATCACATTTCGCACCATTGACTACGTAGATGTAATATATATTGACTCCAACCGAACTGGAAAAGTAACGAAGTTTGATGCTAGAAAATGTTCTGAGTCCAATGCAGAGGCGTTGACAGATACTTTACCGACCTTTTCAATGGATCTTTGACTGTTGCAGGTACAAAAGAAATGCGCGAGAAGAAGACAATAAAGCAAGCAATAGATGTAAATCCGGAAACCTATGGCTTGCCGTCTATAGTGTATTAAGACTGAGTACATGAACAATTTACAACTGGAGATATACACTAGTGAAAAAGCACATTACAACAAGTGTTCCGTTTATGTGAAGCCAAGCTTCAGCATGTCTTCTCATCGTAGCTCCTCCACGTTAAAAATCCCAGACGTGTTCAGAGTGTATAGACTAATATCCGCAATTCGTTCCCGGAGTTCATCGACACTATCAACCGAGCTGGAATGTGCCAAAGCTTTTAACTACCATCACACAAAGAAATTCGAAGGGTTCAGGTTGGGTAAGGAGGGAGCCCATGCTATTGCCGAGAAACGACCAATACAGTTTCTGTCGAAGATGCGTCTTGCGTATTCCCTAGCAGCTTTATAAAACTGTGCTGATTATTAATGGAATGAGAAGAAGATGACTCGTCTCACCATTCTTCATAGTCATTTGACATGCGGTGATGTCGGTGGCAGCTGACTGATCGGCATGACGCGTCGCCTCTGAAGCTGTGTGACGGCGAATTCGCCTTCCCTGATAAAAATCCTTACACACACGTTCCATTTCATATATATTTGCAATCTTACTCCCAGATATTTAATCGACGTCACTGTGTCCACCAGCACACTACTAACGCTGTATTCGAACATATGGGTTTGTTTTTCCTATTCATCCGCATTAAATTAAATTTTTCTACATTTAAAGCTAGCTCCCATTCATCACTCCAACGAGAAATTTTGTCTGTGCCACCTTGTATCCTCCTACAGTCACTCAACAATACCTTCCCGTACACCACATCATCAGCAAACAGTCGCAGACTGCTCACCCTGTCTGCCATATCACTTATACATATAGAAAGTAACAGCGGTCAAATCACACTTTCCAGGGGCACTCCTGACGATACCCTTGTCTCCGATGAACACTCGCTGTGGAGGACAACATGTTGGGTCCTGTTACTTAACAAGTCTTCGAGCCACTGACATACCTGGGAACCTATTCCGGGTGCTTGTACCTGCATTAATAGTCTGCAGTGTGGCACCGTGTCAAATGCTTTACGGATATCTACGGAGTCCGCCTGTTGCCTTTTACTTATAGTTCGGATGATATCATGTGAGAAAAGGCAAGCTGAGTTTCCCACGAACGACATTTCTGGAAACGATTGATCTGTAGACAGAAGCCTTTTCTCTCTCAAGGAAATTTATTATATTCGAACTTGTAACATGTTCAAGGGTTATTAGTCTGTAAGTTTGCTGACCAGCTGCCCCTCGATCCCTGTAACCAATGGCGCCTTTGGGCTACCGGTCAGTACCGTTGAGCCTTCATGGCCTGTTAGGGCGAACTTTAGTTCTAATACATATAGCTGAAGATACTGTCATTACACATAAATATAGATCTGCTGTCCTAGTACCCATCAGAAGATGGATGTACGGTAAGATTTATTTAAGGCCGCTTACTTGTTTCATTGTCCTGATCTCGCTCGTTTATGCCTTTAATAATCAAACATTGTGTAGAATCGTATTCCAGGGATCGAACAGACTTTCTACAGTATACGACCTCACTTGTCAGTCGGAAAGTGGACACCTACAAGTTACTTGCCTTTTTTTTTCTTTTTACGTTTCTTGCTAAGATGTTACGTTCTTTAGTTTCTATAAAAGTCAGACGTCACACTACCTGAAGGAAAAAGGAAGGAAGATTAAGGGTTCACGACGTGTTAACAAAGAAGTCATTAGAAACGGAGCACAAAATCGGACTGGGTAAGGAGGTCGAAGGAAATAGGTCGTGCACGTGAAGCTATTTAGGCGAATCATGGGAGGGTCCCTAAACTTAGTTCTGTCCGTCCAGATCAGTGCTGAACTGATGGCGGTAGGGAGTCAGTGTGCAGACCAAAATTCCCTTAAACCACGAGTCACACTGTGTGAGTGTTGTACGCTAGTGTTTCATGCGCAACCTTTTCCACCCACCTTTTGTTGGCCATCGAGCTGGCATTAGGGATGAATGCGCCTCTTCTGCAGGCTCCCAGAGTAGCCCCCTTTATACTGCAGTAAACGAAGTCTGATTTTGTTTCCATTAATGTCTCTCAAGCACGTCTGACACAGTCGCCCATTCCTTCCTGACCACATTGCATTCGGTGTACTACACTATGTGACAAAAAGTATCCGGACACCAGAAAAACATGCGTTTTTCGTATTAGGTGCATTGTGCTGCCACGTAGTCTCAGGTACTCCCTATCAGCGACCTCAGCAGTCGTTAGACATCGTGAGAGAGCAGAATGGGGCGCACCGCGGAACTCACGGACTTCGAACGTGGTCAGGTGATTGGGTGTCACTTGTGTCATACGTCCGTACACGTGATTTCCACACTCCTAAACATCCCTAGGTCCACCGTTCCCGATGTGATAGTGAAGTGGAAACGTGAAGAAACACGTACAGCACAGAAGCGTAGTGACCGACCTCGTCTCTTGATTGATAGAGACCGCCGACATTTGGAGAGGGTCGTAATGTGTAATAGGCAGACATCTATCCAGACCATCACACAGGAATCCAAACAGCATCAGGATCCACTGCAAATACTATGTCAGTTAGGTGGGAGGTGAGAAAACGTTGATTTCATTTTCTAGCGGCTCCTCATAAGCCACACATAACGTCGGTAAAAGCCGAACGACGCCTCGCTTGGTCCAAGGAGCGTAAACATTGGACGACTCAACAATGGTAGAACGTTGTGTGGAGTGACGAATCACGGTACACAACGTGGCGATGCGATGACAGGCTGTGGGTATGGCGAATACCGAGTGAACGTCATCTGCCAGCGTGTGTAGTGCCAACAGTAAAATTCGGAGACGCTGGTGTTACGGTGTGGTCGTGTTTGTCATGTAGCGGCTTGCAACCCTCGTTGTTTTGCGTGGCACCATCGCAGCACAGGCCTACAATGATGTTTTAAGCACTGTTGAAGAGCAATTAGGAGATGGTGATTGCATCTTTCAACACGATCTAGCACATGTTCCTAATGCACGGCCTGTGGCGGAATGGTTACACTACAATAACATCCCTGTAATGGACAGGCCTGCACACAGTCCTGACCCGAATCCTACAGAACAACTTCGGGATGTTGTGGAACGCCGACTTCGTGCCAGGTGTCACTGAGCGACATCGATACCTCACCTCAGTGCAGCACTCCGTGAAGAAAGGGCTGCAATTCCACAAGAAACCTTCCAGCACCTTATTGAACGTATGCCTGCGAGAGTCCTAGCTGCCATCGAGGCTAAGGGTGGGCCAACAACATATTGAATTCCAGCATTACCGATGGAGGGCGCCACGAACTTGTAAGTAATTTTCAGCCAGGTATCCGGATACTTTCGATCACTTAGTGTGTGTCTGAAAGCTCTAGCTAACATTTCGGTGACCCACAGGAGAACTAAGACAAAAATAGTGGACGTTTCAGCAAAAAAGTGTCTTTCATTACCAGCGCAACTCGATCTCCCCCCCCCACCCCACCCCCACCCACCCACCCCCCCCCACTCCCACTCACACTGGGTCCCCTGGTCCCAAGGTCGCCATGGCGCCTGTGGCTGTGGCGCTGAGATAGTTGGCTTTTCAAGCCGGCTATCTGGGCAAGCACCCACGCCAGCAAAAGTTTGGCGACAGAAAGAAATCGCGCGTAATCGGTCACAGCCATTTGCGCCATGCACTATACAAAGGGGTATGTTAGGGTCTTAGTAACCATGTCTTAGTAACCAGTTCACAAGTGTTTCGCATTTTCGAACAAAATATTAGCTTACAATACACGGAAATGGTACTTAGGTCAAGTTGTGCTAATGATTTGAACAATTTTGGATTTTTTCTCTTAGACAAGCTCTAAATTTCTGGACTACATACATAGTTCTTATTACTTAAAACAACTGTCTGAACCGCTTTTATTCGTTAAATGATTTTTTGGTTAAACATTAGACAAGACTGAATGATGAAGACTACGTGAGGCCAAGGTCACAATACAAGTAGCCAGTGAAATGCCTGGTATAGCAGGCCAGAGAGGGTTAGGTTGTGGAAATAGGCCAAAACAGGCTGCTGTCAGTTGCACTCAACATTAAACTTTATTTGTCCACAGACTATATCACTCAAGAATGCAAAACATTCGAAACCTTAATCGACCTCCTTTAACTAACTTTAGATCGGCTGACGCTCACACTCAAAATGCAAGACGCAAGGACTAAGCAAGAAATTAAAATACAAGGTTCTCCTTGAGGTCTGACCAAAAATATTTTCTAAATCTTTAATCTAAACAGTCTGAAGGCCTTAGCACTTTAATTTAAGCGGAACTCGGCTGGAGGCCGCATGTTAAGCAATAAAAAGTTTCAATCAAACGGCAGATGGCCTTATCTTAAAATAATTGAATTCGGCTGAAGGCCCCATAGTAAAGTATCACAATCTTAGGAACATCAGTTTGAGAGATGTTAAACTCGGCTGAAGGCCACACATCAACACAATAGTTTAACGGCTTAAAGCCTTAAAAGATTTCATGTAAAATTCTGGAGAAAGCCCCATATAGAAAATAACATCTTATGCCTTAAGGGCAAGACAAGAACATTAATTCAGGAATATTAAAACTCGCTGAAGGCCACACATTAACCAAAATAGTAAAACTCAAACAGGGAAGTACTATGTAACAGACACGGAACGGCGCTCAGAAGTTTCCAAGGGTCGGCCTGAAATAGTAACACTAACGCCCGTTTAGGCGAGACAGGCAGCCTGACCAATAATCTCTAAATCGGAAAGCAACCCAACCGACAGGCAGCCGACGAACCAACCAACTACCTAATCTTGGTCACCAGGCCAAAAACACTACAACCAAAATGCCAGGGAGGCGAAGAGACCAGTAACACTCGTCTTCAAATATTGGTTTGTTAATAAGACAAGGCACAATAACTACTGGCATACATGAACACCGCAACGGCTGTGGAACTACACGCCGTGGCGGACAGCATCAACACGGTAAGAAAACACTCACTCGCTGCTCTGTCGCAGCCGATAAACTGGCTACTGGAGTACGCAGACAGCATTACAGCCTTTAAAACATTGCTCAGTCGAACTGACACAGGGTACACAGTGTTGCACGAAACATGCCTCAAGAAACTCGAACACTCGTAAAACGAATCACTGATTAACAAACAGAACAAATCTCCGGCGGACACACACACAAATCCGAAGGACGGTCGGTGGAGAAACACACGTCGTCTGACCAGACTGAAACGCCCCCTTTAAATAATAATACAGGACTGTGCTTAAACTGACGCACAATATTTTTTTAGCGCAACGCAATCTGACTTTCAAAAATCTCTACAAAAGAATAGCCCTGACTAACATTAAACTATACCTTTCACAAATCACTAAATCACTTACCTCACAATAATCTTCGTTTCTCCCACTACTGCAATACAGCAAGCGCCACTACTGCCAGCTAAATAAAAGATTCAAACTATGGAAGGCACTAACTACTGATAGGGATAGTTAGCAAATGAAAGATATTAATAGAGAACAAACAATGTATTTACCTTGATATCATCATATATAAATATAGCAGTTCATGACAAATTTCAAAACTCCGCCATCTCTCTCCCCACATCCACCACTGCTGGCGGCTCACCTCCAACTGCGCAACGCTACGCGCTGTTCACAGCCAGCTGCCTAACACTACAATGGCGAGTATTACAACAATGCAAAGCAGCCACAGACTGCACACAGCACAGCCAGTGATTTTCATACAGAGGTGGCGTTACCAAAAAAACCTAAACAGCCTACTTACATAGCCCCCATGCTCCCCACAAAAAATTTTACAAATTGGTTTGGGCAGTGACCAATACAGATTTGAAAAAAAATTTTCATAATTGTAATTACAATAACAAAGAAATCAAATGCACACACTTATTGATACAATGTTGGTCAAAAGCTAAAATTTTCTCACAGTCCATAAAGATAGTTCTGATCATTCATCATAATAGTAATTACAGTTTTTTTTTTCACAAAGTCTCATTAGTAAAAGAAATTGCACACAGAAGTAGTGGATTTCCATGCAGTCTTGAAGAAGTAGTTTTGTCCTTCCAACGGAAAGACAGTGCTGACTCTTGACATGCTGACAGGTAATGGGCCACAACACAGCAAACCCACAGCAGAGTCAGTCGAAGTTTTGAAGAGTATTGGTAGGTAGGTCATCACAGAGCAGACCCACTGTAGTCCTGGTAGAGATTACAGTATTGGTGGGCCACCAGAGGAGCAGACCCAATGCAGTCCTTGTAGAAATAATGGTATTGATGGATCATCAAAGACGTAGACCCACTGTAGTCCTTGTAGACATAATGGTACTGGTGGGTCATCAAAGATGCAGACACACTGTAGTCCTTGTAGAGATGGCCAGCAGCCATCTGTTGTGACTATGCAGGTGCACTATCACCATTGAAGAGTCTTGCGGATAATAGAGCAAGTCCATAACCACCACTTGTGCACTCACAAAGTTTTTGAATTGTCCTGAGAACCAGCAATGCTGTTAACCAGTCCCTTGCTGAATTATTAACACACGTGCAAACGCTAACAGTCCCTACTTCTCACATATTGTCCATATACTATGACCAACAGAAATGTGTGCAGTGAAATATAACTTATAAGTTAATAATATGATGAACTGGTGTCAATTACAATTTTATAACATAAGAATACAATTACAAAGGTACAAAATACATCATTAAAGAACATAACAATACAGATAACATTTGTAATACAGGCTTTACAACAGAATAGAAATAAACATATACATCAATGTTACAGGAATGATGAGATAAGTAGATACTTAAAAGTTCAGAATAACTTTCGAAACATCAACTTCACACATGAGCATTAAAACAAAACAGAATAAATAATATCTAAGCATATTTACAAGTTAAATAACATATTATTAAAACCAATTATATTTGAGGATAACAGTATTCCTCATCATAGTGAATAGTATTAGAAAAAAAATTCTATGAAACTACACAGAGACAGGAAGAAAACAAATACACAAGGGTACACAAACACATAGGGGGATAACACAATGGAATGGACAGGGTTCATTTTCAGTGTAACTTTTGGTACTGCAGTATTTTGCGAACAAAACCTTTTTTGTTCTTGGAGATCTCCCTTCGTTCATCATTATTCCCAAAAAGTCCTATCTGTACCTCTTTTTCTGTATTCTAACCATATTTCTTTCAAAATAAATATGGCTCATTGTACAATACTCATTTAGGCCCAAATCGTTTTCATATAACTATCAAAGCATTCTTTCCCTATTCTCCATAGTTAGGTTCTTATATAGTCTACCCCCTCTTAAGCTAACTTAAATCTACTGAGCTCAGATGCTAAACTAAGGAACGAGGCAATGCAGCAGCACAAAACAATTAACACAAACAGCAATGATCAAAAATACAAATGGCGAAGCAAGCAGCATAAATTACAACTAATATAAGGCAATGAGCAGCAAACAAGAAAAATAAATCAGTAGTAAACTGGCTTAGGAGAGTAATACAAAGTCAAATTCAGTAACACTATGCCTGGCAATCAGCAGAAGCAAAGGTAATAAATTATATCTAAACATGACATAGCTCAAGCAGAAAAAAATATTACACTAAAAATGGCCATGTCTAATACCTATGTCACATCTTAACACTAGAGTGATGCATCACGAGAACTTACACTAGCAGATAAGTTACCAAATCGTAAAGAAATTATATATGCAATTCCTGTGAAGGGAAATGTCTATTTGTGCTCCCTCATTTTTTTTTAAATATATCACAAAACTATTATTTACTGGATCTGTAGACAGAAAATATTTATATTAGTACATCTATAAAATTTTATTTGAACCAATGCTGCAGTGCAGCTAGAAACTAGATATCAAATGAAATAAGCAACTATGTACAAAGTAAAGCATAAAAATATCATTCAGTAGTCATGAGGCATTTCATAAGTTAGTAGAAAAATCTCTCAACTAGAGAGACAGTAGTCATAATCAGGTGTATAGACATAAGAATATTTCTCGTCATTTCATTTCAGGAAATATCATAAATTAAGAGCTCCACAGTGTAATAATATGTTTTCAAGTTCGACCGTGTCGTTTTTGCGATGCTTTCTACAAAGGAACGTCAATAGCGAGGATAATGGCCTCCCTTTTTTTTTCTACCTGTGCCGCTGAAAAGGGCTCGCAATAATGGCTTTTTCTCCAGGCGTCTGGCACACCTGGCCGCTCAGCTGGGTGCCCACGACGCATTACGTGCAGGTGGTCACTGAACTTTCTTACCGAAATATTTACGACTCCAGTTTCTGCTACAGTGACAGTCTCATATAAAAAATTTCACAGGCCAAGAATTTACGTTGCAAATGTGTAGAAACAAAAATCCTATGAATATAACAGTGTTCAAAAAGTTTTCGTCGGCATTGTAATACATTCACGCATTTACACACATTTCATAACTCTTAAAGTACGATTCTCGGTTTACAACATCCTTTTTCACCAGTCAGAATCCCTACCTTCTATTCATTATTCATATACATATAAACACGTAATCACCTTCCTTATATAGCATCATCTTATTGATCATAAACATACCTGAACAGCATAATACACATTGTCGTCGGAAAAATAACATCATAACACCTCAGTCAACTCTCAAAAACGTCGTAGCTTCCTCCAATAATTTCAAAACCTAAAAAAAAAACTCTCTGCTCATTTCAATAGTGTCATCTACCTCAAACGTACTTTAAAAATCATGATCTCATACCAAATATACCATTCAAAGCTCTCATAGTATCACAATGGTTCTGAAAATTATGAAGGGTTCACACAGTACACACAAAATAAAATTTCGTAAGTGTCAAGTTACCCAACTGTGTAATTGCGTAAACATGTGTCACTGATGTAAAAAAAATGTTTATCTCTCAGTTAAATGATCAGATAGCTGTGTAATTTGTGTGTTACAGAAATATGGTACCGATGTGTAAAGTTGTGTAAGCAAATACCATATTAGCTAGGGCTCCTTGTGCTTGCCACACACATGGTACACAAAGTAAGCGTGTACCCCCCTGAGGATTAATGTAATTATACCCTTAGGTGTTACAGATTACAGCAATGGAACGAAATGTATCACAGAAAACCCTTGTAACATTGCACTTCAAATATCTTAACAAAAAATGTTTTAAGTGCGAAATTAATCACTCAAATACGTGTACTGTAGCGCTAAACTGTGCGTCTTGTTGTAAGATAGCCTCTGTGGAAGTCTCGTAGTTATCGTCCTCCGAAAGCTAAGTTCTGCAGAAGTCAATGTACTTACCTCATGATAAACAAAAGTGAAATGCTTTGCGTATAGATATCGTAGTTATTATGCTTATTGGCGTGATGAAGAAAGTATTGTACAGTAACGTATTGTTGTGCCACGAAAAAGGCTGTCTCATTGTTGCTATACCACAAAGTTACTATTAAAACATGTTTTTCTTTCCAGAAGAATTCAGAAAACTGTGCAGATATAAAACAGATACACCGCAAAAGCAACAATGTAAATTATGTCACATATTAGTAGCGTCGTGATATAATCGTGTAGCTGTCAAAGAAACCAAATAATAAGTCATCTTTAATCTCACAGAAAGTACTTCAAATCCAGAATGTATTTTCAAGTAAACCAAAATGTTGCATTAAAATCTCATTAGCAGTATTGGTAAATGTTCTAAGAATGTGAGCCTTATAGTCGGTACGTAATCGTGCAACTAACAGGCAAGAATGTACACACACAATAACACTGTGTCGTCTGTACACAATAACAATGCATTCGTAATTTCTGTTTAAGAATGTTCCCTAGGTTCTAGACTGGATATTTAACTTCAAACATTGTTGCATGTTAACAGTTTCTCAGTGTGACAAAGCATACTAGTAGCGTGAAGTGATAAATTTTATAGCAAAGACAAAGTTAAAAAGCGGAGTATTTTTCAATAAACGGTTTTACATGTTAAATGTGGTGTAAACCTTTACACTTCCTAGTGCACAGAGTTTCAACTTCAAAGCAATTATCATGTTGTATACATCGGTAAAGAATGCTAAAATTTTTCTCAAGGCTAGCGTCTTATGTTATTTTTCTCGGAGCCAGCGGGCGCACACGGCTGCCTGCTGTGCGAGTCATTGTCTGTCTCTTTGTTGGCGCGCGCCGTTATTGGGATTAGGAGACCTAACTTCTACAAATTCACTCTGACGAGAAGGCCCTGCCCTGTTTAAATCCCGCCAGTTCTGATGCAATTCAGGTCTGTCGTTATGAATATATCGTCTGTCGTCATGTCGGTAGGTTCCGTAGTTTCTTCCTTGTCCGTCACGTGGTGGAGAATTTCTCCCTGAATCGTAACTGTGCGCCGAACTGTTGGGTCTGAAGTTATTCTGTCTCCCTTGATAATAATTGTTTTGGTTCCCATATTGTCTGTTTCTATGGTAATCTCTGTGATAGTCATTACTATGGAAATGCGATCTTTCTCTGTAATTATTTTTACTCTGCCAACGGTTGTCATACGGGTGGTGTCTGTTTTGGTCACGATTTACGTTGTAAGAATAGCCTTGTCGCGTCCAGTTATTATTTCTTTCATCGCGGAATTGCGACGGATGTGATCTGTAATTGTTGTGCTCCTGCGTTCCGCGATTGTCAGTGTCAATTTCCAGTTCTTGTAACAGTCCCTGAAAAGCTTCAATGTCGTCTTTGCAACGTCCTGCCAAAATAATATGTCGTAAATGTTCAGGCAATTTGAGTAAGCAAATGCGGATGAGTTCTGAGGGGCTGTATGGGTTTGAAAGATACTGATTCTTATGCAACATGTCTTCAAAATATTTCATAAGACTGGAAAATTCAGATTGTTCGAAACGTTTCATCATTATGATGCTATGTTTTACTCGGTCTTGTGTAGCTTGAGACCGATACGCTGAGAGGAAGGCATGATAAAATTCTCCTTCACTGTGACAATCGTGAATGACCGATCGCATTCTTACAGCTGGTTCATTCTCCAAGTAGCCACACATAAATTCTAACCTGTGCTCCAATGACCAGTTGGGAGGAAAACAATGAGAGAATTGATGGAGCCACGCTTGTGGATGAATGTCGTTGGCAGAATTCTTAAACGTTTTGAATTTACGTGTAGTAATGAACAGCTTATAGTCAAAATCATCGTGTCGGCGAGTAGCATATCGGTCATTGTTACGTCGTGTCGGCGGTTCCATCTCAAAATCCAATGCGCCTTGCCAATTTCTTTCATAATTTCCGAAACGCCCTGTGTTATTATTTTGTGGTTGTTCCGTATTTCTATGTCCCTCTTCCCGTGTTGGAGCGCGAGTGTCCTCTGAAATACGTAATTCTTGTATTACCTGTGTCGGCTGATCTTGTACTTCCCGGATTTCTACTTGGTGTTGCGTATTAATTTGATTCAGATTTTGTTTCAGTTTCCTAATTTGTTCGCTCTCTTCTGTGTCATTAAAGACTACCGGTTTTGTGTCATTCAGATTATCATCTACCTTCGTAGATAAATTATTTAGCTGATCCGAAAGTTCAACTACTTTCTCTGATAATGTACTAATTTCCTCCATGTGTCTTTCTACTATGTCCTTTAAGTTTTCCTGGGTTTTTGCAAGTTGCGTAACCGAATCGGTAGATGCAACTGAGTCAATTTTAGCTTGCAAGGTCTCATGATTTTCATGAACAATAATTTGCAGTTCTTTTATGTCTGCATCGTGATTCTGTAATGCATTTTCATGCTGCGAAAAAATAGGTTGAAAATGCTCACAAATTTGTGTTTTTACATCATTACAGACTTTTTGACATTTCGATTCAATGTTATGTAACTCGGTAGTTAAATCTTCACGTGTTTGTTCAAGCTTATTTTCCACTGAGTCTAACTTTTGAAGCTTTTGTTCCAATGTGTCTAATTTTTGAAGCTTTTGCTGTGTTTGTCTCTGATTTTGTTCCATTGTGTCTAAGTTTTTGAGATTTTGTTCCACTGTGTCTAACTTTCGAAGATTTTGTTCCATTGTGTCTAACTTTTGAAGCTTTTGTTGTGTTTGTCCCATTTGTTGTATTAATTGTAATAACAATGCACTGGTGTCTGGAACATGTTCCTCAGTGCTTTTCGGCAGTGAATTTGCACCGGAAACATTCACATTTTGACAAGCAGAAAATGTGTCTTGACTTATTTGAGAAAACGGTGAGGATCCAAAACCTGAATCTACAGTATTTGCGAGATCGTGTCGTGTCATTTCGGATTCCTGAGCCGAGCTATTGCCGACCGATCGATCGATAATGCTTCCCTGCTCACTAATTGTTTCACTGCCTACGCCATTGTTTGCCGCCCGCTCCATTTCCCTATGCACAATTACCAAATTACTACTTTGAACATCAGTTAATTCATTACTCGGTGGCGCTAACACACTGCTTTCGTCTTCGCTGTCATTTCTCAATTTACTTTGGAGCCTAGTGTTACGTTTTTCACACGCCATTATTGTCACAAGATTTCACACGACAACACAGAAAAACACAATTTGAAGAGCAAAAATAGGGGAACACATTAACATAGCACTGAAAATAATATCTAGTTAATTGCAGCTGCGAAATACTTGGTGCAAATCTACATGCGTGCCACACCTGTTTTACTGTACAACAATGAAAGACTGCAACTACAAAGGAGATTCTCTCTACAATTACGTGCTAGCAATAAACAAAATTTACACTAATTACACAAACTACAAGAAAAAATCAGAAGACTCCAGTGAGGTATCCTGGGCTAAGGGTCGACATATGAAACGTCCCCTTTAAATAATAATACAGGACTGTGCTTAAACTGACGCACAATATATTTTTAGCGCAACGCAATCTGACTTTCAAAAATCTCTACAAAAGAATAGCCCTGACTAACATTAAACTATACCTTTCACAAATCACTAAATCACTTACCTCACAATAATCTTCGTTTCTCCCACTACTGCAATACAGCAAGCGCCACTACTGCCAGCTAAATAGAAGATTCAAACTATGGAAGGCACTAACTACTGATAGGGATAGTTAGCAAATGAAAGATATTAATAGAGAACAAACAATGTATTTACCTTGATATCATCATATATAAATATAGCAGTTCATGACAAATTTCAAAACTCCGCCATCTCTCTCCCCACATCCACCACTGCTGGCGGCTCACCTCCAACTGCGCAACGCTACGCGCTGTTCACAGCCAGCTGCCTAACACTACAATGGCGAGTATTACAACAATGCAAAGCAGCCACAGACTGCACACAGCACAGCCAGTGATTTTCATACAGAGGTGGCGTTACCAAAAAAACCTAAACAGCCTACTTACAAGGCGACCGACCAACAACCAATGAAGGTCGTTGGCACTCAAACCATGTGCTTCCGCTGTCCGTCGGGAACTGGGAGACACGGCGATCCGGACACACTGGCTAGGACCCATCCATGCAGAGGTAACTCTTGCCCATTGGCCACGACCTCTCTGCACAAGAAGGAACCGAGCCACGTCCGGCAAGATGACCCAGTGACGAGGCCAAGAAACGCTCAAAAGACAAAAAAACGTTTCCCAAAGAGGCGACCAACTGAACGACCAACCAACGGTCGATCCCCTGCCATCCGTCGGACAGTTCATCCTGTGTCGCGAGCAGTCGGCGAGTACTGGCTGTCCGCGCCTCCCTACCGCTCCGTCCCCGACTGCTGCTACGTTCCGAGTGCACTTCTGCCGCGTTCCATTTCCAACCGCTCCAGGTCCAATCTCTGGCCACGACACACCACGGCCGGAAAGTAATAGCCGTCCAGCAAAGATAATACGGCACGGAAAATATCGATAGGCACTGTTGCTGCCACTCACGGGCAGGCAAGACAGTAATTCAATGACACCAGTAATTGAAATTTAAAATGACGAGGCGGCCGAACGGCAAAAGATGTTGCATACTAGATGGCATGAACATGAGGCAAGCACGGCTCAGCCAGGATATACTATAGAGGTGAAGAATGTTTTACTTGCGTCTGGAGAGGCGATGAATATGACGTAATCACCTGTTGTTACACAAATGGCCTTACGGGAAATCAATTCATCATGAATTCCCTCTCAGAAAACTGCATTGTTTCCATCGCTTTATGATCAGTTACGATACAATGTGAGATTCGAGTACTTCGAGCACTCACGCCATTCAGAGACCTAACAATAAGTATAGCGTTAGCTATTACTGATATTCCTGTTTCATATTGAAGGAAGTTAGTGCCCAGTCGGAGTAACATGGACGTTTAACATTTATTTATTGTGGATGAAACAACTTTATGAAATTACGTAAATAATTTTCGTTGTTCATGTAATTAACTGCTTTAGAGTCTGTTTTCCAAAGATGGTGTTGCTGTTTTGCTGTTGAAGTTTCTAAAATAAATACTCCTGTTAGGCATCTACTACACAACCGATCGCTTCTGTAAGTGGTTCAGTGTCTTTGATCATGCACACATGTAATAACAGATCTTTAGTCACAATTTAGTGAATGATACTCTTCGGATTATCTTGTTCAATCTCCGAAAATCGATTTCTTTGGGTCTACATCACCATTCGTAAAAGAATAAGACCAAAAGGAATATGTCCACTGTCGAAGATCGTATTGTAGAATTATTACTTGTGCTTTAGATTCATAGCGACCGTGGCTGCTATGGCCGGTATCAGAAGTAACAAGAGAAATAACGGACATTTAAATATTTCATGTAAGCGAAACTAAATCTAAAATCACCTTATATAGTCATATGTTCAATACTGATACTTCAGCAATTATTATTAAGTTGCAAAATTACCTAAGAGTTATACAAGTCGTTGCATACAGAAATCCTTACTACAACATTATTACACGCAGTATTCTTTGATTTTCAAGGTTGGCAACGACCGATCACAACGCACTAATGGGAAGAAGTATTCACACTTTCACCGATTCATATCTATGGAGTCCAAGAGTTAGTATTAAGGGCATATGTAGTATTATGCCGATCTTCCAAATTCTGTGCTGTTAGGCTAAGAAAGCGTAAATATTATGTAGTTCAAAACAAAGATATTCTTGGGAAGTTATTTAATACTGAGAACCAAACCGATAACATCAGTTTTATTCCCAAACTGTGGATATCTGCTGTTATCATATTATTTTGGAAAGAACGAAAATTCCTACGACCTACAGACGCACTTTCTTACTAGTTTTCTAAATAATTCATTGTTTGGACCATTCACAGCATATTCGAAAAGAAATTATCCATGTCGTCTATCATCGTTCAACTTCGGATCGTAAAAGAGATGGCGTGATTCTTCCTCCCCAGCGTGGAAACGGTACAATGTGACGAAAAACGGCAATTTAGCAATGAAATAGGTGTGACTTTTGCGTGAAATTGTTTTCACGTTAGCTATGGTCAAAGTGGATCTGAAGACAGCTGTGGAGTAAACGTAATACTTAACTGTTCAATACCTTCGTAGTAACATCAATGCTTATTGGAATGGTGAATCGTCGTAATCAGCTCATTCGGAAAGAAATGAGTGTTGCGAAGGACAGAATGAGGGTGTGCAGTGTACACTGATTCAACGTTTGTGTGTCTGAACAATCACAGAGAGATGACAGAAACTGGAAATCTACCAAAGTGACCAATACCAAGTCAGCGACCTTTTACCGAAATGATCTAACAAGCACGTGGTATCGGCGTGCTATATCGGTTCGACGTGAAATGGCCCTAATATCAGGCTCAACAGCGCAATCTCGGTGCGATATGATCCTTTCACACGCACATGAGCCAAGTGGCGTAACGCCCCACTTCCTACGTCGCTGCAGTTGCCGATGACACCTCTGACTGCAGCAACTAGTATGTCCAGTAGTACGAAACGTACGAAACAACCGCTTACAGCGATTTCATTTCATCTTACGTAGTTGTTTTACGCTAATCCTGTCGCAGATATAATCTTTATTCTAATCGTTACTCATATTAACGTTGTATATCTATTCAGTGTCAGACATTACGTGTTAGATCTTTGAAATAACCATTGCCTTCATTCCAGTCTTAAAAGTTAAACAATTTTTGTTCTATAATAATCACTGCGAATTTCTTTACATGGTCAAGAGATGTGCTATAACTATCATCATTGTTGAGAGATGTAAGTAGCCAAGTAGAGGATACGGCGAGGAAAGGCTGGCGTTGAATTCATTAATTAGAAAAAATTGCATAGTAGAAGATTTTGTGAGTTGAAGGAATAACTTCACTGACAAAAAATAAACATTTTGAAACTGGATACTGTAATTCTGTCACATATGCAATGGACGTGAAAGACGGGTTGGCCGAGCGGTTCTAGGCGCTACAGTCTGGAACCGCGCGACAGCTATGGTCGCAGGTTCGAATCCTGCCTCGGGCATGGATGTGTGTGATGTCCTTAGGTTATTTAGGTTTAAGTAGTTCTAAGTTCTAGGGGACTGATGACCTCAGAAGTTAAGTCCCTTAGCGCTCAGAGCCATTTGAACCATTTGACGTGAAAGAGTCCAAGGAAAATTTGGAAATTTGTGGTAATTTCTTATGGGACGAAACTGTTGAGGTCATCGGTCCCTGTTGAGGTCATCGGTCCCTGAGCTTACAGGCTACTTAAGCTAACTTAAACTAACTTACCCCACACGCTAAGGACAACACACACAACCATGCCCGAGGGAGGACTCGAACCTCCGACGGGGAGAGCTGACCGTGACAAGGTGCCAAAGAGCAGATGAACGGAATGGTTATTGTATTGAAAACAGTGCATAAGAGGAACATCAACATAAGTAAAACTGGATATTGGAACGTCATCGAATTAATTTATGCGATTGTTTGGGAATTACATTAGGAAATGACAATCTTAAGGTTTTGAAGTTTATATAAATGTGATGCTGGATGTATTACAATTAACTAGCACGGCTAGCCTGATAACGGAAGCGAAAACTATCGCGTAACGTGTGTGCAAACAAGGTGTTCACGAGATAAGAGCGAATGCGTGATTACGAGTTGATACCAACTTCACAATGAAATTTGTCTTAGTTAATATAAAGGAATTTAAATGTATACTTTTCACTAAGTCCCATCTTGCCGGGTTCAAATTTCACGCATGTCTTACATTAACCATAAATACAATACTGCTGCTGAATGCTCCCTGTTACGAATTACTGTACACTTGTACCCGTTAACGATGCGCAACATGTTGTTGTCACGTCTGAATACAATACTGCACTCAATCAATCAATTGGATTTCTCTAAACTTCACTGTTGAGATGACCCCAGAGAGAAAAACCCTGGTGATGGGAATATGGTGACCATGGAACCAAGGTGCAGCTTCTGTTCGATTCACCCATTCTGGATCATATTAATCGGCAAGACAATGTATCGGTGCCCTACCATGGATACGACATTATCCGAATATGTGCCACGAGTGATCTTTGAGTTCAGGTTAAATGTGGACTTCATCGAAGAGTTTACATCTCAAATACATTATTACTTCAATTATCGGATATATTCCTCCATGTCAGCTTTCGCCTTTACTTTGGATACATCCAGATTTACCACGTTCGCACCTGCGCCGAGAATTCTGTTTCTCGCTGTCGTGCGGCGAGCTTATTTTAGTGGTACCCTGCATCTGATGGCGCTCCTTTTTCTGTTTCTCACCGTGGTGCGGTGGTAGTATTCATACGCCCTAGGTCACCTTTTTAATATACTGACTTTTTCTTTTAAAATACGAGAGATAATACGAAAGAATGTTACAAACTTCTGACTGATTTGGTTTCATGCGACCCGCCACGAATGCCTATCTTGTGCTAACCTTTTCATCTCAGAATATCACTTGCACCCTACGTCCTAAATTACTTGCTGGATGTATTCCAAACTCTGTCTTCCTCTACCGTTTTTACCCTCTACTACGCCCTCTAATACCATGGAAATTATTCCCTCATGTCTTAACAGATGTTCTATCGTGCTGTCCCTTCTTCTTGTCAGTGTTTTCCATATATTCCTTTCCTTTCTGGTTCTGTGCAGAATCTCCTCATTCCTTACCTTATCAGTACACGTAATTTTCAACATTCGTCTGTAGCACCAAATCTCAAATGCCTCGAATCTCTTCTGTTACGGTTTTCCTGTGGTCCATGTTTCACGACCATACAATACTGTGCTGCAAACAAACATTCTCAGGAATTTCTTCCTCAAACTAAGGCCTATGCTTGATACTAGTATACTTCTCTTGGACAGGAATGCCGTTTTTACCAGTGCTGGTCTACTTTTTATGTCCGCCTTTCTCCGCCCGTCACGGGTTAGTTTGCTACCTAGGTAGAAAAATCCCTTAACTTCATTTACTTCGTGACCATCAATCCTGACGTCAGGATTCTCGCTGTTCTAATTTCTGCTACTTGTAATTACTTTCATCTTTCATCGATTTACTCTCAGTCCAGAATCTGTACTCATTAAACTGTTCATTCCACTTAACTGATCTTGTAACTCTTCTTCACTTTCACGAGGATGGCAATGTCATCAGCCAATCTTATCATTTATATACCTTCTCCTTGGATTTTAATTCCACTCTTGAACCTTCCTTTTATTTCCGTCATTGCTTATTCGATGTGCAGATTGAACAGTAAGGATGAAAACTGCATCCCTATCTTACACCCTTTTTAATTAGAGCACATTTTTCTTGTTCTTTCAACCTTATTACTCCATCTTGGCGCTTGTACACGTTTTGTATTACCCGTCTCTCCCTATAGCTTACCCATACTTTCCTCAGTACTTCAAATATTTTGCACGATTTTACACTGTCGAATGCTTTTTACATGTCGATAGATCCTATGAAAGTACCTTGATTTTTTTGTCTTGCTTCCATTATCAAGTACAAGACCAGATCTGCATCCGATGCCTTTTCCTTTCTTAAAGCCAAACTGCCAAACTGATTGTCGTCTAACACATTCTTAATTTTCTTTTCCATTCTCCTGTATATTATTCTTGTCGGAAACTTAGATGCTTGCGCTGTTAAGCTTATTGTGCGATAATTCTCGCACTTGTCAGCTCTTGCAGTCTCCGGAATTGTGTGCACTATATTCTTCCGAAAGTCAGATGATATATCGCCAGTCTCATACATCCTACACACCAACGTGAATAGTTGTTTTGATGCCGCTTCCCCAAATGATTTTAGGATGTCTGATGGAATGTTATATATTCTTTCTGTCTTAGTGGATATTAAGTATTCGAAAGTTCTTTTAAATTCTGATTCTTGTACTGGACTGTCTCTTCTTCTATCACGTCATCAGACAAGCCATCCCCGTCTTAGAGATATTCAGTGTATTCTTTCCACCTATCCGCTCTCTCCTCTACATTTAACCGTGGAATTCCCATTGCACTCTTAATGTTACCACCCTTGCTTTTAATTTAATCGAAGGTTATTGTGCCTTTTCTATGTTCTGAGTCAGCCCTTCTGATACACATTTCTTTTTCGATTTGTTAAATTTTTCATGCAGGCATTTCGCCTGAACTTCATTTTCATTTATTTCGTTCCTAAGCCGCTTGTATTTCCGTATTCCTGAGTTTCAGTGAACATTTTTGTATTGCCCTCTCTCATCGATCAACTGAAGTTATTCTTCCGTTACCCACGGTTTCCCCGTAGCTACCTTCTTTGTACCTATCTTTTTATGCAACTTGTTTGTTTATCCTTTTTAAAGATGTCCATTCCTTTTCACCAGAACTTCCTTCTGAGCTCTTCCTTATCACAGTATCTACAGCATTTGAGAACTTCAAACGCATCTCTTCATTCTTTAGTGCTCCTGTACCTCACTGCTTTGCGTACTGACTGTTCCTGACTAGCCTCAAACTTTAGCCTACTCTTCATCACTACCACACTGTGGTCTGTGCCTGTAGCTGCTCCTTGGTACATCTTACAATCCAGTACCTGATTTCGGTATCTGTGTGTGACCATGATGTAATCTAATTGAAATCTTCCCGTATCTCCCGGCCTTTCTCAAGTATACCTACTCCTTTTGTGATTATTGAACATTATATTAATCACAAATTTGCGATGTTTGTCCAGAAAGCCCTGTCGTTGAAAAACTGGATGCACGACTGTTCGTTGCGCCTGCATGATAGGTAATACATCATACGTTAACGTATTTAATGTACCATAATTGGTAGAGTTTAGGGTGAGTCACCGGTGGTACACTGCGACCGATAGAAGGGTCTAGCGTAAACTACCGGTAGTATATACGCCGGCGTGAACGTGTTACATGAAGTGAATTTTCCGGATAATAATATATACTACAGTTTAAAGAAAGAAATGCCTGTCAACTTGCAACAGTGTGTCGGAAGATGACGAAATATAACGAGAAGGGAAACAGCACTAATAGCTGTGCGCCACAAGGAAATACGTCATCCGCAGCGGCAGCAACAGTAGAAAATGGCGCCGGGACTGCACACGGCCAGCCCAGGCAGCGCAGCGGACTTTGACAAAGTGCCCGCCCGCTCTCCCCGCTGAGGACAAACGGAAGGGGCGGCGGTGCACCAGGCGCCCAGAAAAACGACCGAGGGCCGATGTGGCGGTCGAGATTTTGGGCGTCCTCCACGAGGCAAGAAACTGACTTATGTCCTGGCGACGAATCAAACAGGATGGGAGCTGTATGGAAATGAGACGTGAATCGGAAGTAATATCACAGGCCACATTTTTGCATAATGTCTCCCCATTTATAATGTGGACGCTAAGTTTGAATTGTAAGAAATCGATGCAATTTCTGCTATAGATATGTATTGCGATCATTCAGTGCTGGCTCCTTTCTGTGCTGACTAGCTGTAGTTACGTTCTTGTAACGTATTTCTTCTTATTTACTTCATAAAATCTATTGGAACTGCTATGTATCTCGTAAGTATGGTTTATTTAATGCTGGTCTTCTTCATTCTTTGAGAGTAAAGTTCTTGCAACCACTCTCGTCATTTCAGTTTCCTTTTAGTCCGTTTCCGGAATTCTCCGACGTAATAGTCGGCTTTCTTTAATACTGTCAGTTATAGGCCGGCCCCTGTCCTCCTCGCCTGTCGTAACATTTTGAATATTTCTGAGTTTGCATTGAACAATTCTCGTTAACTGTCCTTAAAAGCGTACCCTTCTCTTCCTAACAGATTTCTCATTTGAACATCCAGTATTTTACTGTATTTTTCTTACAGAACATAACTACTTACCCTCTTTCCTCAGGGTCCGTTGTGGCAGCTAGAGTTGCGTGCATTTTATTGAATACAGGTTTTCGGACTTCATGACAGTGTCTGATTTTGACACCAGGTGACCACAATTACTTGTTTTAGACTCTATAGCACAATTTGTATGTTATTTACAACATCTTTTGTAATTACTGCTATTCCTGGTAGTACTATGCTGCTACAGAAGTACACAACACTTCTAGTCGTCGAGCTCTGTGATTCTTGGGCAGACATCAGCTGCTTAAATTACATGTTGTTAGCTTGTATTCGATCGGATACCTTGTATTTTCAAATCATTTGTAAGAGCAGCTTGTTACACTGATCTCAGTTCTTAATCATTTATAGAATATTTTATTCCACCAATCTCTTTACCGAACACATTCTGCGACGTAAATCGAAGACTGGAATTTAATGAGCTAGTTCCATGCTTTTAAAATCAGTCTCGCTTACCTGTTCTATCTTCCGTCCGGTAAATGTCTCATTAACACTCTCTGGCCACTCTTTCTTACTAGCGTATTCCTTTCGTGTGCATCCTGCGCAGATTTTACGAACTGCCTATTTTTCTCTATTATATATCTGGTATGTTTATAACAATGGACAAGTACAGGAGACAGTTTGGAGCATTTAACAAATTAATGATGACAAATACATTCTTCATAAAAAAAGTCTCTGTAGGTTTACTTGGTGTGTAAGGAAACATTATCGCTAACTATGTCATTACCGATAGGAAGTGGTATATCAACAGGTAGCTTTTTGCAAATATCAGAAGTATATTTATCACTTATTTAACAAACAAAGTCGTGAACGGATTTAAGTTTTTTATTTTTATTTTTAGATGGGGTGGAGCGGGTCCCTCTGTTCTCCACGCCCGTACAAACGGACCTACTCCACGCCAGCGATTCCTACTGTCATCAAGGAATGTAGAACTCACAATGATTCTTAGAAGATCTAAATCCGTCATCTAAAAACAAAAATAAAAAGCTTACATGTGATTACGACTGTCTTTATTAAATAAATAATAATAATAACAGATAGCTGTTTTTCTTAGAACAATGTTATAAAAATTTAAAAATACATTTCCTAACAAGATGCCATAAAATGAAAATAAATGAAAAAGAAAATGAAGAAGTGTTTAAAATATACTTATTACAAGAAGAGGGTAGGCTATAATACCTCTGTATCAAGGAAGGTTATCTGCTTACCTACAAGAACAAGAAATTAGCCAAGATATTAATGAGGAATTGAAGGACATTACAAAAGCTGTAAGAAATTTAGCTAACGAAGTGTTAGATAAGAACAAAATACCGTAAGAATATGGAATGAAGAAATTGCAAACACAGTAACAGACAAGAAATTAACTCATCTACAAGCGTTACAACAATAAACGGACGAAGCAAGAAGGATATGCAGGGAAAAAATGAAATGAAAAATTTTGTAAGGAATCTTGGACAGATTTATAGGTACTGTGAAGAGAATGCACATGGGAGACAAATGATGCTTAAGCATGTAGACGGTGAACAAAGAATGTAGGAAATATAAATATAATCTGCATCTACATCTACATCCATACTCCGCAAGCCACCTGACGGTGTGTGGCGGAGGGTACCTTGAGTAATCGAAGGAGAACTATGGATAGAACGTTATAGAGATTTGTGGTCTAACACCACCAAAAAAAGTAGAGGAAAACTAAGAGCCTCTTTATGGAAATGTAGATTCCATTACCTAGAGGAATTACAAACAGCATTAAAAGGAGTGAAGAACAGGAAGGCTACAGGAGAAGGTGGAGTAAATGCAGAATTATGGAAACATGCGAGCCCAATACTCAGTCAGATATATCTCGATCGATTAATAGGTGTTGGAGTGGATGTCATGGTTCAAGATACATGGGCGCATATCCAATTTATGCCTATAATTAGAAAAGGAACTAGAAACAGGTGTGAAAATTAGAGGGGGGCTAAGTGTTTCGTATACAGGATATAAATTATATGCAGTAATAATAATTAAAAGAGTAGGAGTCATCACATATGTCATATTACTACAAGAACAAAACAATTTTAGAAAGGAACGATCTTGTACAAATGCGACTTTCACAGTTAACACTTGAACGCCCAGAGGGGTCAAAATGACCATTTTCGATATTTAAGTTTTGAAGAATGATTCAAGCGACATTCACTTTCGTGGCATTTATTTATTTGGCATGCAGTTTCATTATATTAAAAAACAGTGCATTTCGCTTAACTGATTATCTCTTTTTCCACTTTTAGCTTTGACGCCCAGAGGGGTCATTTTGACCTCTTTAGAAAAAAGCTTTAATTTTGTTTATAGTTTTGCCATGCATTTATCTCATGCATTCTCAAGCCTCGGCTACTTTACTCCGTAGTGCAATAATTTTCTTTCGTTTATATTACTGCCGTATGAAATGATAACAGTGGACTCAGTTCACCATTGTTCATCATTCCCTTGTAAGCATCAGTCTTTCAAAGGTGACTGTGAGCTGAAGATTGAAATGAATAGGAAAGAGTATTTACGAGTGAAGAGATTCTTGCAGAGTTACAAACAGTTATAGAGTGTGATTCAGAAGGTGGCAAACTTTTTTCTGACGATTGAGAGGAAGAGCTTTTACCGCATTAAGAACAGATGCGTTATCTAATATTAATGATTCTGAGTCTTCAGATACAGATAATGGAAGTTTACAGTCTAGTAAATATATTATTATTGCTGTTGCTAATTTATAATCATCATATTCTTATTTACATATAATGTTACTGTACTTAATATAGATTTTATGATGGCTTTCTTACATTTGTTCTGTTATTAGTGCTCTTTAGATCGAGAAAAGCATGTAACAGAAGAGGAGATAATCCTGTTACTCGGAATGTACAACAAGTGACTGCTGCTTCTTCGTCTGATTAAAGACATAAAGAAATTGCTTCTGATGGAACAGTCTGGATAGAAGCGGTACCTAATTCATGAAGTGGGCGTGTTCCTAATCACAATATTTTGAAAAAAATCTCCTGGACCTACCAAAATAAATGTAAGTGATGAACTTGTATCAAGTGCTTGGCACTTGTTCATATAATCAAACATATCTTGAAATGTACTATAACAGAGGCACACAGTGTACTAGGAAATGTCAGCTGGTCAATGACCACGGAAGAACTAGAATCACTTATTGCTGTTATTTATGTTCATAGTGTGAGTGGTTGCCGAAGTATAGACTTTCACAGCTTATAGTCAGACTCCTGCGGCCTATCATTTTGTGTGGAAACCGTGAATAGAAATCGATCCTGTGAAATCATGAGATTCCGGAGGTTCGGCGAGAAGTCTACACGCTCTGTACGATTACAGAATGATAAGTTGGCATTGGTTTCTGCTGCCTGGAACAAATTCATAGAAAACTGTACAATGTGTCACAAACCTGGAAGTGACATAACAACAGACGAGCAGCTCTTTCCAAGCAAAACTAGGTGTCCATTCACACAATTCATGGCTTCGCAGCCTGACAAGTATGGGCAAAAATACTGGTTAGCTGTAGATGTTGAAAGCAAGTACATACTCAATGGTTTACCTTATCTTGGTAAGGATACTTCACGATCCCGAGACGAAAGAGTTTCAGAATATGTAGTGATTCGTCCTATGGAACCATTTCTGGGAAAAGGCAGAAATGTCAGTACAGACAGTTACTTCACTTCACTCAAACTAGCCAAAAAATTGAAAGAAAAATTAATCTCGATTACAGGAACATTAAACAGAGCAAGAAAAGAAATACCAAACGCTCTGAAGTCCTTGACGACTACTCTGTATTCCATAAAAGTTTTAAAACATGATGATATTTCCTTGACAGTCTCTCAAGGAAAGAAAGGAAAAAAAAATTGCTACTAATGTATTCCCTTCATCCTAGTGTTACCATAAATACAAATTAGAGAAAAACTCTGCAACCTGTATGTTATTACAACAAAACAAAATTTGGAGTTGACATAGTAGACAAAATGACGAAGCAGTACTCAGTCAAGGCTTCCTCAAGAAGATGGCCAGTGCACTCCTTCTACAATATCCTACAATTCTACAATATGCATATATAGTACTTAGGGCTATTACTGGAAAGATGATCAAAAGAAGACGTTTTATTCAGCAGCTTTCAGATGAACTACGCTCTGAGTAAGTGAATTGTCGTTTTCCTCGTATGAACACAGACAAGTACGACAAGAATGAAAATGAAGATGAAGACGAAATGCCACAGAAGCGCCGTAAGTGTCAAGTTCTCAAATTCTGCAAATGTTACAAAACTATTTCCAAGTGCAGTGTTTGTAAGAAGATGTTTTGTGGAAAATGTACAAAGGAAACTGAATACAATGTGTTAATTGTGTAAAACAGTGAAGTAACTGAAATTTCTGTACACACGAAAAGTTCAATTTTTTTATTAATTTAGAATTAAGAAAAGCCTGTCATTTACACTTGTTTGGGTGTTACCAGCTTCAGGGAAATTTGTTTATATGTCGATAAATAATGCAATTTGTGTCTGTTCTTTTTATTCACAACTCTGTATCTGAAATGGCTATAAATCTTGTAAACATTAAAATATGATAAATGCTTAAAATTTCGAAATAATAGTTCAGAAAACTTTTTTAAATCGTAGTGGTCAAATGATCCCTCTGGGCGTTCGAGGAGGCAGGCAAAGTCTGGCCGTCCGAGTGTTAAGCAGTTTATAGAAAAGAGAAGGGAATATAACAGTGAAACTCATGTAGCTTTTATTGATTACGATTCGATCGAGTAAGCAGAGAAAAATTATAGGAAATCATGACTTCAGGAGGATATCCGAACCAGCTGATTAAATTATTAAAATGTGTACATAAGAAACCACAGTGTGGGGCAGAGTTGTAGCTTGTTTCCTATTTTGTTTACTTTTTATATCGACGTTATGATTAAAGAATGGATGTATAAAATTAACGGAGGAATCTGTATTGCACTAAATTTTACTCTTAAGATGATATTATTTCCTGATGATCAGAATATTATGAAGAATACTGAAGATCTGTAAAGAGCAGTATACATATTACTCAAGTAGACAAAATATGGCCATCCTCAGCTAGTATCTTGTTAGAACCAAAATGCTAATCTGGGACACTATATTAGAACAAGTCACGCGTTTTAATTACTTAGGAACACAAGTCAGTTAGAAATATGAATAGGATTTTAAAACAAATTACCCCTGTTCCAAACATGCGGTACAATAAATGGAAGCCTAAAAACCAAAACTAGAAGAGAAACACGAATGAAGTTCTACAAATGAATGATTTGAGAAAATCAACCAACCAGTTGCAGATATAAAGGTTTCTTACCAGCTTTTGACCATAGTCTCAACAGCTGTATAACTGCCTTCTTCAGAAGTACGCGGACACACAAAATCACATGTACTTCTGAAGATGGCAATTTTTCAAATGTCGAAATCACGGTCAAGGGTTCTTAATAAATTTTTATACGTGCAATTGGTTGGCTGACTTTCTGAAATCATTCATCTACATTCACCGTTGCAGAATAGCAGCCACGTTTAAAATTTTCTACGAAATAATGGATGTGTCTGCTTTTCTCGAAGGATCTGAAACATTGTTGTAGACAAAAGCTCACAGAAACAATACACAGGGTGCCGAAATGAGGTTCTTAAGAACAGTGAAATGATGAACGCTTTCAGTTAAAATTGAAAATGAAAATAGAGGGAGGACTAGGAATAAACTCTTTGGAAGGGAATGTCAACTAGAAATGGTTGGAGAAAGCATGTTGATAGGATGCCGAAGGAGAAGAGCCCAAGAAGAGTTTTGTACTACAGGCCTAAGGGAACAAGATATTCGCGATGACCAAGGAAACGCTAGTCAACGTTGCCTAATCCATGGAGAGCAAAAAAAGAAGAACAAGAAGAAGTACAGCACGTGGCAATGCAGAAAAGAAAATGACACATTATATAGAGAGATGTACTGCTTTTCGCACTTGAACAAATTATTCACATGCTCATGTCCTCGCAGCATCATAATCATGGAAACGCGTAGATCCTAGATGTAGCGTCACTCCATGACGTCACCCAAAAAGTACAGTAACGTTTTCAATGTGGACGACTACAGCAAGGACAAAATAGTGAGTTTTCTCAGAGATGCAAAGAGAGAGGTGCATCAGGTTGCAAACAATTACGACTATCCTTCAGAATATTAGTCAAAGCTTTGGTGTACTCAGCCAGCTGGCTTCGTAAATCTGAAACCGAAACTCATTAATCAGCACACAGACGTAATTTACTACCACTTCAACAAATAACCACAAGAGATGTGACGTACATGCTACTTGTGATTGACTGTATGTCTTCGAAGCCCATAGTCTGCTCAGTTCTGTCTTGGCCTCCTACATAAGGATGTAAAATTCGTGAGGTTTCTGAGAGACGCTGAGAGACAGATGCATCAGGCCTCTAATAATTACGAAAACTGTTGAGTAAATCGTTTTAAAGTTTTGCGTACTCAGTCAACTGGTTTCCTAAATCCAAAATCAAACATCGCTGCATGTATAAAGGTCCTGTGACTTTTGCAAAACAGAGATCTTCTCTGTGGAAATAAATGTGGATTCCATAAAATAGGATGTTATGAAACTCAACCCGTTCTGTCTGTACGTAAGGTCAAGAAGATGGTAAACGACGGCACCTTGGTCGATGTCATGTTGCTGTACCTCTCGAAGGGGTTCCACAAAGTTCTTCATATCACCAGAGGAAGAAATAAGAGATTACAGAATATGAGAATAGCCGTCTGGATGAACTGATCTCTTTCCAGCCCGTAGCACTCACCATATTTTATTCAGAAGAAATCACTGAACGAGATGGCGCAGTGGTTAGCACACTGGCCTAGCATTCGGAAGGACGACGGTTCAATCCCGAGTCCGGACATCTTGACTTAATTTTTCCGTGATTTCCCTAAAGGTCTCCAGGCAAATGCCGGGATGGTTCCTTTGACAGGGCACGGCCGACTTCCATCCTCAACCGTCCCTAATCCGTTGAGACCGATGACCTCGATGTTTGGTATCTTCGCCCAAATCAACCGAATTCAGAAGAAATCAGCAGATTAAAGCGGATATACAAGACTACGGGTTTTCTGCAACAAATATTGGACGGCTATCACTGCTCACAAAATGTATGACTGATTTCTCGGATAATACTGGTATCTTTGTCTGTTCGCGGATAATGCTCCTGTATATAGAGGCCTAGCATTGTAAGATAGTTGTTATAAAATCCAGGAATACAGGCTGAGACTCGACATTTGGTGCAGCGACTAAAAGTTAACACTCAACGTAAATAAACGTCACGTGTCGTACACGAAAAGGTGAAAATGCCCATATCATTTGGTTACAGGATCGATGAACAGTGGAAACAGCCCCCAAAATTCGTGGAGAATGCGTCCAGAACAGTGGTCCCCAACATGGGGGTAATTCCCCCCCGGGGAGTAAAATGAAATTTTCTGAGGGGGAAAAGCTATACGATTCGATTCTGTTTTAGTTACGAAACTCAATTATTTACAAAAGATCATTACTGATATCACGATTTTGTAATACACTAATATCGATTATATAAGTTCTCAATAATTAATTTTTTTTAATTTTGTAGCACTAATGAGGCGGAAGTGACATGTTCCTTACATTGTCCACCCACTATACACATATGTTGTGCTTTTTTCCGTACATCGCTGACGATAGAAGTGAGACATACATGTAACAGATGCTAAATATAGGAAGAAAATGTTTTCTCCGAGTTGTAGATAGTACCTGCAGTAGTCCAGAAATTCCTTCATTACTCGCTTAGAAACAGATAAACGAATTGACGCTACGACACAGCAGTGACTACATAAGGGCTACTATAGTGCAATGACAACATAAGGGCTACTATACTGCTGTACACAGTTTATTATTATTATTATTATTATTAGACAGGTTAGACACAAAGCATTAACTACTTAAAGTTGTCCAATTTATAATAGTTCATAAATAAGAACTGCAACAATGAAGTGATTTACGAACTGTAAGTATAGTGCACATATCTGAACTTGTCTAATTTTAAATGGAGCTGCTGTGTACAGGACAAGGAAGTGTCGCAGTGGAGAGAAGTAATACACACACACACACACACACACACACACACACACACACACACATACACACGTTAAATATCGAACATCTTTTATCTTTTTAGAAATAATGGTATTCCAAGAAAAGTTTTTCATTTTACCGTTTAGTTAGCTGCTGAAGTTGGTGATAATGTGCGGTATGGGCAAGGCAACAGATGGCAGGGTGGGGTGGTGTAGGCAGGAAGGTGTGTGGGAATACTAGCTGAGTGCATACAGGGGTAATGGTCTAAGAAAGGTTGGGAACCGCTGGTCTAGAGTAAACTCAAATGGAACAACGACATAAGTCTAGTTATAGGGGAAACAGCCAAAAAATGTTCAAATGTGTGTGAAATCTTATGGGACTTAACTGCGAAGATCATCAGTCCCTAAGCTTATACACTACTTAACCTAAATTATCCTAAGGACAAACACACTCACCCATGCCCGAGGGAGGACTCAAACCTCCGCCAGGACCAACCGCACAGTCCATGACTGCAGCGCCTTAGACCGCTCGGCTAATACCGCGCTGCGGGAAACAGCCGCTAGACTGAGATGCAGTGGATAAACTGTAGGAAAATTTATCTTACACATGAAAGAAAAATCTAACAAATTCCCTACTTGGTCTATTCTTTACTGCTTGCTTTACTACATAAGGTTAGAAGAAGAAATATAGATCTTAAGAACAACATTTAGTTACGAAATCACGCAGCAAGAGCGATAGCGTTACGCAGAAGCTCAGAGACAATCAGTTTGATAGTCATGGGTGAGCAAGTAAGTTTTCATTGTAACTAGTTAATATCGACAATGAATATAGCGACGCGGTTTATAGAACTGCCGAAAGGATTCTGCACTAATTTCTCTTTCTCCCTGAAAAATCGGGGATTGAATAGGGCTTTTTAGCTCATATGTACCATATTTTCGAAATGTGTCATGTATTTAGTATGTTCTTATACTTTGCTTGTACCTGTGAAGAAGTAGTGTAAATTGTTTGTTGTTCATTTACTTTGAAGACGCCCAGAGGTCGAAATTCATAATGAAAAGTTACTCAAAATAGAAAGCATATTTTCGGTCAACATTCGACACTTCTTATGTATAAGTAGAAACAGGGTTAATTAAGTGACCGCCTGACAAAAGCTTGAATAAACATATTTTGTAGTGGTGACGGCTGCGAAACGTGCAGGAAGAGAGTCAGTGAGGTTCTGCAAGGTACCGACCGAGATGTGGAGCCACGCCGAGTCCAAAGCTTTGACCAGATCTTCTAGCTTTCTTGTTTGAGGGTCCATGGCCCCTACAGTCTAATCGAAGTGATCCCACAGGGTCTCGATTGGGTTTATATCCGAGGCGTTTGGTGGCACTCATCCTGGTGCGAGCTGTGTGACAGTTTGTGTTGGCCTGATGGTAGATGCAATCGCGCCGAGGAATAACAGACGACATGTAGGAGAGGACCTGGGCCCCAGGAAGAGATTCCTACTTGTGTTTAGGCATTGCGCCTTTCAGAATGACGAAATTGTCCAGGAGTGCACTCTGGCCTGGAAACCTCCGACGATTGTTGCAGATTGTTTGCCTTCAGATGTTTCACGGGGTACACACCAATGGCTATCTGTTTAATGGAGTATAAAACGTGATTCGTCTGAAAAGGCCACATGTCACCACTCAGTGGGAGTCTAGTTGTGTTCATGTTGTGCAAATTCCAGCCTTCGTCGCCGAAGGCTACATGAACTGGGCGCCTGCTACGGAAGGCCATTCGCAGCAGCTTTCGTTGAACGCTCGATGAGGAGACACTGTTGGTACCCCGTCCGTTCATCTGGGGGGGGGGGGGGGTCAGCTGCAGCACATTCGCACGTCTATTCGTCTGTACGTATCTCCGCAGCCGCCGTTCTTTCCTGACATCTATGGCCCGTGGCGCACCACAGTCTAGGTAAGTAGACACTATAAGGTGGGCCATTCCGGGTGGGTCTGCGGCCTGGTTTCCCACAGTACCTTTCGCGCTGTGACGTCATCCGGCAGACAGCGTTCAGTGTGCGAATAGCGCGTGTACAATGAAGACGGAACGCGAGGCTAAATAATTACTGTAATAGCGTAGCTAGAGAGCGAAAGAGATAAGGAAAAATACGAGTAATTATGCAGTTTTAAACGTTAACAATTATGGTCGTAAAACTACTGATATAATATATTATCAACTCCCTGAAAGTGCGGTACAAAGGGAGTGGGTAGCTCGTTTCAAAGCTAGCAGATAAAATCATAGTTAAAAACGCACGAATCTGTTCACTTCATTTTCCTCCGTAAGATCAGGAGCGTGATT
The DNA here is from genome assembly GCF_023898315.1 of Schistocerca nitens. Lineage (NCBI taxonomy): Eukaryota > Metazoa > Arthropoda > Insecta > Orthoptera > Acrididae > Schistocerca > Schistocerca nitens. The sequence goes on from NC_064619.1 coordinate 361,916,184, forward strand.
TAAAGAACGAAATCCTTGGTTTGCTGATAAAAAAGAAGCAGAACGCAAATACAGTTGCGTCATAGCATTTACCAAACTCTCATGGAGATCTACGTACAACTGAAAGCAACAGTGAAACTGCCATTTATTGTTGAACTGATTAAACTAAATTACAATATTGATTTCGTTTACTTAAATCTTCTCAAATGTGGCATTTTTGTGTGTGGCTACATATTATTTCTCACGTGTCGTTAATGAAACAGGAAACATGAAAAAATATTAACGACATTTTTTGTTATTTCTGCAGGCTGCACGTGAGCGAGCTCTACGCTATGAAAAAGAGCAAAAGAGAGCAGCTGGAGCCTTGGAAACTGTGTCCGCAAAGAAGAAGAAAGTGGACCAAGTAACAAATACAGTGCCGATCTGTGAACTCTCTGATTTAAGGCTTAAGGACGAAGATATCAAAATACTGAATAAAGAAATAGGTTTGAAGGAGAAAAACGCAGTGTTAGAAATGACCCTAAAAGAACGTGATGCAGGCCTGAAACGGATCAAAGCTGTCAGGTGCATGTTGTTAAAAAAGGGAAAATTAAGTGTAACTGTGAAAGAAAGTGTGATAAGGAAGAAGGTACAAAATGTACTGTCGAAATATTTCACTGTACTACAAATTCGTTGTTTGTTACAAGGCAACAGATGGGCTAAATGGGGTTCCCAGGATATTGCCAACGCACTAACTCAAAAGATTCTTTCTCGAAAAGCTTATACGTGTTTGAGAAAGCACAACATTCCTTTGCCATGTCGTGCGACGCTTGAAAATTGGACTAGAAATTTTAAGTGCAATCGAGGCGTTTTGGAAGATATTTTAACAATTTTGAGAGCAAAGACTCATACGTTTACTGTGTTACAGAAGAAAACTGTGCTGTGTTTTGACGACATGAACACTGACGGTTGCATATGCTATGATGCGACGGAAGTCAAGATTTTAGCACCTCACGGCAATCTACTAGTTATTATGATTCGTGGTTTATGTGAATCATGGAAGCTACCAGTTATTTTATGATTTTGATGTGACAATGAACAATAACCTGCTCCAAAATATAATAATGAAAGTTGAACTCAGGGCTGAATATTGTGGCCGTGACTTGTGATGTGGGAGGAAAATATTCAAGTGTGTGGAATGAGCTTTGCGTCGACATATCCAAAACATTTTTCACAAATCCAGTCGACAAGGAAAGAAAGTTCCGGGTTTTCTACGATGCGCCTCACTTGCTGAAGATTCTTAGAAAGCACTTTTTGGATGAAGGAGTAGTTATACCTAATAGGACTTCAGTAACGAAGAAGTTAATTGAGACGCTTTCGTACTGTCAGTAAGCTGACCTGCATATAATAAATCACTTATCAGAATATCACATCAGTGTCACAGGTAGAGCACAACAAAATATTAGGATGGCTAAAGGTACGTTTCATTTTCTAGGAAAGGAACGTGAAAGTATTTTCTTTGAATTAGTCAATGACGTGTTCGCCGCTTTGAATTCTAGAATTCCCCTTGAGCGTGACACGCCTCTGCATAATGGGTTCGACCTGAATCTTCCAAGCCAAAAGAAAATCTTAAGAAGTTTTCGAAATTTTTGCCGTTATAGGCACTTTGGAAACAGAAAGGGTTTGTTGCCGTTTCAAAAGCGGTTTATCATCTCCATCACATTCTTCCTAGGATTGTTTGAAGAAGTAAGAAAAGATAAAGCAAGGTATACCCCAACATCTCGACTAAATCAAGACTGTCTGGAAAATTATTTTCCAGAGTCTGAGATCTTGGTGCTTTCTGTAACAACCCTTCATCAGTCGAGGTCAAGCATGGGATTCAGCTTATTATTTTGACTTGAAATGCAGACTACGTACCGTTATCAAGCAGTGCATCAGAATCAACAGTACAGCTGCTGCAGACACTGAAACGCACGATGACGAATTACTGAAATTCGTTACCAGTTAACTATGTATTTACTTCACAGCGGAAAACCAAATGAATTTTCAGTGTGCAAGTAGTTGTGACATTGCACACATAACGGAAGGGGAAGAAGACTTTGTGAGAACAACCCACGAAAGAGAGGAAAAAATTCTGATGCAGAAGACGTTTCGCCTGACTGTGTGCACCATAAGGCATGCTATCTTGCATTTAAGTGTCGAGCCACTGACAAATCCTTGGCATCAGGAACTGAAATGTGCTCAATTCCTGGAACAAGTTCTGATTCCTGGCTATCTACTACTTCGCGAGTGGGTCTTTTAAATCCGACAACATATGGGTAAACACCGTAAAACAGTTAGAAATTATATTTTCTGGGTTTCAGGGAGAAACCATTTCTAAGTGTGACAAAGTACTTAAAACTTTGACATCAAACATTAAAGCCATGTTTCCTCCGGTGAACGAAGATATAATCAGTTTGTATGCAAAAACGGGAACACTTATCCGTATTAGGCATTTGAATAAAGAGAGGCAGTTGTAAGAAAGAAAGAAGAACGCAGAAAAGAAGAATTTGATGTGGACAACATCTCGACCATATAAAAATTGAAAATTCGCTTTCCTTCACTAGCAACACGCGATTAATATACTTACAAATTACAGGATGCAGATATGTTCGTTTACCGAATTGAATTATTGCATATAATGTGGAATTATTTTTAGTTATGTATTTGTTAGTGCCAATTTATTTGTCTCTGTTTCTTTAACACACTTTAAAAGCGTTTAAATTATTTACGTAAGAAACATGCTATATGAGCCTCCCGCAATCCTATTTTCATACAACGAGCTTCCGGCAGTTGTCTGCCGAGGCCGGTTGTCTGCCTGCTGACGTCACGGGAGAGCGACCAGTTACAGTTTCTTTATCGGACTGCCGCCCCCCCCCTCCCCAATGCCACAATTGACTCGGCGCCGGTTTTGGATAGCACCATTTTGCCATGCACGGTATATTTTAATCACGGCGGTACGAGAACAGTTTACAAACTTAGTCGTTCGGAAATGCTTCCATCCTTGGGCCGATAGCCAATTATCATGCCCTTTTAGACGTCATATAAATCGCGTCGTTTCCGCTTCATAAAAATGGCTGCACCGTTTTCCGCGTCCCCCTGACACGCTTCATATACCGTCCACTGTCAGTGCAGCCACCTGCAGTCTGTGAATGGTTATTGCACGTTGACTTCGAACATGGACGCTGCTCACATTAATATGACTGGACCGTGTATAATGCAGTCGACCTAAATCTGGCCACGATGAGGCACTAAAAGTATTGTTTTGTTATCCGGACAACAACATAACTGACAATGTCTGAAGTAAAGAGAATGTAAAATGCAGACTGACAAGATCAAGAAACAGCAGTTGCCGCGGCACTGCAATGTCAACTATGGAAGAGCAAGACCACAAGCACAAGAAATTATCTGTTCCTAAGGTGCTTGTTTTTCGCTGGACAGACCTAACTTTGGAATGTTGTGATTTGTTTGTAAGTAAGTAATACTAGAATTTTATTGTATCTTCAGATACAGAAGACATTTATTGTCTATATTGTATGCTGCAACTATGTCTGCCCGAAGTAATAAGCATGGGAATGTTAAACTACAACAGCGATACGATCACGTTGTATCGGATAGCGCAGTTTCTGTTTGAACAGGGCAAAATAACTTAAATACTTAAATTTTTACTCTTTATTACTTTAACGGTTGTAAATAGTGACGTCAGGACATAAATGAGATGAAAATAACATAAAGGAAGCCGTAGAAGAAGATCAGTCTTACGTGATAGACTTTATTTCACGGGGCAACAAAGAGGTGGCAATCAAACCTGTTTCAGAAAGTAAAAAGTTTCCTCCGAGAACATTCAGTGATGGAAAGGGAACAAGAGTTCACTACCAAGCTAAAAATTCCGAAAGTCAGTTTATGTCTCTCAGTAAAAGTTAAAATACGCACAGCAACTGAATATAAAGCGTCGGTTCAATAAGACAAAAACAAAAGCGAGTAATGACTCTTGCTGAGATTTTATGAAAAGACGCGAGTACCTACAAAATGGCGAGGACAGCTGAATCCACGACTTTGCAGCGAGTAGCATGTTTCAGCAAGGAACAGGTTGACAGATCGTTTGACAGACTAAGTGAGTTGAAGAACAAGTTTAAGTGTATAGCCATTTACGATCCCATTAAAATTGTTTTTTGCAAGGGAAATATTTTTTTTTACAAATTACAGTTTCATGTTCGATACAACCCATCAAAATTTTAAACAAGCAAGTTGTGAAGCGTGGGACAAGTATAAAAAAGTCTAAGTATGTTTATTTTTATGGCATCGAGTTCTATAAATCTGTTAAGTAATCCATTAGAGCAGTCAAAAAATTAAGAAAGAAAAGAAACTCAGTAAATAAACACTATACACTCACAGCCAAAAACAACACATCAAAACTCTACACAGCCAGGCACACGCAGTTACAGAACAACGACGCAAAGCATACTCGACAACAAGAAATAAGGACAGATCGTTTTATATTATCTGGAAATACTTTCTCCTCTGAATGCGAAAACATTTTACTGTCGCCGCCCTACGTACGGAGAAATGGTTGCGGTATCGTAATAAAATAAGAAAAATGAGAGCTCGTGCGGAAGTATTCATTTGTTCCTCTTTGCTCACGGGCTGTTCGAGAGTGGAACGGTAGAGAAATAGTTTACGGTGCTTTGATGAACACTCTGTCAGGCACCTAAGCGTCAAATGCAGAGGAGACATGTAGATGTAGGTGCAGAGCGTATCAGAGGCAGTCAATATATTCAAATTTTGCACAACATTTAAGAGAAATGAATCGCAAGCCAACTGCAAGAGAGAAAGATATGAAAGTAGTTGGAATAAATAATGAAAGGCGTTTGGTAACTATACAAGAAAATTATTCTTTCTACAAAAATGGGAGAGAAAAGAAACTACTACTACATTATCAAGTGAATGTAACTAACAATTCACTGCTTACACTAAGTGATTGTAAAACAGACAGACATCCCAACAGATGATCACAAATCCCATGCTTCTCCCACTTAAGAAAAAAGCATATTATACTAGGGAAAATAACACCTACGCGAAAATTGAAGAGGGCTTTGGAGGAAAGACCAGGAACTGAATGAATATCAAGAGCGAAGATGGAAAACCAGTCGTAAGCAAATAAAGGAACCGTGAAAGCTGGAAGGGGTGTGTAGATGGTCTATACAAGGGAAATGAAGTGGAACGTGATATTATAGAAATGGAAGAGGGTGTAGATGAAAATGAGATGGGAGATATGACACTGCGAAAAGAAAGTCGAAAAAGGATTCCGAGAGTAGCCATACTGTCAGAACCCTATGACAGCCTTGGGAGAGCCAGCCACGACAGAGCTTTCCCATGTGGTGTGCAAGATGTGCGAGACCGCGAAATTCCGTCAGACTTCAAGAAGACCAATAATTCCAATTGCAAAGAAATCATTTTTTCAGGGATGTGGAAATTACAGCTTCATAAGACTCGATTGCAAAATACTGACACGAAAACTTTACAGAAGAATGGAAAAACTAGGAGAAGCTGACCTCAGGGAAAATTAGTTTGGATTCCGGTGAAAAGTAAGATCATGCGATGCAGTACTACCCTACGATTGCTCTTACTCCTCTACAGTTTGTACACTCTACACCTCCCTCCAGCATCGTGGAAGCTGTTCCCTGATGTCTTAACAGATGTCCTATCATCCTGTCCCTTCCCCTTGTCAGTATTTTCCGCATATTCTTTTCCTCTCCGTTTCTGCGCAGAACCTCCTCATTCCTTACCTTATCAGTCCACTTAATTTTCAGCATTCTTCTGTAGCACCACATCTCAAATGATTCTCTTCTGTTCCCGTTTTCCCACAGTCCATTCCATACAATACTATGCTCTAAACTTACATTCTTAGAAATTTCTTCGTCAAATTAATCCCTATGTTTGATACTAGTAGACTTCTCTTCGGCGGGAATGCCCTTTTTGCTAGTGCTAGTTTGCTTTTGATGTCCTCGTTGCTCTGTACATCATGGATTATTTTGCTGCCTGGTGTTAATTTCCTCCCTGTCCTCATTTCTGCTACTTGTCATTAGTTTCCTCTTTATTCGATTTAATCTCAATCCATACTCTTTACTCATCAGATTGTTTATGCGAGTCTTAAAAAATATATATCGTTCAAATGGCTCTGAGCACTATGGGACTTAACTTCTGAGGTCATCAGTCCCCTAGAACTACTTAAACCAAACTAACCTAAGGACATCACACACATCCATGCCCGAGGCAGGATTCGAACCTGGGTCCGTAGCGGTCGTGCGGTTCCAGACTGAAGCTCCTAGAACCGCTTGGCCACCCCGGCCGGCCTATCCCATTCTTCACTTTCACTCAGGATAGCAATGTCATCAGCGAATCGTATGATTGATGTCCTTTCACCTTGAATTTTAATTCCACTCCTGGTTACTTCAATTATTTACATCATAGCTTCTTCGATGTAAAAATGGGCGAAAGATTATAATGCACAACGTCTTGAACGGAGGGTACTAGAAGAAAATTAAGAAAAGCAATACAAGGATAATGGAATGCATTGAATCAAAGCAGGTGATGCTGAGGGAATTAGTTTAGGAAACAGGATACTTAAAGTAATATATGATTTTTCCTATTTGGGCAGCAGATGATGGCCGAAGTAGAGAGGATGTAAAATTTAGACTGGCAACGGCAAGAATAAGATTATGAAGAAGAGAAATTTGTTAACATCGAATATAGACATAAGTGTCAGCAAGTTTTTTTGAGATGGTATTTGTCTGCCGTGTAGCCCTGTGTGAAAGTGAATCGTGGGCGACAGTCAATTTAGCCAAGAAGAGAATAGAAGTTTTTGAAATGTGGTAATGTAGAATAAGGGAAAGGTTAGATGGGTAAAGCACGTAACTAATGAGCACGTAGCGAATGAATTGGAGAGATTAGAAAATCGTGGTATAACTTGACTAAAACAAGGGGTCGGTTGATAGGACACATTCTGAGATATCAAAGGATCACCAGTTTAGTTTTGGAAGGAAGTGTCGGGGAAAAATGATAGAGGTGAGACCAGGAGATGAATACAGTAAGCCGATTCAGAAGGATACAGGCTGTAGTAGTTCGGAGATGGAGAGGCTTGTATAGGATAGAGTAGCATGGAGAGATGCCACAAGCCAGTCTTTCGGCTGAAGACCAAGAGCAGCATTTAAGTACAGAAAAGCTATGTGCACATACATACAAAAGCGGACAAAAAGCAACTGGAAGCAGAAACTGGGGAAATCGGCGACGCTTACAGAAACAATTGCACTATAGGCACCGAAAACGGCAGTTGGAATGTTATGTCACGAGACGAGTATTACTACACAAAAAAGTGGAAGTTTTCAACTGGTTTTCCACGTGAGAGAGAAATGCGTGTGATTCAAAAAATGAAATAGGCGCTTTACTGTAAGTACTTTACCATTATATTACAACAACCTCCAGGAACTTTTTTAAAATCTAAAAGTGATGACTGAGACAACGAAAAACTCATTTAATGTTTCATGAGACTAAATGAAGATGACTCGTTACAACGGGGAATCCAGTGAGAGTGCATGAATAAAATAAGAATTTAATGCACAGCCTGAAAGAGGCATTTTTCTATCAAACTACTGCAATTTATGTCATAGTATTACCTAGTGTGAAGAATGTCCCCACGCAACCTTCAGAAAATATTCTAATTTCGGAAAAGCTTAGTGTCCGCGGCCTTTCCCTATGCAGAATAGACGACAACGTTGAAGCGGAACAGGCAGCAGTCAAGCAGACTCGGCACTAGGTGTCTCTTTAAGTTGCACTAGCAGCGTCTTCCAGAGGAGGCCAGACCGCTAAGCAGGCAGTGAAAGACAGAGGATGGTAGAGAGAGAAAGACAGAGGAAGGCAGAGAGTAGAGAGAGAGAGAGAGGGTAGGAGGGGGACGGAGGCACAAGTTGGCCCGGAAGTGTCGGCTCGGCGCGGCGCGGCACGGTGACGCCTCTGTGTGACGGCCAGCCCAGCGCCGCCCAGCCCAGCCCAGCCCAGAGCGTCGCGGCGTCTGACGGCCGGCAGCGCCGACGCCCGCCCCAGTTTGTTTAATCGACGCCGCGCAGCGACGCGACTGCTCTGTCGCCAGGCAGCCTACCCTCGTGACGTCTTTTACTCTCTGGCTACGACTTCCTCCAAAGTGGTCTCGCGGAATGAAATACTGCATTTCATTAACCCGTTTCCACTTACTGAGTTCATTCCGAGAATTTACTAGCGGGGGAGGGCAAACACATAATTCTGCATGCACGCCTGCGAACGAAAACTGAAATGTGTGATAGGTACAGTTTTCACCTGTCACTGTAACTTTACCGTTTTTAAACACCAATATGTGTTTCTGAAGAGTCCTATACGAATTCAGTCCTTTGGCAAGGAACCTCCTATCCTTTTTCGTATTACCCCTACTGACAAAAAGATGAAGCATCCAGAAGACATAGTCGGATGTCATTGTAACTTTGTAAAAGTGCAGGTGGATACCTAAATGATTACAGTTGCAAAGTGTCTATGACAGTGAGGCGTGGCGCCTTTATATCGCTCCTGTCTGGAGCCTGTGAATCGGAGAATGCCTCACGCGTGCACGGTGACAGATGATCTGAAGCGAGTTCAGTCGTGTACGTAGCTCTAATTTTCATCCACCAGAGTACAGTAGCGGATAGAGACGTTGAAGAAACAGTTCAAGATAATTTTTTTGTGACTTGTTCTGTTTATTTCTTGAAAGATTTTTGTTTATTTATGTTTGTACAGTTTTGTATATGTTTTTAGTAGTGTGAATGATGCCTGAATGTGATCTAAAGTAAATATGTAGATCATTGTTATACTGACAAACGCTGTACGAACTAGTGTGAGAAATTTTTAAGACAGTGAAATGCAGACGACGGGTTATTTTGTATCATAGTTTAAGTACGTTTATGGTAAAAGGAAAGCTCATTCGAGGGCAAATGAAAATAGTTAATAACGTAAAGTATAAATAAAATATCAGAATGTTAAATATTTATTTCGGCAAAAAGTACAATCCTAAAGTGTGTTATTCGTTGATTGGTTCGTCAAGAAAAGCGCGAACTAACTCGGGAGAACTATATTTTTCTATTAGCCTTAAAGAAAACTGACCAATCAGAACGGTGTACTCTTGGCGCGTGTTTTCTCTTGGAGATATAGAATGCTTACAGCAGTCTAGAATAGTCTGAGCCCAGCCTTTCAATGGTACGGTCGTATGTAGTATGAGCTCTGAAGGAAGTTATAATTTGCCACTTGTAGTTGTGCTACATGCACCAAAAGTGCTTTAAAGTGAAGGCGTATTTATTCCGGTGTATTTTTTTAGAAAGTAGAAACTTTTTAAGTAATTTTGCGAATGAGAAAAGACAGTAATTCAACGTGGCATATTGAGGAGATCGGTGACTAAAAACTTGAGTGCATTAGACACTGATAAACTTACCAATACAACGAGCATTTTCATTTAGGAACAATCTGTGCTTAGTATCTCATCAGATTTCTGGAAATACGTTACCATAAACTTTCTAACGTGAATGAAAGGGTTGTGCACGACTGTATTAGGATTAGCACGGGCTTGGCAGTGAACTTGTAATTCTAAACTTCAGTATTTCCACGTTTCATTCAAAATCAAGACCCTTTCCCGATTTTTAGAATAGTTACGTTGTATGCAGCCTGATGCGTGTCACAGTACGGTAGGTTTCTGCTCGGCTTTCCTATCGGCGATCTGCTGCGACGATTTCATAGGTAGGTGCTGGTAAAAACCCCAAGAAGGAACCGCGCCACCGCAACAGCTAGCACGAGGAACAGTGTGCGTTTCTTTGTGCGTGTTTTGTGTTTTTACCAAGCCTGGTAAGGTGTACATTGAGGGGAAAAAAGTCATCGGATAGCGATATCCACATATGACGGTAGTATCGTGCACACTAGGTGTAAAACGGTAGTGTATTGGCGGCGCTGCCATTTGTGCTCACATGATTCATTTCATTATGCGAGAGAACTTGCAGCCCATTTTGCAGTAATTTATCGCAGATAGCCTTAGCAACGACGGGTACCTATCGACTGAAAGAAAGGGCACATTATTTCCGTTTTTAAGGAGGGCCGTAGGGCCGTAGGACAGATGGACACAACAATATCGTTGACGTCAATCTGTCGTAGAATTATGGAACATGTTCTATACTCAAAAACTATGACGTTTTTGGAGAATGAAAATCTCCTCTATAAAAATCAACATGGATTCCGCAAACAGCGATCCTGCAAAACTCAGCAGAACGGTCTTTTCCTCCGTGACATCAACAGTGCCTTGTACAACGGCTCTCAGATTAACGACGTGTTCCATGACTTCAGGAAAGCTTTTGACACGATACCGCGTTGCCGTTTAGAGAAAAAAAAAAAAAACAAAAACAAAAAAAAAAATAAAACGATCTTATCGAGTATCGGAGCAGATTTGCGACTGGTTTCAAGACTTCTCTGCACACAGAACTCAACACGTTGCTCTTAACGGAACAAAATCGACAGGTGTAAAGGTAATTTCCGTTACCCGAAGGAAGTGTGATAAGAGCGTTACTGTCTACAAGATACACTCCTGGAAATGGAAAAAAGAACACATTGACACCGGTGTGTCAGACCCACCATACTTGCTCCGGACACTGCGAGAGGGCTGTACAAGCAATGATCACACGCACGGCACAGCGGACACACCAGGAACCGCGGTGTTGGCCGTCGAATGGCGCTAGCTGCGCAACATTTGTGCACCGCCGCCGTCAGTGTCAGCCAGTTTGCCGTGGCATACGGAGCTCCATCGCAGTCTTTAACACTGGTAGCATGCCGCGACAGCGTGGACGTGAACCGTATGTGCAGTTGACGGACTTTGAGCGAGGGCGCATAGTGGGCATGCGGGAGGCCGGGTGGACGTACCGCCGAATTGCTCAACACGTGGGGCGTGAGGTCTCCATAGTACATCGATGTTGTCGCCAGTGGTCGGCGGAAGGTGCACGTGCCCGTCGACCTGGGACCGGACCGCAGCGACGCACGGATGCACGCCAAGACCGTAGGATCCTACGCAGTGCCGTAGGGGACCGCACCGCCACTTCCCAGCAAATTAGGGACACTGTTGCTCCTGGGGTATCGGCGAGGACCATTCGCAACCGTCTCCATGAAGCTGGGCTACGGTCCCGCACACCGTTAGGCCGTCTTCCGCTCGCGCCCCAACATCGTGCAGCCCGTGGAGGGACGAATGGAGACGTGTCGTCTTCAGCGATGAGAGTCGCTTCTGCCTTGGTGCCAATGATGGTCGTATGCGTGTTTGGCGCCGTGCAGGTGAGCGCCACAATCAGGACTGTATACGACCGAGGCACACAGGGCCAACACCCGGCATCATGGTGTGGGGAGCGATCACCTACACTGGCCGTACACCACTGGTGATCGTCGAGGGGACACTGAATAGTGCACGGTACATCCAAACCGTCATCGAACCCATCGTTCTACCATTCCTAGACCGGCAAGGGAACTTGCTGTTCCAACAGGACAATGAACGTCCGCATGTATCCCGTGCCACCCAACGTGCTCTAGAAGGTGTAAGTCAACTACCCTGGCCAGCAAGATCTCCGGATCTGTCCCCCATTGAGCATGTTTGGGACTGGATGAAGCGTCGTCTCACGCGGTCTGCACGTCCAGCACGAACGCTGGTCCAACTGAGGCGCCAGGTGGAAATGGCATGGCAAGCCGTTCCACAGGACTACATCCAGCATCTCTACGATCGTCTCCATGGGAGAATAGCAGCCTGCATTGCTGCGAAAGGTGGATATACACTGTACTAGTGCCGACATTGTGCATGCTCTGTTGCCTGTGTCTATGTGCCTGTGGTTCTGTCAGTGTGATCATGTGATGTATCTGACCCCAGGAATGTGTCAATAAAGTTTCCCCTTCCTGGGACAATGAATTCACGGTGTTCTTATTTCAATTTCCTGGAGTGTATTTAAATGAGTAACTTGGAAGTAGATATCCTAGCCGTAGTGAACCAACAAAAATCACTTAATAAAAGACTGTATAGAAATTATAGGTTCCCTTCAGAATATGCTGATGGAATCATACACAACCTCTCACTTGACGAAAAACCCGTACTCAAAGACTGGAAAGTTACACAAGACATACCAATATTCTAGAAAGGCAGTAGGAGAAATCCACCAAATTACAGTCCCATACCGTTAACGCCGTTTTGCAGTAGGATTTTGGAACATGTATTGTATTCGAACATTATGATTACCTAGAAGAGAAGGGTCTTTTGACACACAGTTAACACGGATTTAGAAATATCGTTCTTGTGAAACACAACTAGCTCTTAACTCACACGAAATGTTGAGTCCTGTTGATAAGGGATTTCAAGTTGGTTCCGTATTTCTAGGTTTCCAGAAGGCTTTTGACACTGTACCTCACAAGCGGCTTGTAGTCCAATTGCGCGTATGTGAAATATCGTCTCAGTTACGTGACTGGAATCGTGATTTCCTGTCAGAGAGGCCACAGTTAGTAGTAAATGAAGTAAAGTCATCGAGAAAAACAGAAGTGATTCCTGGCGTTCCCCAAGGTAGTGTTACAGGACCTCTGCTATTCCATATCTATATAAATGACTTAGGAGATAATCTGAGCAACCGCCTTAGGTTGTTTGCAGATGATGCTATCGTTTATTGTGTACTAAAGTCATGAGAAGATCAAAACCATTTGCAGAACGATTTAGATGAGGTATCTGTATGGTGCCAAAATTGGCAATTGACCTAAATAATGAAATCTATGAAATAATGAATGCATTAAACTTCTGTTACACTATAAATCAGTCAAATCTGAAGCCGTAAATTCAAGTAAATACCAATGATTTACAATTACGAACAGCTTAAATTGGAAAGAACACATATAAAATGTTGTGAGGAACACGAACCAAGGACTGCGTTTTATTGGCAGAAAACTTATGAGATGCTACAGACCTACTAAAGAGACTGCTTACGTTCGCTTGTCCGTCCTCTTTTGGAGTACTGCTGCGCATTATGGGATGCTTACCAGATAGGATAAACAGAGTACATGACACAGTATTTGGGCTGGATTTTATTAAGACAAAGGCGGTTTTGGTTGGGCCGGAATGTTCTCACGAAATTGTAGTCACCAACTTTCTCCTCCGAATGCTGTGTTGATGGATGCCTCAGGAGAGGATAGATTCGAAGACCTTGCTAAACACTAAGGTGAGGCAGACAGGGCAGTAGGAGGAGGTATCAGCAAGTTTGTGCGGTTTGAAAATAAGTAGGATTTTTGATGTTTTCCATTGTTGTGGATAGTAACTTGTGGAGATGATAGTGGTATAAAGGGTGACAAGGCTGATGAAAAAGGGTAGGGAGCAACGCAATCATGACAGTGGGAAGTGTCGGGTTTTTTGTGTACTTGCTTTATGGTTCAAATGGCTCTGAGCACTATGGGACTTAACATCTTAGGTCATCAGTCCCCTAGAACTTAGAACTACTTAAACCTAACTAACCTAAGGACATCACACACATCCATGCCAGAGGCAGGATTCGAACCTGCGATCGTAGCAGTCCCACGGTTCCGGACTGCAGCGCCTAGAACCGCACGGCCACCGCGGCCGGCACTTGCTTTATGTTATGACTTACTATTTGTGTACTTAATTCCTTTTGTGAAATGTTGTCCACATACTGGAAGCTGGGAGCCAGGGGTGGGACAGCAGTTTTTGTACGTTCATGGATTGTAGGGAAAAGTGAGTTATCCAATTGCGGATCGCAGAGATGGGGAAGGTGTCAGACAGATAGGATGCAAAATGGTTAGTTTTGCTCTTGTTATCGTCATGGAGAAGTGAGTAATGAGGTAGTGAGGTGGTGAGCCGAAGGAATGCTTTCCAGTAATTAGGAAAGTTATTGGGGAGTATGGCGTTGAGTTTGGAGCATGTCTGGCACCAGTCCTGGCGTTTTCTGCATTTAATAAATTCCTGATATGTGTCTGTATATGCCTGTGGCGTTTGAGTGTATCCCAGTCACAAGTCAGCAAGAAGGAGCAGTGCATACAATGGGTGTACCTGAGTAGTAGTAGGGCTTGTGGGAGGATGGTGCAGCTGCGGGGTTATATGGTCTTGGTAGGAATATTTGTGGATACATAGTCTGACAAGGTCTGCTGTAAGAAGGATGCGGCCTGAGGGATGTCGTCAGGTTGCAGGAAGGCCAGCGGGTGGCTTCCAGTCTGGGTGTCTACGGATTCCCGGTAGGCATTCCAGTTGATGCAGCAGTAGTCTTTGATAACTCTTGGATGGAGATTCGGTTGGAGTGTCTGGGGATGAGGTTGGGTGTAAGAGATGGTGGGGAGTACAGGCAGATGGTCACTTCCAGTCAGATAGAGGACTTCCGCAGTGAGGCGTCCAAGGAGGCTGGGAGGTGATAGGATGACATTGAGAGAGGTGTTGCTTTCAGAGCAGGTGTGGTGTGGGATGAGAACAGTGGGACCTTGCACAGAGTTGGCCGATTGATGCCACTGTTGGAGTTTTGTGGGGGATCTATTATGGATGGCGAGCTCTGCAGCAGCAATGTAGGTGGAAAAGCTACAATCCATCTGAGTGAGAAAATATTGTGGATGGGGTGATTAGGTCAGCTGTAGAGGGTGGTACAGGTAATAGTTAAGGTTTGGAAAGAGAGTGTAAGGATAAGGTTTTCAGTGGGACTATTGTACAAGGGCTGTCACCGAAAAGTGATGTTCTTGTTGTGGCCACTTGCAACTTCACCTCTGGCTAGGGGAAGGGGATATCTATGTGGTGGAGGGTATAGGGAGGGGTTTGGATGGTGTGATGTGATAGGGCTGGAAGTATGTTTCATTGAGAGTAAATGTACGGACTTTGTATTGGGATAGGGTATGCATTAGAAGATGCTAGTTGGTGGGGAGGGAGCGGGTATTGTGGCACAGGATTTTATAGTGATGTTACGTCTTTATCAGGAACAAGGCTGGTTTGTGTGAATGACGTCTGAGGAGGTTCAGACAAGGGTGTCAAGGCCAGTGAAGACGAAATGGACCTAGTTGTAGCAGCCCGCATCTCGTGGTCGTGCGGTAGCGTTCTCGCTTCCCACGCCCGGGTTCCCGGGTTCGATTCCCGGCGGGGTCAGGGATTTTCTCTGCCTCGTGATGGCTGGGTGTTGTGTGCTGTCCTTAGGTTAGTTAGGTTTAAGTAGTTCTAAGTTCTAGGGGACTTATGACCACAGCAGTTGAGTCCCATAGTGCTCAGAGCCATTTTGAACCTAGTTGTAGCAGCAAGTTGCTTGGGTGTTGAGTGGGCAGTAAGGGAGATTTATTGGGCGTTTATGGACGTTGGCATGAATGAATGTTTTGGAGGACGATTGTAATGCATTTTATAATGTCTTCAGCAGAGGGAACTCGGTGGAGGGAACTGTGGGTGTCAGTGGGGGTATCAATGAGACAGATTGGGACAGTGAGCTCAGGTTTGGCAGGCTGTAGCTTAGCGTCGCATTTAGGCTGAGTAGGTGGGATGGGAGTCATTGCAAGTGTTGCAGGTAGGAGGGGATGCTACGTTAGAGGACGCTTTGCAAGTGTTAATGGGTAGGTTCGTTTTTACAATCTGCAGTGAGCTGGTCATAGTTAGAGAGACATTTTTGGCAGTGTTAGGAGTGAGGATGGGATTATGAAGGTTCGGCCTTGTGGCAGTGGCTGTACATCAGGGCTCCCTCTTCAAGGAGAAGGCGTATGGTGGCAGCAGATTCAGAGAAGACATGGACGAGGCGAGTGGAGTTTAGGGATTAATGGTCTGAAAGCCTTTTTGTGCTTCTAAATCATGGCGTTGTTCACTTCAGATGCCACTTCCACATACATGATCTCAAGGTCCATCTTTGTGACCACTGCAGTGAGGATAGGAGAATGGTAGAGAGGCTGATGTTGTTTGGTCCTGGGTGTGGTGATGAAAGGTGTCAAGGAGGCTTTGGGACCAATGGAAATGCGAGGAATTTTGGTGAGGAGGACAGAATGGAATTTGGGGATTAGGGACTTTATTAGGACGGAGTCTTGGATGATTTGTTAGATGTAGAGGCTTGTTAAGTATTTTTTGATTTCGACGGTGAGAGATTTGGGTTTAAGGAACTTTGGGTCAGGGTTGGGGAGGATGAATATGTGGATGGTAGAGGAAGAAGTTGGAGGGGGAGGAGCTGTATCCATATGCTGTGTGTTGTCATTATGAAGCTATTACCTCAGCATACTGTGAAAGGAACGTAACTGGTATATAATCTGGACAATGATTTGCCTTTATTAAGTGATTAGTGAACCCAGCAAAGCTTCGCAATTGCTAAATACATAGACGGAAAATAATTAGTACACCTGGAGTGACGACGTCAATTTTTAACGGATGACAGCATATACCACCTGGAGGATAGTAGATTTACTGATAATGATTTCAACGTCGTCCGCCACCGCCAACAGCGTAGTGGCATAGCTACCAGAGTGCCATCTGTGTCTAACCTTAAGGCTCAGTGTGGTGCAGACCTGTGAAGCAAGCAAGGCAACTGTGGCACAGAGATGCATTCACGCTTCCTACGGCCAGCCGAGCGAGTATGAAAGCGGTCAAATTGTGGTCTTCCGAGTGGCGGGACAGTCCTTTCGGACAAATGACATACAAGATTGACTAGCTGTGTAGGTTGTATAACGAAGCTGGTATCGTTATCACACCTGTAGATGAGGTTCTGGACGTCCACGCAGCACAGACGCCAGCCAGGATCGTCGTATTGTAAGAACAGCAGTGGTAGATCGAACAGCAAACACAACACAGATAAGAGAGCTTGTGAGCCTAGGCGTGACAACATGAACTGTTGCGAACGATTTATTAGCAGTGGAAGTGCACGTATTTAACCTGGCTTCCACTCTCGCCGCAGCATCGAGGTGGACGTCCCGACTGGTGCCTCAGCGTATCAGTTGGAAGACGTGGTCTTCAGCGATGAAAGCGTATTGTGCTTGTACGCAAGAGCCGGGCGTTCGCGCATATGATTTTACATGGCGAGCGCTGTGTTTCATAGAGTGTATTCCCTCAAGACACACTGTCCCACCCCAGACCTCGTGATGTAGGGTGTGATAAGTACAACTCTCACTCGCTTTTGCTGTTTCTGGAGGGGATGCTGTCGGTACATGCAGAATGTGTCGTGCTGTTGCAACAGAAAAATGCTCGGCCACACATTCTGTGTGAAACTCAACGTGCTCTGCAAGATGTTCAGCATGTTCCCTGGCCAGCACAACCTCCGGACATGTCTCCAATTAAGAATTTGTGGGACTCTGGGGACTCGTCAGCGAACCGCTCTTACAGAACTACTTCAACATGTCGAGTAGGTGTGGCACAACTTAACGCCAGGACAGTATTCGCCATTTGTACGATCGATTGGATGCCGGAGCCAGTGTCCTGATTGCCAACTGTGGAGGTTACATCACGTACTGATACTGATGTTTTAGCTTGGGTCCATACATGGTACCTCAGAACCGCTTGTGCTGTTGACCTGTAAATGCAATCATTCCTTGTACTCCATATGCAGTGTTGCAATAAAAAATCTTCAGTGAACTGTAAACCTCTGCATTCCTTGTTCTCCATCTGCAGTGTTGCAGCAATAAATCTTGAGTGCTAGGCGCTGTGGAAAAGCGGTTCTAAGCGCTTCAGTCGGGAACCGCGCTGCTGCTACGGTCGCAGGTTCGAATCCTGCCTCGGGCATGGCTGTGTGTGATGTCCTTAGGTTAGTTAGGTTTAAGTAGTTCTAAGTCTAGGGTACTGATGGCCTCAGACGTTAAGCCCCATAGTGCTTAGAGCCATTTTGAAATCTTGAGTGAACTGGAAACCTCTAAAAGGGTATATAAATATTTTTTCCGACGGTGTATGTGCTGGAATTGGATGTACGTCCTCCACTCCTTCTCCTGTCGCTGTCTCTTCCAACCTCCTCTTTTCTTCCATCTACTTCTTTCCCGTCTCTCTGTCAATTGCCAACCCTCCTCTCTGTCCATCTTCTCTTCTCCCCTCTTCCTGTCCTAGAGAATTGCTTATCATTATTTGCAAACGAAACCTTGATTGGGAATTGATGACGCTCAAAGGAGTGGGTACGTCGATTGGGATCGTTGGTATGAGGGTTGTGAGAGAGACCTCTCAAACTGCTGGATCTACGGGGATGGTAGCTTAAAAAAAAAGTTCAAATGGCTCTGAGCACTATGGGACTTAACATCTGAGGTCATCAGTCCCCTAGAACTTAGAACTACTTAAACCTAACTAACCTAAGGACATCACACACATCCATGCCCGAGGCAGGATTCGAACCTGCGATCGTAGCGGTCGCGCGGTTCCAGACTGAAGCGCCTGGATGGTAGCTTCAGTATTTCGCATATCTTTAATCTGCAGATGAGTAGGATTGCGAAATTTTGGACGATTCAGATTCTGTAGTAGTATTCTGATCATAAGCCGACAAGCTTTGAATATAACATTCCTAATTTCTGTTAAAATGGGCTGTGGAGAAAAAAACAAAACGGCACGTTATTCAGTTATATATATAGACAGAAAGCATGTATGTATGAGAAAAAATTGTCTATAGTTGAAATGCCCTGGTATTGTAGTTAAAAATGACTGTGAGAAACTAATCTAAACAACACATTTTAACAACTTGATATTTTCATTCTCAGTCCGTTTAATAGGAAAAAACTTACATTTTTCTTTTATAAAATGGTGTTGTCTATATCTGTTTGAATGTTCATGTAAAAATTTGACGTTAATCGCTGAAGAACTTTTCGTGGTTTCTGCTAACAACGTTTCCACTTTATATAGTATATGTATAGAAATTTATATACAATATGTACTAAATGAATATATTGCCAATGTTTCTGCGAACGTTCCTTAGTGTAGGAGTAAAAATTAGAAGTTAAGCAATCAAGAACTTCGTGGGGTTTTAGCCAATCAACGTTTCCTTTTTGTGTATATATGACAATCTGAGTAAGGCGTACCCAGGAGCAGAATTAGACTCAGATAGTAGTAATGAAGGGTAGGCTGAACTTATGAGACTATTCAGGAAGAATCAATGGGTAAAGAAGTGGGATACGGAAGAAGAAAGGAATGAAGGCACATCTGTGAAGCTCTCTGAGGCAATAAATACTGCGATAATGTTTGCCTCAGTAGTCAGTTCAGTTGAAGAGGAATGGACAACTCAGAAAAGGGCAATCGATGAACTTGAAAAGGAATACATGGGTACAAATAAGGTAACTGCGAAGAAACCGTCATCTAGGAACAGATGCTATACCAAAATGCTCAGCGAACTTCAGAAATATGGGAATACAAGTCACTTAGTAATGAAGTAAACAACAAGTGCTGGGAACGTAGGGCGAAATGGCTGCAGAAAAATGTGAATAAATCGAAAAAGAAATCATTGTCGGAAGGACTTACTCAGCATAGAAAAGTCCAAACAACCTTCGATGAAATTAAACGCAAGGACGGCGACATTAAGAGTGCACTGAGAATAGCACTGTTAAATGGAGAGAAGAAAGCGGATAGGTGGAAAGAGTACACTGAAGATCTCTACATGGGCGACTTATCTGATGACTTGATAGAAGAAGAAACAGTATGGAAGAGGTAGGGGATCAAGATTAGAAGCAGAATTTAAGAGCTTTGCAAGACTTAAGACTGAATAAGGCAGAGAGGATAGATAATATTAAATCAGAATTTCTACAATAATTTTGGGAAGTGGCAACAAAACGGCCATTGATGTTGTGTGTAAAACGCAAGAGTCTGGGAATATACCATTTGACTCTAGGAAAAACATCATCTACACTATTCTCCAGATCAAAAGAGCCGGTAAGTGTGAGAATTATCGCTAAACCACCTACACAGTTCAAGCATCAAATTTGCTGACAAGAATAAGATACAGAAGAATGAAAAAAATATGTTCAATCTGATTCTTCCGCCTTTATGGGCAGTTTCACACCCCAAGAACAAGAAAGTGCCATGATACCTTTGCCCGCTCCTCCACCCTCTTTTGACAAGGCCTTTGGCAGAATGAGGCTGACGTCTTATGCTGTACGTCTTCCGTCGCCATTGCTGACGACTTTTATTCTAAATATAACCGGTAGCGGGGTTCGAACCCGGGACCGATGACTGTACCCCCAGAGCATCAGAGCATTAACGAAAGTTTTAGTAAAAACTTTTCCTGTATACACATTCCTATATACAATATACAAGCCTATGTAACCTATGTCCCTACAAAAGTTCAATCATGAG
Organism: Schistocerca nitens; assembly: GCF_023898315.1. Lineage (NCBI taxonomy): Eukaryota > Metazoa > Arthropoda > Insecta > Orthoptera > Acrididae > Schistocerca > Schistocerca nitens. The sequence continues at coordinate 361,936,492 of NC_064619.1, forward strand.
GGTCTCACATGAAAATTTGAAGGAAATCGGTCAAGAACTTTTGGAAATTTTTGGTAAAAACATTCCCGGTTATACTGCATGATGTTTTTTGTAAGTAGGCGAAGTTAATATCTTTTAAACTATTTAGGCGAATAAAATTTGATACGGGGAAACTTAAGAAATGCCCAGAGAATAAGATCTGACAGTAATGTAACCAAACCACGCAGCAAGAAACCTTGCGTGAACCAAACAGTTCTGTAAGGTAAATGAGGAGCTTACATCTACGAGGTGGTACTTCATAATTAGATTTTACAAGCAATGCTTCCTTCCGTGGTATTTAAACGTGGAAATCTACAACATAATTTTAACACATATATTAAGTACAGGAAGTTTCGGCGGCCGGAGTGGCCGTGCGGTTCTAGGCGCTACAGTCTGGAGCCGCGAGACCGCTACGGTCGCAGGTTCGAATCCTGCCTCGGGCATGGATGTGTGTGATGTCCTTAGGTTAGTTAGGTTTAAGTACTTCTGAGTTCTAGTGGACTGATGTCCTCAGATGTTGAGTCCCATAGTGCTCATAGCCATTTGAACCATTTGAACAGGAAGTTTATGTTGAAGAAAACTGTATTTAAAATAAAAGATTAAACGCAAAATCCTTAAAAACACTTACGATTACAATTTCACCCGCAAAATTTTTGCCACGGCTTATTGCCGAAACACCTTCCCAAAACACTACGGCACAAGAAAAGCGATCGCCATATCAATGGGAAAATCTAGCATTAAGGTCAACAATGAATTTAATTTCTAGTGTTGGATCTAGCCAACACAAATACACTATAATGAAGGTCTCATTGGTAAACAGAAATGCCGAATCCAGGCACAATTACATATATAGCCATACATTTGACTTATCAGAAATATAAATAATCCGAAGGAGCAGACCTTTAGCTCAGAGAATTACGCTCAGACAAATATTTCAGTAAGCCACCGAGCACAGGCAACAGAGGTGGGCGTATCGTAGTGTGAGAAACACTGACCACAAACTCACGATATGGCAGATATTTGATAATCCTTGAAATATCCTGTGCGGCTCCCTGCACCCAGTCCCTCACAACATGGAATATTAAAGCCGGACGAATTAGCGGGTGCGGACAGAAGGACTCCTTACTCAGCTCAGTGTCATAACTCGACTTCATTAGTTACACCAAATTTTGACGTAAACAGGACTAACTGTGGACTGACCAACTATGTCCGGAACTCGGCCCGTGACGCCTAGTCCGCTGTCATTTGCTGCCTTGCTCTTGCTGCCCCAGCAACTCTGCTCAAGACCTACTTTAGTACTCGCTCTGCCAGAGATAATCAGCAACGAGCTACAATTAATTCGTGCTGCCAATAGTAGTGCCAGTGAATAATGCCAGAAGTCAAGGCACGCAAATTCGATTGCGAATCCCCTACGGCTCAGTTAACTTAAGAAAACGTCATGTCAGAGTAATATTTCGCCCACTTCCAAAAATAGGTGCTCTTCTCGGTTCGGCGGATGATAATCTGGGATTGGAGAAGGCTGTAGTCTGCAGAACACCTCATCAGTGTGGTCAGACGACACCCAAAATGCGTGAGAGATGCGTTGAAAGTGATCGCCACACACGGTTTTTGCAGCCCAGTGAGTCAGCCATAGTCATTGTATCTCCACAGGACATTCAAGGTACCTTACTCTGCCACAGATACCTTGGTCTCGACGAGATCCTTCTGGCACTCAATTATTAAGGAATCAATGGATGTACGTTTAGCGTAAGAATTTATTAATCTTGATTGCGGCTTTCTACAGGTAAAGGCAAGGGACCCGGTGATTTCTTTACTTTCTTCAGGAAGAAAACATTTTATGACCAGTGACGGGACTAGTAACATTTTATTAAATCTGACATCTGAATTTTAAGTTCGCGAGTGTGCATTCCAACAGAGAGCGCACATGTACAAGTAGTATCACATTACGCACGCGCTTGCGCGCCGCGTATGGAACAGTATTTGGAGAGAGAACGTAACCCGACAGAGGCCGCTCTTGTAGCGGCTACTTTCGAGCATGTGTTCAAATGGCTCTAAGCATTATGGGACTTAACCTAGCTAACTTAGGGACATCACACACATCCATGCCAGAGGCAGGATTCGAACCTTCGACCGTAGCGGTCGCGCGGTTCCAGACTGAAACGCCTAGTACCGCTCGGCCACACCGGCCGGCTCGCGTATGTGTTGGTTCAAATGGCTCTGAGCACTATGGGACTCAACTGCTGTGGTCATCAGTCCCCTAGAACTTAGAACTACGTAAACCTAAGTAACCTAAGGACATCACACACATCCATGCCCGAGGCAGGGTTCGAACCTGCGACCGTAGCAGTCGCACGGTTCCGGACTGCGCGCCTAGAACCGCGAGGCCACCGCGGCCGGCCCGCGTATGTGTCTTCGTAACTATTGTTGTTATAAATGTAGAGACTTGAACTGGCAACCTCCAGTGAAAAACACTCGCCTGAAGATGGCTGAATGGTTATCAGTCGAAATATCGTGGCGGGAAGTCGATGTTATTCGGCTGCAATCCTGAAAATTCATAGAATATGTTTCCACTGACATACATGCGATCATTTGCATATTCATATAATGCACTATGGGGCAGTATTCAACTATGTATGTCAATAGAGTTAGATGACATACATTCTTGTGTTGCGTAATTTGTTAATTACGCGATTTCAAACATTGTATGTTGTTAGGATATAAAAATATCATCGTAATAGAATAGTCAAGTACACATTCTGTACAAAAATGAAATAGACTTTTTTTAAGACAGTATGCCAAATAAGCAATGACATAACTCTGTAAAAATCTGTAATAATAAGAACAATTAAATTTAAACTGACTCAACACAAATATTTATTTGCGTTAGCTTAAAAAATAAGAATAAATTGTTGCACATATACAACACGAGCAGTAAAACTGAGATGATGTAAAACGTATCATTTTGTAAATAGAAACAATGAAACTTCGACAAGCAGAATGAAGTCACAGTGCCGATTCCTTATCGACTTTGTCACGTGAATGCTGTAGTACATGCTACAACGTAGAGTAATTCAAGATTAAGTTATTCTGTATTGCCAGCCGGGGTGGCCTAGCGGTTCTAGGCAATTCAGTCTGGAACCGCGCGACCGCTACGGTCGCAGGTTCGAATCGTGCCTTGGGCATGGATGTGTGTGATGTCCTTAGGTTTAAATAGTTCTAAGTTCTAGGGGACTGATGACCTCAGAAGTTAAGTCCCATGGTACTCAGATCCATTTGAACCATTTTTGGAACGATTCTTACGCCTCCAGAAGAAACCGGGACAATAAATGAAATTTGTGACATGACTAGTGAGATATATTTGCAATCTTCTTATTAAAAATGTGTTAAGTGGTTCCAATTAGGAAGCATAGATTTCAGTGATACGATTCGCAGGGCGTGTACGGTGAAGTGCGCTCTGGACGGTAGTAAGATCACGACCGTTATCGAGGGCCGAGCTGCAACTTCATAAAACTGCTTGTAATCGCATGGCAAAAATACTTTTTGAACGTTTTCGCTGTATGGATCATTTGTAGAGTCTTCTTCGGGTCACTCTACCACAGATGACACGTTGTATTTCTTGGAGAAAATGTCTAAGGGGCACTAGACAACTACAGGCACACAGTGAGACGGACTAGCATCGCAAGGTGCGAGCTGACATCTGGAAGCGCTGCAGGTTTGGCAGTTGTACCCAACAAATACGCCTCCACTACCCACAATCAGTGTACCTCCAATGTGGAGAAAAAGTGTAAATACTTCCAAAAAAGATGTATGGACACTAAATTACGCATAATAAAGACTTAGTAAGAGAAAGGACAGTATATAATTATCTATTTTTAAATGTGACTGTAAACCCAAAATAATCTTATGTGACTATGAGAGGTAGAAATTGTAATTTTAAAATTAATACTATGAAGAATTAAATTATAATTGTCAAATAAGGGATAACCCTTGTTCACTCAAAAATATGTAAGATTACAAACCCTAACAACCAACTTCATCCTTTGGTCCAGCAGTGAAGGATTAAATTCCCGGACCGTGTTACATTCACAAAAATATTTCGCATTGTTAAATGGTACGTGACTTTCACATAAACATATCATAATATCTTTACTGTATACTGTCATCGAAGGAAATGAAGTAATAGATGCCAGTATCCAGTGAGGTCAGATGTAATCTACCTAAACATAACGAAAGAAGAAAGAGTCGTTAATTTTCCTTTTCTTTTGGTGCAAATCTTTATTATAACAGCTAACGGTAAATTTTAGAGAGTAATGATAGCCAAAAAACATAATATATGTGAAGTAGTAAACGAGAGTTGAAGATTAGACTACATTCAATTTTTTTAACTAGCTATTTCTGTCTGTGATGAGATGTTGAAAGCGATGGTTGTATCGAGCAGCCATAACAGTGCTCTGTAATAAAAATGTTTACGTGGAAAATATAATTGTCAGTGTTGTTAGAAGCACAAGTATTTACTTATCTCTGTGAAACCATGAAGGAATAATTACTCGTCTACGAAAGCCGCACCACGACGGTACACAAAATCATGGCCGATCGCTGAAATGAATCTACGCCGAAGCAACATTAGACGTTGATGCTCTTCACGGGTATGCGGTCGGGTTTCATAGTCCTTACGATACTATATTTCGACGGTCAGCCATCTTCAGGTGAGAGTGCAGGTGCACAATCACGCCGGCGTCGAAATACCGTGACATCAGGACGATGAAATCCGGCCGTATCCTGTGAAGAGCACCAACAAGCATTACTCCGGAAAAATCTTCGTAATCACAATACAAGATGTGTAGCGTGGACCACAGTTAACTCACAGGAACCGAAATACTACGAAATGCAGAGGTAAAAGCCAATATTAACTGTTATCAAGCCCATCGTCGCCAACATTTATCCAACAAGGACAATATACAAGTATGAACTGCACAGCAACTATAACGCCGGACTGTGCCCAGTAAACACAGAAACACGCAACTAATTTAAGAAATAAACTATACAACATAGTGGTGAAGCAAGGTAAATCGCTTCTAGTTAACAACCCGAAAAGCAATTCACGAAAATAGGCTATATTCTGTGCTGATGCTGAAGTGGAAGCTGCCATGTAACTAAGCTGTGTGACACTAAAGATAAGATTTACTGCACGACAATGTATCTGACCGCCGGCCGGAGTGGCCGAGCTGTTCTAGGCGCTACAGTCTGGAACCGCGCGACCTCTACGGTCTCAGGTTCAAATCCTGCCTCGGGCATGGATATGTGTGACTTCCTTAGGTTAGTTAGGCTTAACTAGTTCTAAGTACTAGGGGACTGATGACCTCAGAAGTTAAGTCCCATAGTGCTCAGAGCCATTTGAACCATTTTTTGAATGTATCTGACCGTCCATTTCGGTTCGTTTTAAATGCTACAGCCGAGTAGCTAATAGCGTGCAGGACCTCCTATATTCGATAATGCAGGGCTAAAGCTTCAGCTTACATTTTCCTCTAAATGCGAATATAATGAAGGCAGAATTTGTTTCTGTCCTCAAGAAAGAGTCGAGAGTTTGACAACGAATGCCTACAATATCCAACCAACCATAGAGTAGTACCATGTTGATTGCTGGTTGGAAAATTAGCGTGTGGTACGTTAACATTCACACCCTAGAGTGCGACAAGCATACTGTTGTCTGATGTTTACATAAACGTTTATATCACTGATCAGAATCTAGGTGTCTTAAGAAGACAAGTAAAAATGAATCGTCATAGGTTCTCAAATGCATTAGACTTTGGCCATACACATTTATGTTAATACTGTAATTACATCCGTAATCGTCCACTTGAAGGAAGGAAGAAAGGAAATAAGGTAGGAAACGAGGAAGACTAGTCTGACCTACCTGCGGCCTTTTGGTTAGACATGAAACTTTTGCCCAGTTGCAATGAAACCCTGCACTCTTTTACGTACATAAGAATAGTCTTTAGAACGAAAGGAAATGGATACCTGAGAGATTTTCATCACGTAGCAGATCTTCCTACAATCTTGCTGGCCGTTCCAAATTATGGCCGAATGGAGTTTCCCACGATTTTCCATCAGACATTCCTTCAGGCATTCGCTTAAGGTGAATACAGCGATGTTTCTTTCGAAAGGGCATTGCTCTTTTGCTTCCCTCATCCTTCTGTAAGTCAAGCTAAAGCGCTAATCTTTCCTTCTTCCCTTCTATTTCCAACTTGTTTGGAGGGCCTTTATGCCCGCATGGTTCCGCTCTACTAGTGAATGTCTTGCTGCATCAAAACCTCCCCCATCCGTGTACTAATTCCCGCGAAGTGCATACGTCACTGGTCCACACAGATGGAAGTCGGGAAGTGTGAGATTTGGGTTGTAGGGTGGACGAGGAAGAACAGTCCGATGAAGCTTTATGAGCCCCTCTCAGGTGCACTGACTTATGTGAGGCCTGCGTTGTCATGGACAAGAAGAAGCTCGTTTGCATTTTTGTGACGACGAACACGCTCAATTCGTTTCGTAATGGCAGCACAATACGCTTCCAAGTTGATCGTTGCACCACAATGGAGGATATAAACAGAATAACACCTTCAGAGTCCGAGAAGATAGACGCCATGACTTTGCCTGAGGGTGTGGCTTTGATCTTTTTCTTCGCAGAAGAGATGATATGATGGCACTCCATGGATTACCGTTTTGTTTCCGGTTCGATGTGATGAACCCAAGTCGTCACGATCAGCCTCGTAGCGAGCAAGCAGTTGCACACAGATGGTGCTTCTTTCCTCTTTACGGTCTTTTGTTAGGCAGAGAGGAACCCAGCGGGAGCACATCTTTCAGTACCCAGCTGGTGGACGTGTCGGCACTACCTGCACAGACGTTCAGTTATGCAGCGGGGGGTTTACTTATGATCCGTCTATCACCTCGAAGGAGAATGTCCGCCGGTTCTAACACTGCAGGAATCGCCGCTGTGTGCGTCCGGCCGGGACGCAGGAGACCAGGCAGGGTTCCGCGATCTTGCTGCAATGATGACTGACGCCTCGCCCAACGACTCACCGTGCTTTTGTTGACTGCTATGTCGCCGTTGATATTCTACAAGCTTCTATGAGTATCAGCGATGCTCTTGTTTCCCGCCAAAAGAAACTCAATGACAGCTCTCTGCTTGGACTTTACCTCTGTTACAAACGCCATTTTGAAGGCCACGTGTAGCTCCGCCATCCATCGAAACTCCATGAAACTATAGGGGCTGAAGCAGGAATGTTGTATAACGTCTCATTCAAATTCCGCAGTCTTTTTCTAAAGAAATGAAAAGAGACAAAAAGGCGTTGCATTATTTATTGATCGCCCCCCCCCCCTTACAGTTTCTGCGATAACTTTTAAAGAAATAAACACTTTACTTACTTTTATTTCATCTGTCTGGTTTTCATTTGACTTCCCATACAGCTAACGATGACTGGTACATATACACACAGTGACAAATACTCATGTATAATTCGGTTAGAGACACTTACCTAAAACAGCGTAAAGTGCCCTTGGGTCCAGAATTCAGAGGTGACGAAATCGTAGTAGGATAGTAGAAGATCTCGACCGAAACCGTGTCAGTCACCCGATAGCCACAACTGTAAGATACTAGTATGTCTTGCTACCAAAGTGTGCGCCTTGTTGTCGCAGAGGAGTTCACAAGGGAAACTCCACATCGTACCCCCTTAGATTTAGAGGTAAGATGGCCCATTGGACAGCCCGTCAAAACCTGAAAACCGATCAAGCACGAAAACAGGAAGAAGGTGTCCTGAACTTTGGGAAAAATAGTAAAATAGAAACAGTGAATGGTCCAAGATTAACATGTGCAACATCGACCGACGGTAAATTTCCATGGCGTCGTGGTCGTGTGGTTATGGTGGTGCACTGTGGAGGGAGAAATCCGGGTTCCAAATCTACCTAATGGCCCACACTTATTTTTTTCTCAAAATTATGAACTGTCTGTCCGATCATTGACCTGTCGCTTCGCTGTATTCAAATTTGTGTCTGTATCGTGGTGTAACGTCCGTTTGCAACAGCGACACATAACGAAGGGACCTCCTGACGAACGTACCTCCTTTTTGTTGCACACAAGTGCAACATGTTATGCTCTTGCGTTCTGTTTTGACTGTTGAATTCCTTCGTTGTAAGATAGTTCACATCCATGTATTTGTTGCTTTCATTTCTGTGAGAGCTCTATGACGCATCTCGCCTGCTCTCACTGTTCATCACATTTACTTGCGACCGTAAGATATTCTTACCACATTACTCATATTCTATAACCAATGTGTAGTATGACAACTACCAAGCCTACGGAAGGAGAACAGATAGGCCATTGAGGTGACACACTGTTCATAAAATTGTGAAGAAAATAAAAGGGCGCACGAAGGTCTGAAGACGGATTTTGCGCTTTGTAGACCAACACCGTGACCCCACACCCACGATGGCGCTGTTCTTCCAAGTCACTTGATGTTGCACATCTTCAGTTTGGGCCGTCTCAATTCTGAAGAAAAATTGTATACCAATGAATTGTATTATAGTTTAGAGGAATGAGAAGGGCTTACAAATATTTAGTACACAGGCGCTTACGAGAAATGGTATTTTTCCATAATTGATGTTATGGGCTCAGACGGGAGCCCGGTGGCGCATTCAGGGTGTGAGCGGCAGCCATACTGGCTGCTTCCTCAATTGCAGTCTGATTTTTTTGCGAAGTGATGGTGTCTAGGAAGCTTTGATGGCACTGAAATATACGATGGTTCATTGTTCTGCATCTACAAGACACGTTTGTCCAGCCGAGTAGGTCATCAGCACAGCTGGCCTATGCGTCGATACCCCTCATGTGTTGTTCTCTGTCCTGGACTCACCAACTTGCTTCTGACATAGGCATCATCATCGCAGCGGCGTTGCCAAGCAACGACCGTTGCCAAATGACGAAGTCGCGCTCACTCTATTACACATGCCAGAGATCTTCCCGCTGCCTCAAAGTCCGAAATATGAACTGAGGCCCTCCCACCTACAGACGTCTGCAGTAGGTCTCATTATGGTTAATTATTGACAACACTTCTCTGCCTTCTTTGCTTACATCTCCATCCACCGCCAGAAGAGATCCACTCGCTAACTCCATTGCCCTCGACAGTATTACACATGTTACAATCGTTTGGTGATTGAATGTTGCAATTTTTTCGTTGATGTAGAGGTAATTCCACGGAATAGTGTAATTCAGATCCCAAAATGAATAAATCATATTCACATTTTATTGCGACCGGATGACTTTCTCTCTGCAGTAATTATAGCGATTGAGAAGAAAAGGAAAGTCAAGAAATGAAGAAATGTGACGATGCAATGTTACTTATAATCCGTCTTTTTTGCAATCAAGACGGATTATAAGTAACATTGTATATCCAGTGACATTATGTCTGTTTTTGCAAAATGTGAGGATGCTAGAACTGTAAGTTTGATTTCTAATGCAGCAAGACTTTTATTAAGGGTGATAAATAGAAGACTTCACAGAAGACTGGAGAAAGGTATTGGAGAAGAACACTAGGAATTTAGAAGAGGGAAAGGTACAAGAGAAGCAAATGGAGTGCTGAAAATTATGGGTGGGAGTTTATACTGTTTTGATTGGTTTGGAGAAAGCATCTTCTAGAGAACAGTAGAAAAAATAAATGGACATTCTAAGGAAGAATGGTGTCAACTGGAGAGATAGAAGGCTGATTAAAAACCTCTGTCTACAACAGAAAATAGAAGTAAAAATTAGGAATGAGATGACAGAGCAAAGCACAATTGGAAGGGGACTGAGGTAAGGCTGCTGCCTCTCCCAATACCAATATATGTTTGGAGAGTATTACTCAGAAATGTTTGAAACAAAATAGAGGAGTGCGGTTGGCGATATGAGCATAGAATGCATTCGATTTGCAGACGATATGGGGCTATTGGCAGACAGAGAGAAAGAACTATGACTGGAACGTTAAAAGAATTAAATAAGATCTGTGAGGAATTTGGAATGACAATTACGAAGCGCAAGTGCAAGAAAAGTAAGACCAATTGTAAAGTTAGGATAGGCAGATGGAGGTAGTGCTTTGGAATGTCTGGGAAGTATTATTATGGATGACATGACATGTTATAAGAAGATGAAAACACATATACGAATTGCCAAGGAGGCATTTAATAAGAAGAGGAGGCTTCTGTGTGGGTGCATGGACAGTAACCTGAGGAAGAGACTGGCGAAGAGAGTCATATGGAGAGCGGCATTATGCGGAGCTGAAATACGGACACTGAAGAGAGAGGAAAAAAAGAATAGAAGCATTTGGGATGTGGATTTGGAGAAGGACGGAAAGGATAAAATGCGTAACAGAACAAGATATGAGGAGTTGGTGAAAAGAGTGTGAGAGAGAGACAAATTTTAAAGGTAACAAGGAAAACACTATTGGTTTGGATACTGAGTGAGAAGAGGTTGTTTTCTGATGGGTGCTATCGAAGGAACGGCGAATGGCAGAACAAGAAGACGACGCACAAGATACCAGACGGTGATTAGTATAAGGACAGGAAACAATTAAGAGAAAATGAAGAGGGTAGCAAATGACTGGACTGCATAGGGAGAGCCACTGTGAAGACCTGCCCTGGGGCAGAACACTGATGATGACGATGATTGTGTAACGAGGCACTGAAAATATTCAGACAATATTCCTACATATCTCCTGAAATTTTCTATCTGAATTTGGGTTTCACCCTCTACAGCAGTGAATAGTCACTTGTTCGTGACGTCAGTTGTGTTAGTGAGGTACTAATTGTACCTTCTAGCACCGTTTGATCAATTACAGATGGACTGTAAAGGCTTGGTGGTTTTTATTTGTTATCTGCCAGAACTGAGCGATAGCTCATTCTCAAATAAATGTACTGAGTAAAATAGACTTTTTACGAAGGGTGAGGACTAAAGTGAATAATTTGATTATGTACTTACGCCCATGAAGCGAAGGTTCTTACAAATATAACACGGTGATGCGTGTAGCAGACGGCAGGAAAGCGAGTTGCATTGGCGCTGTAAGTGAAATTACAGCCGACCGGCGATCGTAAGAGTGCGCGCTGCCCGGATGCTCTCTGGAGGAATCTCAGCCGTCTGCGGCAATTAGTAGGGAAGCTAAATTTCCAGCTGCAGCCGAACGAGGCACATGGGGCGGTATGCGGCTAATTGCGATTCAACCCAGATGGGGGCGGAATGCACAGAGAAGATCGTCTGGCACTGCGCTGCACCGACAAGTGCTGATTCACAACATGTGCTCGTACTTCATCTATATATTTTACACTCTTGAGTAGACGTACAGTGCGGCTTAAAAGCTAATCAGATTAAATATACTGCTTTTGACCACATAATTTGCTTTTAAATGAAATATTCATTTAAAAACTGTTTCGTAGATTATTCATTTTAATACAGAAACATTCTGGCAATCGATTCTCAGAGAGTGACATATTTTATCCCTAAGTGTACAGAAAGCTCTTTGAGATTCGATATATTGTAGAGGCCGGTTCATTTCAGCCAAAGCGTAGTTAGGCAGAAATTTCCAACAGGGAACGTGTCGGAGATCGTGCTGCCTTTCATGTTTCAACCACAAATGGTGCGCAGTAAGATCGACTGTTGGTGTGAGCTTCAACCCCTGTAGCTTTAATGTTTTCACGAGATGTATAAGCTGATTATCTGTTTAGTTTTTATTCATCAGTCTTCTGACTGGACTGATACAGCCCACCACGAATTCCCCTCTTGTGCCAGTCTCTTCATCTCAGAGTAGCACTTGCATACTACGTTCTCAATTATTTGATGGATGAATCCTGTTATCTATCTTCCTCTATAGTTTTTACCCTCTACAGCTCCTTCTAGTATGACGATGGTTATTCCCTGACGTCTAGGCAGACGTCCTATCATCCTGACCCTTCTCCTTGTCAGTGTTTTTCATGTATTTCTTTCCACGCCGATTCTACGGAGAACCTCCTCATTCCAATGTTAGTCTCCATTTTATGACCTCCTTGCTCTGACCGTCATGGATTATTTTGCTCCCTAGGTAGCAGAATTCCTTAACTTCATCTGTTTCTTGATCACCTGTCCTGATGTTAAGTTTCTCGCAGTTCTCATTGCTGCTACTTCTCATTATTTTTGTCTTTCTTCCATTTATTGTCAATCCATTTTCTGTAGTCTGGACTGTTCATCTCATTCACCACATCCTATAATTCTTCCTCACTTAAGCTCAGAACAGCAATGTTATCAGTGAATGTTATCCTTTCACCCTCAATTTTAATTCCCAACTTTAACCTTTCTTTTACATCCGTCAGTGCTTCTTCGATGCAGAGATCGAGTAGTAGGGGCGAACGACTGCGTCCCTCTCTTACACGCTTTTTAATTCTAGCACTTCGTTCTTGGTCTTCGATTCTTATTCTTCCCTCTTGGTCCGTGCACATGTTGTATACTACCCATTTCTTCCTATAGCTTACTCTTTTTTTTCTGAGAATTTCGAACATTTTGCACCATTTGGCACTGTCGAATGCTTTTTCTGGGTCGATAACTCATATTAACGTTTCTTGATTTTTCTTTAGCCCTGCTTCCTTTATCAACAGCAACATCAGAACTGCCTCTCTTGTGTCTAACTTACCTGAAGGCAAACTGATCTTCATCTGACACGTCCTCAGTTTTCTTTTCTATTCTTCTGTATATTGTCCTTGCCAGCAACTTGGATGCATGAGCTGTTAAAATGACTCTCGCACTTGTCTGCTCTTGCAGTCTTCGGAATTGTGTGGATGATATTTTTACGAAAGTCACATGGTGTATCAACCAGACTCACACTTTCCTCAGACCAACACGAACAGTCGTTATATTGGTACTTCCAGCTCATTTTAGAAATTCTGGTGGTCTATTATGTATGCTTTCTGCTTTATTCGATATTAAGTCTTCCAAAGCTCTCTTAAATCAGGATTGTAATAATGGATCCTGTTGTGACTGACAATTCGCAATTTTTCACGAACACAACTTTTACTGATGTAAGTTCACAAGGTTGATGACTGGACAACAAAAGAAAGGTAACAATATCAATGCCAGTGAAAGTCTCCTAATTGAGGCAAACGGAAGTTCACTTCTAATTTTCCACAAAGGTTCGTGGTAACACACCAACACTAGTAAGAGTCCAATTCAGAGACGAAGACTTAATCGTCAGCGGTCGAAGTACACGAGGTAGGCATCCGGAAAGAACTGAACTTCGAGGCTGGTTCTAGCCCCAAACAGCTTCCAGCCAATCAGGTTTTGGCGTAGTGATACTTCCTGCAGGCCTTGGCTCGAGCTCCCCGGCAGGAAGTATTGCTCGGAATGTCTGTTTCCATTATCTAGTATGTAGAGTAAATAGCCGGTGTTTACCATTGTGCTTTTGGTACGCTTTGGCCATAGACAACCTCGGCCTCTGTGTTGTAATATAGGTTGCCGGCCCTCAGGGGCTACATTGGCTACGGCATAACAGATACCCTATCTCTTCTATATGGACTCATGTTTCTACTTCTATTCCGTCACCAGGCAAATCCTCCCCCTAATAGAGGTACCCAGTGTACTCTTCCCAGTTGTCCGCTCTCTCCTCTGCACTTATCAGTAGAATTACCGTTGCACTCTTAATATTACCACCATTGCTTTTAATTTCACCGACGCTTGTTTTTACTTTTGCATATGCAGAGTCAGTCCTTCCGACAATTATTCCTTTTTCGATTCCTTCACATTCTTCATGCAGCCATTTCGCCTTATCCTCCCTGCAATTCCTGTTTATTTCATTCCTTAGTGACTTGTATTTCTGTATTCCTGAATTTCCCTGAACGTTCTCTTTCTTCCTTCTTTCATCGATCAACTGAAGTATTTCTTCTGTTGCCTATGGTTTGTTTGCAGTTACCGTCTTTGAATCTACACAGTCTGATCAAAAGCATCCGGACACCCCCAAAACATACGTTTTTCATATTAGGTGCATTGTGCTGACACCTATTGCCAGGTACTCCATTTCAGTGACCTCTAGTCATGAGACAACGTGAGAGAGCAGAATGGGGCGCTACCCATAACTCATGGATATATGACGTTAGTATCTGTTCCCGAAAAAACAGTTACCGTGGATGACCATGCAGCTTTGCTAGAAATGAAATGATAATTAAATGGACACCCTAGCTGCAAACAGGCGTTGATGTACTTCATTGGGGACATGTTGAAAATGTGTGCTCCGACCGGGACTCGAACCCGGGATCTCCTGCTTACATGGCAGACGCTCTATCCATCTGAGCCACCGTGAGCACAGGGGATAGTGCGTCTGCAGGGACTTATCCCTTGCACGCTCCCCGTGAGATCCACATGCCCAACATGTCCACACCACATCCATTAGGCGCACTACGAATGTAGTGGTGTGGACATGTTGGGAATGTGGATCTCACGGGGAGCGTGCAAGGGATAAGTCCCTGCAGACGCACTATCCCCTGTGCCCACGGTGGCTCAGATGGATAGAGCGTCTGCCATGTAAACAGGAGATCCCGGGTTCGAGTCCCGGTGGGGGCACACATTTTCAACATGTCCCCAATGAAGTACATCAACACCTGTTTGCAGCTAGGGTGTCCATTTAATTATCATTTCATAACTCACGGACTTCGAACGTGGTCAGGATATCCGGTGTCACTAGTGTCATAAGTGTGTACGCGAGATTTCCACACTCCTAAACATCCCTAGGTCCACTGTTTCCGATGTGATCGTGAAGTGGAAACGCGAAGGGACACGTACAGCACAAAAGCGTACAGGCCGACCTCGTCTGTTGACTGACAGAGACTGTCGACAGTTGAAGAGGATGATAATGTGTAATAGGCATACATCTATCCAGACAATCACACAGAAGTTCCATACTGCATCAGGATCCACTGCAAGTACCATAACCGTTAGGCAGGAGGTGAGACAACTTGGATTTCATGGTCTAGCGGCTGCTCATAAGCCAACATCACGTTGGTAGATGCCAAACGACGCCTCGCTTGGTTTAAGGAGCGTAAACATTGGACTATTGAACAGTGGAAAAACGTTGTGTGAACTCAAGATTCACGATACACAATGTGGCGATTCCATGGCAGAGTGTGGGTATGGCAAATGCCGGTGAACGTCATCTTCCAGCGTGTGTAGAGCCAGCAATAAAATTTGGAGGCGGTGGTGTTATGGTGTGATCGTATTTTGCATCGAGGGGGCTTGCACCCATTGTTGTTTTGCGTGGCTGCCATGAAGGCTAAGGGTGGACCAACACCATAGTTAATTGAGGATTACCGATGGAGGGCGCGATGAACTTGTAAGTGATTTTCAGCCAGGTGTCCACATACTTTTGATCACATAGTGAATACATTTCTTTCCAGCTTCAGTGATTGCCGCTTTCAGAGATGTGTATGCTTCTTCAACCGAACTGCCTACTGTGATACTAATTATTGCAGTGTCTGTGGCCTCAGAGAACTTCAAACCTACCTATTCATTGCTTGGCACTTCCGTATCCCACATTTTTGCGCATTGATTATCCCTGAGTATTCTCTCAAGCTTCAGCCTATGCTTCATCACTACTAAACTGTGATATGAATCTATATCTGCTCCTTGGCACGCATTATAATCCAGTATCCGGTTTCGGAATCTCAGCCTGACCATGATGTAATCTAACTGAAATCTTTCTATTTCTTCCGGTTTTTTTCAAGTATACCTCCTCTTATGAATCTTGAACAGGGTATTCGCTACTATTAACTGACGTCCATTGTGACCTTTTTTCTCTCTCATTCCTCCTACCAAGTACACATTCTCCTGTAACCCTTTATTCTACTCGCTCCCCTGCATTCACATTCCAAACTCCCATGACTATTCGATTTTCATCTGCCCTGAAGTAGTGAACTACTCATTCACTATCCTAGTATACTTTCTCTACCCTCCGTCCTCGGCTTGCTACGTCGTCTTGCGTACCTGAACTATCGTTGTCGGCGTTGGTTTGCTGTCGAGTCTGTTGAGCCCTATTACTGAACAGTTCATAACAACTCACTCGCTGCCCTACCTTCCTTTTCATAACGACTCCTATTCCAGTTACACCATTGTCTGCTGCTGTTGATTTTACCCTATACTCTTCTGACCATAAATCGTTGTCTTCTTTCAATTTCACTTTACTGAGCTCCACTATATTTAGATTGAGCCTTAGTATCTTCCTTTTCAGGTTTGCTAGCTTTCCTGCCACGTTGAAACATCTGAGACTCCACGCTGCTACTCGTTGTCATGTTCCCCTCTCCCCTGGCAGTCCCTTTACGGAGATTCGAATAGAGGACTATTCTGGTATATTTTGGCAATGGAGAGATCATCACGATACTTTTATATTACAGGCCACATGTCCTGTGGATACATGTGTCTTTATTGCAGTGGTTTCCGTTGCCTTCTGTATCCTCATGTCACTGATAATTGCTGAGTCTTTCACCTTGAAGGGAAGTTTGCCAACCCTTCCCCATCCCTTTGACAAGGCCGTTGGTTGAATGAAGGTGACTGTTCTGGTGGAAGTCTTCGGCCGCCATTCCTGAAGATTTTCATTGAGTTTTTAAGCGCCGGACGTAGGACTTTTTGATTACCAGTCAAATGCCGTACCCCTAGATCACCGAATCTACCACATTATATACACATAGTCTACGATATATCACAATTAATAACGTACACTGTCGCAGATATAGCAATAGGATAATAGAAGAAAAATCGTTCCCGTAAACATGGATCCGCTATAGACTACTTTTTGACATACAGAGGCTCGACAGGAATATGGATACATCGCAACAAAAGCATGCTTCAACATAAATGCAGGTGCTAGCCAAGCCATTAGGTGGTGTTGTTATATCTGACCACGAACGGCACCCGTGCAATGTTTTCAATACGTTGAAAGTGCAAGTCGCGGTCAGAAATATGAGCACATGACGCTGGAGGTAACTGAATTCGAACGTGGACAAATTGTTGCTGCTGATATGGGGGATGCTTCCCTAACTGATGTTGCCGACGTGTTTGATTTTTGAAGAGGCACCGTATGGAAAGTTTATACAGTATACAGGGTAATCAGAAAAACATTAGCCTCTCACAACACGGGCGAAAGTTTGTGACGAGTGGTCAGACACACCGTCACTGAACAGGTCTGTGACGGAAAATAATACGACGGCATCTTTAAAAGTCATTGCAGAACTGAATGTCAGCAGCAAAATAGCACGTAGGGAGCTCGATAAGATACGAATTGTAGAGCGAACTGGAATTCTAAAATCACACATCAGTGATGCAAATGTCCATAACAGGGAAACGTGGTGCCGAAGATGTAAAATGTGTACTATGGAGGAACGGAAGAAAGTCTTTTGATCGGACGAGTCTTTTTTCATACTGCTTACAACTTATGACCGAGTTTTTGTCTGTCGTATACCGTCGAAAGCCTACGGTGCAGTCTACCAAGAGTGAAATATGGCGAGGATCCGGTGACGATATGGGGAGCTATGTCGTGGTGTTTCGTGGGCCACTTGATTACTCTGCAACGTCACATTACTACCAAGGACTGTATGACCATTTGGCTAATCAGACCGAACGAGGTGGCTATTTGGTTAGCACAATGGTTCAAACCGACGTTCGGCCATCCAGATTTAGAGGATTCTGTGGTTGCCCTAAATCTCTCCAGGAACATGCCGGGATGGTTCCTTTGAGAGTGCACTGTCCATATCTTTCCACATCCTTTGCTCCGTTTCTAATGGCCTTGATGTCGACAGGGCATTAAAGTCAATCTTCCTTCCTTTGGCTAATCAGGTGCATTCCATGGTACATTTGTGTCTTAATAATAATGCTTGTTCCAATAGGACAGAGCCCCTTTCACACAGCTTGCATCGTCCAGGGCTGGTTTTGTGAGCACGAAGATGATTGATCCCAGCTCCCCTTGTCACCACAGTCACCAGAATTATGTATTGTTGTGCCTTTGAGGATTGCTTTGGAGATATGGGTACGCGATCCCTATGCTCATTTATGACGTTACCTGAACTTGCCACCAATTTACAGGAAGAATGTTGTGATACTGAAAACGATTCACAGCCTGTATTTATCGACTTGAAGCTGTTTTGAATGTTTAGCGTTGGTAGTGTGCTGTGTTTTTAATGTTTGCATATTTTCGCCTACTGCTGTGATTGCGAACGTGTAGATACGAACCGCCATTTTCAGTTGGAAATATTGTCCCAGGTAGAACAAAGGCAACTGGAATGAAAACTTTTCGATTAAGAATGTATATAATTGGACTCAATGTTTACCTATCACATAACTCTACGAGTACTATACCATTTCACAGCATTACATGTTACTGTACACTCGTACGTCATCGTATAAGAATGCAGTAATACACGCGTCTTAGCACGTCGGTTACGAATCTTTTCAAGCTTCTCGGGATCATCTTGTAAATTATGACTAGGCACCAATTCGCTACGCCAGTTCTTCAACTGTATCACAATGGTGCAGTACACTTCAATTTAGAGATAATTCCAGGGAGAAAAATCCAAAGGGTTGAGGTGAGGTGATCTTGGAAGTCAAATTACAGATCTTACTAATCTGTCCATCTTGGACATGTCAGACTCCACTTGTACTGGTGCCCCATAATGCATATACAATTTGAGATTCGCGAAATTTGTGACCAGGTAGATCGGGAATTAATCGAAAAGTTTATATTTCAAACACATTTGTACTAGCTATGGCAATATTTAGTGCTCAAAGCGGTGGCTCTTAACCATGTATTCAGAACGATCTCACAAACGGATTGTCGGTGATCTCGTGATTACTTCAATTATTTTATCGTATCTTCTATAATGCTTGGATTCGTACAATCGTTGTTGTTCATTGTGATACGCACGGTATCTTAGTTCGCGCTTGTAGAAACGTACATTCACGGATCTTCAACAATTAACGAAAACGCGAGACGCAAAGCCTATCTTTCAATTAAGATAATTCTCATTTATTATTCCACCCCAGTAGCACATTTAATTAGATTAAATGTTTCGATCACTACATAGTTGCGTCAGCATCCCGTCTTGTCTACTCAGAACCATATATCAGAGTATCTATCTTTTAATGTCGGCGACTGGCGTCAGACGAACACTACTGTGGCGCGTTCTTACTTAATGGACGAAGCCATGACGAAGTGAGCTGCTTTTCTTCAAACCTTTTCAATTTTCTCTATGCGTCCTACATGGTACGAGCCTAGACTGACGAGCAATAAGTGCTTAAGTAACACTTCCTAGGCACTATTCCAGTGAATCTCAGTCATGAAAATTGAAGGTGGAGAGGGGGAGAAAGAAACGAAAAGGGAGGGGATCACTGCCGTTAGATGCATTGGGACGTTACACGGGCCGGCTGGAGTGGCCGAGCGGTTCTAGGCGCTACAGTCTGGAACCGCGCGACCGATACGATCGCAGGTTCAAATCCTGCCTCGGGCATGGATGTGCGTGATGTTCTTAGGTTAGTTAGGTTTAAGTAGTTCTAAGTTCTAGGGCACTGATGACCTCAGAAGTTAAGTCCCATAGTCCTCAGAGCCATTTGAACCATTTTGAACGTTACGCGTTACGAGTGAAAATGTGGTCCGTTATTCGAACCCGAGAACCCGACATCTCCTGTTTACTAGGCAGATGAGGCAACAACTACACGATCCGCGACACAGTGTTATTTCCCTTGAACGGACTATATCGGTACGCGTCACGGACGATTCCCATTCCTAATGAGCGCCACGGATCCACAGCCACGTTCGCTTTTTTAGATTCCCACAGGAGGTATTCGTGCATCCGCACTGAAGAAGGTGGATTCATTGCTCAGCTACGCCAATCAAATTATATGAATATATGCTGTTCTTTCGGACATGCCCTAGAGAACGGACACCACCCATTCATATACCGTAATAGAATCTCAGTCTGGCGCTGGCTTATTTGTATGCGCTCCCTCCATTTTAAGTCACTCCGTATGCATCCTGCTAGATATTTTGCGGGCGTGGCTGCTTCCAGTGATGGTTTTGCAGTCGTTTAATCAAACAAAATAATGGGTCTTCCCGTCTATCTAAAAGCAATCCATAACATTTGTTTATGCTGAGGATCTATGCCAATCTCCTCATCAAGCGTAGATCTTGTGCAAGTCTTCCTGCATTTCGTTACGATTTTCCTGTTTTCTAGGGTTCGCTGTATAAAATAGCATCACCTACATCTTTCCACTTATCCATTTCGTGAACAGTAATGGTTGTCCTTGACTTCCGTGGGATACAACCAAAGCACCATTTTCTTTAGAAGTTTTCTCCGTGTTTAGAATAACATCATGAGAGATCGCGCGGGGAAGGAGAGAGGTTGCAGGTGAGAGAAGGACTTTCCTCCTCCTGGAATCTGACTACGAATTTCCAGCAGTCACTGTCTGCGACTCCACTTAACTACAGATTTAATGTTGCCGACCGCGATGATAAATACCGCAGCTTTAGTAACCACTAAACCATGCATCTTAGATTTTCTAAGTGTGAGTGTTAGCGGGAAATTATGCCAATTTTTTCGTGCAGCTGCTGTTTCAGCTCTGATCTGCAGTCGAGATGGATACCTACCTTCACATAACCGTGACGAAGTATTAACTTCAGTCTTTTTCTATCACATTCCCGTTCATCCATTGCCGAGCTGCAGGTAGGACCGTTCAAAAACCGTTGTGCACCTGTTCCATTGGAGTTTCCCCATTGTGAAATTTGATCGGTAATATGTGGTTTCCATGAGTGGAACGTATTCGAAGTCCATGGGCGCAACACAGCGCTACGAATTCGGCATTCATATCGGTATAGCTGAATAACAATGTGACGAACTGTAGAGACGAGGACTATCTTAGTGCTATCCAAGGCTACTATAATTTGATTCTACAGACAATCTAAGTGTGGTTTTCAGATCTCCAGCATTTATCTAGTCGCATATTGCACCTACACTACACTTAACCTGTTGCTGTTGTGGCCTTGAGTCCAAAGACTGGTTTGATGCAGTTCCCCGTGCTACTCTGTCCTGTGTAAGCCTCTTCATCCCTGAGTACCTACTGCAACCTACATCCTTCTGAATCTGCTTGGTGTTTTCATCTCTTGGTTTCTCTCTACGATTTTTACCCTGCACGCTTACCTCAAGTACTAAATTGGTGATCCTGTGATGCCACAGAACATGGCCTTCTTCTAGTCAAGTTGTGTCTCCTCAAATCTGATCGGTACCTCCTCATTACTTACGTGATCTACCAATCTAATCTTCAGAAATCTTCTGTAGCACCATTTTTCAAAACCTTCTGCTCTCTTCTTGTCTAAACTGTTTATCGTCCATGTTTCGCATCCATACATGGCTACACCCCATAAAAATACTTTCTGAAAACACTTCCAGACGCTTAGATCTATGGAATACATATAATATAATAAATCGGCTCTGGGGTTGCCACGGGGAGTGGCCGTGCGGTTTGAGGCGCCATATCACGGATTGCGCGGCCCCTCCCGCCGTAGGTTCGATTCCTCCCTCAGGCATGGGTGTGTGTCTTGTTCTGAGCATAAGTTTAAGTTAGTTTAAATTGTGTGTAAGTCTAGGGACCGATGACCTCAGCCGTTTGGTCCCGTAGGAATTCATACACACATTTCAACATTTGCTCTGGGGTTATGTTATAAGTTACGAGTGCATGATTTAGCACTATGACCAGCTTCTTATTTATTTGAGTATATTATCACTGGGTTTTCGGTCCCTTAATAAAAAGGTGATTCTGGTGCCTGTTCCGTTACCTGATCTTCATAACTGTTTCACTTGATTTTCTGGAGCACAGTATTTTACGGTGCTTGACTTGATGGTTCAAATGGTTCAAATGGCTCTGAGCACTATGCGACTTAACTTCTAACCTAACCTAAAGATATCACACACATCCATGCCCGAGGCAGGATTTGAACCTCCAACCGTAGCGGTCGCTCGGTTCCAGACTGTATCGCCTAGAACCGCACGGCCACTCCGGCCGGTGCTTGACTTGAACCAAGGGTACTATCAGATTCCTCTGGCTGAGGAATCTAAGGCGGCAACGGTATTCTTGCACTGATTGGAACCTGTTCGAATTCAGTCGAGCCCCTTTGACCTGGCCACGGGTAGTTTTGTGTCGTGCAAAGGATACGGTTTTAGGCGATCTCAAATATACTTCTGTCTACAACTATCTGGATGACCTGGTCATTTTTAGTAAATGCTTCTGCACGACCTGGAGCATCTCAATCAAGTTTCTTCTCGGTTGCGTGCCACCGGTCTGACAGTCTAGACATCTAAGATTAATTTGTGTCGATCTTGTATTTCGAATCTGGGGCAGTGTCGGCAGAAGGGGTTAGGATTGACCATGAGCGTACTAAGGCTCTCGGAGTGTTCCCGCCTCCTATCGATAAGAAGGGTGTCACACAATGCATCGGGATGGCAATTTGCTTTTCGTAAATTCATTCCCAACTCTGCTCAGATCGCTGCAACACTCAATGATTTACGGAAGAAAAATCAACATTTCGTTTGGGGGCAATATCAGCAGCGTGCCTTTGAGTCAATTAAAACTGCTATTACCAATCCTCCAGTTTTGGCGGTGCAGGATTTTAATGGTACCTTCATTGTGCAAACCGATGCGTCCCATTCTCGAACTGCCGCGGTACTTCTCGAGGAACAGCAAGGAGAGAGAGACGCCCGGTTGCGTATGCGTCCCGGCGCCTTACCAGAGCCGAGAGTAATTATTATATCTATGAATGTAAGGCCCTGGCCGTGCTCTTCGCTCTCGAGAAGTTCAGTTTATGCCTTGAACATCAGGAGTTTCCTCTCAAGACTGACAATCAAGCCCAGAGTTGGGTACTCGTATTAGCCAGGCCTCTCAAGACGGGCCGCACAGCGCAGTGGGTGGTACGGATCAGGGGAAGCATTTCTAGGGAACCGAGAATGGCGTCGCTCATATGCTCATCCGCATGTTCGCGGAAGAATCAGGGGAAGGTCGCGGGAATTCTCAGCCGGATTTCGGGGCGAATATTATTCTATCGTAGACACCCGGGCCTTTCTGCGATTTAAGCGCTAAGAAGGTGCAGGATCCCACATGGGCGGCTATGCGTAACAAGTTGGAATCTGAGGAGGCGTTTCCGGGGTATCGCCTCAATAAAGGAGTGCTATGTAAGCAAGTGGGAGACGAGCACGAATTAAAGGTTTGCCTTCCAGTCGATCTGATTCAAATGGTGTTAAGGTATTTCCATGATTCCACCGTGGGAGGCCTTCTCGGATTATACAAAACCTTGAACAGGGTTCGTGAGGATCTGTTTTGGCCGAACGTGTATCGCGATACTCGGCGTTTCGTGTCGTCGAGCAATGCAAGTGTGCTACAGCAGATTCCGGAGCACGGAGAGGGCTGTTACAATCTGAGGGAGCTATTCTGCCTGGACCGGATATTCATTCATTACATCGGTCTCTTACTTTGTACGAAGAAAGGAAATAGGTGTGTGCTGGTAGTGGTAGACGCGTTCTCTTGTTGTACCCGTTTATTACCTACTTGAGGGGTGACAGCCGAGGTTACGGTTTAGCAGTAATCCAGAGTTCTTTCCTGGTTTGGCCACCCAAGTCCACTGTGAGTGATAACGCGCTCGCTTTTCTGTCAAAACTCTTCAAGAGATTCTGTTTTAACCAAGAGATCAAAAATATTACTACTGTGTCATAATATCTCAAGGCCTCGTTCGCCGAACGGGTGAACAGAAACCTAAAGGCGGCGCTTAGCTTCTACCATGCTAAGAGTCCGATTTAGATTGGATGCCACTTTATCTTGGCTTATCAGGCATTTCATTCTGCACCTCATGAAGCTAAAGGTACCACTCCCGCCTCTATCATGTTCACATATACCTCGAATTCTCCGCTGTAAAACCTGTGAGGTATTAATAATCACCTGCCTGCCACAGTTACCTCGGCAAGTCTCCGAGAAAATTGGGAGCGGGTAAGGCAAAATAACAACTTGGCCCATCATCGACAAGCTGACAGATATAATCGGGGGAGGCACCCCTTAGAGGGAAAAACCGGTGGTCTTTATTAAAAATATTCCGCACGTAAGATCCAGGATATTTAGGGCAAGAGGAAGCCGCGTTACCGGGGCCCCTGTCGTATCATTAAGGTGAGAATCATTAATCTGGAGGTCAAGGTGGTGTCCTCCGGCCTGCGATTCCGGGTTCATTTTAGTCAAATGAAGCTCGGGGGACAGCAGGGGTAAGCCTCGACCCCGTTAAGATGGGGGCCATGGCCTCCATTGGGAAGCAGAGGATGATACGTGCCGCCGTTGGCGCCGGTCGCTTCTCTGTATTCATTTAAGATATCTGCGATCGGATCTGTATCGCGTGGCCGCGGTTTTCGTCTTTGGTCGCTTTTTGGCACGACGCTGTAGGGAGACGCCTTTTTTTTGGGTCGGCTCGTTGGCGCTCCGGTGTGCAGTCTGGTTGTCGGAGGTCGCTCTTTGCCCACGCTATGCCTCGTTCTGTCAGGTGGGCAGTGGGGCTGCAGACGGAGTCGTGCGTGCGGTCGGCGAGTGTGTACTGCGTCTCGTGGCAGGGCGATGGTCTCGTCTGTGCTGCTAAACGACTTGAACATGTGGAAGTGGCTTAGGAATGTATCAGCCTGCAACTGGATACGCTACAGAATCAAACAGTGGTTCAAATGGTTCAAATGGCTCTGAGCACTATGGGACTTAACATCTGTGGTCATCAGTCCCCTAGAACTTAGAACTACTTAAACCTAACTAACCTAAGGACATCACACACATCCATGCCCGAGGCAGGATTCGAACCTACGACCATAGCGGTCACGCGGTTCCAGACTGAAGCGCCTAGAACCGCACGGCTACAACGGCGGCTTCAAACAGTGGGAATTATTCAGGATCTTAAAGTCCTGCTGTATATATGTACACTCCTGGAAATGGAAAAAAGAACACATTGACACCGGTGTGTCAGACCCACCATACTTGCTCCGGACACTGCGAGAGGGCTGTACAAGCAATGATCACACGCACGGCACAGCGGACACACCAGGAACCGCGGTGTTGGCCGTCGAATGGCGCTAGCTGCGCAGCATTTGTGCACCGCCGCCGTCAGTGTCAGCCAGTTTGCCGTGGCATACGGAGCTCCATCGCAGTCTTTAACACTGGTAGCATGCCGCGACAGCGTGGACGTGAACCTTATGTGCAGTTGACGGACTTTGAGCGAGTTCGTATAGTGGGCATGCGGGAGGCCGGGTGGACGTACCGCCGAATTGCTCAACACGTGGGGCGTGAGGTCTCCACAGTACATCGATGTTGTCGCCAGTGGTCGGCGGAAGGTGCACGTGCCCGTCGACCTGGGACCGGACCGCAGCGACGCACGGATGCACGCCAAGACCGTAGGATCCTACGCAGTGCCGTAGGGGACCGCACCGCCACTTCCCAGCAAATTAGGGACACTGTTGCTCCTGGGGTATCGGCGAGGACCATTCGCAACCGTCTCCATGAAGCTGGGCTACGGTCCCGCACACCGTTAGGCCGTCTTCCGCTCACGCCCCAACATCGTGCAGCCCGCCTCCAGTGGTGTCGCGACAGGCGTGAATGGAGGGACGAATGGAGACGTGTCGTCTTCAGCGATGAGAGTCGTTTCTGCCTTGGTGCCAATGATGGTCGTATGCGTGTTTGGCGCCGTGCAGGTGAGCGCCACAATCAGGACTGCATACGACCGAGGCACACCGGGCCAACACCCGGCATCATGGTGTGGGGAGCGATCTCCTACACTGGCCGTACACCACTGGTGACCGTCGAGGGGACACTGAATAGTGCACGGTACATCCAAACCGTCATCGAACCCATCGTTCTACCATTCCTAGACCGGCAAGGGAACTTGCTGTTCCAACAGGACAATGCACGTCCGCATGTATCCCGTGCCACCCAACGTGCTCTAGAAGGTGTAAGTCAACTACCCTGGCCAGCAAGATCTCCAGATCTGTCCCCCATTGAGCATGTTTGGGACTGGATGAAGCGTCGTCTCACGCGGTCTGCACGTCCAACTGCTGGTCCAACTGAGGCGCCAGGTGGAAATGGCATGGCAAGCCGTTCCACAGGACTACATCCAGCATCTCTACGATCGTCTCCATGGGAGAATAGCAGCCTGCATTGCTGCGAAAGGTGGATATACACTGTACTAGTGCCGACATTGTGCATGCTCTGTTGCCTGTGTCTATGTGCCTGTGGTTCTGTCAGTGTGATCATGTGATGTATCTGACCCCAGCAATGTGTCAATAAAGTTTCCCCTTCCTGGGACAATGAATTCACGGTGTTCTTATTTCAATTTCCAGGAGTGTATATTGAATTTTGTGCTGTTTGCAGTGAATGGCTCCCCAGTCTGCTAATATTTAGGTAATGTGTTCAGAGGTAAACAAGCAGGGGCTTAATGATGAAAATTTTACTGTGTACTAGAGTCCTCTCGTATTATAATTATTGAGTGTGTGTTTATGGAATATATATAATATAATTAATCGGCTCTGGAGTTATGTTGTAAGTTACGAGTGCATGATTTAGCACTACGACCACCTTCTTGTATATTTGACTATACTATCACTTCCTTCTCTGGCAGTAATAAGCCTATCTGCACATATTATTAAAGACAAAGTAGTGTAGTTATTTAAAATGGTTAATGCTGAATGTGAATGGCTTGTGGGTCCCCTGTGGCCATATTCCTGTTTTGAAATTGTAATGTTTTAAGGATTATATTACTCTGGATAATGCCCAGTTGCTGTGTGGCTTTATGTTGTTTCAGTGGTATAAACAGTGGTGCGCGTCGTCCGTTGTAGCTGGTCGTTTAACTGTGGGACAACGCCTAGGCGTCGGCCAGTTTGAATTTTAAACGATAGCGGGGTCGCTGTGCTTATCGGTAGACTCCAGTTCTTCGGCGAATTTGAGTACTTTATTATTTGTTCCTGGTGACGACGAGGAATCCGTCTTTTCTTCGTTACCGTTCCTTCCGCAGACCTCTGGAGTGCCATTAGTTGTCATTCAAATTTTGTAATGCTTGAAGGATGCCTTTCACTGTACTGGGTATTTAATATCTTATTCAGGAAGAGAAATTGTGAGACGTTTCTGCTGTTATATCTTAAAAGGTGTTTTCCTTCAGTGGCAGTTTGTCTCAGTAACCATTTATTGTTCGTATGATATTAAGATTTATGTAAAGAGGGTTTTACAATCATTTTTTTGGGGTGGGATCTGACGCCCGTAGACGTCTTGTCTGTTTAGTAATGTTTCAAATTCTAGGAGAATTATGTATATTATTCTAGGGAAACAGCAGTATGCTGTTGTCGTGCAGCTGTTAAATAAAATGTGTTGGAAATTACAAGGCAGAGTTTGTGTTTGATTGGTAATTATTACCTTGTCTTTATTGAGGTGATGTATCCTTGACCGTGCCGGTCGGAGTGGCCGAGCGGTTCTAGGCGCTTCAGTCTGGAACCGTGCGACCGCTATGTCCGCAGGTTTGAATCCTGCCTTGGGAATGGATGTGTGTTATGTCGTTAGGTTAGTTAGGTTTAAGTAGTTCTAAGTTCTAGGGGACTGATGACCTTATATGTTAAGTCCCATAGTGCTCAGAGCCATTTATCCTTAAGCGTGTATCACACTGTCACACACATCATACATTTCTACATGATCTTCATCATCTGCGGAGCTAATTGGCATATAAACTTGTACTACTGTGGTAGGCGTGGGCTTTGTGTCTAACTTTGCTACAGTAATGCATTTACTATGCTGTTCGTAGTAGCTTTTCCGTGTTCCTAATTTTTTCATTCATTTATAAACCTAATCCTGCATTACCCCTATTTGTATTCACCTGACCAAAAGTCCAGATCCTCCTGCCACCAAACTTCATTAATGACCTTTATATCTAACCAAACTATCCACTTTCCTTTTTAAATTTTTAACCAACCTGACCGAATAAGTGATCTGACGTTCCAAGCTCCGATACGTAGAACGCCAGTTTTGTTTCTCCTGATAACGACGTCCTCCTGAGTAGTTCCCACTCGGAGATCCCAAAGGGGCACTATTTTACCTCCAGAATATTTTAACCAAGAGGACGCCATCATCATTTAACCACACAGTAAAGCTGCATGCCCTCGGGAAAAATTACGGTTGTAATGTCCCCTTACCTTCAGACAAGCACAGATATGCTGTTTTAGTCACTGGACTTGGAAGAGGAGTTAAATGCGATATAATGGGATGTAGTAGCTTGCTATCTCGAACGTCACGGTCGGTTTCCCCATTACTAGAGATCCTTTCCGAGTCGAGCAACACGGTCTTGCCGTGAGAGGGCGGATGTCATAGTTACATTTTGGACGTGAGTCCCGACGTGGCCTAGCTGGGGCACGCTCGACCGGCGGTAGGCAGTCTGCTGGAGCGACTGGATCCAAAAACAACTTCTGAGGCCGTCACTGTCGCCACGACTGGAGTGACTAAGGGGCCTGTGGACAATCGCACGGGGCCAGCACGGCGCCACGGCTGAGTCTGTAATGGCAGGTTGGCGGTGAATTTGTTTAGTCAGTTGCTGGAATTATACGAAGAAGACATATCTGGACTGAGGAAAGTCCAAGGGACTTAGAATCGTGTGTGCGGGACCCTTACAGGACGAGACGAAGGTCACCATGGCCGGGTATGCCTTATAAACAAACACGTGGTGGAGCAGTTGCTGTCTTTCCCGCCCGGACGCACAGCAACTGTAGTTTAGGCGAAAGGAACGGCTAGGACATGTCACAATACCAGTGCTTTCACAGCTGTTGGTGGCATCCTGGTGGCCTTGTGCTTGAGGCAGTACACTGGTTATGTGCGAATCGTGCACTGAGCGTAGCCATTTGTGAACAGCTTCCTGCACGGAAGCCTGTGGGTGTTGGGTAACAAGTTGTTCGTTATGTACGGCATCCGGATAGTGAGACAGTGAGTGCTGTGAGGCAGAGCAGGAATAACTGCGTTATTACCCGCGGTGGGATTGGTTATTTGTATGAAACAGAACCTGACACCTTCCGTACAGTGAACCATGGGATGTTCAACTGTCGTGACACAGCACGCGCACTACCTGACGATCGGGAATTGCGCGCAGCGTTGTCTACCACAGCAACAGCGATTTCATCAACCAACTGTGGTGCAACCGGTCGTCGGCCTCTTTCTGAAGCGACACCCAGTTCTACAGTTGCACCCCATACTCTGAACACTAATGCTAGGAAGTTTGATATTCGTACGGTAATTAGTTTCAGTGTTATAACGTGTTAAACAGGGAATGTTTAATTATACCCACAAGGTATAAAAGGTGTGGCAGGCGCAGCGGGACGCCTTCGAAGGTTGTTATTACTGGGGAATCTAGACAATCTTATAGGAGATTGCAGGCTTTCTCAGCGAATCTCGATGATAAAATCTCCTCGGGTTGACAGCCGAGTCGATGTGTTGTTCTCCGGCAACGTTTCAGCAAGTTTCTTACTTGCCATCTTCAGGCGAAGATGGCAACTAAGAAACTTGCTGAAACGTTGCTGGAGAACAACACATTGACTCGGCTGTCAACCCGAGGAGATTTTATCATGTAGACAATCTTGCTACAAATGTGGTGATACTCGTATAAACGTATAGGGTGAATTCAAATGTGCTTACGCCCGCTCCAGGAGCGTTTTGCGAAGAGTATTTCGCTATTTTCAGGTCTGTAGCACTACCGAAAATAACGCACAAGTGGTTGAAATCGAGGCTTCGCGATTGGTAACATGTATGCAGAGTCTCTATGTGTATGTGTGAGCGGTGGATCGTTGCGGTTCGGAGGAATAAATTGCTAAGTGTTCGTTTATACGTGATGCTGCTGGGTGATGCGCTCTGTAGAAAGAGAAGGGAAACTCTTATGGCCCAGATGCTTCGTGCAGTCGACACACTGTCAACTAACGAATAAATTATTACTGGAGTAATAAAAATAAATACCCGAAAGCTACAGTTTGTAGATGTCCTGACATGGTTGTGGATGTGTATACGGTTGGAATGTATAAACAGAAATAACGAAGCACATCTGGTAAGCAATAAGACCATATACTAATGGAAAAAAAAATCTGAGCAGCAACAGAAATCGACTCTGTACACATGTGAACTCCCTGTTGCAGATCTCTACTCGATGGGTCTTGATGGGTCGGAGCAGTGCACGGAATTGTTTGCACACTTCGAATTTCCAATACATCCATCATCTGCACCACTCGTTGAGACTCATATAGGTACGAAGCGACGGTTACTGCACTTTTCATGATCGTCTTATCCAACATCCATGCACGTGGATCATGGGGAAGATAGAGAAGTCTTAGGATGCTTTAGTAGTTACGTGTATAAGACACGTATATATTCTTGTAGAAAATCAATCAGCAATATGACCATATAGTTATGAGAAACTGTCGGTAAATATGAAAAATCACATAAAATCGGTAAAATTTGAGGAAAATCTGGTATAATCACAAGAAATTGATGTGAAATGCATAAAATTCTTGGAAATACGATGACATACGTAAAACCACGAAACCTAGTAAAATTACGGAAACTGACTGAGCGTACATAAAATTAAAGGAAACATACAATAAATGAGCACTGACAGAAATCCATAATATTGTGAGTTCTGGAAGAGAGTAGACTGATGCTGCATATACACATCTTAATAGTGGAAAGATGAGGTATTCTAGAGACGTGGCGTTGAGGCGAAACGGCTATATTATCCTGCACATCAGCAATATAATCTAACATCTTCTCTGTGCAACAGGAAGGTTACCAGCGGCGGTGGTAAACTGCGATAAAACTGCTGCCTCTTCTCTGGCCACTGATAGTGGCGTTTATTTCATCACAAAAGATCCCTATTTCGTCGTATGCATTTACAGCTGCCGATTATCATTTTATACGACTGCTGTGAACGTAATCATAATTTCCGAACCGTAATCAGGCTTGAACTTCGTAAACCTTCAGAAACCTATGTAGTGTTTTTGTTACAGAGAATCTAAGTCTTTTTGGTGTGCGAGGTAGTTGTTTTATGACTTTACAGTTTGTCACCATAGTATATTGGACAGAAACCTACAGGGAGAATTTATATCATGTGCTGTAAATATATTTTTTTTATATTGGAGTATTAACAGCGTTGCATTTCACACATTGCTGCTGTGCATTTGTCTGTTTCTTCATAAGATGCATTTTCCTTTGATAAAGGCCATTTTATAGGACTTTTGGAAGCATAGCGTAATTTCTGAACCGTAATCGGATGTGAGCACTGGACGCTATACACTTCCCGAAGGCTATATTTTGCATGTATCACAAAGAATCTATGTTTTTCTCTGGTGCAGAAGTAAGTAGTTTTGTCATCTTAAAGTTTGTCACCGTAGTGAGTGGGGTAGAAAGCTTACAGGGTGGATGTAAGATGTTGTACATGTATGTCCTGCATTAGAGTATTAAGAGCGTTGCAGTCCACATTTCAGGAACCACATGGCTTTAATATTGTAGTGTGTTTGAGTGCAGAACGGTGTAGTCTTAGGAGTGCGTGTGTTTATGTTCTCCTGCCAATACCTCGTGGTACTGACCCCAGACGCTAGAAGAATACTTTAGAGTTGATAGGACAGTTGATTTATGTAAAATGCTTCAAACTCTGTCCGTCTGGAGCTCCATTATGCATAAACCATACGTATATTTTTAACTCTCTGTTAAATCACCACAGGACACTCATATCTACTATGCACCGATAAGGGGTGCTAATCTCCTCGATATACACGCAACTGGAGAGATCTTGTGTACTTGGATGGGTGCCGTGTGTGAGACTGGTGTGGAGTGGTCTTAGCCGAACAGCATTTACAGACTCACTTCGCTCTGTTCCTTTAACGGACATGGAATGTAGTGGATGTAGTACCTTCCTTTTTCTGGTCAGTTGCAAATTAAATCAGCGACAGTGTTGCAGGGGGGGTTGGTCGAAGACAGTGCCGGGACATCTTTCAAACTTTATCCTATGAACGCTAGAATATTCTGTGACTCCCGTCCACATAGGGAAAGATGGACAGTCGTAATTGTAGATTCCGCACTACGATAGAGGTGCTAGAAATACGTTGGTAACCTAACTGTACCGGCATAGGGCGCTGTCTGGTTTATTTTGGTGTATATGTCCGAGAAATAACCACGAACGGACATATTGCACAGCCATCAATCTACATTCGCAATCTAATATATGATAATCGCAAAGTAGTGGAGGGATAGTTTAGCAATGATACAGAAATTGGAAAGTATGCTGCCATGTCACTGGTTGGTGTTGAAATTATGGGAAAACTGGTAAAATTGTTAAAATTTATCGCACTATCAGCTGTGGTGCTTATTGTTGTATATAATCCCATATCGATGGTGTCTTTTCCATCCCATTTGTCGGCTGGGTTGATTACCACTTAATGATTGCCTGACAACACTTGTGTGAGATGGAACGAGTCTTGTTTGGAGTAACACCTCCCAGCAATGGCCAGCACAAGAACAGTGATCGCGTGCAGGGCAGCAATATGAGAAATCAATGCTCTTGGCCTCTTTGAAACGGAACACTGACGCAACTACTATCCTGTCACTGTGGAAGATGAGATGTAGAGGTCATCATTTTCGGACAACTATTTTAGAAACGCTCCACAATGCCGCAATCTCTTCCAGTTTCCATATGTTATGATGTCTTCCACATCTATGTGAATAAGAAACACCGCCTCTGTCTTCTATTTCAATCATTCTGTGTGTTGCAGAAGCAGCGTAGTTTATGCTGTGAGAGCTAGTGGATCGAACTGTATTCATGTCAGTTTGGCACCTGACGCAGACCCCGAAGTCATGGCAGGAAAACAAAATGTATGGTTGCGTACACATCTGCTGTCACGCACAGCTTCGATGTGTTACAGCAAAAAAAACAATGTATCAAACTGCTTATGAAACAACAACACAGGAACCCTCTGCTTGTGACCGATAGTGGATATGGTCTTCTTCCAGTACAGGCAACAATACTTTACACAGGTCCATAGAAGCAAGTTCTATGACTGGTCGCCTGCTCCAGTGGACCAATATACCGGGTGATCAAAAAGTTAGTATAAATTTGAAAACTGAATAAATCACGGAATAATGTACATAGAGAGGTACAAATTAACACACATGCCTGGAGTGACATTGGGTTTTATTAGAACCAAAGAAATACAAACGTTCAAAAAATGTCCGACAGATGGCGCTTCATCTGATCAGAATAGCAATACTTAGCATAACAAAGTAAGACAAAGCAAAGATGATGTTCTTTACAGGAAATGCTCAATATGTCCACCATCATTCCTCAACAATAGCTGTAGTCGAGGAATAATGTTGTGAACAGCACTGTAAAGCATGTCCGGAGCTATGGTGAGGCATTGGCGTCGGAAGTTGTCTTTCAGCATCCCTAGAGATGTCGGTCGATCACGATACACTTGCGACTTCAGGTAACCCCAAAGCCAATAATCGCACGGACTTAGGTCTGGGGACCTAGGAGGCCAAGCATAACGAAAGTGGCGGCTGAGCACACGATTATCACCAAACGACGCGCGCAAGAGATCTTTCACACGTCTAGCAATACTTTGTTTTTGTTTTGGTTCCAATAAAACCCCATGTCATTCCAAGCAAGCGTGTCAATTTTTACCTCTCTATCTACATAATTCCGTGGTTTATTAAATTTTCAAATTTATACTGACCTTTTGATCGCCCGGTATGTATATTTAATGGGATCACCACATAGGGTCGATGTCAACATGCAGACGATCTTTCCCTATATATCAGAAGAGAGAGATGCGGTAAAATCTTATTGAGTTCTCAAGCAGGTATCGTTAACGAAGTTATAATTTTACACCATTCGATGAGAGAGAGGGAGGGAGGGAGGGAGGGAGAGAGAGAGAGAGAGAGAGAGAGAGAGAGAGAGAGAGAGAAAGAGAAAGAGAGGGGCACTGCTGTCAACAAAGACTCGAACACCATTATACTGTCGCATTCCTGGCGTCGTAATCATAGGAACACAATAAAGGAATTAGGACATGTACGGAGAGATATTTGTAGACTGTCATTCGATATCAATGAATTGTAGATGTTATGCTTCTGAATTTCTTTGTACAGTTCCGGTATACTATGCATTTCCTCCTATATGCTAGTGTGCTGTTTTTCTCGTTGTGATAGCTCTCTGTCTGTCTGCGTCCTAACTCATGGTATGCCTTACTGTTGGAGGGTTTTCACAAGTAACGATACCTTAGCGATATGAAAACGCGTATATTCTTATTCCTTCTGCCTTCCGAAATAACTCGTATAAAGGGGAAATCTACATTATGTGAGAGAGATTAGAGGTGTATGGTCAACAATATCCGTGTCTCGGATTGGGTAAAGTACATTATTTAAACTGGCAGGGGGGTCTACATCTGGGCGGAATTGGTTAGAACTACTGTATGCATCCAGTCATCTGCTGCTTGACTCGCAGTTTACCGCAATCGGCGGCAGGAGTACCTGTCTGCTCTTGCCTATGGCACTGGGGGCTAGCAAAGTGACCAGTGTGCTAGGTGAGCGGCGACCTGTTTGTTGAGTGGGAAGCTTCAATACGACGGGTGTTTGCACTGGACGATTATTCCCCCATGTAAATTCATTGGCTGACGGCTTGGTGACAACGTC
This sequence comes from Schistocerca nitens, assembly GCF_023898315.1. Taxonomy (NCBI): domain Eukaryota; kingdom Metazoa; phylum Arthropoda; class Insecta; order Orthoptera; family Acrididae; genus Schistocerca; species Schistocerca nitens. The sequence goes on from NC_064619.1 coordinate 361,971,269, forward strand.
TCCGACCTCTGGGCGTTCATTAGCGCCGGCGCGTGAATGCCCGGAGATGTGCGTGTAGCTGCCAGCATGGCCGATACGTGCGTGGGTTTCTCCAGACGGGCGCCCGCAAGAAGCGGTGACTGCCGGCGGCGGACGGCGGGACCGCGGCTCACGGTGGTCGGCAGACGGCGCTCTTCACGATCCCAAGTCTTGTGATCGGCTGGACGCTTTCACCAGACAAGTTTAGAGGAAATATTCCGACGGAGGACGGTGCTTGTTTTAACAAATGTCGGTGTGTACGTGACCTCAGATATATTTATTGCTACAATTTGTTTGTGGTGGAAATGTAATTAGTTGACTCGCATAATGTTTGCTTGTGATACTCAGACTTGAAAACATGTTTTTATTACGAAGAAGGATCATTGTAAGGTGGTGATAGTGTTTTATGCAGTCTATTTGACTCCAAGTAGCCTCTTGAGAGAGACAGAGACATGAAGCGTTTCTGTAATTTTCCAATCAAGAGAATGGCTGCACTTGATTTTCTTGTTTGGGGCCGTGAGACCAAATGAGGCTGACATACAGTCCTTGGTCGGCGGTGTTTAGTATCGTGGTCTGTTATTAGGACATGGGCAGTTTCTGAATTCCTTCGCTGGCCCCAGACGATAGACACACGCGCGGGAGAGCCCAAATGGTGGCTTACAGTTATTACGTCATGGGAAGTGGGGGTCTGGGAAGTACAGACATGAGCTCTACCCAAGTGGGGGAGCTCTGTCTCCTACAAACTGATTATACAAAGGATATGCATCAACATATTATTGACACTGATTAGAATTTCATGTCGTGAGATGCTTCCTCTCCAGCAGAGATTTTCTTCCCGCCATTTTTCCTGGGAGGGTGTTGACTCAGTGTGCCCATTTCAATATCACAAGACAAAGCATCTATACTAAACAGATCAGCACGTTTTCATAGAACCGCGCGGAAGGAGAGTGACCTACTTAGCGTCCGCTAAGTAAAGTTGTGACATAAGCTGATGTCTTCACACAAAGATAAGCTGCCTCAGCAGACGGAGTAGCGACTACAGATTCCATGAGACAGGCAGGTGCCCGCTAGCGTGTACACGAATACATTACGTAAAATGTGTCTGACGACATCAGTGTTCCACATCTAGGAAAGAAAGTTGATTTTTGGATGAACGTTATTTAAGAAATCGTGAAACCTATGACGTCTTTCATTTCTTGGTACCGAAGTTAGAAACATGTCATCCAGATAAATACTTCGTTTGATCCATACTTCCAGCTAAAATGAAGTTATTCAATGAGAACATCTTTCACGCCTTCGCTACAATTCATTCATTTACCTGGTGGTTATAATGAAATTGCAGCTACTCACGGAAGTCCAGTACGGCCTGTGATTGTCGTATGGCAGAGAAACTTGTTAGATATGCTAATGCGTCAATGGAAAACCGATTTTCGATGGAAAAAATTAGTTCAGTTTTGGCCACAAAGTTCAAATCTGGCGCTGTAGATCACCTCGTAGAATTCTCTGGTGTTCATATTGAACAAACTGTGTAATCGGCGGTTACATTATGCCTTTATCACTGTTTCTCTACCTCCCGTTTCTAATCAATTGCGTGTGGAAACACTTCCATGCGTAATATCCACGGATGTACTGCCGGTCTACAGTGTCCAACGGGCACAATATTTCGGCGATCATACATGTTGCCATCATCAGGTGAACTGACGGACTGAGCTCCTGTGAACGTGCCGGCACGGAGATCCGTACACTATGGCTGCTCAGGGGGAACTGGGTTCGGTCGCGGCGGCGGCCGATTTAAATACCCTCCGCCAGAGGCGCGCTCACTCTGCCGTCCGCGCCACAGCCACGCGGTGGAACAGATTGCGATGGCGTCTGAGATGACGTCGGTGTGATGGCTCCCTCCGCCGTGGTCGTCACAACTATACATTTGCTCGATTTACTCTTGATTAACCCAATTGCTGGTTCCCAAGCCTTGCTAAGATTATAGCCACAGTCACGGTTTATGAGGTCGTCATTGGTGCGAATTTCGATGGCCTCTCTAACAACGCTGTCCCAGTATCTCGACGTCTGTACCAGAATCCTCGTGCGTTCATACTCCATAGCGTGATTTTCCGACAAATCGCCGCCGCGACCGAACCCAGTTCCCCCTGAGCAGCCATAGTGTACGGATCTCCGTGCCGGCACGTTCACAGGAGCTCAGTCCGTCAGTTCACCTGATGATGGCAACATGTATGATCGCCGAAATATTGTGCCCGTTGGACACTGTAGACCGGCAGTACACCCGTGGATATTTTGATTATCAAATACGCCGGGAGAAACTCAAGAATCACACTTCCGTACGTATTTCTTTCATTCACAGCGCCAGATTAGCACTTGGTGGGCAAAATTTATAACGAATTTTTTTACAGCGTAAAGCCGTTCCGCATTCTGTCATACAATAATTGCAGCACACACTGGACCTCTGTGAGTGGCTGCACTTTATAACTACCCAGTATTTAACGTACCGTATTGTATGTTTCCTAATCAGGGGTCTCACGATTAGAAATAAAAAAGCACATTAGGTTCGATACGTCATCTTACAATTTATGTAACAAGTCTAAAGTGATTGCCAATTCCCTATATAACGGAGAAACTGTTGTTAACGATCGCAAAGTTTGAAATACTTGCAGTATATGAAACAGAAGTATAAACTGTAGCAAAATTGCTGAAACTGGTATGACCTAATAAATTCTAAAATATCTTATATGCTATGCTACCTGATATTACTGGGAGCTCATGATATCGCGGCAAAATGGAGGAGTATGAACAGATCGAGAAAGGAAGACCGTATTTAAACCGCTCAACTTCGAGCAGAAGCGGTGTTTACCTTAGAAAAGTTATTATCCCGTCTATAAGCGGCGAGTACAGGAGCTGTTTCCGTCAGCAGAGAAACGAGAGAATTGAGAGCAACGTCGAGGAAGGCTGGCACGAACGATCAGTCCCTAGAAGCAGGTGTCTCACCGGTACTGCGTTGTTACTGCTTATGTGGAACGATGATGCTCACCACACTACTCCGCAGAAAAATAACTAAAATGTAACTAACTAAATGTCGACTTATTCACATCCTGCTAACATACAGCTGTGGTTTTTGATTTGAACTGCTTATATCAGGAGGACTGCTTTGTTTTCTTAGACGACAGTCTTGTTGTAAGAGGACTTGCAAACATTTCTGTGACAGTACAACAATTTTTTCTTAAATGTCGTTCGAATTGTGAAAGGAGTAAACTGTCATTTGAGGAGTAGTTACCGGCCTACAGGGACGTTTGAAGTCCAACGACGACCTCTTAGTTGTAGCGTAGCTATCTCTGTGTTTTCGCGTTGTTACGTCAATTACACCGATCACCCAGAACATTTCTACTACCTACCTAATAGCTGGTCTGTCAACCTTTGGCAGGGATAGTAGCGGCGACGCGTCGTGGCATTGAAGCGATAAGACATTGGTAGGTCACTGGAAGCAGTTGGCACCACATCTGCACACACAAGTTACCTATCATCATCATCATCATCATCATCATCATCATCGTTTAAGACTGATTATGCCTCTCAGCGTTCAGTCTGGAGCATAGTCCCCCTTATAAAATTCCTCCATGATCCCTTATTCAGTGCTAACATTGATGCCTCTTCTGATGTTAAGCCTATTACTTCAAAATCATTCTTAACCGAATCCAGGTACCTTCTCCTTGGTCTGCCCCGACTCCTCCTACCCTCTACTGCTGAACCCATGAGTCTCTTGGGTAACCTTGCTTCTCCCATGCGCGTAACATGACCCCACCATCTAAGCCTGTTCGCCCTGACTGCTACATCTATAGAGTTCATTCTCAGTTTTTCTTTGATTTCCTCATTGTGGACACCCTCCTGCCATTGTTCCCATCTACTAGTACCTGCAATCATCCTAGCTACTTTCATATCCGTAACCTCAACCTTGTTGATAAGGTAACCTGAATCCACCCAGCTTTCGCTTCCATACAACAAAGTTGGTCGAAAGATTGAACGGTGCACAGATAACTTAGTCTTGGTACTGACTTCCTTCTTGCAGAAGAGAGTAGATCGTAGCTGAGCGCTCACTGCATTAGCTTTGCTAGACCTCGCTTCCAGTTCTTTCACTATGTTGCCATCCTGTGAGAATATGCATCCTAAGTACTTGAAACCGTCCACCTGTTCTAACTTTGTTCCTCCTATTTGGCACTCAATCCGTTTATATCTCTTTCCCACTGACATTACTTTCGTTTTGGAGATGCTAATCTTCATACCATAGTCCTTACATTTCTGATCTAGCTCTGAAATATTACTTTGCAAACTTTCAATCGAATCTGCCATCACAACTAAGTCATCGGCATATGCAAGACTGCTTATTTTGTGTTCACATATCTTAATCTCACCCAGACAGTCTATTGTTTTCAACATATCATCCATAAATAATATGAACAACAGTGGAGACACAGGTTGCAGCCTTGTCTTACCCCTGAAACTACTGTGAACCATGAACTCAATTTACCGTCAACTCTAACAGCTGCCTGACTATCCATGTAAGGACCTTTAATTGCTTGCAAAGGTTTGCCTCCTATTCCATAATCTCGTAGAACAGACAATAACTTCCTCCCAGCAACCCGGTCATATGCCTTTTCTAGATATATAAAGCATAGATACAATTCCCTGTTCCACTCATAACACTTCTCCATTATTTGCCGTAAGCTAAAGATCTGGTCCTGACAACCTCCAAGAAGCCTAAACCCACACTGATTTTCATCCAATTGGTCCTCAACTAATACTCGCACTTTCATTTCAACAATACCTGAGAAGATTTTGCCCACAACGCTGATTAAAGAGATACCTCTGTAGTTGTTACAATCTTTTCTGTTTCCATGTTTAAAGATTGGTGTGATTACTGCTTTTGTCCAGTCTGATGGAACCTGTCCCGACTCCCAGGCCATTTCAATTATTCTGTGTAGCCATTTAAGACCTGACATTCCACTGTATTTGATGAGTTCCGACTTAATTTCATCCACCCCAGCTGCTTTATTGCACTGCAATCTATTGACCATTTTCTCTACTTCCTCAAATGTGATTCTATTTCCATCATTCCTATCCCATTGTACCTCGAAATCTGAAACATTACTGATCGTATTTTCACCTACATTGAGCAACTCTTCAAAATATTCCCTCCATCTGCCCAAGGAATCCACAGGATTCACCAGCAGTTTTCCTGACCTGTCCAAAATACTTGTCATTTCCTTCTTACCTCCCTTTCGAAGACTGCTAATTACACTCCAGAACGGTTTTCCAGCAGCTTGACCCAAAGTCTCCAACCTGTTTCCAAAGTCTTCCCAAGATTTCTTCTTGGGTGCTGCAATTATCTGTTTGGCTTTGTTTCTTTCTTCAACATAACTTTCTCTGTCTACCTGAGTACTAGTATGTAGTCATTTTTGATCCGCCATCTTTTTCCTTTTACAGGCTGCCTTGACTTTGTTATTCCACCAAGCTGTTTGCTTCATCCTACCTTTACACACTACTGTTCCAAGACATTCTTTAGCCACTTCTAGTACTGTGTCCCTGTACATTGTCCATTCCTTTTCCAATGACTGTAATTGACTACATTCAACTAACTGGTACCTTTCTGAGATCACTGTTATGTACTTGTGCCTGATTTCCTTATCCTGAAGTTTCCCCACTCTTATCCTCCTACATATGGACCTGACCTCCTGCACTTTTGGCCTGACAACCCCAATTTCACTGCAGATTAAATAATGATCAGTGTCATCAAAAAATCCCCAGAATACACGTGTGTTCCTCACAGCCTTCCTGAATTCCTGATCTGTTATTATATAGTCAATGACAGATCTGGTTCCCCTGCCTTCCCACGTATACCGGTGATGTTCTTATGTTTAAAAAAGGAGTTTGTGATTACTAAGCCCATACTGGTACAGAAATCCAAGAGCTGTTTCCCGTTCCTGTTGGCCTCCATATACTCTCTAAATTTACCCATAACCTTTTCATAGCCTTCTGTTCGATTTCCAATCCTGGCATTAAAATCACCCATGAGCAGAACACTGTCCTTGTCATTTACTCTAACAACTACATCACTGAGTGCCTCATAAAAAGTATCCATCTTATCTTGATCTGTCCCGTCACAATGCGAATATACTGACACAATCCTAATTTTCTTGCTAGACACTGTCAAATCTATCCACATCAGTCGTTCGTTTACATACCTTATTGCAACTACGCTGGGTTACATTTCTTTCCCAATGTAAAGCCCTACACCCCATTGTGCTATTCCTGCTTTGACTCCTGACAGGTAGACCTTGTATTCTCAGTTAGAGGTGGGACTCCGTCACCTCCAAAGGTCCGAGGCATTTTGCTCTGATTGTTGCCAGCATCATATTTAAAGTACCAGGGAAGCAGGTTTCTAGCCTTACTTGCCCCGAGTCCCATTGAGTTTTACCCCTAACGGTTGAGGGACTAACCGGTGGATTTGGTAGTCTTTGCCGTATGAGCACAAAGGTGACCACGACTCAGAGTATGTCCGAGATGCCCAGCCTTATTCCAAAGTAACTGGTATCCCGACTGTCGGGACCACTTACTTGGCCACTCATACGTTGCCCGTGGTTCATGAATTAGGACATGACTACAGGAACCCACATCCTGAACCACACAAGTTACCTAATTCCCATAAATTCCGGGGAGGAGGGCAATGAGCTGTGAGGGCAATGAGCTCTGACGCCACGTTCAGTCACGGGCGATGTGATGGATCGGTTTCAGATCTGGCGAGCTTGCAACTATGTTCCTCGAACCACTCTATCGCTCTCCTGGCCTTGAGTCATGGCTCATTATCTTGTTGAAATATCCCATTGCCGTCGGGAAACATGATCGTCATGAACGGGTGTACGTGGTACGCAACCAGTATACGATACTCCTTGGCCGTCATAGTGCGTTTCTCCACTGGAACCATCGATGCCCACTTTAATGCTCCTCAGAACATAATGGAGACGCCGCCAGCTTGTCTGTGTTCCTCAATACGGTGGTCAAGGAGCTGCTTCCCTGGAGGATGACGTATTCGTGGCCACCCATCGGCATGGTGAAGAAGGATCGGGATTCATTAGACCGTGCAACTCTCAGTCACTGCGCCAATGCCGATAGTCATTTGCCCAGTTCAGTTGTAGTTGCCGATGTCGTTGTGTTAATATTGGCACATGCATAGGTCGTCAGCTGCGGAGGCCCATCGTTAGGAGTTCGGTGCACTGTGTATTCAGACACACTTGTATTCTGTCCAGCATTAGGGGCTGGTGTTAATTCCGCCAGAGCTCGCCGCCTGTCCTGTTGTACCAGTCCGCCCAGCATACTACTGCCGTCCGACATCTGTAACGAGGGGTGGCCGCCTAACTCCACGACATCTAGTTGTGGTTTCAACTCGGTTTCAATACGTGTTGAAGACACTCACCACAGCACTTGTCGAACACCCGACAACTCGTGCAGCTTCCGAAATGCTCGTGGCAAGCCTCCGTGCCATCACAATCTGCCCTCGGTCAAACTCAGATAGATCGCGCGCCTTCCCCGTTGTACACAAGCACAGCACGCTCTGACCAGCAGTCATTCCTCGCTAGGTGACGCTGCCATCGCCTGGACGGGTTTATATCGATAGTAGGTCAGTGGTCATAATGTTCTGGCTGATCAGCGTATAACGGGTACTGAAATGAAACCGGGACAAGCGGAAAAAGAAAACTGTTTATTATTTCCAAAGTAATCGCCATGTATTCGTGGAAAAACTTTTGCCATAGTATACGGAGCCATGTTTGTACCGAGGCGTGCACTTCTTGGTCCGAAGCAAATCAACGGCCATGAGTGGTAGTCGAAACAACCTTGGCAGTACCCGAGCGGGAATTATCCTGCAACAGAATGATGCCATACGTCAATACTCCTGGGCGTTTGGACTTCAAGGCGCGCTTCGAGTTTTGCGAAGTGTCCTTGTATCCATTACTTTAACTGTGACGCCATTTTCCAGAAAATCAATGAGCAGCGAGTTGACGAATGCAGCGGCGCACTTCTGGGAGACATCATGGTTCCACAGGCATCCCAAACATTTTTCCGTAAAGGTATTTTTCACAGTAGGGTAAATGTATTAACAGTTACGTAGACAACTTCTGAAACACAGTGAGTTACGTACTTTTCTTCCATCAGCCTCGTTTTTATTTGAGTCGCCCCTCGTATTTTCGTGACTGCACCGTGTTGCGAATACCCGCGTAATAGCGCGTATGCGAGTAATACGGAGTGTGTGTCAACTAGTAAAGGAAACTTTTGCAATGACTCAAAGTACTCTGTGTTGTCCTCACCCTCTTGCTACTTTACACCAAACGAGGTGGCGCAGCGGTTCGCAAATTGGCCTCGGTTTCAGGAAAACTACCGTTCAAATCGTCGTCCGACCATCCAGATGTAATTGTTATATGACTTCCTTAAAGAGGTCCAGGGAAATGCCGGAATGGTTCGTTTGGGTAAAGTCACAGCTCATTTACGTCCCCATCCTTCCCTAATGCGAGCTTTTGGTCCGTCACTAATGACCACGTCGTCGACTGCCTTCCTTTAAATTTTTTTTTTTTTTCAATGAACTGTTTCTTAAAGTTTAAAATCATGTTTCTATTATATCTGTCAAAATTACGTCGAAATTACAAGATAATTGATAGTCAGCTTCTAAACCAATATAAATTGATAGTTGGTACATAATACAGAACCGTAAAGTACGTTTTCATATTGGTAGACATACCGGTTACATTAGGTATACATTAGTGGCACATGTATATACAGGTATCAGAAATCAGAACATCTTGAAGAGTTCATGTCAAATGCACTTGCTGTTAAACCAGCCGACAGTACTCGATAAGCTGCGTGATATCTGAGCATAAACGAAACAGGGGTGCTGCTCACCGTGTCTATCACATTAGACAAGCTTCAGGTGACCCCAGGCTCGTGTTAAATAGCGAGCGCCTTACGTTAGTTTGCTTGTTTTGATTAGGTGAGGGCTATTGGAACCCGACCTACCTCAACTGGCGACTGTTAAAATCCATCAGATCTCTGTAACAGCAAAATCAAGCTTCAGCGATCAACCTTGGACGCGAGGGCAGAAGGTTGTGTGTCACAGAAAATGAGGACATTGGCTTCCACGCCTGGACTGCGATGATGATGCAATAACATAATACAAATTAACGTCGAAGGCGCTTTGTGCTGGACGGCTGTTGAGGCGAATCAGTCTTTATCAGGCAACTTAGCATTTGCCCGTCCCCTCCCTAATGTTTTAAATGTTCTGCGGGTCACCCAGTCTGGAGTATATGTTGTAGTGTGTACTTCGAGAAAATGGTACAAGACGCGAAGACAACGACACGGCTAACGTATTACGTTGCCAAACTCCCTATATACATTATCTCATTTGCTTCAGCTCTTGCTGTGACAATATGGAAAGCCGACAACTCAAAAGAAAGTAGGTAAATAGTGCCAACCTGAAAACATCCAAAGGTGTTGCTGCCTTCAGACAGGTACAAAAGACACGGACACCACGCTACCATCAGACAGTCCACAGAGAGGCCCTAAAAAACCATCTAGCACTACCTTGCCACTTAAGTGAAAAGTCGACTCGTCAGAAAAGATGATTTTGTTCCAGATATGTTCATCCTCAGGTAATCGATTTAACATATCCAGACAGAAGTTCTTGCGAGCAATTTTATCAATGTCTTTCATTGCTTGTACGATCGTCAATCTGTACGGTTTAAAATGCAAACGGTTTCTCAACACACTCCAAACATTCGTATTTGGGATTTGCAGTTCGCGAGATATACGCAGGTCGATTTAGTAGGGCTGTTGAAAAAAAGTTGTGTCACTCGCTCAACGACTTCGTCAGATGTGCTTGGATGACCTGACAGTTTCCCATGTCTTACCGAGCATCCTGTTTCTACAAAACATTTATGCCACTCATAAACTGTAGGCCTACTAGGAGGATCTTTAGCGTACTTGTTATGTAAATTACGTTGAACTGTTGTCGCCGACTTCGATTCTTCAAACCAATGGCTAGCACCCTCCAGTCCTGTGAAGGCAGCCATCTTTACGCAACTGCCGCTAGCGCTCCTTACGGTGCGATTCGGCACTACAAAACTACGCGGCTAAAACATGATGTATTTCCCTACAAATTGACACTACAATCACCTCTGTAAGTACTATGAATTAATTTATATGAATTTTCAAAGTTGTAAAGTCCTTTTTTAAACACCCTGTACTTTACGGAAGCCAGTACATAGATGTTGGGCGCTGATGGGATTGTGTACTGGAGTTCACCCCTTCAGCCCCATTTAAGGCCTGCAGATGCTGCACTGAATCATCGAAATTGGTAGCTATGTAATAACTACATCGAAAGGACGGCTGCAGATGTTTCTCTTAAGTTCTTCAACACAAACACAAATTCAGGAATTCTACAGCTCGAGTCCAGACACTTTTAATATTTGGAGTAACTACCACGACCTCCTCTGACAAAGCAGGAAACAAATATTTGACTTGCCACTTTTCCTGCAGAGAAAGTACCCATGACAGTAATGGCAGGTTGTGCAACTGTTTTAGTGATGTAAGAATGCCATTATGAAAAGTTTACTTTTAGGAAGGCCACGTAGTATGGTACTTCGTTCAATGTGGTTCAAATGGTTCAAATGGCTCTGAGCACTATGGGACTCAACTGCTGAGGTCATTAGTCCCCTAGAACTTAGAACTAGTTAAACCTAACTAACCTAAGGACATCACACACATCCATGCCCGAGGCAGGATTCGAACCTGCGACCGTAGCGGTCTCGCGGTTCCAGACTGCAGCGCCAGAACCGCGCGGCCACTTCGGCCGGCGTTCAATGTGGTATATGCATAAACAACGCTCAAATTAATTAACTTAGGATAGTATTTCTACAATTGTTCAATTTCGCAAAGTAGTAAATGATTCAGCTTGTCGATAATTAAGAAGAAATGTTGCTGGGTTTGAAGAAAGGTCAGTCACCACCGATTTTGTAGCAGCAGATGGTGACCTCTGTCTTTGAAGACTGTATTTTAAGAAATAAGAAACCCACGATGAGAAAGAAAATCCCGACGATTCTTCAGCTTCGTCTAGCTGCTCGTTCAGAAGTAACAGCAATTTAGCTTTTAGACCTCTTCTATGCCTGTCACTAATTTTCCTGAAATATCTAGTGAGCTTCTAGAGCTGATGAGTCAAGATGTATTTTCATTTCAGTAATCTTTTTATTTCCAGCTTCAGCTTGTATTGGAGCTGACAAAAACGAAAAACGCAATGAAGCGCTGCATTCTACATAGCATGCCACAACTGGTGGCTCGCAGCTGCCCACCTAGACATGGACAGATGTACGAGGGCCACTCGACAATTGAAGCAACAGTTTCTTTTCTGAAAGCAGGATCTTCAAGATTCCAAAACACAATGTTATTCTCCACTCTTTTGGCTGCAAAATCTTATTTCCCCTCATCATCTTCTTTCAATGTGACGGTCTTATGACACCTTACTGCTGGGAGCACCTGTAAGCCTTCATGGTAACATTCTAATTCGCGCGACGTCTGAGCCAACGTCTTGCTGCATCATTGTACTCCTTCCTGTGGAGCGCATCCTTCATTGGGCCAAACGTATGGAAGTTAGAAGGTGTAGGATCTGGGCTGTAGGGTAGGTGAGTGAGCTGTGGCATTCAATTCGATATATCGCTAGATGCTCTTTCACGAAACTTGCTTGCTGAATGGGCTGGCTGGTGGTATAAGAAAAGTCTGAGAAAGGGCGCAAGTGGTACTGCAGCAGTGAGTGAGGACACGGGATATACAGGGGCGCCGCGCTGTAGAAAGGGAGGGAGTTAGGAACTTGGAGGGATGCTGCGAATGGCGTGTGGGAAGCCTGGACGGTGTGGCTGCTGCTGTTGTGTTGGCGTGTGTGGTGAATGGACACCGATATCACCACTGGGAGGAGTGAAAGCCTTCAGATGCTGATTTCAATACACAACTTCTCGGCACCCCATGTGGCCAATTCCAGTTTCTGAATCTGTCTGTTGTAGGTCAATCTTTCCATGGGCCAGTGTCATCTCCCCATTTAACGGGTGAGAGCTTAGGGCAATTTCCGCTACCGTGGCCAGCCATGGGTCTGAACCACTCTCTTAGCGACTGATCGACTTGACGACATACCAGTGTTGGAAAAGGACGAGCCTTCTCATGTAGGTCTACTGACGGTTTGAGGCTGGAGCTGTTAAACAATAATAACTTCATTGTATGTTTCTTACTTTCTTAAACACATCTGGCTTTATTCTGATGGCTGTCAACATTTACGTTCAGAGTCTACTTTGCACTGACCTGCTGAAATGTAATTAATCATATCTCGAGCGTCATGCCGCGTTTAGATCTTAAACATAGTTTAACCCGAATTGCTATCCGTGAAAAGTGAGCTCGGTGACTCATGATTCTTAATTACAGTTGTTAATTGGAAGGTTATTAACAGAGCTTGGTAAGCACCAGGTGCACATTTTTCTAGAATTGCAAATATTATTCAAATTTTTTTGAGAAGAAAAATTATTATTGACAAATGGTTCAGTAAGCACCATCGGTGCATTTTTCTAAAATTTCGTATTCGTTTGAATTGTTTCGAAAAGATTCAGAATGGTTCAAATGGCTCTGAGGACTATGGGACTTAACATCTGAGGTCATCAGTCCCCTAGAACTTAGAACTACTTAACCCTAACTAACCTAAGGACATGACACACATCCATGCCCGAGGCAAGATTCGAACCTGCGACCGTAGCGGTCGCGCGGTTCCAGACTAAAGCGCCTAGAACCGCTCGGACACACCAGCCAGCTTTAAAAAGACAGTCTTTTGCTGACAGGTAGTTTAGTAATCACTAGGTGCATATTTTCTTAAATCTAAAATTTATTGAAATTCTAATTTTACTCAGTGTTGTGACATATTTTTCTTAACTGTAGGCTGTTTATTGTGTAAGCAACATTTCATTTGAGTATTTCATACAGAAAGACATTTCTTGAACTGTGTCCTTGTCCTCACTGGTTAAACTTGTACAAATAAATTGTCATTACGGAACTGTGAATTATATTGCTGTTGCTGGGCTAACCTTCCCACTCCACACCCTTGTGTGGTAATCCTCGTGACCTGTCCCTATGACTGAAATTTCAACTATAGCAGAAAGTGGTTGTTTAGTTCTGGGTGGTAGTAGTTCAGCATAACTCACTGTTTTACTAGTGTGTTATTGTTAAGTGAATATATTTACATTTCTTGCCATCTGCTCGTAAGATGGCAACCAACTAAGGGTACGGTAGAGGAGCTTGTCACGCAGTTAAGCAGTGCGTTGGACAGTCCATTACAACTGACTTCAGAATGCTTGTGGAGATAAGTCCAGCTTATTCTGTTGCGATGCATCTGCGTCTGGTATGAGTCATAGTAATGAAATTTTTTAAGATAGTAGACGTTCGCATTCCCGGGTTAACAGGTCCCAGCATAAAAGGAGTCAGGAACAAATTAACCATTTGCTGAATAGGTTTCATGATATGAAATAACTAGAGATCAGTAAGGAACACAAGCTCATCCTTGAAAAGCTCGTCAGGCCATGAATCTTAATGACTTGGGTAAGCAGGAAGAATCAGCATCTGCTGAAACAACTGGTTCTAGTTCCGAGTTAGGGGAAGCAAGCCGTATCAAAACCCTTTGTGAAATTACCCAATCCGATTCTCTGCTTACTCCCGGACTTGCGTTTATTACTGATTAAAGAGTTAGAACAGACCGCTGAAGTACCGTGACACAGGCTGGATCCCTAGGCACCACAGATTGAGTTATTCTTCAATTATTATATCCTCTGGCCGAAGGGCGGTTAAGTTCTAATTTTGTGGAGGTATTAGAGGATCAAGGTATGTTTCAGAATTTGAGGAGGCAGGTTTCTGCTGCGCTGATCTGCCATGGGTCTGGTGCCGCTCTCTTAGTGAGCGACTGACCAACCGACCGGTGGTAGGAAAGGCCGAGCCATCTCATGCCGGTGTACTGACAGTTCGAGGCTGGAGCTGAAAAACAATAATAACTTTATTGTGTGTATCTTACTTTCTTAAACACATCTGACTTTATTCTGACGGCTGTTAACATGTACGTTCAGAGTTTTCTTAGCACTGATCTGTTGATATTCAATTAATCATTTGTTGAGTGCCATGGCGTGTTTTGATATTAAATGTATTGTATTCAATTGTTGTGACTTAATTAGCGTGGTGGTGCATATTTCTTAATTACAGTTGTTAACTGGAAGGTTATTAACAGAATTTGGTAAGCACCAGATGCGCATTTTTCTAAAATTTCAAATGTTATCCAAATTGTTTTGAAAAGAAACTTTCTAAAATTTAAAGTTTCTTTTGAACTGTTTGACAGAGAGATTACTGAGGGCTAGCCGCATATTTTCTTAAATCTAAAATTAATTGAAATTCTTACATTACTGATTTTTGTGAAATATTTTTCTTAACTATAGATCGTTTACTGTGTAATCGGCATTTCATTTGAGTATTTCACACATGAACAAATTTGTTAAATTGTGTCCATGTCCTCACTGTTTAAATAGGTGCAAATAAATTGTCATCATGAAAACTGTGAATTAGGTTGATGTTACTGGGCTAACCCTACCACCCCACAGCTTTGTGTGCTGATAGTTGTGACCTGTCTCTATGACCGTCATTTTAATGAGGAAGAACAGTGCAATGAAGTATTGTGAGCTCCTCTCGGGTGTGTAGACTTGTGTGAAGCCGTGCGTTGTCACGGAGAAGAAGAAGCTCGTTTGTGTCTTTGTTGTGAGGAACACTATGCAGTTGTTTCCTTCAGTTTCGTCGGGGAAGCACAATACACTTCCGAGTTGATCGTTGCTCCATGAGGGACGACATAAAAGACAATAACCCCTTCAGAGTCCCAGAAGACCGTCGCCGAAACTTTACTGGATGAGAGTGCGACTTTGAACTTTTTCTTAAGAAGAGAAAGGAAGGAAGATTGGGTTCAACGTCCCACCGACATCGAGATCGTTAGAGACGGAGCAGATAATCGAATTGGGTCAAGGGCATGGAAGGAAATCGGTCGTGCCCCTGAAAAGGAACCATCCCGACATTTGCCTGGAGCAATTTATGGAAATCAGGGAGTAACGTAAATCTAGATTACCGGACGCAGGTATGAACAGTCGTTCGACCTCTGCCGAATGCGAGTCCTCTGTGCTACCCACTGTTCCGCATAGTTTGGTTTCTTAGGAGGAGAGATGGTGTGGAACCACTGGATTGATAGCCGTGTTTCTCGGTTGGAAGTGATGTAAACATATTTCATCGCCTTTGATAGTGTTCGACAAAATGTTGTCACGATGAGCCTCGCAATAAGCAAACAGTTCGGCACAGATGGTCTTTCGTTGCTCTTTATGGTCTTCTGTAGGCGGCGAGGAACCCAGCGGGCACACACCTTTGAGTACCCCCACTGGTGGACGAGTGTCTGAGTACTACCAACAGAGACGTTTAATTGTGCAACGAGGTGTTTAATTGTGATCCGTTGATCACCTCAGATGAGACTGTCTACACTCCGCAACATTGCAGGAGTCGCAGCTGTGTGCGGCCGGCCGGCTCGCGGATGATCGGACAGGTATGCGCGACATTGTTGCGATGATGAGAGACGCCTCACTCGACAACTCATCGTGCATTTGTTCACTGTCAGGTCTCCGTACACACTGTACAAGCGCCTATGTGTATCTAAGATGCTATTGTTTTCCTTCAAAAGACACTCAATGACAGTTCTCTGCTTGCAACGTACCTCCTTTACAGAAGCATTTTTGAAGGCTATGTATAGCTACCGCCACCAGTCGGAACTTCATGAAACTATAGGGGCTGAAGCAGGAATATTCCGTGATGTTCCACAACAAATTACGAGCTTTTCAACCGAAACTGGCCGAGAAAAAAAAATGTTAATTATTGATCGCTCCTGGTTTTGTCGAGGATGAAAAGCTGGCTCTACTTTTGCAGATAAACACAATTTCGGTATGTTAGCTATACCCTATTTGGTAGAAAGATGCCATGAAAAGCACAAAACGGAAGCTGGCCGTCACCCACATTTCTCATTCAAAAATTTTCAAAATATGCAACTCTTTTACTTTACTCCAATGTATCACAATGACTGTGGGCAATAACGAAAAGAAAACCATTTTATCATCAACCTGTGACAGCGTATAAGACGCGAAAAATATTTTTTATCGAATATGTTCCTCAAAATGGAATTATAAAGGTTCGATAGCAGAGAACATGTACGAATACCAAACCAATGATCTTTAATTTCCTACTCAATAGTAGAAGTTTCCCTGAGTGACTGACTTATGTGACAGTTGTTTGCTTCACACAACTTCTTCTTTTAAGACGCTTCTGGCTTGAAATTTTTCTCCATATGTATCATACGACTCACGTTGCGTAGGACTACCAGCACTCCTTGTTCCGTCGGGCGATACGACAGAAATAATTACCGGTGTTGTATCGCTGTCATCCCAATGTGAACCAGCGTATCGCTCCTACCATCTTCTATGCCGTTCGATGATGCGAGTTGCTTCTGCATAGTATATCGAGTGACATCCCGTATCATATCTCTTATCATATTGCCTCAGTGAGACCCGAGCCTCGAAATTTGTCATTCACGAATGTGAGCAGCGAAGCTTCAAATACCGTGGAAATAAACATAATCTCTCAAACGGACTGAGTCAGTGACCATAGCACCGTATGAAGAACCAGTAACAGAGTCCAGACTCATCGTATGCCAGAAACAGAGAGCAAATAATGAACAACAGCAAAACCAACGGAATAACAAAGTCAATGTAACATGTCTGACATGGAATACGACGATTAACTTCATACGGTGCGTACATCTGAAGGACGTTGTGCAAAAAAAAAAAAAAAAAAAAAAATGGTTCAAATGGCTCTGAGCACTATGGGACTCAACTGCTGAGGTCATTAGTCCCCTAGAACTTAGAACTAGTTAAACCTAACTAACCTAAGGACATCACACACATCCATGCCCGAGGCAGGATTCGAACCTGCGACTGTAGCGGTCTCGCGGCTCCAGACTGCAGCGCCAGAACCGCGCGGCCACTTCGGCCGGCAGGACATTGTGCAACCGACACTCTCTGACAGAGAGTGTCGTCAAAGCCGCCACATCTTGCACCACCTTGCGGTATCGGCATTAACTCTCAAGTGCTATAGAAGTGATTGGTATCGATTGTATCGCGCTATAGTCATACAAGATCCGCCCCTTTAATTGGTCCTTAGAATCGATAGAGACTAGGCCTGTGCCTAGGAATTATAGTAGGGGGAGAATTGTCCGATGGTCCCGCCAAGGGGTCAAGAGGCTGACAGTGCCCCACTTCTTGGTTTAGTGGCATCTGAACATCAGAAAGCGGTCAGGGGATTCTGGGAGTGAAACAAGAATTGACAGTGGTTCCACCTTCGTCAGAATCCATTTACAAGATGGATGACGTGGGCAGAGTTCTTCTCCTTGTTTACAACGAGGAGAGAACGTTCACCGCGATCTCTGCCGGAGGGCTGGGTGACGGGGAGAGATTTGTTGGTAGCCCTGATGGACCTCTGTCAGCGCTCGTGGGAGTGAATATGATGTTATGTGTCGATGCCAGAGCTGACTGCGATGCAGGACCTGCTGCTCCTCTGCAGCTGCGACGTCAAATCATTGTCGGCTCCTTTGGCTGATAACAACACCTTGGGTCCACGCTGGGTCCAGCGATCTCAGATCCGACAGCCTGCAGAGGAGTTGTGGGATCAACGTGAGAGGTCCAAAAGGTCGAGGAAGGTTGTGCTCCGACCTTGCAAGATTTATGCTGGGCTACTACCGCTAGCCGGGGTAGACTGATGTGCAGTCAGAAAACTGGTCAACGTACAGTGTCGTCAGAAGAATCTTTTACATCTGTGGTTTTATTGTCATGGGCGGAAGGGGACGGTACTCAGGCGAATGTTTCCACTTCTTCTACAGTAATTGTGGAAGGCGGATCAAGAGAATTGCGTACCTGTATTAGATACCAGCGTCTGTGGTGCACGCTCTAAGGCAAAAAATGTTCCCTTAGGGACAGATCGTAGCTGCTGTGGTCACTGGATGCATCCGACCGACGTTTGGAAATTTGCGCCCACAGCTAAAAGTCACATGCCCTTTACATGGTCCAATGCAGGCTATTTGCACATACCTCAGTTGGTGCTCAGGCTTGGGTCACGGAGAAAAACGCTGAGCGGAGTTGCTCGATTTTGCGCACGTGCCTGACACTAGCAGAGCTTATGATCTGTCTCAGTGTCAAACATGACATGGGGCCACTGCATACATTCGATAATTCTCCACTGAGTCTCATCTAGAGGATCTGGGAATGGAGTGAAGTGGGAACGATGAACCAGCTTTCCGGCTTGTTGGTGGCCTTCAGCAAGACACAGCTCTTACAGTTGAGTTGATATCGGAGCCTGTTTTCTTTGGCAAGTGCTTCGATCATACACGTTGAAACGACTGCAAAATCCTAGAAAGTAGCTGAGGCTGAGATGTGGCATGGGCTACTTCGCGGACAGTAGCGAGGAACGACTGCCGTGTCTGACGCATATTGTCATCGATTGTAAAGAATACGGATTCCAGTCTATCAAAGTACTAATCCGGGCCTATTCAGAAGCAAACCAGTGTTTGCATGCAGTGAATTGCTCTTATAATAAACGTCGTGGTTTCAGTTGCTAGGAGGGTGCATCCACTATGTCGTTTTCTCCGACAACCTCGGTCGGCTGCCAAACAATTGTATCAGCGGTTCACGGGCAATTATCGGATGAATTTTGGCGCCGTACAGGAAAACATGTAATAGATGATTCCGAACTCTTCCCAATAGTCAAGTTCCTTCTTAACTACGTTGCGTATTACAAATTGTATCAGGCGGACATGGCGTAAAAAGGATTGCGCCCCTGGCTTGACACATATGTATACTATGAAATCACTAGACACCCGAATGCGAGAGCAAAAACTCCCTTAAACTGCTCACGTAACTAATCAAACACTTCGACAAGTAATCAGATTGTGCATGCGAAAATCAAAGAATTAAAATGCATCCATTTGAAATATGTTGGCATCCAACGACAAAAATTTCAGATATCGAACTATTTAGTGTTTTACACATCTTCAGCAACCGTATTTCTATTTATTGAAATAATCCGCAACCAGTTGCACAAAATAAATTTTAATTCTTTTACCTGTTTCAGGCAACTAGTGCGCTTCTTCAGATGTTCATAATTATTGCATTATTTGCGAGTGTAAAAAATAAGACGCATGCAGCATTTTTCTGTGGTCATAGTGCCTGTACAAAAATGATATAAAGAATCCAAACAACAATACCGCGATAGGCGCCTGAAACCGGTAAAGGTAATAAAATTTCTTTTCTGCTCCTGGTTACTGATTATTTCAAAAATTTCCACCTATATTTTTGTACTCAGCTTGTAATGACACCTGGCCTTTTAGTGGTCTCAGTTCACTACTCGCCACTATGGCCTGTACAGCGGCGCTGAGCCCAGGCGATGATATGCCTCCAAGTTGATTGGAGATACTTAAGCACTAGTATCGACTGAGGTTATCATTAACACATAGAATGTAAACGTTCATGGCCGGAAATGTCATGCATATTAAAATATAAAGGGATATAATGCCACGGTCGGATGAGTTTCTTGTTGAAACCCAATGTTTCGTCGCCGTCTGCAGAGAACCTGTTGGTGAGGCGTTGTAGTTTTTCCGAAGGTCTGAAGAGGAGAGGATGGCAGTGAAGGACAACAGTTTCCGAGGCTGACAGATTATTCGATCGCAGAATACTTCACCCTGAAGGAAGTTACCTTGACCTGACTCCGAATTGGACGCTGTCTATTAAATCATGGATTCACACTTTTTTTTTTTTTTGGTCATCAGTCTACTGACTGGTTTGATGCGGCCCGCCACGAATTCCTTTCCTGTGCTAACCTCTTCATCTCGGAGTAGCACTTGCAACCTACGTCCTCAATTATTTGCTTGACGTATTCCAATCTCTGTCTTCCTCTACAGTTTTTGCCCTCTACAGCTGCCTCTAGTACCATGGAAGTCATTCCCTCATGTCTTAGCAGATGTCCTATCCCCTGTCCCTTCTCCTTATCAGTGTTTTCCACATATTCCTTTCCTCTCCGATTCTGCTTAGAACCTCCTCATTCCTTACCTTATCAGTCCACCTAATTTTCAACATTCGTCTATAGGACGACATCTCAAATGCTTCGATTCTCTTCTCTTCCGGTTTTCCCACAGTCCATGTTTCACTACCATACAATACTGTACTCCAGACGTACATCCTCAGAAATTTCTTCCTCAAATTAAGACCGGTATTTGATATTAGTAGACTTCTCTTGGCCAGAAATGCCTTTTTTGCCATAGCGAGTCTGCTTTTGATGTCCTCCTTGCTCCGTCCGTCATTGGTTATTTTACTGCCCAGATAGCGGAATTCCTGAACTTCATTGACTTCGTGACCATCAATCCTGATGTTAAGTTTCTCGCTGTTCTCATTTCTACTACTTCTCATTACCTCATTAGACTGTTCATTCCGTTCAGCAGATCATTTAATTCTTCTTCACTGTCACTCAGGATAGCAATGTCATCAGCGAATCGTATCATTGATATCATTTCACCTTGTATTTTAATTCCACTCCTGAACCTTTCTTTTATTTCCAACATTGCTTCCTCGATGTACAGATTGAAGAGTACGGGCGAAAGGCTACAGCCTTGTCTTACACCCTTCTTAATACGAGCACTTCGTTCTTGATTGTCCACTCTTATTATTCCCTCTTGGTTGTTGTACATTTTGTATATGACCCGTCTCTCCCTATAGCTTACCTCTACTTTTTTCAGAATCTCGAACAGCTTGCACCATTTTATATTGTCGAACGCTTTTTCCAGGTCGACAAATCCCATGAAAGTGTCTTGATTTTTCTTTAGCCTTGCTTCCATTATTAGCCGTAACGTCAGAATTGCCTCTCTCGTGCCTTTACTTTTCCTAAAGCCAAACTGATCGTCACCTAGCGCATTCTCAATTTTCTTTTCCATTCTCCTGTATATTATTCTTGTAAGCAGCTTCGATACATGAGCTGTTAAGCTGATTGTGCGATAATTCTCGCACTTGTCAGCTGTTGCCGTCTTCGGAATTGTGTGGATGATGCTTTTCCGAAAGTCAGATGGTATGTCGCCAGACTCAGATATTCTACACACCAACGTGAATAGGCGTTTTGTTGAACCTTCCCCCAATGATTTTAGAAATTCTGTTGGAATGTTATCGATCCCTTCTACCTTATTTGACCGTAAGTCCTCCAAAGCTCTTTTAAATTCCGATTCTAATACTGGATCCCCTATCTCTTCTAAATCGACTCCTGTTTCCTCTTCTATCATATCAGACAAATCTTCACCCTCATAGAGGCTTTCAATGTATTCTTTCCACCTATCTGCTCTCTCCTCTGCATTTAGCAGTGGAATTCCCGTTGCACTCTTAATGTTACCACCGTTGCTTTTAATGTCACCAAAGGTTGTTTTGACTTTCCTGTATGCTGAGTCTGTCCTTCCGACAATCATATCTTTTTCGATGTCTTCACATTTTTCCTGCAGCCATTTCGTCTTAGCTTCCCTGCACTTCCTATTTATTTCATTCCTCAGCGACTTGTATTTCTGTATTCCTGATTTTCCCGGAACATGTTTGTACTTCCTCCTTTCATCAATCAACTGAAGTATTTCTTCTGTTACCCATGGTTTCTTCGCAGCTACCTTCTTTGTACCTATGTTTTCCTTCCCAACTTCTGTGATGGCCCTTTTTAGAGATGTCCATTCCTCTTCAACTGTACTGCCTACTGCGCTATTCCTTATTGCTGTATCTATAGCGTTAGAGAACTTCAAACGTATCTCGTCATTCCTTAGTACTTCCGTATCCCACTTCTTTGCGTATTGATTCTTCCTGACTAATGTCTTGAACTTCAGCCTACTCTTCATCACTACTATATTGTGATCTGAGTCTATATCTGCTCCTGGGTACGCCTTACAATCCAGTATCTGATTTCGGAATCTCTATCTGACCATGATGTAATCTAATTGAAATCTTCCCGTATCTCCCGGCCTTTTCCAAGTATACCTCCTCCTCTTGTGATTCTTGAACAGGGTATTCGCTATTACTAGCTGAAACTTGTTAAAGAACTCAATTAGTCTTTCTCCTCTTTCATTACTTGTCCCAAGCCCATATTCTCCTGTAACCTTTTCTTCTACTCCTTCCCCTACAACTGCATTACAGTCGCCCATGACTATTAGATTTTCGTTCCCCTTTACATACTGCATTACCCTTTCAATATCCTCATACACTTTCTCTATCTGTTCATCTTCAGCTTGCGACGTCGGCATGTATACCTGAACTATCGTTGTCGGTGTTGGTCTGCTGTCGATTCTGATTAGAACAACCCGGTCACTGAACTGTTCACAGTAACACACCCTCTGCCCTACCTTCCTATTCATAACGAATCTTACACCTGTTATACCATTTTCTGCTGCTGTTGATATTACCCGACACTCATTTGACCAGAAATCTTTGTCTTCCTTCCACTTCACTTCACTGACACCTACTATATCTAGATTGAGCCTTTGCATTTCCCTTTTCGGATTTTCTAGTTTCCCTACCACGTTCAAGCTTCTGACATTCCACGCCCCGACTCGTAGAACGTTATCCTTTCGTTGATTATTCAATCTTTTTCTCATGGTAACCTCCCCCTTAGCAGTCCCCTCCAGGAGATCCGAATGGGGGACTATTCCGGAATCTTTTGCCAATGGAGAGATCATCATGACACTTCTTCAATTACAGGCCACATGTCCTGTGGATACACGTTACGTGTCTTTAATGCAGTGGTTTCCATTGCCTTCTGCAATCCTCATGTCGTTGATCATTGCTGATTCTCCCGCCTTTAGGGGCAATTTCCCACCCCTAGGACAAGAGAGTGCCCTGAACCTCTATCCGCTCCTCCGCCCTCTTTGACAAGGCCGTTGGCAGAATGAGGCTGACTTCTTATGCCGGAAGTCTTCGGCCGCCAATGCTGATTATTTATCAAAATTTAGGCAGTGGCGGGGATCGAACCTGGGACCGAAGACGTTTTGATTATGAATCAAAGACACTACCCCTAGACCACGGGTACATCCCAGTTCGTAGTGCTTGTGCTATACGAATCAATAGGTACCACATTTTTAACATTTTTAGGCTGTGCTTTTTATATTACGACAAAAGAGCTACTGGCAAATTTTAGAGGGGACGTTCCTTCTACTGGAGCTGACAACGAAATATATTTTATCCAAGCTTTTTAAATATTGTACATTTTTTGGACTGCAGCTTATGCTCATAAATTTAATGTATCAGTGTGTGACCAACCAGCCAGATGTATCTGTCGTAGTATTTTTATCTTCTTCGCTATGTGGGCGTGCGATAAGAGTGGGCAGGGGGAGGAGGTGGGAGGGGTATATGTATACATGCAAGAATATATCTACATATAAACATTTCTAAACCAGAATAACAGTTTTTGTTCTGCTACAGGTTTTGTTTCAAGTTGTGGGCACTTTAAGTGCACTTTTCTCATCAAATTTTAGTATGTACACTTAAGAACTAGAAGCTGTGCACTAATACAGATCTAATGTCACTAGTAACTACAGTTAATTCCAAATTCGAAAGCACGTTTGTCAATAATGACAACACTTAGCACGGCAAGCACGTTTAGTATGAACACCAACATACAGCCCGAGTAGAACTCGTGGCAGGAAAGTGCTACTATACACACAAACATCAAATACTCCAGAATATACTGACACTGTAAACAGAAGATGTTCCGAGAACCCCCCAGAAATGATGAATAACAAATAATAAAACAAGGAATTATTGGTGATTACATTTGTACGGCGACCTTCAGCGTCCTAGCGTGCGACTGTAGCCACTACGTCACGCTGAATGCAGCGCAACTTGCGGCACTATCATCATCATCATCGTCATCGTCGTCATCATCAAAAGCAAATAAAGTTTTGCAATCCTTATTTAACAACTATTTCGCCTGTATCATACATAGAAGGTACAAGATCTGTAGCTGGTAGACGTCACACGGTTAAGAAGCTAACTGTGGAGAGAACCATCATACTTATGAGAACCAGTGCTGGAAATTACCGTCAGGAAATCCCTGTGAACGTACGGACTGTATTTTACTCATTTTGTATTTGGATCTTACGTAGTGAAACTGGGTATGCAGATGCGAGGTATGTTGAGTGCGATGATTTGTGAAATACATGTAAATTGAAAACTGTGGGGTTGGGTTCGGTTGTTGGGGGGAAGAGACCGAACAGAGAGGTCATCGGTCTCATCGGATTAGGGAAGCATGGGAGCCGTGCCCTTTCAAAGAAACCATCCTGGCATTTGCCTGGAGCGATTTAGGGAAATCACGGAAAACCTAAATCAGGATGGTTGGACGCGGAATTGAAACATCGTCCTCCCCAATTCGAGCCCAGTGTGCTAACCACTGCGCCACCTCGCTCGGTTTTAAAAGTGTGGTGTGCACTGTTACTGAAGGCGCTAGTGACACTGATTTTACTACAAATACGGAACCTGCACTCACAAACACGACGAGAGTGAACCCCATTCAAATATAAAGGATCAGATATTCTAAATTGGATGCCTAGTAGCTAAAATTACTTTTTCATTGAAACATCATCTCCAATCCTACATTTATCACAAACTGTCTTCACTGCATTGACGCTGCTGCAGGTGAACGCTTGCAAGCCATCACAATGAGGACATATCCAATCTACAGGTCGGGGGTGGATGACCTCTATTGAGGGTTTTGGTGCTGGGCTGGTGGTGGTGAGAAAGGCCTGGAATACACCACACTAGGTGGGGTTGCAGTGGTGTGGTGGGTGGACACCAGGTGGCTATCTGGCGTCCCATCATATAAACAGCAGTGTAATGTGTGTGTTAATGTATGTGTTAATTTCGTGTCAAAGTACAACTGGCTCTGAAGATGCAATTTGGATTTAGGCAATGAAGTGTAATTAGCTCAGCAAAGGTCGTTGTTATGGCAACACAAACTGACATGAACACACACTGTGACAAGCATCTGTGGGCCCATCAAGGACAGTGGCATCTCACAGTGGTGACGTGTCCACACACAAATGACACTGGACAGCAACAGTATTTGCCCTCACAGGCAGTTATCAGCAACAGAGTTTGCTCACACAGGTGATGACAGCTGGCTACAGAGCTAGATGGCCTATGTGAGGAGCATGGACCACTGAGTAGGTACCCAGCAGTGGTCAGAAGCTAGCCAGAAAGTGGCCTGCCAATTGGTAGGCACTAATTTAGCAGCTATCAGACTTAGCACGGAAAGCAGACCAATAGTTAAGACAGTCTTCCAGTAACAGCTTGTTGATCCATTTAAACATGTGGGCTGGTGTTGATCTCACCTTGTAACAGCTCGCTGCTGGCGCTGACTGAATGATGCCTATCTAAAATAGTCGGTAATATGCCGACCTCTTCTGCTATTAATATTTTCTCCATGTCTGGATGCTGCTGCCGATTCCCCAACTGATGTTCGACTGATGAAAAGCCACTCCAGTTGCTTTTTTAGAACTTTATTAAGTTCATCCAACTGGTTTCAGCCTTTATATTGGGCCAGTATCATATGCTCTGAAAGTTATGCTGTAGAGATGCAACATCAAATGATGATAAATACTAACATCAATAAGGAACCCCAAACCTGGGTCTCCTTCCATTAAATGGGACACCAAAACGGTTATTAACAGCCTGCGAACAGTAGTCTGCAGCTGTGGTCTAATCCATTTGTGACTAGTGACGGTTTAACGAAAATGTGCACTTAGAGATTATGTTATTTTACGATGTTTGAATACATGTGCTCGCACTGTGTAACGTCGTCATGAGTGTATTTAACAGTATTGACAACCCGATTGTAGGCGCTACAGTCTGGAACTGTGCGACTGCTACGCTCGCAGGTTCGAATCCTGCCTCGGGCATGGATGTGTGTTATGTCCTTAGGTCAGTTATTTTTAAGTAGTTCTATGTTCTAGGGGACTGATGACCTTAGAAGTTAAGTCCCATAGTGCTCAGAGCCATTTGACCCATTTGAGTATTGACAACCACATACAAATGTGTCAGCTTACATTACGTTGACATGGCTTAAAGCCATGATATGTAAGTAACATGGCTACATAGTTAAAATGTCTTGTATAATCGGTACAACGTCGAGATTCGTAATGAATCTGTAAAGTAATTTTTTAAATATTCTGTATTTTTCAGCAGCACTTGATAATGGCCTAAGGCCGAAATTGAAGTAGTGTAATAAAAACTTATAACAGTCACTGGCGTAAAGATGATGTCCTTCAAAAATATTTGATGACTGTGAATCCCAGCTACAACAAGTTCATACCTTCACTGCAGCTCTCAGAACCCCACTTCCCTGAAAGTAAATAGTGAAAATGTAAATGAAATATGCCCTCAATCATGGAAACCTAATGTGGCTGGCGTCGAAGAAAGAACATTTGATTAAGGCAGAGAGCGATAGAAAAGGAAACAGAAGTCTGACAAAAGTAAGTGGAAGTAAGATGAGCTAAAGGCCCTTGTGGTTCCTATCCAGATATACCCAAGAAAGGAGCCCCCTGGGGAAAAGTAAACTTTGTGTGGACCAAGCTGACCATTCTGGCATGGGTAATCCCACCACCTGCCAGCATAGCTCATTGGATCACTGAGACACACAAACCTCCCACAAACGTTAAGATAATAGATCCTCAGCCTGTGGACGCAATGGCCTAGTTTTTAGTTGATGAATATCTAACAAGTAACATAGCTGCTGCTTAAATTCCAATCTATAACTATTGTCTCAGGTTATTTACAAAATGGCTCAAATGGCTCTGAGCACTATGGGACTCAACTGCTGAGGTCATTAGTCCCCTAGAACTTAGAACTAGTTAAACCTAACTAACCTAAAGACATCAGGTTATTTACCATCACTTACACTACTGTGTGTACATGTTAATGTGGAATGGTGTACATTGCAGTACATAGTGAGAAATGGTCTATAAAAGAATTTACTAGTTTTTCGCTAATGTCAGGCTGAAAGATCCGAAGATACTTATTCCTATCAGCTCGAAGAGTTAAGAAGCCCTTGGCAATCCCTGTAGGGGCATTTGTTGGTGACCTAAATGTGCATGTTGCATACATTCCACATGGTTCATTAAATACTGATCCCCATCTTGTTTCCATGTACTTCACCAATAATGCTCATCTACTCTTTGATCTGACGTCCTACGCCCCCCCCCCAAAAAAAAAACCACCCCATTCCCAGATTACAGTTTATCATGTCAAAATACTTTCCATCAGGAAAGTGGAATGCGCTCTACTACTGTGATATAACTTTCAAAATGGTAAACAGCCGTAATCAGTCGTCATTTCCGTTCTAGTTTTATTAGAGTAGATCTAGAGTTCAGCTAGCTAGTAACTAGCCATTATCATTGCTAAAAATACAAGAAGTACATAGTCAGTACTGTGGTCTGACTTTGAACTTCTCGTATTTTTAACAATGACAATGGCTAGGTACTAGCCGAAATCTGAAGCTGCTCTGATAAAGGTAGAACAGAAGCGACGACTGATTGCTGCTCTTTACCCTTTTAAGAGTTTGACGTGTGCTTTCTTTAATACCCGTTCCTATGGTACAGCAGGCTTTACGATCTGTAGCCCTTACCTTGCAAAAGAGACCATTGGTAATGGAAAACTGCTGTTGTGTTGTGAACAGCTTGACATCTGTATCAGCAGCTTCCTCTGCCTGCCACTCAATAAGGCTACGGCACAGTGATCATATTAACGCCAGTCTTTCTGAGAGGCCCATCTGCTTTACCGTGTTCCTTTTACCCAGTCTGTGAATCACTTCAACGAAAAACCCCCACCATGTATGGCTACCCAATGACTCATTCAAATCCAGGAACCATTATAATGCTGCATTACCCTTCAATAACTTAAATTTCTTGGCATATAGCTAATAATTGAAGTATGTGATGCTGAATAATAGGTTTAATGAGTGGAGCAATTATTCTCAATATTGTTCAAAACTATGATGTGTAGGTCACTCGACGCTTGATGTTCTTTGCTTCTTGACTTACAACACAATCCGTCGCCTGGTTTCTGATATATAGCTAATTGTTTGTGAGTGCATCCTGCAAAAGTGGCTTGACATTCTGCTGTCCATTGGAACTTCATACTATTCTTCAACAAATGTGTAAGTGGTTGGGCAAGACCTGCGAACCCAATCACAAATTTCCTACAATGACTAGCTAATCCTAAAAAGAATTCACTCTTTTCTGCTCTCTGATGCAGGGAAACTTCGCGCGGTGTAATCACATGCCCATAAGTTCAAAAATTGTTCAAATGGCTCTGAGCACTATGCGACTTAACTTCTGAGATCATCAGTCGCCTAGAACTTAGAACTAATTAAACCTAACAAACCTAAGGACAGCACACACATCCATGCCCGAGGCAGGATTCGAACCTGCGACCGTAGCGGTAGCTCGGTTTCATACTGTAGCGCCTAGAACCGCATAGCCACTCCGGCCGGCCTGCCCATAAGTGCTTAAGAGCAGGTGCAGGGAACATAACCTCTTAAAGACTTCTTCTAACTGCTGCAAGTGTTCATCTATGTCTGTTGAAAATACGATATCAGTAAGGAACACACTGCAGTGTGGCAGTTTCAGAACTCTTAACCCTTGCTCGAGCAACCGCTGAAAGGTGACAAGTACTTTTATTCAACTAAATGTCATTCACCGTTACTGGTAGTGACACCAAGGGACTGTAAATGAAGTCTTTGGTTGGCCCTCTAGCAGTATTTGCAATTGATAGTATACACTATCAGGTCTATTGCGAAAAATATTTACACCTTCCCGAGTTATCTAGGGTATCTGTAATTTTCTGTACCAGATATGCATCCATAATGGTTCTGCTATTCCAAAAGGAGGATACGCAACAGAATCTAGACTTTATTGTACCGCTGCCAGCTTGAACCTTCACGGGGAACTGAAATAATAATAAAGAAGAAAAGAGACAGTTTTTCTAAAGGTACTTGATAAGGGTCTACAACCTAAATGGTGCAATCATACAATGAATAAAGGAACATGACAGCTGCAGGAGGCACTCAGTCATTGGCACTTACATACTTTATCTTAAATATACAAGAGTCGCCTGTATCACAACTGTTCAGCAGGTTTTCCGAGAGTCATTAAGGGTGTGACACCTAAAACTTATCTAGTTTTAACTTTTCGAAATGACGGCCACAGAAAGCTTATCGGTTTTAACTTCTCAGAATGATGTGGCACCGAAATTAGGAGACATATTGGTCTACAGTTAAGGCTACGACAGAGCCTTACTCTGTTAGGATGCTGTCAGGGAATTAAACCTGACATCATTGAATTGCTACGTACACTGACGGCGCTAAGATAGACGTAGGTACACCACTGCAGAAACCACAGAAAGCGCTATTAAGCTCCAATGGCTTTGGTCTTGCATACGTGGTAGGTAGATAAAATATCCTCAACCCAGTTTGGCGAACGTTTTTTTCTTATCTGTTCAGTCGTCGTTCTTCTTTATCATCTACTTCAGTGTTTGCTATGATGATGGAATCTACGTGGTTATGTTTCTCGAGCAAACATGCACAAAGTATATGGCAGACGCGTACAATATATTGCTCTACCTCTGGGATAGAGCGTTCACTCGAGTACCTGGGGTAGTGCTTCTTGTTGTTATTAGCGTCTGAATTTTAGCTCAGGTGAAGTACTGCCATAATAAACTGTTCTGCAGAGTTTGTAGAAGAAACGCAGAAAATGTTTAGAATATTGATTTCTTACGGTGGGGCGCCATAGCCACAATAAACAGCAACGAAGGCAACCACATTGGCGCAAATGCAGTTCAGCTAGAATAAATATTTTTCTTTCATTCAATACCAACGCAGTATCCGTGATTAAGAACTGCCCTTTTAACACAACAAAGCAGAAAATATAAAATCAGTTAAGTAGCTGTAGCACAGCGACATAAGTATAGTGAAGGATCATGCAGGGATTATAAATTCTTACATTAGGTGTGAGACCATGATTACATCGTAAGCACACAATTACGTCATAGGCAGTTCATCATAAGTAGTTTGTATACAGGTTATTGTTGTTCCTTTCCCCTGATCTCATATTGGTGGTTCTTGGGCTGTTATTGGTGCAAACGTCTCGTTATAGCCAAACAGATTTAAATTCATAAATGTGGGGGAATTTAATTAAAAAGATAAAAAAATTTGTTGGTTTTATATTATAAATTTATATTATATGGGGATCTCTCACATCGGTAGGATAGATCAATATCAGGCCTGTTTTCGTTATTATTTATTTGTGAACTGGAGTCAGTTGAAGGGTTTCTTCATACAGATTATGGAGTAGATGTAGGTGGGGCATTATTGGGTTGCAGCGACAGTGACGTGGCAGAATAGGAGCATTCGAAACTAAAGAGAAAAACTGAAGTGGAATAGAGTTTTCGATTAACATAAACTGCTAGGAGGTGTGTACAGTGAGGGAGGTGGAGTGAGAATTTAATGAGACGATAAACGGTACACATGGGTAAAGGTGAAGGGACGTGGAACGCAAACCAAAGTGCTTGACGTTCAAGAAATTGGAGGACGTAATATAAGTTTAGTAGACTGGGTACTGAGGCAATTGCGACTCTACACTGGTGACTCAAGTTCATTAGAAAGAGTTCATGAAAGATTTCGATTTTTCTTGTTGGGCATCTGACCAACAGGATTAACAGCGACTGCTCAGATCGCTATGGAACTTTATAGCACTGTGGTGCCAGGCTGTTTTTGGTCCTTGGCATACGTTCTTGCACTGTGATAAATCTGATAAAAATCGATCGACTAAGTTACAGCGTAGTAAGAGTTTAAGACCGGCATTTTTGCGGAAAAGTCTCGTGTTGAGGTCTGACGCAAAGCATTTGTGGTACAGTTTACTTTATCTATAAAAATATTCATATTACTATAGTCGCCTTCGAAGTATATCTCACTTGACTTACTGACGTATACGTTTGTTCTGTAGACTGATCGAAATATTTCTGCTTGTCGTTTGTTGTAAAGCTGCAAAAAAGTTCCACTATATTTGCTACCTGTAAACTGTTCCACACAAAAGATCGATTTTGATGAAACACGTCAGCGAATTGTCGAGCATTATTAAGTCCCGACAAAATATTTCCTTCATAATGTGAGTAGTTTCGTTTCTGTGTTCAGAAGAGCACACTATAACCTCTGTGATGTATCTGTCCAGTGAATGGTTGGTTCAGCCAAGGTACTGAAATTCGTTAACGTGTTTGTCAAAAGACATAGCGCCAGAAACAGTAGTGAAGTTCGAGAATCTGTCATCATAGAAGCTCTTACGTGTTTAAAAACTATATACGTACTGTTTAATGGAGTGTAATGGCTGTAGCAACGATGCATTATGAAAATCAGATTGCTAATAACACGTAGAGAGTATGCTCACCTCTGCATCAGAATCTTTTGGAATGTATGGAGATAGTTTATTGTCGAACATAAATCTTACTGGATTCGTTCTAATATCCATGATCTATATTGAGGAATCTGGCACCATGCTCGGTGAAATGACGCATTACTATTGTTGGTAGGAGGATAACACGTTTTTGGAAATGAAAATGTTGCAGGACATAGGACATTAGTAGAGATTTTAATGTTATTTAATTTTGAACTTAGCACTAAAACCCAAACTCAAAAAAACCACGGTCAGCTTCAATATAGTATGAAGGTGGAGGTAATAGGTAATATTTTGAATGGACTTGGTTTGAACATTCTTCTTTAGCGGATTCACACATACTTACAGACTAAGAATGTAATGTGTGCAGCGCTGTAAATAACAAACACCATAGTGCTGTAAGTAATCATGTATACAGAACAAAGTATCTGCAATTCAAAAAGTACCCATAGACAGAGTGCTAGTTCGTTGGACAATAGGATCTGGGATGTGTCTGTAAGGGAATGTAGTAATCGCACATCACGGGAAATGGAACTGTTTCTCAATGGAGCCTATAACTAAAATTAGAACTGTCGCACAGTAGTTGTTAATCAGGTATAAAGTGCAGCAGACGTTTCTCCGACGGGTTATTGACTGTGTGAACAGTTAAACAACGAATTCCAATGGAGCATTTAATGTTGAAGTTTTACATATTTGTGGGCATCTTATACAGGGTTTTTCGCAGTATATGTTACAAATGTGTAGAGGTTGAGATGGGACTTAGTAGATCAAGTTTTACATGGGAACCCTTGTCCGGAAATTCATACAACGACGCTGCAGAGCGTCGGAGTTATAGGCTCTAGCGCCTGTAAATGTATATATACACAGGAGGATTCCGTGATGGTGATGAAAACTTTCTAGGATGACGAAGAAAGATAAATGTATCAATTTGAGGTAAGGTCCCTGTACTGGAAAGAAACGCGTTGAAAGTTACAAGCGTAAATCGTTCTGATTCCTCTGAAGGTACAGTGCATGAGTTGGTACTATTGCTGCTAAGAGTGTAAGGTAGGCAAGATTCAGAAGTGGTAGTATGAAACAAAACAAGAAAAAGTCCAGTAAACATGGGCCCTAAAATGCATACCTTAAGAGGTATGACCACTTGTTCACATTAGCGAAGATGAATAAGTGCTCAAATCTCCTCAGGTACATATTTTAGAGCCCTTGTTTCCTGGACAGATTTTCCTTTCCTGGACAGATTTTCCTTTCCATACTATCACATCTGAAAGGTTCCTACTCTGAAACCTTACCAAAAACAATACAACTTCATGTAATCCACTGTCAGAGGTATCAGTTATCAGTATGTAACATGAATTGTGAAACACCCTGTAGGATATTAGGTCAGTTAGCAGTACAGTCCCATCTATATGATTTGACAAGCACGTCTGATTTGGCACTTTCATGTTTGAATAAGAACAACAAAGTGTAATGGTTAATTAAATGCCAAGGTAATGATAAGTTGTTATTTACGACCTCCAATGAAAGCAGAAACAGCTGTTTTTATTACTTCAAGAATGTAACTTACTCGTAGATATAAAATCGATCTATAGACGTCTTCATAAATATTTATATCGCACAGTTGCATTTTCTATATTTCTACCACAGAAATCTAATCATACTCATTCACATTATACAATTAGAAAATAGATAGCTGACTATAGCATCTCGATACTTCTCTTATGGCTGATAGAGTTGGAAGGCTTTCCAAAGTAGCTGCCACAAGCAAATCAATTTATTCTTATATGTCTGATCTGAGCTAGAAGTTGTATGAAATACGTGACACTTAAGTCATGTAAGAAACATACGGCAAATTACATCAAAGTAATTATTTATGAAAATGGTTTATGAAAGATGTGTACCACATCACTTAATTGCTGAACAACTTATCAAGCTGATTTTTTTAATGCTATTGTTATGGTGGTTGAGAGGTAACACGTCATGTGAAAAATGACATCAAAGAACTGAGTGGTATACGATGGTCAGGGAAAAGAAAGGGAGTGCGAGCAACGGCTTTTTGATCAAGAAAGCTTTTGACCGTTGATTTCTGTTGTGTACCGTGATAGGTACAAAATAATATCTAGTGAATACCACATCTGTGTTTTGTTCCAACTGCGTATACAGCAACAGTCTGTAGGAGTAACTGCGTGAAACAAGTATGTGGCAAAGTGGCGGATTGCTTTACAAAGACATATTTCTATATAACAATGGAAAGTACTTTGACACTGTGAAGGCTGACGGATTTGAAAGACAACTTGTTGAATCTTATGTTGTCTTCACGATATTGGGTGCCTTCTGACGTCCACCTACACTCGAATCTTTAGATTTTTTCTAGTCCAGTGCTGAGTGTAAGGTAGCAAGGCAGGTGTAGATAACAGACTTTCCGAATCACAATTCAGCGTTGGAATCTCGTCTTGGGACAAATATATGAAAAGAAGATGGCAAAAGAAATTTAACCTAAAAAAATGTTTCCCACTTCCAATTAAAAGCATTTACTCTTTTCTGATGTGAGTAATGCTGTTTCATACAATAAGTCAGACTTAATTATTTTTGTCTGATGTAGGTGAGAGGAAAATTTTTCGCAGGTGGAACTCCATTGTTCATACATACGAGAACTATATCATCAAGAGTGATGTAAATAACTTTGTGTTTCCTGATGACAATCGGCTGATTGACACAGATAATTAATACAGGGTTATTTTATTAGCTGCTCTCTATTAGTCGTTCATTAGAGGATAGCTGAAGTCATTCCTATGTATTTTTCTGGCTGCCAGTAACTTTCGTACCAATTCACTAATTAAGGTACAACGTTAGATGCAAGGAAAAAAACATACCGCGTGTGCCTTGTGGTCCTCGACCTGGACTGCGGCCGCAGATACGGCGCTAGCAGCGACAGACACCTGCGAACCCGCGCCAGACGTGGCCATGCTGTGCAGGCGGAGGCGGCGCTGGCGCACAGTCCATAGCGGGCGCTGGCCCTCGTGCTGCGCGCGTCGCGGCGCCCCCTGCGCTACTGGAGCGCCTAGAGTAGCGTCACGACGCCGGCCGCCGGCCGCTAGCCGCGCGCCACTGCGCCTGCCCCTAGCACGACGCAGCACGCAACCCGCGGCACGCACGCTCACCAGGTAGCACACACAGCAAGGGGCCTCGTGTCGGCAGATTTGCAGACGGAACGTTCGCGGCGTTTTGTTCCCTAATGGCATACTTAGCGTCACAGTTACAGTAACGAAGATATAATCATTCTGCACCATACATACGTATATCGCCCATTCAAATCTGTACATAAAAGCAGCTTTAGCAATTGTTGAGCCTATGTTTTTGGATCATTCTTCTGATTTATCTACATCTACATCTACATGGGTACTCTACCATTCAGAGCGTGGGGGAAAAACGAACGCTTAAATCCTTTTGTGCCAGCTCTGATGTTTCCTATTTTACTGCGATGACCATTTCTTCCTATGTATGCGGGCACTAATGAAATATTTTCGCATTCGGGGAAAGTCGATGGTTGAAATTTTGTTAAAAGATCATATCGCAACGAAAAACACTTTTATTCAATGATTTTTACCACAATTCGCTAATCATATCCGTGATACCCTCTACTAGGGGAGATAATACAGAAAGAGCCGCCCTTCTTTGATCTTTTTAGATGTCCTCTATCTATTCTAGCATAGCTCTCAGCAATACTCAGGAAGAGAACGGAAAAGCGAAGTGCAGGCACTCTCTTTAGCAGACCTGTTGCATCTCCTAATAATTATTGCATTAAAACACGGTCTTTGATTCGTTTTCCCCACAAAATTATGCATATAACAGTTCCAGTTTAATATTCCTAAACTTAAAACCTTTTTATTTAGTGAAATTAACAGCCTGTAGATTAGTGTGATTTATCGTGCCGCACAAATTCAGCAGATCCCTTCTGTTACTCTCATGCATGATCTCACGCTTTTCATCATTTAGAACCAATTGCTACTTTTCGCACCACAAAGATGTTGTTGTTGTTGTGGTCTTCAGTCCTGAGACTGGTTTGATGCAGCTCTCCATGCTACTCTACCCTGTGCATTCTTCTTCATCTCCCAGTAACAACTGCAACCTACATCCTTCTGAATCTGCTTAGTGTATTCATCTCTTGGTCTCCCTCTATGATTTTTACCCTCCACGCTTCCCTCCAATACTAAATTCATGATCCCTTGATGCCTCAGAACATGTCCCACCAACTGATCCCTTCTTCTAGTCAAGTTGTGCCACAAATTTCTCTTCTCCCCAATCCTATTCAATACCTCCTCATTAGTTATATGATCTACCCATCTAATCTTCAGCATTCTTCTGTAGCACCACATTTCAAAAGCTTCTATTCTCTTCTTGTCCAAACTATTTAACGTGCATGTTTCACTTCCATACATGGCTACACTCCATACAAATACTTTCAGAAACGACTTCCTGACACTTAAATCTATACTCAATGTTAACAAATTTCTCTTCTTCAGAAACGCTTTCCTTGCCATTGCCAGTCTACATTTTATGTCCTCTCTACTTCGGCCATCATCAGTTATTTTGCTCCCCAAATAGCAAAACTCTTTTACTACTTTAAGTGTCTCATTTATAGATTAGGAAATCTAATTCCCTACAAATGCTAGAAACGTATTTTTGCCTTTCCTTAATCTAGCTTCTAAGATAAGTCGTAGGGTCAGTATTGCCTCACGTGTTCCAATATTTCTACGGAATCCAAACTGATCTTCCCCGAGGTCAGTTTCTACTAGTTTTTCCATTCGTCTGTAAAGATTTCGGGTTAGTATTTTGCAGGTGTGACTTATTAAAGTGATAGTTCGGTAATTTTCACATCTGTCAACACCAGCTTTCTTTGGGATTGGAATTATTATATTCTTCTTGAAGTCTGAGGATATTTCGCCTGTCTCATATATCTTGCTCACCAGATGGTAGAGTTTTGTCAGGACTGGCTCTCCCAAGGCTGTCAGTAGTTCTAATGGAATGTTGTCTACTCCAGGGGCCTTGTTTCGACTCAGGTCTTTCAGTGCTCTGTCAAACTCTTCACGCAGTATCATATCTCCCATTTCATCTACATCCTCTTCCATTTCCATAATATTGTCCTCAAGTACATCGCTCTTGTATAGACCCTCTATATACTCCTTCCACCTTCCTGCTTTCCCTTTTTTGCTTAGAACTAGGTTGATGTTCATACAAATGGTTCTCTTTTCTCCAAAGGTCTCTTTAATTTTCCTGTAGGCAGTATCTATCTTACCCCTGGTGAGATAAACCTCTACATCTTTACATTTGTCCTCTAGTCATCCCTGCTTAGCCATTTTGCACTTCCTGTCGATCTCATTTTTGAGACATTTGTATTCCTTTTGGCCTTCTTCATCTACTGCATTTTTATATTTTCTCCTTTCATCAATTAAGTTCAATATTTCTTCTGTAACCCAAGGATTTCTAGCAGCCCTCATCTTTTTCCCTACTTTATCCTCTGCTACCTTCACTACTTTATCCCTCAAAGCTACCCATTCTTCTTCTACTGTATTTCTTTCCCCCATTCCTGTCACTTGTTCCCTTATGCTCTCCCTGAAACTCTGTACAACCTCTGGTTCTTTCAGTTTATTAAGGTCCCATCTCCTTAAATTCCCACCTTTTTGCAGTTTCTTCAGTTTCAATCTACAGTTCATAACCAATAAATTGTGGTCAGAGTCCACATCTGCCCCTGGAAATGTCTTACAATTTAAAACCTAGTTCGTAAATCTCTGTCTTACTATTATATAATCTACCTGAAACCTGTCAGTATCTCCAGGCTTCTTCCATGTATACAACCTTATTTTATGATTCTTGAACCAAGTGTTAGCTATGATTAAGTTATGCTCTGTGCAAAATTCTACCAGGCTGCTTCCTCTCTCATTTCTTCCCCACAATCCATATTCACCTACTACGTTTCCTTCTCTCCCTTTTCCTACTACCGAATTCCAGTCACCCATGACTATTAAATTTTCGTCTCCCTTCACTATCTGAATAATTTCTTGTATTTCATCATACATTTCTTCAATTTCTTCGTCATCTGCAGAGCTAGTTGGCATATAAACTTGTACTACTATCGTAGGAGTGGGCTTCGTGTCTATCTTGGCCACAATAATGCGTTCACTATGCTGTTTGTAGTAGCTTACCCGCAGTCCTATTTTTTTATTCATTATTAAACCTACTCCTGCATTACCCCTATTTGATTTTGTATTTATAACCCTGTATTCGCCTGACCAAAAGTCATGCTCCTCCTGCCACCGAACTTCACTAATTCCCACTTTATCTAACTTTAACTTATCAATTCCCCTTTTTAAATTTTCCAACCTACCTGCCCGATTAAGGGATCTGACATTCCACGCTCCAATCCGTAGAACGCCAGTTTTCTTTCTCCTGATAACGACGTCCTCCTGAGTTGTCCCCGGCCAGAGATCAGAATGGTGGACCATTTTACCTCCGGAATATTTTACTCAAGAGGACGCCATCATCATTTAATCATACAGTAAAGCTGCATTTCCTCGGGAAAAATTACGGCTGTAGTTTCCCCTTGCTTTCAGCCGTTCGCAGTACCAGCACAGCAAGACCGTTTTGGTTAGTGTTACAAGGCCAGATCAGTCAATCATCCAGACTGTTGCCCCTGCAACTACTGAAAAGGCTGCTGCTGCTCCTCAGGAACCACACGTTTGTCTGGCCTCTCAACAGATACCCCTCCATTGTGGTTGCACCTACGGTACGGCTATATGTATCACTGAGGCACGCAAGCCTCCCCACCAACGGCAAGGTCCATGGTTCATGGGGGGAAGACCGCAAAGATATCTTACCTAAATCGTTTTAGAATTGGTTTTCCTCTTCTTATGACTTTCTAAGACCCAAAATGCTATCATCATCTGCAAACAATCTAACAGAGCTGCTCGGATTGTCTCCAAAATAGTTTGTATAGATTGGGAACAGAAAGGGCCTATAACTCAGCCTTGGGGAACACAGGATATCACTTTTCTGTCCTACTAAACGAATTTCCGTCAAGAACTACGATCTGTGTTCTTTCGGACAGGAAATCACGAATCCAGTCTCACAGCTGAGACGACACTTGACAGCCATACAATTCCATTAGTTGCCGCTTGTGAGGAAGGCCGGAAGTTTGAGCTCCTCTGTCGAAAGCACTCATTACAACGTGTGAATAAAGCTGTGATTGTGTTCCACAAAAAGGATATTTTATAAATCCTTAATGATTACGCGTTAACACGTCATATTTATAGGGATAATTCATAGTGTTGGAACACAGTATACGCTCCAAAATACTACTGCAAATCTACGACTATGATATGTGTCCATAGTTCATTGGATTACTCGCATTTCCTTTCTTAAGTATTGGTGTAACGTGTGCAACTTACCACTCTTTAAGCATGTATCTTTAGACCAGCGAGCGTTTGTACTCGTATATGATTGCTAAGTATGGAGCTACTGAATCAGCATACTTTGAAAGGAACGTAACTGGTATGCATTCGGTATCAGATGGCACATCTTTATTATGGGATTTCAGCTGCTTCCCTTTATTGAGGATCTATACTACTCATGTTGGCAGCTGTTCTTGGTTGGACTCCTGGCACTTTTATTTCGTCTTTGGGGAAGGAATTTCAGAAGAACGGGTTTAGGAACTCTGCTTTATTGCCTCTGTCATCGGTAACACTACATTGCTCTGGCATAGTGGAAGCATTGGTTGTGTCTTGGCGCTGGTGTGATACACATACAACCAGAATCTCTTTGATTTTTCGACCAGATTTCGAGACAGAGTTTCGTTGCTGAAACTATTAAAAGCTTATCGCATTAAAGTCTTCCGTGAAATTCGAGCCACAGTAAACATTAGAGATCTTCGTTCTTTCAGGTTTGACATGCTTTTTTCGTTGCTTCTGCAACGTCGTTCTGACCTGTGTTATGTACCACGGCAGAACAGTTGCATTTATTAATTTATTTGCTACGTATCTGTCAACTTCCGTTGATAATACGTCTTTGAATCTAGGGTATATCACGTCCACGCCTACATAGTTAGTTTGGAAGGAGTAGAAACTGTTAGGAGGACACCAAGCGAATTTTCATCTGATTTTTTGCTTTTTTTAAGACCCTGTCACGACTTCCTTACCCATATCAAACTGTTACTCCAAGCTGCACTTGCGTCCAACGTCTGCGATAATTTGTTAGCCATACACCAACGTATGTCCTTCCCAACAGTTTTTACCGTCTACAGCACCCTTTAATAATATGGAATTTTAGCCCCAATGCCTCAACACGTGTGACTTTATCCTGTCAGTTCTGTCTTCCACGTGTTTTGGTCTAGATGGTTAAGTCCCATAGTGCTCAGAGCCATTTGACCCAAGAGTGTCTAGATGGTTCTCTCATCTGTTCATTTCTTATTTCCATCCCATTTCTCAACGTCTTTTTCACAGCATATCTTAAACACATTGATGCACTGCTGAGCTCCAAAAGTACATTCTCATTTCTCCCTAAAATTAGAGACGTTATCTGATACTAGTAGACTACTTCTGACCAGGAACACCCTCTTTACCTGTACTGGTCTGTTCCTTATGTTCTCGTTGTTTCGTCTGATATGTGAGTTTTTGCTTCAAAGATAGTGGAATTTCTTCGTCTAATTCTTGGTCCTTAACTTTGATATCAGATTTTATCAGTAATCTCATTTCTGCTACGTCTCATGACTTTTGCCTTCCATCAGCTTACCCTCAGTGCATACAGTGGCTACACTTGGTAGTTATTTAATTCTCGATATTATTTACACCTAGACGACACATTTAGTTTACGTATTCCTGGAAACCTCCTATGTACATCATTCCACAAAACACGTTATAAAATATACTTAAGCTATTATTCAGTCAATTTCTTTGGGTCATCAGCTTTCTGACTGGTTGACTGCAACCCGCCGCGATTTTCTCTCCTGTGTTCATCTCATCATCTCAGAGAAGTCCTTGCATCTCCATTACTTTTTCGATCTATTATATTCTTCCTCCTACAGTGCAGTATCATGGCATCTATTCCCTGGTATCTTAACATATGTCGTATCATCCTATCCCATCCTCTGCGATAATTTTTCCTCGTGTAAGGTTTTTTAAGCTTGTTCACGAAATTTTCCGAATATTTTGTTCCACCAGAGGTTTGTTATAGATTAAAATTTGTTTTTCGTCCTCAATTATTCGTGTTTCCCCAAAAATAATACCTTCATAACAACGCAAAATCGTTGTAGAGCCTCATTTCTGTGACAACTGTGGAGTACAGAATAGAAACAGCAAATAAAAATTTGAAGAATGCATCCGGAACGCTTCACTACGATTGAATTTTTGATTAATCATTACTACAGGTTATACATAATAATGTAATTCAATAGACTAATTTCACAAGAAACAAAAGGATTATAAATCGACTACAATATCATTATAATGTCCTCATGAATTCTAGAACTATCTTCCTTAATTATGAACAGTAATCATCACACATTCAATTATGTAATAACGAAAATGGTCAACAACAGATCTTCAAATCCTCGTCCTTCCTGGACACACTAGGATACGGCCAGCAACATCATTAGTTGGAGATATTTCCTGCCTGTTGTCAAAAAAAGATGCTTTACACTCCCATTTTGGTATCGGCGAACATCAAGAAGTAGAGATAACCCTATTGTGACTATAGAGAGAAACCAGAGTGTCATCTGTTACAGTTTTCTTAGCATCCAGGCACGATGGAGGGATGGTTCCTAAAATCAGTCCTCTAGGACGAACGTAATAAAAGGACTAATGTGGTGTGACTCTTTGTCACTTGTCTCACGCAGTACAATTCTCTCATTTGGCTCATTTTCTCATTACTCTCTTGTGGTTCTGATAACATGCATTCTGTGGACCGGACATGATTTCCTGTTAGAAGTACGTAGAATACCAAGCTTAGGTGCGGTGAAATAGCAGGAGTAGCTAGAAGGTATTTGGGTATTGTATGCCAATGGTTCCCTATTTATTTCACATGTGCTCCTCTGGGGGCTGTTCAAAGACAGGAGGGCGTGCCTTAGACACCATATTTGCCTTACCATCGCAGTCGTTACCAGGTAATACTGCACACAGTTTCTAGCTTACTTTTCACTTATGTCTGCGGGACCTTTAGTCAAGCAGCCTTCCTTCCCCCCTGTGGTTAGTGGTTTTTGTTTCTTTTTTTTCGGCACTTGTCTCAACTGTTCAATGTAGGTACCAATTCTATGAAACTTAACACCTTTCTGTATTGAATGTTCGTAACTCCTAAATTCCGTGTGAACTTTTTGACACAGGCAGCAACTGAACCATTGTAACCTAGGTAGAAGTATAGCAAAGCTGTTGGTATGTAATTGTCGAGGTGTTGCGTCCTCCTTCGTTTTTACTGTATAAATGAATATTGTAAGTTTCACGAAGGTCAATAGGCCACCGATATGCAATCGCCAACATATATAACACAAAACACAGAATGGTACTACGATGAGGTAGCCGTCGCTGCGGGAACGTCTCGGCCTGGCATCGTTATGACGCTCTTGATTAATACAGAGGACTCACACGCGAGTTGCATATCGGCAAACTCTTCATCAGCAAACCCACTCTTTAACGCTATGAACGTACAACTAACACTGCCGTGAGAACAAATCAGAGACCAAACCTAATGTAAGTTTGAAGGTTAACAATTAATTGCTGGTCACTGGAACGCCGTCCTCACGAATATATACTACTAGAGAAAGGCCTGGGATATTGCTGTTATGAAAAGTTTTCCGAGTACGTCACGGCAAATAAAAATACTGATTATTATAAAATTTTGCAAGTGGAGAGAAAAATCTCCAAAGACGGTAAACCTGAGCAAAAATATACATAAAAGAAATCAATAATTACTGTCAAAAGATGTAAATTACCTATTCACGTAAGTATCGGGTTACCGCCTATTACTATCAAGCCAATGAAGCTACTGCTGTCTTCGTTGAAAGGAAATTGACCGGTAAAGGTATTATGATTCTTAAGTAAGAAAAAAATATATATTGTAAGGAATGAAAAGAAATGAACGGCGATCCAAGGGTGGTTCTGGTTACCGATATTGAGTGGATAACGAGAGAAAACGTAATGTATTGTGTCTCCCTAACCTCGCACAATTCGTCACCAATCCTTTCTGTATGGCCTCTGAAAAGATAGATACAAATATTCAAATGAAGTTATGATTATTATCTTGGGGTATGAGCAGGTCTCTTACTATAATTAAATTTCACTTACAGATTTCAAAAAAAAGTATTTCATGTTTTATCCAAATACACTCCTGGAAATGGAAAAAAGAACACATTGACACCGGTGTGTCAGACCCACCATACTTGCTCCGGACACTGCGAGAGGGCTGTACAAGCAATGATCACACGCACGGCACAGCGGACACACCAGGAACCGCGGTGTTGGCCGTCGAATGGCGCTAGCTGCGCAGCATTTGTGCACCGCCGCCGTCAGTGTCAGCCAGTTTGCCGTGGCATACGGAGCTCCATCGCAGTCTTTAACACTGGTAGCATGCCGCGACAGCGTGGACGTGAACCGTATGTGCAGTTGACGGACTTTGAGCGAGGGCGTATAGTGGGCATGCGGGAGGCCGGGTGGACGTACCGCCGAATTGCTCAACACGTGGGGCGTGAGGTCTCCACAGTACATCGATGTTGTCGCCAGTGGTCGGCGGAAGGTGCACGTGCCCGTCGACCTGGGACCGGACCGCAGCGACGCACGGATGCACGCCAAGACCGTAGGATCCTACGCAGTGCCGTAGGGGACCGCACCGCCACTTCCCAGCAAATTAGGGACACTGTTGCTCCTGGGGTATCGGCGAGGACCATTTGCAACCGTCTCCATGAAGCTGGGCTACGGTCCCGCTCACCGTTAAGCCGTCTTCCGCTCACGCCCCAACATCGTGCAGCCCGCCTCCAGTGGTGTCGCGACAGGCGTGAATGGAGGGACGAATGGAGACGTGTCGTCTTCAGCGATGAGAGTCGCTTCTGCCTTGGTGCCAATGATGGTCGTATGCGTGTTTGGCGCCGTGCAGGTGAGCGCCACAATCAGGACTGCATACGACCGAGGCACACAGGGCCAACACCCGGCATCATGGTGTGGGGAGCGATCTCCTACACTGGCCGTACACCACTGGTGATCGTCGAGGGGACACTGAATAGTGCACGGTACATCCAAACCGTCATCGAACCCATCGTTCTACCATTCCTAGACCAGCAAGGGAACTTGCTGTTCCAACAGGACAATGCACGTCCGCATGTATCCCGTGCCACCCAACGTGCTCTAGAAGGTGTAAGTCAACTACCCTGGCCAGCAAGATCTCCGGATCTGTCCCCCATTGAGCATGTTTGGGACTGGATGAAGCGTCGTCTCACGCGGTCTGCACGTCCAGCACGAACGCTGGTCCAACTGAGGCGCCAGGTGGAAATGCATGGCAAGCCGTTCCACAGGACTACATCCAGCATCTCTACGATCGTCTCCATGGGAGAATAGCAGCCTGCATTGCTGCGAAAGGTGGATATACACTGTACTAGTGCCGACATTGTGCATGCTCTGTTGCCTGTGTCTATGTGCCTGTGGTTCTGTCAGTGTGATCATGTGATGTATCTGACCCCAGGAATGTGTCAATAAAGTTTCCCCTTCCTGGGACAATGAATTCACAGTGTTCTTATTTCAATTTCCAGGAGTGTATATGGTGCGTAGAAACATGAAACACTGCAATAGCCAGAAAAAAGAAAGATGTCCCTACTGATTGCCTCGAAAAAATGAAATAGCGTATCATTTGTTTTGATACAAAAGATGCACAGAATTTCCGTTTGTCCTCTCTTTGAATAAACGTTTTTATTATGATTTTAACTACAAGATG
This sequence comes from Schistocerca nitens, assembly GCF_023898315.1. Taxonomy (NCBI): domain Eukaryota; kingdom Metazoa; phylum Arthropoda; class Insecta; order Orthoptera; family Acrididae; genus Schistocerca; species Schistocerca nitens. The sequence continues at coordinate 362,015,937 of NC_064619.1, forward strand.
TACGTAGAGCGTAAAGATAGGTGCAAACATCGAATTTTTTCAAAGTTCTTGCATCCACCTTGACGGTCTCAGGCTCGTTTTGAGTTTCGTATGGCTTCCTGTCGTATATACAGTTTGTTTCCATTATTAACCGAATATGAAAGCCTTTACTTTCTTGGAAACTTGCGTGGTAGTTGTACCACGGCGTACCCTGCATTTCTCGTAACCTACCATTAAACAAAATTTACTTTTTGTACAGAAATTAATCAGATTATCATGAAAAGCAAGTGTAGTAGGATCACGGCGGAGGTACTTGATTCAAATTATCAAAGTACGGAAAAGTAGCACAAAAATGGAGAGAGAGGCAGAAAGATGTGAAGAAATTACCTCTGTTGCTAATCATACTGCTCTCAACCAGATAGCAAGAACGCTGCCAAACAGGAAGATCAAATTTGTCCATTTGGAATGTTCCACAGAACATCCATTAAATCAAATGAATTTAGACCCCAAGTAGCGTTCACTTCATGTAATTTCATGCACACTTGGGATCAGAGGTTTTGATAACCTGCTGCACCCAGCCTGCGATATATCTTCGCTGAGAAACAGTAAAACATCAAGTCATGGACTGATAGTATGAACAAATAACTTGCTACCAAATTTCGGCTAGAATAACTGACCCCAGCACTGAGTAATTAGGCAGTCTGTCGCTGTTCCCGATCTGTAAAACGGTCTACATAATTCGTCAGCACGTCCAGCTCGGCAGGCCGTGATTTTAGTACGTGTCTGTAAAGAAATAATGTAACGTTATCTGTCAACCATTGAGGCATACAAGAAAGCCAATCGGTAAGTCTTTGCTCTGTCTATAGATTAATAATTTGTTAATTTTCTTGCATTTGTTCTTTGTGGGGAGTGCTTTACGTTAATTTAGGATGTTATTTTCTTCCGTTTTTTGGGAGGTATTTCTTTTCTGCGATTTCTTCTGTCTTTTGAGGTCACGCGTTAAGTTCTTTCTGAACTATAGTTTTGGCATTGTAGTACGTTTGTGTGTGGTCTTTATAAAATGATCTCATAACTACGATTTTATTTTCAGTCATGACTGTAACTACGAGGCCGCAAGTTAGGCAGGGATTCTTATCAGAGGACAGCAGTGGTGATAGAAAGTTTCACTAGCTGAAGATGAGAGAGTAAGGTTATTTCGTTCAAAACTTAACAATGAAAACGCACAGCATCGGAACGAGAAAAGACCAAATCCATGCAAGAAATAGGAGAGAATGTGGAAGGGACATGGTAATGGCAAGAACAGATCACGGACAATCTGACTACGCTGAACGAGAAGCAAGGCAGTTACGGCAGTAGAATAGAAATGGGATCAATCAGAGGAAGAAATAATAGGTGGGGCAAAATCGTGTACACGAAGAAACGTACTAAAAATTGCAGGTACGCGCAGTGAATATAGGAGTCATCGTAGCAAAAAATAAGGACGAATTGTTGAAGAAGATCAGGACCACATTGCCAGAGAATGATCTGCAGCAGACTAAGGAAAAAGTGGATCGCATGAACCTCACTAATATTATAGGGTAAATTCTGTTCAGTAATGGTGGAAGTTCAGGTCGCACACAACTCTTTGTCGTAGCAGAGTCGGGAGTGATATCACTTCTGATGTTTCAGGGATCTACAATTTGAAGTTATTTGTCGTCATGAAGAACGATACTCGACTTGCGTGGGAAGGACGTAATTGCAAGCAAAATGAATCTAGTAACGGTCGTTCCGAGGAACATGGAGAGCATAACTCTCAGAATGCAGTCATATTGGTACCAGGGTAGACAACAAAGGATTTTATGAGACCAAGGTTACTTGCAAGCATATCCTGTCACTCAACGCTTCATGTGTTTTGTGCGAGATTGTAGCAATCTGAATTCTCCATACCACCTATGTAGCCAGTTGAAAATAAAGACGAATTTATAAGTGACTATCACACATTATAATGTGTTTAGTGGCTTGGGAATATCACTCATACCATAAAAACATTGTTAGGCTGTGACGAACCACATAAGATTAAGGCTTCCTTTTGTCAAAATACTCTTAAAACGTCCCTAAAAAACTCCTGAAATAGTATTTTGAATACATGGATATTGTTTGGATGTGAATTTCTTGAAGAAAGTCATTTACTGCATAGACTGCTTTTGTTTTTGAAATAACGATTTTATTTCATTATTTATCTGTTAGACAATTTCGCCCATATGGGCACTTTTAAGCTACCTCTGTTTTTTGCACCACGGCAAATACTGTAATCGTAATGAATCTTGGATTGCACGCTTCTGTCCGGAGGAAGAAACATCTGATTGTGTTCTTAATAATACTCCATTAGAAGCATAAAAAGCATACGACGCTTATACTGTTTCTGTCACTGTGTCGGCGTTGAATACTTTAAAATACGTACCTTAGTGGTGTCCGCTGGCATTCTGACAGAAATACCTTAACGGTGTACGCTGTCATAGTGAGAGAAACAGCATCAGGGCAGTATTTTTTATTTTATTTATTTATTTTTTCTTTTGTTTTATTTTTACGTGTTATCCTAACGTACACAACGTGTGGAATACATTGACGCCACATGATTACAGTTTTTAACTGCGATGCAAACAACAAGGGTAGGGTGAAAATGCGCAAAGGGACGATTTTGGATAACAGTTAAACCACGAAACAAACTGATTATTTCAAAAATAAAATCATCCTAGGCAACAATAAGTCTTTCCTCAGCTACTTCCGAAATTTTGATAGGGGAGTTCGGGTTAACTTTCTATATTGAAAGATGGGGCAGAAATGCGTCCCGCTCTACACTATGAGAATGTGCTTTGACGACAGAGTAGTCGTTTTGGTAAGTGTTAATGTCAGCCGCATCTCGGCAGAAATTGGTGATTCATTCAAAATACAAAAGACAGCATTACATATAGTAAGCCAATAAGAATACAGAAGAGATCGAATTAGATGGGTCAGTATGGAACAAAAGTCCTAAAAAAACTGTAACGACAATATTGGGATAATCGTGTTGTTTATCATAATCATATTTTTGGCGAAATAGTGATTTAACTAACACACACATAAAGAAATAGCTTACATCACCCCGATATATCGTGCAGATGTGTCTGTTTCTGTAGCGATCGGAAGGTCAGCTGCTGACGTTGTTTGTAAACACAGTTACTATGAGTGTTACCTGCGGGTGAATGTCCCACACGAATTGAACTCAGCATTTCAATTTAAAGCAAAGCATTAGTAAGGACCCATTAGAAACGCCTATAAGAAAGATGAGTAAACATATGCCATGCCACGAGGGACAATGGCGACCAATCATCGGGTCCGCATCATCACTTTACGTGGAGCAGTCTTGTCAACAAGGGAAGCAACGAAACATGTGCGCTGGAGTCAAACTGATGTGGTGCGGACATTGAATCTGTTACACCGTCCAAGCCGACCCCGTTCGACAGCTATACGGGATGATCAACATCTACTTTTGATTCAATGGAATTGTCAGCTAAGTGCTCCAGTACTGACTTCGTTCAAGTAGAGCAAAAGACGTCGTGTAAAGGACGTCAGGTATCGCATCATATTGAATACCTGATGCGAATCTCTACTCTCGACCACCACGACGGGCACCACGTCGCACACAACGCCACTGACCCAGTTAAACATGGACGAGAAATCACGCAGCGTAGTCGCCACTGAATTGGCGTCACGAGCTGATTACGGAACAAAATCGGTTCTGTTTGTACCATACGAACTGCAGACAATGTGTTTTCAGACAAGCCGGTGATATCGAACGCTTCGCAGACTGTGTTCCACGTGTACAACAGGGTGGATGTGGGGGAGTGATGTTCTGTGCTGGCATTACGGAGACCACCGGACATCTCTCGTGGTTGTTGAGGACACTCTCATTGCTCTATGGTACAGGGACGAGATTCTGCAATTGGTAGTGGGACCATCTCATCAACATCTTGGTGAGAATTTCATCTTGGTGTATAATACGTGCCGTTCTCATGGTAATGTTCTCCTGAACATGTTCCTTCAGTATGCTAGGATCATGGAGTGGCCTGTTTGTTCTCGGACATGAACACAATCGAGAATGTGTGAGATCGACTGAAGTGAGCTGTTTTTGGCTGCGAAAGGGACTACGCACCATGCGTGACTTACACGTTGAAGAGTGTGACAATTTGGACCAGGGCTGGCTTGATTTCATCGATGGTATGGCACGACGGATCAAGCCTCCATCCGAGGAACGAGACGTTAAACCACGTATTGACGCTGCTGAGGAGCGCTGTGAAAATCCCGTCATGGAAAATAGTTATTTTGTTACAAAAAGGCTTATTTGATTTGATGATCTGGGCACATTGCAACTGAATACAAACGCATGCATCAGACATAGCCTTTTTTTCCCATGACATGAGTTTCGAAATAAAGGGGTGGTGCATAACTTTTGTAGATGTTTGTAGTTACATCTTGTGATATAATAATTGGACCTGCTATGGCTAATGTGTCTTCTTTCACGTTTTTCTTCTTCGACACTTTTCGCTGGACACGAATTTTTTGGCCAACAATGTGTGTAATTTCTATCCAGTATCTGAGAAGTAGCTGGACCCGGCCTTAGTACATTCAGGTGAGTAATGATATTAATTAAAGGCAAGAAAAAACTAACACTGTATCACAAAACATCCATCTCCTACTGCAGCAAAACCCCGATTCCCCAACAGCAACTTCTGTTCGACATTGATCTTATTGTTACACAGAACCGACTGAGAGACTTCTGCAGCATGGTTTTTACAACAAAATTTAACATAGGAACAAAAGAAATAAACTACATCTTAAGCAGATAGGTTATCTGTTAGCACGTAATCACATTTATTATATTTCAATCCTTTACTTTTAAATTAATTTTAATTAAAGTGTACGAAGAGCACTGATAAAGTTTTAATAGCCTCGTCCAAAAAGAAAATAAAGTTAGCTAATCAAGTTTTTATTTGTTAGGAGGCACATTCCTACAGGTCTGGTCCACACTGAAATCCCCGTGGCAGAATAAGGCAACACGCCGCTACGCTAGCCGTGACATTTCTACATATATGTGACCACTTCGCAGTTCACAGTTAAGCGTTTGGCACAGGTTTCATCGGATCGCTTTCGGGCTGTACAGTACCACTATCGAACAGCACACTGGAAAACCGAAGACTTAAATGTTTCCGAGAGAGCTGGTGACTGAAATTTCGTGAAAAGATCTTTAGCTTTTATCCGTCGAGCTGCGTGCTGTGATGTTGTGATGCGAGGTTTTTCTAAGGCACCAGAACTGTAAATACGTGCCAGAAAAAAAAAAATCTTAAATTGGTAACCTTGTTTCTTCGAGGTGATAATTAAACTTTATGAGTACCCCTCGTCGTTTTTTAACCCTTCAATATACGGAATGCGACCGTAAACAGCAATGAATGTCTGCCTATAGTATGCCGTGCCTTTGGGCTATGAAATGCCCAGCAACGAACATGAGTCTAGCTTTCATTTCGGCGTGAGACGTGTGTTTATAGGGGTGAGGAGACTGACGGAGTTGTGGCCAGCAGTCCGTGTTAGGCGGGTCTTGACGCCTCGGTAACTAGGGCGCTGTCACCCAACTCCCCCACCGCCGGCGCTGCTGTCCAGACACCACAACGCTAAGTAACTCCGCGTGCTCAGCTCCGCTCAGTTCCCATTTAACGCAATTAATCAGTAAAGTTTCTAGTAGCCCTCACCGACGAGTCCAAGTTGGCGCTTCTGTTAGGCATTCTCCTCAGTTCGCACTGCAGCGCTTAAAGCAGAACTATTAGAAATTCAGCCCTCACTAGGTATGGTCTCGATGTGTAGACAGTGTATCAATATTCTATAATTAAAATATCATCTGGCAACTCTGTCCCTTCTTTGGTACAAATACACTTCCTAACCGAAACGTAAGGCGTCCTAGAGGGTGCGGAGGACACGAGTGGCAGTATGAGCTCACTTATAACTATGACGTTTCACCCCTCTGGCCTGGATGCAGGCACTGATCCGATTTGGAGAGATGTTACAAAACATATCCTGAGGCAAGCTGGCTCACAGATGATGTAACTAGTGCTTGATATCGTGCTTACTGGCGCTGGGTAGGAGATGACGTCAGAGCTGACCTCACGCATGCTCCAACAGCAAACCTTGGCAGGAGAGTACCTTAACATCACGCAGATAGTCCATAGAGAAAAACTGCATAGTGGTCAAGCATCGCCCTGTTGAAACATGGGACCACGATACTGCGGCGTAAGAGATAAAATAGGTAACACATGGGTACAATGGATGTTTGTGATATATATTTGGGGTGTCAGCGTCCTTCATTTACTATCGGCCATGACGTGGAGTCATACCATATGGCTCACCATACAACGACAGGAGGAGTAACAGCCCTGTACATTTCCCAAACATTGAAAGAATGAGAGCACTCCCTCGGTCGCCTCCATAATCGTCGACTTCTACCATCCGGGTTGGTACAAAACCGTGATTCCTGGTTACCGCGCCCTCCAACCGAAGCTGTTTCTCTTATGGTACAGGACGGTAATTCCTTGGTCCAACTGCTGATGCAGTGGGATGACACAGAATGTCACAGTGACGTGAGTCCAGTAGTTATGGTTAGCACAGATGTGACAGGGCTACGGCGTGATTGGTGCACAATATTGCGTCGTCCGTCGTCGTGGTCAGAAGAGATCGACAGAAACTTGGACACTAGTAAATCTGTCCTCAACTTTGCGTGTAGTCTAGGATGGGGCCAATGTCGGAATGCCTCACAATTCTGGACATTGCACTATTAGATCAATCGGTCAAACAGAGACCCACAATGAAACCCCTTTCAAAATTCGACAGGTGCTGATAATGAGCATGTTGCATCTCCATGCCTTTGACAGTTGTCAGTCAACATCTGACGCTGTTCACCTTCCATCCACCTCATGTACCCTACGAGGGATGATAACACTAAACATGAATAATACTAATGCACTCTGACGATGTGTGTGTGTGTTTGTGTGTGTACGAAGTTACATTGACATCGGACCATACGAACTGCATGATTCACTTTTTCTTGTTGTTGTTGTTGTTGTTGTGGTCTTCAGTCCTGAGACTGGTTTGATGCAGCTCTCCATGCTACCCTATCCTGTACATGATTCTTCATCTCCCAGTACTTACTGCGTCCTACATCCTTCTGAATCTGCTTAGTGTATTCATCTCTTGGTCTCCTTCTACAATTTTTACCCTCCACGCTGCCCTCAAATGCTAAATTTGTGAACCCTTGTTAGGCAGCGTATATTAGTATAGTTCCAGTTAAGTCACTGAAAGTATTCTCATTATGCAACCATCTTGGTAGTTTTGGGCAAATATTAGTTTTATTTAATTATTTACTGTTTTTTTTAATCGTTTGCGATGGCAAGCAAATACACTGACTAACAACCATAAACGGATTTCCACAGCCGCACACTCCATTACAGAAGATTACAGTTATACATGTGTCAGCGTGTGTGTGTGTGTGTGTGTGTGTGTGTGTGTGTGTGTGTGTGTGTTGTTTTCGTCATCATTTTCTCATCACCGACGAACAAATCACCGAAGTGGCGTCAAATGCAATGGCTTGCACAATGTGGCCGAACTCCCCAGAAGGGGATTCTCCACCAGTAATGCCATATACACATTTGATGACGGTGGTCTGTTCTTAACAGGTACCCTTCTGGCCATTAAAACTGCAACACCAAGAATACGGCATACAACTAAGGTCGGACTGGTATGAAGTGCTTGGATAAGAAACTGACAAGTATTCTCACACCACTCCACAAATTATGTGGCAGTAACGCTATCTAATGTCTCCATAATTATAAGCAAAGGTTACGTATTCAGAAATCTGAATTGCATGTTTTTCGTTTTCCAGAAAATAGTGTTACAGTTCGTGTAAGAAGGAGAAATGGCTTTCAGCACTTCTCGTAATTCGACGTCGGCAGAAACACGGCACAACGAGACAGCGGTTTATCGTTCGGTGACATTACTACTCACCTTCATCGGGATCCCTCTACTGTCGTGCTAAATCTCCAAGCGTTTCGCACGTGTGGCCAACGGATGTATACTATTAGGAATGGCGCGTCACTCTGAAAACTTCGAGGAGCGATCAAAACAGTTTCACTAGACGTGGTGCCGACAGCCAATACGCTCACTGTTGCGACATGAGACCGATCTAGACGTAAAAACTTTGCCTACACAACAAATACAACACAAATTCCTAATCACTAACTACGCGTCGTTTACTAAACAACTCCTAGTGGAGCCAACGTATTTCAGAACACGTCATACATAATGGATTAGGAACGTAAACACACAGAACATTCGCCACAAACCACGGGGACCTCAGCTTGTCAATCCCTACAAGAAACAAGTCTTACTAAAGATAACAGAAACTACGAATTCATACTGATGCTTCCAACATGCGTGATCACGATAAAACAGGACAAAATACTTGAACCAACTACACGGAAGAACAATAAACAGTATACATCTGCACTGTACTATCCATGACGACACGATGGAAAGCCTTTCACAACAAGCTCTAAATACATGATTTCACGCCTCTGCCACGCGACGAGGAAAGGCTATCACCACAACCGCAAGAGGTGGCCCGTACTGCTAGCTAGGCCCGTACTACTCCCTGTCACTCTGGAGAAGGCCTAGTCTCTGGCCGCTTCACTCCTCAAGTCACGAAAACAGCCGCCAGAGAAAGCCAGTTTCACAGCAGCGCCATATACCGCACGTAGCGGGATTTCAAAAACGCCGTAGGGAAGGAGCACACACATAACAACCAAAAATGAAGTGCAGAACCGTCGTGGCAGTGGAACTACCATCCTGGAAGGCGATGTTGGACCCCACCGATCCCCTAGTAATAGCCAGAGATACTTGCCGCTTTAAGAACCACGTCCCAATGGCGACGTCACCATCCTTATACGTAAGTCAGACAACACAGTGTTAAAAATTAATAAATGCAGTATTAATAAATTTATATAGCCTTAAAAACTTTCTGGAACAACAGATACGCATTTAAAAATATAAAATTTGTAACTTATTATTACTCAAGAGCTTTAACTTTAATAATGCGATTCTACGAACTCAGCTTGTGATAACGTCACTGTTCCTCTACATCATAACACATAGAACAGCTAATTAACCCTGTTCGCCTATCACGAAGGGCACAACACACATAACGCAGGACTAGTAGTTCCCAATGCGCCACCGTACGTTGTATGGCGTTACGCGATACATTCTCTACACGCCAAGCAATCAGCAGGCCAGCAACTCATTTCTCGCACAGGGCTGTGTAAATTGCTTATACAAAAACTCCAGATGTCAGAGACATCGATACCGAAGAAAGAGTATCAACTAAAATTTCGATATAGTTTCTGATATATACTGTCGTCCACGAGAACGTGCGTAAACGATAATTAATAGGTAACATATGTCCTGCGGAGCACAGGAAAAGTATAACTGTGAGGACCACTCGTGTAGGGCTCCCATGCGTAAGTCAGTAGAGCGTTAGTTTGTCGTAACAAGAATCCCGTGTTCGAACCCTGAACTTGCCAGTTATTGTACTGTAGTACGTGTGAATCTGTACATGTTCCTGATATGTGAAGTGACTGTTCGCAGTTAAGAGCAATGTTCAATTGGCAGTCCACTTGCAATTCGTTTATTTGAAAATGGCAAACCTACAGAGAAAATATGTCGTTTCACAGAATAAATACGAACAATTGGCACAGTAAAATAAAGAAACAAGTGCATCACACGTGCGAAAGTATTAACAATAATAAAAGTAACAAAAATAGTAATAATAATAAAAATAATTGATTGCTATATGACAGCACCGCCGTACACCTACAAGCTCCGAACAGTTATTTTTCAGGTATGGTCAGGTATGGTCCCACCAAACAGTTTCACACGTACTACATTACAAAACATGGTATGACCATGCCTCGAACTTGGGCCCCTTGGTACGACGAAACTAACGCGCTACCGACTTCCCTACAGGAGCTCAACACGACAGCCGCTCACAGTAACGCTTTCTCTGTGCTCAATAGGTCATGTGGTAATTACTTAACGTCTAGCAAGTTTTAGACGTCAGCACATAACAGAAACCATGTCAGTGTTTTCGTTGCTCTCTGTCGATAGACAACCCATGGTACCGATCTGATTGTCTGCTACTTGGAAATTTGGATGTTAGCGCCCCTGTTCTAAAACAGACCAGCATAAAGGCTCCAAGGTTCTCGAGGGATCCTTACGCTAGATAACTAATAAGGGCTGCATTGCACCACATCTCAAAATTATTGGGCAGTGCTGTTGACGTGCAAAGAAAATTCTTGTAATAGTGCTTATAATTAAATACAACACTCATCACCAGTGTATAAAAGTCGTGCAGACTGCGATTTATCACAACTTGCAAGCCTAATCAGTTTTCTGTTCACACTTAATGTGGCAAAAAGTAGATACCCTTCCTGGAATTTTTCACCAAAGGACATAGGGCGTATAATACTTTCACAGGCACTAATGCTAATGCGCAAGCCTCTAGCCTGTATCACATATGTGACTCGAAGACATAAATCTCTGCAGGAATTCCAAATACAATAAATTTTGACAAAACAGCACACACGGATAAACTCTGGAATCACTTTCACATAAGAGTGTAAATTTTCACTATAGAGCATCTTTACAGCATTTAGCATGAGAGGTAGAATGAACAACCTCACAACTTGCTATGAGTTCTGACACATGGCAGTGGGCCCTGAACTTCCTGAGAGGAGATCATTCAAACCCCGAGTGTCATCTTGCAGTGGAGAGATTTTTGCTGGCCGTTAGATGTGCTAATACCGATATTTGCCACCTCTCCAGAACCATTAACGGGGAAATTTTGTCAACAGAAGTATAAGTCTCTCTCTCTCTCTCTCTCTCTCTCTCTCTCTCTACAATCAGAACAGTAGCAATACCACACAACTTTGGACCATCTGACGTAGGTCGCGATCCCAGCAGACACTTCATATTAACGCAAAAATATACTGACCTCGTTATGTGCTCGTAGATAGTGCATATGACACTCCACTTAAAAAGCATGGCGTCCAAATGTTTCCACAAAATTACAGTTCTGTTCACTGCACGCACAATAGCACCTCCCTCACTACAAGTTTCTACCTCTAAGCCAATAGTAAACTCTCGCCAAAACAGCCAGACAAAGAGTTCGCGGTAAGAGCAACGATGGATCAAAATCCAGCTACACATCACTCATAATTTCTCCCTCAAGAGCATGCCTGCAGAAGACGAACAGTAGTTACAGCAACGACGTTAACTAAAATAACTAATAGCATACGGTTACACTAAAAATAACCGACAGGGTCCATTCACTAACCAGATACCAGAATTTTGGATAAAAATACGTTCCCGTTACACATTATTAGGAATCAGAACAGGAGGAGGAATAACAGTGGGAGGTCTCATATCACGAAAATATTCTTAACAGCCATAGACGAAAGTTTTAGTTCTTTAGGAGAACTAAGACAGAACGTATGTTAATGGAACCTATCTGTATCACCTAAAAATTTCTTTTGACTTTCTTCTGTTTATCTGTAGTGGCTATGATCTCAGCAATGGCTATGATCTCAGCAACTCAAAAAAAAATAGTCCTAATCTAACAGGATTATGAATTGAATAATAAATAATCAACTCACTGAAAAACAAAGCAATCGGCGAACTAAGTGAAGTTTTCAAATCTAAGATACCGAACTGCCTGAAACGGAAAATTTACACAATGAGTATTATGAGTTTTGACACATGGCAGCGAGACCTGAACTTTCTGCGAGGAAACGATTCAAAACCTGACGGTCATCTTGCAGTGGAGATATTTTTGCTGGCCGTTAGAAGTGCTAATACCGATATTTGCCACCTCTCCAGAACCATGAACAGGCGAATTTTGTGAACAGAAGAATACGTCTCTCTCTCTCTCTCTCTCTCTCTCTTTCTCTACAGTTGTGTATGAATAATAATAATAATAATAATAATAATAATAATAATGATAATGATAATAATAATACTTATTTAACGTAATGCTTTTCTTTCTTGTAAAACTCTTCACCACGATCACAGCCGTAGGGGTGGAGAATTTACTCACAACTCCGCCTGCAGAGTGGGTCCATCTACATCTGCTCACAATGAAGTCGTTGCTTGTGCCGAGATGGATGAAATATGAAGAGTCCACTAATCAAAATGACGTTACACCTGCTCACAATGAGATCGATATTGGTGCCGACCTGGAGGCAATATTGGAAGACAATACATTAACCAGTGCCACAAATGATTAATAGTTGAAATTTCTATTCTGCTATACCACACTAATGATTTGCCACGTAAGTACTGGGAATTATTATTATTATTACTATTATTATTATTGACATATGCATGTATCATCATCATCCTGGCGACACTGACACATTTGCTTCAGTCTGTGCCACGCTGCCTGTGCCCTGAACCACTTCGACAGTCTCGTCACTCATGTGGCAGCAGACCACCAGCCCACCATATTAATGGTCACCAGGTATGTCACGCGCTAGCATCGGACTGTTCGATGATCGCTGGCACTTTTGGGGATCGCTTCTTGCATCAACAGCGCTACCAAGTCCCTGTAAAGTTCCTTAACATTTGGCTTCTGTGTTGGAAAGTGAACTTCCCTGAATCGTCAATGACCCACAGATTCCTTCGATTAAGTACAGCGTGGTTCGTACTCAACCTCGATTTGTACTCACATGTCTACGATTCAGTACCTGGGAGTCAGTTATTTCCCCCCACCCCTTTTCCAGAAGTCGTTGCCTCTAACGAAGCATGTATTAATATCCAAAATGCTGCTAACAAGGGAACCTCCCCATCGCACCCCCCTCTCAGATTTAGTTATAAGTTGGCACAGTGGATAGGCCTTGATAAACTGAACACAGATCAATTGAGAAAACAGGAAGAAGTTGTGTGGAACTGTGAAAAAATAAGCAAAATATACAAACTGAGTAGTCCATGGGCGACATAGGCAATATTATGGAGATCGTCAGCTCACGAGCGCCGTGGTCCCGTGGTAGCGTGAGCAGCTACAGAAGGAGAGGTCCATCGTTCAAGTCTTCCCTCGAGTGAAAATTTTACTTTCTTTATTTTTGCATAGTTATTATCTGTCCGTTCGTTCATTGACGTCTCTGTTCACTGTAATAAGTTTAGTGTCTGTGTTTTGCGACCGCATCGCAAAACCGTGCGATTAGTAGACGAAAGGACGTGCCTCTCCAATGGGAACCGAAAACATTTGATCGCAAGGTCATAGGTCAACCGATTCCTCCACAGGAAAACACATGATATATTCTATACGACACTGGTGACGGCATGTGCGTCACATGACTGAAATATGTTGTCGACCCACCTAACTTGTACACTTGGCGAATGGGTAAAAATTTCTTCTACCTTGCCCGATTTAGGTTTTCTTGTGAATGTGATAATCACTCCCAAAAAAGTGATGAAAACATAAGAGTTTGTCACGTAAACTGAAAATAAAAAATTAAACTTTTCACTCGATGGAAGATTTGAACCAAGGACCTTTCGCTCCGCAGCTGCTCACGTTACCACGAGACCACGGCGCTCCTGCGTTTTAAGTGTCCTTGATGTTGCCTATCTTCCCATGGACTACTCAGTTTGTATATTTTGCTTATTTTTTCACAGTTCCACACAACTTCTTCCTGTTTTCTCAATTGGTCTGTGTTCAGTTTTTCAAGGCCTATCCACGGTGCCAACTTATAACTAAATCTGAGGGGGGTGCGATGGGGAGGTTCCCTTGTAAGAGGGATAAGTTCTGTTTCGCTTGGTCGCCTCCCAGCTTGCGACAGAAATTATAGGGTTCGTCCTGTGTGTGTGACTATATACGAAATATCTAGTGTATGTGAGCATTATAACTTAAGTGGTATTTTATTCCCCATTAAACAGGACGATCTTCCAAAATTTTGAGTGGCTGAATGGAGACTATTGCAAATTTGTGGTAAGGTCCTATGCAACCTAACAACTGAGGACTTCAGTCCCTAGGCTTACATACAACTTAATCTAACATAAACTAACTTACGCTAAGGACAACGTACACACCCATGCCTGAGGGAGGACTCGAACCTCTGACAGAGTGAGCCACGCGAACCGTGGCAAGGCGCCACAGACAGCGTGGCTTCTCTGCGCCGCCTGCATAGTTCATTGCATGTTTACAACCTGCAGGTAGATATAAAAACCAAATCAGAAGAAGAAGACATTGATGGCGAAGAGCACACTGTGTAAAACTTAAAGCAGATGGACCTATATTTTCAGAAGTAGCCAGTGATCGCCCCAAACACGCAGACTTGTGCTATTCTTCAATGATGAGACGGAACTTTATGTCTGTATCAAAAGCGTTTTCCACTTACTTTCAGCACAAATGAGTAAAAAGGAACATAAACCCCATTTGTGCCTGATGTACCTAAACTCGTTTACTAGGAGCGAATGTTGTACCGTCCAGGTATCAGTAGATGCGGACATGCCTACCGAGGCAAACCAGTTCTTAGAGTTTAAGAATGCCCTTCACCAAGAGTGATGCCCCTTTGTCATTTACGTAAATTTCGAGTGCCTGCTAGCTCCTCGGGTGCATCGTGAAATCGACCCCACTGTCTCTCATACTATATTTACAGAACGACCTTACATGGAAGAAAATCAAGTTGCATGCTCATATTTGTCTTAACCAATTCAAATTATACGAAATCGATTATACTATGAGATGGCTGCTCGCTGAGTTCGAAGATATATTGCAACAGCGTCCCCATGACCAACTCGCAGGACAATGATATACAAGCAGGCAGTTGATGTCATATTTATGGGTAGCCCTAAAGCATCTCCAGAAAAGCAGAAATTCCACATGAAGACCATTGTCATTTGTCTTTGGCACAGCACACATTGCATACAAGAGGAAATACCAAGAGACATATCCGTTTACTTTCACAATATGAGGGGGGTATGATGCTCGCTTTGATGTAGAATACTTAGGCTATTCAGTTTGGAAATGAGATAAGTCTCCTTCTCCAGACGAATCACGCCAGAAGCAATACTCCGATTCCTGGATCCCCTACGTTCCATGCACGCAGCTCTTTAGAAAATTGATGAGACTTTGTGGCAGGAGTACATATTGCCCATCATAGCAGTATCCATGGGAAAACTTCGAGGCACTGCCATAATGGTTGCGGAGTATGGGGATGTGGTGAATGTTTGTCAGGAGTTCAACATCCCTACTTTAGGGATATATGTCAGATAACAAAGGGACATAGACGTGCGCCTGATCGTGGATATTTGTGAGAAATTCTGGAGCATGTGCATGGACACATGCACTCTGGATCCTGCCTTTCGTTACCCCATGACAGGGCGTACTTGGGATACACTGAACTGTTGACCAATGTTGAAATGCTGCTTTTTTTCAAACGCGGATACATGGGGGTCTTTGCCAGTGTGTACATAGGTAAGTCAAGGTGAATAACCTGCAAATGAGCAAGGAGGACTATAAGCCTTCTGACAAAATGTCATTCATCCTATACCTGCATGCAGACAACATGTATGGGCCCACCATGCAACAACTTCTACCAATGGAAGGGTTCCGATGGCTGTCTGAAAAGGAGTCTTCAGATAAGGAAAGTTCAAAAATGTGGTGTAGGCTCTGGTAAGGGAGACGTTGTGCCGTATCCCATCTATTTGCATGACATGCACTGCCACTTGCTGCTGTGTCCAGGAGAACATAGATGTCAATACCGAAAAGAAAGCTCTTGCTACTTGTGATTTCGAAAAGATTTTTTGAATTAATAAACAATTCTATTTTCGGGGAAACTGTGAAAGATTTGAGAGAGCATGGCGATATCCATCAAGTTTACCTGGGATGGGAATTATTGAACTAGATACTATGCTGCCAGGCAGAAATTTTAAGTGGGTCACTATCTTCCGTTAAAGATTAGTCGCTTTGGAGATGGCTAAGGCCGTGATGGGATTCATAAAACCTTTCTGTGTCTGTATGAGTGTACTGGACCTTTCCTAACTCCATATGTACCACTTCCACTATTCGCTTGTGGAATGAAATTTTGCCTATCCTGAGTTACTTCGCATGAATACAAACAGTTTCATATAATGGGTGAAAGGCTGTGATCCGTATCAAGTTAAAAGGTACCATCCTGAAGCATTCGATACGTCTGGTTCTGCAGCTCAAATGTCTTCCAGCATGTCACCTCAGAAGTAGGTTATCTGCTTGACGAATTAGGAGGCGAATGGTTCCCAAATTGTGGAGCTTATGGGGCTCTGATCGAAAATGTACGCATACTCTACAGATACAGACGCCACCCAGAGGCAGGCTACGTATACGCACCGTGCGACCTAAAAGGTTCTTTCAATCGAAGATTGCAAGACGTGCCTACTCGATGGCATTGGCACCACTCCATACTTGGAGTATTGACACCTGACTACCAGTGCCTACCACACACTGATCTGTTCTACCATCTATATTTACATTAAGTACAGGGTAGCCACATCTACCAACCTAACTTTTTTTTCTGCTAGCAATGTTTACGAAAGCTTTTGAAGTCTAAATAGTATGTTGTGTGTGTGTGTGTGTGGTTTGAGGTTTACGGGCGCTAAAAATAATATGTTGCACTTGTCCCTACACTTTGGACAAGCCTCCTTGGAGCGGGTGTTATTAGTTAGTCCCGTTGTTCTTTTCTTTGTTCCCCATTCCGTTAATCATTTTCAGGGTTGAGACTGCGGATGTATGCTATTCGGCTCCCAGTCTGTATGGGTCGTCTGATCTCCCAGTACTACTTCGTCAGTCCAGCCCATATTGCGGTCCCCAGTGTTCACGTTGATTCTGACGGTCCCATCAATTTAAGTTTCTTCAACGCGCGTACCTCACTCTCCAATTCCAATTGTCTTGCTCATGTCTTTCTCGTTGAAAGGGACTCTGTTCTTTCTAGTTGAAAGGGAGTCTGTACGAAGTGAACAGGTTTCTTCACTCCTGCACCATTATTGTATCCAAACTCCTGAAGTAAGTGCTGGAATGCTGTCAAATCTTACATATTTTGACCTACAATAGTAATCTCCCTTTGTAGGCCATATGGTTACTTCGTGAAAAAACCTTAATCAACTCTTCCACTTCATATGGTCTGTCTAGAAATTGATTGCCGCTAACCATGTCTTTGATATGTTGGACTGGACCTAGTCATCACGAATCCATACATGTTTCCCTCATGAGAATTCCCAGTTTGACTTCATCGTGTTTATCCTTCGAGCAACACTCGTACAAGAATGTGCACTTCAAATCATCATATTTTTACACTCTCCTGTGGTTACTCATATTCGTGCTGCTGCCTTTTCACGATAATGCACACAAACGAAATTTATTTTTTATGCATCGGCAGTGCCTACTCTACCTAAAAGTTTGGGTGCAAACTACTTAAAGAATCTGGAAATAAAATATTTATATACTGAAGTGAAGTGTTTTTGGATTTCATCTTCGTCGAATTCTTGAGATGCTTTGTCTACGTTTGGAGCTGAACTTTAGGGGTGAGGAATGTGTGGGCATGCGTCTAATATGTAAAGTCTGTCTTTTGGGTCTTGTAATTCTTTTTCTTCTCGCCTCTTTTCCGTTTCACTTATTATGCTCGTACAACTATCTTTTCCATTGCTGCTCCTCTCTTTTCCCTTTAGAAACGCAACTAACGCTTCCCTGTTCCGCTGATTTATGTGGGCCTGTATTTCCTAAAATTGTAACAAGCCTTTGAACTCTACATGGTCGCGCAAATTTGTTGGAACTGTCCAATCAGCCTATGAATCTTCAGGCGCAACAGTTATTCTATGGCTGTAGTGAAAAGCAACTCATTCATTTAATTTCTTCATTACATCTTTCAGTGCCTTGATACTCTCCGTGTCTTCTCCTTTCCATGCGCTAATTATTTCGATACTCTTCGCATTAAAGTCCACAATTTTCCTTAAATCACCGTAGTTTCTTTGATGTTTTGAACGATTGTCTCTAATTTCTTATCTAAACCACAAGTCTGCCAGTCAATTTTCTGCGTAGATTATTCCTGCATCTTTTTAAGGGGAAACGACAGGGAGAAGGACGAAAATATTGCTCAAATTAAGGATTTTTTCTCCGTAATTGAATGTAGTAAACAAATGGGGTTTGCTACAATTAATAAAGCTTACATTGAAATTTTTATTCGTATTTTTATTGAAAATATTAATATATTCACTGTGCAATTGGGATTTTCCCGAGGCATCTCTGAAAGGTGGTAGGTTGACGGTTGTCGCTGTAACTCCTGTTGTGGTTATCTGAACCATGAACAAAACATATGCTTACAGACGAAGTTTTAGTTCGTCGTGGGGATTTGCTAGAAAGAAAAACAGTAAATTGGCGAAATTATATATATTAAAAAATTGACTATTTTTGGACCCCTCTTTCTTGGCCGAAAAATACCAAATATCAACATAGGGAAAATCGGCTATGATGAACTGAAGAGAACTCAGTTTGCTTCAAGGGAGACTAAAAATCATTAAAATAAAAATTGTAGGATGGGCGACGATAACCACGTCGGAAAATATTGTTTTGAGAAAACGCGTTTAAAATTTCAGAAGTACTTATCATATAGAAACGGGACAAAGCTTGAACTTTACTTAATACCATCTATGCCTGGTCCATAATAACTATCGCCCCGGGTAGTGGATGGCCACTTTCTGCTACTTTGACTTGATGAATCCTCATTTTCGTCCTCAAAACCCTTTTCGTCGCTGAGCGCATTGCCGCTGGCGTCGCTGTCTTCACAGAATCGGCACATTTCATCGCCAATTTCAAGGGCATTTTCCATGTGTATTAATGCAGTATGCCATACACTGAATAGACATAAGTCCAAATCTGAAGCAATGTTGACAATTTCGCTTCGGCTGGATGTTATTTTTAACGTGCATCTCCAAATTAGACTACTGAAACTTCCGTTCACGTTTTGAGTAAAACCGGCCGTACAACGCTCCAGCAAATCAGATTTGCTCAGATCGCTATAAATAGGGGTGATGGCATCAATAGCCACTAGTGACAACCGGTTCTTTAACGCCGATTCGTGTCGTGCACGCTCGGCTTCACACCCTCACACAATCATTACTTTTTGGAGTTCGCGCATAATATTTAGGGCAATAATTCTTCAATGAATATACACTCCTGGAAATGGAAAAAAGAACACATTGACACCGGTGTGTCAGACCCACCATACTTGCTCCGGACACTGCGAGAGGGCTGTACAAGCAATGATCACACGCACGGCACAGCGGACACACCAGGAACCGCGGTGTTGGCCGTCGAATGGCGCTAGCTGCGCAGCATTTGTGCACCGCCGCCGTCAGTGTCAGCCAGTTTGCCGTGGCATACGGAGCTCCATCGCAGTTTTAACACTGGTAGCATGCCGCGACAGCGTGGACGTGAACCGTATGTGCAGTTGACGGACTTTGAGCGAGGGCGTATAGTGGGCATGCGGGAGGCCGGGTGGACGTACCGCCGAATTGCTCAACACGTGGGGCGTGAGGTCTCCACAGTACATCGATGTTGTCGCCAGTGGTCGGCGGAAGGTGCACGTGCCCGTCGACCTGGGACCGGACCGCAGCGACGCACGGATGCACGCCAAGACCGTAGGATCCTACGCAGTGCTGTAGGGGACCGCACCGCCACTTCCCAGCAAATTAGGGACACTGTTGCTTCTGGGGTATCGGCGAGGACCATTCGCAACCGTCTCCATGAAGCTGGGCTACGGTCACGCACACCGTTAGGCCGTCTTCCGCTCACGCCCCAACATCGTGCAGCCCGCCTCCAGTGGTGTCGCAACAGGCGTGAATGGAGGGACGAATGGAGACGTGTCGTCTTCAGCGATGAGAGTCGCTTCTGCCTTGGTGCCAATGATGGTCGTATGCGTGTTTGGCGCCGTGCAGGTAAACGCCACAATCAGGACTGCATACGACCGAGGCACACAGGGCCAACACCCGGCATCATGGTGTGGGGAGCGATCTCCTACACTGGCCGTACACCACTGTTGATCGTCGAGGGGACACTGAATAGTGCACGGTACATCCAAACCGTCATCGAACCCATCGTTCTACCATTCCTAGACCGGCAAGGGAACTTGCTGTTCCAACAGGACAATGCACGTCCGCATGTATCCCGTGCCACCCAACGTGCTCTAGAAGGTGTAAGTCAACTACCCTGGCCAGCAAGATCTCCGGATCTGTCCCCCATTGAGCATGTTTGGGACTGGATGAAGCGTCGTCTCACGCGGTCTGCACGTCCAGCACGAACGCTGGTCCAACTGAGGCGCCAGGTGGAAATGGCATGGCAAGCCGTTCCACAGGACTACATCCAGCATCTCTACGATCGTCTCCATGGGAGAATAGCAGCCTGCATTGCTGCGAAAGGTGGATATACACTGTACTAGTGCCGACATTGTGCATGCTCTGTTGCCTGTGTCTATGTGCCTGTGGTTCTGTCAGTGTGATCATGTGATGTATCTGACCCCAGGAATGTGTCAATAAAGTTTCCCCTTCCTGGGACAATGAATTCACGGTGTTCTTATTTCAATTTCCAGGAGTGTACATTCAAATTCCGTAAGAAAACGTTTCGAGTTTTTTCGACCGTCACCCTGTCGTTCCCCCTTAAATTATTCTTCGGTTTTTTATCTGATTTTCTGAATAGCTCGATGTTCTTTTTCTCGTTATTCTTAGAACGGTCCGTAAGTCTTCGTGAACTGCAGTATTAAAATGTTGGTAAATCAAACTGTGCATGGAGTTAAGGATTTGCCTCATGACTTATGACGTCCTGAGCCTGGTGGCTTCGGATGCTTCCATCGCCTGTGAATTTGTCACACTATTCTCGCCCCTGGATTGTGTTTCTAAGATAACCCAGTTATTCAGAATGGTAATCTGTTCCTCATCTATATCTGTTATAAACTGTAAGCGTTTTCTCTGCGGTTCGCTGAAATCAACCTGCTGAATGCTTTCTTGTAGGATATCCAAGTTCAGTCCACTGTCTATTGTTTCTAAATTTCCAGACAGTTACCAATTTCACTCATCTTCATTACACTTCTAGCTCCCACACGCGTCACTTTCAGTATACTGCATTAA
This sequence comes from Schistocerca nitens, assembly GCF_023898315.1. NCBI lineage: Eukaryota > Metazoa > Arthropoda > Insecta > Orthoptera > Acrididae > Schistocerca > Schistocerca nitens. Next base: position 362,037,174 of record NC_064619.1, read on the forward strand.
ATTAACCTTGAGTATTCTGAACACTTGAACACAACGTAGAAGATGTCGACCAAATTCGATAAACCTGTGTGATTAACACACTTAAGCCCTCACAAATACACAGATAAATTCCTTCAAGTGGACTGCGACTAACTTATATGGACCACACCATCTTGTTGAAAGAATGTATATTTAGCTATGAGTCAGCAACTTAATGATATTTTATCATCGTTGTTTCAGTGTTTATTAAGGTTACAATGATGATTCTTTTTGCACTGCCGTGACTGTTATGGAAAAGCCAATGTTGTAAATGAAAGTGAAAGTTCCGATTGTTAAATCAGGAGATCACAAGTAAACAATATCATGGAATGTCTCTCCAATTTTCTTTGTGAGGTAGCCGCTGATCCGTCGTCATACCCCTGTGGATGTCTGAAAGAGCTGTTGCAGATTACGGTATCGATAATCAACTCTTATCCTACACAATAACACGAATTTAACTATAGGGGTAACGCAGCTAGTAACTTACTGAATTTAATTTATTAAATGGAGGTGGCCCCTAACATTCTTGAAACGTGTGTTCTGTAACTAACAACATGATAAAATACAGAATTCCATCAGACTACTGAAAGAAACAATTACCACCATTAAATCCTAGTTATTATATGTTGCAGGGGAAGTCAGGTTAAGCACAAGTACACAGGAACACGATATCGTTATGTTCATTAAATGTCTAACATTCAGCGTGGTGTCTGTTTTATATCGTGTCTCCCTACCACTTTCGCGCAACGATGCTCTGAGCGTGTTTTTTAGGGAATTGACTAGTTTGAACCTGGGACCTGTTGCTGGTAAGGAGACGCCAGACCACACATGACATGTAGAATTCAGAAGAGTTCAGTGAGACTAGCGATGATATAACCAAATACTTAATGATTTCGGCATCAGCTCCACTGCACTCCCTGTAAAAGATTCTTAATACTAACTAAATTTAGTGGAAGGGGTTCTAGGCTTTCCTATTTTTAGTTAGCTGGTAAAATAACGTCGAAAAAGCAGTTAAGTTTACCACTGGAAATTTTATTCTACTCACAAACATTGTTTATAAATTGCACTATTGATAAAAGGTTCAAATGGTTCAAATGGCTCTGAGCACTATGGGACTCAACTGCTGAGGTCATTAGTCCCCTAGAACTTAGAACTAGTTAAACCTAACTAACCTAAGGACATCACAAACATCCATGCCCGAGGCAGGATTCGAACCTGCGACCGTAGCGGTCTTGCGGTTCCAGACTGCAGCGCCTATTGATAAAAGGAAATGATTTAATACAGGATGATAAAAACCAACTGCGTTCAACAAAAATGTGAACGAATATTCCCTGAGTGGGTTTCCAAGTTCTACAATGGATCGAAGGATGACCTATGCCATATCACATCTATAATCTAGGTTTAAATTAAGTTTCACAAGAGAGAGAAAACTATCAAAATGGTCTACAGTGACCCTCAATTATCTTTAATTACTTATCTAACTTGTCGTAAATTACAGTGGCTGATATGGTTTCTCAATAACTATATAACAGAAAAATCATCGCGTTTCAGATTTTTACTTCAAGTGGCAAATGTGAACACCATGAGCTTTAATTGACGATCGACACTAGTATTACGCAAAATGGGGGTGTAATAGATGAGACTTCTGCAGTTCTGAGTGAAGCTTTATGCGCTGTTATGCGGCATCGCGTGCGTTCATCCTTGTCGGTGTTCGTCAGAGGGCGGCGCAAGCGCAGCTCCGCTCACCTCGACGTCTCGGAAGCAACTCTCTCCTAACTTCTCCTTACTACAATTTACCGAAGTTGGTTTAAAAAAACTATCTGGCTGTGTTTTCATCTGACCAATCAGGGTCTCAATGTTAACCTGAAGCTCCGCCTACAAAAATTCTGTCTATCCAATGAGAAACGTTATACTTTTCGTGGTGGGGCAATGTTTTTAAAGTTTGCAACGTAACAGAGACGCGAAAAAGTCTCACGCTAAAACTTGCAGCTGGCGTGGTCTTTTTAGCGTTATCGTAAGATCTATACTGTTCTTCTGGAGGGCTCTATCATTTTAACATGGGCTGGGGGGTGGTCCTGACGTAACAGAGACGCGAAAAAGTTTCACGCTAAAACTTGTTGCTGGGGTGGCCCTTTTTGTGTTATCGTAAGGTCTGTACTGTTCTTCTGGAGGGCTCTAGCTTTTAACATAGGCTGGGGGGTGGTCCTGACGTAACAGAGACGCGGAAAGGTCTCACGCTAATACTTGCGGCTGGGGTGTGGTCCTAGCGGTTAGCTGGCAACGTGGGTGTCCGTCCCTTATCGTAGGGCCTTCCAGCTTAACACGGTTCTGCTCTTGGCGTCTGTTCTCGTTTCTCCCCTCGGAACTGTGTCTGTCACACAGTGGGAAGGTATGACATGGATTTAGGCATTCTTGTGTTAGTTTGTGGTATTCCATTTGCTCACTCGTTACTCGTATTACTTTGGTTAATTTAATGTCACGATTTATTCGGAGCTATGTGACATACTACTGGATTTGCTTATCATGTCAGGGTTTTCATGGAAGGTGTTGGATTTGCCTGACACCTTACAAATGTGGACACAAAATTACAATGGAATTACAATATCAGTATCTTGGCGAATGCTGGAGGATGAGACTGCAGTGAATATGGTTAGTCACACAGTTTCTGGTGGGATATTTAAGTTAACAGGAGTTCCATAGTGATTGTCAAATGTTAATCAAGTGGAAAGAAAGAACAACAGAAAGACTCAAGCACGCACCCACTACCTTGCTTGAGTTCGAAATTTCTAAAAAATGCACCAGAATTAGAGACGAAAACTCCCTCACGGCAGTTTGAAAAATCAACATGTATCCATCAGTTTGTTTGTAAACACTGCAGTGTTCATCTGGCCTGCACCAAAGTCTGCACTCCCACAGGCGGAGACCCTCTGTCTGCTGAAACATCTTCCGGCTAGTCTCGGATGGCAGTAAGGCCCAATGGCAGTAAGTTCCACAGAGTGTTCATAGAAAGAAGCAGAATTTTTAATCCATCTTTTGTCGAGTCATCTCTGTGTGTTATTTTGAGCACAAATGAGAGTGGTTATTCAGAGTAACGACTAATCAGGTCTGTTCTGGTATTGTAAAGCTGTCCATTTCATACTCAATTTAAAATTAATTAACCAGTCACGTGGGTGTTTTGTATTAGTGTTCAGAAACAAGCACATTCTGCTTCCGAAATCTGTCCCGTTCCATGTTTTAGCCAACCAGGTCTTTTCCACGTACATGCTCTGGTTTCTCTTATCCCACTCCATACTTCATTGATCTTATCCAACGGGAGCCACTCTTACTGTTTTTTTAACAGAATTGACAAAAAGACAGTTAACTTGAAGGCAGGCTGACAGCTGACAAAATGTTACTAAACACAAAAGCGCCAGATGGCATTCCATCTCACACCGCTTCAGAAAGTTTATATTTGTGTTTCCTGGGGTCTAGCGTTTCACAGAACATTGTGTTCCTGCAGAGAGCAGGGTGCTGCAGGCCTGCAATCCCTTATCGCCTGTTCATGACGTTTCCCTTTGGCACCAGCGGACTGTCCACACTAAGATACCATACAATGGCAAACAGTCATTTAGGACACATATTGCTCCGAACCTTCTACCTGCACCTCTCCTTCCCCTGTCGGTGTTAGTCCTTTGAATAAGCCTACCGATCCCCCTTAATGCCCAGACGCTGGATATCTCCGCTTCCCGGCCGGCTTCTGCTCCACCTGTACTCAATAAGAACCCTCTTTACATGTAAGTATAAGAGCAGAAGAATTTAATATGGAAACATAACAACAGGATATGCCAGTCACTAACATTAACATTAATCATACACGTATTCTAATTTGAACTTGAGTTTAACTTAAATTCCTTGGATTTATTAATTTACTGTTGTTTAATTATGTTACATGTCAGTATTGACAAAAATGCTCATGTAACAGCGGAAAAACGTTCTGTCTCTAGTATACAAATGTTCCTTCAATGTCTCATGCAGTAACGATACGTTCCTGAACAGAATACTGATTCATAAGAAGCAATTTCTTTGGCATTGTATGGTGGCAGCTTGAATGAATGTTAATTTCGCATGTTAAATGAGATTTTATACGTCGTAACAAGTAGATGAATATGTTACCTGACATACTTCGGTGGTAGTGAGCAGATTTGCCAATCAAAACTTATAGCAGGTAATGCTAAAAGGGATGAAACTCGATTCGACGGTATTAACACGCCGAACCCAACTCTTGCATGTCAGTGAACAAAAGGTGAAAAAAGCTGCTGGAAGAAACTCATTATTTTGGGGGCAGATGCGAATTGCGCCATCACATACCGTATACAGCGAAAAGCATCTAACAGTGGTTGGCGACCCAAAGTGAGAGACAACGAAAGCGCCGGACGTTACAGCAAGGGGAGTCCAGTGCTGCCTGAGACAGAGAAATTCTTTAGAAAATTGCGTTGCGAAATTTCTAGATGGATAGAAACAAGCCAGATGTGCAGTTGATCACATGAAATGCCCGTGGTACGCTCGTGATGTATGAGCATAACTTTTAGGCTTCAGGAGTGAGCAAAAAGTGTCCGATTGACTGAAATAAACTCAGAGGGAGTAAAATGGGCGATATTTTGACGCAGTTTAAAGGTAGGTCATTTGCAATTGGTAGGGGTAGTTTCCACAAGGTCACAGGAACGCTCCCATCGGTCTGAAAAAGCCGTGACGTGAAGCACGAAAAAGACAGGTAGGGGTCAGTTTGTTGCGAAAGACACAACACCGAAAACTTCTGGGACTCTCCCCTGAACCAGCGTCAAGTGTGGAATAGGGCGCATCACGCTCTGTACGACGCCAAAAGAGAAATTTTTGTGTGAACTCTGCTTTCACTTTGCTGACATGCAGATAGAAATTAGCTGAAGAGTCACTGAGCTTCATTAGCGGAGAAACTAAACAGCCACCTACTTAATTATTCTTGGGAGAACTGAGAGGGCGTTGAAGTATACACGCTGCTCCATCTATGCTCGTGTATATCGCCATATTTTCCAGACTAGGGATGCGTGCATGTTTCCTCGCCTAACGAGAAACATATGACAGCTTCAGCTGATAAAATCAGTAAAGATTTCGATTAGCTTATTACGCGATTTTCAGAGGGCGAGAGCAGCCATGCAGCCGACGGCACGTTACAGCTAAAGGTAAATACAACTCGGAGAGGCAGAAAATTGTTGGATCACCAGCTTGCGTCCACTGTGAACTCGAGCAACCTTGAGTAATCTTTTGCTCATTTTGTCGCAAAAGCTAACCATCCTTCATGGACTTGATTGTCTCCTATATAGTACCGAACGTAGAACCGGAATCGGATGATATATCGTAGTATTGACCACCTCAGATAGTGCTTCACTGTCTAGAAGTAAGAAAAATCTTGTAGAGAACCTTCTATTTAAATTTGATATTGTGTTCAGTGTTATTTGTGCTAATCGGGACGTAATGCATTATCTTGACAAGTGTCCTGAAATTGTCATGTCACAATATATGTAAACCCATATGCTTCTTTGACAACAACGGAGAAATTAAACAAATTTTACAGCTAAACACCGATGCGCTCTGTCATAGGATAAGGCTCAACTGCTAACCCCAGTAATTTATTCTAATGACGCTAACGCACTCACAGGCTGTTTTAGCTGATGTCTGCCGAATGTGAAAAGGAGTGGAGTGTCAAACCATTTCTAATGACTTTTATTTTCGATCATCTGTCATTTGACTGGTATGATGCAGCCCGCCACGAATTCCTCTTCTGTGCCAACCACTTCATCTCATAGTATGAACTGCAGCCTTCATCCTCAATTACGTGCTCGATGTGTTTCAATCTCTTACATCCTCTATAGTTTATACACTCTCTAGCTACCTCTAGTACCATGGAAGTTATTCCCTGCTGTCTTAACAGATATCCTATCATCCTGTCCCTTATTCTTGTCCGTGTTTTCCATACATTCTTTCCCTCAACGATTCTAAAGGGAACCTCCTCATTTCTTAACTCATTAACCCACCTAATTTTCACCAGATCTCAGATGCTTCCATTCCCTTCCGTTCCACTTTTTTTGTCTAATCGGGAATCGAACACAGCACCGACGGCCGTTGTTTTCTATCCAAGAACTGTTGGCTCACAAGTAGTGAGATGTGTGCATGTTTGACTAGAATTAACAGCACCTAGCGGTTTTGTTGACAACACGTGAAGAAACTAATGGTTCAGTCGGCGTATGGTAGGGCTTAAAATGAAACCATGGATGTTTCTGTGCCAGACCAGGATTCGAACCCACATATGTACCTTCCTTGGAAATCTATTGGAGTCTGCATTCTTGGAGGGAACGATGAAATGATCCAACTATATCGTTCTGTGTGGGTCAGCTACCACGCAAGAGAAGATCCGAAATCGAATCCCAGTCCATGAACAAATTTTTCAGCGTTTTAAGTTCAAGTAAAATACGAGTCCTGTGGCTTCAAACAACCATTGACTTATTAAATAAAATGAAGCTTTTAGTGTAAGGATGCTCACTGGCGGCAGAGTTTATGTTTGCCGCGACTTCCGCCTCTGCTTTGGCCTAGCGTAAACCGGCTCTTCCCCTTTGGTACCGAAGGGATGTGATGTTTATACTGCGGATTCTCAAAAACGGTGCAACCGGACGTCTACATTTGGCATTACTAGAGTTGATGGAGATCTGCTAATATGTGTTTAAAATACATGCTCGAAGATTAAACCGAACCCATATCTTACAACTAAGAAACGAGAATCAACCCACAAGACCGCTGAAGCTCAAAATTAGTACATTCGTGATTATGTCGCAAAATATGATGATCTTAGTTAAAAAATTAGAACCGGTGAAAAAATTCAATTGTCTGTTAACTGGTTAATAGCCAGCAGGATTCTGACATGGAAATTATTCTAGACTGAGCTACATATTGTCGATTCGAAGCCATTTTGAAATTTTCTTATTTCAAGAAATTTCTTAGATAGTTTGCTGATGTTTGCTTTGGGGGGCGCTCAACTGCGCGGTCATCAGCGCCCGTACAAAGTCGCAATTTTTCACTCTCCAATTTTTTACGCAGTCCAATGTAGCCGCTATTACGAATGATGAAGACGATGAAATGATGAGGACAACACAAACACCGAGTCCCCGGCAGAGAAAATCCCCAATCCGGTTCTTAGGTAGTGAAATACTATTCAAGGGTATGAAGTTACCGAATACTGCATTACTGCCGTTATCGCCATTGACTTATTCATTCTTCTGCTGATATACGCGTGGTTGAATGAAGACATTTAAAGCATCTAGGTCATTTTTAGGAGCAGTGGCCCAAATGCAGAGATGTATTTCGCTCACAACAAATTGTTGCGGCGTTCTGTGGTAACTGGACCGTCTTTTTCTAGTCATTATTACTGCGAAACACTGCAGAACGTAATTCTTCCAATTGTTAGTCAGAGAATTTCGGGAGACAGAATAATTTTCCAACATCACCGTTCTCCTGTCTACACAGCGAACAGTATAAAACACTGGTTTGAAATTAAAGGTTGACTTATTCGCGAACTGCGACAAATATTCGTGTTACAGGTAGGAGATGAGGTCTCTCAAATGGAATTTCTACGGTCGACTGACAAGGAAACATTAGACTTCGATTTTTAAAAGATACATGTTGCTGGTTTGAAAGGAGACATACTATGATACGAGATCACTAATGAAATGATAGTTAACGGCCATTGTGCTTCATCAATTATCTTCGCGCAGACTGCTGGGAAATATTACTACACAAATACAAATTGTTTATAACAAATGCAGTTAGGTTCTGTATGCTGTCATTTGAAATCAGACAATGATACTTTTGATGTTTTACTTTATCGTCTAAATAACTGTACAGTGTCTGGTATATTACGCTGATACGTTTCACTCAAATCTCTGACAGAAATAAAAATTATCTGAGATATTATCTCTTACGTCTATCACACGTATATAAATTAATTTTTTGCCGCTACCCGGCATATTTATTCCGTACAGAATATTTATTTTCCCTTAAAAGATCTATTACACTGCCTCCTAAATAGTGAAACTGAGTGTCACACCCCAGTCGAACTGTTTACTTCGAAGGTTTTACTTACAACGTTCTCAAAAACATACATACAGTTCTCTTTTACATTTTTTTAAAATTCTCGGGCATCACTTCTTGGCTCGTTATTATAGTCTTAGTGTTAGCAGAATACATCACAGCCGACGTAACGCAACGTTCATATTTCAACGGTCTCTGATATGCATAGTAGCTCGCTGAATGGCGGACTTTCCACATTGCAGTGTGTGATTGTCTAATACTTAGTCACACGTGGTTAAATATTTGGCTTGTTACATCAAGATCATCAATAGAAGAGGAAATCATACATTTTAACGTAGAAATAACGAAGCAGATTTATAACAGGTAGTACAATAAATACAATTCGTTCTTTACAAACAAAATTAATGTTGCTTATATTTACAATAGGTATATTGATGTCATCAACTTAATGATTTTTAATGTCTCTGCGGACTGTCTGTCTCACGCAATGTCTGCTCAGTGCCCAGACAAACTTAAAATCATTCTAAGGTTAGTGTTTATGAAGTTAATTGTTTATTCGACGTCATTGTTAGGAGAGTCTTTTCTCATTCCTGTCCATTCCATGCTTTACGTACAGTATTTGGTTTCTTCTTACGTTGCTCTTTTTTTTTTGCAGAATGACACAGGCACACAACGACATCCACCTGGTGGTCTTCTTGGTGGTGATTCATTTGGAACAAGTTCCATAAAACACTTGTTCTTTGCAAAGCCGTGCGGAAGAGGGGTAGAATTTGTGCGTCGACCCTTGTTTTGGATGCTGCACTCGGCAGTTGGGTTGTTGTCGCTTTTGCGAGAACATTTTGACATCCACATTCCACACTACTTCTCACACCCGTAGTATTTACTCATTTATACTTGTTGTTACTACTTGCCTTACACATGTCCCACTGCACACTATGTTGAACTCCAATGTTTGAATTTACCACAGTTTATGGTGTCTTTGAACATTTCTCTCATCATTTATACGATTTCGTTCTTTTGAAAGTTCTTATCCAGCAATTCCTTGTTCCTTTTATCTCACCATAGGATTTGTTTAATTACTCCTGAAACCTGAAAGAAAAGATGAAACACAGCACAAGCCTTGCAACAACACATGAGCTCAAATGCATACCTATGAGTAAGAATTAAAACTGCTTTAAATCGTGCTACAAGAAACTGCACCCGAAGTGTTTTTGGATCCTAATCTGTTCCCCGATGCTGTATAATGATTTCACTCATACTGCTGAATAGAAAATTCCTCAGTGATTGGCATAACCTGCATTATGCAGCATAATGAATTAAATAAATCATTTATCAAATAGAGATCATTTAAACTGTAATAAAGTTTTCTTCCTCTGCCTCTCTTCTTTCTTCTTAGCTGCTGACATGAAATAATATGTCTTAGACGACTTTGAACATTTGTAAGTTGTAGGCACGTCGCTGTACTTTGCATTCATCGTTTGTGATTCACTTGCCTGATTGTCATTTAATGACTTTGTTTAGGCTTTTGCATGAAACTTGCGTACATCTCTATTATGGTACAACACAATTATTTTGTTTGTTGTAGGATTTTGTAACAAATACGACCGAGCACGTGGAATGTGAGCAACGATGTATGGCCCTTCATAAAGAAATGCCTAGTTAGTGTTATGTCGCTTCAGTGCACAAAGTCTTGGGTGAGTACACAAATGTACTTGCATACCTATTGTAAATTTCTGAGTCCGTTTTATAGTTTTCTCAAATTCTTGTTTTCTGATTCTGGCGTCATTTGCTAAGATAATTAATAATCTCGTTTCTTGTTGTCGGAGGATTCTGGTTGTCCAGGAATCTTCAGAAGGCGATCACACCATTCACACTTTCCTTTGCATGTAACATAATTTATTTAGGTGTATAATTAGAGTCATGTATTGACAAATGTCGCTTCAATGCACAAAGTCTTGGGTGAGTACACAAATGTACTTGCATACCTATTGTAAATTTCTGAGTCCGTTTTATAGTTTTCTCAAATTCTTGTTTTCTGATTCTGGCGTCATTTGCTAAGACAATTAATAATCTCGTTTCTTGTTGTCGGAGGATTCTGGTTGTCCAGGAATCTTCAGAAGGCGATCACACCATTCACACTTTCCTTTGCATGTAACATAATTTATTTAGGTGTATAATTAGAGTCATGTGTTGACAAATTATTGTAAACGTCCTGGAAAAGAGAGGAATAGTTCCCCCACTTTAAATGATTCCCTGTCATGTACGTTCGTAAAAAACGGTTTAGTTCCTTGCATACCTTCACACGGATTTGATCGAGGGCTACATTTTGACATAAGGTTAATTTTGATGTCATTATCTTCCGAAAACTTTCTCCACTTACAATGAGTGTAATTATGATGCATTGTACGAAAGGATGGCGATAGGTTTTCCAACGCTAAGTATATAATCTTTACTTGCCCATTTAATGGCAATTTTGGCTGTTGGACATTTTATGGCATTTATAATAGTTTCACATATTTTGAGAAAAGGTCATACAGAACAAGTATATACTCGACACCTCCTCTATGGTCCACTTATGTCCGTCGCAACAATTTCTTCAAGTTTACTGGAAATAATCGGATGCAATTCTACTTTACAACCTAGAATCTCAGGTTTTGCCTTTTGACAAATAGTACATGTCCTGATAAGATTGTGAATTTTCCTCCACATGTTTGGGAAATAACAGCAGGGCTTAAGTGTTTAGTTTCTGCATACATTTCTTTGTGCCATAGTGTCCCCAAATAAAATGTGTATGCCAGATTATATTTGCTTCTGTGTCTTTCAGAATACAGACGCACCATGATTACTGGTTGGACGTCGACGGTAGAATAAGACGTTCTGATATAGTTAACAATGCTTTCAAATAGGAGGGTCAGGGTTGTATGCTATTGTCGATCTTACTTTGCTCCACTTACTGTCAGCCTTCTGCAGTGTTGACATATTGCTACGCAAGTCTAGATAATATTGACGGTAATGTTTGTCTTGCATGAACATGATGCAATAATCGTTCATATGTTCCAGATCATCTGCGTGATGAGATAGTCCCTGAGGTAGACGTAATAACGCGTCCACAGTTATGTTGTCTTTACATTTACTGTATACTATTTGGAACGAGTAGTTCTTTAAGATGATTGCTCATTGCGATAATCGTGGATGTATGAGTTCGCTTGTCAATAAAAGGGTTAACGTGTGGTGGTCAGAGTATGCCTTCACAAGTCTTCCAAAAATGTAATAGTTTAATTTCTTAAAAGCCTATATAATTCCCAAGATTTCAAACTGTGTGGCTGAATAAATACGTTCGTACTCAGAGCTCAAATAGCAAAACCAGTAAGTCTTACCTCTTGGTTGTCCGCAGTTCCTAATGCTTGAAAAAGACGTGATCCAAGCCCTGTGCATGATGCATCGTTTGCAATACAGAAATCTTCATTAAGATCAGGATGAATCAAAATATTTGAGTTTCCAATGCTTCCCTTATTCTGATAATATCTCATGTACATTTTTGCGTCCAAACTCAAGAATGATTCTCCTTTAAAAGTGCCAGCAAGTTTTTGCTGTTGAGTGATTGATTTGGCACGAAACGTCCAAAGAAATGAGTCTAAACCCAAGAAAGATTTCAATTATTTTCTGGTATGCGGGTAAGGAAGATTCTTAATTGCATCCAGTTGACTAGGATCTGGTCTGTTGCCTTCACAACTGATTATGTGTTCCAAATATTTGATATCATTTCGCCCAAACTTTGATGTCTGTAGATTTGCTGTGTCGCGTGCTTGTGCGAATTTGCATAATGTCTTTTCTAAAATGTATTTCATATTCCCATGTCTGTCTGGCTATAAGGATGTCATCAACGTACCTTCTTCAGTGATTCTGTGCTTAGAAATGTGTCTAGAGCAGAAATGAAAACACCTGAACTGACACTGAGTCCGAATGGTAGTACACAAAATTGGTAACTGCGGCTACCAAAATAAACACAGTGTACTTCCTTTAGTTTTTGCTGAATGGTACTTTCCAAAATGAATTTATAATTTCCGCAGTTGATGAGAACTTTACCTCTACAAATTTTTGCAATTGTACTTCAAGATTTTCTAATTTTGTGCGAATTGGCACGATGATATTTTTGATCGCATGTGTATCCAGAGCTAGGGGTATATTAGCATTTGGTTTGATTACAGTTAATAATGGACTGCAATAAGGTGATATTGATGGTTCTATGATATTCCACTTAAGGATTTGCTTGATTTCTTGACGCACCGCAGGCTGCTTGGACGGAGGAATCTCGTATGTGTTACAGCACAAACTTCCTGAAGTTTAACCTCCGTGTTATATACATACATATTGATCACACATGGTTTCTTTATAAATAGGTAGATGTAGTTTAGCAATACTTCATACAGCGTTTCTTGTTATTGCTTGTTAATAGCTGTAGTTCCATATACTTTATCATTAATTAAGGATTGTACGCCTTACATTTCACGGTCAAATTCAGGTTCATCGCTACTAGTACCATCTTGTTCACATATTAACTGGATAGTGTCTCCCGAACAGTGTTTATTGTGGTTCAGTGTCTGCTTATTCAGACTAATGTCGATCTGAGTACCGTTATGCTTCATAAAACAATTACTATGTGAGAAGTCAATTATACTGTCCTTCTCTCTTAATAAATCCACACCAATCCGGAAATTTATGACCAGGTTTTCTACAACAAGGAACTGCCATTCTATTGTACCATTTCCTACTCCCACAGTCAAGAACATTTGCTTACTTCTCCTATTTGATTTGGATCCAACCGCAGTCAAGATTCCGATATCAATCCTAATTCAACCGTTTGCTTATTAAAAAAAAGACGTAAGATACGACGCTAATCGCTGCTTCCGTATCAACAATAATATCCATCGGTATATCACCTAAAATACCTTTAGTCGTTGCTAGAACGATCTCTTTTACTGGTGATCGGCACTATTATCCTCAAGTACCTCGTCTGTTAAACTTGTATCGTGGTTGTATCTTAATAAAAGTAGGTGTGGCTTGTTTACATCGCTAGTTATACTTGTGTTTGTGTACTGTTTTTCATTCGGTAAGTCAAACATGTCTGTTATTGTTCCATCGTCCCCCACGCTTACCTCTGTCACCACCTGGGCGTAAGCTGTGACCTTATTTAGTTTGTCAAATGTGTGGATATCGGATAGACCTCATTCGCCACCTACACAATATTTACACTTGGATATTGTCTATTCTAGTCATCGTTTTGTTGTCTTGCTGTGTGTGGTGTCGTGTTCTGATTTTTCATATTATTGTTGCTTGGTTGACCATAATTCATTAAATTACTGTTTTGTTGCTTAACACTTTCCAATGAAGAAGCTGGTTATTAAAGTAAGAAAAACCACCTTGTCCGTAATTTTTTCCGTAATACTGTGTTTGCGGTTGCGGATTGTTTTGATACGGTGAGTTTTGCGTGCTATGTTGAGTGTGATTGTGATTATTTCCACGTCGACAGTTGTTCTTATTGTTAGCAGCTTTTCACTTTTTGTTTGGGTTGCCTCCATTTGAATGGGTGCCATTGTCATTATAGTATACATTCAGATATGGCTGCACATTTGGCTGTAACATGCAGTCCGTATTATTCTGCGTGTGTAAATTAGGTTGACTGACCTGCGCTGTTTGCCTTTCTGACTAAGGTGTGCGGTAACTGTTATTCCGCGCGCTATGCATGTCTTCATTAATGATATTAAGTGAAAAGACCGAAAGAAACTGTTCTACATCATGATCTGTTCGCTGTATTAATTTTTCCCTTTTGTGGAATGGTAATCGTGTTTTCAATATATGGATTACTTCTCGCGAAGAAACGGGATCATCCCAGTAATGTGTCATGTTCAAATACTTTTCAGAGTAATGACGAAGATTATCTTGAGTCACGAATTCACGGTTCTGGTTCGAACACCATTTTCCGAAGCCTGTCCTGAATTGAACCTGACCACAATTTGTTCAGAAAAGCTCGCTCGAATTGTTCGTAATATGTACAACGACCGAGAACGTCACATGCCCATATGGCTGCTTCACCTTGTATGAATCCGGTGACGTAACATGTCTTTTGCCTATCTCTCCAAGTACGGGAAAAGTATATCTAAAAGCTTCGAGAAAAATAATTGCATGGACTGTTTTCTTTTTGCGGATAAAGACTTGGAATTACCTGCATTTTAATATACTTTCATCCTTAACATTCCTACTAATGCACTTCCTGCCCCCTGATTTGAAATACGCTCGTTTTCCATATACACTGGAGAAGCTGTATTTTTTGTATTGCTGCTACAAGATGGCGGTACATGGCCATATACTAGTTGTTCCTGAACGGGCTCACAAGAATATCTACGACTAGCATTAAAATCATAACCGTTCCGTTCATTTACGTATGAGTTACTATTCGTACGTTTTGTGTGCTCTTTAGGTACGTAACCGCTTAACTGTTTGTGTATGTGTCTGTCGGTTTGTGATGGAGAAGGTACTATCATTCTGCAAAATTTCTTTAATTGTATCATTGACATTCGTAGGCAAATTTTGTTGTGAACAAATTTCAGAATGCTTATCCTTTTCCTCCAGCTAAGTGTGAAAATCTTCGTTAGCTTGACTAATTGCAAACTGTGTTTCAAAGTATTTGTTAAGGTATCTAAGTTGGTATTTAGCTCTGTGACACGTGCATTTACAGAAGCGTGCGCTTCGGCATCACTTACTACTTGTGTGCTTGGTGTATCTTGCTTAGAACACAACTTCTCAACATCAGATGCAAGTAACTTCTGCTAATCGCATATTTTTTATTCTGATTAAACAAAGTTTCAATTTTAGCAGTTGAATAATCCTATTGCTCACTATGTGTTTTAATCTGAGAGTGTAAACCTGTAACCTGACCTGTGAGTCGAGTATTTGTTTAGTCATTTGTGTCTAGTGTTACTGCTTTGCACTGTGACTATTTCTGTTTTTTTCTCACCATGTCCGGTTTTTAAAGTAATGAGATCAGTTTTTGCTTTCTTCAGTTTGAAGTGTGTCCAGTTTGCCCGGTTTGCTTAATATGATTTGCCGCGACTGCTACGGTCGCAGGTTCGAATCCTGCCTCGGGCATGGATGTATGTGATGTCCTTAGGTTGGTTAGGTTTAAGTAGTTCTAAGTTCTAGGGGACTGATGACCACAGATGTTAAGTCCCATAGAGCTCAGAGCCGCGTTTTAATATGATTTGCAATGGGTCAGTGACGTTTGACGACGGTCCCTATGAAAGGCTCTGTCGTAGCTTCATTCATACTAATAAACATATTTCCGAGCAGAATATCGTCATTGTCTACGTTTTGTGTAGTTATGTGATATTTTGTAACACACATTGGTCATTTCCGTTATCTACAACACTGTCCGTGTCAGAATCTGTATTTTCGATATTATGCTCAATTTTTGCTACTTGTCTACGTGTTTTAACCATTCCTTTACAAAGAATCTATTAATAAGTTTTTATTTTGATAGCAAGTGTCTGATTTTAAACATCTCATACTACGAAAATTATTAAATTGAAATTTAAAAATTTTTCTGTCTCAAGTATTGTTGTCTTAATGGCGGCTCGCCACTTAATGAATAATATGGCCAAACGAAGCCATATTGTTAGAATAGTGTTGTACGCTTTATGGCTATACTCTATTGTAGTGTGAGTGTATGTTATATGAATTCTGAAATGAAAAGTGCTGCATCTACTTCAAACTGAACAAAATTTCACATAATAAAATCTACGACACACATGCGCTCTTGGGTGATGTGCTGCAGCTAAGCATTGCTGCACCTTACCTTTTTTGGTTTTTCTCTCGAAAATTCTCCTTTAATTTTCTCGTCAAATAAATTTTACTTTTCGGTTCAACTGGTTCTCCAAACGTCAACAGTTATATAGCGTGAAACAACAAATAAAATAAACATTAGTACACAATTACACTAGTACTTTCAAGCACATCACAAACAAGGAGTTTATTATTCATAAAATGACATAAATATTCTTGTTGGAGAATATATTTGCGGTCTCTCAAATGGAATTCCTACTGTCGCCGGACAAGAAAACAATTAGACTTCGATGTTTAAAAGACACGGGTTGCTGGTCTAAAGGACACGTACTATGATACGAGACCATTAATAAAATGACAGATAACGGCCATTATGCTTAATCGATTATCTTCGCGCTGATTGCTGGGAAATATTACTACATACAAACTGTTTATGACAGAAGCAGTTTGGTTAGGTATACTGTCATTTCAATTAAGACATCGATACTTTTGATGACTTACTTTATCAAATAAATAAGTGTATAGCATGTGGTACATTACGGTGAAATTTTCCTCTCATAACGCTAACAGACAAAACAAAAGAATAATAATTGAACCTTTTTGTCTTTTTTTTTGGAAACAAAAATTATCTTAGATATTATCTCTTAAGCCTATCACGTGTATGTAAACTGATTATCTATCATCTCCGTACCGCTTTCGCGATTACTAAACGATCCTGTAACGAAGCGCGCTGCTCTGTATAGGATCTTTTCTATCTCTTCTATCAAACCTATCTGGTACGGATCCCACACCGGTGAGCAGTATTCAAGTAGTGGACGAACAATTGTACTGTAACCTACTTCCTTTGTTTTCGGACTGCATTTCCACAGGATTCTTCCAATGAATATCAGTCTGGCATCTGCTTTACCGACGATTAATTTATGTGGTCATTCCATTTTAAATCACTCCTAATACCAACTCCCAGATAATTTATGGAATGTATTCGCAGCACATTACACTTGTCTACATTGAGATTCAATTACCACTCCCTGCACCATGCGTTAATTTGTTGCAGATCCTCCTGCATTTCAGAACAATTTTCCAGTGTTACAACCTCTCGATATACTACAGCATCATCCGCAAAAAGCCTCAGTGAACTTCCGATGTTATCCACAAGGTCATTTGTAAATATTGTGGATAGCAACGGTCCTACGACACTCCCCTGCGACATACCCGAAATCACTCTTACTTCGGAAGACTTCTCTCCATTGAGAATGATATGCTGCGTTCTGTTATCTAGGAACTCTTCAATCCAATCATACAATTGGTCTGATAGTCCATATGCTCTTACTTTGTTCATTAAACGACTGTGGGGAACTATATCAGACGCCTTGCGGAAGTCAAGAAACACGCCATCTACCTGGGAACCCGTATCTATGGCCCTCTGAGTCTGGTGGACGAATAGCGCGAGCTGGGTTTCACACGATCGTCTTTTTCGAAACCGATGCTGATTCCTACAGAGTAGATTTCTAGTCTCCAGAAAAGTCATTATACTCGAACATAATGCGTGTTCCAAAATTCTACAACTGATCGACGTTAGAGATATAGGTCTATAGTTCTGCACATCTGTTCGACGTCCCTTCCTGAAAACGGGGATGACCTGTGCCCTTTTCCAATCTTTTGAAACGCTACGCTCTTCTAGAGACTTACGGTACACCGTAGAAGGGGGGCAAGTTCCTTCGCGTACTCTGTGTAAAATCGATCAAGTATCCGATCAGGTCCAGCGGTCTTTCCTCTTTTGAGCGTTTTTAGTTGTTTTTCTGTCCCGCTGTCATCTATTTCGATATCTACAATTTTGTCACCTGTGCGACAATCTAGAGAAGGAATTACAGTGCAGTCTTCCTCTGTGAAACGGCTGTGGGAAAAGACCTTTAGTATTTCGGCCTTTAGTCTGTCATCCTCTGTTTCAGTACCATTTTGGTCACAGAGTATCTGGACATTTTCTTTTGATCCACCTACCGCTTCGCTTTGACATTTTCTGCCAAGTCAGTACATAGAATTTTACTTTCGAATTCGTTGAACGCCTCTCGCATAACTCTCCTCACACTACAGTTCGCTTCGCGTAATTTTCGTTTGTCTGCAAGGTTTTGGCTATGTTTATATTTGCTGTGAAGTTCCCTTTGCTTCCGTAGCAATTTTCTAACTCGTTTGTTGTACCACGGTGGCACTTTCCCATCTCTTACGATCTTGCTTAGCACATACTCATCTAATGCATATTGTGCGATGGTTTTGAACTTTGTCCACTGATCCTCAACACTATCAGTACTTGAGATAAAACTTTTGTGTTGAGCCGTCAGGTACTCTGAAATCTGCTTTTAGTCACTTTTGCTAAACAGAAAAATCTTCCTACCTTTTTTAATATTTCAATTTACGGCTGAAATCACCGATGCTGTAACCGCTTTATGATAGCGGAGTCCCTCTTCTGCGTTAACTGTTTCAAATAGTTCGGGTCTGTTTGTCACCAGAAGGACTAATATGTTATCGGCCACGAGTCGGTTCTCTGTTTGACTGGTCAAGGTAGTTTTCAGATAATGGACTTAAAAAATTACTGTCGTTAATAGTCCCTCAGAGCCTTTTCTGAGGCTTTCTTGTGAAGTAATTCTCTATTCCCAAAACATACAACTCTGCTCAGTCTTACAATGTATTGAAGGGAGGTTGTGAGATGGCATATGGCGCTGAGCTTATGATTTAGTCAGTGAATTTCATTCTGGCTGTTTGCAGATCGAATAAAGAACTTACGAACCGCAGTTTTCCTCCAACGATATCCGACCTTCGTACAATACACTCAATTTCCTAATGTAGATAATTAGGAACGTGACGTTTGTGAGAGGTCTTAGCTGTACGTCAAATCTGGGTTCATGCAATGAATTTTACTTATTCAGTGTCACAGCTTAAATGAAAACCATTTAGAATATTATTCGTGGTGACCAGAAAATACAGTATTAGAACCTGGCCGCCGACCAGTCGTCTCAGAGACGAAAACCGAGTTATTCAGTGTTCCCGTCCGCCCTCAGAGTTCTAAATACGGCCATATGGAGGTTCTAGCAATACTCTAGGATACAGAAGTGTATGGAGAAAGTTCTGCAAGCCTTTTCGAGGTCTTACAGAAAAGTCTCGGCTGCTGGTATAGTGGTAAGCTTCGTACTCTGTAAACATAAAGTCGCGCGTTTAGGTTCATCCCATTATCTAGTTCCTTTAAATCGCATATCGAATATGTTCTAAAATTGTCAGTCCGATGGACCTCGAACATAATTCGTTTCATTTTCTAACCCACCTGCAATAGCAAAAATTTCAAGAAACATTTCCGCTTGACCGCTCGGGGATGCATCAAGATCAGAGCAGTTTATGCCCGAGTGTTTCCCGTCCTCACAGCAGCTACCGACTAATAGCCATACGCCAACCGCCGTCGTCAGACGCCTCCGACTACGTCACAATGACGCGACGCCATGAGTGTATTTATTGACGGTCATTTCCTTACTCGAATTTCACGTATTTATCTCGCAGTAAGGACTTCGATTTCGTATTCCTGAAACTTCTGAACGTTGTTCAGGTGTGATAAAATATAATCACAGGTGGGAAAGGTCTAACATTAGCGACATATTGTTCGCTTTGTGTTTACTAGAGGGGTGAAGGCAACCGAGGCAGTTTTGAACCTTCGTATTCTACACATGCATGGTTACTCTGGAAATCACATTTAAGTGCCTGGCAGAGGTTTCATCGAACCACCTTCACAATTCTCCGTTATTCCAATCTCGTATAGCACGCGGAAAGAATGAACACCTATATCTTTCCGTACGAGCACTGATTTCACTTATTTCATCGTGGTGATTGTTCCTCCCTATGTAGGTCGATGTCAACAAAATATTTTCACATACGGAGGAAAAAGTTGGTGACTGGAATTTCGTGAGAAGATTCCGTCGCAACGAAAAACGCCTTTCTTTTAACGATTTCCAGCCCAAATCCTGTATTATTTCTGTGACACTCTCTCCCATATTTCGCGATAAAATGAAACGTGCTGCCCTTCTGCGAACTTTTTCGATGTACTCCGTCAGTCCTATCTGGTAAGGATGCTACACCACCCAGCAGTATTCTAAAAGAGGACGGACAAGCGTAGTGTAGGCAGTCTCCTTAGTAGGTCTGTTACATTTTCTAAGTGTCCTGCCAATAAAACACAGTCTTTGGTTATCCTTCCCCACAACATTTTACGTATGTGTTCCTTCCAATTTAAGTTGTTCGTAATTGTAATACCTAGGTATTTAGTTGAATTTATGGCTTTTAGATTAGACTGATTTATAGTGTAACCGAAGTTTAACGAGTTCCTTTAACCACTCATGTGGACAACCTCACACTTTTCGTTACTTAGGGTCAACTGCCAATTTTCGCACCATTCAGATATCTTTCCTAAATCGTTTTGCAGTTTGTTTTGATCTTCTGATGACTTTATTAGTCGGTAAACGACAGCATAATCTGCAAAAAACCTAAGAGCGCTGCTCCCAAATCGTTTATATAGATAAGGAACAGCAAAGGGCCTATAACACTACCTTGAGGAACGCCAGAAATCACTTCTGTTCTACTCGATGACTTTCCGTCAATTACTACGAACTGTGATCTCTCTGACAGGAAATCACAAATCCAGTCACATAACTGAGACGTATTCCATAAGCACGCAATTGCACTACGATCCGCTTGTGTGGCACAGTATCAAAAGCCTTCCGGAAATCCAGAAATACGGAATCGATCTGAAATCCCTTGTGAATAGCACTCAACACTTCATGTGAATAAAGAGCTAGGTGTGTTTCACAGGAACGATGTTTTCTAAAACCATGTTGACTGTGTGCAATAGACCGTTTTCTTCGAGTCAATTCATAATGTTCAAACACAATATATATTCTAAAATCCTGCTACATATCGACGTTAACTATATGGGCCTGTAATTCAGTGGATTACTCATACTACCTTTCTTGAATATTGGTGTGACCTGTGCAACTTTCCAGTCTTTGGGTACGGATCTTTCGTCGAGCGAACGGTTGTATATGATTGTTAAGCATGGAGTTAATGCATCAGCATACTCGGAAAGGAACCTAATTGGTATACAGTCTGGACCAGAAGGCTGGCTTTTATTAAGTGATTTAAGTTTTCACTACTCCGACGATATTTACTTCTACGTTACTCATGTTGGCAGCTGTTCTTATTCGAATTCTGGAGTATTTACTTCGTCTTCTTTTGTGAAGGCATTGCGAAAGACTGTGTTTAGTAATTCTGCTTTGGCAGCACTGTCTTCGATAGTATCTCCATTGCTATCGCACAGAGAAGGAATTTATTGTTTCTTGCCGCTAACATACTTCATATACGACCAGAATCTCTTTGGATTTTCTGCTAGGTTTGGAGACAACGATTCGTTGTGGAAACTGTTATAGGCATCTCACATTCAAGTCCGCGCTAAATTTCGAGCTTCTGTAAAATATCGCCAGTCTTGGGGATTTTGCGTCTGTTTAAATTTGGCATGTTTGTTTCGTTGTTTCTGCAACTGTGTTCTAACACGTTTTGTGTACCAAGGAGGATCAGCTCCGTCGTTTGTTAATTTATTTGATATAAATCTATCAATTGCTGCCGACACTATTTCTATGAATCCAAGCCACATCTGGGCTACACTTATATTGTTAATTTGGATTGAGTGGAGATTTTCTCTCAGGAAGGCTTCAAGTGAATTCTTATCTGCTTATTTGAATAGGTATATTTTTCGCTTACTTTTCGGGGAATTGGGGACTACAATATTCAACCCTGTGTTCACTAACCCCTGAAACGGTTTTGATGCTCGTTATTAACTCAGGATTATTTTTCCTAAGAGGTCAAGGGTGTTTTCACAACCGTTTACTATTCGCGAGGGCTCATTAACTAACTGATCGAAATAATTTTCAGAGAATGCGTTTAGCACAATTTTGGAAGATATTTTATGTCTACCTCCGAAATTAAACATGTATTTCCGCAAACATATCGAGGGTAAATTAAAGTCACCACAAACTATTTTCGTATGAGTCGGGTACGTGTTTGAAATCATACTCAAGTTTTCTTTGAACCTTTTAGCAACTGTATAATCTGAATTGGGAGGTCGGTAACAGGATCCAATAATGATTATATTCCGGTTGCCAACAATGACCTAACTCACAGGAAGTATCTACTTCAATTTCGTGACAAGTTAAACTACTTCTGACAGCAACAAACACGCCACCGCCAACCGTGTTTAGCCTATCCTTTCGGAACACCGTTAGGTTCTTCGCAAAAATTTCAGCTGAGCTTATATCCGGCTTTAGCCAGCTTTCAGTGCCTATAACGATCTGAGCATCAGTGCTTTCTATTAGCGCTTGGAGCTCTGGTACTTTCCCAACGCAGCTACGACAATTTACAACTGTTATACCAATGGTTCATGTATCTACGTTCTTCCTGTGTTCAGCTTGCTCTCTTTGTGACTGAAGCCGTTCTTGTGTTTTCCCGAGACCCTCTAACCTAAATGACCGCTCAGTCCACGCCACACAGCCCCTGCTACCAGTGTAGCTGCCTCCTGCGCATAGTGGACACCTGACCTATTCAGCGGAACCCGGAACCACCCTTTGGCGCAAGTCGAGGAATGTGCAACCTGTGAAGTGAATGCTTTTGGGCAACACACGTCAGAAAAAGACATTTTTTGCTTCAAGAGATATCGTTCTGGCATGAATGACTTTGCACGTTCAGCAACAGGTGGACCACGTACCACTACCACATTCTCTGAGCGTCCAAACCATTTTGACCATTTAGTTGCAACTACCATCTACTCGTGACAATTACAATATAACTACCATTGTTAAAAAAAAGGGAGAAGCTCCCTTTTGAATGAGGCTTTCCACTTGCCGTATACCTCGAGTTCTTGCAGCTTAGTTTCAATTAACGCCTGATAGTTTTGCTCAATGACCTATTCTTTCGGCCATCACGGTATTCGTATTCGAATTATCAATGTCTAATTGCTAGAACAAGCGATTACCTTTGGTAATACTCCTGGGTTGAATATGACCCGGAAAGTGGCGTTAATCTGACTTTACGTCCATTTACTGACGACTTACTGAACTATGTCTGAAATGTTGTGATAGTGGTGTTCCCTACCATGTCAATTCTGTAAAGAGCTGTGGCAGCTGTCAGTCAGTGCTGAATACAGACATACACAAGGACCTTTACTGCTATAGGGGCTACTCACATTTTCTACATGTTTCCCATACCGCAGTTAGTAACATAACATAAGGCTGCTTTCCCTGCAAAACTTAGTGTCGGCAGGTCGATCAATAAGAATCTGGAAGCGGTATTAACGCATGAAGAGAATGATACTTGGTTTTTATGACTCTCCGATCGGCACTACGATAAGGATCCGGTGCCCATTACCCTTCAGAATCCCACAATTTTTCTCACTTCATATTAAAACAGGTGCTATGACATGAGAATAAGAAATGAATGATATGCTTCTCAGGTAAAGTAATTTCTTGTATACTACTACCAAGGGCAGGAAAGCTCTTCAGTTCTTATCAAAATTTTTGTGTCGCATCATCTTGCTTATGAAAAGTTTCTTGTTTTGGGGGGTTCAAAATTGAGTGGACACTATCACTGGTTCATTTTCTGATATCTAATGACATGATGCTGGTTCCACTTGCTACGTCGATTATACTAATAGAGTTTCAAAAAAAATGGTTCAAATGGCTCTGAGCACTATGGGACTCAACATCTTAGGTCATAAGTCCCCTAGAACTTAGAACTACTTAAACCTAACTAACCTAAGGACATCACACACACCCATGCCCGAGGCAGGATTCGAAACTGCGACCGTAGCAGTCCCGCGGTTCCGGACTGCAGCGCCAGAACCGCTAGACCACCGCGGCCAGCAATAGAGTTTCACTTTGGCTACTCGCATAATGTGTAGAGTTCTATGGGAAACCTGCTTTTCTGTTTATTAATTGTTGCCACACTTGCTAAGTTTACGAACCAGTACTCTGTAGAAAAATGGTCCAAATCGCTCTTCCAGAGAATCAAAACAGCAAATGAAGTTTGTGAAGCCTAAATCGTAACTGAATAACTGGCAAATAAAAGGTGTATCACACGAAACCGAACCACAATAACTGCTGAAAAACTATATTTCCCACAGGCTATGGTGTCAATCACGAGACACAGCTCCACGCCAACAGAAGGCACCACTGGACGTTGGTTTCTGAGAACGCACCGACACCACCACCCCAAATTGCTCCAGCAGCCGCTCCGGCAGCAATCAGTGAACAAAACAGTTCTACGTTAAGTTAGATGAAGATGATTTGTCAGTTTTCTGTATGCATACCTATCAGATGATATCAAATCATGCTTGAACTGCGCTGCAGTATGTTAAAATAAACATAAAATAAAGAATTAAAATGTTTCTTTTTTCCTTAGTCTGTACTACATCAATTAGAGAATGTTCTTCACATTCTTGATTCCTGAGTAGCTGTAGTGTCTGATTCCGCTAGATTAAAAATTCCGACTTTTTCCTCCTGCTCTATCTTAACTGATAAAGACCACAACGATTTTAAGTAAAATATTCCAACAAAACCCTTAATTTTGTACAGCAGTGCTTTAGTAGGTCAAAAAGTAGCTTTTATAAGACCAGATGACTGATAGACGAAGCCAAATTTTAGTGACTGCTGAATAAAATGTTCTCGGGTTTCCAATCGCGTCAATTGCTTAAAACCACACGAGCTTTCGGCCAAGCACTCCTTGGCCATTGTCAAGTGGTATGACTGCCAGTGGGCTGTTGGTGCGCCCTTATATACGCCAACTGCCGGCTGTGACGTCACTGGTGCCCATGACATTGCCATATATGGGCACGTTTCGAGTCGGCGTTCGATGTGCCCTCTTAAACCGCGCGATCGCTGGATTCCACGCAGCGCTGTGCTGCAAGCCACCGTCTTTATTCAGGGTGTTTGCGGTAATTTTTATTTCAATAGCTTCCTTTATTAAACTGTCCCAGTAGCCGTTAGTGCGAACCACGACAGAGGTATCGTCAAATTTTATGTGGTGACCGTTTCCTAACGCATGCTCAGCTAACGCAGATTTCTCTGGATAGCGTAGGCGATAATACCTCTCATGTTCTTTCCTGCGTTGTTCCACAGTGCGCACCGTTTGTCCGCTTAAGGGGCTCCGGAACGCCCTATACTTGAAATGTTAAAATAACGCTTATAAATTACATCTTTCCTCACAAAGTATTTGAGGTAGGAAGTTGAACTTTTTACAGATTATTTATTGGAATATGGGCTACAACTTAACACAGGGATTTTACAAAATTTTAGTTCGGTTATTAAAGATGATTTTTTTTCAATTGTAATGAAAATTCACAACATTTTTTTGCAAGTTTTTATTTATATATTCAAAAGTATACAGTTTTTTGGAAAAAGGCTGTGTTAAATTATGCAGAAGGTACTGTGTAACATTTACTGAAAGTTTGAAACAAATATGTTTGGAAGATCCTTAGAAAACATGTAATTAGTATGAGAAAATAAAAGTTTTGGGAATCGAGCGACAAACATTGGATTAACTTTTTAGTGCATTCCAGGTCCATAGGATGGATTATCTTCATCCTCTGCAAACTCCTCCTCCAGCTTCCTCTTGTTCCTCCTCCTGTTTACTCTTGCTTGTATTTCTAGACTCTTTACAGCCCTGTCTGCAGCCCGAAGGCGTTCCTTGTCTAAAGCAAGCATCGCTCGTACCATGTTAGTACCTATCTTCATTTCCATATTTCTAAATACCTTGCACTTTACAATGTTGCCATCATTGAAAGTCGCAACAGCATCATACATACCAAAGTGAAGTGTTTCTATTCCAACAAATACAGTCTTGGGGATTCTCGACCATATAACACTATTTACACTTTCATTGGGGTTTTGAGTTTCTCCGTGAATACACTTTTTCAACAGTTCAGGTGCTGCTAAGTCTCTGAAAATAGGTTTTATCACCTCCATTATTGCATGAGGCAGACTATGCTTATGAGTGTACACTACACCAGTTAGCAATCCTTTGTTATATTTACACCAACTGTCTTCTTCTTTGGGACACAAGCTATGTTGGGGATTTTCATCGTCTTTATTGTTTACAGTAATAACACATACCTTTGGCTTTGCAACATTTCTCCTTTTCTTAAAAGCCTTCAGAGGATTTCTAATAACTTTACTTTTACTCATTATTATACTTCAACAAAACAGACTCAAGAAAAATTAATTACGAATATTTTCGAGATAACGACAGAGTAAATAAACATGAAACAATCGACAATCACACCAGCGATATATATTGAACCATCACAGGTTAGCCACAACACATACTTTATCTCACATCACTAAAATGTACCTGATGAACACGGACGTTAATAATAACACCATTTGACAGCAGTTTAACAGCGCCACAGTGGGTCACGCCCATGTAGAACACATTTCAAAAAAAATTTAAAAATAGTTGTAGTCTTCGGAATTGAATAAATTATATATCTATTGTAAGGTAATAGTCTGCAGATTCAAAAAACGCAAAAAAGTAAAAATTTAACTTTTTATGATTTTGAGCCTTTTCGGAGCCCCTTAACTTCTCCGTCGTTGCGCAGTAACACTGCGACGTCGTCGGCGTAAGCACGGACCACGAAGGAAGTCCCGTCGATCGACAGGCCTGCAAGTTTGTCATGTATGGAGCGTAAGAGTGGCTCGAGCAATAAAAGACATAACACAATGGAGAGAGGGCTCCCCAGCGGTACTCCTCTTTGGACCTCGATGGGCTGAATAAGCTGTCCATTTACGCTGACTTTGGTTGTAATGCCGGTGACGAAATGTTGCACGACATTAATAACCCGTTGATCAAAACCACACCGCTGCAGTAGCTGTAGGAGGTACTCGTGAAGGACGCGATCAAATACCTTGTAAAAGTCGATAAACAGCAAAGCGAGATTCACGTTAGTGACTGACGCTATGGCTATTACATCTCTATATTCCGAGAGGGGCGTCATAATAGTGCGACCAGGGAAGCATGATTGATGGTTGTGAATCATTTGCTTCATTAATGGAGGCAATCTGCTGTTGATTGCTCTGGCAATGGTTTTGTAATCAAAACTGAGTAAAGTATTCGGTCGGAAGTTATCTAAGGTTTTTCGGTGTTTGCTTTTTGGTATCAGTACAATGCGACCTTCCTTCATTTCGGCCGGCACGTCACTCCCTCGCATCACTTCATTGAGAACATCTGTAAATGCATGTCCGATTATGGACCAGAAACGCACATCAAATTCCCATGGCAATCCATCAGCGCCAGGGGATTTATTCGATGGTGAGCCAGAAATCAGTTCAAGGACTTCGTCTAAAGCAAAATCGTGTACGACCGCTGATTTCCCTACAGGCGTGAGTACGGGGGGCAGAGCATGCACGATCTCGCCGCCTTCATCACCGGGTGTATCGCATTGCGAATACAGATCCGTGAAATACGGGTAAACTGCACTAAGAATATCACTCTGTCGGGTCAAACGGAGTCCATCATCTGTGTCCAGCTCCCCGATAAAAGCTCGCTTGACACCAACTGTACAGCATGACTGACAAGTGGTAACAGAAGTACTTACCATACATGTGGTTTCAGTATTGCCAGATTGCCACTCTTTAACGTCCTTTTTCTTCCGGATGTACTCGCCGGATGAAATTTTGTGAGAGACTTTTTCTTATCGCTGGCATGTGAGTAGTCGCGTTGCAAAGCCCGCGTACTTGAATTTCGCTTCATCATGTATAACGATGCCTCGGTAACCACAGACGCTGATGAACGATGTACATGTTTGTGCAAATCGACCTTTAATTGTCTCACTCTGTTGAGCATCTGGAATTTGCATGCACTGGTCCACCGTTCGGCAACATTACCTTTGACATTCTCGAACGGCGCAATCACTGCGTTTAGTGTTCCGTCGATACTTCGAATGGCAGTTCGAATATTCTGATTGTCCGTCTTCCAATTCCTGCATGTGTTTCCTGTAACTTCTCCTAAGTTTCTGTCAGAATGTTTAAAATTCATAATTCATCCGCAAGACTCAACTACTTCATCGCGTAAGTTAGCATGCTTCAATTTAACAAAAACAACGCTGCTCACTGTCGAGAGATGTATTACGATAACATCCTCTGATTGAAGTTTTACTACGCATTCTAATCAACCTTGGATTTCATGTAGCTTGGGTCGGGCGTAATTACAATCAAACGACAATTTCAAAGTTTCTTTTCTGTTCAAGTTGGCCTTCACGGAATCATATTGCAGATTTCAATAAGCGTAGAAATTTCTGCAACGCTGCATCAAGCACTGCGACTTACCACGCCGTAGCACAGCAGACAGCGGCACACGAATACCACCCCACGTCAATCAAACACACTACCGCTACACCATGGGTGTTTTGCATCACCTCGGTTCTGAGAGCTCCGGGATCTGTACAGAAAATTGGAATAGAGTTCAACATAAACATCATTTCCCCTCTTTTTATTGATCATGAAAACCACACATTGTGTGTTGTACATCATACAGGAAGATCTTCAGAGGTGGTGGTCCAGACTGCTGTACACAACGGTACCTCTAATACCCAGTAGCACATCCTCTTGCAATGATGCATTCCTGTATTCGTCGTGGCATAATACCCACAATTTCATCAAGGCACTGTTAGTCCAGATTGTCCCACTCCTGAACGGCGATTCCGCGTAGATCCCTCAGAGTAATTGGTGGGTCACGTCGTCCATAAACAGCCCTTTTCAATCCATCCCTGGCGTGTTCGGTACTCTTCATGTCTGGAGAACATGCTGGCCACTCTTGTCGAACGATGTCGTTATCCTGAAGGAAGTCACTCACAAGATGGGCACGGTCGGGGCGCGAATTTTTATCCATGAAGACGAATGCCTCGCCAATAAGCTGCCGATATGGTTGCACTATCGGTCGGAGGATGGCATTCACGTATCGTACAGCCGTTACGGTGCCTTCCATGACCACCAGCGTCGTACGTCGATCCCACATAATGCCTCCCCAAAACAGCAGGGAACCTCGACCTTGCTGCATTCGCTGGACAGTCTGTCTAAGACGTTCGGCCTGACCGGGTTGCCTCCAAACACGTCTCCGACGGTTGTCTGGTTGAAGGCATATGCGACAGTCCTCGCTGAAGAAAACTTGATGCCACTCCTGAGAGGTCCATTCTGGATGTTTTTGGGCCCTTCTGTACCGCACTGAATGCTGTCGTGGTTGCAAAGACGGACCTTGGCATGGACGTCTAGAGTGAAGTTGCGCATCATGCAGCTCGTTGCGCACAGTTTGAGTCGTAACACGACGTTCTATGGCTGCACGAAAAGCATTATTCAACATGGTGACGTTGCTGTCAGGGTTCCTCCGAGCCATAATTCGTAGGTAGCGGTCATCCACTGCAGTAGTAGCACTTGGGCGGCCTGAGGGAGGCATGTCATCGACAGTTCCTGTCTCCCTGTATCTCCTCCATGTCCGAACAAAATAGCTTTGGTTCACTCCTTGACGCCTTGTTGAGAGCCTTTCCTGGCACTAAGTAACAATGTAGACGCGATCGAACCGCGGTATTGACCGTATTGGCATGGTTGAACTGCAGACAACACGAGCCGTGTACCTGCTTCCTGATGGAATGAATAGAACTGATCAGCCGTCGGACCCCTCCGTCTAATAGGCGCCGATCATGCATGGTTGTTTACATCTGTGGGTGGGTTTAGTCACATCTCTGATCCGTCAGAGGGACTGTGTCTGTGACACAATACCCACAGTCAACGTCTATCTTCATGAGTTCTAGGAACTAGGGTGTTGCAATACTTTTTTTGATGTGTGTATAATAAAATTGGGTTTACAAGCGTTAAGGTTTGTCTCAACTCTAATAACGCATTTCCTGGTGTTTATAATATCGTGGCGTTGATTTAAATTTGGATAGATTACCTTAAGTAAGTGTGTAATGGAGATCTCTTGTGATGTCATTTTGTGTAGTCGAACTACAATACTGCAACGAGATTAGAGAACTACGTTATGTGGGCTGCATACAAATAATATGAAATACAATTCAGGTCGTTGGGAAACTTCTGCGTATGACAGTACGTTCTCAGAAATCTCCTACATCTGGTTGGTTGATTTGGGGGAGGGGACCAAACAGCGAGGCAAATCTAACACTAGCAAGTAAGCAGAACATGGACAACGACTGCGGATAGGATGTACTTTGGGGGGGGGGGGGGGGGGGGGGAGTGTGGCGAGATATTCGCCGACTCGCGATACACACTACGTGTGGGTAGCGCAGTGATAAACGCAACTGCCTAGTAAGCAGGAGATTCAGGGGTCGAATCCCGGTCCAGCACACATTTTCGCTCCTCGCCGCAGATTTCACGTAGTCTCGATACATATAATCACAGCTTTGGATTATCTGTGGTGTCCATTCTTTAAGAAGTGTTCGGAAGAACGGACACCACCCATTCCTATAATTGACTCCCCTAAATGGGCAATGGACCCATCACATTCTGGGTGGATGCACAAATACGACCGAGCTCCTGCGGGAATCTCAGATCAGCGAGCGTGGACGTCATCAATAGGCACGGCAGATAGATGGCGCTGGCTGAGAATGTGGATAGGCCGAGAGGCGCGCCGAGATAGTCCGTGCATTTACGGGACGGATATTAACGCTACAGCCTAGTGAAGAGGAGACCCCCTGTTCGAAACGTCAATGATTTCGCGTAAGGTTTCGATGCAGCTAACATCAGCTGTTCCTTTCCTTTCTCCCACACTCCACCTTCAATTTACTGACAGCTATCTCATCAGCAAATTTTTTAATTGATATCTTTTCACCTTGAACTTTAATCTGACTCTTTTATTTCTGTCATCGCTCCTTCGACAGGGCGAAAGACACCTTGTTTAATCCGAGCATTTCGTTCTTGGTCTTCGTGTCTTATTGTTCCCTCTTGGTTCTTGTACATATTGTATCTTACACATCTTGGTTCGTGTACACATTGTACGTTATACATCTGTTCCATCAGCTGACACCCATTTTTCTGAGAATTTCGAACATCTTGAACCATTTTACGTCGTCGAACTATTTTATCCGCGTCAACGAATCCCATGAATGTGCCGATTTTTCTTCAGTGTTGTTTCATTTTTCAACCGCAACATCAAAACTGTCTCTCTCGTGCCTTTACCTTTCCTGAAACCAAACTGATAGTCATCTCACAGATCCTTAATTTTCTTCTCCATTCTTCTATTTATTATTCTTGTCACCAACTACGATGCGTGAGCTGCTTGAATGATGGTGCAATAATTCACGCCTTTTCGGCTCTTGCTGTCTACGGAACTGTGGGATGACTTTTTCCCGAAAGTCTGATGATACATCACCAGTCTCATATATTCTACACACCAAGGTGAATAGTCTGTTTGTTACCAACACATCCCAATGATTGTAGAAATTCCGATCGATTTTTATATATAATTTCTGTCTTATTTGCCTTTAATTAGCCCAAAAAATTTTTAAGTCCTCTCTCTAGTACTGGATCCTTTATAAATTCCCTGTCGACTTCCGTTTCTTCTTCTGTCGCGTCATTAGACGAGTTCTCCCCGTCTCCCCCTCACATAGGCGTAGTGGACTCTTTTCATCTATCCGATCACTCCTCTGCATTTAACGGCGTAATTCCTATTGCACTCTTAAAGTTACTTCCTTTGCTTTTCATTTCACCAAATGTTGTTATGAGTCTTCTAAATACTCAGTCAATCCCTCTGACAACCATTTCCCTTTCGATTTCTTCACATTTTTCGCACGGCCCTTTCTCTTCACTGTAATTCCTGCTCTCTCATATTTCTTTCGTAAGTGAGCTGTATTTCTGTATTTATGAATTTCCCTCAACAGTTTTTTATTTCATTCTTTCGCTGATCAGCTGAAGTATTTCTT
Organism: Schistocerca nitens; assembly: GCF_023898315.1. Taxonomy (NCBI): domain Eukaryota; kingdom Metazoa; phylum Arthropoda; class Insecta; order Orthoptera; family Acrididae; genus Schistocerca; species Schistocerca nitens. Next base: position 362,069,125 of record NC_064619.1, read on the forward strand.
TGTTACCCATGGTTTCTCTTTATGTATCTTCCTTGCACTTACATTTTTCTTTTCAGCTTCTGTGACTACCCTTTTTGGAAATGTTTATTTCACTCCAACTGAACTGATTACTGAGCTGTTTATTATCGCAGTATCTATAGTCTAAGAGAACTACAAGAATGTCTCTTCATTCCTTAGTACTTCCGTATCTCGCTTCTTTGCGCATCGATTCTGCCTCGCTAATCACTTACTTGTCGACCTACTTTTCATCGTTACTAAATTAGTACGATCTGAGTCTTTATCTGCTCCTTGGTACGCCTTACAATCCAATATCTGATCTCGGCATCTCTGTCTGCCCGTGATGTAATCTGGTTCGAATCTTCTAGTATCTCCCGTCCTTTTACTATTATACCTCCTCTTCCTGCGATACTTAAAGAGAGTATTCGGTGTTACTAGCTGAAATTTAGTGTAGTGCTCAATTAGTCTTTGCCCTCTCTCATTTCTACTACAAAGGACATATTCTCCCGTAACCCTTTCTTCTACTCCTCCTATAATCGCATTACATATCTACACGACTAATAGATTCTCGTCTTACTGTACGTACTGAATACCCGTTCAGGATTCTCAAGTACTGTCCCTATCATTTCATTCTCTGCTAGTGACGTCTACATGCGTACCTGAACCATTGTAGTCGATGTTGGTTTGCTATAGATTCTGATGATCACTATCCTATCATTAAAATATTCACAGTAACTCACTCTCTGACACACTGTACCTTCCTATACATAACGAATCCTACTTCTGTTATACCACTTTCTGCTGCTGTTGATATTACCTTATACTCTTCTAGCGAGAAATCCTTGTCTTCTTCCATTTCTCCTCACTGACACCCACTATATCTAGACTCAGCATTTTCCTTTTCAGCTTACTTACCACGTCCAAATTTCTGACATTACACTCCCCGACTAGGAGAACACCTTTTCATTTGCTATTCAATCTTTTTGTCATGCTCACCTCCCGCTTGATAATGCTTCCCGGAGCTCTGTATGGTGGACTAGTCCCTAGAATTTTTTTAATGGAGAGATCGTCATGATATATTTTCAGTTACAGGCCACATATCCTGTAGAATATATCGCGTGTATGTAATGTAGTGGTTTCCATTATCTTCTGCATACTCATGTCGTTGATCGTTACTGATTATTCGGTCTTTTAGGGGTAGTTTCCGACCCCTAGGGAACCTCAGTCTGCTCTCCGTCCTCTTTGACAAGGTCGTCGGGAGAATTATGGTGACTTGTTATGCTGGAAGTCTTCGGCCACTATTGCTGATGATTTTTATTCAAAATTTAAGAAATGGTGAAGTTCGAACCAGGAACCCCGGAGGTCTTGTCTAATGGTCAAAGATACTAACACTAGACCATAGCACTAAAATTTCATACATAAACATCTACATCTACAAAGGTACTCCGAAAGCCACCGTAAGGTGCGTGGCGGATGGTACCCTGTACCAGTACTAGTAATTTCCAATCCTGTTCCACTCGCAAACAAAGCAAGGGAAAAACTACTGTCTATATGCCTCCGTATGAGCCCTAATCTCGTATCTTGTCTTCGTGGTCCTTACGCGCAATGTGTGTTCTCGGGAGTAGAATCGTTTGGCATGCAGCATCAAAAGCCAGTTCTCTAAATTTTATCACCAGCGTTTCTCGAAAAGAAAGTCGCCTCTCCGCCACGGATTCCCGTTTGAGTTCTCGAAGCATCATCGTAACGCTTATGTGCTGTTAGAACCTACCGGTGACAAACATAGCAACCCGCCTCTGAATTGCTTCGATGTCTTCCTTCAATTCGATCTCATACGATTCCAAACACTCGAGCAGTACTCGAGAGCAGGTCACAACAGCGTCCTATATGCGTTCCCCTTTACGAATGAATCACTCCTTCTTAAAATTCTTCCAATAAACCGAAGTTGACAGTTCTCACAAGCTCGTTCCATTTCATATCGCTTTCCAACTTACGCCCAGATATTTAAACGACTTGACTGTGTCAAGCAGGAGACTAGTAATATTGTGTCCGATCATTACAGATTTGTTCTTCCTACTCATCCTCATTAACTTACATTTTTCCATATTTAGAGCTAGCTACCATTCATCACACCAACTAAGTCGCCTTATAATGTAGCGCTTTGCACATTGCTGTGTCTCGTAGTCTAGTCAGATGATGAGACTTGTCCTGGTGTCAGTTTGATCATGCTAGTATATATTTTGTAGCCGAGTGTATCATTGTGAGGTGAAAACTTCTCTCTCTAGAACGCCCTAATATGGCACACTTACCCTCTATACAAACGCACACGCACGCGCGCACACACACACACACACACACACACACACACACACAACAAGGACAACGAATTGTATGGGGGTTGCAGCACTGTATTACCACACCTTCCTTGTTCACATAGCGTCACTGTAAGATACACTACATTATCATTTTTCTTATTACAGGTATTTTTCATCTTGTATAACAAGTTAGAAAGTCAGTGTGGAATAGATCGCACATAAATCTGCTTGCGAGTTTCTAAATATAATACATCTGAGTAAACGCTTTCTGGAAATGGCTTGAACTTCTAGGTATTCAAAGGAAGAGGAATGATTCTATCGCTTTTATAAACGCTGGCAACTGTAGACACATCTAATCAAAATGTTCCGGTGTTAGAAAAACTTATGTCCTACATTGTTTGCAACATAATATTATACATTTCTACTCTAATCTTCCCGATCACCTATGACGTTATCGTAGAGATTTGTCGCCTCCTGTACATTCCGAGCATATTCATTTACGTCTCTTATTTTCTTTGGTTTTGAATTGTAGTTCTCCATGTCGATAACTGATGGTAAAGTATTAACACAGTTTTCCTGAAGTTTTGCTCAGTTTCCCTAAATCCTGCTATTACGCCTGGCAAACGAAGTAGGTTTTCAATTTCTTTTCGCTTTCTGTCTCCTTTCATATCTGTCTACATTTATGAGTTCGACATTTAATATTGCTCTTCGTATCTATTTTACTTTTAAAAGAAATACACCGTTAGTTAACGTATTATTTAGTACACTTTCGTATTTTCCGTTATTATCAGAAACTTCCCGTTTCACGGTCCATCATTTGTTTCCTCATTTGTTTAAACCAATAACTTTAAAAAAATTACATCTCTCTAATGTACATAGTAGTCTTCCACCGATTTTCCACTGATACTTTCTCTCAGCCTAAAAATAACATGAGATAGTTCCAAATTCATGTAACAGCTCTTAAGAAGGCTTCGTTTCATATAATTCTATATTCAAGTTGACGCTTTGTACTTAGCAAAATTATCATTCAATGCGAGCATTAGTACCTAGATATGTCTCGTTACCAATCACTGAGTTTCTTTTTCAGAAAAAAAGTCATGTTTGCGTAGCCTCATTGTCCTGCCGCTCTAGTTAATTTCATTTTAGCGATTTACTGAAGACTTACACTGTAAATCCTTTTGCTTCTTGCACAGTTTGTATACTGAGTTGCTCTTTTCAAAATTAAATTTTCGTTGCCCGCCAACTATTTCGTTTTCCTTTCATCACAGTACACTCTTTACTACCACGCTTACGAAAAGTAACCCTGATTTTATAAAATGTGGCTACACATCTATTCTTAGTACTTATTTTTTACATTTCTGAAACTGATACTTTATGCTTTATTTACAACCTCAAGTAATTAATTTTCAGTTTCTATTGTTATATACTTTCTGCTACTATTTCAGCCCTATTAGGTTATCGTCATTTGAATACCATTGCTTCGCATATTACTGAATCTGGTATTCTAGATGACACGTATTCCTTGTTAATTTCTTTCTATTCTTATCATTTTCATATACTATGGATGACTTTCTCTCCCTCAGCGCAGCTGATAATTACTCTCCTTAATTATGATGCATCTTATACTCTGAAGATTGTTTCAAGACGTATAAATTAAAATTCTGATCTTACTATTTTCGTTTTGATTTCTACCCTGGGTAACTGTAGATTTTGTTAATTCCCAAAGTCTGTCTTTCACTGATTACTGTGATCAACGTATCTAGAGAATTTTGCAAATACCAGTCGTCCTACTATAATCCTGTACTATCCAGCGGCTGTAAAATTTTTACTACCCTTAAGCGTGCTTCGCCATCACCGTTGAGTCTCTGCCACACCCCGGAGTATCCAGTTGGACTACTGAAGGGATAAAGAGCGACGTCTGGACCGGGCACTGAGCTGGCTTATACGATGGGATCTCCTGACCATCAGACCTTTAAGCCCCAGTGGCCCTAAGGCGATCAGGTTAAGCCGCGACGACAATTCAGAACGCCTTCTTCGAGACGATAAACGGAGAGTTTCCGCTCCGACCTCGTGAAAATTTAAATTCAATTAACGACACTCAAAGGAGGCGAACATTACAAGGATGGCCGGGAGGGGTTGGGGCTGGTTCTGTTGTAAGTTCAGCTCACGGTCTTGTGGGCGGCATCGCCTGTATGAACAGTGTAACCTCCCTACAAAATTATTTATATTTAAAGAATATGAACCATGCGTAAACTCCCTACAAAATAATAATTAAATGAATTTTTTAATATTGTAACCTCTCAACAAAATTGGCTCCCATTTATAATCTGTGTGCAGAAATGCATTCACATTTAATGTTCCCACAAAATTCTTTTCTTATTTAATGTTAAATTCGAAACAGAAACATTCCTAAACACCAAAATAAAAAAAAATTCAGTAACCTGGTAAATTTTATGACGACAGCAGCGCTGCGCCTCGGCCCTGTATTCTGAATAAAAAAGGCAAAAATTCTTACCTCAATAGAAACTGCAAATATATCTGCTCTTACATAAAAAATTTTCGGCACAGCTCCGTGCCATGCTGGCCTATGCTTTGTGATTCGTGAAAGGAACAATTATTCATTGGAAAAAATCTTTAAATTGAAATGAATGCTTTTCTTTAAAAAAAAAAAGTTACTTTATATTATAAAAATTATTATTGGGGCATTTTTTAAAGAAATTAAATGACAATTAATATACATTACTAGATATGCGCAAGGCTGCTTCTTTACCTTCTACAACAATACTCATCCTCCAGAGTCCTGACCAGAGTCCCGAGCAGAGCAGACAGCCGACACGTGCCGACTACCGCCGACTCACGCAGACTACTCAAGACTACTGTCGACACGCGCAGACAAGCGCAGACTAGCGACAAGCAACAACTAACGACATACTGCTCTCTGGTCAGAGACTCTCCTATGTCTTGCCTATTGCAGGCAGCGCATATAGCGCATACCTCACCTCTTACAACAGGTGAGGCGCTACCTGTTCGTTGTCAAATGTGTTTGCGAAATGATGTGTATATGCCGTGTAGATGTTCAGTAAGCGATTTATTAGTGCGTATGCAGACATAAGTCCATCCGTCGAGAATCATTTCTTAACGCTGTGTGTAATGCACCGATATTTTTTTCTATAATCGCGTTTACGAAGTTTAATTTTTAAAAAATACATTTCAGTATTCAGCACATGTACTCTTGTCAAAAGGCTGTTAAACTATAAACAACAACTGAACATCCATACTTAAAGCTGTGATACGAGGATACATTGACTTTTTTTCAGTGTGCATAGGAAGAAGGGTCTAGATGATGCTTATTCTGAGGTATTGCGTAGGTTACGAAAGAGCTGGAAAGCAGCAAGGAGTGCTTTTAAGTTCGTCTTTCATAGCCGTAAAACATTAACGATGTAGTTACTTAGGTTTCTCAGATAGTACGTGGTATAAAACAAAAATATGTTGCTGCAATAATGATCGATATCATAGAATTTCCGACAGTAAGTCGTGGCTTGCGATACCCGATCTTCAAAATATTTTAACACACTTCTTGTAGTTCAAGGGACGGATGGCACTGGATATATGATTACCAAGGGCAAGCCATAGGGGTCTACAAACTGACCATTATTTTAGAACATAGTGTTGTTCAGTATAACTCGCACGGCTTTGACTGCGCACGGAAGGGATCAGCAATAAGTCACCTGTGACAGTGAGCTTGAGCTTTTGTAACTCTCGAGAGACACATTTTGAATCAGATAAATGGTCTGTTCACTGGCGAGAAAATGCTGCTGCTATTCGACTTCCAAAACAAGAAAACAAGAAAGATTATTTCTGATAAAAGAAATGTAGAAGCTTTTCACTCAGAAGGGGTACTGCTGGGTATCAAGTTTTACATCGCACTGTACTAGAAACACGCGAAAACTACACACCCTGGATATAGCAATGTAATGAATAAGAAAATAGGAATGCTGGTAAGCTGCTATGAACAGCATAGTGAACGTATTATCCCAGCCTAGATGGACATTAAGCCCATCCCCACCACAGTAGCACAAGTTTGTATGCCAACTAGCTCCGCAGATGATGAATAGATGGAAGAAATGTATGATGAGAGAAAGGAAATTATTCATATAGTTAAGGAAGACGAAAAATTAATTGTGATGGGAGAATGTAATTCGATAGTAGGAAAAGGAAGAGAAGATAAAATAATAGGTGAATATGGAATGGGGAAAATGAATGAAAGAGGAAGCCGCCTGGTAGAATTTTCCACAGAGTATTATTTAATCATCGCGGTCACTTGGTTTAAGAATCATGAAAGAATACTGCGTACGTGGAAGAGACCTGGAACACTGGAAGGTTCCAGATTGCTAATATGATAGTAGTACAGAAATTTTGGAACCAAATTTTAAATTGCAATAAGTTTCCAAGAGCACAATTTATTGGCAATGAACTGTAGAGTAAAACGGAAGAAATTGCAAGCAGTTAGGAAAGTAAGGAGATCAGACTTGGATAAGTTGGAAGAACCAGAGGTTGTTGAGAGTTTCAGAGGGAGCATAGGTAATGATTGGCTAGAACAGGTGAAAGGAGTACAGTAGAAGACGAATGGGTAGCTTTGAGAGATGATATAGTGAATTCAATAGAGGTTCAAGTAGTTAAAAAGTCAGTGTCGTTCATCCGACCTCTGTATTTGCACAGTGAGTGTACTAATATGTGCAAACTTAGCTCACCACTTACCGCACAAATGGACAAAAAATCTGAACTGTCCTCTCATGCCCAGGGTGTCAAACAGACATTCTAAATAAATATGACCCTGGCGGGCCGTAACCAAAATCATTAGAAATGCTGCTGTCACGCACCTAAAATGCATGAATTAATAAAAGTGAAAGTTTGGGGTCTATTGCAGAAAGACAACTCAGCTATTCCCTTCTTTTTCTACATATAATTTATCGATCACTGCTTTCATGGGTCAAGTGATAAACAACAATCATGTTCAACTACTTTTGACACTCAGTAACAAAATATTTAAGTCTTAAACATATTGATATGACGATTATTTTATATTCATTATTCATTATCTTCCATATGAAAATTTTTTATCACAGGAAAGAATAATTATTGAAAATCCTCATCAGCTCCTTTAAATCTCCATTGGCGTAGCTGGTCAGTGCAATGAGTTGATGAAGATTAAATTTACTTTTTGAACCAATGAAAAAAAACTCTCATGTAATCAATGTTAGGATAGTTTAGTGTCCTAGCTTTTTATATTTAATAGCCAAAGCATACGCAAGTTGGAGTGAGCAAAATCTAGACTCAACATTTACTGTGGTCTAATACATGATGGTGAACCGTCCCCTTCGAATGTAAAGAATGACTTTGCTGGTTAACTTCTACGTTATTTGCTACTGAAAGAGCTGACTAAAATTGAACGTACTCAGACATTTTTCTCTTCACTTATTCTGATCATCACTAAACTGACACACAATATTTTCAGCGCAACGCAATCTCGTTTTAATAATCCCTACAAAAGAGTAGCACTTACTAACAATAACCTATCCTTCATGAATCACTCACCTCATCAAAATCTTCGTTACTTGACCTACTGGAATACAGCGACCGCCAATACTGCCAGATAAATAAAAGATTCGAACTACTGAAGGCACTAAGTACTGATAGGCATATAGTTAGCAAATGAAAGATTTTGATAGAGAACAAACAATGTATTTACCTTAATAGTGTTCAAAAGTCATAATAAATATATAACACATCCAATTTGACAAATTTTCTTTTTATGACGGACACACCGTCCAGATCGTCCGCTCATATTAACATCTCTAAACTCTGGTATCTCTCTCTCCCTACATCCCCCACTGCTGGCGGCTCACCTCCAACTGCCTAACGCTATGGGGTGTTCACATCCAAATGCCCAACACTACAGTAGCGAATAATCCAACAGTGAGTCCAACCAGCCACAGACTGCATACAGTGCAGTCACTGATTTTAATACAGAGCGTTACGTGGCGTCACCAACATAAAAACCTAAACAGCCTACTTACAATGGTACTTTACCAAGCGGCATCTGCAATGGCGTTGTCTTCATGCTGGATAATTCCCTGCTCTGGCCTTGACCAAATTAACTCAGTCGCAACTTTCCTGCGTTCAGTACAACGTTAATCTTTCCCTAGTCGAAAGAATGGCTGTTGCACAGTTTAATTGATGAAGAAGGAAATATAAAAATGCAGCAAATGAAGCAGGTGAAAGAGAATACACACGTCTAAAAAAGAAACTGATAGGGAGTACAAAATGGATAAGGAGAAATAGATAGGCACCAATGTAAGGATATAGAAGCTCGTATAGCTGTAGTAAATATAAACACTGGCAATGGGAAAATTAAAGACGAGAAAGGAGAAGTAGCTGTTTCAGTATCAAGAGCTCAAACGGAAGACCAGCCCAAAGTAGATAAGCGAAAGCTGAAAGTTGGATGGAGTATATCGAGACTCTATACAAGTGAGGTGAAGTAGAAGGTGATATTATAGAAAAAGAGAACATAGATAAAGCTCAGATGGAAAATATGTTCTGGGAGAAGAATCTAATACAGCAGCGAAAGATCTAAGTCAAAACAAGGTCCTGGTAGTAGACGATATTCCGTCAGGACAACTGAGAATGTTGGAGTGGCAGCAAAGACAAAACTCTTCCATCTGGAATGCAAGATGTATGAGATAGGCGAAATACCCTCAGACTTCAAGAAGAACATAATAATTTCAACTGAAACAAAATCAGATGCTGACAGGTGTGAATGCTACCCAATTATCAGTTTAGTAAGTCATGGCTGCCAAATTCTAACACGAATCTCATTTTAATAAAGACAGAAGAAGAATGGAAAAAGGGGACGAAGTCAACCTTGGAGAAGATACGTCTGGATTCCGAAAAAATGTAGGAAAACGTGAGGCGAAACTGACCCCGCGATTTAACTTAGAATCTCGATTAAAGAAAGGCTAACATGCGTTTACAGCATTTGAAGATTTAGAGAAACCTATTGAAAATATTGAATGGTGTATTCTCTTTGAAATTCTGAAGGTAGCCGGGTTAAAATACAGGGAACGAAAGGCTAGTTACAACTTGTACAGAAACCAGACGATTGTTAGGAGATTCGAGGGGCAGGAAAGGGAAGCAGTAGTTGAGAAGGGAGTAAGACACTGTTGTAGCAACCTATCTCTCATCTTATTAAATCTGTACATTGAGCAAGCAGAAAAGAAAACAAAAAAAAAAAAATTTGGAGTAGGAATTAAAGTTCAGGGGAAGAAATGAATACTTTGAGGTTTACCGATGGCACTGTAATACCGTCGTTTTTTAGAACGATACTAACTGTTGCTATACGTCTTCTGCATGTTATTAGCATTATTTCGATTTTTGCTCACTAAAGCGGATTTTGTAGTTTTCGGCCCAAGCTGCCGTTTTTGTGTTAGCTGTCTAATGCAAATACAATAGAGAATTATACTGTGTGGTCCAAAAACCTGGGTCACAGCACACTTTTATCACCTTCTTCCCTAGTCTGATGGTACTGAAGACCAACACTACTTTTCTATCACTGAAATAGTTTTTGCTAGGTTATATAGGTTCGTAAGACATTGAAATTATAGTAGTGCTTTAAGGGTGCTAAGCCGACAAGCTGCGTCAAAAACTGTGTGAACATCAAGACTAACCATTTTTAGATTTAGGTAAAGAACGCTTGCTTTTAGAGATTGTAGAAAACAACCAAAATAGTACCGATTCTCAAAACCGATAAAGAAGTCCAAATTTCTTCCAATCAGCCTTCTGAATTATGCACCATGTATTCTCTAAGGATCTCCTAAGAAACAATCAATGTAGAATTACTCCACATAAAGAGACAATCGATGCATTATTATACAAAGTGGTGAGATAGTTGGGAAAAACGCTATACAATCGCCGAAGAATGTAACTAGTAACATCATTTTCACTAGGAGTCTTGTCTGTAGGCTACTTCGTTATTATTCCCTCTACTTCTGTCTGTGTAAAAATTACATCATCTACGATTCCGATGGGTCATAGCGTTTGAGGTCTTACTACTTTACGGTATTCCGTGTCTTGAGTATGATCGTCCTCAGGCAGTAAATATTCGAGCATGTAAGTGACATTTTCGGTTAAATCCGTTGTTGTCGTGTTATCAGTTTTCCTTAGCGTTGTCGTGGGAGTATTACATCTGATTTTCCCTGATGCAATTCGATGGACTGAGTTCCAAAGGTTATTTTTTGGGGTCCAGCTGCAGTATTGCTTCCAAGACTGTGTTTTTGCTTTGTGTGTAGCTGTGCTGTAGCCCTTCTGTTCTTTACAATATTGTTACATTCAAAGCTCCCTCAGCTGCTCGCTGTCCTTTTCCCTTCGATAAATGGACCTTGATGTGTTGTTTTTTTCGCATTTTAGTTAATTCAGATGTCTGCCAGGGGACAGATTTTCTCCCAGTTCTGTCATGTCAGATGGTTTTGTATCTTGAACGCTTAGGATCGGCAGTAGATAAGAGGTGGCCATGGTTAAATCACTATTCCTCTTTCCTTTACTATTTTCAAAAGTTGGTCGATGATTCACCACGTTCAGAGGTACAGAGTAATGGAAATCAGATATTCCGTCATCTCCTTTTCTCTTTTGTTACTGTATCAGGTCACTTGCTAGATCTTGCACTGCTAGCCATATCAATTAATAAATCAGCTCTTTCATTGTAGGCAATCGAATAGCCAATTTTTCTCATCACAAATTGCCTGTTGGCTTCTGTCTCGGGTTCTTCGGCTGACGTTCGTCTGGTGATTTTTCTGACGTTTTTCCTGCAACGGTGATCGGCATTGTCAAAGTCTCACCCTCCATTGATGATGGTGGACTGGAGCCGAGCACGCGGCCGCAGACTGTATGTACCTGGCGCACTAACGTCCAAGGGCTTCTCCGGTGCGGTTGTCTTGCTGCCTGCGACAGTCATTCGCTGCAACACAGGAAGCCAGGATCCGTTTACGTTGAGTCTTTCCTCTTTCTTGTTGAAGCTGTTCTCGTGTACGTGTATTTCTACAGCTTCTCTGAGCGAGCTAGTGTGATACTTCTTCTCTACAGCCAGAACTTCCGTGTCGGCGAACTTTACTACGTGGTCAGTCTCACACAGCGAGTGCTCTGGCACAGCGTATTTCTCCACCTGCCCCAACCTGCAATGTCGCTTATGTTGTGTAATCCTGGTGTTGATCGATCTTCCAGTCATTCCAACATAAGCTTTTCCGCATGTGTATGGTATGCTTTATATTCCTGGCATTGCAAGTCTGTCCCTTTTCTCCTTTGCCGATCTGAGAAACTTCTTGATTTTCTTTGTCGGTTTGTAAATAGACTTTACGCCGTGTTTGCGATTCTGTCCGTCACTCTGAGAAAGTATGGCAGAAGGGCCGTACTGGACATTTCTTTTTCTGGTTTCTTACGTCGGCGAGTGTTTGTCTCTGTTATGCTGCTGATATCACTTGTGGAGTACCCGTTGCTCCTCAGAACACTTTCCAAGAGTTGTATTTCACGTCTGAGGTGCTGTGGCTCACATATTCGTCCTGCCCGCGTCACGAGCGTCTTAATCATGACTCTTTTCTTACTCTGGTGGTGATTTGATAGTTTGTGCAGGTATCGATCCGTGTGTGTCGGTTTGCGCTACACGCTGTGTCCCAGGTTTTCACCATCCCTAATGACCAGCGCATCTACAAAAGATAGTTTTTGTCCTTCTCTACTTCCATACTAAATGGCATGGCATGTTTGCATGGACACTGTTCAAGTGTCTTAGGAAGTCACCAAGCTGTTCTTCACCATGGCTCAACACAACGAAGGTATCATCGACGTATCTGTAGCACACTTTAGGTTTACAAAGTGCCAAGTCCAATTCCTGTGCTTCGAAGTTGGTCACCACTGGACTAAGAGGACTACCCATGGTGACGCCTTCCAGCTGTTCATAGAAGGTGCCAATCCACGTGAAATAGCTCGTGGTGAAGCATGCACGAAAGAGCTTTGTGATGTCTCGCGGGAAGATGGAACCGATGTGCTCCAGAGAGTCTCTGAGTGGTACTTTTGTAAACAGAGAAACAACATCAAAGCTGCCCAATATATCATTTGGAGCAAGTTTTAGTTTTTTCAGCTTCTCAATGAAATGTCCTTAACGTATGTGTCAGTCTTCCCCAAGTGGAAGAGAGGCCAAAGGTTTTGCCAGTTTATTCGTCGGTGAGCCAGGAGCGGTAATAATCGATCATAGTGGAACATTTTTCTTAGGTAATCTATACCGCTGAGGTGGTAGGGCTTCAGTGCTGCGCAGGTTCCTATGTAAGTCCGTCGGCAGAGAACACGTCTTAATTAGCCGATTCTTAATCCGTGTGATATGCTGCGTCGGATCTGCGCTTAGTTTGCGGTACGTCGTCAGATCTAATAGGTCCCGGATCTTTATCTCATAATCTTCGGTCTTCATTACGACGGTTGCATTTCCCTTATCGGCAGGTAGTACCAATATGCTGTTGTCGGCGTTAAGGTTCTTAATGGCTTGTGCCTCTTGTTCCTTCAGGTTGCAAGCTGATGGTTTTGCTCGGCGCAGTATCCTGGCTGTTTCAGAGCGTATTTCCTCTACTCTTTCACAGGAAAGGGTCCGAATTGCAGCTTCGGTATTAGTAATGAAGTCCTCCATAGGTATAGTTCTCGGAATGGTACCGAAATTTCCTCCGTTTTGATGGACGGACGCTTCATCTACCGTCAGTTGTCTGAAGTGAGGTTCACCATTGTGCATGACATGTCGGGAATCGCCTCGTCAGTCTGCTTCCGGCATCTTGCAAACTTTTTCTTCCGTCGCTCAGTGCAGCTGTCGAGTTCGTTCTGCATGCTGCTGTGGCTGATGCTGTCGATCGTGTCCCAGCTGTCTCCATGCATTCTGCTACTTAATTGATAGAAAATTTCCAAACCTTCCTCATCCGTTCTTGCCAAGTCCCTCCGTGTCGTGTGAATTCACTCACGAAGAAAAGCTCGTCCCATTCTGTCGTAGATATTATGTGCTTGGACGGTCATGAATAGGCGCTTACATTTTAATAAATTCGCTGTAGCACCTTCATCCCGGCATTGCGACAGAAAGGCGAGCATAACAGAGCCAAACACTCGGCGAAGTGAGAAACCAGAAAAAGGAATGTCCGGTACGGACTTTCTACCATACATTCCGAGAGTGACGGCAGAATCGCCCGTATATTGCGAAAACACGGCGTAAAGACTATTTACAAACCGACAAAGAAAATCAAAAAGTGTCTTAGATCGGCAAAGGAGAAAAGGGACCCTCTTGCAATGTCAGGAATATACCGCATACCATGCACAAGCGGAAAAGCTTATGTTGGAATGACTGGACGATCGATCAACACCACGATTACACAACATAAGCGACATTGCAGGTTTGGGCAGGTGGAGAAATCGGCCGTGGCAGAGCACTCGCTGTGTGTGACCGACTACGTAGCAAAGTTCTTCCACACGTAAGTTCTGGCTGTAGAGAAGAACTATCACACTCGTTCGCTGAGAGAAGCTGTAGAAATACACAAACACGAGAACAGCTTCAACAAGTAAGAGGAAACCCGCAAGGTAAATGGAACATGGCTTCCTGTGCTGCAGCGAACTACTGTCGCAGGTAGCAAGAGAACCGCACCGCAGAAGCCCTCGGACGTTGGTACATACAGTCTGCCGCCGCGAGGTCGGCTCCAGTCCACCACCAGCAGTGCAGGGTGAAACTTTGGCGATGTCAGCCACTCGTGCTGGCGAAACGTCAGAAAAATCATCAGAAGAACATCGGCCGAAGAGCCCGAGACAGAAGCCAACAGTTCCCGGGTTCGATTCCCGGCGGGGTCAGGGATTTTCTCTGCCTCGTGATGGCTGGGTGTTGTGTGCTGTCCTTAGGTTAGTTAGGTTTAAGTAGTTCTAAGTTCTAGGGGACTTATGACCACAGCAGTTGAGTCCCATAGTGCTCAGAGCCATTTTGCAGAAGCCAACAGGCAGTTTATCAACAAGTGGTCACGAAAGCCTTAACAATTTTGAATTTTTCTCATTCTTCTTTGATATGTTTTGTGATAAGTAGACGCTATATACGAAAAATCGCAAATTTTCCTTTACTGTTTCTAGTAATAGTAAATATCAAACAGCCTCTAGTGATTCCACATGTGTCTTCTTGATAACAATATGGTTCTTATATGAAAGCAATGTCAATATGATATTGCACAACAAGCTGCATTAGCTTAAGTGTTGCAGCTCTGCGATGCTGTAGATTAATTTGTATGTAGCTGATTTGTTTTCGAAGAGACAAAGCTGTTTGGCTTGTATTTGGTGCAGCCATTAGTGACAATTAGTGTTCTGTTAGCGTTGTGTGCTGTTGACTTCGGACATATTCACGCTATGCATTGTTCTCACCCGAATACAGAGGTGACGAACATGTACCTCATTTAGCAGCCGTTTCTTTTTCATCGTGCTTAACTATGGCTGTAGGTGACGACGTTCGTCGATTGCCTTGGTTCTTCTAGTTTTTGATCAATGAATTGTTGCAAAGCTACAAAATCTTTACTGTACTATTTTGTAACTGAAGTATTACTTTCTGATTTATCGTCGGTTTCAAAAAGCCTTGAATTCTTTCGAAGAGATGAGACAAACTTTATGAATATCTTCCGCCAGTGGCTCCGCTCTGAGGAATTTGATACTGACGCACCACTTTCGTATGACGTATCTATATCTCTGTATCTATAATATCTATTACGTGATCTTTTGTTGTGTAGCACCAGATGCAGGTAGTGTGTCAGAAATATCTGCTGGGCCTGACCTATGTGAGCTTCCGTATTAGATTCGTCAGTCTCGCTAAATTCACATCAGTCGTTGTTTCCGTAGGAAGGACAGTGGCAGTTTCATGTTACAGATTTTTAATCTAGTGTTCATTGAAAGAAATTTTATTGTTAGTGACGACTGAACTGTTGACAGTATATTTACTATAATCGAAATCAGATCCACGTATTTTTGTGTATTTTGGTGATATTTATAGAACTGTGACGCCAAAGACAGAGGTATGTTGATCTTCTCCAGACCGTATGGGAGGAAGAGGAGTTTTATGAACTACTTCTTGTACCGATGGTAATATTTCGAATACGGCAGTAGAAGAGCCAGATGTATGTTGTTCTTTTCCAGACTGTGGGGAAGGCTGAGGAATTTTTAGAGATGCTTCTTGTACCAATGGTACGACTTCTGCGTAGCAGCATTATGTAAGAGAGTAGAAAATTCACTTTCAGCATTCGGAATAGGCAGTAATTGCGAGCAATCGTTTTTGATATGACCAACACCTTTGCAGTGCTGACAGCCTACGCATTCATGGTAATATATAATTTCCTTCATAACGACTCCGTACCGTGGTTGGTACTTTGCTGAGCCCTAGTGCCGGTTGGGATATCTCTGACATGCCCTAGTATACGCCCCCATTTAGTCATTTTGTTAACTATTACAGAATTACTAATTAGTGGACCTAGATTAGAAAAAGCAAATCGTGCACTGGCACTTTTAAAACGCCTTACTGTCTAACACACAAATTATGTTCTTGCACAAATCGATCTACGTGTTAACGGATCTTGTAAAAATACAAGTATTGCCTCCAGATATGCAAGAGCAATGCGTAATATTGAAGCCAGAAATTATGTCACTTACCGATTTTACGTACCTATCTTTTAAGTACTGGGAAAGTTGTCGATGATGACAGCTTT
The DNA here is from genome assembly GCF_023898315.1 of Schistocerca nitens. Classification (NCBI taxonomy): domain Eukaryota; kingdom Metazoa; phylum Arthropoda; class Insecta; order Orthoptera; family Acrididae; genus Schistocerca; species Schistocerca nitens. Next base: position 362,085,230 of record NC_064619.1, read on the forward strand.
TTCTGGGGAGATCACATTTTCTGTAGAAACAGAAGATTGCTGCTCTGCTGCATCAACCGGTGTTCAAAAAAACTGGTTCAAATGGCTCTGAGTACTATGGGACTCAACTGCTGTGGTCATCAGTCCCCTAGAACTTAGAACTACTTAAACCTAACTAACCTAAGGACATCACACACATCCATGCCCGAGGCAGGATTCGAACCTGCAACCGTAGCGGTCACGCGGTTCCAGACTGTATCGCCTAGAACCGCACGGCCACTCCGGCCGGCAGCCGGTGTTCTTTGCGATGGTTCAGTCGCGGAAGTTTCATTAGCGTACCCATTTCAACTTCGGTTTTGACAACTGACTTTAGCGCCGCGCGGTAACCGTTTAAGTGGCTCTCCATGTCGATGAAGCTGGCCTAGTTAGCTCGGCTACACTGATATCGTACCCTCTGCGCTAAAATCAATTAGACTAGAGTGATTCTTGTGACTAACTATAACACAATCACGTTCATGAACTCTAACAGTTGCTTTAACCACTGTTTGAAAGACTTTTGCGAGGACAAACAGACACGTGTGTTTACGTTTGTTGCTCAAATAAGGGAGCTTGTGAGCCCAGGCTCATCAACACGAACTGCTGCGAACTGGTTATTAGCAGTGGGTTTACAGGCACAAACACCTCTAGCCCGTTTCCTCTCACGTGACGGTATCGACGTGCACGTCTTGGCTGCTGTCGTCACAGGATCACTTGGAATGGCTCACCGTGGTCTTCAGCGATGGAAGCAGATTCTGCCTGTGTGCTTGCGCATACAACGTAAGCCCGGTGAGCGCTGTCCCACAGAGTGCATTCGTCAAAGACACACTGGCCCCATCCCAGACTTATGCGATAATCTAAAACTCTCGTTCCGGTCTGGTGTTTCTGGAGGGAGCTGTAACTAGTGCTTGCTACGTGCAGAGTGTTGTTAGGCCCGTTCGTTTCCCGTTCATGCAACAGGAAGGTGATGTGTGGTTCCAACAGGATGACGCTCGTCCACAAATTGCCCGTGAAACTCAACGTGCTCTGTAAGACGGGCAGCTACTTTCCTGGCCATCACGAACTCCAATGGAACACGTGTGGAATGTGATGGGACGAGAAATGACTCGTGCGGCCCTCCAACCAACAACCCCCACTGAAATACGTGAACAGGTCAAGAAGGCGTGGCATAAGGCAACTACTAATACATATGCTTCCGCATTGCTCGGTACATGGTACCTCACAACCGCTTGTGCTATTGACATGTAAATATAATCATTTCGTGTACTCCGTATGCACTGCTGCAACAATAAATCTTGAGTGGATTGAAAACATCTAAAAGGGTGTGCTAATTTATATATTTTCTTTGGTGAAGTGCCAAAGAAACTGCTATAGGCATGCGTATTCAAATACAGAGATATGTAAACAGTCAGAATACGGTGCTGCGGTCGACAACGCCTATATGAGACACCAGGTGTATAGTGCCGTTTTGTTAGATCAGTTACTGCTGCTACAATGGCAGTTACCAAGTTTCACGTGAGTTTGAACGTGGTGTTACAGTCGGCGCACGTGCGACGGGACACAGCATCTCCGAGGAAGCGATGACGTGGCGATTTTCCCGTATGACCATTTCACGAGAGTACCGTGAATATCAGGACTCCGATGAAACATCAAATTTCCGTCATCGGTGCGGCCGGAAAAAGATCCTGCTAGAACGGGACCAACGACGCCTGAAGTGAATCGTTCAACGTCACAGAAGTGCCGCGCCTGGTAGCCACACGGTCTAGGGCGCCTTGCCACTGTTCGCGTGGCTCCAACAGTCGTAGGTTCGAGTCCTCCCTCAGGAATGGCTGTGTGTGTTGTCCTTACCGTAAGTTACTTTAACTTAAAGTAGTGGGTAAACCTATGCACTGATAATAATAATAATGTCGTGTGACGAGGGCCTCCCGTCGGGTAGACCGATCGCCTGATGCAGGTCTTTCGATTTGACGCCACTGCGGTGACTTGCGCGTCGATTGGGATGAAATGATGATGATGAGGACAACACAACACCCAGTCCCTGAGTGGAGAAAATCTCCGACCCAGCCGGGAAACGAACCCGAGCCCTTAGGATTGACAGTCTGTCGACCCCCCAGCTACCGGGGGCGGACTATGGACTGTTGACCTCAACAGTTTGCTCCCATAGGAACTCACGACAAATTTCAAATCTTCCGTGATAGAAGTGCAACCATTCCCCGAATTGCTGCAAATTTCAATGCTGGGCAATCAACACGTGTCAGCTTGCGAATCATTCAGCGAAACATCATCGATGTGGGCTTTCGAAGACGAAGGCCCACTCATGTATCTTTGATGACTGCGCGACACAAAGCTTTAGGCCTCGCCTGGGCGCATCAACACCGACATTGGAATGTTGATCACTCGAAACATGTTGCCTGGTCGGACGTTTTCAGTTATGGAGATAACTTCATGAATCCATGGACTCTGCATATCAGCAGGAGACTCTTCAAGTTGGTAGAGGCTCTGTAATGGTTTGGGGCATGGGCAGTTGGAGTGATTTGGGACCCCTGATACTTTCTAGATACGACTCTGACAGGTGACCCGTACGTAAGCATCCTATATGATTACCTGCATCCATTCATGTCTATTATGCATTCCGACGGACTTGGTCAATTCCAGCAGGACAATGCGACACCCAACACGTCCACAATTGCTAAAGTGTGGCTGCGGGAACACTCTTCTGATTTTAAACACTTCAGCTGGCTACCAAACTCCCCAGACATGACCATTATTGAGTATATCTGGGATACCTTGCAATATGGTGTTCAGAGATCTCCACCCCCTCGTGCTCTTACGGATTTATTGATAGCCCTGCAGGATTCACGTGCGAGTTCCTTCCAGCACTACATCAGACATTAATTGAGTCCTT